>NC_089221.1:115223737-116658089 GCF_963924675.1 Phocoena phocoena
CCTGAGTACATTCTTAATTCCCCAGCTGTTGCTGAAATTCAGGGGCTTGAAAGAGTTAAGGCCTCTCTCTTCGAGTCAAGCACATCCCTCTCTCCTCAGTGGGTCTACAGTGTGTGTTCCCAGAAGGGGGTCAGCACAGGGGAAGCAAACAGCAAGTGAGCCATGGACTGCACACGCATTCAGCAGCTCCCTGTTAATACACTGGAACACATTTCAATGTGTTCAATTCAATTAAATGTGGATGAGAGTAGCTGGAATGACATTAGCAAGCGTGAGCCCTGAGGTGCCCATCCCGAACTCACAACACAGCCTATTTGTACAAAGGCTTTTTTTCCCCCATGAGAAGGGCTCTTTATTTTCTTGGAATACACAGGCTTCCTGTAACAGAAGATTTACTGGCCCCAACTAATGAGTTCCTATCCTTCAGGATTAATATCACACACTGGGTCCCTAGGTACTTTGCTGATACAGAATTTTCTAAAACAGTAAACACTTTGGACCATGCTAACACAGGGGTTTCTCCATCAGGGCTGTTAAGCTTGAGGACAAGGGTCACCCGAGGCCATTCCTGCCATTTGCTCGCTTGGAAAAGTGTTCTCAACTGAGGCAAACACCATGTGTCCTTGACCTGGCCCAGTAGGGAATCTTGGTAGAATCCTCAGCCCGTCAGCAGTTCTCCAAAAACTGCCCCCCGCTTATCACACGGACAGGCCCTGCAGCCTCGTTTGTACCACAGAACCCACATCCCCTCTCAGACCACAGCTGCCGGGGCTGTGGGCAAAACCCTGGCCCAATTATCCTCTCTCCCGACATTAGAACCAAGATTGGCAACACTGTTCTCTCCATTGGTCCTTTGAAACATGGATCTATAAATTCCAGAGCAGCCATGTCCCACCACTGCACCTGCTGCAGCAGGAAAAGCCAGGCTCAGGAGACAGCGTGGTAATGCAGAGAACACAGCTGTGAGAAAGTGAGTGTGGCCTTCTCAGTCTCCAATAGTTCGCTAGGTCCTCGTGACAGCCCCTATGAGGTCAGCTCACAGGTTGCACAAACTATTCCTTTATTCCTTGTTTTGGCTTAAACTAGCCTTAGTTTTTGTTTCTGGCATCCAAAGGAGCCTTCAGTAAAGAATGTACAAAATACAGTCCACTCTGAAAACAGGAAATACTTCCCTTGGCTCTCTGCCAGGACTCATTAACAAAGGGAGAGGCAGAAAAATGAATGTTCTCCTCCCCAGGACTGAAGGCAAGCTTCCTCAGAAAAGGGCTCCCAGGTCAGGTGTCCACGCTGGAAGCCCAGTGGAGCCTCCAGAGTGATCGATTCGCTCAATGGATCAGAATGAGACTCCCCAAGGGCAAGGACTAGGGACAGCGCCTGCCTCGCTCACCGTCGGAACTCATGCGCCTAGAACAGCATCTGCAGCGTAGAAGGGGCTCAACCAGTACCCTCTGAATTAACCAACGGATGCCTAAACACTTAGTGAGCATCTACTTTGTGCAAAAATCCATTCCAGGTAGAGGATCCAGAAGTTCCATATCCCAAGATAGGGTCTTTCCAGGAAGCAGGAAACAGCCCCATCTGGGGGAAATAACAAGCATGCTTGCAGAGCTACAGACTGCAACTACAAGAGAGAAAGCCTTGAGTATCAAGCTACAGAAGTCATCTTCAAGTTGACTCACGTGCAGGTCAGATCACACACACCACAGCTAAAATATCTAGGGAACAGAAGTCATTTCCACTGCAGTTCCTTAAATCACGCTTCCTACTTTGCTTCGTCACTCTACCTTCTAGATATGCCTACTTACCAGGAAGATTTTGAGGCATCCTCTCTTTCTGTGTCATGTACCATGAAGATCCTAAGTGTACCGAGACCTATATGGTCTCAGACTCGCCAGCACCCTCCACCTCTGGATGTTCTGTCCACAGGCACCTAGCAGCTCACGTGACAGGAGAGGAGCGGCCCTGTCAGCTTCAGCAACCATCCAGCTCAAGGCAGAGGACAAGCATCAGTTCACCCGAAGACCAGTGGTTCAACTCTCTCCGTTCTACAACAGCACACTGACACACACCTGTGCACTAACATACACACACAGAGAACCCAGTTGATAACTGCATGGAATCCTGGCCCTCCTAAATGAAGACACTTTCCAGTTTTTGTCCAGCAAGAAGCATTAATAAATATCCAATTATCTTTTCAGTAAGTATGTCTATAGGAGGGGGTGAGTGATACGATAGAAAGAGTACTGGCCACTAGACCAGAATAAGTTTTCACTGTAGCCTCTCCGCTAATTAACCCAGGTAACTATGTGACTTTCCAAGGCATTTCATCGCCCAGAGTCTGTTTCTCCATCTGTAAAGTGGGGCTAATAATACTCCTTTACAGTGCTATTTCAAAGATTAAGTCAGAGAATGCACATCAGAGAGTCTAGCAGTGCCTGTCACGTGGCAGGGACTCAACAAATGGCATCTGTGACCATAAGTACTGATTTTACCTAGTGTGAACTATCATGTCAGTTTAAGCAGTGGCCAGGGTACAACTACATACCTGCCTGTGGAATATAGTCACAAGCGCACACAGAACCCAGAAATGGCCAGTGACTGGGGATCAAAGAGAGCTCACAGAACAGCAAGTGCAGTGAGTGGTTTTTCACATCATGGCCACCAGCATCTACCTCCCCTTCTCTGGGTTCCTTTGGAGAACCAGCTCATATAGTTCTTGGCTTTGGGTCACCCCAGCTAAGGACAGAGCATGGGACCCAAACCTAAGCGCCTCAATGCACTGAATTTTTCTGGTCATCTGGATGGGCACGTGATACAGTCAGAGCCAATGAAAGGCAATGAGATGTTTGCCGGGATGGCTGGAAGGCATTTGCTATGACACGTGAGTGTGCGAGGCTAGGGGCCTGGAGCCACTGCTGCCAGCTCACCCCCCGTGAGGACACCGCGCACCTGAGAACAGATGCAACGCACAGAAGAGAACAGAGCTCCGAGACAGAAGGTGGGAAACCAGGCCCTGGGGACACCTACGAGCCTGCATCAAGCTAAATCGCAAGTCACAGCTACCTGCTGAGTTCTTGGTTTTGTCTTAATGGGTTTTTTCCCCCCAATCAACTGTAAGTCAGAATTGTGTCTCCCGACACTGGGAGAGTCCCAACTGATACACAGAGTGAAAGGATGTGGGCCTGGTTAGAGGTGAGGGAGCAAGCAGAGAGGCCCCGATTCACTGTGGACTGTGGAGAGGCTGCCGGACCTGACCCAGCAAACCCAAAACCCCGAGGCCAGCCGTTGGGTCCAGCCCGGGTTTGATGTGTAGGTGCCCCTGCACAGAACAGCACTTGACTTCCTCTCCATCCCATCCTTTGGGTGGGAGGCACCGGGACATTTCCCAGGGCCATGACCCCTGCAGCACAGCTTGGGAGCTTCTCATAAATTCTACTTTACTGACCGCCTTCAAGGAAAAAAACAAACACGTGGTTAAAATGCACTCAGGAGAAGGTGGACCATTAGGGACTTAGGATCTCTAGCTGTCATCCCTAGAGGAGAGCTTGATCCTGGATTGTGACAAGGAACTCCGAACACCTGGGGTGAAGCGCCCTACCCCCATGGCACAGGTGCAGTGCATCGTCATGCTGACCTCAAGGCCGTCTGAACTCTTGTCGGCCCCTTCTGGCCCCAGCCAGCTCCCCACAAGCTGGTCTTTACCAACAGGCCATGTGGGAGAGCGATTAGGGCCACATTCTGGAGCTTCGGCACTGCTGGCACTGGATTCCTGACCCTGCTACGTCACTTTACCTCTCCGAGCCCCAGGTTCTGCATCTGTAAAACAAGGCTAGTAATCCTACCCTCTCGCAAGGTTGTTGCGAGGATGAAATGAGGAGTGACTTACAGGCTGAGTGGGGAGCAGGTCTTAACTTAGTTCTATCAAGAAGACAACAGAGGGCTTCCCTGGTGGCACAGTGGTTGAGAGTCCACCTGCCGATGCAAGGGATGCGGGTTCGTGCCCCGGTCCAGGAAGATCCCACATGCCGCGGAGCAGCTGGGCCCGTGAGCCGTGGCCGCTGGGCCTGCGCGTCCGGAGCCTGTGCTCCGCAATGGGAGAGGCCACAACAGTGAGAAGCCCGCGACCTCCCCCCCCAAAAAAAAGACAGCGGAGGTCAGAGTAGATAAGTGACTTGCCACGGTCCTGGAGGTAAGGATTTCAGGATTTTGGACTTGCATCTCGGTCTGACATCAGAGCCCCGACCCTCTGCATCCTTCTCCATGTCTGCAAGGCTGTTTCTCTGGCATCCCATAACTCTGACAGTCAGTGCACATACATGTGATGCTCCCCTGACTGGCTCTACACATGCACTTTTTGTGGCATCCAGCCTGCAGTCTCTCAAGGGGGAACAACTTCAAACATTACTGTTCTGCACACACTTGGAAGCAACTTTATGTTCTAGGAAGCAAGGTCTCAGAGATGAGAAGCAAGTTCTAATTCCTAATGTGTGTGCTTGCTCGGGGTGCCTGCAGGCATATTATAAATGTAGCTGTATTTTAAGGTCTGCTCAGAATAAAGAAAACCTGTTCCCGGAGCCTTTACTCTTCCTAAATGTCAAGGTGCCCCAGTAATCAAACAGGTTTATTGACATACAAAGGAAATTAGGATGCTGCCAGGGCAGATGTCTGAGACCTGAAGGATGCAACTGTACTGTCTCAGGCTTGAAAAAAATCGTGGCCAAAAAAAAAAAAAAAAGTGTCAACTCTGAATTTTGAGGCTGTGCCTACTAGCACAGAGGACATTTACATAAACGATAAGAGTTCCCCAGAACTACCAAATTTTTAACATACCTTCTTGTGTTCATTTCTTCCAAGAATTTTCACTGAGACCCTACATGTCAGGCACTACAGGAGACCCTCAGGTTATAACCCCAAATGTGCCAGGTATGGCCCTTGCCCTCCCATAGGGAGCAGAGCCAACACCTCCCAGGGCCCTGCATTCCCTGCCAGTGGCTCAAACAGGTTTGCAAAAACTGCGTGCTCGCAGTGATGTGGCGAACAGCTAATCCCAAGAGAAAATCCTTTCATGCAGCAACATTTCGAAAAACTTTTTCCTTCTAATAAGGTGTCAAGGGAAGAAAACAAAAAGCTTTTGTGGCCAAATTAGTTAAGAAGGACTGGTTTGTTTGTCTGTCTGTTTATTTATTTATTTATGGTTGTATTGGGTCTTTGTTGCTGCATGCAGGCTTTCTCTAGTTGCAGTGAGCGGGGGCTACTCTTTGTTGCGGTGCACTGGCTTCTCATTGCAGTGGCTTCTCTCATTGTGGAGCACGGGCTCTAGGCACACAGGCTTCAGTAGGTGTGGCACAAAGGCTCAGGAGTTGTGGCACACGGGCTCAGTAGTTGTGGCACGTGGGCTCTAGAGCACAGGCTCAGTAGCTGTGGTGCACGGGCTTAGTTGCCCCACGGCTTGTGGGATCCTCCCGGACCAGGGCTCGAACCCGTGTCCCCTGCACTGGCAGGTGGATTCTTAACCACTGCGCCACCAGGGATGTCCTAGAAGGACTGGTTTTAAAGCCGGCACACCAGTTTCTTTACTGAAGGATGTCTCCCATCCTTTACCTCGGGAATGTGCTTGGTCACGTGCCAACAGGGCACCAGGGCTGCAGCGTGAGGGCGCACAGGGCCCGCCCAACCCTACGAGGCCAGCAAAGGTTTGCAAAAACGTATGTGATCAGGCAAACTCTTATCCATGGGGTGTTTTGATAGACGAGCATTCCACAGAAAGCACTTTGTACAAACACTGCCATCAAGGAGGTGGCTGAAGTAGACCCACTGTGGCAAGAAAACTGCACCACCTGGTCCCTGCTCACCTGTTTGTGCCATCTCCTCGATACGCCAAGATTCACTCCTATGTTTCTCTCAGAACAAGAATTTCTTTCCATGGAAGAAAATTAAATTGAATAAAGCCATCTGAAAGGCATTTTATTCCTTAAGTTCCATCTGAAAGGCATTTTATTCCTTAAGTTACTAAGAAGTATCTTATCTTGGGTACTTCTGTCAGCTCACCTCACAAAATTCATCACCGTAAGTGACAATACAAATAAATACATTTAGTGGTCCAGCCAGTCTCTATGGTGTCCACTGAAGGTGGAAATTGTTGTTATCTCAAGAGGCATCTTTGTGACCTCCTTCCTGCCCATTCAGGACCAAAAAGAGTGGCTTTCCAGTGAAGAGTGCCCAGCGAAAGTGGTGAACAAGAGTGCTGTAGAGCAACAGAAACTGTACGTCCTGCAAAAGAATGAGGATCTTCATGGATTATTTAAAATAAAATAAGTTCGGGCTACAGTTTCAGACCAGAAGAGCAGAGCAGGTTGAAATGGAAGATGCTCGGCTATTCACAGTCCATGGCCCGTGACTGACGAAGGAGTCCAAGAACCTTGCCCCTTGGCAACACTGGGCAGTGGAAGTTTCTTTTACCAACTCTGGTCTCCAAATTCTGTGCCCTTTTAGCTCCTCCTGGCTTTTCTGTTCCACTCCTTGAGCTGACCTGACCCGCCAGGGAGTGCAATATCTATATCCTCCTCTGCCAGCACCATCTCATCTCATCTCAGGAAATACGCCCAGCTTCATTCACACCAGAATGTAATGACTAATACCAGATAAATGATGTGTCCTAGATTCAGTATTAAAGCAAAAGAACTGCGACTGCCCAAGCAGTGTTTTGGACATCAGAGAGCTGGTGGGTAAGTTTCTTTGAGCAGAAGCACCGTTGATCAAGTCTAAGTACATTGCGAAACTTATCCGCTCCCATAGGTGTCAGAGAAAGATGCTGGAGGAGCACCGGTCATGGGGGGCGGAGGGCAGAGGGGGGCAGGGCTTGACACACCTGGTCCAGGTCAAGCCTCCATGTCCACGCTGAGGCAGAGACCAGCTGTATCTGCAGAGCTTTGGGAGAGGAAGAGGAGTTGAGGGGGAAGAGCAGGGCAGATTGAGATGAGAAATCCCACAGCATTTCCTTCCCCTGCCTGCTCAGGACCCTCTAGTCCAGGCTCACCCACAGCACAAGAGATGCAAAGGCCACCATCTTTCTCTGCACAAGAGCCACACACAGTGGAGTTGTAAGTGCCCTAGAGATGTCCAAGTTCAACACTCCCATCCAACAGGGGAAGAAACGGGGACCGAAGGGAAGGGGCTTCCCAGGTTCACTCAGAGGACTGGCAGAAGAGCCTTACAGAAAGCACCTTGTTGCTTCCAACCCCGTCAGCGGCATCTACTCAAACTCCCCATCACAGCCACCCGGGAGGCTCCGGGCTCTCAGCCCTGTTGTGTGAAATCCCACCTGCAACAGGAGGCATATGCACACAGATCCTCTTTAGGGTCTCCTCTGCTTTTAGACAGCAAGGTGTCAATCCCTTCTGCAATACCAAGGACTCATCCTGTGACAGGTCCCTGAGCATCAGGCTGCTAACAAGACCCTCTGTCCCAGTAGGAGAAGACCAGAAGGCTCGGCTATCCACGCTATGGAGGTGCCCTCCCTGGCTAGCTGATTCTCACTGAAGGTGTCAAGTCCAGGTGTTCATCTCTGGACGCAACAGGTACCCAGTGGAGAATTCAGCTCTAGCTCCCAGAGCAGGCTTAGCAACGTTCACTTAACCAGACTGTGGTCCACATGGATGCCCAGCCATTCTCGGCCTCACAATGAATCTGGTCCGCAACCCTCTTGGAATATGTGTTTGCAGTACAGAAAGATATTTCACGCAATAAATAGCCCTCTCTTGCAACTGAAAAAGCTAATGGAATTTAATTACTTCAGAGAGATTCTAAGAGAAATGAAGTTACACTGTCCTCACTCCCTCCTCCAAGTGTTCCAGGCACCAGCAGTGTGAAGCCAACATGTGAACCTGGGAAAGTGCACGGGTGGCCTCCGAGAGCATGGCCAGATGTCCCCATCCAAGTGTGCCGAGTCATTAATGCCAGTCCATCCTTCACGAATGACTCTCCTCTATGACTATCTCAGAATCAAAACAAAGGTCATAAAGCCAGCATGTTTATTCTACTACCAGTCAGAAGTCATTTCACATTTGCATTAATAACCTCCTGTAAAGACAGCTGACATATCTTAGCTTTAGCGACCCCGTGACACGTGCCGTCATTGAAATGGTCTGGATGTTCACAGCATGCTTCAGAGCAGTGGTGCTTAAGCAGGAGCTATTTTGCCCCTGGGGGCACTGGCAATGTCCGGAGACAGTTTTGATTGTCACAAATGGGAAGTGGGAGGGGCTCCTGACATTTACTGGGGAGAGGCCAGGGATGCTGCTGAACATCCTAACTGCACAGGACAGCCTCCCACAACAAGGAATTTTCCAGCCCCAAAAGTCAACCATGCTGAGGTTAAGAAACCCTGATGCAGAGCAACACGTTTCAAACCACACTGGGCATAAGGTCTACATGAAGACTTTACATGCAGGTTTCTGGATCCCACCCCCAAGAGACTCTGTTTCAGGTGGTCTAGGGTGGGAATGTGCTCTTAAATAAAACAACAGAAACCGCTCCCCTTTGCCCAAGGGGTTTGTTTTCACTGATGCCTCAAAAGCACGGGCTTGCAATTCCAGGAGTTGCCACCAGGGAGCAGTGCTCTCAGCTTGGGCAACAAACACTTCACCCAAAGTTCTTGGGGAGAATCTCATAGAACCACATATGCTCTGTTTCATACCACAGTTAAGGAGCAATATGGACTAAATACAGAAACTGAATAAACCCACATAATACAGGGCAACACCAAGGGCAAAAGGAATGCAAACGTCAAACGCTGGAGGCAAATATTCTCCTCTGCCTAAATTAACTTAAACCGAATCTTTCAGGGTCAAGCAACTTCAGAAATGAAAGGACTGAAGTCATCCAGTCCTACAGCCTCATTTGAACAGACAAGGACATGCTGGTTTCTAGAGCCTGTGACCTTGCCAGGCTGTGCCCACCGAGAGTCCCAGCCGTCAGCGCTTCAGGGAAGACCACAGAGTCCCGCCTCTGAGGGGCTCTTCCCATTTATGGGCTGAACCTGCATGCCTTAAAAACATATCCCCAGCTGCCTGAACCTCTTGCACAAAATACCCCCACAGAGGTGGGCCTTACCTGGATCCCACAGCCCAGTGTTAGCCAAACTTGCCTTATCCTAAGACTCGCCTGGGACTTGGTGAAAATGTAGGACCTCCCTCTGGAGAACCCCTTGCAGCAGGTCCGCAGCAGGGCTGAGAATACCTTTGAGCAAACGCTAAGGCTAGAGGACGCTCCACCTCTGGCTTCATTCCCAAGTTTCCCACAATGTGGTCCCTATGAGAATCACCTGGGCACCATGTCAGATGGATCGGACCCTCTGGGGGCTGGGCCCAGGACTATTTTAACAAACTCCTGGGCGATCCTTTTGCACATTAAGGTTCAGGAAGGACCCCTACATTCTCTATGGAAACCACTTAGAGCATGATGCCCTCCCTTGTCTGATGGGAGTATCATCTCGAGCAAGGGGCTGGGGGAAGCTGGGGAGACACAAATGTATCAGATTGTTGCACGCACTCCACCCACACTGGGGGCAACACCTTGCTTGTTAGCATTCATCTCTGCCTCATCTGGTCCTCACACACCTGTGCAAAAGAGATTCTCACCACCATTTCATTATGAGGAACAGACTTAAGTAGCTGCCCAAGACCACAGGGCTAGTGAGCGGCAGAGCCAGGATTCAAACTCAGGTCTGTTGCACCCAAAGCCCCGTTCTTCATTTGACAGGTGAGAGGCAATTTCACTAAGGCCTTGACTTTCCCTTTCCCTGCATTCAATTCCTTTCAGCTTCCTCTCCCAGGGCACAACAGAAGAGACACCCCCCTCCACGCCCCCCCCCCCCCCCCGCAAAGAATGCAAAGCCCAGGAAGGCTGGGAGCTCACATTTCCCTGCCGTCTCCTCCGGTCCTCAGAGTCGGCCACCAGTCCCATGGGAGCCTGAACCACAAAGCGAGCAGGAACCCGTTCCCTCCCCACTCAGCCTCTTCTTTGCCCTGTCCTGTCTCCTGCATGGCTGATTCACATGCAGAGAACGCATCTGCCTCAACTCTGCACTGTTTGACCCACTACCTGCTTCCAGCTGCAACTCCCAAGTCAAAAGGCGGGAAGTCAGAACAGGGAGGAGAGAAGGACTGAGATAATCAGCCCTTGATTAACATTGAGCTGTGAAAGCACCACCTTTTCCAAAGTTGCAGGGAGGGCTGATGGGAGGAATGCAAATGAGACGGCATTAGGGAAAATGCTGCCTGATCTGGAAAGCGCCAAAGAGGAGTTGTCATTCACATTAAAGAGAAACAAAGAGGGAAACACAGCTTTTTCCAGCCAATTCTCTGAGAATCACCTTCTTCCACTGAAGAAGGGCAAGTTCTTCAGAAAAGTGGGTCACAGCTCCAGATGAGGACCCCACACAGCACCCAGTACCAGGTTCTGTTGCTAAGCGCCATTAAGGAAAACCAACATGTGTGAGACATGGCCTTGGCTTCAAGAAGCTCATGATCTAAGGAACAGGGGAGGAGAGAAATACCCCAACCCTCAGGGCACATGTCTACAGGAGGTGAGAGTCAGAAGAGGTTACCCAGACCTTCCAGTTCTGACCCCTAGGCCTGTCTCCCAGGCATCCACTTACCTCCCTGTACTGTCTTACCTCGGTCCGAGCCCATCATCTGTTGCCTGGACAGTGCTCCACTCTCCCCTGCACCAATCCATCTCCCACATTGCAGAGACAGTCATCTTTCTACAATCCATCATGTTTCGAAATCCAACCCCACTTAAACACCTCAATGGCTCCTTGTAACTTTCTGGGGAAAGTGTAAACTTCTTGTCTGAAGCCCTCTAAAAAGTTCACTGCCTCTCTTCTCCCAGCCTCCTATTGTGCTCTGAGCTCCTCCAGCAGGCTGGAATGTCTTCCCTCAGAATTGAAGCCCAGGGGCTTACCTGGGACCTAGTATGTCACACACCCACTCAATCTCTGCCTGGATCATGCTTCTGTATCCTTAGATTTCTTCCTTCTGAAGCCTTCCCCGAGCCCATCCCATTCTAGCAGAGGCCTTACTTGCTCTGCCCTGTCAGTCTGCCCTACAGGTAAGCAATTCACACCTGAGTGTTTTCACATCCTATTATAATTACTCATTTAATGGGATCGCCTCTTCTTTAAGGAACAGGCATCACCTGTAGATCTTGTTAACTGGATTCAGTAGGTCTGGGGTGGGGCCCATGATGCTGCACATCTAACCGGCTCCCAGGTGATGTTGATGCTGCTGGGCTGTGGACCACGGATGGTCCACGATGGACCAGGCGGGGCCAGGCTCGTCTTGTTCACCGTATATCCCTAGCACCAGGTCCTAACCTAGCACGTGTTGACACTCAGTAAACTGCGACAGAATGAATAAACGAGGAAGGTGGAGGGGATGGAGACATACACGCGGCAGTTTGGGGTTCAGATGATAGTTTCATTAGAGCCACAGGGGACAGTGATGCTGACAATGTCCACAAAATTAATACTGTCCTTTACAGATCAGACCTTCCTGAGGAATACGCAAGTATCCATTTATAAAGTTGATTTTCCACCTGAATCCGATTCCCAGAGCAAGTATAAACCCAAAACAGAACATCTGAACTTGGTGATTTTGTGCCTTTTACCAAAGCTAAACAAATTGCTACTTGCTGCAATCTCAGACAGAGGGCCGCAGTGCATGTGCTTAACTGTGAATTATTAATGCGAAAGATTTGCATGTGCTTTTTATGATTATGGCTGACTTTGATGTCTTTGCGCCCTGCTTAGGGCTTCCACACACACAACTATAATTTCTTTGCAAAAAAACAAAACAAAACAAAACGATTTGCATAGACCTAGTATAGAAAATGTACTGAAGTTGTTTCAATATAAAACGAAATTGCAACAATTATATTGCGCCTCCTTCCGAGGGTAATCTGAAAGGATGAAGCACTGGGGCTTGTTTAAATCACTATCAAGAGAAAAGGAGAAACGTAGCACAACATCTCTTTGGCAGCCAGGCTCTTAATTCTGCAGACCAATGATTTCAGTATCACTGAACGGGAAAAATGGAGGTAAGCACCTGCAACAACTTCAATAACCGGCAGCAGATCAATACAGCTAGAAAGCTGCCCTCCTCGCCCTAAGCCTTCCAAAGAACTCAGCCCGACTTGCACGGTTCCTTACAAAGATCACATTGTAGAACCCAACACACTGGTTCAGCTCGTACACAGTGAAGAAGGAACTGGTGAAAAGGGAAATTTTAGGTAACTCTCCCAAGTCAAAATCGATATTTCTCTGAAGAATAGAAAGGCAGGCATGCTGCTGAGTGCTTATTTACATACATGTGGCTCTCAATATATGCCTGCTCCATGGCAGAAAGAAGAAATCAATAGTTTCTCACAGGAAACCTGAAGTACAGAGGGATAGGATGGAAATAAAAGGGGTTTGGGGTTTGTATCTCTTTTAAATTCCAATTCTGCACATCCTTGGGCTAATATCCATAATTGCCCAAGACCTGCAATAGTTGAGGGCATCTATTTAAATAGTCGATATTATTGAGTGCCTAACTTCAAGCTGGCCCGGTTCTCTGTGCTGAGAATTCAGGTTTCTGGCTTGATCAAGTGGAGGAGCCATTCGCCAAGACCGGGAATACAAGAGGAAGGGTAATCTGGAAGCACAGATGGCATAGAGGAGTATATTAGCTTCCTAGGGCTGCCGTAACAAATCACCTCAAACTAGGTGGCTTAAACAACAGAAACGTACTGCCTCGCAGTTCTGGAGGCTAAATGTCCAAGTCGAGGTGTTGGCAGGGTTGGTTCCTTCCCGGGGCTCTGAGGGACAATCTGTTCCAGGTCTCTCTCCTAGATTCCTATGGCTTGCTGGCCATCGTTGGCATTCCTTGACCTGTAGACCCACCACCCCCACTTTCACCTTCATCTTCACATGGAGTTCTCCCTGTGTATTCTCCTGTAATCTTCCCTCTGTGCACATCTGTCTCGGTGTCCAAATTTACTCTTTTCATAATAAGGACATCAGTTATATTGGATTAAGGACTAATGAGCTCATTTTAACTTGATTTTAACCTCTGCCAAGACCCTGTTTCCACACACGGGCCCATTCTGAGGTCCCAAGGGTTAGAACTTCAATGCGTCTTTTCTGAGGGACACAATTCACCGTCTAACACGGAAGCGAGGGAAGATGGTAAGCCGGGTTCTCAGCCTGGTGAGGGTGAGCTATCTGTGCATGCGTGGGTCCTCAGACCAGGAGAAAAATTTGAACGAGAGCCAGAGTTGGGAGACATATGTTCATGTGTCGGGTCAAACGGAAACAGATGTTTGAAGGTCAGGCTCTCGGTGAGGATGGTGTGGCTAAAGCTGTGACATGAATGAGATTGCCCCGAGAGGAGTTACAGCGCTTCGGAGAGAAGGGGCACCAAGCAGGGAACCCTCAGCACATCGGCACTTCAGAGGTAGACGAGGGAGGAGGGGCTGCTGTGGAGGTGTGGGAAGACCCAGGAGGGTGACATCGCTGAGGCCCAGGGAAAAGAAGGTCTGAAGGGAAGGGTCACTGCTTCCATTAAGGAATCCCAGTTGTCTATGACGGTATGACGAGCTTCCCCAACCATCACCTGTTATCTCTCAGTTCCGTGGGCAGGAGTCTAAGCAGGGCTTGGAGCAACACTCTTGCACCACGTGGCACTAACTGGGGTCACTGGGTGGTATTCACCTGGGGGATGAACTGGTCTGGAGGGCCCGATATTGATCCCTCTCATGTCTGGCACCTGGGGGTGGGAGCTGGGCAGGGGAAATGGCTGGACTCAGTTGCACGTGTCCTGCAGAGCGCCCACCCATGGCCTCTGCAGCCTGTGGTCTCAGGGCCAGGCTCTATCTGGTTTGTGCCTCTTTATCCTTCTGGTCCCGGCGGAATCAATCTTCAGGTGCAAAATGAAACCGTGGGATTTCTTGTACAAAAAGGAAAAAGTGTCATTCACAGTAAGAAAAATAATGTACACTTAAAAACTCGTTAAGAGGATAGATCTCATGTTAAGGGTTTTTACCACAATGAAAAGAAAAGGATTAAATGAGATAACCAGGTAACTACCAGGTACAGGGTCTGGCACACATTAATCATCCATTATACGGTTGCCAGGATGTAACCAGTTCTAGAAGGCTTATTATGAAAAGCAATATACACGTCCATTTCCCTCTCTCCAGAGGCATTTTGGTAGCTATTTTTATAATCCAGCATTATCTTTTGGAGGGCTGGGCTGGGCATGAAGGGATTTAGGGAATAAGCCTGTTCAAATTCAAAAATGATAAAGCTTTAAAAATGGTTAAGACTTGAAAAAACAAAAAAACTTAAGGAAAATCTGCACATTTCCAGTTAACTAGAAGATGGTATACTCTCCCTGAAAAGAAAAGCTCTTACAATGAGAACAGCATTGCTATTGAGTGAATCAGAGGTACGCAAGTTAATTTATTCAGGCATGACTATTATTGACGGCATCCAATTACTTAAACATATTGGTTTAAAATGTGATTTAGACAATGCAGTTACATGTTTCATATTTAAATATATTTGATGCCATTTTATGTTGTCAAATATCAAATTTTTTAAAAAAATCAAAAGTGAAAAAATGTAAACCTTGGTATTAAAGTTCTCATGAAAGTACCACTACACTAAAAGCATTAAATCTGATCCGTTTTCATGGCATTTGGTTGGGATGTGAGTTTCTATCTTACCAATAGGCATGCTTCCCATAAGTGCCATATGAAGGACATATTTCATTCTAGGTCAAGACAGCTGATCCCATCAGGACCCAGCAGAGTGCAGATGGTCATAATTTCCAACTAGGACTGAGCAGCAGGTTCAACAAGTGGCCACACCTGTTCCAGAAAACAGGAATGAAAACAGCCCTGATCCATCAAATACCACTGCACTTGAGGTGAGCCCAGATGGAGAAGAATCTGGATGAAGACAAGAGCATCAAAGAAACAGAAATGCTGGGGTGGAAACAGGATGGCCAGGAAAGGTAGAACATCGAGGATGCAATGCCCCCTCCCAGCAGAGCAGGGGGCTGTAGAAAGAGCTCGGCCAGATGGCTGACGCTGTCGCTCACCGCCACGGCTGCAGCAAGGCGCCCAGCTCTCAGCCTCCCCACTGATCACATAGAAACACAACACAGCTTCTCACCAGGAGGTCGTGACAACAGGCTGATTGGTGGAAAGCACCCTCTATGCAAGATACTCTCATTGTCATGGGCCAGTGGTCTTCCTCAATCCACTTGTTGTCCACCTCCTCCCGACAGGAGAACACAAGCTGGGCCAGAATCCAGCTTGAGAATTACCCATCTTCCCTGAGAGGAAGAAACCCCAGCATCACGCCCTCCGGGCCCTCCCAGTTCTGTGTCACCACCAGCCACCCTCTGTGCAAAAAGGCCCGACGCTCGGCGGTATGAACGCACAGCCATGACATGGGACGACTACATCAGAGGACAGTAATTTCACATACATTGCTGTAATCATATGGAAATAAAATGTCTCCCCAACATGTCAAGTGTCACCACCCTTTACAGCAGCACCTTTTAAAACACTTAAAGGACACGTAATTTTGTCATGTGGATCAGAATATCTACAAAACCCCGATATAAGTAGGGCCCGTCTAAACCAAAATTATGTGACAGCAATAGGGAACTACCAGTCATAACTTAGCATCTAATCAGCCTTGCTCTAGAAGGCATAGCAGAGATGCTGCATGAGAAGCTTCCTTATTTGAGGCTCTGGAAGACCTGAAGGCCAATCACCAGCAAGGCCATGTGGAGAGACATGAAGGGCTCAGGTTCTGGAATCAGAACAACGTTGGAACCCTCTCTGCAATTGATTGGCTGTGTGTCCTGAAGTAAGTCTCTCAACTCCTCTGTGCCGCCTCTCTTCCTCATGAGTTAAAATCCAGCCTTGCCAGACTGTTGAGAAGGTTTGAGAAAAGGTAGGCCCCAATGAGCAGCAGCTACTATTACTGTTATTGTGCTAGTAAATATTTTAATAGACTTTTTTTCTTCAAGGCAGAGAACTAAATTTCATCTAAAAAGACACCTCTGTTAAGCACACATTAAATATTTAATGAGCCCCTAATATAGTCAAATACTGTGGAGGAGAAAAACAAACAAGATGCACGATGTCTCACCTCAAGGTAGTTATAATGTCATGACAGCTGAAGATGCTCCATTCTTGGTCACATGATTTGTAAAGAATTTTCTGTATTTTTCATGAAGTTGTGAACAATCTTTTTATGTATGTCACTGTGGCATCCACTAAAGGGAAACCCCTGGAAGGACCAGACCACATCTGTCACAGAGCTGGGAGAGTGCCCAGCACAGCCCTCATAGAAGGAGCTCAGCAAGGAGAAATGGGGATGGGGGTGAGGGTGGGGAGACACTCAAGTCAGAAACTCCCTGAAAAAAAAAAAAAACCAGCCACACCACTTACTGACAGACACTGACAGGCTGTAGTCAAGGAGAACTCGGCACTTCCTGTAAAGGCTAGTGAAGCAACTTCTCTAGTTCAAAATAAAGACGGGGGAGGTGGAATGCGTGATTTTTCACGTGTGGGTTGGAGGACGTGGGCTTGGTAGTGACCTACCTCCACGTTCTCTTCTCTCTTCACACATACACACGTTATTTTCTGTATTTGCAAAAAATGTACAAAGTCCTCCTGAAGGCCGTTTTCTGGCATTTACACAGCACCCAGCTTTGTAGCTCTGGATTTACCCAGGACCACCACCGTTCTGGTCAAGTCAGAGCAGACAGACTGACAGAGGACAAATACGCAGAGCTTCAGGGAACACTTTCCTGAAAGTGACACAGGATGAGAAGTGGACCCATTGGCTTCTTCCCAATAAACCAGAAGGCAACCTGATCACAAAGCCTTCTGCTGGGCCCACACGGGCCACCGACCACCTCAGCGGTGGGGTCATCTCTGCACATCGGAAACAAACGTCTCTGATCAGGTAACATCGGGCTCCGGATCAGACAGGGCAGCCCCTTAAACAGATACAGATTATTCAGTCCGTCAGAACTCTGTAACACTGCCAGGTCCCTCCGGGGCACCACACTGTGACCCCACCAGCAGGCACGGTAGCCACGTATGAATCACACGTCCCTAGAACACAGCACACTCGGCGAGCACGAGTTCGTGACCTAAAACCCCTTCCTGGACGGGAGGCCCAGCAGAGGCGAGCAGAGACGGCCCCTGCTCGGTTCTCTGCCCCACGTCTTGCTCCCCGGCAGGCCCATCTCCTTCCAGGCTTTAATTCCTGGACCACATCCTCACTCCACAGATACCTGCCGGCCTCTCCAGCACCACAAGGCAAAGCTGAACACCACCCCTTCCCTCCAAGCGGCACAGCCAGCTGGACTTCTCAATGTGTGTCTTAAAGGTGCCCTTGGGGTCCTCTTGTGAGTATCCCCCCAAGTCACTCACAGTCCTTAAAAAGCCCCAGGGAGGCTGCCCGCAGGAAGCTCCTGCAGCCCTTTTCTCTGCACGACCAGCACCCTCCCTCACATCCAGATCTTCAGGCGCTCCGGCATCAGGTCTCCCTGAATCCACACCCTGCCCCCGCCTCCCAACGCCATCCCCAAACTCGTCCCAAATGGGCCTCCAGCCCACCGCCGGAGGAAACCCAATGGCCCGGAGCCTTCCCACTTTGCCATCCTGAGCACAAATCCCTGACCCTGGCCTCCGCCCACCCAGGCTCCTGCACTCCTCCATGTACACCCTTCACTCCAGCCACGCAGCCCCCGCCCCCGTCCCATCCTCTCCACACTCCCCAAGGGCTGCCTGGAAGCCGACCTCCATTCAGCCCTCACCGCGTGCCCTGCTTCTCCCCACCACCCGCAGCTCGGAGCTCCTTGAAGGTACGGCTTAGTCCTCATCACCTCTGCATACACCTCTCGAGGTGCCGAGAGTTTTACACACCACAAGGTTTTGATCGATACTTGCTGAACATACTACCTAATCCATCGATACAGCATAATGTCTAGAATGAGGGCCCTGGCAGCAGCGCAGATATCCGGTACTTGCCTGCTGACAGCTTTATTTTGTGTCTCCACCTCTAGAAGGTATCCTGCCTGAGGAGACAGGCCTCTCGGTCTGCCTGGTCCCCCCCACCCTGCACCTCAGCATCCAGGGGAGGAGCCAGCCCCCAGGAGGCACTTAGGGAATGTTTTACTAATTCAGTGATCTACTCTCAGGTCCCGGCTCTGCCGGTTATATTAGCTGTGTCACCTTGGGTCAGGGACTCGCTCTTAGCCTCAGTTCCCATCTCGGTAAAACAGGAGAACGGTGCAGCATCCTCTCCAAGAGCTGTCATGAGGCCCCAGTGAAGTGATGCAGGTCCAGGGCTTGGGGTGGGGCTGGACACCAGAAACGTCTGCAGTGACACTGTCACAGTGTTCCCGCCACACCTCTTTCATTCCGGTTTGCTTTAAAGGTCTGAGCAGTTCAATGCAGCTCGAAGCACTCTGGGCTGTGCCCCCAGCGCACTCCACCCTCCTCTCTGCTCCCCTGGGCCCAGCTCACGCCCATCCCCCAGGTGGGGTCCTGCACGCCTCGCTCAGAGAGAGTCTAGAACACGGCAGGCCATGCGGATCAGAGCCGGGCTCTGGGAACTCGCCCCCCTGGAACTCGGCCTGGGGGGCAGCAAGCTCCCCTGAGAAGGAAGCAGGCTGGTGGAACGGCTCCATTCTCCCCCCATCCTCCCATGGGAAGGGAGCTGTGCACTGCTGCTGCTATGGAACCACAACTGAGGTGCCGGGCCTAGTGAGCCCCGAGCTCACCCTCAGAGAAGAGGCTCCTCTGAGCCAAAGCACCCCAAGCTCTGGCCCTCCTCCCACCTGCTCAACCTTGTTGCTGCAGTTGGATGAGGCTAGGGGTCCCGTTTCCATCTCACTAACAGTAACTCAGGCCTGATTTGCCCTTTCAAGGCCACCCCCCACCAAGTCCACATATCAACTAAGGTACACTGCCAGGCGAGGTCCATTCATAATTTAAAACTTCACTGCATAATGCATAAGGTATCTTATTATAAATTATTCACCTCAAATTGCCATCTGGACGTTTAGGGAACTTGGGGGGACATTTGAAAGGGAAGCGGGCATTTGCCCAGCATCGTCTCAGTAAGCAAAGAGTACTCGACTTGGTTGTTGTTGCTGCCATTTTATTTGCTAGGAACCCGAGCAGATGGACCCCACTCCCCTCCACCTAAAGCCACTGGAGAGCTGTGTGCTGCCCATCCTGAGGGCGGCCACTCGCCCAGTCCCTCTCCCTCCCCAAGTCCCTCCCTTGCTCCACCTTCACGACAGCTACAGGCACATGTATCACAGGAGCCTGTCTCGTCTCCCAAGAACACAAAGAGAACCATCACCTACTGCTGACCTGGTAATTATCAGAGACTTCTCCTCTCTTCCCCTCAAGTTGATAAAAAGAACTGATTTTCACTCACCCACAGCTCAGTATTCGCAATAGAAGCTCCCCTAAAAAGGGGATAAGAGCTTGCAATGGAACCCAGTGAGGGTACCATTCATCGAGTTTGCCATTCGACACTAGCGCATCCTTCTCTTAGGCCACTGTGCCAAATCCATCCATTTGAGTAATCATAACTGAATGTCTACTACTATGATGCAGGTACTGTACTATTTGCTAAGTCATGAACAGAATACGTTCCCTGTTAGGAAGTTCACAGACCAGAGGCTAAGATGCTTATGCAAACACAGCACTAAAAAACAAATGAGATCTGAGGTCCACTTTGTTCTAGGCACAATCTGAGGCGATGAGAACTGTATGTAATACATTTATATTCAAGGTCAGTGGGGATGCAAAAGATTCTGTGATCAGCTCTGCTCGCATGGGGAAAGGGTGAAAGAAGCCTGCACAGAGAAAGAGATGCCTGAGCTGGGTCTTGAGGGATGGCTAGGAGTTTGCCAGGCAGACAAGGAGAGAGAGCATTCTGGGAAGAAGGCCCGACATACGCAAAGGCTGCAGTCAGGTAACTGCAGCACACAGACGGAACTGCAGGTGGGCTTGCATACATGAACACTTTAAGGGTGAGATGCAGCCTTGAGGGTGCTGCTGTCGGGGGGAGTTGCGGGGGGGAGGCGAGATATATGCTCTTCAAGAGGTCAGTGTGTTTCCACTTCATCTGTGACTAATGATTCTCACAGAATCTTTGTGAAGGTGGAAAGAAACAGAATTTTTCTCATTCTTTCGTAACAGAATAACTGGAACCCATGCAGTCCCCTCTTCTCACCCTCTGTTAATAACCCACCCTTCACCAGAGTAAAATATTATAACTCTAAGGTACCATTCCATTTAAACCTTATGGATCTTCCTGGCAACTAAGAGATCATTGCCAAACTCACCCCATCCTGAGATACAAATGTGAACGAAAGAATGGGAGCTTTGCCTTCCAACAAGGACTTCTGGAGCCCTGTTTCTTCCCTGAAGACTATACCAGTTACTGAAAATCTGATGGGTTTTCTAGGCAGCAAGCAACAGGTGACCCAATTAGGCCTGCTTAGTAGGGAGGGAAATGGTGAAGGGGCTTTGTGGCTGCATGCTGTGTGTCCCTGCGAGACATCACCAGACAAGGACAGAATAAGCCCAGTCGCTTTCCCCCCAGTAAAACATCTCATTATCCTCCTTCATACCTGCCAACTGCACCCAGCACAAGGCACTGTGTGTCCAGGTGAGGTTCGGCCAACACCATTGCCCCCTCGACAGAAAGGGACACAGTACTGACCCAGGGCATGGCTCTTTGGCCCTTCATCTGTCAGCGCATTTGGGTCTGTTCACTTTCATGAAACGAAGTCAATAGACAGTGGAATAGACAGACAGACAAAGACCTGCTCTCTCCCCCAACAATATCTCCCCAGACAGCCATAACTTTCCACCAACCAGGATAAGAAATTGACTCCATCCAACAGTTCTTCATCTGTTTCCTCCAAAATTTGAGTGCTCCAGGTGGTAGTGTATTTAAGGGAAATTCTCTATTGGTTTTTGATAAACTGTTTATATCACAGTTTGATATTCTTTGGCTAAACCCTTTCTGAGACTCTGTTCAAATAGATTAAACGCTCAAAACTTTGAAGGGTTTTTCTATGCCTCCTGGACAAAATTTCAAGACTTCCATGATCAAATCAAGAACCTAGATACCCTGAACTCCAATATAATAGGCACTTTCGGATGGCACTGAAGGTATGAACGCATCACAAAGCCTGCAGTATGGGAGAACAGAGGACAGCTTCTTAAGGTATCATTTCTAGGATGAAGGCTAAAAATTGTCTATCACAGCCAGTTAGCCTCAAAGGAAGCCTAAATAAATCAAGCCCACTGGGGAGCCAGTGGAATATAAGGCCTATATCAGGAGCAATCTTCTGAGCATCGTGTCCATATGAGGCAAGAATTCTCCCTCTAACTAGGGCACAGGACCCTCTTAGGAATGAAACTTTGGATTATGTTATAGTATGTTACTGTATCTTAGAAAGCAACCTAAGGATTGAACTGGAAATCTGCATTTGGATGATACTCTCATTTGACTACAAAATATTTTTCTGAGTTTTCATCATCAGGACAGCAGCAACCTCCAGAAAGGTAAGTAGGCATGGTCATGCCATTCTCATGCACAGCTCCATCTCTGATTCAAAACCAAAATACAGGTGATCCAGAGCATATAAAATCAATGAAGAGAGATAGTACACAGAAAGCACTTTGAACCCTGAATGAAAATTAGCTACTATATCAATAGAAATAATAACTTCCATTTCCTGGGTACCTACCATACACCAGGACAGGTGCTCTCTAATTTGATCTAAGAGCAAACCCTACAGGGTAGTGATAACTCCCACACTGTACAGATGAAGGTGAGGAAACGCAAATTTTGTTAGTTTCTGCCTCGTTTGCAGGCCTTTGTTAATGAAAAGTCATTTTTATTTATTTTTTTTATAAAACACTGCATTCCATACTAAGAAGCAAATGCAGCCAGCATTTTTACATCATTGCCCAACTTGGATAAAGACAAAAAGCCAGGAGGAAACACCTAGACTGATACATTTCCTGAAGTGGATTTTTCCCCTCTGTGATGGACTTACTGTAGCACTGGGCTTTCCTCACATCACTTACACATCCATGTGGCTGCCCTGTCCACTGCTGGGAGGTGGCTATGACCCAGAGATTCACCCTGCCACAACTTCTGAGATCCTCGTGGTGACAAATGCACTACTGACTAAGTACCCACCAGGCCCTCCCCGGCCAATTTCATCCCCTGAATGTCTAAGGAACAAAGAGGGCCAACTTCCATTTCAATAACTCGGAGAGGATTTAAGAAAAATAGCAATTGGTTCCACCACTCCCTCAGCAGATGCATCACTCCAGGGCCCAGCTCAGCTGGCAAACACAAATGTGCAAGATTCAGTCTGCAATCAGTTTGTCACAACAGCCATCTCTCACTCCGCCGTTCCTCAGGGGAAACAGTGTAAAAACAAACACACATGCAAGACTCAAGACAAAAGGCAGAAGGCAGCGTCATGTGGCTGCTCAGAACTCTGGAAGAGCACTGGGTCTGAGCTCTGACCTTGCAATAATGTCGTGTGTCCCTTCGCCTTCTACAAGGCATGCAGCCTTTTCCACAGTAAACCCAGGGTCCTCGGGACCACATGGGTCTGGGGCATCTCCAAAGTCACCAGGAAGCAGAGGGGAACCAGGATTTCTCCACAGTGCTGCGGAATCTTCACAACACAAGAGCCTCTCCAAATACTACCCATCCTCACATGTGCTCTTGAGTCTATGGAGGGCATTCTCTTTGGAACATTGCCTCCTGTCTCAGTAGTAAGTTCAGCATCTCCAAATGAGTCTGCCTGCTTTTATCTCTGCAGTGCCTCACTTGATTCCTAAAGTGCCCCATGCTGGGAAGGTAGTCTTGATAATAACATAGTATAGCAATTTAGGAGGGGGGGAGGTGGGTTCCACCACTAACGGTAACTACTAATTTCCTTTCCTTCCATCCCATTCAAGTGCACATTTCTCAGAAGGCTCTCTATCATTCCAAAGAGAGCTGTTTATCTGGATTCCTCAAGCTTCCTTCCAAGAAATAACTAGGATTAACTTCCTGTGGAAAGCCTTTCTGCACCACTCCGATTTCAATGATAGGTCCCTTCTATACATATTCCTACAGATCCTTTATTTCCCCACATTAAAGCATTATCATATGGTGTGAGTTATGGACTGAATGTCTGTGTTCCCCACAATTCATATGTTGAAACCCTAACCCCTCAGTGATGGTGTGTAGGGGGTGGGGCCAGTTTAGAGGAAGTTGTGAGGGTGGGGTCCCATGATGAGATTAGTGCCCTTATAAGCAGAGGAAGAGACATCAGAGCTTCTTCACTCTTCCAAGTTAGGACACAAGTCAGAAGGCAGCCATCTGTAAGCCAGGAAGAGAGTCCTCATCAGAACCCAACCATTCTGGCACCCTTATCTCAGACTTCTAGCCTCCAGAACAGTGAGAAATAAATGTCTGTTGTTTAACCCACCTGGTCTATGGTATTATGTTACAGCAGCCCAAGCTGACAAGACAATGTTACAATGATTAATTCTCTCTCTCTACTCCCTATTTTACACCACGATCTCTGTAAAGGGAGTGATAAGGTCTATTTGTGCACTCCGCTGCATCCCTGGCACCTAGGACAGGGTTTGGGATGTTAAGAGACACTAAAGAAATATCTGTTAGATGGATGGATGGGTGCATGCAGGGGTGGGTGGGTGGGTGCGTGGGTGGGTGAGTGGATTTATGTGTACGAGCATAGATGAAAATTATGGTTTTGAAGAACATTCAATGCTGGAGGAAATGGCTATGACATAATAAGTAAAATGCAGGAAACAAAATTATATAAACAATGTGATTTCAATTGTGTGAACATTTACACATGATTAGGGATCTGGAAGGAAATAAGCTAAAAATGCTAATAGTGGTTGTCTCTGGGTGGTAAGATTAGGATTGATTGTTGCCCTTCTCTCCATTTCCCATGTTTCCATAAATTGCATGTATTACATTTGTTATCCAAAATAAGATTACATTTTTAAAAAGGAAATTGCTAAGAGAAAAAACACCAAATGCCTCCGCATTTTAGGAGATTTTCTCCTCTAAAATCAGAGACCCTTGGGGTGGGGAAGCCCAGACACTGGTAGATTCGTGTGCCCAGAGGTCAGGTGCCCACACCTCTCCAGGTCTCCCGGAAGCATGAAGGATCCTCACACGCAGCCTTCATCTTTTCACAGAGGACTTCCCTGTTAAGCGTTCTTTCAGCTTCAGCCATTCAGAGACGGAGGTGAAGGAAGGGCCACCTCTGAGAACAGACCAAAAACTGTACGGAATCATCAGACCAGCAGAAAAAGACGGGGAAGGAAGCTGACCCAAATCTTGAGAACCGTGAAGACCAAGACTAAAGGAATCACAAATCTGTTCACCAAGCAATTGAAGAGATCCTCCCAAAGCTCTAAGGAACAGAGGAAGGTCATTGCTCTAAAGGTGACTTTTTTATGGAGTAGAAGGGGCTGAAGTTATAGGTAACAATAATAATTTTGACAAGTACAGCTACCATCTGTACAGAGCTTAACACAAAGGTCGGCAAACTCCGACAGTAAAGAGCCAGGTAGAAAATATATTCGGCTCTGAGGGCCATAGAGTCTCTGTGACAACTACTCAACTCCACTGTTGTCGTGCAAAGCCGCCACAGATAGCACATAAAAGGATGAGCATCGCTGTGTTCAAATAACACTCTATACACAAAAACAGGCAGCAGACCAGATTTTGCCCGAGGGCTATAGTTTGCCAACCTCTGACTTCACAAGGCAGGCATTATCAAACCTCTAATTTCATTCCCACAACCCTAGGATGGGGAAAACAAACTCAGAAATAAGTCGCTTGCCCAAGCTACGTCACCAGAAAGTGGCTCAACTCCACGTCAGTTTGACTCCAAAGAGCTCACTCTTTACCAGGAGGTCCTCGTGCCAGCATCATGCTCAGGGTGGGGATCCAGGGGCGAGCAAGACCCAGACCTTGCCCTCTGAGGTTCAGAATTTAAGATGGGCATCTGCCCCACAGGTACCTACCTGGCACCCGCTCGCCAATACAAGTATGTCCCAACAGAAGAAAACAGGCGTCAGGAACACTAACACCCACAGCCCAGACACACACTGAGTGTACCAATTCCTCTGCAAAAGGGTTTCACGCTCTCCACAAAGGATATTGCCAGGAAGTGAGCTCACTTGGGCCTTTTAAACACTGGTTTATACGTCTCTAAGTCATGAGGGCAGAAGCCAAGAAACAAAAAGATAGAGCATGAGGAATCCTTACCGGAAATTCACTGTACCAGGTCACAGTTTCACTTCATGGTTAACAGCATAGTACCTGAGGTCAGGTAGACCTGGATGGGAATCCCAGCTCTGCGCGACCTTGAGCAAATGAGCCAAGCCTCAGCCATCTCCCCTGTTAAGCCGAGGTTAGGAATCCTTACTGTCTTGGGGATGTTAGGACACAAGATGGGGGCCAGGGACTGTGTTTATCTTGTCCATCATCATATCCACAACACCAGGATCAACAGGAAGTACAAAATAAAGGGAAGTAAGAGAAATTAAAATGGAGACTTTCTGAAATAAATTAAGTCAGCAGGAAAATAGGACTAGCACGGGAAGCAAGGCAGAGCTGCCATGTAGGGCCGGGTACCAGCCTGGAGATACACAAATATGCCCCCTGAGTAAGCCCAGGAGGTCTCTCTCTCTCCCGGAGGCAGGTGTGGATGGCAGTTAAAGCAAGCAGTGAGGGTACAGCATGGCTTTTGCTTACCCATCTCAACACAGCCTGAGGTTCCATGACCCTGGCCCTGCCTCCAGCCCTTGCCGCTGGTTTATTTCCCTAAGCTGCCCGCTTCCTGTTTCCCACTCTAGAATAAACTCTGACCTTATTAACCTCCAGCAAGCAGGGGAGTGAACACCCAGCCTGACCCTCCCCCCACGCCCCTTCCACAAGCCTTTCTGGGAAGCTGCCAAATTGGAAGATTTGCAAGCATTTTTCCCTAATGCTGAACCACCTGCGGCTGTTTCATCAACCCAAAGCCAGAGACAAAGGAATGGGCAAGAAAAGTGACATTTTCTGCATCTGCAGCATGCCAGGGACCATGGGGCTAAATATACAAATTCTGTGATGGTTTCTGTATGGCAACCCTGAGAGTGTTTTCACCCACATGTTTAAGAGGGGGCTGTAGCACAGAGGGGTTATGTCATCAGCCCAAGGTCACACAGCTTGTAGGTGGCAAATCTAGGTCCATCTAAGCCCAAAGGCTCTGCAGCTCACCTTCACTCAATGCCCATCTTGCCCTACTTCCCCCGTGTCCACTGTACACCAGCCACAGTGGTCTCCTTTCTGTTCTAAGAATCTGCTGCTCCCCTTCCCTGGAATGTTCTTCCCCCTTCTCTTTACCTGGTTAATACCTGTTCAACCTGTGGCTCTCAGCTCAGCTATCACTTGCTCAGGAAAGTCTTCCTGGCCACCACCCCTGACAAAAGTCCAGCTTAACCCTCCACCCTCACCACTCTCTCCTCCACTGGGGCCCTGGGTCTTTCCTTCATAGCATTCATAATCCAATGGCAAGGTGGATGAATATTTTCTTGTGGTTTGCCTACCAAACAAGACAGTGGATTCCAGGAATGGAGTAACTATGCCTGACTTCTACGCTACTAAAGCCAAGCACTTCCCATGGTGCTTGGCACATAGCAGGTGGTCAACTGAATCTGATGAATGAACAAACGAACTACCATCTATACATATTCCCAGGACAGGAGGCCCAAACATCATCTTCCTTGAATTTAGCACAAGCATTAATCACACGTGCACACATCCACACAATCTACCACCCATGTTAAGTTCTTGAAAAGCAAGATTACAAATCACCCACCAGTCTTTTCAAATTATAGCATAGTCCCAACCTGCAGTTTCCATACTGAACCCTGTACGTGTCATTTCTAGGTGCTACTGCCACTTCAGTTTATCTGCCATTGCTACTCAAATGACCTGAAAGAAGAATTCACACAATGCCAGAGAAAAGTGGAGTCATTTTTCATAAACTGTAGCAATATCTTTTTGTATCCACCTCCTACAGTAACTGAAATAAAAACAAAAATAAACAGTGGGTGAGGGTTCGATCCCTGGTCAGGGAGCTAGGATCCCACATGCCTCGCAGCCAAAAAACCCAAAGACATAAAACAGAAGCAATATTGTGACAAATTCAATAAAGACTTTAGAAATGGTCCACATCAAAAATAATCTAAAAAACAAAAAAAGCTTTTTCACAGCAAAGGAAACAATAAGCAAAAGACAACCTACAGATGGGGAGAAAATATTTGCAAATAATGTGAATGGCAAGGGATTAATTTCCAAAGTATACAAACAGCACATACAGCTCAATATCCAAAAAACAAACAACCCAATCAAAAAACGGGCAGAAGACCTAAATAGACACTTCTCCAAAGAAGACATACAGATGGCCAAAAGGTACATGAAAAGATGCTCAACATCGCTAATTATTAGAGAAATGCAAATCAAAACTACAATGAGGTACTACCTCACACTGGTCAGAATGGCCATCATCAAAAGTCTACAAGCAATAAACACTGGAAAGGGGGTGGAGAAATAGGAACCCTCCTACACTGTTGGTGGGAAGGTAAATTGGTGCAGCCACTATGGAAAACAGAATGATGGAGGTTCTTTAAAAAACTGAAAATAGAACTACCATATATGATCCTGCAATCTCACTCTTGGGCATATATGTGGAGAAAATCACAATTCAAAAAGATACATGCACTCTAATGTTCACTGCAGCACTATTTACAATAGCCAAGACATGGAAAAAACCTAAATGTCCATCGACAGATGAACGGATAAAGAAGATGTGGTACATACATACAATGGAATACTACTCAGCCATAAAAAAGAGTGAAATAATGCCATTTGCAGCAACATAGATGGACCTAGAGATTATCATACTAAGTGAAGTAAGTCAGACAGAGAAAGACAAATATCATATGATATTGCTTATATGTGGAATCTAAAAGAAAAAAAAAGACACAAATGAACTTATTTCAAAAACAAAGAGACTCACAGACATAGAAAACAAACTTATGGTTACCAAAGGGAAAAGGGGGGTGGGGGAGGGATAAACTAGGAGTTTGGGATTAACGGATACACACTACTGTACATATAAAATAGATAAACAACAAGGACCTACTGTATAGCACAGGGAACCATACTCAATATTTTATAATAACCTATAAGGGAAAAGAATCTGAAAAAGACTGTATATATAATGTATAACTGAATTGCCATGCTGTACACCTGAAACTTACATGATATTGTAAATCAACCATACTTCAATTAAAAAAATTTTTGAAAAAGAAAGAAAAGTGGACTTATTTTTATAAAGCACTTGGGTGAGGAATGGATACACAAAAGGCTACAGAACATGAAGAGCTTTTACACAAAGGTCCCACAGCCCTGATGATACCTGGCAAAGAGACAATAGGGCAAATTCACTCACTCGCTCAACTAACACCTACAGTGATGAGTATAAAAAGGGAAGGATCTTGACCGCCCTGCCCTTCCCCCTGCTCCTGGGACCTATATTGTTGGAACTGTGCCCAACACTTTACACTTAGGACCAGACAGGACTTAAGAGCCAAGGTTGGAGTTGGGCAAAAAGCGTGACTCCATGACTTACCACTGTCTGCGTGGCCCTATGTCTCCTCGTCTGCAAAATGAGGCTAACACTAGTGCCTCCTTCCAAGAGGTGCTGTCAGGACCAGGTGACTTAGATGCAGGCAAACTGCTTCTTAGTGCTCCCTGCGTGACGACTGTCACCCCATCATCTGTGGTCCCTGAAGGAATGTAGCTCCCCCCAGGGAGCAATCGTGAGAGGTTCCACTTAGCATCCAAGCGCTCAGCACAGGTCATGCTTTTGATGAGGACACTCACACAAGCCTGTAGGCTGCATCTGCAGAACACCCAGCTCTCCGCAGCTGCCCCCTGCTCAGCCTCCCCTCTCCTTCCGGTTGCAGTGCTCAGCCCAGGGGTCTCCACTAAGAACCTCCTGAGCGCAGTGCTGTGGCTGGTGAGCAGGAGAAGAGCCTCAGTCTTTTCCTTCATCAGCATGGGAGTCTCTGGCCAACCTAAATGAATCTTGGGTTCTTCCCAGCCCTCCACACGGGCCTTGGACTCAAAGGTTCACAACTCAAGGGGAAGTTCCCACCTCAACCTTACTAATTAAGTCAGGTGTCGGAGGAATTCTAGAGTCTACTCTGGCAGTGACAGAAGTGGGTAGCCTCTCTCCCGTGCAAACAAATTTTCCCTCTTTGAGTAAAGGACCCTGAGATAGCCCCTTAAAAGTAACACCAATATTGGGGCAAACCTCCTTTATGAGTGTCTTCAACATTTTAGTAAGCTAAACTTTCCCTTTGAAAGAGCTAATTGTGGAACAACTGGCCACCTAATGCCTTCATAAATCAGACATCTGAGTCTTAGAATAATTTCCCCATAATTCATGTTAATCATTCCACTCTCGTAACATGAATCATCTGTTTAAAGGAAACCTTTACCAAGACAGGCAAGAGCCACTGGATCTTGCTCTAAAAATCTCTCCAGAGCTCACAAGATTTTCTATTATTGACAGAAAAGTTACTGCATTTTTAACAGGCACTTTAAATATTACTCATGCAATCAAAGCTGTTTTCCTAAGTCAACTTACACAGTTTTCAAACCTGTATTACGGTTGACCTTATTAAATATTCTGTAGTGCCACTTACACATCATGGCACACAAAAGTACAGTCCCAAAACTTTGGGCAGCAATGGGATAAAGAAACTCCTCATATATCGTCCAAGGGGAGCATCAAAGGCTCTGAGCAGGGCATGGACTCCCACGAGATGCCGTGGGAGGCAGAGACAGGGGACGGGTTCCCAGGAGAACTCTTTGCGCAGAAGTTCCATGGGTAGGCAAGCAGACAAAGATCTGCTTTACTCTCCTTTCAACAAGAATTTCACTGAATTCTCTCCAAGAACACTCTCCAAGCGCTCCAAGGACAAGACAGTATTTTTCAATCTTATTAAGGTCCAGAATGTCAAGGGGGTAACAGGACAATGTGATGTTTTCAAAATGGAAAACTTGGAACAACCTCTCATCAAAATCTATAAACCAGATAGTAATACCACAAGTAGCTACCATTTACTGATCACTCACTACCAAGCGTTGCGCTAAATGACGTAGAGATTAAGATCTCCCTTAATCCTCACGATAATCCTATGAGACAGGCATTATCATCTTCATTTTTCAGACAAGAAAAGACAGCCAGAGATATTAGCAACTAGCCCATGGCCACCACACCAGAGGTGGCAGAGCCAGGCTGGAAGCACAGGCCTGTTCAACCCCAACACCCAGGCACTAAATCCTTACTCCAAACCAGCCTAGAAGGTCAAAGCTAGAGTCCCACCCCACTCCCACCTCCACCATATGGGACTATGTTCAGGTGAAGAGTCATTGCCATTAACCACCAGTCAACTATCAATATCTGTCAAAATAGTTCAGCTCCTTTGAACGGGCAGGCCCTTGAGTAAGGCTGAGACCTCCATGATAGAGCAGGAGTTTAATTAGAAACAGTTGGGGCAGGGAACCCATCTCCAGCTTCCAGTGAAATCAGAAAGGAACCAGAGGAGAAGGAGCATGGCTCTAAGTAAAGGTGACAGAAAGGGAGATAGATGCTCCAGCTAAGTGTGAACCAGTTGGCAGCAAAATAAAACCAAATCAGACCAAGTGAATGAAGAGAACAGCAAACAACCATGGCTGCAATTGTTAAGGAAGAGGGAAAAGGAGGGGGGAGGGGAGAGGGAGGGGAGAGGGAGGGGAGAGGGAGGGGAGAGGGAGGGGAGAGGGAGGGGAGAGGGAGGGGAGAGGGAGGGGAGGGGGGAGGGGGGAGAGGGAGGGGAGGGGGAGGGGGGAGAGGGAGGGGAGGGGGAGGGGGGAGAGGGAGGGGAGGGGGAGGGGGGAGAGGGAGGGGAGGAGGGAGGTGGGGAGAGGGAGGGGAGGGGAGAAGGAGGGGAGAGGGAGGGGAGAGGGAGGGGAGAGGGAGGGAGGGGGGAGAGGGAGGGGAGAGGGAGGGGAGAGGGAGGGGAGGGGGGAGGCGGGGAGAGGGAGGGGAGGAGGGAGGTGGCGAGAGGGAGGGGAGGGGAGAGGGAGGGGAGAAGGAGGGGAGAGGGAGGGGAGAGGGAGGGAGGGGGGAGAGGGAGGGGAGAGGGAGGGGAGGGGGGAGGGGGGAGAGGGAGGGGAGGGGGGAGGGGGAGAGGGGGGAGGGGGGAGAGGGGGGGAGGGGGGAGAGGGGGGGAGGGGGGAGAGGGGGGAGGGGGGAGGCGGGGAGAGGGAGGGGAGGAGGGAGGTGGGGAGAGGGAGGGGAGGGGAGAGGGAGGGGAGAAGGAGGGGAGAGGGAGGGGAGAGGGAGGGGAGAGGGAGGGAGGGGGAGAGGGAGGGGAGAGGGAGGGGAGAGGGAGGGGAGAGGGAGGGGAGAGGGAGGGGAGAGGGAGGGGAGAGGGAGGGGAGAGGGAGGGGAGAGGGAGGGGAGAGGGAGGGGAGAGGGGGAGAGAGAGCACAAGCTGTGACAACTGAGTCAAATAGCAGTGATTCTGTGCTCTGAGTGGTGGTGTTTCCTTTGTTCGCCTATTCAATATGTTTTGGAGTAGATGAAATAAAACTACTTGGATTACATTGACCTCACATCAACCTGGATACAGGGGAGGGAGTTTGCCTGTACTTCCTAGAGTTTGTCTCTCTCTAGGCTTCCCTGACCAAGGGTCCCCTCCTTGGTTCCCCAAAGTGAACCACTGACAATCACTAGTCAGCAACAACTGGTGAAAAATGTATGATGCAGAGGAGCTGCCTGGCCTCTCCTGGATCCCCCTTAAGCCTCCAACATCCCTGAACCATCACACCCAATGCTGTGGTCAACAGTCAGCAGGAAGCAGCACTTGAGCACTGTGCAGGAAAGAAAATAAAGCTGAAAAGAAATCAAGTCTCTGGGCATTTCTAGAGCAGCTCCAAACAGATCGTGGCCCTGGATGAAACATGTGAGAGACACTTTTGCTGAAGAAGTTTACAGCTTAATGGAAAAAAATATAAGTAACTCCACTAGAGACGTGCCTAAGAACATTAAATAAGATGACGGGCATACAGTGAGCAGAGCGTCAGGAGCGCCAACACGTGGGACCTATCATTACCATTACTACCCCCATGTTAGGCTCCTCTTGCTCCCCAGTTTTATCTGCTCACAGTCCTTCACGCCGTCCCACATAAACCACACATCCCAACAAAGTTTTTCAGCACAAAAAGTTTGGAAATCTCTCTATACATCTTCTCCTCTCTTTCATACTGTTTGAACCAAAACCTGTTAGGCACCAACTACCTGTCAGGAACTCTGCTGAACTGTTGGGATGTTAACATAAAGCAGAAAAAAGCATTTGATGAAATTCAACATCCACCCATGATAAGAACTCTCACCAAAGTGGGTATAAAGGGAACACAACTCAGCATAATAAAAAGCCATTTACAACAAACCCACAGCCAACATAATACTCAACAGGGAAAAGCTGAAAGCCTTCCTGCTAAGTTCAGAAATAAGACAAAGATGCCCACTCTCACCACTTCTATTCAACATAGTATTAGAAGTCCTAGCCACAACAATCAGACATGAAAAAGAACTAAAAGGTATCCAAAACTGGAAGGGAAGTGGTAAAACTGTCACTCTTTTCAGATGACATGATACTCTATATAAATAATCCAAAAGACTCCACATAAATCTATTAGAATTAATAAATGAATTCAGCAAAGTAGCAGGATACAAGATTTATATACAGAAATCTGTTGCATTTCTTTACAGTAACAATGAAATATAAAAAAAAAAATGAGAGGGCTTCCCTGGTGGTGTAGTGGTTGAGAGTCCACCTGCTGATGCAGGGGACATGGGTTCGTGCCCCAGTCCAGGAAGATCCCACATGCCGCAGAGCAGCTGGGCCCGTGAGCCGTGGCCACGGAGGCTGCGCGTCCGGAACCTATGCTCCGCAATGGGAGAGGCCACAACAGTGAGAGGCCCACGTACCACAAAAAAAAAATAATTAAATAAATAATTTTTTAAAATGAGAGAAAGTAAAACAAAAAATTCCATTTAAAATCATATCAAAAGAAAAAGAAAAACCTAGTAATAAACTTAATCAAGGAGGTAAAAGACCTATACACTGACAACTATAAAACACTGATAAAGGCAAATGAAGATGATTCAAAGAAATGGAAAGATATATACCATGCTCTGAGATTGGAATACTTAATATTGTTAAAATGACCATACTACCCAAAGTAATCTACAGATTTAATGCGACCCCTATCAAAATACCGATGACATTTTTCACGGAACTAAAACAAATAATACTCAAATGTACATGGAAACTCAAAAGACCCTGAATTGCCAAAGCAATCTTGAGGAAAAAATGAACAAACAAAGCTAGACGCATCACCCTTCCAGACTTCAGACAATACTACGAAGTTACAGTAATCAAAATCGTGTGGTATTGGCACAAAAATAGACATAAAGATCAATGGAACAGAACAGAGAGCCCAGAAATAAACCCACACACCTACAGTCAATTAATCTATGACAAAGAAGGCAAGAATATGTAATGGAGAAAAGACAGTCTCTTCAACAAGTGGTGCTGGGAAAGCTGGACAGCAGCATGTAAATCAATGAAGTTAGATCACTCCCTCCCACCATACACAAAAATAAACTCAAAATGGTTTAAATACCTAAATATAAGACATGACACCATAAAACTTCTAGAAGAGAACACAGGATCAAAACATTCTCAGACATCAATCACAGCAACATGTCCTTAGATCAGTCTCCCAAGGCAAAACAAATAAAAGCAGAAGTAAACAAATAGGACTTAATCAAACTGAAAGTCTTCTGCACAGCAAGGGAAATCATCAGTAAAACAAACAGACAACCTACAAAAAGGGAGAAAATATTTGCAAGCCATGCAACCAACAAAGGGTTAACGTCCAACATATGTAAACAGCTCATACAACTGAATACCAAAAAAACAAACAACCCAATCAGAAAATGAGCAGAAGACCTAAATAAACATTTCTCCAAAGAAGACATACAAATGAACAACAGGCACACAAAAAGATTCTCAACATTGCTAATTACTAGAGAAATGCAAATCAAAATCACAAAGAGGTATCACCTCACACCGGTCAGAATGGCTATCATCAAAATGTCTACAAGTAATAGACACTGGAGAAGGTGTGGAGAAAAAGGAACCCTCCTACACTGTTGGTGGGAATGTAAATTGGTACAGTCACTATGGAAAACAGAATGGAGGTTACTTAAAAGCTAAAAATAGGGCTTCCCTGGTGGCGCAGTAGTTGAGAGTCCGCCTGCCAATGCAGAGGACACAGGTTCGTGCCCCGGTCTGGGAAGATCCCACATGCCGCGGAGCAACTAGGCCCGTGAGCCACAACTACTGAGCCTGTGCGTCTGGAGCCTGTGCTCCGCAACAAGAGAGGCCGCGATAGTGAGAGGTCCGCGCACCGCGATGAAGAGTGGCCCCCGCTTGCCACAACTAGAGAAAGCCCTCGCACAGAAACGAAGACCCGACACAGCAAAAATAAATTAATTAATTAATAAACTCCTACCCCCAACATCTTCTTTTAGAAAAAAAAAAAGTGTGGTTAGCTAATGATGGGCTTTTGAACCAGAAGACGACGTTGAGCGAGGGCTGGGAGAACTGTTTTCAGACACGCACATACTAACGAACCAGAAGAGAATTCCAGTTTACCTAGTGACGTGTGAAAATAATCTAGACAAGCCAAGAAAATGGGGGCCAAGGGTTATACTTTAAGGTAAAATTACAACAGTGCAAAGTGCCACAAAGGAGAGCATGGGCCCCTGAGAGTGAACAATGGGCACCTGGGACCCAGTCTGGGGGTCAGGGAAGCTTCCCCCCAAGAAAGGAGATCTGAAGGAAGAGCGGGACTCCCCAGAAGGAGAGGGACAGGATGCCCCGGGCAGGAGGAACAGCGCGTGCAAAGGCCCCACGCCACCCACACGAAGCCAGCCTGGCGGGAGGCAGGGCTGCGGGGGCACACAGAGCACTCTGCAACCACCCCAGGGCGTCCACGCACCATGAGAAACACAGGACACACCCAGGTTTGGGAGCCCTGCCTAGGCTACTCTTCCTCCCAGGAAGTTTTCTAGGCCGACCTCCTCTGGGGCTGCTGACCCGGGCGGGCGCTGCCCTCTCCCAGCCCCAGGCCCTCAGTCCCTGATGCTTCTGCTTCTTCTGCGCACAGGACAGCTTGTTCCCTGGGAGGGCGCGCTCTGCTCCCTTATTAATCTTGCTGTATCTTATTAAAATGGCCTGGTGCCCGCCTGGTGTTCTGCACAGAGCAGCGGGGTTCACGCGGCAAGTGGCAGCTGGGCGAGCTGCATTTCATTTCTTTTGTGTTGGAGGAATGACCTAGATGCTGCTCTGTACAACAGACTCACAGAGACTCACACTTGCAGGCTTTAACCCCTTCCTTCCCATCAGCCCGGTGCCCAGGTGGGAGCAGAGGTCTGGGCACCCACAGGAAGGTGTCAGCTGAGCTGGGACAGGACAATGTGAGACCACTCAGGACCGTTCCAGATGACCAGGGCAATGCCCCCTGCCAGGTGGGTGTCTCTGGGGAGGCCAGATGCAGCAGGGGAAACTTTTCTGGGGACCCTTTTTCATGGAGAGCGGTGCCCACGACATGAGTGAAGGGAGGCGAGGGCCTCGTGGTTCCCTCCATCTGTCTCTTTTCTGAGCTGGCTTCCATCCCAGGCTGTCGTACTCATTGATTCATTCACTCATTCATCCCAGTCATTGATTCCCTCTGCACAAGCTCTGTGAGGGACCCAGAGGTAAATGACAGAACCATGAGAAATCCTCCCAAGGAGAATACAAATAGCAAAACGCCCACCGGCACCATCCCCAGGCACTTCCCAGAGGGGAAGAGGAGCCAGGGAGGTCACACGGCAGGTCATTACCCAGACTGACCAGGCAACTCGGGTAAGCTCCTCCAAGTGGTAAAACCAACCAGGACCACTGACTTAGTCAGCTCGGGCTGCTGTAACAGATTACCACAGACTAGGTGGATTGAACAATGGAAACTTCTATCTCACAGTCCTGGAGGCTACAAGTCCAAGATCAAGCTTCCCCGGTGAGGACTCTCTTCTTGACTTGTATCAATAGATGGCTGCCTTCTCACTGTGTCCTCACAGGGCAGAGAGAGAAGCGGCAAGCTCTCTGGTGTCCCTTCTTAAAAGGACAGTCATCCTACCATGAGGGCCTGGCTTGGTAGAATTAGCATGGGGACTAACTAGGATCCCATGGAGTCACCAACTTAGACCAGCCCCGAGCCCATGGAAACGCCCCTGAGACTTGCTTGGTCTTGTGATCGACACGGGTCTGGTGCCTCGGGTGGGCGGCGGGTGGAATTTGTCTCCCGGGCCCCAGCCTGCCTCTCCGCTCCGGACACCCAGAACCAACAGATTCCACACCCCCTCCCGACCCCTCCTCCCTCCTTCTGCCAAACCAGAGAGTGACTTGGAATTGAACTTTTTCCCTCCAGGTGTATGAAAGGAAATGGAACACATAAGAGATGTGATTAAATGCTGACTGAGCTGCTCATCGTGCCGGGATCTGACAGTCGCATGCCAACCAAGTCTGGCAATTTTCCTCCTCTTAATCACGTCCTTGCCGGATTTAAAATGCACTGAACATCAATGAGAACAAATGCTAATAAGGCCTTAACAGGCATTGGAGGTCAAGAGGTGAGGAATGAGCCTTGCATATTCTGACTGAAAGAGGGTCAAAGAGGAAATAACCGGGATACTAAACAGAAATCTTTTGTTCAAGAGGAACAGCTTCCCTGAAAGGCAGCTGCTCCAATCAGTGATACTCACTCATTAAAGAATGTGCCGCTCGGCGTCCCGCAGCAACAGAAACGCCCAGATTTGTGACTTGTACCTTTCCTGGCATTTAGCTAACGCGGTAAAGTCACCAGCAAATTTACACCAGGCCTCAACGAAAGATAAGGTCCTTTCTTGACACAGGCGGTCATTAGAGTTTTAGCTGTGGTGAAATTTCTCCGGGAAAACACTGTGGCCTTGCAAACGTCATAGCAAATGCCTCCTGCAGGAAAGCACTGACAAAATTAATGCGTGTGTCAAGTGTGTGGGGCTGCGTATTTCTCTCCCTCTGCGGGGTTGCAGGAAAGCCTTGCTCGTGGATGGACTTCACATCCACAGAAGAATCACAGAACATCTACCTGGCTGGGAGGAAGGGACAGCCCAAGACCAGGCCTGTCTGGTTTGCTCTGACTGCTGTGAGCATTGCTCTGACTGCTGGTCATCGTACCTGGCCACAACCCTGCACTTCACTCTGGTTCCAGAACCCAGCGCAGACGTGGCCTGAGGATTCTCAGCCATTTTCTGGGCTTCCTATGACTTCAGACGTATGGCCTCTCCAGTGTCCCAGACATCCTGAAACACCCAGTCTGTGGCTGCTTTGGATTTCCTGATTAAGACAGACCTGCTCTGAGTGCTAATGATGCAGAATAAAGAGTGCAGTGACTTCCCAATCAGACAGACCTGGATTCCAGGCCCCGCTGCCTCACTTGCTGGACATGAAACTTTGAGCACAGTCTTATCCTCAGCCCTGCTTTACTCCTGTGCGAACTAGGGAGGCCTGTACTATGGAAAGCACTGAGCACAGGGCTAGGCGTGCGATGAGCACTTCATAAAGGGTAGCTCTTATAACTGGTTTCATAGAAAATGGGTTTCTCACTCCAATACAACAGTCAAAGTAGCTGGGTAAATAAGGAAGCCGCAGGAGGCTCGACAAAGCACTTTGCAGTGAGAGGCCATCCCTTTAGGTAACAAGGTTCACCATGGATTATACAAACAACCCTCCATTAAAAACACAAATGGGAAGCCGAGGGGAGCAGGATTCTCTATATCACTAGAGCACCCCCCAATCATACATAATCTCTCTGGAGGAAGGAGAGGAGTTCACCTCGAACCATAATCCAGATGTCTCCAGATTCTCTCCTCTTAGCTTAGATTTCCACCCTTGATGACAAGATGACGACCACGGTGACTGTGACAGCCTCTAAGGTTCCCTGAATGCTTACTACATGCCAAGTACCAAACTAAACACTTTCATCTATTTGCCCATTTAATCCTCACAAGAACCCATGAAGAAAGGGCTCTGACTATCAATCCAGGTCAGCGCTGTCCAACAGAACTATAATGTGAACACAAACATGAGCCATGTACGTCACTTAACTTTTCTAGCAGCCACATTAAAACGTAAAAAGAAACAGGTGGAATTAAGTTGAGTGTTTTATTTAACCTAACATATCCTACATACCTAACATATGAAATATTATTTCAACATGTCATCAGTATTTGTAAATATTAATGATATGTTTTACCTTTTTTTTTAATACTAAGGCTTCACAATCTGGTGCATCAGATATAGAGAACAAACTTATGGTTACCAAGTGGGTAAGGGGGGAATTGGGAGATTGGGATTAACATACATACACTACTCTGTATAAGATAGATAACTAATGAGAACCTACTGTTTAGCACAGGGAACTCTACTCAATGATCTGCGGTGAACTAAATGGGAAGGAAATCTAAAAAAGAGGGGATATACACATAAGTATAACTGATTCACTTTGCTGTACAGCAGAAACTGACACAACATTCTAAAGCAACTATACTCCAAAAAAAAAAAAAAAGATCTGGTGCACATTCTACGCTCACAGCATATCTCGATTCAAATGCTCAGTAGACACAGGCGGCTGGTGGTCACCATGGTGGACCATGCGGGTCTAGACAATGAGGAAACTACATGAAGAAACTTGGCCAGGGTCCCACATGGACCCAAGCAGTGCATCCAGAGCCAAGCTCTTAGCTCAGATGCTCTCCTGCCTCCTGTTTGCTGAATCCATTAAACCCCACATTCTGCAGCCCACCACGTGTACCGAGAAATGGGGGCTTCATCCTTCATTCCAAGCACTGGATGCAGATCCCTTCCTGCATGCTGAGGTCTGAAAATGCACGGAGGGAGACACCTGCGATTTCACTTGGAAAGATCCCGACAAGGCACCATCTCTAAAACCTGCTAAAAATGACCCCAGGGTGAGAAACAGATAAGAAGGGGAGACACGCATTTTTTAGCAGCACCCAACTGACGTCAGAGGGTAGTTTCACAACGGTCCCAAAAAAGTCCAAATCTGTGTCAGAACTTCCTAGAGAGGGAGGCGAGAGTGAGTGTTAGAGACTAGTTACGACTGGGTAGGGATCCCAAAGTAAAATACCGGAAAACGGCAACGCTCAGCACAGAAAAATATGGAGTCAACAAAGAAGCAACACACACTTAACCGGGAACAGGTAAGTGCGTATTTCCCTGGAGATAGAGCGGAAGGGATAAGCTGCAGGTGAAGAAGGCCCTTCCCCGGCCTGCATCTCACCTCAGAATCTTGAGCTGCCCCCTCACAGACATGGAGATCATTCAGCCCAGAAACCCTCGGCAGTTGTAATTTCTGATGTAACGGCATCATGGTAATTACTTGCTGCCTACTGTGCGGTGAGGAAAGCTGCACTCAAGGACCAACATGGCTTGAAAGGCCTCCGTGAGACTGGGAAGCCCAGCAGAGTTTCCAGCCCAGAGACAGCTGCTGGGAACACCCAGAGCTTAAAGACACAGAGGGTGAAAACCCCCGAGTGTGAACTGCTTTGTCTGGAACTAAGCACAAAACTGACCCAAGGTCCCCGTCAGGCAAGGGTGGGTTTCACCTCCTGCCCCCCAGCACCCCGTCAGCATCCCCGTAGAATGGTCCAGGACAGAAACATCTGCCCAGGGCCTACAGCACAGGAGTGACGGGCCAAGCCTGAGGCCCACCACCAAGCCTCTGCCCTGCCGGGCCACGTGAGGGCGGCCAAGGCCTCAACCCCCGATAGATGAGAGTCCTGAACGACCCCAGCTGGGTGGTGGGTGACGTGTCCTCCCTGACGCACACTGGCTTCATTACCACAGGGATGTATGCCAATGCTGAGCTCAGGGTAACATCTCTCCATCCCATCCCAAACCTGGACCTCTGTCCGTCTGGGAGGGGCCCCCGACTCCTGCACAGGCAGCCGTTACCAGCAGGAGCTCAGCATCACACACACCCAGCTTGCCTCTTACTCACACAGTGACCTTGGTTGAGTTACTTCTCTGAGCTTCCATTTCTTCTTCTTTAATAGAGAGAATCATTTATTCATTTAACAAATATTTATTGAGGTTGGCCCTTCCTAGTTTCTGGGGGATACAAGGGTGAAGAAAAGAAAAAAACAACCCCTCCCACCTGGAACTTAATCCTAGTTGGAGAAGGAGGTACCCAGTGGGCAGATCAACATGTATCCACAAATATAACCCCAGGGCCTCTCTCACAGGGCTGTTGTGAAGATTCCATTAAACAGCACATCTAACGCAGACGGCATGCACTAAATAAATGTAAGCTATTGTTATTATGAATAGTAATAATAGTTATAGCTAATCCTTTCAGCTACACCTGGGCCTGGCTCCAAAAATCCAATTTGGCTGGAAGCCAGAGTGGGATAAAAGCCGGACAGGCGGGGCTCCCTTCTCCCCATCCTAACATCTTCCTGGATTCACACCACAAGGACATCCTGCCACAGGATGGAGCCCCAGACAGCCATCATTTAGCAAGCGCAACAGTCCCAGCAAGCCCAGGTTCACAGCAAAAGGTGGGTCTGGGATAGGGCTCTGGGGGATATATTTCCACTACCCAGGGGAGGGCGAGCTTTCTGCCAGGCTCCACGAGGAGCCATGTACCTGCCTCCAAGGAGCTCACACACCGGCAGGGAGAAGAGCCTCAGAGCTACTCCCAGGCTCTGTGGCATATGGCATCTTCATGAGGCTGGAAGGATAGTAAGGGCTGCGATCCTGCCAGTGGCGTGAATTCATGGCTTTGCAGTGGTGCCCCAGGGAGCACTAGGACCCTACAAGATGGAAATGAGGATGCCGACAAGGATGGCAGAAGCACTTAGCATACCACTTACTAGGCACTCGCTAAGTGTCAACGCTGCTTTGCATTTATTGCCTTAACGTTTTCAACGACCCTATGATGGCAGTACTTTTTTCAACCTCCAGTTTGTAAATAAGGAAACTGAGATTAAGTGATTTGTCCAAGGATGCACAGCAAGGGAAACCAGGCAGGTGGTCTAACTCCAGAGGCCAGATCCTGACACAATGAGTGAAACCTCCCCACCTGCGGTCACCCCAGGGGAAAGGGAAGGCAAAGAGGCCGAGCCACCAACCCGCAGCAGTCACGTTCAATCTAGCTCCTAGGTACAAACTCCATGTGGAAAAAAGAAAGCTCCATTGCTAATTTGTAAAACATCATTCGAATAAATGATGACCAGTACCGAAGGATGGCTTATACGCCCAGTGTTTAAAACTGTCAAGAAGCCAAATGCCCATCAACAGGAGAAGAGCTGAATTGTGGTAATAAATTCATACAATGGACTACAACACAGCAATGATGTAGAAGTACTTGGCTTGTAGAAGTACAAGCAATGTTGTACTTCTAGATACAACATGGCCATCTCACAGACATGATGAATGAAAGAAGACACACAGAAGAATACACACTGGATGAATTCATTCTATATCAAGTTCAAAAATAGGCAAAACTAATCAATGGTGATAAAGGTCAGAATGGTGGTTACTCTTGGTAAGGGAGCATTGGCTGGGAAGGGCGTGAGCCTTTGCAGGTGTTGCAAACGATCTTATGTCTTAATCTAGACTGGGCTTCAGAGCAATATTAGAGATAAACATTTATTGAGCTGTACACGTAAGATCTGTGTACTTTTCTGTATTATACCTCAATAAAAATATAAAATAAAAGTCCAAGAAAATCTCGATAAGTTATTTAATCCAGGATCCTGCCTTTAGGGAAGAATGGACCCAGACTCCTTTAAGAAAGAAGGCAACTGCCTATCTTGGTTGTTAAGGTAAAAATAAAGATTTTTTTTAAACCCCAAAGCAGAAATTCAGCCGCAACAATCAAACACTCAGCAGTGGAATTAGCCAGGGGAAGCCTCACGCTCCAGGTCTGCACAGGTCACACGTGACCTCCAGCGACCCCCAGCCTGCCCCGCTGGGGAGATGAACAGTTTGATTCTGAAAAGATGTGTCTGCAGAGAACAAAGCCCACGCCCACCACTTCAAAGGGGCTTAGAAGAATATTCCCTTCCTCTGCACCCAGGAGCATCAGGCCTTTTCAGAAGGCACCGCAAGAAACTCAAAAGCACTCTTAAAAGCTAGGGACCCACCCAGTCACAGCCCCTGAAAGCAACCCAGGGCCCCAGGCACTCCTGGTCCCAGGAAGAGAGCAGCACAGATACAGCCTGGCCTCCCCTGGCAGCCAGCAAAGCCCCTCTCCCTCCTGCTCTGCCCCCCCCCCCACCCCCCGCCGCTTACTCAAAACACAAAGCCGGCTTGGCTTGCGGAGAATCACAGGCCAGGGTGCTGGCCTTTGCTGCCGTCATTGTGAATGGTTTTGATGCAAGAGGCTAAGGAGTAATGAGGGTCGCTGAGTCTGATCACGATCACACTCTGATTTGAATTATGGTTCAGCAATTACAAGGTCCTCAGCCAGTAGAGGCCCTTGGGATTAGCAGGGAGGGAAGGGGGCTTCTCAAAAGGAAATTTGACCCACCAAACAAACAGGTTTCCCTTCCAAGCTCCTTGGGGAAGAGTCTTTTTCACAGAAACCCCCTTCTGGCGCTGGGTAAGCCTCACGGGAAAAGTAAGTCGTGGACTCGTGTTATTTGCATGCCCTTGTTTTCCTTTCCTATCAGTTTCTTCTTTCTTAGATGCTGCTGTATACTGGATCTCTGTCCCCACCCTTTCTGGTGTACCTCTCTATATGTGCCTAGAAAAAAGACTAGGTCGACAACAAAATGTTAACAGCTGTGAAGCAGGGTAACAGACTCAAGGGTGACTTGTGCCTTTACGTACCTGCACATAAAAGGGTACATTATTAAGAGCTGTATTGGTGTCTTTTTGCTCGCCCCTTTGTTTTTGCTGCAGTATTCTCACCAATATGGCACCTCACTTCCCTGACCCATGAAGAGGAGTCCGGCTTGAACTTCTAAAGATCTGGGTTCTCCTTGCTCCACAGAAGAGTAAATGCTATTATTTGTGGGTTTCAGAATGAGCGGGGAGGAACTGAGAGGCAGAGGACAAGGCCTCCTCCAATTTCTGTGTTTTCAATTTCTTACCCCAATGAGGAAAATTACCTGTATGAGCATCTCCACGTGGCCAGTGGAGATGCCGGTCTGGGCTCAAGCACTGAATCAGGGCACGGCCTCACACAGGTGGCTGTCTTGGGCAGCGATGAGCAAATGGAGGCCTCCAAGGGTGGGTTGGGGGAGCTTGACTCCTCTGGGCCACAGGGCCCTGGTCGGGGAGGCACCTGTGCGAGCCAGGCCCTCAGGGCCCGCCTCCCTCCCTTCTCAGCCTCCCAAGTCTCTGTCAAGGGAAGGAGCCTTGAGAAATTCCTGACACCAGGCCTCTCGTCTATCTCAGCAGGTTGTGCCTCAAGTTGATTCAACTTTAGGAAAAAAATTTAATGTGTGATGTCTTGCTCTCCGAGCATCAAAAAACAATTTGGTCCTGTTACTTGTTTTTTTTTTTAATTCTCTACAAGGAACATGTATTACTCGTGGAATAATCAAGTACACTTTTGCAACAAGGCAAGACATCAGCAATTAAATAAGCTGACAGATCAACCGTGGGAGCGGGGGCTACTTCTTATGCTTCCGCATGGTCACCGACTGTAGCAGAACTCAGGATTCTCTTCAGAATGTGTTCAGAAGAAACCCCTTGATGTTCTCTAACCTGGACAGATTCCAAAGGCAACAAATTAACCAGATCAATCCTGAAAGGCAGTCCTTGTCCCAAAGAGAAATTAGCCCGGGTCTGAAAGAAATCACGCAAGACTAAATAAATGAGAAAACCAGGAGGCAGAGCTAGGAGAAATGCAGCACCATCACCTCCTCCCTGCCGTTTCTTAGCTTCGTCCTGCGTGGGAATTGTGGCCTGAGGGACACCAATCCCAGGAGAGACCTAGGCAGATGCTTGGGCTATGGGGCTGGAGGAGGAAGGGGAGAGACCAGGGACGGGGAGGGGAGAACAAGGCAGCATTGGGAGTACAGGAGGGACAGGCACAGCCACGCCAGCTCCGTAAGATGTAGATGGGCCGGCTGATGATCAAAAGCCAGTCTTGAAGGTTGAGCTAAACAGCAGCAATTTGTCTCAGACGTGGATGGCTTCCGTATCTGAGCTGGAAACACAAATGAACCCAAAGGCCCTTCACGCAGATGAGGTCGGACGCCCCAGTGAGCCGGAGAGGAGACTAAGATGCTGCCCACAGTTCCGCGCAGATGGCCCCTTACTGAGCAAAGTGGCCAGACGGGTTCCAGGACCCAGGTCAGCATGGCTGTGGCACGCAGCTCCTGGGCCTTGGCAGGCCACACCGGGCTCAGTGCCTGAGGCAAAGGCTCTCCTCCACAGAACAGACAGCAACGGTGAGCTCGAGAAAGAACGCAGCTCCCTCTTGGGGAGCTGGAATATGAGTCCTCTCCGGCCCAGCAGGGTGGAGAGAAGAGAGAGGCAGTAGAGGGGCAGAAAGGCAGCCTGGTACACTCTGAGGCGCCCACAGAGGCCGCTGCTGTATCCTGAGCCACCTCCCAGCTCTCAGCAGGCTTGGCTGTTGGAGGGCTTTGGCTTTTGCACAACTATTTCCTGAGCCTCTCCCCTCCCCCCCGAGACACACGCTACACCCCGCGCTCCTGCAGCGCCCTGAGCAAGCCTGAAAGTACCCAGCACCGGCTCCCTGTACCATCTAACGTAGAGGCCTACCTCCAGGGGGTGCTACACAAGGCAGTGCATGGTGGTCGGTGGACAGGGAACACCTGCCAACCCTCCCCCACCCGGGGACTGATGGTGTCAGGATCCTGTTTTGAAGCCACTAGCATGAAAACTCATTCTGCCTTTCCAGCACAACAAAGACAGACTAACCATCTGAAGAGTTTCATCATAATGAATCTATTTTAATCTCCTTCAAACACAAGAGAGATCAAACACACACAGATTTATCTTTACCGCAAAAGGAAAAAAAAAAAATCCTGGGTAATATGCGAATGTGTTTCTGTGCTATCCTGTGGCTTTACCTAACAAAAAAGGAGGGTTTCGTGTTCAAAAACATACCGCTAAATGACAAGGTCTCTTAAGACTTTTGCTGCTTCCCAAGCAAGCTGTAAACACTGTTGGACAGCATCCATTGCCCACTGGAGGGTACTGGTGCTACTTAAAAATCACATAAGACAAGCTCATGAGTTTAAACTTTTTACTCACTGCTTTGGCTTAATAGCTATAAATCATACATCAAGTCAGCGTCTGACTGGAACGTGAAATCTTCCTTCCATAAGCCAAGACACATCTGGCAGTACCATCATGCAAGTCGCCAGCCAGGGCTTGGCCGTCTGAGGCTGTGGAATGAGTATGGTTGAAAACTATCTTCTCTTCGTGGATGCATCTAGAGACTGTCATACAGAGTGAAGTAAGTCAGAAGGAGAAAAACAAATATCGTATATTAACGCATATATGTGGAATCTGGAAAAATGGTACAGATGAACCGGTTTGCAAGGCAGAAATAGAGACACAGATGTAGAGTACAAACATATGGACACCAAGAGGGGAAAGCGGGGGGGATAAATTGGGAGATTGTGATTGACATGTATACACTAATATGTATAAAATAGATAATAAGAACCTGCTGTATAAAAATTAATTAATTTTTAAAGAAAACTATCTTCTCTTTCCAGAGTCCAAATAAACTCATCTCTCAGGTACTTCAGACCTTAGTGGTGGATCACTTCATGAGCCCCAATGGTGAGAGCACTAAAACCAGTTCCCCTGCACAGACTGAATCATCAGACTAAATATTGTCGCTTTAACACTTAGTAAGAATTAGAATGTCAGGGAAGAGCTTTCCAGGCATTCATCATTCCTCTCTTTTCCCTCTAAGATATTCATATAACAACCCCCTAAGACCCACACCAAATAAACTCACCAGACCGACAGCTTGACAGAGCAAGTGTCGCATGTGTGAATCACGCTCCATCTACAGTGTAAGAGAGCCACCTTCTACCAGCAGGACTCACTAAGGGCAGAGAAGTGGGATTGAGAGGGTGGGGCACTGGGGGAGGGGAAAATATGCAGAGAGGTAATATGACATATTAGACAACATTCAAAGCCAAAAATGGACGGAACTCAATGGAAGATGCATTCACGTAATTACTTCATTGGTGTAGTCATCTGGGTGCATTTCCCTAAGCAGGTAATGAAACGGTCTGTGTGTATCTAATATGTGAGCGTGACCTTCCAAAAGAAGCTGAGGCTTAGGAAGAGAGACACCAGCGAAGAGAGTAGGTAGAACTGCCCAGTGGTAGAAAGTAACTTATATATGTTCACCTCAAAATGGAAGCATATAATACATGACTAGGTCTCAGAAGTTTGATTAGCTGCTGGGCCAGGACTGGTTAAACTTGTGAAACAGGTAAAGATTGTCCCCTTGTCTTTCTTTCCCTCTTCCACAGTCTCCACATAGACTACCCACCAGGTCTGCCCCTCCAAGACAGCAACTCGGGCTCCAGAAGCACAGTGAAGAGCATGGCCTTTGGAGTCAGAAAGACCCTGGGCTCAAATCCCAGCACTGCCATTTACTGTGAGTCCTTGAGTCAGTCACTTAAGCCTCCAAGCCTTCTCCTCCCATCTGTAAAATGGGGATATAAGGACTTCTCAAGGAGCTGCTGTGAAGCTCAAGTTATATAAAAACATGCAGAAATTTTTAAAAAAAACCTCAGCACACTGCCTGGCCCACAGAGGACTCCACAAACGGCAGCCCCAACTGTCTGTCTCCCACCCTCCCAGCCCTCGATTTCCACAGCTGACCTGATGACTTTTTTTCCTGTCAATACCAGCAGCTGAGTTTTTTGTTTGGTTTTTTTTTTTTGCAGTACGCGGGCCTCTCACTGTTGTGGCCTCTCCCGTTGCGGAGCGCGGGCTCCGGACGTGCAGGCTCAGCGGCCATGGCTCACGGGCCCAGCCGCTCTGCGGCATGTGGGATCTTCCCGGACCGGGGCGCAAACCCGTGTCCCCTGCATCGGCAGGCGGACTCTTAACCACTGCGCCACCAGGGAAGCCCTAGCAGCTGAATTTTACCTACTCCTCTTCCCCAAGAGGGGAAGGGAGGGGAGAGTAGGAGCAGCCTTTGACATCTCCCTCATCACACGCCTCACGCCCAAGGATGCAAGCTGCCTTCGCAAGGCCAGCCAGTCAGGGCGACTTGACTCCTTCCCCCCGGCCAGGGAGGGAACACAGGCCAGGACCCAAGACGGCAGCACACAGGCTCAGGGCAGATGGAAGCATCCCGAAGTCAGGTCAGCCCTGACTCAGATGGAGATGACTTAACAAGACTGGGGGCATCTGAAGCCCCTGAGGCCAGACCCCAGGCATCACCCTGCCCTTTCTCTGTGCCAGGAGGCACCTGCCACAGGCCAAGGAGACCACCAGCCACCGGCTCCTTCTCAGGAAACGCCTTCAGTCTTTTAGACCTTGGAGTCTATTCCACCTCCTTCCTCCCCAAGGAGTACTGAAGCAGCAGCAATTTTACAGTCAAAGCTCCCACTAAAACTCAGCCACCGGCTCCCTCCTCATCACCAAAGCAAGGTCATCGCTATTCCAAGTGCCAGAAAAGGGACACGTTGTCCTCCCCATCCCCCAGAACAAGCACAGAGGCCTCCCTCTCCTGCCATCTCTGTGCCCTGTGCCTCAGAGAGCCAGTCGAGATGGAGGCCACATTTTCCAAGGCTGCCCTCTGCGTCCCCAGCCGGCACAAGCCACACGGGCTCTGTTCCAGGCATGAGGGCTGGGGCCGAGGCTGTCAGCACAACAGGGACATATGGCCCGGCGAGCTCACATGGGGTCACAAGGGGCAGAGAGGTGCCTTCTCTTTCGGGCTGGGAGCGTCTCAGGGGTCTCTCAGAAATAACCACAGATGGTCACTTAGAGAGGAGGGCAGAGCTGACCAGTGGGGCTCTGCCCACAACAGCGGTCTGCTAGTCAGGCTCTGCCCCACCTTGAGCCCAAACCCTGCCCAGCGGCTGAAGCAGACTAACTTGGGTTTGAGTCCAAGCTCCAGCACTCGCCAGCTGCGTGGCCCTGGGCAACTAACTCAGCATCTCCCAGCAGGATGGTAATTGGGCCTGTATTTGTTTCTTGCGGCTGCCATCACAGACTACCACAGAGGTGGTGGCTTAAATTTTTTTTTCACCTTTCTAGAGGCCAGAAATCAAAAACCCAAGGTGTTGACAGGGCCACGCTCCCTCCACAGGCTTTCACGGACAGCCCTTCCTTTCCTCCTCCACCTTCTGGTCTGTCTTCATATGACTGTCCTCTCTGCATCTCTGGGTATCAAATCCCCTCATTCTTTCTTTCATAAGGACACCAGTCACCGGATTTAGGGCCCACGTTAAATCCAGGATGATCTCATCTCAAGATCCTTAAATTAATGACATCTGCAAAGACCCTATCTCCAAATAAGGTCACATCCACTGGTACTAGAGGTTAGGACTTGGACATATCCTTTGGGGAGACATGAGTCAACCCTATAGCGCCTATCACACAGGGTGACTCAGATTAAAAGAGATAATGTCTGTAACATATTCTGCATGAGATCAGGCACGAGGTAAACAATAAACATTATAAGTGGGACTTCCCTGGTGGCGCAATGGTTAAGAATTCGCCTGCCAATGCAGGGGACATGGGATCTATCCCTGGTCCAGAAAGATCCCACATGCCGTGGAGCAACTAAGCCCGCAAGCCACAACTACTGAAGCCCGTGCACTCTAGGGTCCAAAAGCTGCAACTACCGAAGCCCACATGCCTAAAGCCCGAGCTCCGCAACAAGAGAAGCCACCGCAATGAGAAGCCCACACACCGCAATGAAGAATAGCCCCCGCTCGCCACAACTAGAGAAAAGCCCGTGCGCAGCAACGAAGACCCAACTCAGACAAAAGCAAAAAAACAAACAAAAACAAATTATAAGTTACTATTATCACAGTCATCATCATTATCTCCCTCTCCAGGAAGCCTTCCTGATACCTCATTCCAAAAAGAATCCGAGACAATTCAGACTCCCCCTCTAGATGACAACCTCCTTAAGATCAGGGACTGTGCTTGTTGACATTTTCCCAAGCACCCATAAGACCGTAGGGGAACATGGTCTCAACAGCGAGATCACGGACTCTCAGGTCAGACAGACCCATGTCTGGAACTTGGCTCTGCCAACTTCTAATGATATGACCTTAGACATGTGTATCAATGTCTGCTATCAGTCACTACCATCTGAGGAACAGGAATATTACAACCCTTCAGGAATGTTATGAGCACCTCAGATAACACATAGTCCAGAGTGACCAGCAAGCAGTATGTGCTCTGTAACTAGAGTCATGATGCACTGTTGGTGCTCAGCAACTGTCCGGTTCAATAAATATCTGATCACAAAATAAGTGGATGCCACCAGCCACTCCTCCAATCAAGGCACCAGATCACACTAAGCCAATCTACATCCTTGCATAGACCTCACAGGCAGGGCCGGCATTGAGCCCACTACCTCACCTCCTCCACAGCCCTAGGAATGAACCCCGCCCCACACACCCAGACTGATAAACCACTTCCTTCATCCGTCCTTCAGGCTCTGCCAGGTAGGTACCTACCACATACCAAGCACTTCCTGGATGATTTTGAGCAGGGATCAGCAAACTTTTTCTGGAAAGGGTCAGAGAGTAAATATTTTAGGCTTTCTGAGCTGTACGGATTCTCCCTGCAACTACTGAATTCTGTGTCATGGCATGAAAGCTGCCATAGACAATGTGCACACAAATGAGCAAGGCTAGGCTCCAGAACAATTTTATTTACAAAAACAAGTGTTGGGCCATGGGTTGTGACCGCTGCTTTTGAGGATATATAAACGAGTAAGACTCAGCATCCACACGGAGAGGAAAGGACAAGCGGAGGACGGAATCCAGGTGTCTCATCCCCACGTCAGGCTATTGAACTATGTCCTACCTTGTCCACCCAGGATGGATGAAAAGTACACTTCAATGCAGACTCACAGATATAGAGAACAAAGTAGTTGTTACCAGTAGGGGGAGGGCCAATATAGAGGTGGGTAGGGGCGGGTACAAACTACTGGGTATAAGATGGGCTCAAGGGGGCTTCCCTGGTGGCGCAGTGGTTGAGAGTCCGCCTGCCGATGCAGGGGACATGGGTTCGTGCCCCAGTCCGGGAAGATCCCACATGCCGCAGAGCGGCTGGGCCCGTGAGCCATGGCCACTGAGCCTGTGCGTCCAGAGCCTGTGCTCCACAACGGGAGAGGCCACAATAGTGAGAGGCCCGCGTACCACAAAAAAAAAAAAAAAGATGGGCTCAAGGATGTATTGTACAACACAGGGAATAGGGCCAATATTTTGTAATAACTGTAAATGGAAAGTAACCTTTAAAATATTGTATAGTAATTAAAATTTTTACTTTAAAATTGTTAAATTTTAAAAAGTTAAGTACACTTAAACCAGGGAGCAAAATAGTAACAGCTAAACCAAAACAATTTGTCAATGGCACAGAGGAAATATTTGTAATATAAAATCCAACCAACAAATCAGAAGAGTCTGTTCATACAGACATTCAACAGGTATTTAGTGAGTTCCTACTGTGTGCCAAGCCTCGGCTAGACAGTAGAGATATAACAACAAGGAAAGCAGACCCAGCTCCTCAGGGGGCCCACAACCCAGTGGATGAGAGCTTCGTCTTGTGGGTGAAAGCACTGAGCTAAACGCTACTGGAAGGCACACAAATTATACAAACCCATAGAATACAAAGAAACCCACTGAACACTGACATCCTTTTCAAATGTTGAGCTAAGTTCTTCCTGTGTTCTCTGATGTGATCTCTGGGGGGCAGAGACATGGAGAGAGTTGCCGTTCAATTCACAAGATACTGTAGAGAAAAGGCAAGGTCACAAAATTGCATGCTTCAAAAACTATTTTTCCTGATATGCAGCCTGGTGCCCAGAGTTTGTAGGCCTATGCTAACCCATGCCATCTCCTGCCCTTGAAGTCCACACGGTGTGATGGGTTTAAGGCTCCAACCTCAAGGGCTCCCCGCCCAGGTCTGCTTGACGACACGAGGGCTGCTCTGACCTGCCAGCTCCACACGGATGTGGACCCAGTTTCCATCTCGGTGGGGCACTGACACATATCCCACTGAATTTGCAGCTTTCAGCTCCTCTGCCAGGGCTGCAGAGTCTGCTCTGCAAAGCCCTCTGACTGCTCGACAACCTCTTCAAAACAGGCAAAATTAATTTTAGACAAACATTTAAGAGGAAAAGAAAATCTATCTGGAGGACTTGCCAACACTCACAGCTGTGACACTGACAAGAAAAGGGCTGCAGAGCAGAGAATTCGCCTCACACCATTCACTTGTCATCATACACCGTGCTTTGCACAGATTGGCATAATTTAGGGAGGCAAGAAAATAGGCCAACTACAGCAAAATTCCACAGGCTCGTCCCAAAGACCAATCAAGACAGGATGTAAGAGGTACAGATAAAGCACACCGCCAAACACTTCCTGAGAGATGATTTTTATCACAGGCTTGCAAATGATAATCCAAGTAGAACTTGTACTTCCAGGTATATCAGCCCTCTTTAAAATAGTATAGAAGCACCTCCAATTTCTCACGTGCTCTAGAGTCACACTGGACTAGGAGAAGGGTCAAGGGCTTTCTATGCTTCCCAGAATACTCTGCCCAGGCCCTGTCTGCCCCTCAGAAGCCTACAGCCTCTCCTCTGTTAGGCGATGCCTGCCTCTGTGGACCCCAAACGTTTCCATCCCTGTGCTCTAATACTACTTTGAATTGTTTTAAGTTCTGACAGCCCAGGGAAATGCTGGACCACACCCTTCATCAGGATTCAAGGGGTCACTGCCAAGGTGAAACAGAAGCAGGAGGGACCCCTGGCTTTGAAGACTTAACCTGCTTGGTCCCAACACTTGACAAGCAATCCCAAAGCTGGTGCTGGTGGTGAGAGCCACTGTTTACGACTATGGCTAAGGAATGCATTTGACTCAAGCTTCTCAGGGCTGGAGTGTGGAAGAAAAGCTGCATCACCTTGGTTGAGCACAACATCGTGGGCTCCACACAGCTTAGCTGGGCTGTCCCGATTGCCACGAGCACATGAACTGTCATCAGGGTTCAGATGGGGCGTGTAGGTTTCAGGCATGCTTGATGGCCTTTTGTGGGGGAAGCCCTAGGCTATAAGTGGTACCAACAAATTCTGGGATTTGTGAGAATGTTAACGGGCCCTCTCAACACGCAGGGATACCACCACCCCTGCCCTACTCCACCCTCTAGGGTCCTGCCCACCCAGATCCACGCATATGAGTCCAGGGCACCTGTACATCCCCTTGGCTTCACACAGCATTCTGCATTCTTTCTTGCTCTCATATAAAACCCCATGTCTTTGTCCTACGTTCCCTAAAGTTAGAGGAGACCCTTCCTCCTCTTCTCTGTACAAGGGACTCTGCAACCTGGGGGTACTTAGGGATTTTCTATTTAATAAAAAGGGCAAAATAGAAGATAAGCTGGCAGACAGAAATCCCCTGTGGACTGAAACAAGGTCACGGAGAAGTCACCGTGAGGAAATGATGCTTGCTGGAAGCTGTATGTATCTCTAAGCAAATAAAGGACATTTGTTCCCGTGGCTGCTAACACAATGACCCCTGGAACCAAAAGAGCCTCCCAGCCTAACTCTTATATATTTTTAATGAAAAATTGCAAATTAGATTAGCTTAATTTGACCACATCTACCTTTTTTAAACCAAGGAAATTACCATTTTAATAGGAAGACCAGCTATTTGTCTAAGGAAAAAGGTCCTTGCGAGGTCTGCTTTGCCTGTTCTGTTTCCATTTTTAAAAAGAAAAGAGAACATGGGCATCAGAGGGCAGAGGGCAGTTGGTCAGCCTTGAAAAACACACAGTAGTTCTCCTGGTGAGCACCACAAAGGGCCAGCACCCGACAAATCCTGCTTCCAGAGATGTTCTCAGCCGCCAGAGGCAGCAAGGGCTTCTTGTGTGTTCACGCTGACGGTCTTGATTTCCTTTGGCAAAGCTGTACTGAGCCCCCTCTGCGTGCCAGGCATGGTGCTGAGTGCTGGGGATTCAGCAAAGATCAGGGCACTTTCCAGAGAAGAAATGCAAGAGAGAAGCCAGAGGTCAACTGCCTGAACAGAAGCCTGGAGTTAGAAAGGAAGGAGCAGGTGGGAGAGGGGGTTCGAGCACTCCAGGCAGAAGGAACAGGGTTGGTGGGAGCACTGGGGGAAGGGCCGGCAGCAACCGCAACGTGAAGGGCAGCCAGCGTGCAAAGGCTTCACGCTGAGGGCATGGGGACCATCACTGGTTTTCTTTTCAGAAGATCCACTGGTTGCTGTGCGGGAGGTGAGCAACCGTGAGAGAGTTTAAGCAAAGCGAAGACGCAGCAATGATGCTGCTGCCCTGCATCTGAATGGGGTTCCCTTTCCTCCCAGCCCCACCTAACCTCAAACCCAGGCACGGTCCTCCCAGATCGCTTCCACCGATCTCTCCCTGCTTCTCTCTGCGGCTAATCCCCCCTCCTCTGCCTGTCCCTGATCTCCATCCCTCAGGTGTCCCTCCCTGGAATTTGCACCCTCAATTAGTTCCCCTTTCTCAGGCATCCTCCATCACCCCCAACCGTCTCCTCCTGACTGCCCCCCAACTCCGCAATGTACAGGAGCCCCTGGCACTGCCACCTACAGCGGTCCTGGCTGGGTTGCCAAACGCCCTCAGCACAGGCTGTGAAGTGGACACGCGAGTCCTGTCCTTCTCAGTCATTCCACCCGGGCGGCAATGCGACCTGCCCTCTGCTCCCACAGTTTGCCTGAAAGGTGCTCTGCTCAGCACCTGCAATGACCTCTGCGTTGCCAAATTCTGTCACTCTTCTCAGTTTTCTTCCTCCTAATGGCCTTCCCCACTCCAGACCACAGACCAGCCCTCCCTCTTGAAACTCTCCTCCATCAGTCTGAACGGAACAACTGAATGGAAAACACGGATTCTACCCGTGTTTTCCATCTACCTTTCAGATCACCCCTTCACTGGCTCTACTTCCTCTTCCTACTGCCCAATGCAAACTGGTTTCCAGGCTCCACGGCCCTTTACATTTCCCTGTTCTCAGCCAGACCCTGTAGGAGCACAGCTTCACCACTGCTTCCACTCACCCATCCACAGACATCCACCTCCACCTTGACCTCAGCAACTTCAAAAACCCCAACTCCAAGACCTCCCTGGTGCCCCAGTGGTTAAGACTTCACCTTCCAATGCAAGGGCTGTGGGTTTGATCCCTGGCTGGGGAGCTAAGATCCCACAGGCCTCGGGGCCAAAAAACCCAAAACATAAAACAGAAGCAATGGTGTGACAAATTCAATAAAGACTGTAAAAATGGTCCACATCACAAACACCTTTAAAAAACAAAACAGGGCTTCCCTGGTGGCACAGTGGTTGGGAGTCTGCCTGCCGATGCAGGGGACGCGGGTTCCTGCCCCAGTCCGGGAGGATTCCACGTGCCGCGGAGCGGCTGGGCCCATGAGCCATGGCCGCTGAGGCTGCGCGTCCAGAGCCTTTGCTCCCCAGTGGGAGAGGCCACAGCAGTGAGAGGCCCGCGTACCGCAAAAGACAAAAATCAAAACAAAAACAAAAACAAAACAAAAAAACCCAAACCCCAGCACACAAAATGCCTTTCATCAACTTTTCCTACTTTGTCAAGAATAGTAGCCCTATGACTAGAACACTCAGTTCTTTCCTGAACTTTCCTCTTTTTCTCTATAAACTGTTACCAAGTCTTAGCAAATCTCCCTCAACAGCTAACAGGATGATTCCTGGAGTTACAGCAAAGGCTGCAGGCTCTGGAGACAGACTGCACCAGGTCACATCCTGGTACTGCCACTAAAGAGCTGTGAGACCTTAGGTAGACCAGCTGCCTCATTGCTATGCCTCAGTTTCCTGGTCTGTTAAAGGAGGGTAATGTAAGTACTGAGTTCATAGGGTTGTTCTAAGGGTTCCAGGTGATAACACAAAGCATGTGGCACGGCATGTGGTAGCACACAGGAAGAATTCAACTAATGAAAGCCGCAGTTACTAACTCAGTTGTCCTGGTCCATCCGTTCCTTTCCATTTCCTTCTACCTCTAGGCCCATACTCGGATTATTCCAATACATACTGACTTGTCTCCCTTTCTCCAGCCTCTTTTCACCCAAATACATGCCAAATACCTCTTTCAGATTTACCTTTTGAGGTCACGCTGTTATCGTCTCATCCCCAGTTACCGACAAGATAAAGTTCAACCTACTCCTCCCAGCACGCCATGCTCTCCACACGCTGTTCCTGGCACACAGGCAGACCCAGCCCCCAGAAACCCCATGCTCCCTCCACACCTTTGCCAAAAACAGCCTGTGTTTAAAACCTCACTCACCTACAGGCGCATGATAGAATCCCGTGCAGCAACTAAGAAGGGTAATGAGGATGGAGACTGCAGTACATCAGCTGAGCTGAAGACCCCAATTCCTCTCTCCTCCCTACATCCACACCCTTGATCACACAATCTTGTAGTGGTTTCCCTCACACTCTGCCCCTTGATGCAGCCATGTGACTTGTTAGCAGACATGACACAAGCAGAGGCTTGACACAGCACTTGAGCATTTCAGTTTCTGCTCTTGTGCCTTGGCCATGACCATGAGAACATGCTTGACCTAGCTGCTGGGAGGTGAGACGCGTGGAGTTGTCCCAGCCAAGGCCATCTTAGATCAGCAGACAGCCAGAGGACCCAGAGCAAGCAACACCGGCCAAGATGAGCCCAGCCCAGCTAACGGCAGGCATCAATGCTCATTGATGCAGTAACGCTCCGTGGTTGTTTGACAGGCAACAGATAACTGATACATGTATTAACCAGCATGGAGAAACGATCATAGCACGTTACAGAGGGAAAGTGACTGACAGCAAAGCAATAACGGAGAGCACAGTGGCAGCTGAGAGAGTGAGTGTGTGCCCGTGCCTACATTCACAGGAAGTGACACAACTGCAATATTTATTTACTTAACCGTCTCTCAGCCTAGACGACTATGTCCTGGAGGAACCACATTCATTATGTTAACCATTATAGACTGAAGTGCCTAACTCCAGGCCAGGAAAACTAGTATACTCTGAATAAATATTGTTAAATGAGTAAGTGAGTGAATTTCCACGGATGTGCATGCACATTCAAAGGCCCAGAGGTTTTGCACCAAATGATCGAACGTGGTTACCTCCAACTGCTTACACAATTGGTGGTATGTGTTTTAGGTGTGTTTTCTGGTTTTTAGTAAAAAGTATTCTCTATTCTTCTACAATTAACATGATGATTTCTATAAAAAAGGACTAAGAGTTCAAATAAAATCCTTCAAGGTGAAGAGCCTGGATTCAGGGTAGAGGCCGCCTCAGTCAGCCGACCGACCCCCCCAGGCGACGCCCTCCTTCTCCCAACTCTGTTTCTGCTGTCATCCATTCTCACGTTTTTAATTTGCTTTTTTATTGGCAAAGATCTTGTTTCCATGGGTATATAGCAAAACTCTTAATAATAACAGTTTATACTTTAACCTGTTTAAACACTACAGTCCCAGAGCAGTTATCAATCAATTTTAGTTAAATTAACACATGAGCATACTGGATTCTCACAACAATGCTGAGAGGCAGAAGGTTCTAGAATTACTGACCCTACTGTACTTATGAAGAAACCGAGGCCCAGTGGATTGTCTATGATCACGAAGGACAGAATTAGAACTCATCACAAGACGAGAACTGGACCTCAAATCCTGACTCTCTCCCCACTGTTGGTTCAGCACCCTCACCGTCTTCACCCACCACAAAGCTCGTGACCACGAGAACAACCTCCCTTAGGAGATCGGGTATGTATCGCATCCATCCTGGCACCCCCTCACCTGGCCCACTGCCTCACATACAAAAGGTGCTCAATATATGTTCCCTGCACTGAACCAGGCAGCTGAGCCCAGGGAACTGAGGAGGTCAGCTCTCCTCGTCTCCTCCTCTAGAGAAGGGTGTTAGCAAGTCAGGTGGATTCAAGATGGTCTCTAGAGCAGAGGGAGACTGTAGGGCTCACTGGGTCTGGGAGCCCTTAACTTGAGGCCCATGGATGGGCTTTGAGAGGTCCACCAAGCCATGGTGTTGTGTGATAAATACTTTTTTGGATGTGTGCGTGTTTTTCAGGGAGAGGGCAAAGCATTCATCTGACGGTCAAGGGGAGTCACCAACCCCGCAAAGCTGAGGCCCAGCCAGATGCAATGACTTCTGCCCAATGGCAGCTGTGGTCGGTGGGCAGAGCTGGGGCCAGAACCCAGGCCTCCTCACTTCTATCATGGGGTATTCTCTTTCCTACGAACTGCTCTCCATGTGGCATATTTATGCCAATGTCATGGTCCCTGAATGCTGCATTTCTACAGCTTAGAAGGATGGTCAGACAGGTTTATGGCTTTATTGGATTCTGTTTTCAGCAGACCGCAATTTTTTGTGATGGTAAAATATTTCTGAGGTGATCTGGATCCATTCCCTTCATTCATCAGCCATCCATGGAAATGTCAAGCATGCCAAAGTAATTTTCTTTAAAATGATTTATCAGCCATATGAACACAAGTCAGCCCATCTGATCTCTGAAATTCAAACCACATTTCTCTTCAGAAGAGAATGAATGTGCAGTCTTGACAAAGAGGATGCATTTTCATCAGTCTGGGATAAGCAGGCCTCTGTCAGGAGGCAAAGTGGTAAACAGGAGGGCACTCCATCCAGGGCTGCCATCTCCCCACATCCCACAACACCATGTCTGGCACCCAATGCCTGGTGACTCCTTCCCAGGGCCGACATTTAACAATGGCAACCATCACGCATCTACGGCCAAACTGCAGGCAGCTGCAACACCATGTGCACTGGAAAACAGGAGAAGGCAGAGCTATGACGCGCTGAGGCGGCTGACGAAGCAGAAATAACGCTCCTACGATGCAGCTTGACAGAGACACAAGCTCAGCCCCGGCAAAGCCTCGGGGCTAAATTCTCGGGAGGTGAGGAGGTAAGCCTAGGGGGCTAGTCCAAAGGCGTGTTGCTAGCCTGGTAGGATTCTATCCTGGGGGTGCACTTGTACCCTGAGAAAAGCCTGGAGAGGGATGTCAACCAGAGGCCAACCACTTAGTTTGCTTCCAAAAGGATCCCACACCCCACACCACCACGTGACGGCTATGATTTCCTGTTAGTGGTACCCATTCAGAGCTCTGAAAGCCTCCCCAACACAAGTTACATTTCTTTGCAGCCCGTAGTACTCCTCAATTTTTTGCAGCTTTGTCAAGGACTACCTCGGATGAGACTTTTGGGTTCCACTATCCAGAAAGAGACGGAGATTTCAAACCTCAGGACCCAAATGCCCAAATGGATTTGGGGTTCCCCACTGCAATTCAGCCAGTTCTATTCCTTAAACTCCCTCAGATTAAAGTGTTCCCTCTTTTTGAATTATGGTTTTCTCAGGGTATATGCCGAGTAGTGGGATTGCTGGGTCATATGGTAGTTCTATTTGTAGTTTTTAAAGGAACCTCCATACTGTTCTCCACAGTGGCTGTATCAACTTACATCCCCACCAACAGTGTAGGAGGGTTCCCTTTTCTCCACACCCTCTCCAGCATTTATTGTTTCTAGATTTTTTGATGATGGCCATTCTGACCGGTGTGAGATGATACCTCATTGTAGTTTTGATTTGCATTTCTCTAATGATTAATGATGTCGAGCATCCTTTCATGTGTTTGTTGGCAATCTGTATATCTTCTATACAATGGAATATTACTCAGCCATAAAAAGAAACGAAACTGAGTTATTTGTGGTGAGGTGGATGGACCTAGACTCTGTCATACAGAGTAAGTCAGAAAGAGAAAAACAAATACCATATGCTAACACATATATATGGAATCTAAGAAAAAAAAAAAAAGGTCATGAAGAACCTAGTGTTAAGACGGGAGTAAAGACACAGACCTACTAGAGAATGGACATGAGGATATGGGGAGGGGGAAGGGTAAGCTGTGACAAAGTGAGAGAGAGGCATGGACATATATACACTACCAAACATAAAATAGATAGCTAGTGGGAAGCAGCCGCATAGCACAGGGAGATGAGCTCGGTGGTTTGTGACCACGTAGAGGGGTGGGATAGGGAGGGTGGGAGGGAGGGAGATGCAAGAGGGAAGAGATATGGGAACATATGTATATGTATAACTGATTCACTTTGTTATAAAGCAGAAACTAACACACCATTGTAAAGCAATTATACTCCAATAAAGATGTTAAAAAAAAAAGTGTTCCCTCCACCAACCAACCTCCAACATGACCCCAGCATTTATTCTTGAGAAGTAACAGAAAGAATACTTGGAATAGGCATGAAGTTACCATAAACAAATCCAATTTATACTGTGTTTTTCTAAGTATGGCACATACATCACTGAGGATTTTAAGAAGTACCCAAATTTTTTTATTTGTATAATTTGTTATGTGTATTAAACCTGTGGTTTCACATTATCACTTAAGACTAATTTGGAGGGAAAGGAGAATTGCTTTAAAGAAAAATATATTTTTAAATAAATTCAAGTATTTGGAGATGGGGCAGAAATCAGGACAGTGGTACCCACAAGTCTGGGAGACACAGCACTTGGACGTGAGATGGGAGATCCACACCGGCTGCACCTGCAGCCGCCTATGAGCACACGCAACAGCTCAGGTGTGATGAGGAAGGGCAACCAACATTCTCTGAGCACCTACTCTGCTTCAGAAGCCTTTCATGTGTCATCTCATTTATCATTCATAATGATCCTGCAAGGATCAAGTCTCCTCACTGGATACTCAGAGGAGAAACACAGAGAGGTTAGGCAGTCATCCAAAGTAACACACTTATTAATCCCAAGAGTATGAAGTGGGTCACCTGGCCTGGAAATGTGGCTGGACCAATGCACTGCCACACAAGAGAGGGCACGTCAGCAGTGAGTTACCCCCTTCCACCCGGCAGAGTAAGAAAGTATTATATAACATTAAGAATGGGCTCTGCTGGGGCTTCCCTGGTGGCACAGTGGTTGAGGGTCCGCCTGCCGATGCAGGGGACACGGGTTTGTGCCCCGGTCCAGGAAGATCCCACATGCCGCGGAGCGGCTGGGCCCGTGAGCCATGGCCACTGAGCCTGTGCGTCCGGAACCTGTGCTCCACAACGGGAGAGGCCACAACAGCGAGAGGCCCACATACCGCAAAAGAAAAATAAAAATAAAGAATGTGCTCTGCAAAGAGCCTTCCACTCTTATACTTTGAGTTTTCAAACCATGTTCACATCCATCAACATCCCCTTACCTAAGTATTACTTTCATTCAACAGAAAGAGAAAACAGGCCCAGAGATGGTGAGCAGGTTGCCCAAGGTGACCCAGTAAAGTGAGCAACAGAGGCAGGAGCAGAAATGAGGTTTCACCTCGAGCTTCCTCACCCCTATCTTTCTAACTAGATCATGAGCTCCTAAGGATGGGGATCAAGCCATTCTTGCCGCCTCAAGCTGCCCTCCTTTCACACAGTCAGCCCTGAAGGAAGTGAGGTTTACTCACTCATCACAATGCTTCCTTCTTGTCCTTTGCCAACCCAGAGTCAAATGGTGGATCTTGCCTGTCTGTCCAGTGTGAAGTTATAGCGACTGAACACGTGGGCTCTCGAGAGAGACTTCCGAGTTCAGGTACCCATTCTTGACCTCCGGCAAGTCACTCACCCTCTCTGAGATTCAGTTCCTCCTCCATCAAGTAGAAATAACATCAATGCCTACTACCCACAACTGTAAGGGGTCCAGCTGAGAAAATCGGCAGGAATCGTTCCACACGTTCTTCAGGACTCATCCCAGACATCAATCACCTCCTCCACAGAGCAGTTTTAGACACACACACTCTCCTGCCCACAGAGGCTAGTACCACACCAGGCATACAGTGAAGGTTCAATATTTAGCAAGTGAATGTTTAATGAGAATTTCCAAAAGAGAAGAGAATCCTCAGAGCCTAAAAGAAGGAAGAGGAACTACTGCAAGGGTAGTGGGAGGGTCGATCTTTGGGAGCCCAGGGAGCCTGCCCAGGAGACCCTCTCCCCACCAGCTCACACAGGGCAGGGGGCTGCCTCTCTCACCCACACGTGGGCCCGTTCTGCTACCTGATGACACTTTCAGTGAGACCTGCCTGCGGTTTCCGGGTATGTGCAAACCTACACGAGGCAGTCTCGTTAGCTGATGGGTCGTGACAAGGTGGCACCATGACTAACTCATGCCTTTGAAATAACTGGTGCTTGGAGACCAAGTGTTCGGTCCAAGATAAAGTGGCACAAGGCAGGTCCCTGTCACCCCAGGAGACAGGCCAGAGAAACCTGAACTGCCATCCATCCCTAGCTCCCCCAGGAAAAGCAGAACATAGCGTGACTGTATCTGGCATTAAGCAATGTCTCTGGCCTTGGATCATTAACTTATATGGCTCACAAAAGTACAGTAACAAATCTGAAATATTTGCTTAGTTTATCTTTGTGCCCCTATCCCTTCTAGCAGTTTCTGATAGGATATGCAGAACACATCATTCTCTCAGGACGACAGAAACAAATCTTTGGGGAAATTATGAGAGTAAATAGAGCTGGAGTCACCTGGAGACCACAGCTAAACAAATACCCAACAAATCTAACTGATTCTCTAATTTGGAAATCTGGCAGATTAACAGGGTTTTACGGTGATTTTATGGATATTATTTCCACAATTTCTTGCTGGTTAAGTGATCGATAAAATCTAATACTATAGCACCTGTTTATTCTTGAAAATGAACAAGCGGCATGAAAAACACCTAATGCACCAACGTGCGGTAACCTGGAGACCACAGCAGGAAAGAGAGACCAACCTGGTGGGTACATCGTGCACCAAACCATGTGGCTCTCCCAACAAACTGACACTGCAGGCAGCTGGGAAAACCTAAGACAGCCAGAGGTTTTAGCCAAATGAATGGGTGGGGGAGGGCCATCTGTGTACCAATGACACCATCCCAAAGGGTACACCTTGGAAGGCAGGGAGAGGATGCATGTCACCTGGGAGATGTGCACTTATCATCAACATTTCAGTAAGCTTATTTTTCCTAAAAGTTCTATTTTTCTGAGACACAGCAGCCCACGGAGAATGCTGAAAGTGATGCCCAAAAGTGTTTGAAATATACCAGGGGTGGAGATGTCAAGGAAAGACTGCATAACGTAACCATGATAACTAAGAGTTATTGAGAGTCGGGCATTGTGTGCGGCAAGCAAGAGCTCTTTTAATTCTAGCAAACCTACCAGGGAGTATCCAGAGTCCAGGTTCTTCACTGCTGGGCTATAGTGCCTCTTTAAGTATGAAAAGAAAAGAAAAGGAAAGAAAAAAGAAATAAAGAAAAAAGGGAAAGGGAAAGGGAAGGAAAGAAAGAAAGAAAGAAAAAAAAAACTTGTGATTTTGTCTCCAGCATTGAAAAATGATTCCGTGCAGAAGCCCACCACCATAGCAGCTCCCAACCGGCTGAGGTCCGGGGTGAAGACCAGACCATTTGCACTGGAAAGGGAAGACCCCACCAGCAACAGAGGAAAGCTTTGTGTAGAGATTAACAGTCGACTTTTCCAAACCGTATTTTTCAAATTAATATAAGTTATTTTAAAAATTATTTTTAATAAAGAATAAAGAGATCACAATACTTGCTAACTCTGGGGGAGTTTAACTTCTTTTCTGACTCACTATCTCTGAGGTCAAAATCCCCCAAAATGAACAGAATTACTTTTCGATCTCTCAAAATTGTCTGTCCTGAAGCAAGTCTCATCCACTGAACTACAAATAAGCTGGCTCCTCTGCAAAGGCCTGGTTTCCACACATGGACTTTAAGATGACCGTGGTCTTCTCACCTCTCTGTTGGCAGCTGTGGCCATGGACCCGGCAACCTCTAGCCAGCTCAGGCGGTCGCCAGGCCACAGGGTGGAAGAGCACGGTGTTCCACATGCAGCCTGTCCCCACAGGCAGAGGCTGTACCTAGGAGCCTACTGTAACCCCAGCCGGCCCGCAGGTCCCCATGACATGTGCAAATGACTCACGGAAAGATCCTCATTACTACCGGAGCTTCCACTGAGAAAAGGCTCAGGACAGCTCTGTGTGAGAAGATTCACAAACGGACAAGGAGACCACCGAGGTCTGCAGGGAAGCTACGTGGAGTCTTGACCCCCGCCTGTGCCCAGGAGATGCCTTGTCCTGCCTTGTCCACCCTATCCGGCCACAACAGCCAATCTCCAAGAAACACTGCATTTCCTAGAAAGGAGGACCTTTGACTTACAACCTATTATTCCTACTTGGAGGGATCAAGAGGAAGAGCTTTTACCATAAGCGGTCTCTAGGGTTTCACAGATAGCGTGTGGGGTGAGCACCATAGTGGCCAGGACCCCTTAGCACAGCACTCACAGCTTCAGAGGGCCCTTGAGAAGACTTAAGCTCTGCTCCCAGCCAAGGAGCTGGGTGCTGTGTGGGTAAACACACAAGCACAGATAGTCCCAAGAAAAGCTGGCAAAGAGGGAGGAAAAGAGTGGATCAAAGAGAAGAAAGAAAGTCCAGCCCCAGATAAATCAGGGGTGTTCCCGCTGCCCAGAGGGAGATCCTTCCACAGCTGCTTACAGACCTAACCAGCAGAGCATCTGCAGGAAACGCCTTCCCAGCCCATCCCCTGGTGTCCTGCCTTGCCTAGAAAGAGTTAGTGGATGGGGCAGGGCAGAGGGAAGAGAGAATCTGTCTCCCAGAAGAGGCCACAGAGCACCCTTGCGCCACACCCGACACAGAGCCAGGGGCCATCCCGGGTGGTTCTAGTAGACCTGGTCGTCAGGGGAGGTACATACCAAGTCCTACTCATGGAAACACTACAGCTGGAGAAAAAGCAGTAGTGCTAAGGGAGTTTATACATTTTCATTATTCTAAGATGGTTAAGAAATAATCTAATGCAAGGGGCGGGGGAAAGTTGGCAAAATGATAGCTAATAAAAACAAGATGTATCCAGTGCTAGCCACATGCTGGCTCTACCTACGTCACCTTATTTAGTCCTCAGAATGACCCAGTGCAGCAGGTACTGTTAACATTCTTTTCTTAAAGTTGGGAAACAGAGGTTTCGAGATTATATGACTTGCTCAAGGCCACATAACAAAGGCTTATATCCATCTGAGATCTTAAGATTTGAGCCTTAGGTTTCTCTGGGAAGAAAGGGGCACTTTGAGAAAGCACATTTACTAGTGTTATCTCAGAAGCATGTCTGTCTCCTGCCCGAGGAGCTCCAAGGAGCCCCATCTGTTCATGAAGATTCCACCTTGAGGCTAGCACCGAAAAGCCAGGGAAGACAGGTTACGAGTGCCACGTCGTCGTGTCTGGGAGAAAACAGACCCATTTATTTCAGTTCCCCTGAGTCAGAAGGGGTGTGCATTTGTTTCAGGAGAAACTGTTAGGTTTCTCTTGGAAAAGCTTTTAGGAAAACGTACGACCACTGCAAATATTCTAGTTCCTGTGAGACTAATCTGCTTGTGGGCATTATAACAAAACAGACTTGCACATCTCCCCCAAAATGAATTTAAATTATGGAAGAAAGCACTTCACAGGTTTCAATTTAGTCAGCATTTTTAAATGCCACTTTTTATTGACAACCATCTGGGGTGGGGATGAGGTGTGTTTTATGCCACTTGGCCAAGGTGATGATTGACCCATATTATTACATATTTGACTAATTAATTTTCTATCAGTAAGTAGGAATGGAGGTGAAAAGCCACACAACTATATTAGACACCGCAGTGTGAATGCTGGGCTCCCAAAGCAACCCCGGGGGTCAGAACTCAGCTTGTCTCCAAGAGAGAGGATAGGAAACCACACTGAATAAGGCAGCACGTGGGAATCATGTTGTATTTCACTGAGCGGAAGGAAAAAGTGTCTGACCCCAAGAGGAATTGCTAACGGAAATCTGAAAAACTAAGAAAAAGTGTATTTTTAATAGTATCGATCCAGATTTAGGAAACAATTCGGAACGTTACGTTGCAGGTCGAGAGGCCCAAATAATTTTACCTGGAGGTTCTCCTTTAAAGTGGGAAATACGGTCAGTGTGGACAGAGACCTCATCAAAACTATTGATCCACAGCAATAAAGAGCTGAGATGTCCTCAGAGAGGGTCTAAAGCCACAGGCTCATTTCATAGATGCTGATACTGAAGCCCAGAAAAGTGTGCTAATGGTGACACAGCTGGATAAACTCAGAACTGGAGCCACCTACCTGTGTCCCTTCCCCTCTCCTTCCCCTTTCCCCCTTTGCTCTGTTTGACAAGGATGCCGCCTCCTTCATCTTCAGTTACAGAGGAAAAGATACAGGAGTGAGAAGACCACATAGGAAACAAGACCCAGGGAAAGCCCTGGAGTCCCGGCCTTCTCGTCTCAGGCTCCACTGCACCCATGCTGCCACTTCCTCTGGTGAGCTCACCTTCCAGGCGGCATCCACTGAGATGGAAAAACAACTCCCCCTTTCCACCATTCTTAGTTTCAAGCACCTTGGAGCTCTCAGAAAACACTCCATGATTTCAGCAACATCCAAAAACGGTGCCAGGCATTGTTCTAGATGCTTAGGATAAAATGGTGAACAAAACAAAGAGCCTTGTCATTGTGGAATTCACATCCTAACAGAGAGAGGAGGCAAACAATAAGTGCGTTAGAGAAAGCATCTAGTGTGCTTAAAGGGAATAAATACTATAGAAAAATGAAAATGTAGAGCCAGGTGTGTGGTGAAAAAATACAGAAGGTGGGCAGGGGTGGGATGCAATACTAAATAACATGGTGAAGGGAGATCTCATTGATAAGGTGAGATCTGAGCCAAGACCTGTAGGAAGTGAGGGAATTAACCAAGCAGGTATCTAGGAGAAGAGCTCCCAGGGAGACTGAGCAAAGCCCCTGAGGTCTGGCACATTCAGGGAACCGCAAGGAGGCCAGTAAGGCTGGAACAGAATGAGAGAGGGAGAGAGAAGACCAGCTCAGAAAGGTAACAGGAGGCCTGTAGGACATGATGGGCCTGTAGGATAGTGAGCACGGTTGGCCCTTCCTCTGAGAGAAATGCGGAGCCATAGCAAGGTTTTGAGCAGAGGAGTAACATGGTCTGACATGTTTTCAAAGGACCAGTCTGACTCCTGTGCTGAGTACAGCCTGCGGAGCAGTGACGATGCAAAGGAAGAGGAAGCAGGCAGAACTGCGGGCAGGCATCTGCACTAATCCAGAAGCAAGATGTTAGCTCAAGCCAGGACAGGTGCAGCAAGAGCTGATGGGCAGTCAACCACTGGGCATTTATATCCACACTCACTCTGGTTGTAGAGTCGCAAACTCAAATGCCAAGTAGGGCCAAACTGATGAATTAAATAAACAAAGTAGATCAGGTGCAAACGGAAGTGCGCTGACAGAGAAGGTGCGCGTGCCCCATCGGAAGGGGCAGCCACTGTCCGCCAGCCAACTGTCTCCTTAATGTGACCACGAGCCCCTGTGGCCGTGTCTGAGGATTTCCCAAGAGAAATAGGAAATCCAGATATGTGGGGTTTTGGATGATATCTTCTAATTTTTTAATGTTAACAACTGATTCAAAAAACTTTTTTTTTTTTTTTAACATACCGTCCAAACGAAAACACATCTGAGAGCTGGACTTAACCCATGGGTTTGTCACCTCCGATGCACTGATGCAACCAGTGTAAGTAATCATTGAAACACTGGCCAACTAACATCTGGAGACTTACACTGCATCCACACTCTCCACAAAGCTACATTTCCAGGTGCTATGGTTTTTATCTTCATGAACACCCCATCAGTCACGTTGAACCTGACTGTAAATGCAAGAAGCACTGACAAAAGGAACAAGAAGGCCGAAGTTCTCTGAGGTAATGCTCTTAATAAATATTTGATAATTAGGAAAATAAAGACATCACAACCTCATAAAAGATGCAGGGAGCCTCTGTCACCTGTGGTGCTGGGAAACATCATCAGAAACCTCACCTAAGACAAGTTTGTTACAAAGCGATGGATGCGGAGCTCAGAAGTTATCCTGAACGGAAAGAAGCTAATGTCTAAATGTCTAAATCCATCACTGTTAAGGTCAAAAATGCAAAATCAACCTGCAATGATTCTGTAAGCATCCAAGGGAAGGAAGAGGGAAATCCCCTCATCAATTCATATAATTACTGACAACTCACAGAATGAGCTTATTTTAGTCCCATAAATCAGCTGAGCTGTAAGTTACTATGTCTCTGAAAAGGGAGAGAAGCTTGAGGTATGCACTGTGGGAGAAGGGCCAGAGGCGGGAGGCAGAAGGCAAAGATGGCAACTGTTTCTCCCATGTCCTGCCCTCCAGGCAGCAACGAGGGTCTTCCCAATGGCAGCGTAGGGGCAAGTGCCACACTCCCACCCGAGTCCCATCCCTCTCACCAGGAACAAGCCAAGGAGCTGCCCTGATCCCCACTGGGCCAAAGGAGATTCCTCCTGTTCCCACAATCTGGGGCTCTCCGAGGCTCCAGATTTCCTCCCAGCAACCAAGGGAGAAGGACCACAGGGACAAGCCTGCTGACAAGGCTAACACTGCAGAGACAAAGGACAGAGACGAGTCTGGCTAATTCCCTTCCCAGTTTAGCCAAATACAGTAAAATTCCTAATTTGAGAGGACACGTATTTACTCACGGCTAGAAAAGGAAGCAAGGAACCCGCAGCTGTGCTGTGGATCAACCGTGAAGCCTCACCACGCCTCTGGGAACACAGACCAGGCAAGCAGAGTCACCCACAGACTTCCTGCAAGGGCCAAGCCCCACCAATCTGGCCCCGCCAACTGAGAGGAGAGAGAAAACAGAAGCTTATATATGGCCGGGCGGTAGCCTGACTCCATCACCCCTCAGTTCAGTGCCCCGGGCAAGCCGCTGCCCTCCAGGGTCCTGCCCCACTCCTGCTGAGACGACAGCCACAGTTCCGGGAGGCAAAATGAGAAGATGCAGTCTCCCCACTGGAGGGGCCCAGCACCCTACGGAGGAGACTCTCCACAGACAGGAACCTGTAGCCCAGGGCCAGGCGTCCTCACCAACACAGCCTCTTACCAGGGCAGTCACGCTCAGGAACATACAGAAGTGGCGTCGGCCCCGGTGCCCCACGCCTGTGCCAGCCTGCATGGGTGCTGAGGACGTCTGCAGGGAGGTATTAATTCTGGGGCTGAGGAGCATGCCAGACTCCAACAGCAGCAGCCAAGCCAGGCAGGAGTGGACACCTGCCCACCATCCCGAAGGCTGCCGACATGGCTGGGGGTCCCAGCAGATCACCACTTTCCTGACAGCTCTGCCGTGTCAGTGCCTGCCGGCTGAGCACACAGTCCATCTTGAGCACCGCGAGCCAAGGGACTGTTGCCACAAGCAGGAAGCCCACCTGGATTCAAGGCCTCTGCCCTTCTCCTTAGAAGGCGGCCAACAGGACAACTCTTCAGAATTAGAGGAAAACACCAAAAGGGCACAGAATACCTGCCGGGCACTGTGATAAGGGCAGAGCTCGCATTTTCCACTGATGTCTCCAAGGGAGGACCCGTGAAGAGGTTTAGTTAGCTGCTAAGAACACAGGCTCTGACTTCATATCCCAGCTCTTCTACTTTCTAGCTGAGTGACTTTGGGCCAATGACTGAACTATGCCTCAGTGTTCACACCTGTAAAATGGAAATACTTCTAGTACTTGCCACGTCGGGTTGTTAAGAGGATTAAGTCAATTATTCAAGTAAGTGCTTCAATAGCCTAAGTATGAATGTTAGCTACCACTAGCTCCTGCTGTTACATCAATTTTACATTGAGGAAACAGAAGCTCATGGGAAAAAAGTAATTTGCCTAAGGCCAAAAAGCTAGTAAGTGGCAGAGCTGGGTCTTGAACTGAGGTCTCACCCTTAACCGCTGTGAAACACTAACGGCATCCCGGGATGCTGCTGAAACATGGTTGAAATAAACTCGGGGAGAACTAACAGCTTAATTATAGCAGTGAAATATGTACTGGTATAGGACAAAATTCCATGGTCTGGAAAAAGAGATATAAGATCTTTACTTCAACTCCACGGCTGTCACTTTAAACCAGCTCTCTTCCAAGGAGAATGGGCCATTTCAGAGCAATTGATCTTTTTTTCTCTGGGGAAAAGTGACAACACTGTGCTTTTCTACTTTAAACTACATTTCACAACTGGGGAGAAACTTAGGAAGAGACAGTAGCCAGAGAAAGGGCAGCAGTGACAGGCTTAACCCAAAGGGCAGGATGTTATAGTAAAGATTACACCTGCCTGGGACCCAAGCCCCTGGGGCTCTTGCAGACATTTCTCAGGTGGTGCAGTTGACAAGGGGAAGTGGTGATTACTTTAGAGAACAATGCAGTGATCCCATTAGGTAGTGACCCAGGGATACCTAAATCCTGTCCAAGCCCACCTTGCCCTCCTCTTCAAGGTCCCTGGAGAAAAAATATGACCAAAAAAGCACAAACTGCTTCCTTGTGTCCAACCCCAACATAAAATACCAGTGACCCAGGTTAGACCACATAGAGAATTTATATCACCTGGGCTACGAAAAGCCACATTCTCTCCCTAACCTGAAACTGGATCTCAAGTCCTTCTGCTCTGCAAGAAAACAACCCATTGTACACCTACCAGTATCAGAGAAAAGGGAGACAGAGATTACGAAAACATCTGAAACACAGATCACTCGCCAGCTTAAAACCCATAAGCAGCGGCCCCCATGCATCAAATGACATCCAAAGTCCCGCTACCAAGACACAGGCTCTGCAGAGTCTGTGCTGCTCGCCCCTTCTCCCACGTCTCCCTCTTCCTTTATTCCAACCACACAGGCCTCCTTGCTATCCCCCCGCACCAGGCCCAGCTCCCGCCAGCTTGGAGCCTTCACAAATGCCGTTTCATCTCCCTGGAAGGTTATTTCACTTCATCCTGATTTATTTCCTTCCTGGCACTTACCACTTTCTGAAAACATATGATTTGTTTTCTGGCTTATTGTCTATTTGCCCTCCTAGACTGTAAGTCCCACAAGGACTACAACCTGTCTGTGTCATTCACTGCAGTGTCTGTAGCACTCAGAAGATATTACAGAAGGCAGAGTGGCTAGTCCCCCCCAGCTCCACCATGATGACAGGGGCTGGCTACCAGATGCAAGAGAGTGGGGTGAGGAGACAACACAGACAGACAGGGACACATGGATAGATATCTGGGCTTCTCATATGGCTCAACCGTATCCTAAGTCCACTGATGTCCAAGAAGAGGGAAGAGAGACCACGCCCCTTTGCTGGGACCGTCATCACCCTGTAAGCTCCACCTCTGGAAACCAATACCTCCTAAGTGTTCTTGACCTTGAGACACATCATTCCTCACCCTCCTCCTCAAGGATAAAGAGTTTATAGTTGACTCCAATCTACCCTTAGAAAAAAGAAAGAAAAGGAAGAGGGGAAAAGCCTGGAGCTCCCAGCTGTGGCCAACACATAAGGAAGAGACTCTCCGGACCCCACTTACTTTATTTTTTAGACTGCATGACTTTTTTTTTTTTTAACATCTTTATTGGAGTATAATTGCTTTACAATGGTGTGTTAGTTTCTGCTTCATAACAAAGTGAATCAGCTATACATATACATATGTTCCCATATCTCTTCCCTCTTGCGTCTCCCTCCCACCCTCCCTATCCCACCCCTCTAGGTGGTCACAAAGCACTGAGCTGATCTCCCTGTGCTACGTGAGACTGCATGACTTTTAAGGTCACTTGCAGCTCATACACTCTCTGATTTTATGTTGTGGTAAAGGACACCAGGTGAATCCACCAAGGACGGATTCCCCTGGAAAGTGGAACAAGATGTCAAGGAAAGAACATGAATCCTGGCATGAAACAGACTGTGGGACATACCATCTCTACTACCCACTAGCTGTGTGGCCTTGGCCATGCTTCTTAGACCCTCTGAGCCTCAGAGTCCTCAACTGCAAAATGGGAGGATAAGTCCACCCTCCTCTCTGGGTGGGGGTGGGTAGGTGCAGGAGGTGGGTGGATAGGGCCCAGCACTATGCCTGACACACAACTTATGGTCCATGAAGGTCAGTCCCATCTCCTTCCCAACCCCTTCTCCAAATATGTACCTTAGAATACAGCCCATCAGACTCCTGAGCAGGAACTTCCAAGTCTGAGGGGACCCAGGCCAACTCCACACCCCCAAAGTGTCATGACAACCCACCCCAACACCATCCAGGAAATGCTGGACATGGTCCCCCACCTCCCCATCCTTCAAGAGGATTTCCCTTTCTTCATTCAAAGCCTGGAAGGAGACAGTACTGTTGAAACACCGAGAGGGTGCATTCAAGTTCTATTTGTCAACCCCTTCACAGGAGGTATGTGCTTCAGAGCCTGAGGAGAAGGGCTGAACAAAAGCATGGATTCAGGGAAATCTAGATCCACGAGCAATGTACAGGGGGCGAGGCTGCACTGAATACACTGGCTTGAGGCTCCTAAACCTGCATGGGATTGAACTAAAAGCCAGAGGACATTGGGGGAAGCAGTCTGGCCAAGTGATTCAGAGCACCGCTAGCCTCAGATCCCAAATCTGCCATGTCCTCGCTGTGTGTGCCTCTGTTTTCCTTTCTGTAAAATGGCACAATAGTGCCCACCCCATAGGGTCGTTGAAAGGGTTGAGGTGATGCACGTACAACACTCAGCACACAATAAATAACTACGTGGACAAGAGGCATATAGCAGCTACTCATGGAAGACTAGCTGTCATGTTAGCAGTCATTGGGCTGGTAACACTAGTTTTGTTTTGCTTTCTGAGGTTCTTCTGTCTCTCTGTCAGTCTGAAAGGATACACATGCAAGTCCCACCTTCACTCAATGATTCAACATCTATGAAGTTCTAGGCTCCTTAGGAAGTGCTGAGCAAAAGAGATGTCTGGCCCTTGGGGAGCTTATGGGTGAACGGAAATGCAGTTTAGCTCAGTTCAACATTCACCAGGCACCTTGTATGTTTCAGGCCAGGGCCAAGAGAGGGGGCTGGGGAAGAGACGCCACGCTGAATCAGATCCGGATGGTCTTGCAGTGGACCCTGGTGAGCTGCCTTCTCTCACCCTGTAACCTTCACTGTCCCCCTGGGTGCCATCACACCTCAAATCATCACACCAACACATTACTACCTTTTCAAGTCTTCCCATTTTATACCCTTATTATCATGCTCCTGAGATACGGCATTCACAGGCACTTAATCAAGGGGCTGGACTGGTTTATTACTACATCTTCCAGCTGACATATTTCCCCTTATCTGGGAACTCCACCGCCACGCCTGTTAGTGTTTAAAAAGACCTTTCTGGGGCTTCCCTGGTGGCGCAGTGGTTAGGAGTCCGCCTGCCGATGCAGGGGACACGGGTTCGCGCCCCGGTCCGGGAAGATCCCACATGCCGCAGAGCGGCTGGGCCTGTGAGCCATGGCCGCTGAACCTGCGCGTCCAGAGACTGTGCTCCACAACAGGAGAGGCCACAACAGTGAGAGGCCCGTGTACCGCAAAAAAAAAAAAAAAAGACCTTTCCGAGGTGTCATTTCACCTGTTTCTGGTGATGATTAACTTTAATAACTGACCAAGATGTTAGCAGGAACCAGCCTTTGGAAATTGGTGACCATGGAGGTTTATCATGACAACAGGGCCTTTTTAAGATGGTATGAGCAGGCCGGCTGCGGGAGGTGGGGAAAAGGCTGCTTTTTAAATTTTTTTAAATTTTTTCCTTTTTGCGGTACGTGGGCCTCTCACTGTTGTGGCCTCTCCCATTGCGGAGCACAGGCTCCGGACGCGCAGGCTCAGTGGCCGTGGCTCACGGGCCCAGCCGCTCCGCGGCATGTGGGATCTTCCCGGACCGGGGCACAAACCCATGTCCCCTGCATCGGCAGGCGGATTCCCAACCACTGCGCCACCAGGGAAGCCCTTTAATTAATTTTTATTGGAGTATAGTTGATTTACAGTGTTGTGTTAGTTTCTGCTGTATAGCAAAGTGAATCAGTTATACATATACATATATCCACCTTTTTAGATCCTATTCCCATATAGGTCCTTACAGAGTATTGAGTAGAGTCCCCTGTGCTATACAGTCGGTTCTTATTAGTTATCTATTTTATACATAGTAGTTTGTATGTGTCGATCCCAGTCTCCCAATTTATCCCTCCCCTCTACCTTTCCCCCTTGGTAACCATAAGTTTGTTTCTACATCTGTGACTCTATTTCTGTTTTGTAAATAGGTTCCGTGCACCCCAATGTTCATTGTAGCATTATTTACAATAACCAGGACATGGAAACAACCTAAATTTCCATCAGCAGAGGAATGGATAAAGAAGATGTGGCACATATATACAATGGAATATTACTCAGCCATAAAAAAGAACAAAATAATGCCATTTGCAGTAACATGGGTGTACCTAGAGATTATCATGCTGAGTGAAGTTAGACAGAGAAAGACAAATATCATATGATATCACTTATATTTGGAATCTAAAAAAATGGTACAAATGAACCTATTTACAAAAGGCTGCTTTGATCACTGCCTCGGTGGCTGTGGGGTCATGGCCATCAGGCTCTGTTATTAGTTTCATTACCCCAGACAAGTTCAGTTTTGTGCCCGTTGGATAACGGGCCACAAAAACATCTCTGCTTTTTAATGGAGCCAACAAGTATTAGAGACTGAGTCCCACTTAGTCTAGAGCACATCACAAAGAGACGGCAAGCAGAATGGGCACTGCCTCTGCAGTCCATGAGCATGAGTTCACGTTAGGAGGGGTGTGTGCCAGGCCCACACTCTGAGGGGCAAAGAGACACCCCAGGCACAAAGGAGGGTACTCTTCTCCCCTCAGAGGCCAGGATGGAGAGGAAGCAACCGGAGGAGGGAGGGAGAAGGGGTGCACACGGCAGCAGAGGCAGAAATGCCACCTGAGAAGGACACCATACTCCCAGATGAGCACATCAAGTTCAGGGACCACAGGAAAGGACGTTTCCTACCATCATGCTTTGAATAGAAGCCAGAGTCAAGTCACAAATTCCCTTGCTCCTGGTACCAGTGGCAGCACGGATTCCAGCAGGAAGGTGCCTACCCGGCCCCTTCTTATAGACCGGGCACAGTGCTGGGGGCTACTGAGTATTCAGGGGAGAACAGGACAGCAAGGTCCCTGCCCTCAAAGTCCAGCTGTTACCGAACACAAGTTTGCGTGCCCGATGCACAGTGAGCCCAAACAAACCAAAGCGTCGGGGTCTGGAGCAGAGAAAGGTTTACTGCAGGGTCATGCAATGAGAACAGGTGACTCGTGCCTCAAAAACCCTGATCTCCCCAAAGGATTTCAGCAAAGCATTTTTAAAGGCCAGGTGAGGGACGGGCGTCCCAGGGTCTGTGATCAGCTCGTGCACAATTCTCTGATTGGCTGATGGTGAGATAACAGGGTGGTTAATTTAACATCAATCCTCAGGTGCCAGTAGGTCTGCGGGATGTGTGCTCATGGTCATCAAGTAGTTAATTTCTTCCATTTGGTGGGGGTCTTAGTATCTGTAGAACAACTCAGGAAATGTGCATCAGACACGGTTACCTAGGTACTTCAGAGAGGAGCTACAGTAGAGGATATGGGGGAGGAGTCTGTCCTGAGAAGGCCTTATAGGGCCCTGCTGGGGACACACACCAGCACAGCACAATGGGGTGCTGTGCGAGAAGCTGGGAGACCTAATTAACCCAGATCAGGATTTAGCCAAGGTTTCCCAGACCAAGGGGCCTCTAAGCCGGGGCCTGAAGGAAGGGTCGTGAGCATCCACAGAAACAGGGCAGAGCAGAGAGATGAGCGTGTTCCTGGGGCAGAAGCCAAGATGGAGCGCACTGATACGGCTGGAGCAAGCCTGTGAGAAGGGGAAAGTGACAGTGATGGAGGGGGAAAGAGAGGTGAGGCCCAGTCACCCAGGGCCTTGCCTGGCTCGATAAGAATCTGGGCTCTCTTCTGAATGCAACAAGGAGCCCTGAAGGATTTGAAGAACGATAAAGGCAATTAGACTGGCATTTTAAGACATCCTTCTGCCTAACTAATATGAAGTTCTGGAATGCACAGCAAGGAGGCCCAGACTTCTGCCCCTCTGCCGCTTGCCAGCTGTGCGGTTTTGGATGACTTGCCTCCCCTCATGAGCCTCACTTTACCATCTGTAAAATGGGGCTAAGCACAACTAGGCCCTGATGCCCTCACCAGGGCATATGAGGCTCCAGGCACCAAATGAGAGCAGCATGAACTGCAACGGGTCAAACCAATGCAACCGGTGATGACAGTCCCCAGAACACCCAAGTCTCACTTCATCCCACGGCTCTAGCCGTCTCCAGGAAAAAAATCTATTTACACCTAAAAACAGAAACAAGTGTTGAATGGGAGTTGCCATTGCTCTCTCCAGCCCTCGTGTCCACAAGGAAGAGGAGGTTTGAGTGGCTAATGCAGCCACCGAGGAGAAAGAGGAATGTGGGACAAGAGGCACTCGAGGACTCGGTGAAGCAGAGTCCTTGGACTCCAGGTCACCCCCAAGATGAACCATCCACCCCAACAGCCAAGTGTTGAGGGAAATACCCAAATGTCATGAAGATGGAGTGTGTGAGCCCAATGCAACAGTGCCCTCCTATACTCCTTCTCTCACCAGACAGTCATTTTCCAGGACCACCGAGTCTCCCTCAGCTCGGATGAAATGGTGCATTCATCAGAGCACAGATGCGCACCCTGAAGGCCCATTCTGCCTCAGGACCTCACTGACAAGTGGCTGGTGTGGAGCTGATGCTGTCATCCGAGTGCTGCCAGCTGCAGTGCCTTGCTCCAAGCTGAACATCTGGCAGCCCTGTTGAAGAAGCTGGGCCAGAGCGAGACACTAGCTGGACTTCCACTCTACAGCTGACAAGCCTGAAGAAGGGGACCCGCGGGAGACAGCTAGGTGTGGGGAGATATTCCCCAAACAAAATACGCCACCCTGACATGAAGCAGTTAGAGAGCAACAGTATGGCTGCCCATTTTACTTTAGGGAGGAACACAGGGGAAGCACAAGGTCTCCTCCTGGAAAGCATCATTCCCAGACCAACAGGAAGAAACAGCACTGACACTAAGACCCCCACCCAGGCACAGAGAGAGGATAGACTCCCCCCCGCCCCTCCCAACTTCCCCACGTCAGAGGAAGCCTGGGAACATCCATGGACTCTCCACTGGGGCCTGTGATCCAAGGCAGGGAGTGTGTGTTGCCTTTTCACAGGCTTCAAGCACGAGAGGTAGAGATGTCACCCCAGAGAAGAGTGTGACAAGGACACCAAGACACACGTGCAAGAATCGTCTCTGCCATCCCGTGAGGGGAGACAAGTGCAGGGGACCTAAATTTCAACAAAAATGTTGGAAAATAAAAGAGTCCAAGCACACTCTGATTAGATCTCTGTGTTCTAGCATAGAAAGCTGGCCAAAATCTAACGTTAAGTGGGGGGCAATAAAAAAAGGTACTTTTGAACACAATGTGTATTAGTCAGACCCTATTTTTATAAAATCTTAAGAGTTCACTTTTTGGGGTGCTGTACCAAGAACTTATAGGCATCATCTCATTTAATCCTTTATGGGACGGGTATCTACTAGTAATTCATTTTATAATTGAGAACATGAGTTGAAAACTCTTAGTTTGCTGAATACAGAACTGCTTCCCACAGATCAGTGCAAGCAATTTTATTCTATCTTCTTCCCCCAGGATTATTCTTCATTTAAAAAGTACATATACACTGTATGTATACACTTCATTCAAAGTGTACATACACTGATTCTCTTTTGCTTGTAGAAAAAACACCCACACACACAAGCAAAAAAACAAACACATATACACCATAATCCATGATTTTACTAACTTCCCTTATTTCAAAAGTGACTTTGGGGACTTCCCTGGTGGTGCAGTGGTTGAGAATCTGCCTGCCAATACAGGGGACATGAGCTTGAGCCCTGGTCCGGGAAGATCCCACATGCAGCAGAGCAGCTAAGCCCGTGCGCCACAACTACTGAGCCTGCGCTCTAGAGCCCACGAGCCACAACTACTGAGCCCACACGCCTAGAGCCCATGCTCCGCAACAAGAGAAGCCACCGTAATGAGAAGCCCATGCGCCACGATGAAGAGTAGCCACTGCTCACCACAATAAGAGAATGCCCATGTGCAGCAACAAAGATGAAACATAGTCAAAAATAAATAAATAAATTTATATTTTTTAAAGTGACTTTGCTATTAAACGTTTTAAATAAGTCAATGGGTGAGTGGTTAGATGGTTCGAATTTCTATTCACACATCTGGGTAGCCCCAGCTGATCTTTTCCCACCTTCCTGAAGGTTCTTCTTTGCCACACCTACTCACTCCTAGCTCCTGGAATGAGCTTTAACCCCCCTGGGCATAAATCATAGCCCTCCAACCAAGATCTGAGCTACATTCTTGACTTCTCTGAAACCACAACCTTTGGAGGGAGCTGTGCCACACCCAGATTTCACAGTCATATGGAAATCTGCTGCCTCTAGACAAACTTCAGTCCCAAATACCTGAATAAACCTTTACCCCTCACAATCCTGAAATACCGAACAACTCAAACAGAGCCCCTACCTGTTCCCATAAACAACCAGTTCGTCAATCACCAGGGTCCAACACGTGTGTGATGTCCACAGGCTGTGTTTACTCATCTCTGCACCCATTTGGTTTTTACAGAGATCATGCCCTGTCCACCCACCTGTTATCCCTAAATCCTGCCTCCGATTCTCCTGAGAGCAAAATTTGAGCACTCTGCAGGTCAAATAGCCTGTTTCCAACTAATGGTTCAAGAAAAGATCATCTGTAGACAAAGTGTGAGAAATGATTCCAAATGGAAAGAAAACACAGAAAATGCTCTGTCCAACTCATAACAGTATGAACAAATTTAACATACGAAAGTTCATTCTAAGGGGAAAGGCAGGTCTGACTTCCTCCCTACCCCCACTCTGTCCTTCACAGTACCTGCAATCTCAGGCCCTTCCCCGTCCAGCAAGCCCCCCAGCCGGGTGAGAGGGGCGAGCAGGCCAGTGTCCCTGGGCAGTAAAAGACAGTGACTGGGCTTCCCTGGTGGCGCGGTGGTTGAGAGTCCGCCTGCCGATGCAGGGGACACGGCTTCGTGCCCCGGTCCGGGAAGATCCCACATGCCTCGGAGCGGCTGGGCCCGTGAGCCATGGCCGCTGAGCCTGCACGTTCGGAGCCTGTGCTCCGCAATGGGAGAGGCCACGGCAGTGAGAGGCCCGCGTACCGCAAAAAAAAAAAAAAAAAAGACGGTGACCAAACATGCCTGTCCTTTGTCCCTAACCACCTTTCTCATTCCTCTTCTGCTGAGCCATCTGCAGGAAAATGTCAACATGTGCTGCAGGGAGAAAATGCATTTGCTAATTTATATGCCGGGTAAATTCACTTATTCAGTAGAATAATAAAAATGTGACTGCTCACCACCCTTCCCTTCGAGGGTAAAGACATCTTTATTAATGATTTTAAAACCTGAAGAAACAGGAATGCTTGCACTGTTTACATTTCCCTATATTAAACTCAAGACATTCTCTTGCTGGTGGCAAAACATCGAAAATACCCTTCTGGTCATGATTTATTGCTAGAGAAATTTTATTAAATTGGGATGTGACTATGTGTCTAGCTATCAATTACATCACTGGAAAAAGTAAGCAACAGAAATTTACATTTTCAGTAATTCCTGCAATAAGCGCTCTGTGTTCCTGGGAGATGTTAGAAAATATTTTCAAAGACCTCATATTTTAACCCCTAAGGTGCAGAGCTTCAAATGCTGCATATTCTGGTGCTAAAAGGAGACACAGGTGACCCCCAGTATCCTCCCCACCAAAGCCTTACTAACTGGAGGACATCACATCTCGTGCCCCGTGTGCTACAGCTTTGCTGGTCAATGATTGCTTGACCACAGACCTCCTTGATTCTGAATTTGGCCTGAACCCACAAATTAGCATTCAACTCAGGGCAGAGAAGCATTCAGATTTAGGAACTAGCACAATTATAAGTAAACCAGAAAATGTACGCTGACGTTTTTAAGTCCTAATTTGAGGACATGAGCCCTTTGGGGGGTCAAATTTCAAGTAGATAAGGAAAAAAGGCATTTCAGGATAAATAGGTATTTATGACTAATTCCTGGATTAGAGAAAAAGGCAAGACGGATAAACAAGGTCCCAAATGTTTTAAGATTCCTACCATAAAAGGTAGGAATAAAATCTTTCCTACTACAAGCACACAGATACTTCTGAGTTGAATCAGTGCTACTGGTAAGCCCCTGGGCTAACTTTTGAAATACAATTTGTGAGACAAGAAGAAATCATCCAACCTGTGTGTTTGTGCAGCTGGTGAAGGCTCCTAACAGAGGGAAAAACTGTGATCTCTACAGGTCCAGGGTGGAGTGACTTACACCACAGGTAAGGGGAAAGGTCCTCTAGGATGGGATCAAGGTGACAGCTAGATCTTGCCTTCTGCCTCCACTATAAAGAATAGTGGAAACCACCTGGATCCCCCTCATGGGGTAAATAGGCAGTCATTCCTGGGTCCAGACAAGCCATTCATTACATCCCAGAAGCTCTATCCCAAGGATCATCAAGCCATAAAGCCACAAATGGGAAATCTCTAACTAGTCAGTTACCCAAATGAATCAAAATTTTAATTTATTTTCATTTCATTCATTAAGGAAATTCATTTTCTTAGCCCAAATTCTGGCAGCAAGCCCACCTTGCTTTTGGAAAAAACAAACAACAAAACAAAAACAAACAAAGACACTGAACCACCATACTTGCTTCCCTGATAATTCAACTGAAGGAAAATTCATTACCTAGCACACTTGATTGTTACCTTGGCAACCCTGAAAAATCACATATTCCTAAATATTCTAAAATCTCAGGTCATCTTGTCAACTCACAGAAATCTTAGCAGATAAAGACCATAAACCCACAGATCCCAGAAGCTCATGAACCTCAAGCACAAGAAACATGAAGAAGATTATCTGAAGTCACATCTTAATCAATTGCTCAAAACAAGTGGTAAAGAGAAAATCCTTAGAATGGCGGGGGGGGGGGGGGGGGGGGGGGGGGGCGGTGTGTGTGTGGATATGTCACACACAGAGAAACAAGGGCAAAGGAAACCAACAAATGTCTTGATTGAAACAATGCAAACAGAAGGCAAAGGAGCAGTATCTTTAAAGATACTGAAAGAAGAAACTGTCAACCTAGAATCCTATACCCAGCAAAAATGGCTTTTGAAAATGAAGTTGTAATCAAGACTTTTTCAAACAAACAAAAGATGAGAGAATTCCTCACCAGCAGACGGGAACTATTACAATAAATGTTACACACTTCAGGCAGAAGGAAAACTACGGTAGATGGAAATATGGATCTACACAAAGATATAAAGAGCTCTGGAAAAGGAAACTACACGGGTTATCAGAATCAGCGCTGTCATATATATCTTAACTGCTTTCTTTACAGTAATTATGTTATTGAACATATGGTTTTGTTTTGTTTTTGATTTTTTTTTTTGCGGTACGCGGGCCTCTCACTGTTGCAGCCCCTCCCGCTGAGGAGCACAAGCTCCGGACGCGCAGGCTCAGCGGCCATGGCTCACGGGCCCAGCCGCTCCGCGGCATGTGGGATCTTCCCAGACCGGGGCATGAACCCATGTCCCCCGCATCGGCAGGCGGACTCTCAACCACTGCGCCACCAGGGAAGCCCTGAACATATGTTTTAACCTTTTAACTCCTGCCTGTACAGTATGGCTTTCTTTGACATTGCCTTGGGTTAAGCAGAAGAGCAGAAGTAGTAACTTCATATCATCTTGATCAAAGATAACATGTCAGGACTTGAGAAAATGTACTACTCTCCCTAAAGAGCTATAAAATTGGGGGAAATTAAATAAAACATACAGTGACAGAAGGAACCATTAACACACTGAAAAAAATCAGAAGGCTATCAATGACAACATGAATGAGAAACTGCGAAACACTTTTTGAAAATGATTGCACCATTTCACACTCTCGGCAGCAAGCTATGAGCGTTCCAGGTGTTACACACCCTCGCCAGCACTCTGGTATTGTCAGCCTTTTGAATGTTACCAAGTACAGTGGATGTGAAACAGTATATTATTATGGCTTTAATTTGCATTTCCCTGATGACTAACGGTGACATACAGAGGAACAGGGGGAAAGGAAAAGAAAAAACTTCTTGATGGAAACAATGCAAAGGAACAACATCTTTAAAGTACTGAATATCTTCGTCAATGAATACCTTTGCATGTGCTCACTGGCCATCTGTACATGTCCTTTGGTGAAGTTTTTATTCAAACCTTTTGCCCATTTCCTGACATGAGTTTTTAATGGTGACAAGGTCCCATCCATTTTTTTTCTTTTATGATAAGTGTTTTTTGTATCCTACCTAAAAAATTTTTGCCTACCTCAAGGTAATGAAGACTTTCTCCTATGTTCCTTCTAAAAGCTTTACAGTTTTACATTTTACTTTAATGTTTAAGTGTGCAATCCATTTAAAGTTTATTTATGAGGTATGTTCATTTTTTTCCATATAGATATCTGGTTGTTCCAGCACCATTTGTTGAAAAGTCTGCCCTTCTTCCAGTGAATTACCTTGGCACTTTTGTTTTTAAAAAACCAACTGACCATATATGTAGAGGCCTGTCTCTGGACTTTCTACTCTGTTCCACTGATCTATAAGTATGACTCAGCAATTCCACTATTAGGTATTTACCCCCCCAAATTAAAAGGTATGTCCACAACAGCTTTGTACGTATATGTTCATGGCAACCTTATTCATAATAGTCCCAAGCTAGAAATAACCCAAATGCCCACCGACAGGTGAATGGATAAACAAATCATGATATATCCATGCAATGGAATAGCAGTTAGCAATTAAATATAACGTATCACTGATACACACAATAACATAAAGAAATCTTTAAAATATTATGCTAACAGAAAGAAGCCAGACACAAAAGACTAAACACTCTATGATTTCATTTATAGGGCAAACTTATCTACAGTGACAGAAAGTAGATCAGGTCTCCTGGGGCTAGGGGACTGATTACAAAGGGGCCAGAGGAAACTTACAGTAATGGAAGTGTTCTAAATCTAAATTGTGGTGGTATTTACATGGGTGTGTACATTTGTTAAAACTGAAACTGAACACTTAAAATGGGTGCATTGTATTGCAGGCAAATTTTTCCTCAATAAAATTGATTTTCAAAAAGCAGTCTTCACTGTTATCAGTATGGGCTTTCTATTCTAAAAGTTTACCCAAGAGTCTGTCTATACTCATAAGTATCAAAGATCACATTTATAAAGATTCTGGGCTACCCCTCATTTCTAGCAACTATTTATAGAATGCTTTCACAAGGCTAATATTTTGAACTCACACTTAAGATTGGACTTAGCACACTGGATGGCCTTACCTAGTGGAGAAACATTTATTACTAATGTACTTATTGATCTGCCCTGGTTGTTTATTTTCCAGAGTTCCATAATGCCATTGGTATGGCAAAAGACTATGATGCTAGAGACACAGCAGAAATATTCAACACAAATACATCCCACTGCATAACATCTTCTGCTCACATGTGTATCTTCCGGTCTGTGTCACCATGCAAACATCCTTCCCAACCTGCCCTGCAAAAGAGAATGACCTGGAATTTTGCTACCAAATTCACTTCTCAAAAAAAGAAATATGGTTTGCATTTTCTGAAGCAAACAGCATCCATAATGATGTTGATGAATCACAAATACAACTCAGCTCTGCAGAGTACAGAGGTTTGCCTAGGCTGCCATGTTCATACCCCAGTTCCTAAAGGCTGATGACACATCCTTTGTTTTTTTGACTTTGTTATGACCCTATGACTGCATGAGTTAGGAAATTGCCTTGGGTGATTCTGATTTATTTCCCACAGCTGTTTGCTCAGAGTGTCATAGCTTTGTAGCACAGCCTGAAGAACATGTTTTTTAAGAGTCATATCGTTTTATAAATTTATTTATTTTATTTTTGACTGCGTTGGGTCTTCATTGCTGCAGGCAGGCTTCCTCTAGTTGTGGCAAGCGGGAGCTACTCTTCGTTGTGGTGCGTGGGCTTCTCATTGCAGTGGCTTCTCTTGTTGTGGAGCACGGGCTCTAGACACACGGGCTTCAGTAGTTGTGGCACATGGGCTCTAGAGCACAGGCTCAGTAGTTGTGGTGCACGGGCTTAGTTGCTCTGCGGCATGTGGGATCTTCCCAGACCAGGGCTCCAACCCAAGTTACCTGCTTTGGCAGGCAGATTCTTAACCACTGCACCACCAGGGAAGCCCCTGATGATATATCTTGTACCTCTAGTTTAGCCAAACATGTATTGAAGGTACTCAAGCTGGGAAGTGCTTACCCCAAGCAGTGTCCAGCATTTTACTAGGGAGGACAGAAAACCACTAAATAACATGATGCATCTTCTCTGGAGCATCAATTTTACATGGAAATTTAGAACAGAGAAGTTTTTTTTTTTTTTTTTTGGCGGTACGCTGGCCTCTCACTGTTGTGGCCTCTTCCATTGCAGAGCACAGGCTCCGGATGCGCGGGCTCAGTGGCCATGGCTCACAGGCCCAGCCGCTCCGCAGCATGTGGGATCTTCCCAGACCGGGGCACGAACCCGTATGCCCTGCATCAGCAGGAGGACTCTCAACCACTGCGCCACCAGGGAAGCCCCGAGAAGATGTTTTTATGGTACAACAGTCATGCAATATTACAGAATAAAAAGCAATACTCGCATAATTGGTTAAGATTTTTTAAAAGACACTTCCAAGACATTTCCTACGTTCAATAGCTGCTTCAGGTTCAATTCCAAAATCCTCAAATCCTTTTAGGGTATACGTTCCCTCTTCTATATTGTCCAGAAAAAAACAAAACAAAACAGCTGCCAGAAGAACCAGAGTGTGATCAAAGCAATTAAACTAATAAAGATCTGAAAATCCAGGTCCTGGCACATTCCTAGTCTCCCACCAACTCAGTCTAACCCAGTGCCCATGCAGGGGCAGGTGCCAGGCCCAACAGCCAGGACACCAACTCTGGCTTGGCCACGAACCTACATTACCATCTTGGGAGAACTACCAGGGTTCCTGCATCCATAAAATAGAGATGCCAGTAGTACCTAGTTTATAAAGCATTGGGCAGTTCAACTGTCTGGCCTACAGTGAGTGATCAACCAATGTTAGCTGCCTTAGCGTCACTGCTGTTTTATTATGGTTTTTAATTTCTATATACCACAGCACAACTTTTTTATATCAACTGCAATCCATTCAGTAATAGATGACTGACTCTTCACTCTCAAATGCAGAGGGAATTCTGGACACCCAATCTGGAAGCGCAGTCTTTCAGGAACTCTTGCTCAGACATAGTATGCTCCCTGGAAAGCAGCTGACATCCGCAAAAGAAATAAGGACTCTTCCTGGCTGAGCTTCAAAAGGTGACCTGAAGCGAGCTTTGGTGCTCAGTTTTGCTGTGGAGATGAGCTTAAGAACTAAATCAATCCTTCTGAACAAACATAAGACCAATTTATAACTCAGAATGCCCACTTACATATTCATATGCCACAGGAATATCTATGATCAAGAGCCAGCCATTCACCAAAGAGGCCCCTTCATGCTGAATGGGGCTTCCCAGGAGACCAAAAGCACCCAGCAGAAGTCTGCCTTATAAGTACAGAATGAGAGCCAAGGTAATGGCATACTTTCAAAGGATATTTCTAACAATGGCAGCCTGATGAGTTATTCTCCTACATTTCAAGGGTGCTTCTACTTAAAGAATGTGGAGCGTCTCCCCTAGCAAAACACTGGAGAACTCTCATTACATGAAATATGAGTTTCCTCAAACCTCATCAACATAGGAGCCTTTCCCCAGGGCCTGTCCCAAAGAGACGTAAGACCTCTGGCTTCCAGAAGTCTTGTCCAGTTATTCCTAGGAATCTCTGGGAGCAAAACACACAAGCTCACACACAATCCTTCCCTGTCTGGCTCCCCTCTACTGCAACGTTCTACCCAAGCAGCACCTCAAGAGCACTGATTATCTCCACGAAGGATACAGTCTCCAAGGGCTTCCAAGACCACCAACCCAGAGGTGGTACTACACTACAGCTGTGTGCGGCAGACAGTGCCAGCTTCTCAGAGAAGCTTTCCCAGCCCACACCCCACCCTCACTGCCTCAGTTCTCTCATAATATACATTATATTGTGCTTTGAATACAATATAATGCATGTAAATAGATTATATATAATGTAATGGAAATAATTACATGGAAGAAAAATACATATAAATCCATTATATTGTACTTATCCTCTGTGGCACTGATCACAATCGTAATTAAATACTTATTTGGGTAATCTTTAAACAGCTGTCTCCTCTGCTAGAATCTAAGCCCCATGAACGGAGGAATGTGCTCAACTTAATCTGTGCTGTGTCCCTGGTGCCCAGCACCTCCACACAGGGTAGACACTCAGTAAGTCTAATTTGGCTTAGTCGATTCAGCGCCCCCATGTCATAGATGAAAAAAAACGAGGCCCAGAGAAGGCAAGGGGCTTTTCCAAAATCTTGCTATCTTTGTCAGAGCCATAGTTTGAACCTCAGACTCTGCAATCCTTAGCCCATACTGACACCTAAGTCGCTCGAGCACCAAGAGATCGATCCACCCATAATCCAAAGGAGAGAATAAAACCTAAACTACAGAGACCAAGGATCTGTATTCCAATCCTAGATTTGCCACTTAAACCTTACAAGGCTGTGGCAGGAATTAAATGAGGTGATGTGTATACTGTGATCGGCATAGGATCAAGCTCATATAACCTCTCTAGAGACCAGCTGTTCCTGGAACAACTTGTGAAGTGTGTTCTTCAATTCCCACACATCGTCTTGATCAGGCCAGAAGAGCCAAGTCCTTAGGAAGGCAGGAAAGCATCTCCAAACCAGCAGTCACTGTTCCCCCACCAGGCAGCCAGCAAACAGTGTTGGAAGAAGATGATAAACACAGGATACCGATCTTACCACACAGATGTGTATTCAACAGCGGGCACACAGAGCCACGTGGCAGGTGATCCATCTTAAAAAGATGGCATTGCCAGCTAACTGATTTCTGCCAGCCATGTATTTAGGAGGAATTTAAATTGTGATTCAAATGTACTCATAGCATTATCATTGAATATACCAAAGGCTCGATTTCCACATGGACAAACAAGACCATCCATCACCCCAGGTCATACTTAGTCCACACCCAGACAGCCTCAGCCTCTTGCAGGAGAATCAGTGTCCTGGAAGCTTTTTCACCACTGGCATATTAAAATGATGTTTCAGCCAATTCTATAATCACCTAGTTTTTTCTCATGTTTCAGGCCCTGTGCTAGGCCTTGGGGATTCAGCCATGATGAGATACAGCCTCTGCTCCAGGAAGCTCACAGTCCTGTGAACTATACTTACACAGTACTTTACAATCTACTAAGTGATTGCACTTAAACCTTTATCCATCTTTCCTTGTATTTTTATTATTATTGTTATGGCTTCCCTGGTCTGAGAACAATTTGACGTCAAATTTGTTTCGGATTAAAATCAGGCAGGAGAGCTTAATTACCCTCATTTTTGGCTAAAGAAATCTAAGTAGGGAAGAAAAAAATTGATAGATTCCTCTAAAAATGTACAGTGTGGCAGACTGTTGAGTGGCTGTCCAAAAGCCATCGCAAACCCCCTTTTCCTTTGCTACCTCTCACAATAGAGGTTGAATAGTCAGACACTTGCCCGCCTCCTTTTCACTGAGGGGTCACCTAGTTCCAGCCACTGCAACATTTGTAGGAATCTGTTCTGAGGCTTCTAGGAAAGCTTTTGGTCTGATTTTAAGAACAAACAGTCCCAGCTAGGTTGGCCCTCATCCTCATCACTGTGTTCACAACACAGGGATGTGATGCTTGGAGCTGTAAGAGCCAACTTGCCAACAAGAGGCAACAAGCAAGTCAGAAGGGAAAAACCCAGAGAATCGGAGTCATTCTTGTTGCTATTGTTGAGCTGCTGAGACAATGACAGCAGCTCTATCCCTGCACACTATTTATGAAGTAAGAAAAACCAAGCCCTGATTGTAAACCACTGTAGCAGAGGATTTCTGTTAACCCGCAGCCATACAGTCCTGGAATACATAGTTCAGGGCATGACTGAGCACAGGCCTTCGAACTAGACCCACTTGGGTTTAAGTACCACCTCAGTCACTTACAACCTACATGAGTCTGGACAGTTACTTAATTCCTCAGAGTTCAGTTTCCACCTTCTATAAATGAAAATACTACAACTGCTGGCGAGAATGTAAAAGGGTGCAGCCACTATGGAAAACAGTATGGCGGTTCCTCAAAAAATTAAACATAAAATAACCATGAGATCCCACAGTTCCACTTCTGGGTATATATTTTAAAAAAAAACAACTGAAAGCAGGAACTCAAAGAGATACTTGTACACGCATGCTCACAGCAGCATTATGCACAATAGCTTGTGCAACCCAAGCGTCCATCAACAGGTGAATGGACCAACAAAATGTAGTATACATACAAGGGAGTATTATTCAGCCTTAAAAAGGAAGGAAATTTTGACCCATGCTACAATATAGATGAACCTCAAAGTTCTTTATGCTAAGTGAAATAAGCCAGTCACAAAAGGACAAATACCATGTGATCCTATTCATATGAGGTACTTAGAGTAATCAAACTCATGAGACACAAAGTGGAATGGTGGTTGTCAGGAACTAGATGTGGGGAGAGCAATGGTGTCTCCATTTTGCCAGATGGTAAAAGTTCTGGAGATGGGTGCTGATGATGGCTCCTCTTAGTGTGGTTCTACTCAATGTCACTAAGTAGCACACCTAAGAATGGCTACCATGGTAATTTTACGTTATATTGATTTTACCATAATTTTTAAATTAATAAAAATAAATAATAAAAAGTAACTTTAGAAAATAAATAAAATGCAGAAGCCATCTTAATGAATTCATAGTTTGTCAGACCACACCACCGGCTGACCACCATCCTGGGTGAAGTCCAGCAATGCTTGCCTCCTTATGGATTTGTCCCAGACCAAAGGATCTAAAAGGTATTTCATTCATGCAGCAAATAAAGACAACTACTTGCCTCTCTAGGACACCAGACATGAGTCAAATGGTGTCCTGCCCTGAGGAAGTCAAAAAGATATCCACAAATAGCCACCCGTAAGGGAGAATACACCTGTCTCCCAGAGAGGTAGAAACGATGCAGTTTTCAGAGGTCGGAGCCAATGCTCATGGCTTTGGAGTTTGAGGAAAGTTCCAAAGAAGAGATGGCACTGGAGCTAGACTTGGAGATTAAGAACGTTTATTGCTGAAACAGAAGACGTTTTAAAGCTGTTTCCTGCTAGCAATAATGGCAATGTGAGCAGAGGCAGGAGAGCATTCGTCTGTTTGGAGGTAATCGTGCATTAGGATGAACAGGAAAGATAAGAGCCAGACAAAGCCCCAAGCACCAGGAAGGTAGTCATATCTTTATTTCAAGAGAGGACGCCTGAGACAAAGATGTGTGTTTGTACCCACAGCACTTTAGACTATTCTAAGCACAACTCGAGTCCTCAAAAACTGTCAACTCATTCAGTGGACTGCAGCATCTGAAGAGATGCTCCAAATGACTAGCATTGGTTATGAGAGTGGGCAGGCCCCACTCAGCTGCCGACACACCTCCTACAGTGGTACCTGGGCTACTTCCACAAAGAATGAGGAGCCACTACAATCACCTCCAAAGACCTCGGTTACTAATGGACACCACGGGCCAGCCCAAGCCCCCCAAAAGCCTTTAACACGCATGTTCCCAGATGGGGTCAACCTCACCAGACAGAGCAGGGCTTCCTTTCTAAATGGAGACTGGCCCACCTTCCTCCCAGCTCAACACCAAATCTGGGCATCTGGCTCCTTGAGAGCACTGGCCCTTGTCCTTCTCTATATTGAAGGCAAGTAAAATACTGCAAATAACTGAGAGAAAAAAGAAGAAAAATGGATAAGGAGATCCAATGCCCCAAAAAAATTCAAGTGAGTCCAATTTTAAGAAATTATTTCAAAGTTCTAATTGCTATCAGTGATGAAACAATTCATGACAGAAATTGCAATTACCAAAGAAATGATCTGTTCTGCAACGGCAATTTTTGTGACATTTATAACACACAAGAAATCATGAAGCTTAATTTTTTGAATTTACTGGGGCTACAGATGCCATGTTGAAATCTAATTAAATAGATCCACAGAAACCGGCCAGCTGAAGAAATAGCAAACTTGCTGAACCGTGCGCTGGTTTTTAAAAGCAGTTCGTGAACAGCCTCCAAATAGGCAGTCAGTAATGATCTATCTTTCCTGCTCGACTGCCATTTCAAAAAAAAAAAAGAGACATTTCTCTATTGATCTTCAGTCCTTCACAATAGAATTTACTTCAACTTCGAAAACACATCCCTCATTCTAATGATTTTCGATAGATGACCAGGATAAGTGGAAACTCCCCCACTACTTACCTTTCAGGTCTTACATCCAAACTATCTCAGGTCTCAAGGAAAAAGGTTCAAATCATTAAGTGGTTGAAAAAAAGATTTCCTTCTTCAATTTCTTAAGAATGGTAACAGTCAAACATTAAGAGCCTCAAGAAGTTCTGTAATTCCTGAAATCTCAATGAATTGCTTGTTTAGGTACTAAGTAATCCATGAGGACAAGATTCTGATTAGGAAACTACTAAATGCTCAAAGAAAAAAACATAGAAAACACATAAAGGTACAAAAAAGAAAATTAAAATCGCCAACAATCCCACCAACCACCACATTTAACCACAATTAACATTTTGGTCTCTTTCCTTCCAATGTTATTTTCTAAGCATACATATTTTTCATCACAATGTAAACATGTTATCAATATATTTATAGTCTTATATACCATTGTATCATTAAACATTATTTCAAGCACATTTAACATAATTTTTTAAACAATCCCCTATTTCTGCATTTATAGTTTGTTCCCAAGTTTTAAGCTTTTATCAGTAAACTGATTCACATCCACTTACATAAACCTGTATCTGCAGCTCTGATTCATTCCTAGCAGGGATTCTCAGAAACAAACTCCTGGGACAATGTTCATTAACTTTTTAAGGTTCCTAATAAGAAGAGCCTAATTGCTTTAACTAAAAGTTATATCAATCTACATTTCTACCAACAGAGTAATGAATAACCCAAATTGAGAACTATTTTTTTTTCTTTCCAACAGCATTATTAAACTTTCAGTGAATGCCTTGCCAATTTTTTCCTGTACGCTTCTCTTTGTTTTACAAATCTTGATATACTACTTTGTCCTGTTTTCAATTAATATTACAATTAACACTGGGACCTTAAAGGTTCTTTGAAAACATGATTCTCTTAGTGAGTACTTTTTGACCATCATATAAAATGTATTTCTTTAAGTAAGGGGAGGGATTTTTAAAAGGTTGAAAATTTTTTTCATGTTTATTAGCTATTTGTATCTCCTTTTCTGTGAACTGCCTGGTTATAGCCCTTGCCAATTTTCCTACTAGGGTTTTAGGGTTGTTCATTTTTATTTATACATTAACCAAATTAATCCTTTATTGGGTATGTTTTTCCAAGATTTTTTTACTGGAATTTTGTTTTCTTGGGGAAGTTTTTCGACTTCTAGAAATGTCAATTTTATGTAAAGTAATAATTTTCTTCCTTTGAAATTTTCATTCTGTTAACTCCAATATCAGCATCAAATACAATTTTTCTTTTTGTTTTCTATGATGGTATTTTTTTCCCCATTTAACTCTTTAATCCAACCAAAATTTATTTTGGTATATTGTGTGAGGAAAGGCTATAATCATATTTTTCCAAGTAGTTAATTTAGGATGTATTAAACAATTCCTCCTTTCCCTTCATCATGCACTAAACCCTCTCTCACATTAGGCTCCGTTTCTAGACTATTCTGTTCCATTCAACAGTATGTTCCTGCACTAATAACCACATGGTCTTAATTAGCATAGTTTGAGTACATTTTATATCTGGAAATGCAAATCTCCTCTGATTATACATCATTTTCAAAACTTTCTTAGCAATTCCAGCTGGCTGATTCTTCAAGAATTTGAGAATAATCTGACACATTCCAAAAAAAGAAAGAAAGAAAGAAAGAAACCCTCAGCTGAGATGTTGATTGGACTGGGGTGAAACAATACATTATTTGGAAAGAACTGACATCTTTATCATACTGGGAGAAACTGGCATCCCTCATCCCCATTTATTCAAGTCTTCTTTTTTGTCAGTCAATACGTTTTTGTGATTTTCTTCATACGGATTCTGCAACATTTCTTGTTATGTTATTCCTGTGTGTCTTACTTATTTTTACTCATAAATAAACTACACCAAGCAAGGATGGTCTGAAATAATAGGCCTAAATTTCAACACCACATCATGAAGGATATGCTTGTCTCTCCAGGCCCTGACAGAGAGTCTCACCGTTTCAGAAATGAACGAAAGGACGAACAGCGAATGGATGACAAATGGGTCCAAAGCCCTGGTGCTGAAGAACTGGGTTGGCTAGACCACACAGCAGACTCATGACGGTTCTATCATGATCAATATCCCCCTTCATATTTTCACAAAAAAAGAAATCATCTTAAAATATTCACAGAACTACCTCTGGTAGCTCTGTCCATCATGTTACACTCTCCCCAAGATTCCTGATCTTCAACTCTATCCCAAGGGGTGGGCACAAGCAAGCCAAGGTCTTTCTAGGAAACTTCAGTTTTGAAAGGAAGGACACTGGCCTTTGGAACTGAGGGTGGTATCAGTCCTGATGAATATTATAAAAAGGTGGTTTGAAATAAAAGGGATACTTTTATTGAGATACCATCCACATGCCATATAACTCATCCACTTGAAGTGTATGATTTTATGGTTTGTAGTACACAGAAATGTACAACCATCACCCCAAAAAGAAACCCTGTAGGCATTTTAAAATATTTTTTTTAATTGTGGTAAAGTACACACATAATAGTTATCATGTTAACTATTTTTAACTGTCCAGTTCAGTAGTGTTACATACTTCCACACTGCTCTGCAACCAATCTCTGGAACCATTTCATCCGGCAAAACTGAAATTCATTCAACAACTCCCTATTTCCCCCTCCCTCCCAGCCCCTGGCAACCACTATTCTATTTTCTGTTGCTATGAGTTTGCCTACTCTAGATACCTCATGTAAGTGGAATCATACAGTATTTGTCATTTTGTGACTGGCTTACATCACCTAGCAAAATGTCTTTGAGGTTTATCCATATTGTTGCATGTGTCAGGATTTCCTTCCTTTTTAAGGCTGAATAAATTATACGCTTTTTTTAAGGGAAGAGAAGGGAGGGAGGGAGAAGCAAGGAGAGATATAGGGATCAAGGGCAGAGACCAGGAGTTGGGAGGCTCCTGCACTGGTCATGACAGGAGATGATAGTGGTCTGTCCTACAGCGGAGATGGGGAGATGGACAGTATAGGTGAATTCAGATATATTTTGGATTAATGAAATATACTTCAAGATAGGAATGACAGGACTTGCTGATGGATGTGATATGGGACTAAGGGAGAGGAATACTCCAAAATAATACCTTGAGTACATGAGAGAGGGAAGACTGCAGGGGACAGATAAAGGAGGGAAGGGAAATACAGAGCCAAGCAGCCCCCAGGAGCCACACCTAAACAAGCCCAAGAAGAAGTACAAGTGCCTTGTCTCAGTGAAATCAAGGCTGCCCTGGGAGGGAGTGTCTATAGTTGACTTCCCTAAAATGTGTTGGCCAATTTACCACCACTATTTGCTTTATAAGAAAACTTTATTCACCAGATTTCCTTTCCAGGTGTTTACACATGAGTGTATATGCACACACTCATACAAACATGCATACACAGAAGCCACAAAGCTCACCTGATGATGTGTCTGAATTCTCACCAAAAGATTAAAAAAGGAAGATAAAGAGTCTTCTCTTAGCCAAAAGGAGTTGAAGGGCAAGCTGCCGCCTTACAGAAGGAGTAGTAAAAAGTAGACCGGACAGTCACACTCAATCACAGGAAAAAGAATCATTCCTTAGGTCTCCCAAGTCAAGGCTGGCTATCAAAGCCATCACAAGAGTGAATAAGGTATACAGATAATTTAGTCTTTCAGTCAATGCCCAACACAGGACTTAAAAGCGTTCAATGCAATGGTTAAGAGTGTGCACTTTGGGGCTTCCCTGGTGGCGCAGTGGTTAAGAGTCCACCTGCCGAGGCAGGGGACACGGGTTCGTGCTCCGGTCCAGGAAGATCCCACGTGCCGCGGAGCAGCTGGTCCCGTGAGCTATGGCCACTGAGCCTGCGCGTCCAGAGCCTGTGCTCCGCAACGGGAGAGGCCACAACAGTGAGAGGCGCGTGTACCGAAAAAGAGTGTGCACTTTGGAATTTGACACTGGCTCTACCACCAAATAGCTCTGTGGTCACGGGCAAATCCTATCATTTATCTGATTTTCAGTTTCCTTATTTATAAAAATCAAGATAAGCAAGCTTACCTTAAAGGACTGGTGGGAGAGTTAACATGAAACAGAGGGGAGGAGGAAGAGTATGAGTGAGTGAGTGAATAAATGAGAGAGAGAGAGAGAGTGTGTGTGAGTGTGAGAGTGTGTGTGAGAGTGTGTGTGTGTGTGTGTGTGTGCATTACAGGGTGGTCAAGTACACTGGGTGGTTTCAGTGCTAGACAGGGAGTCAAAAGACCTAGTTTCTCCTCTAGCTCTGTACTAACTAGCCATGTGACAACAAACAAGTTACTTCCTTCTCTTGCCTTGGGCTTCCTCACTCATTAAAGTCTCACTGACCTGATAAACAGACTTACAAACTAGCATCAGGGAAAGCTAAGAACCAACCCATAATCACTTCAATCCCAGAAGGCTGAGGAATTCATCCTTTTGGGTTCCTCCTGAGTTATGGGGTAAGGGCCTAAAGTAAGAAGGGTTAACTGAAATTCCGATCAAGAAGCAATTGGGGCCCCTAGATGCCCTCCGCCACTCTGCAGAGCTCAGTACTGCACTTTCTCTACCAAGGCAAAACACATGAGGTTTATCACAGGAGACGGGCTATTATTAGAGGGTTTCTTCACTGAGGAACCCTAGCACAGGTTGAAGGCTACGATAACTCACATAGAATACAGGGTTAAGCAAACAAAGAAGGATGCTGAGATAATCTCACACATACACACACCCCAGCCCTCTCCTCTCCACTGGCCACCAGTAACCATGACAGTCTGACCTTCACACTCCAGGGAAGAGATGGTAAGAGTCTTCTCTGGAGAGTCTGAGCAGCCCAAGAGGAAAGACCAGAAGATATCAGCACTGATTCTTTGGTTACACTGGTTTATAACATTATATAAATTTCATGTGTACAATGTGACATTTCAACTTCTGGATACACGTGCTCACATATGTATGCATCACCACCACCCAACAGGTACTAAGGAAAACAGTACGAAGACTGCTCAAAAATAGGAACAGAACTATCGCATGACCCAGCTATTCCAATTCTGGGTCTTTATCTAAAGAACGCGAAGACACTAACTCAACAAGATACGTGCATCCCTTTGTACATTACAGCATTATTTACAATAGTCAAGATATGGAAAAAACCTCAGTGCCCACTGATGGAGGAAGGGATAAAGAAGACGTGGTCTATATAAAGACAATGGAATACTACTCAGCCAACACTGATTCAGACATCCCAGCCAGATCACCCTACGGGGAGACTCAGACATCCCACCCAGATCACCCTACAGGGAGACTCAGTATCAACAAGCCCCACTCACACACCAGAGCCTCCAAACAGCTTCACAGTCCCCCTTACAGACAAACCAACAACTGAATATTATCAGACACTGGAGGAAAACCACGAACATGAGAGAGAGAGAGATCAAAATAGAGGGGAAAGTAAAGTGAGAAGCTTGGAAGAAAAAAGACTCTACAGGGAGGGAAAAAAGCAAAAATAATTACGATTAACATCCTCAGAAGGAAAAAAAAAAGACACTGTAACCATAAAACATGAACAGCATGGTACAATAAAAGACCATCTGGAAAAAATTTTTTTAATGTCTTGGGAAGGGGAAGACCTTCAAGATGGTGGAGGAGTAAGACGTGGAGCTCACCTTCCTCCCCACAAATACATCAGAAATACATCTACATGTGGAACAACTCATACAGAACACTTACTGAACGCTGGCAGAAGAACTCACACTTCCCAAAAGGGTTGTGGTGCTCCGGCTGGGTGTCAGGCCTGTGCCTCTGAGGTGGAAGAGCCAAGTTCAGAACACTGGTCCACCAGAGGCCTCCCGGTTCCAAGTAATAGCAAACAGCAAAAGCTCTCCCAGAGATGTCCATCTCAACGCTAAGACCCAGCTCCATTCAAAATCCAGCAAGCTACAGTGCTGGACAACTATGCCAAACAACAAGCAAGACAGGAACACAACCCCACCCATTAGCAGAGAGGCGGCCTAAAATAATAAAAAGGTCACAAACACCCAAAAATACACCACCGGACGTGGTACTGACCACCAGAAAGACAAGATCCAGCCTCATCCACCAGAACACAGACACTAGTCCCCTCAACCAGGAAGCCTACACAACACACTGAACCAACCTTAGCCACTGGGGGCAGACACCAAAAACAACGGGAACTACGAACCAGCAGCCTGTGAAAAGGAAACCCCACAGTAAGTTAAGCAAAAGGAGAAAACAGAGAAACACACAGCAGATGAAGGAGCAAGGTAAAAACCCACCAGACCAAACAAATGAAGAGGAAATAGTCAGTCTACCTGAAAAAGAATTCACAGTAATGATAGTAAAGATGATCCAAAAACTTGGAAATAGAACGGAGAAAATACAAGAAACATTTAACCAGGACCTGGAAGAATTAAGAACAAACAATGATAAACACCACAATACATGAAATTAAAAATACTCTAAAAGGAATCAATAGCAGAATAACTGATGCAAAAGAATGCATAAGCGACCAGGAAGATAAAATGGGGAAATAACTACCACAGAGCAGAATAAAGACAACAGAATGAAAAGAATTGAGGACCGTCTCAAACACCCCTGGGACAACATTAAACGCACCAGCATTTGAATTATACAGGTCCCAGAGAAGAAGAGAAAAAGAAAGGGACTGGGAAAATACTTCAAGAGATTATAGTTGAAAACTCCCTAATATGGGAAAGGAAAAAGTCAATCAAGTCCAGGAAGTGCAGAGAGTCCCATACAGGATAAATCCAAGGAGAAACAAGCCAAGACACATATTAATCACACTATCAAAAATTAAATACAAAGAAAAAATATTAAAAGCAGCAAGGGAAAAGCAACAAATAACATACAAGGGGAATCCCCATAAGGTTAACAGCTGACCTTTCAGCAGAAACTCTGCAAGCCAGAAGGGAGTGGCAGGACACATGTAAAGTATGAAAGGGAAAAACCTACAACCAAAATTAATATACCCAGCAAGAATCTCACTGAGATTCGATGGAGAAATTAAAACCTTACAGACAACAAAAGCTAAGAGAATTCAGCACCACCACAGCAGCTTTACAACAATGGCTAAAGGAACTTGTCTAGGCAGGAAACACAAGAGAAGGAAAAGACCTACAAAAACAAACCCAAAACAATTAAGAAAATGGTAATAGGAACATACATATCGATAATTACCTTAAATGTAAAGGGATTAAATGCTCCAACCAAAAGACACAGACTGGCTGAATGGATAAAAGAACAAGACCCATCTATATGGTGTCTACAACAGACCCACTTCAGACCTAGGGACACACAGACTGAAAGTGAGGGGAGGGAAAAAGATATTCCATGCAAATGGAAATCAAAAGAAAGCTGGAGTAGCAATTCTCATATCAGACAAAATAGACTTTAAAATAAAGACTATGACAAGAGACAAAGGACACTACATAACAATCAAGGGAGCAACCAAAAAGAAGATATAAGAATTGTAAATATTTATGCACCCATCATAGGAGGACCTCAAAACATAAGGCAAATGCTAACAGCCATAAAAGGGGAAATTGACAGTAAGACCGTAATAGTAGGGGACTTTATAACACCCCACTTTCACCAATGGACAGATCATCCAAAATGAAAATAAATAAGGAAACCAAGCTTTAAATGACACATTAAACAAGATGGACTTAACTGATATTTATAGGACATTCCATCCAAAACAACAGAATACAATTTCTTCTCAATTGCTCATGGAGAATTCTCCAGGATAGATCACATCTTGGGTCACAAATCAAGGCTTTGTAAATTTAAGAAAACTGACATCATATCAAATGTCTTTTCTTAGCGATATGCTATGAGAATAGATATCAATTAGAGGAAAAATATCTGTAAAAAATACAAATACATGGAGGCTAAACAATACAGGACTTAATAACCAAGAGATCACTGAAGAAATCAAAAAATACCTAGAAACAGATGACAATGTAAACACGATGACCCAAAACCTATGGGATGCAGTAAAAGCAGTTCTAAGGGGGAAGTTTATAGCAATACAAACCTACCTCAAGAAACAAGAAACATCACAAATAAAAAACCTAACCTTACATCTAAAGCAATTAGAGAAAGAAGAACAAAAAAACCAAAAGTTAGCAGAAGGAAAGATATCGCAAAGATCGATCAGAAATAAATGAGAGAGATAGGATAGAAGATGGCGGAAGAGTAAGACGTGGAGATCGCCTTCCTCCTCACGGATACACCAGAAATACATATACACGTGGAACAACTCCTACCGAACACCTACTGAAGGCTGGCAGAAGACCTCAGAGCTCCCAAAAGGCAAGAAACTCCCCACGTACCTGGGTAGGGCAAAAGAAAAAAGAAAAAACAGAGACAAAAGAATAAGGACGGCACCTGCACCAGTGGGAGGGAGCTGTAAAGGAGGAAAAGTTTCCACACACTAGGAAGCCCCTCCGCGGGCGGAGACTGCGGGAGGCGGAGGGGGGAGCTTCGGGACCGCGGAGTGGAGCACAGCGACGGGTGCGGAGGGCAAAGCGGGGGGATTCCTGCACAGACGATCGGTGCCGACCGGCACTCACCAACCCGAGAGGCTTGTCTGCTTACCCGCCGGGGCGGGCGGGGCTGCGAGCTGAGGCTCGGGTTTCGGTTTTGGACGGAGCGCGGGGAGAGGACTGGGGTTGGCGGCTTGAGCATAGCCTGGAGGGGTTGGTGCGCCACGACTAGCCGGGAGGGAGTTCGGGGAAAAGCCTGCACCGGCCGAAGAGGCAAGAGACTTTTTCTTCCCTCTTTGTTTCCTGGCGCGCGAGGAGAGGGGTTTAAGAGCGCTGCTTAAAGGAACTCCAGAGAAGGGCGCGAGCCGCGGCTAAAAAGCGCAAACCCCAGAGACGGGCGCGAGCCTCGGCTGAGGGCGCGAGCCCCCGAGACGGGCGCGAGCCGCGGCGGGAAGCGCGAGCCCCCGAGACGGGCGCGAGCCGCGGCGGGAAGCGCGAGCCCCAGAGACGGGCGCGAGCCGCGGCTGAAACTGCGGAGCCCAGAGACGGGCGGGAGACGCTGGGGCTGCTGCTGCCGCCACCAGGGGGGCTGTGTGCGAGCACAGGTCACTCTCCGCGCCCCTCTTCCGCGGAGCCTGTGCAGGCCGCCACTGCCGGGTTCCCGGGATCTGGGGACAGCTTCCCGCACGGCGGGTCTCAGGCTGGTGCAGCGTCACGCCGGCCTCTGCCGCAGCGTCACGCCGCCTCTGCCGCCGCAGGCCCGCCCCGCACGCAGTGCCCCGCCTTCCCCCATCCCCCAACCCCCGGCCTGAGTGAGCCGGAGCTCCCGAATCAGCGGCTCCTTTAACCCCGTCCTGTCTGAGCAAAAAAAACAGACGCCCTCCAGCGATCAGCGCGCAGGGGCAGGGCCGGGTACAAAGCTGAGCTCCTGTGAGCTGTGAGAGCAGGGAGGAGAGGGGGAGGTCTCTCCCGGCAGCCGCGGAGGCGGCGGATTGAAGCTCCACAATCAACTTGATGTGCCCTGCATTGTGGAATACCTGAATAGACAGGGAGTGAGCCCAAATTGAAGAGGGGGAATTTAGGAGCGAGATCGGTGATTTTTTTCCCTTTTCCTCTTTTTGTGAATGTGGGCATGTATGCTTCTGTGTGAGATTTTGTCTGTATACTCTTGTTTCCACCATTTGTCCTAGGGCTCTATCCGTCCATGGGTTTTTTTTTTTTTTAAAAAAAAAAAAAAATTTTTTTTTAATAATTAATTTTAATTGTAATAACTTTATTGAACTTTACCTTCGTTCTTTCTTTCTTTCTTTCCTTCCTTCCTTCCCTCCTTTAGACAACTAATCACCCCAAATTGAGGAGGTGGTCTCTGGGAGCAGGATTTATGATTTTTTCCCCCTTTGCCTCTCTTTGTGAACGTGTAGGTGTATGCTTCTGTGTAAGATTTTCTCTGTATAGCTTTGCTCCCAATAGTTGTCCTAGGGCTCTATCCTTCCATGGTTTTTTAAAAAAAAAAAAAAAAATTTTTTTTCTTTCTTAATAATTAATTTTAATTGCAATAACTTTATTGTACTTTACCTTCGTTCTTTCTTTCTTTCTTTCCTTCCTTCCTTCCCTCCTTTAGACAGCAAATCACCCCAGGTTGAGGAGGTGGTCTCTGGGAGCAGGATTTAGGATTTTTCCCCCTTTGCCTCTCTTTGTGAACGTGTATGTGTATGCTTCTGTGTAAGATTTTCTCTGTATAGCTTTGCTTCCAACATTTGTCCTAGGGCTCTATCCGTCCATGGTTTTTTTTAAAAAAAAAAAAAAAAATTTTTTTTTCTTTCTTAATAATTAATTTTAATTGCAATAACTTTATTGTACTTTACCTTCGTTCTTTCTTTCTTTCTTTCCTTCCTTCCTTCCCTCCTTTAGACAGCAAATCACCCCAGGTTGAGGAGGTGGTCTCTGGGAGCAGGATTTAGGATTTTTCCCCCTTTGCCTCTCTTTGTGAACGTGTATGTGTATGCTTCTGTGTAAGATTTTCTCTGTATAGCTTTGCTTCCAACATTTGTCCTAGGGCTCTATCCGTCCATGTTTTTTTTTAAAAAAAAAAAAAATTTTTTTTTCTTAATAATTAATTTTAATTGTAATAACTTTATTGTACTTTACCTTCGTTCTTTCTTTCTTTCCTTCCTTCCTTCCCTCCTTTAGACAGCGAATCACCCCAGGTTGAGGAGGTGGTCTCTGGGAGCAGGATTTATGATTTTTCCCACTTTGCCTCTCTTTGTGAACACGTATGTGTATGCTTCTGTGTAAGATTTTCTCTGTATAGCTTTGTTTCCAGCATTTGTCCTAGGGTTCTATCTGTTCTTTTTTTTTTTTTTTTTTTTTTTTTCTTTTTCTTTTTTTTTTTGTTCTAAATATTTTTTAGTACAATAACTATATTATACTTTATTTTATTTTTACTGTATCTTCTTTCTTTCTGTCTTTTTTCCTTCTTTCCTTCCTTCCTTCCTCCCTTCCTCCCTCCCTCCCTCCTTTCTTTCCTTCTTTGCTTCTTTCTTCCTTCCTTCCTTTCCTCCTTTCCTCCTTTCCTTCTTTCTTTCCTCAAACTTCTACTAATTCTCTCTACATTTTCTCCTTCTTTCCCTCCTACCTTCCTTCCTTCCTCCCTCCCTCCCTCCTTTCTTTCCTTCTTTGCTTCTTTCTTCCTTCCTTCCTTTCCTCCTTTCCTTCTCTCTTTCCTCAAACTTCTACTAATTCTCTCTACATTTTCTCCTTCTTTCCCTCCTTCTTTCCTTCCTTCCTCCCTCCCTCCCTCCCTCCTTTCTTTCCTTCTTTGCTTCTTTCTTCCTTCCTTCCTTTCCTCCTTTCCCTCTTTCTTTCCTCAAACTTCTAATAATTCTCTCTACATTTTCCCCTTCTTTCCCTCCTTCCTTCCTTCCTTCCTCCCTCCCTCCCTCCTTTCTTTCCTTCTTTGCTTCTTTCTTCCTTCCTTCCTTTCCTCCTTTCCTTCTTTCTTTCCTCATACTTCTAATAAGTCTCTCTACTTTTCCTCCCTTTTATTCTGAGCCGTGTGGATGAAAGGCTCTTGGTGCTCCAGCCCAGGAGGCAGGGCTCTGCCTCTGAGGTAGGAGAGCCAACTTCAGGAAACTGATCAACAAGAGACCTCCCAGCTCCACATAATATTAAACGGTGGACATCTCCCAGAGACCTCCATCTTAACACCAGCACCCAGCTTCACTCAACGACCAGCAAGCCACAGTGCTGGACAACCTATGCCAAACAACTAGCAAAACAGGAACACAACCCCACCCATTAGCAGAGAGGCTGCCTAAAATCATAACAAGGCCACAGACACCCCAAAACACACCACCAGACGTGAATCTGCCCACTAGAGAGACAAGACCGAGCCTCATCCAGCACAACACAGGCACTAGTCCCCTCCAACAGGAAGCCTACACAACCCGCTGAAACAACCTTAGCCACTGGAGACAGACATCAAAAACAACGGGAACTACGAGCGTGCAGCCTGCAAAAAGGAGACCCCAAACACAGTAAGATAAGCAAAATGAGAAGACAGAAAAACACACAGCAGATGAAGGAGCAAGATAAAAACCCACCAGACCTAACAAATGAAGAGGAAATAGGCAATCTACCTGAAAAAGAATTCAGAATAATGATAGTAAGGATGATCCGAAATCTTGGAAGTAGAATAGACAAAATGCAAGAAACAGTTAACAAGGACCTAGAAGACATAAAGATGAAACAAGCAACGATGAACAACGCAATAAATGAAATTAAAAGTACTCTAGATAGGATCAATAGCAGAATAACTGAGGCAGAAGAACGGATAAGTGACCTGGAAGATAAAGTAGTGGAAATAACTACTGCAGAGCAGAATAAAGAAAAAAGAATGAAAAGAACTGAGGACAGTCTCAGAGAGCTCTGGGACAACATTAAACGCACCAACATTCGAATTATAGGGGTTCCAGAAGAAGAAGAAAAAAAGAAAGGGACTGAGAAAATATTTGAAGAGATTATAGTTGAAAACTTCCCTAATATGGGAAAGGAAATAGTTAATCAAGTCCAGGAAGCACAGAGAGTCCCATACAGGATAAATACAAGGAGAAATACGCCAAGACACATATTAATCAAACTATCAAAAATTAAATACAAAAAAAGCATATTAAAAGCAGCAAGGGAAAAACAACAAATAACACACAAGGGAATCCCCATAAGGTTAACAGCTGATCTCTCAGCAGAAACCCTACAAGCCAGAAGGGAGTGGCAGGACATACTGAAAGTGATGAAGGAGAAAAACCTGCAACCAAGACTACTCTACCCAGCAAGGATCTCATTCAGATTTGATGGAGAAATTAAAACCTTTACAGACAAGCAAAAGCTGAGAGAGTTCAGCACCACCAAACCAGCTTTACAACAAATGCTAAAGGAACTCCTCTAGATAAGAAATGCAAAAGAAGGAAACGACCTATAATAACGAACCCAAAACAATATAGAAAATGGGAATAGGAACATACATATCGATAATTACCTTAAATGTAAATGGACTAAATGCTCCCACCAAAAGACACAGATTGGCTGAATGGATACAAAAACAAGACCCTTATATATGCTGTCTACAAGAGACCCACCTCAGACCTAGAGACACATACAGACTGAAAGTAAGGGGATGGAAAAAGATATTCCATGCAAATGGAAACCAAAAGAAAGCTGGAGTAGCAATTCTCATATCAGACAAAATAGACTTTAAAATAAGGACTATTAAAAGGGATAAAGAAGGACACTACATAATGATCAAGGGATCGATCCAAGAAGAAGATATAACAATTGTAAATATTTATGCACCCAACATAGGAGCACCTCAATACGTAAGGCAAATACTAACAGCCATAAAAGGGGAAATAGACAGTAACACATTCATAGTAGGGGACTTTAACACCCCACTTTCACCCATGGACAGATCATCCAAAATGAAAATAAATAAGGAAACACAAGCTTTAAATGATACATTAAACAAGATGGACTTAATTGATATTTATAGGACACTCCATCCAAAAACAACAGATTACACATTTTTCTCAAGTGCTCATGGAACATTCTCCAGGATAGATCATATCTTGGGTCACAAATCAAGCCTTGGTAAATTTAAGAAAATTGAAATTGTATCAAGTATCTTTTCTGACCACAACGCCATGAGACTAGATATCAATTACAGGAAAAGATCTGTAAAATATACAAGCACATGGAGGCTAAACAATACACTACTTAATAATGAAGTGATCACTGAAGAAATTAAAGAGGAAATAAAAAAATACCTAGAAACAAATGACAATGGAGACACAACGACCCAAAACCTATGGGATGCAGCAAAAGCAGTTCTAAGGGGGAAGTTTATAGCAATACAAGCCCACCTTAAGAAGCAGGAAACATCTCGAATAAACAACCTAACCTTGCACCTCAAGCAATTAGAGAAAGAAGAACAAAAAAGCCCCAAAGCTAACAGAAGGAAAGAAATCATAAAAATCAGATCAGAAATAAATGAAAAAGAAATGAAGGAAACGATAGCAAAGATCAATAAAACTAAAAGCTGGTTCTTTGAGAAGATAAACAAAATAGATAAACCACTAGCTAGACTCATCAAGAAAAAAAGGGAGAAGACTCAAATCAATAGAATTAGAAATGAGAAAGGAGAAATAACAACTGACACTGCAGAAATAAAAAAAATCATGAGAGATTACTACAAGCAACTCTATGCCAATAAAATGGACAATCTGGAAGAAATGGACAAATTCTTAGAAATGCACAACCTGCCAAGACTGAATCAGGAAGAAATAGAAAATATGAACAGACCAATCACAAGCACTGAAATTGAAAGTGTGATTAAAAATCTTCCAACAAACAAAAGCCCAGGACCAGATGGCTTCACAGGTGAATTCTATCAAACGTTTAGAGAAGAGCTAACACCTATCCTTCTCGAACTCTTCCAAAATATAGCAGAGGGAGGAACACTCCCAAATTCCTTCTACGAGGCCACCATCACCTTGATACCAAAACCAGACAAGGATGTCACAAAGAAAGAAAACTACAGGCCAATATCACTGATGAACATAGATGCAAAAATCCTCAACAAAATACTAGCAAACAGAATCCAACAGCACATTAAAAGGATCATACACCATGATCAAGTGGGGTTTATTCCAGGAATGCAAGGATTCTTCAATATACGCAAATCTATCAATGTGATAAACCATATTAACAAATTGAAGGAGAAAAACCATATGATCATCTCAATAGATGCAGAGAAAGCTTTTGACAAAATTCAACACCCATTTATGATAAAAACCCTCCAGAAAGTGGGCATAGAGGGAACTTTCCTCAACATAATAAAGGCCATATATGACAAGCCCACAGCAAACATCATCCTCAATGGTGAAAAACTGAAAGCATTTCCACTAAGATCAGGAACAAGACAAGGTTGCCCACTCTCACCACTCTTATTCAACATAGTTTTGGAAGTTTTAGCCACAGCAATCAGAGAAGAAAAGGAAATAAAAGGAATCCACATCGGAAAAGAAGAAGTAAAGCTGTCACTGTTTGCAGATGACATGATACTATACATAGAGAATCCTAAAGATGCTACCAGAAAACTACTAGAGCTAATCAATGAATTTGGTAAAGTAGCAGGATACAAAATTAATGCACAGAAATCTCTGGCATTCCTATATACTAATGATGAAAAATCTGAAAGTGAAATCAAGAAAACACTCCCATTTACCATTGCAACAAAACGAATAAAATATCTAGGAATAAACCTACCTAAGGATACGAAAGACCTGTATGCAGAAAATTATAAGACACTGATGAAAGAAATTAAAGATGATACAAATAGATGGAGAGATATACCATGTTCTTGGATGGGAAGAATCAACATTGTGAAAATGACTCTACTACCCAAAGCAATCTACAGATTCAATGCAATCCCTATTAAACTACCACTGGCATTTTTCACAGAACTAGAACAAAAAATTTCGCAATTTGTATGGAAACACAAAAGACCCCGAATAGCCAAAGCAATTTTGAGAACGAAAAAAGGAGCTGGAGGAATCAGGCTCCCTGACTTCAGACTATACTACAAAGCAACAGTAATCAAGACAGTATGGTACTGGCACAAAAACAGAAAGATAGATCAGTGGAACAGGATAGAAAGCCCAGAGATAAACCCATGCACATATGGACACCTTATCTTTGATAAAGGAGGCAGGAATGTACAGTGGAGAAAGGACAGCCTCTTCAATAAATGGTGCTGGGAAAACTGGACAGGTACATGTAAAAGTATGAGATTAGATCACTCCCTAACACCATACACAAAAATAAGCTCAAAATGGATTAAAGACCTAAATGTAAGGCCAGAAACTATCAAACTCTTAGAGGAAAACATAGGAAGAACACTCTATGACATAAATCACAGCAAGATCCTTTCTGACCCACCTCCTAGAGTAATGGAAATAAAAACAAAAATAAACAAATGGGACCTAATGAAACTTCAAAGCTTTTGCACAGCAAAGGAAACCATAATCAAGACCAAAAGACAACCCTCAGAATGGGAGAAAACATTTGCAAATGAAGCAACTGACAAAGGATTAATCTCCAAAATTTACAAGCAGCTCATGCAGCTCAATAACAAAAAAACAAACAACCCCATCCAAAAATGGGCAGAAGACCTAAACAGACATTTCTCCAAAGAAGATATACAGAATGCCAACAAACACATGAAAGAATGCTCAACCTCATTAATCATTAGAGAAATGCAAATCAAAACTACAATGAGATATCATCTCACACCAGTCAGAATGGCCATCATCAAAAAATCTAGAAACAATAAATGCTGGAGAGGGTGTGGAGAAAAGGAGACACTCTTGCACTGCTGGTGGGAATGTGAATTGGTTCAGCCACTATGGAGAACAGTATGGAGGTTCCTTAAAAAACTACAAATAGAATTACCATATGACCCAGCAATCCCACTACTGGGCATATACCCTGAGAAAACCAAAATTCAAAAGGAGTCATGTACCAAAATGTTCATTGCAGCTCTATTTACAATAGCCCGGAGATGGAAAGAACCTAAGCGCCCATCATCGGACGAATGGATAAAGAAAGAAGATGTGGCACATATACACAATGGAATATTACTCAGCCTTAAAAAGAAATGAAATTGAGATATTTGTAATGAGATGGATAGACCTAGAGTCTGTCATACAGAGTGAAGTAAGTCAGAAAGACAAAGACAGATACCGTATGCTAACACATATATATGGAATTTGAGGGGAAAAAATGTCATGAAGAACCTAGGGATAAGACAGGAATGGAGGCGCAGACCTACTGGAGAGCGGACTTGGGGATATGGGGAGGGGGAAGGGTGAGTTTTGACAGGGCGAGAGAGAGTCATGGACATATACACACTAACAAACGTGGTGGGGTGGATAGCTGGGGGGAAGCAGCCGCAAGGCACAGGGATATTAGCTCGGGGCTTTGGGACAGCCTGGAGGGGTGGGAGGGGGAGAGTGGGAGGGAGGGAGATGCAGGAGGGAAGACACATGGGAGCACATGTATATGTATAGCTGATTCACTTTGTTATAAATCAGAAACTAACACACCATTGTGAAGCAATTATACCCCAATAAAGATGTTAAAAAAAAAAAAAAAAAAAAAGAAATAAATGAAAATGAAATGAAGGAAACAATAGCAAAGATCAATAAATCTGAAACCTGGTTCTCTGAGAAGATAAACAAAACTGAGAAACCATTAGCCAGACTCATCAAGAAAAAAAGGGAGAACACACAAATCAATACACTTAGAAATGAAAAAGGAGAAGTAACAACTGACACTGCAGAAATACAAAGCATCATGAGAGAGTACTATGAGCAACTATATGCCAATAAAATGGACAACCTGGAAAAATGGACAAATTCTTAGAAAAGCACAACCTTCCGACACTGAAGCAGGAAGAAATAGAAAATATAAACAGACCAATCACAAGCACTGAAATTGAAACTGTGATTACAAACCCTCCAACAAACAAAAGCCTAGGACCCAATGGCTTCAAAGGCAAACTCTATCAAACATTTAAAGAAGAGCTAACACCTATCCTTCTCAAACTCTGCCAAAATATAGCAGAGGGAGGAACACTCCCAAACTTATTCTTCGAGGCCAGCATCACCCTGATACCAAAACCAGACAAAGATGTCACATAAAAAGAAAACTACAGGCCAATATTACTGATGAACATAGATGCAAAAATCCTCAACAAAATACTACCAAACAGAATCCAACAGCACATTACAAGGATCATACACCATGCTCAAGTGGGTTTATCCCAGGAATGCAAAGATTCTTCAATATATGCAAATCAATCAATGTGATACACCATATTAACAAACTGAAGGAGAAAACCCATATGATCATCTCAATAGATGCAGAGGAAACTTTAGACAAAATTCAACACCACTTATGATAAAAACCCTCCAGAAAACAGTCATAGAGGGGACTTACCTCAACATAATAAAGGCCATATATGACAAACCCACAGCCAACATCATTCTCAATGGTGAAAAACTGAAACCATTTCCTCTGAGATCAGAAACAAGACAAGGTTGTCCACTCTCACCAGTATTATTCAATTATTCAGTTTGGGAAGTTATATCCACGGCAATCAGAGAAGAAAAAGAAATAAAGGAAATCCTTTATTTTTCTGTCTTTTCTCCATTGTATATTCCTGCCTCCTTTATCAAAAATAAGGTGACCATATGTACATGGGTTTATCTCGGGGCTTTCTATCCTGTTCCATTGATCTATATTTCTGTTATTATGCCAGCACCATACTGTCTTGATTACTGTAGCTTTGTAGTATAGGCTGAAGTCAGGGAGCCTGATTTCTCCAGCTCCATTTTTCTTCTCAAGATTGCTTTGGCTATTTGGGGTCTTTTGTGTTTCCCTACAAATTGTGAAATTTTTTGTTCTAGTTCTGTGAAAAATGCCAGTGGCAGTTTGATAGGGATTGCATTGAATCTAAAGATTGCTTTGGATAGTATAGTCATTTTCACAATGTTGATTCTTCCAATCAAAAACATGGTATATTTCTCTTTCTGTTTATATCACCTTTAATTTCTTTCATCAGTGTCTTAATTAGCTTCTAAGAGCCCTGTCTCCAAACATAGTCGCACTGGGGGTTAGGGCTTCAACATCTGGATTTTGGGGAGACACTATTCATTTCATGCAGATGGAATAGAGTTTACATGGCCCAAGAATGTAACTCTAGGGCAGAGTATTTACGCCTACCTTGGAAGGACATTCATCAAAGAGCAAAACCCATACAAAACAGAAACAGACTCGTAGATCTCAAAATCAAACTTATGGTTATCCAAGGGGAAATGCGGGGGGAAGTGACAAATTAGGAAATTGGTAATAGCATATATACACTACTATATATAAAATAAGTAACTAATAAGGACCTACTCTGTATCACTGGGAACTCTACTCAATTTTCCATAATAACCTATATGGGAAAAGAATCTGAAAAAGAATGGATATATATACCTATATAGATATAGATATATATAACTGATAAACTTTGATGTACACCTGAAACACACAACATTGTAAGTCAACTATACTCCAATAAAATTTTTTTTTTAAAAAAAGACCAAAACCAAGATCAACAGGAATGAACAAGTAACTGGGAGGCTCACCTGTGGAATCTTCTGATTGTGTCAGGGGTTAACCTCTAGCACTTGCTGTTCATCACCTGCCTTACACACTCTCTCCAACCTCCCTGAGTACTAATATTAGTGGGCCTATCTGCACCCTTCCTTATGAGCAATCATCTTACAGAACTCAGAATTCAATTTTGATTCTAAACCTCATTATGCTGCAGTGCTGATATGAATGGAAATGGCATAGTGCTTTGGTTCCCTGAAAGTTACTTTTTTTTTTTTTTACATTTTTATTGGAGTATAATTTCTTTACAATCTTGTTACTTTCTGCTGTATAACACAGTGAACAAGCTATACGTATACATATATCCTGATACCACTCCCTCTTTCGTCTCCCTCCCACCCTCCCTATCCCACCCCTCTAGGCGGTCACAAAGCACAGAGCTGATCTCCCCGTGCAATGCGGCGGCTTCCCACTAGCTATCTATTTTACATTTGGTAGTGTATATATGTCAATGCCACACTCTCACTTTGTCCCAGGTTACATTTCCCCCTCCCCGGGTCCTCAAGTCCATTCTCTAGGTCTGCATCCTGTCCTGCCCCTAGGTTCTTCAGAACCATTTTTTTTTCTAGATTCCATAAATACGTGTTAGCATATGGTGTTTATTTTTCTCTTTCTGACTTACTTCACTCTGTGTGACAGTCTCTAGGTCCACCTACCTCACTACACATAACTCAATTTCGTTTCTTTTTATGGACGGGTAATATTCCATTGTATATGTCCCACATCTTCTTTATCCATTCATCTGTCAGTGGACACTTAGATTGTTTCCATGTCCTGGCTACTGTAAATAGTGCTGCAATGAACATTGTGGTACATGTCTCTCTTTGAATTATGGCTTTTTATGGGTATATGTCCAGTAGTCATATGGTAGTTCTATTTATAGTTTTTAAGAAACCTCCACACTGTTCTCCATAGTGGCTGTATCAATTTACATTCTCACCAACAGTGCAAGAGTGTTCCCTTTTCTCCACACACTCTCCAGCATTTACTATTTGTAGATTTTTTGATGATGGCCATTCTGACTGGTGTAAGGTGATACCTCATTGTAGTTTTGATTTGCATTTCTCTAATGATTAGTGATGTTGAGCATCCTTTCATGTGTTTGTTGGCAATCTGAATATCTTCTTTGGAGAAATGTCTATTTGGGTTTTCTGCTCATTTTTGGATTGGGTTGTTTGGTTTTTTTGATATTGAGCTGCATGAGCAGCTTATATATTTTGGAGATTAATACATTGTCAGTTGCTTCATTTGCAAATATTTTCTCCCATTCTGAGGGTTGTCTTTTTGTCTTGTTTATGGTTTCCTTTGCTGTGCAAAAGCTTTTAAGTTTCATTAGGTCCAATTTGTTCATTTTTGTTTTTATTTCCATTTCTCTAGGAGGAGAGTCAAAAAGGATCTTGCTGTGATTGATGAAACAGAGTGCTCTGCCTATGTTTTCCTCTAAGAGTTTTATAGTGTCTAGCCTTACATTTAGGTCTTTAATCCATTTTGAGTTTATTTTTGTGTATGATGTTAGGGAGTGTTCTAATTTCAGTCTTTTACATGTAGCTGTCCAGTTTTCCCAGTACCACTTACTGAAGAAGCTGTCTTTTCTCCATTGTATATTCTTGTCTCCTTTATCAAAGATAAGGTGACCATATGTGTGTGGGTTCATGTCTAGGCTTTCTATCTTGTTCAACTGATCTATATTTCTGTTATTGTGCCAGTACCATACTATCTTGATTACTGTAGCTTTGTAGTATAGGCTGAAGTCAGGGAGGCTGATTTCTCCAGCTCTGTTTTTCTTCTCAAGATTGCTTTGGCTATTCGGGGTCTTTTGTGTTTCCACACAAATTGTGAAATTTGTTGCTCTAGTTCTGTAAAAAATGTCAGTGGCAGTTTGATAGGGATTGCATTGAATCTGTAGATTGCTTTGGGTGGTATAGTCATTTTCACAATGTTGATTCTTCCAATCCAAGAACATGGTACATCTCTCCATCTGTTTATATCATCTTTAATTTCTTTCATCAGTGTCTTATAGTTTTCTGCATAAAGGTCTTTTGTCTCCTTAGGTAGGTTTATTCCTAGGTATTTTATTCCTTTTGTTGCAGTGGTAAATGGGAGTGTTTCCTTAATTTCTCTTTCAGAGTTTTCATCATTAGTGTATAGGAATGCAAGAGATTTCTGTGTGTTAATTTTGTATCTTGCTGCTTTACCAAATTGATTGATTATCTCTAGTAGTTTTCTGGTAGCATCTTTAGGGTTCTCTATGTATAGTATCATTTCCTCTGCAAAACTGTGACAGCTTTAATTCTTCTTTTCCGATTTGGATTCCCTTTATTTCTTTTTCTTCTCTGATTGCTGTGGATATAACTTCCAAAACTATGTTGAATAATAGCGGTGAGAGTGGGCAACCTTGTCTTTTTCCTGATCTTAGTGGAAATGCTTTCAGTTTTTCATCATCAAGAGTGATGTTGGCTGTGGGTTTGTCATATATGGCCTTTATTATGTTGAGGAAAGTTCCCTCTATGCCTACTTTCTGGAGGGTTTTTATCATAAATGGGTGTTGAATTTTGCCGAAAGCTTTTTCTGCCTCTACTGAGATGATCATGTGGTTTTTCTCCTTCAATATGTTAATATGGTGTATTACATTGATTGATTTGAATATACTGAAGAATCCTGGCATTCCTGGGATAAACCCCACTTAAGTATGGTGTATGATCCTTGTAATGTGCTGTTGGATTCTGTTTGGTAGTATTTTGTTGAGGATTTTTGCATCTATGTTTATCAGTGATATTGGTCTGTAATTTTCTTTTATTGTGACATCTTTGTCCGGTTTTCATATCAGGGTGATGGTGGCCTTGTTGAATGAGTTTGGGAGTGCTCCTCCCTCTGCTATATTTTGGCAGAATTTGAGAAGGATAGGTGTTAGCTCTTCTCTAAATGTTTGAAAGAATTTGCCTGTGAAGCCATCTGGTCCTGGGCTTTTGTTTGTTGGAAGATTTTCAATCACAGTTACAATTTCAGTGCTTCTGATTGGTTTGTTTATATTTTCTATTTCTTTTTGGTTCAGTCTCAGAAGGTTGTGCTTTTCTAAGAATTTGTCCATTTCTTCCAGGTTGTCCATTTTATTGGCATATAGTTGCTTGTAGTAATCTCTCATGAGATCCTTTGTACTTCTTCAGTGTCAGTTGTTACTTCTCCTTTTTCATTTCTAATTGTATTGACTTGAGTCTTCTCCCTTCTTTTCTTGATGAGTCTGGCTAATGGCTTATCAATTTTATTTATTTTCTCAAAGAACAAGGTTTTAGATTTATTGATCTTTGCTATCATTTCCTTCATTTCTTTTTCATTTATTTCTGAATGATCTTTATGATTTCTTTCCTTCTGCTAACTTTGGGAGTTTTGTTGTTGTTGTTGTTTTTCTTCTTTCTCTAATTGCTTTAGGTGTAAGGTTAGGTTGTTTGAGATTTTTCTTGTTTCTTGAGGTAGGATTGTTTGCTAGGAACTTCTCTCTTAGAATTGCCTTTGCAGCATCCCATAGGTTGTCATTGTCATTTATTTCTAGGTATTTTTGATTTCCTCTTTGATTTGTTCTGTGATCTCTTGGTTATTTAATAGCATATTGTTTAGCCTCCATGTGTTTGTATTTTTTACAGTTGCTTTTCCTGTAATTGATATCTAGTCTCATAGTGTTGTGATCAGAATAAATACTTCATACAATTTCAATTTTCTTAAATTTACCAAGGCTTGATTTGTGACCCAAGATATGATCTAGCCTGGAGAATGTTCCATGAGCACTTGAGAAGAAAGTGTATTCTGTTGTTTTCAGATGGAATGTCCTGTAAATAGCAATTAAGTCCATCTTGTTTAATGTGTCATTTAAAGCTTGTGTTTCCTTATTTAATTTCATTTTGGATAATCTGTCCATTGGTGAGAGTGGGGTATTAAAGTTCCCTACTATGACTGTGTTACTGTCAATTTCCCCTTTTATGGTTGTTAGCATTTGCCTTATGTACTGAGGTGCTCCTATGTTGGGTGCATAAATATTTACAATTTTTATATCTTCTTGGATTGATCCCTTGATCATTATGTAGTGTCCTTCTTTGTCTCTTGTAATAGCCTTTATTTTAAAGTCTATTTTGTCTGATATGAGAACTGCTACTCCAGCTTTCTTTTGATTTCCATTTGCATGGAATATGTTTTTCCCTCCCCTCACTTTCAGTCTATATGTTTCCCTAGGTCTGAAGTGGGTCTCTTGTAGACAGCATATATACAGGTCTTGTTTTTGTATCCATTCAGCCAGTCTATGTCTTTTGGTAGGAGCATTTAATCCCTTTACATTTAAGGTAATTATCGATACGTACATTCCTACCACCATTTTCTTAATTGTTTTGGGTTTGTTTTTGTAGGTCTTTTCCTTCTCTTGTGTTTCCTGCCTAGACAAGTTCCTTTAGCCTTTATTGTAAAGCTGCTGTGGTGGTGCTGAATTCTCTTAGCTTTTGCCTGTCTGTAAAGGTTTTCATTTCTCTGTCGAATCTGAATGAGATCCTTGCTGGGTAATCTTACTTGTAGGTTTTTCCCTTTCATCACCTTAAATGTGTCCTGCCACTCCCTTCTGGCTTGAGAGTTCCTGCTGAAAGGTCAGCTGTTAACCTTATGTGGATTTCCTTGTATGTTATTTGTTGCTTTTCCCTTGCTGCTTTTAATATTTTTTCTTTGTATTTTATTTTTGATAGTTTGATTAATATGTGTGATTGGCCTGTTTCTCCTTGGATTTATCCTGTATGGGACTCTCTGTGCTTCCTGGACTTGACTATTTCCTTTCCCATGTTAGGGAAGTTTTCAACCATAATCTCTTCAAATATTTTCTCAGTCCCTTTCATTTTCTCTTCTTCTTCTGGGACCCGCATAATTCGAATGCCGGTGCATTTAATGTTGTCCCAGAGGTGTCTGAGACTGTTCTCAATTCTTTTCATTCTGTTTTCTTTATTATGCTCTGCGGTAGTTATTTCCCCTGTTTTATCTTCCAGGTCACTTATCCATTCTTCTGCCTCAGTTATAATGCTATTGATTTCTTCTAGAGAATTTTTTATTTCATTTATTGTGTTGTTCATCATTGTTTGCTCTTTAGTTCTTCTAGGTCCTGGTTAAACGTTTCTTGTATATTCTCTGTTCTATTTCCAAGATTTTGGATCATCTTTATTATCATTACTCTGAATTCTTTTTCAGGTGGACTGCCTCTTTCCTCTTCATTTGTTTGGTCTGGTGGGTTTTTACTTTGCTCCTTCATCTGCTGCATATTTCTCTGTCTTCTCATTTTGTTTAACCTACAGTGTTTGGGATCTCCTTTTCGCAGGCTGCAGGTTGTTCAGTGGCTTGTGTAGGCTTCCTGGCGGAGGGGACTGGTGCCTGTGTTCTGGTGGGTGAGGCTGGATCTTGTCCTTCTGGTGGGTAGGACCACGTCTGGTGGTATATTTTGGGGTGTCTGTGAACTTAGCAAGATTTTAGGCAGCCTCTCTGCTAATGGGTGGGGTTGTGTTCCTGTCTTTCTAGTTATTTGGCATGGGGTGTCCAGCGCTCGAGTCTGCTGGTCATTGTCTGGAGCTAGGTCATAGTGTTGAGACAGAGAACTCTGGGAGAGCTCTTGCCAATGGATATTACATGGGGCTGGGAGGTCTCTGGTGGTCCAGAGACCTGCACTCAGCTCTCCCACCTCAGAGGCTCAGGCCTGACACAAGACTGGAGCACCAAGATAATGTCAGCCACACAGTTCAGAAGAAAAGGGAGAAAAAAAAAAAGAAAGAAAGAAAAATAAAATAAAATAAAGTTATTAAAATAAAAAAATTTTAATATATTATTAAAATTAAAATGTAATAAAAAGAAGAGAGCAACCAAACCAATAAACAAATCCACCAATGATAACAAGCACTAAAATCTATACTAAAATAAACATAAAAATCATAAACTAGTCAGTCACATACAGGAAACCCCAAGTCTACAGTTGCTCCCAAAGTCCACTGTCTCAATTTTGGGATGAATCATTGTCTGTTCAGGTATTCCACAGATGCAGAGTTGATTGTGGGCATTTAATCCACTGGTCCAGATGCTGCTGGCAGAAATTTCCCCTTCTCTTCTTTGTTCACACAGCTCCTGGGGTTCAGCTTTGGATTTGGCCCCGCCTCTGCATGTAGGTCACCCTGTGTCTGTTCTTTGCCCTGACAGGACGGGGTTAAAGCACCTGCTGATTAGGGGGTGCTGGCTCACTCAAGCCGGGGGGAAGGAGGGGTCCACAATGCAGAGCGAGCTTGCAGCCGCAGAGGTTGGCATGACGTTGCACTAGCCTGAGGCATGCCGTGTGTTCTCCTGGGGAAGTTGTCCCTGGATCACAGGACCCTGGCAGTGGCAGGCTGCACAGGCTCCCAGGAGGAGAGGTGTGGATAGTGACCTGTGCTTGCACACAGGCTTTTTGGTGGCTGCTGCAGCAGCAGCCTTAGCATTACATGCCCATCTCTAGTGTCCTCACTGATAGCCGTGGCTCACGCCTGTCTCTGGAGCTCATTTAGGCAGTGCTCTGAATCTCCTCTCCTCGCGCACCCCAGAACAATGGTCTCTTGACTCTTAGGCAGCTCCAGACTTTTTCCTGGAATCCCTTCCCGCTAGCTATGGCACACTAGCCCCCTTCAGGCTGTATTCACGCAGCTAACCCCAGTCCCCTCCCTGGGATCTGACCTCCGAAGCCCAAGCCTCAGCTCCCAGCACCCGCCCGCCCGCCCTGGCGGGTGAGCAGACGAGTCTCTCAGGCTGGTGAGTGCTGGTCGGCACTGATCCTCTGTGTGGGAATCTCTCCGCTGTGCCCTCCGCACCCCTGTTGCTGCGCTCTCCTCCATGGCTCTGAAGCTTCCCCCCCACCCACCCGCAGTCTCCACCAGTGAAGGGGCTTCCTAGTGTGTGGAAACCTTTCCTCCTTTACAGCTCCCTCCCAGAGGTACAGGTCCCGTCCCTCTTCTTTTGTCTCTGTTTTTTCTTTTTTATTTTGCCCTACCCAGGTACGTGGGGAGTTTCTTGCCTTTTGGGAAGTCTGAGGTCTTCTGCCAGCGTTCAGTAGGTGTTCTGTAGGGGCTGTTCCACATGTAGATGTATTTCTGATGTATTTGTGGGGAGGAAGGTGATCTCCACGTCTTACTCCTCTGCCATTCTGAAGGTCCTCCTCCTACATTTTATTTCTCATACCTAAATTTTATTCAAGCTTTATTCTTATAAGCTGCCAGCTTTATGTTTTTCCCAAAAGCCTACTGCCCCAAAAGCAAATTCAGGAAAAAAAGAAGCCTGTCTAATATGAAAAAGATAGATAAGTGTCTTATGAAAATGATGTCTGTTGACCCAGATCCTGCTGAGTGAGCAAGTGAATCCTTGGGTGCAAATGAGGCACTTATGACTGCTACTGAAGCCTTGGGAGGCTTCATTTATTACATGCCTGTCAGAGGGCACTAATAGTTCTTTAATAACCTGAAGAACAAGGGAGCATTCTAACATGACAGCTGACCCTTGTTCACTTGGCAGGGAGTGGCTGAGCATTCATCACCACTATTCCTGTGATTCTGGATAGAAATAAGTGAGGCAAAATCAAATGTTCAACATCAGAGCACCTGAGAAGAAACCTACCCAATGTCTACTGGAAGACCCATGAGGTTTCTCCAACCTCTTTATCATCTTCTTTTCCCATTTTCTCAGGCAACAGGATCAGCCTTAGAAGCATTTGCCCCTGAGATATCTGAAGTGTCAGCCCAGAAAAATTGGGGGCACAAGGCAGGGGGTTGCCTCAGCTTTCACCCCTGTCTCCCACCAGACCTAGCAAAGGAAATGACCTCCTGTCTCCTGCCTTTGTTTCCTCAGTTGCAAAATAAAGGGACTGAACCAAGCTTCTTTCAGCTCCCCAAGTCTGCAATTCCAACATTTATCAAATCACACTACTTAGGAAGATAAATCCAATCAGAAGTCTTGGCCGTCTGCCAGGCCTAAACCTCTTCTCACAACAGGCTAGTGAGCAAAGGCGTGTTTGCAGGACTCCCTGTGTATAGGAAGGGTATGGGAAAGTGGCTAATGGTGCAGCTTTTTAATTACCTCAGAGGCTCTGACCCCAGGTTCCAGTCACACAGGGCTGGCAGCTGTGTCTTATGCCACACGGATAGTAATACCCATCCACTGTGCCCAGGCCGTTGACTCCCAAATAGTTCATTAGCAAGAGAGCACAGAACCACCCTGGTGACAGATGGAAATCCATAAGCAAGAGGCCTCAAATAGAGGAAATGTTTCCAAGTATTAAGACACTGGCTCTCAATAAGACATTCAGGACAGGCCCCTGGGGACGAGCAGTTACCCATTCACAACCAGGCAGGGGCAGAGCTGCTGGCAGGACCAGAAAGCATGCTCGCTGCAGGAATGAGGGGCCCCCAGAACTGCCCCTAAAGGCCCAGGGTGCTCAGTCACATCACAATTTCCAGAGTCTCAGCAAGAGCCTCGTTCCACTTCTAAAGAAGCAGAAGAACAAAGCTTTGTTGGTGATGGGCCTGCAGTGCTCACTTACTGGTGATGGTCCTGCAGAAAGTGGCCCACTTCTCCTGGGCCTCCACCTACTCCCCAGGCGTCAGCTACTCCAGCTGCAGAGGAAGGCCTCTGCCTGAGTTACTTTAACTCTTCCAGTTCACTCAACCAGTTACCTCTTCAACAACCTGGCTAGCCCTGCAGGGTCTTCCAGGACGATCATAGTTGAGGGCCAGAAAAAAAGTAGATTCAGGCCAAGGAGACTCTGAGTGGATAAGATGCCAGCCCACAACAAATGAGGGAAGATGTAGAGAATAAGGGGAAGGTCAGAGAGCTGAGTTCAAATCCCTATTTCACCATTATTTGTCAAGGGGTCTTGGACAAGTTGCTAACCTCCTTCAGCAGAGTTTCTCCACCAGCAAATGATCATTGTATTACCTAACTCACAGGGTTGTGACAAGGGATAAATACCAGAACACAGGGACAACACTCAAGTACATTCCCTTGCACACACTAGGCGCTCCATAAATGTCACACCGCGGTGTGTGGCCACGCTCATGCAACCTGAGGACCACCTCACCACCACCAACACCAGACACTTCACAGCCCAGCGAGACAATGCCAACACCAAGACTGTAAGTGAAAGCTAATCCATCAGGTACATTCAAGGAATAAAAAATAAAGAGGCACTTGCCAACAAGAAGAAAAAAAACAGAATTAATTATAGTAGGTCCTCTGTGTCTTGTGCCCAACAGAAAATGAGTTGGTTGCTAGGCTTCTTTTCTGGCCACAATTCATGATGCAATTACATCACTGTCATTCTTTTCCATGTTCCATTTTAAACAGCCTCCTGGTCCAGGTCACCATTACATGACCCAGTCAGCGAGGAAGGAGGTCAGTGGTCCCCGCCTCCGACTTGTATGTGCAATGGTTAAGTTCCTGGAACTTGACATCTGTGCAAGTTGCTGAGGTCACCTGAAGGAGGAGGGTTTTCTGGACTCTGGTACTTCCATCTCTACTGCAGCCACCCTTCCCGTGGGGAGGAAAAGAACATGGTCTTTGAAAAAAGTCAGGTCTACCATGTTGGCTAGACAGCTAACCTTGGGCTTGTTACTTAAACTCTGAGCCCATAAATCATGACTAATACCCACTTGAAGGCTGTTGCAGGTTTCAAGAGTGAGGTACATGAAGTGCCCAGCGTGGTGCCTCAATCATACTAGATCTTCAATTAATGATTACAGATTTCCTCCTCCCTCTCCAGCTAGTCCTTCTCAGTGTCCTTTGTAGACTCATTTTTTTTAACTTCCCCTTAAACACTGCCATCCCCACGGCTTAGTCTTGACTTCCTCTTCAATACATGACATCAGAAGTACATCTTTTGGGTAAAGGGAGGGCAACCCATGGAGGGCTTCAAACATGGTGCAAAGTCACTTCTCATAGCTCTCAGACTCAGCGCACGCTCACTTCAAGCTAATAGATATATTGTGCTCTGAACTGGATGGTGTTTGGATAACCAGAATTAAATACAGTTTTATAAATACCAAGAGGGTGCATCAAGGAATAGAAGGAGCCCACAATACAAACTGGAACCCTGGCCTAGTTCTGGCTCTGCCATGACCACTCCCCTAGTCAAAACCCCAAATTCCTCCTCGATAAAACAAGGAGGTTGAAATGAAAACCCTCCGAGATCCCTTCCAACACTAAAATTCTATGGTCTACGTTAAATCATGTACACGCAAGCTCCACAATATCCCTTTGGACCTAAACATCACATCAACAAGCAGTGCCAGGCATTTATTAGCAGTAAAAATTCAAAAGATGCAGGAAAAAGGCTACATTTTCTCTCTGGGGGCAATGGAAGTACCCAAAGACTTTTTTCTTCATGAACCTTGTATACATTTGTTAACAGCAGAGTCACTTCAAATAAACCAACCCCAGTGATACAATTAATCAACACAGCTACAGAAAGTAACACAGCATTTGGATCTCCGGAGAGTCACTGGGCCAGGAAGAAACAGATCATAGGTGGTACCCAGTGACGAAGAGTAGAAACCATCGCAGGAGGGCCCCAGAGGGGAAGGCAGTCTTCCCTTTGGTCTCTGTAGGAGGCCACAGGTGGGTGATCCCAAAATAAGTCCAACCTGGATTCTGAGGTATTGCCACAGGAAAAAGGTATATAAGATGCAAAGTTAGAGAAGATTGGAAATGTGCCAGCACCATGGAAAAGACAAAAGAAACGCACAGATAAACATGGCTTAGAGACTGAAAAAAAGGAAAAAAGATTGTTTTTGTTTAACCAGGGTAAAAAAAAAAAAAGTCACATAAAATTTACTGTTTTAACCATTTTTAAGCATACAGTACAGTGATGCTACATACATACACATTTTGGTGCAACAGATCTGCAGAACTCCCTCATCTTGCAAAACTCAAACTCTGTACCCATTAAACAACAACTCCCCATTCCTCCCTCCCTCCTTAGTTCCTGACAACCACCATTCAACTTTCTGTCTGAATGATTTTGACTACACTAGGGACTTCATGTAAGTGGATCACCTAGCACTTGTCTTTTTTGTGAGTGGCTTATTTCATTTAGCATAACATCCTCAAGGTTCATCCAGGTTGTAGCACATGTCAGCATTTCCTTCTTTATTAAGGCTGTATGCTATTCCATTGTGTATATACCACATTTTGTTTATCCAATCATCTATCAATGGACACGTGGGTACCTTTCACCTCTTAGCCACTATGAATAATCCCTGATTACATCCTGGCAGTATGAATGTGGCAATCTACTTGTAAATAGATTTTCATAAATCAAAATGCCTGTTTTTTGTCTTTCGTTTTTTCTTTTGGCCACACCGTGGGGCTTGCAAGATCTCAGTTCCCCAGCCAGGGATTGAACCTGGGCCCTCAGCAGTGAAAATGTGAGTCTTAATCACTGGACTGCCAGGGAATTCCTTCAAAATGCCTGTTTTGACCCAAAAAGTCAGCCTAATTTTTTTTTTTTTACTGATTCCTAACATAAACTATCACTCCTTCTTGCCTAAGGTGGGAAAGAGCTGATAAAGACCTTCAGCAGCAAAGAGAAGACTGCCTGCCCTGGAAGAACGTCATGGTGCTTCCTAAAATGTGCCATCATGGCCCAGCATCAGGGCCCTAAACCAGTGGTTCCCTATTTGGTGTTTTTGTTTGTTTGTTTGTATAAGGAGATGTGGATGAAAAATATTGCCTACCATATCAGTAAACAAAGGATGTTGCAGCCATCAAGCCATCAAATTACAGCTGCCCCAGTAGTGAGCGCTGTATGGTTCAAAGGAGACTCAGGATGAGAAAACACAGAATACTGGCCCCAGATAGCTGAGGTGCCTATCAAAGGAATGATTTCAGTGAGCCCAGACTCTTGCATCTTCCCACACATAGAAAAGCACTGGGGGCGGGGCAGGGGGGGGACCTTCAGGATGGCGGATGAGTAAGACGTGGAGATCACCTTCCTCCCCACAGATATATCAAAAACACATCTACATGTGGAACAACTCCTACAGGACACCTACTGAATGCTGGCAGAAGACCTCAGACCTCACAAAAGGCAGTCATGTACCTGGGTAGGGCAAAAGAAAAAAAGAAAAAATAGAGACAAAAGAATAGGGACGGGACCTGCACCTCTGGGAGGGAGCTGTGAAGGAGGAAAAGTTTCCACACACTAGGAAGCCCCTTCACTGGTGGAGACAGGAGGTGGGTGGGGGAGAAGCTTCAGAGCCATGGAGGAGAGCACAGCAACAAGAGTGCAGAAGGCAAAGCGGAGAGATTCCCGCACAGAGGACAGGTGCTGACCAGCACTCACCAGCCTGAGAGTCTTGTCTGCTCACCCGCCAGGGTGGGCAGGGGCTGGGAGCTGAGGCTCGGGCTTCGGAGGACAGATCCCAGGGAGAGGACTGGGGTTGGCTGCATGAACCCAGCCTCAAGGGGGCTAGTGCGCCACTGCTAGCCGGGAGGGAGTCCAGAAGAAAGTCTGGAACTGCCTAAGAGTCAAGAGACCATTGTGTCGGGGTGCGCGAGGAGAGGGGATTGCTTCCCTGCCTGCCCACAGAAGGCAGAACACCACCTAAATGAGCTCCAGAGATGGGCACAAGCCACAGCTATCAGCTCGGACCCCAGAGATGGGCATGAAACACTAACACTGTTGCTGCAGTCAACAAAAATCCTGTGTGCAAGCACAGGTCACTATCCAGACACCCCCAGGAGCCTGTGCAGCCCGCCACTGCCAGGGTCCCGTGATCCAGGGACAACTTCAACGGGAGAACACACGGCGACCCTCAGGCTGGTGCAACGTCATGCAGGCCTCTGCCGCCACAGGCTCGCCCTGCATTCCAATTACAACTACCGTACGCCACCCTCACCGCAGCATGAGTGAGCCAGAGCCCCCTAATCGGCTACTGCTTTAACCCCCTCCTGTCTGGGTGGGAACAGATGCCTGCCGGCGATCTACACGCAGAGGCAGGGCCAAAACCAAAGCTGCACCCCAGGAGCTGTCCGAACAAAGAAGAAAAAGGGAAATTTCTCTCACCAGCCTCAGGAGGAGCAGATTAAATCCCATGATCAACTTGATGTACCCTGCATCTGTGGAATACCTGAATAGACAACGAATCATCCCAAATTGAGGTAGTGGACTTTGGGAGCAACTGTAGACGTGGAGTTTGTTGTCAGCAACTGATTTGTTTCTGATTTTTAAGTTTATCTTAGTATAGTTTTTAGCACTTGTTATCACTGGTGGATTTGTTTATTGGTTTGGTTGCTCTCCCCTTTTTTATTACTATTATATTTTTAATAACTATTTTGTTCATTTTTTTTCTTTACTTTTTCTCCCTTTTCTTCTGAGCTGTGTGGCGGACAGGTTCTTGGCACTCCAGCCTGGCGTCACACCTGAGCCTCTAAAGTGGGAGAGGCGAGTTCAGGACACTGGACTACTAGAGACCTCCCGGTCCCACATAATATCAATTGGCAAGAGTTCTCCCACAGATCTCTGTCTCAACACTAAGACCCAGCTCCACCCAACGACCAGCAGACTCCAGCACTGGACGCCCCATGCCAAACAACTAGAAAGACAGGAACACAACTCCACCCATTAGCAGAGAAGCTGCCTAAAATCACACTAAGTTCACAGACATCCCAAAACACACTACCAGACTCACTGCTGGCCACCAGAAAGACAAGATCCAGCCCCACACACTAGAACACAGGCACCAGTCCCCTCCACCAGGAAGCGTACACAAGCCACCGAACAACCTGCAGCCTGCGAAAAGGAAACTTCAAACAGAGTAAGTTAAACGAAATGAGAAGACAGAGGAATATGCAGCAGATGAAGAAGAAAAGTAAAAACCCACCAGACCAAACAAATGAAGAGGAAAGAGGCAGTCTACCTGAAAAAGAATTCACAGTAATGATAGTAAAGATGATCCAAAATCTTGGAAATAGAACAGAGAAAATACAAGAAACATTTAACCAGGATCTAGAAGAACTAAAGAGCAAACAATGATGAACAACACAATAAATGAAATTAAAAATACTCTAGAAGGAATCAATAGCAGAATAACTGACACAAAAGAACAGATAAGTAACCAGGAAGATAAAACAGGGAAATAACTACCACAGAGCAGAATAAAGGCAACAGAATGAAAAGAACTGAGGACAGTCTCAGACGCCCCTGGGACAACATTAAATGGACCAGCATTTGAATTATACAGGTCCCAGAAGAAGAGAAAAAGAAAGGGACTGAGAAAATATTTGAAGAGATTATAGTTGAAAATTTCCCTAATATGGGAAAGGAAATAATCAAGTTCAGGAAGCACAGAGAGTCCCGTACAGGATAAATCCAAGGAGAAACAAGCCAAGACACATATTAATCAAACTATCAAAAATTAAATACAAAGAAAAAATATTAAAAGCAGCAAGGGAAAAGCAACAAATAACATACAAGGGAACCCCCATAAGGTTAACAGCTGACCTTTCAGCAGAAACTCTGCAAGCCAGAAGGGAGTGGCAGGACACATTTAAAGTATGAAAGGAAAAAAACCTACAACCAAGATTAACATATCCAGCAAGAATTTCACTGAGACTCGATGGAGAAATTAAAACCTTACAGACAAACAAAAGCTAAGAGAATTCAGCACCACCAAACCAGCTTTACAACAATGGCTGAAGGAACTTGTCTAGGCAGGAAACACAAGAGAAGGAAAAGATATACAAAAACAAACCCAAAACAATTAAGAAAATGGCAGTAGGAATGTACGTATCAATAATTACCTTAAATGTAAAGAGATTAAATGCTCCTACCAAAAGACATAGACTGGCTGAATGGATATGAAAACAAGACCCGCATATATGCTGTCTACAGGAGACCCACTTGAGACCTAGGGACACATACAGACTGAAAGTGAGGGGATGGAAAAAGATATTCCATGCAAATGGAAATCAAAAGAAAGCTGGAGTAGCAATTCTCATATCAGACAAAATAGACTTTAAAATAAAGACTATTACAAGAGACAAAGAAGGACACTACATAACGATCAAGGGAGCAACCAAGAAGAATATATAACAATTGTAAATATTCATGCACCCAACATAGGAGCACCTCAAAACATAAGGCAAATGCCAACAGCCAAAAAAGGGGAAATCGACAGTAACACAATCACAGTAGGGGACTTTAACACCCCACTTTCACCAATGGACAGAACATCCAAAATGAAAATAAATAAGGAAACACAAGCTTTAAATGATACATTAAAGAAAATGGACTTAACTGATATTTATAGGACATTCCATTCAAAAACAACAGAACACACTTTCTTCTCAAGTGCTCATGGAAGGTTCTCCAGGATACATCATATCTTGGGTCACAAATCAAGCCATGGTAAATTTAAGAAAATTGAAATCATACCAAGTATCTTTTCCAACCACAACACTATGAGACTAGATAACAATTACAGGAAAAAAAACTGTAAAAAAATACAAACACATGGAGGCTACACAATATGCTACTAAATAACCAAGAGATCACTCAATAAATCAAAGAGGAAAACAAAAATTAGTTAGAAACAAATGACAATGAAAACATGACAATCCAAAACCTGTGGGATGCTGCAAAAGTAGTTCTAAGGGGGAAGTTCATAGCAAACAATCCTACCTCAAGAAACCAGAAAAATCTCAAATAAACAACCTAACCTTACACTTAAAGCAACTGGAGAAAGGAAAACAAAAAGTTAGCAGACGGAAAGAAATCATAAAGATCAGATCAGAAATAAAGGAAAAGAAATAAAGGAAACAATAGCAAAGATCAATAAATCTAAAACCTGGTTCATTGAGAAGACAAACAAAATTGATAAACCATTAGTCAGACGCATCAAGAAAAAAGGGAGAAGACTCAGATAAACAGAATTAGAAATGAAAAAGGAGAAGTAACAACTAACAATGCAGAAATGCAAAGGATCATGAGAGATTACTACAGCAACTAAATGCCAATAAAATGGACAACCTGAAAGAAATGGACAAATTCATAGAAAAGCACAACCTTTTGAGACTGAAGCAGGAAGAAATAGAAAATAGAGACAGACCAATCACAAGCACTGAAATTAAAACTGTGATTAAAAATCTTCCAACAAACAAAAGCCTAGGACCCAATGGCTTCACAGCAAATTCTATCAAACATTAGGGAATAACTAACACCTATCCATGTCAAACTCTACCAAAATATAGCAGAGGGAGGAACACTCCCAGACTCATTCTACGAGGCCACCATCACCCTGATACCAAAACCAGACAAAGATGTCACAAAAAAAGAAACCACAGGCCAATATCACTGATGAACATACATGCAAAAATCCTCAACAAAATACTAGCAAACAGAATCCGACAGGACATTAAAAGGATCATACACCATGATCAAGTGGGGTTTATCCCAGGAATGCAAGGATTCTTCAATATACGCAAATCAATCAATGTGATACACGATATTAACAAATTGAAGGATAAAAACTGCATGATCATCTAAATAGATGCAGAAAAAGCTTTCAATAAAATTCAGCACCCATTTATGATAAAAACCCTCCAGAAAGTAGGCATAGAGTGAGCCTACCTCAACATAATAAAGGTCATATATGACAAACCCACATCCAACATCATTCTCAATGGTGAAAAACTGAAACCATTTCCACTAAGATTAGGAACAAGACAAGGTTGCCCACTCTCACAACTATTATTCAACATAGTCTTGGAAGTTTTAGCCACAGCAATCAGATAAGAAAAAGAAATAAAAGGAATAAAATCAGAAAAGAAGAAGTAAAACTGTCATTGTTTGCAGATACTATACATAGAGGATCCTAAAGATGCTACCAGAAAACCACTAGAGCTAATCAATGAATTTGGTAAAGTAGCAGGATACAAAATTAATGCATAGAAATCTCTTGCATTCCTATACACTAATGATGAAAACTCTGAAAGAGAAATTAAGGAAACACTCCCATTTACCACTGCAACAAAAGGAATAAAATACCTAGGAATAAACCTACCTAAGGAGAAAAAAGACCTGTATGCAGAAAACTGTAAGACACTGATGAAAGACAGTAAAGATGATACAAACAGATGGCGAGATATACCATGTTCTTGGATTGGAAGAATCAACATTGTGAAAATGATTATACTACCCAAAGCAATCTATATATTCACTGCAATCCCTATCACACTACCAATGGCATTTTTCACAGAACTAGAATAAAAAATTTCACAATTTGTATGGAAACACAAAAGACCCCGAATAGCCAAAGCAATCTTGAGAAAGAAAAACGGAGCTGGAGGAATCAGGCTCCCAGACTTCAGACTATACTACAAAGCTACAGTAATCAAGACGGTATGGTACTGGCACAAAAACAGAAATACAGATCAATGGAACAGGATACATAGCCCAGAAATAAATCCACACACAGCTGATCACCATATCTTTGATAAAGGAGGCAGGAATATACAATGGAGTAAAGACAGCCTCTTCAATAAGTGGTGCTGGGAAAACTGGATAGCTACATATAAACGAATGACATTAGAACACTCCCTAACACCATACACAAATAAACTCAAAATGGATTAAAGTCCTAAATGTAAGGACAGACACTGTAAAACTCTTACAGGAAACCATAGACAGAACACTCTATGACATAAATCACAGCAAGGTCCATTCTGACCCACCTCCTAGAGTAATGGAAACAAAAAAAGAAATAAACAGTTGGGACCTAATGAAACTTAAAAGCTTTTGCACAGCAAAGGAAACTATGGACAAGATGAAAAGACAACCCTCAGAATGGGAGAAAATACTTGCAAATAAAGCAACTGACAAAGGATTAATTTCCAAAATATACAAGCAGCTCATGCAGCTCAATATCCAAAAAACAAACAACCCAATCCAAAAATGGGCAGAACACCTAAATAGACATTTCTCCAAAGAAGATATACAGATTGCCAACAAACACATGAAAGGATGCTCAACATCACTAATCATTAGAGAAATGCAAATCAAAACTACAATGAGGTATCACCTCATACCGGTCAGAATGGCCATCATCAAAAAATCTACAAACAGGACTTCCCTGGTGGCCCAGTGGTTGAGAGTCCGCCTGCCGATGCTGGGGACACGGGTTCGTGCCCCAGTCCAGAAGGATCCCACATGCCACAGAGCGGCTAGGCCCGTGAGCCATGGCCACTGAGCCTGCGTGCCCAGAGCCTGTGCTCCGCAACGGGAGAGGCCACAACAGTGAGAGGCCCGTGTACGGCAAAAAAAAAAAAAAAAAAATCTACAAACAATAAATGCTGGAGAGGGTGTGGAGAAAAGGGAACCCTCTTGCACTGTTGGTGGGAATGTAAATTGATACAGCCACTATGGAGAACAGTATGGAGGCTCCTTAAAGAAAAAACCAGAACTACCATATGACCCAGCAATCCCACTACTGGGCATATACCCTGAGAAAACCATAATTCAAACAGAGTTATGTACCACAATGTTCATTGCAGCTCTATTTACAATAGCCAGGACGTGGAAGCAACCTAAATGTCCATTGAGAAATGAATGGATAAAGAAGATGTTGCACATATATACAATGGAATATTACTCAGCCATAAAAAGAAACGAAATTGAGTTATGTGTAGTGAGGTAGATTGACCTACAGTTTGTCATACAGAGTGAAGTAAGTCAGAAAGAGAAAAACAAATACTATATGCTAACACATATACATGGAATCTTAAAAAAAATAAAAATGGTTCTGAAGAACCTAGGGGCAGGACAGGAATAAAGACACAGACATAGAGAATGGACATGAGGACATGGGGAGAGGGAAGGGTACGCTTGGACTAAGTGAGAGAGTAGCACTGACATATATACACTGCCAAATGTAAAATCCGTAGCTAGTGGGAAGCAGCTACATTGCGTACGGAGATCAGCTCGGTGCTCTGTGACTACCTAGAGGGGTGGGATAGGGAGGGTGGGAGGGAGATGCAAGAGGGAGGGGATATGGGGATATATGTATACATATAGCTGATTCATTTTGTTATACAGCAGAAGCTAACACAAAGATGTGAAGCAATTATACTCCAATAAAGATGTTAAAAAATAAAATAAATAAATGCACCCCAATGTTCAAAAAAAACAAAAACAAAAGAGAAGGAGTAAGTTCCTTAACTTGAGATATTTAGTTTTCCTTAATTAACAGTAATCTTTTGATGTTCCAACTACCTGGTCTTTGTTACAGAAACTCTTATATATCCTGGCTCCCTCCCTTACCTCTTCAGGGTAGTCTCTCACAGTTGGCTGTGATGCTGTTTCCCGGCTTAAGTCCTCCATTTTGTCTGCTGAATAAAATGTAACTCTCAAGTTTTAGGGTGTGTATTTGTTTCAGTCAACAGAGACGCATTTAAACATTAAGAAAAAAAAAAGCTTTTAAAAAAGTACACAGTGACAAAAAGCTACTAGTAATTCAGAGATGTTTAAAATTAATTTGTGTTGTATTACCTCAATGGCATCCTCTAATATATATAAATAATATAAGCAAAGTTTGGCAGGCATAAGGGGTCACAGACTTGAAACCACCCCACAGATGATACACACCACCATCACGACAGCCACCACCCCAGCCAGGGATCTGAGGTCCAGGGGTGGTAAATGCCTCCCTGCACCACCCTTATCCACCAGGTCTGACATCTTTCACCCATACCTGTAAGAGAAATGATCAGCGTTCCATCTAGGCCTGCAAAAAATTCCTAAATAAACTTAACCCACCTCTGTAAGGCCAGCCAGAAACATTAATAACTCTGAGTTATATGACATAATCTGGCTCTTTTCAAAAGCCAAGGGCCTAATGCCTGGTTTTCCTTAATATTCACCTTCAGTCTCTCACATCAAGTAGGGTTTAAGCACTAGTACTGAAAAAACAAATACAAGCTCACTGGCATCACAATCAGAACCACACCTGACCTCACGTTTGCACTATGGAGAGGCACTCACTCTGAGAGCGAGGCACCGTCCAAACGTCATTTGATTTGAAACCTGGCAGTTTCTTCAGGTCCCCTAGGATGAGGAAACTTGGATAGATGAATTCCACTGTGAAGTGCAGCCTGTGATCCCCGAACCCCTGCAGCGGCCACCTGAGCCCCTCCACACCTGGGTCAGTGCCGCTGGGAGTCTGCACACCCCTTTCCACCAGGCACAGCCACCATACAGAACCCAAAAACAGCTAAGTTATGTGCGAGTGAAAAAAATCAGACATGTTTTTACATTTTCCTAGTGAGATATCCTTGAACTTTAAGTTTTCAAACAGCAGTACACTGAAGGACCTATTTTTCCCATCAGTCAATGTGAACTGCTAATTTAGAATTAATTCAATGATGGATTTCAGATTCCAGAACAATCAGGTTCTCTGTTGTTCTGACATTCATAGATTTAGCAGACACTTTGTACAAACACACCCAGCATTTGGCAGCAGCTCTGCTTTCCACCCCCTCCCAGTGTTCCTGCTTCAGCTCTAGGCAGGGTCCCTCTTTGGGAAAGCTGTGCCCTTAGGAGGAAGGTTTGATGTGCTGCAGCAATTTGGCCTGAGAGTTGATATCCCCTGAGTTGTCAGTTGGGCACCAAGGGAGGTGAGACAGCCATTTCTACTCAAGTGCTGATTTCTTCTCCACAAGCTCCCAATGATCTCCTTCCCTCGGGTCCTGCTCCCAGGCAGTGGAGCAGCCGAAAAGCCAGGAAAAATCCTCGTCTGGGCCTCCAAGGTGTCTGGAGGACCAGGTGTCCTGATGCCCCCTCCAGCCTGCTGGCTGGTCACAATCCACAAACTGGAAGATGATTTCTCTTCAACTGACCCAAGGGCCAAACACTTCTGTCCAGTGAGACAAAAAAAGAGCCGTGTCCTCCAGCAGACCACTGGCCTCCTGGGCCACTGTGTCAGAGGTGATGCCACCTGACCACAATTTTCACCCCAGAACATACTCAGCCTCTCCTCTCTCTAGGCCCTGCATCCATCTTCCGGTTGATTCCCTCAGAAAATAGTTTTAACAATAGTTCTGCCACAACTTTTTAAAAAATCTTGAGCAGCCTATGTGTGTGTTTCATGACCAGAAAGGAGGACAGCATCAAGAGGAGAGACAGATCCTGCCAACTGGGAGCTGTGAGGTTTTAGACACTCTTGCCTCTCTAAATCTCAGTTTTATCTGTAAAATATGGTAAGGATAGCCATATCAAAAAATTAGAAAGAAAGATAGACAAAATGAAAAGGTAGAGGACTTTGTACCAGATGAAGGAACAAGATAAAACCCCAGAAAAATAACTAAATGAATGGAGACAGGCAACCTTCCAGGAAGAGATTTCAGAAAAATGATAGTGAAGATGATCCAGGACCTCGGAAAATGTATGGAGGCAAAGATCAAGAAGATGCAAGAAATGTTTAACAAAGATCTAGAAGAATTAAAGAACAAACACCTAGAGGATTTAAAGAACAAACAAACAGAGATGAACAATACAATAACTGAAGTGAAAAATACACTAGAAGGAATCAATAACAGAAAAACTGAGGCAGAAGAACGGATAAGTGACTGGAAGACGGAACGGTGGAATTCACTGCCATGGAACAGAGTAAAGAAAAAAGAATGAAAAGAAATGAAGACAGCCTAAGAGATCTCTGGGACATTAAACGCAGCAACATTTGCATTAAAGGGGTCCCAGAAGGAGAAGATAGAAAGGAGCCAAGAAAATATCTGAAGAGATTATACACGATAACTTCCCTAACATGGGAAAGTAAATACCCATCCAAGTTCAGGAAGTGCAGAGAGTCCCATGCGGGATAAACCCAAGGAGAAACACACCCAGACACACAGTAATCAAACTGACAAAAATTAAAGACAAACAAAAATTATTAAAAGCACCAAGGGAAAAATGACAAATAACATACAAGGGAACTTGCATAAGGTTAACAGCTGATGTCTCAGCAGAAACTCTACAACCCAGAAGGGAGTGGCACAATATACTTAAAGTGATGAAAGGGAAGAACCTACAACCAAATTACTCTACAGGAAGGATCTCATTCAGATTCAACAGAGAAATCAAAAGCTTTACAGACAAGCAAAAGCTAAGAGAATTCAGCACCACAAAACCAGCTGTACGACAAAATGCTAAAGGAACTTCTCTAAGTGCGACACAGAAGAGAAGAAAAGGACTTACAAAAACAGACCCAAACAATTAAGAAAATGGTCATAGGAACATACATATTGATAATTACCTTAAACGTGAATGGATTAAGTGCTCCCACCAAAAGACACAGGCTCGCTGCATGGATGCAAAAACAAGACCCATACATAAGCTGTCTACAAGAGACCCACTTCAGACTTAGGGACACTTACAAACTGAAACTGAGGAGAGGGAAAAAGATATTCCACGCAAATGGAAATCAAAAGAAAGCTGGAGTAGCAATTCTCATATCAGGTAAAATAGACTTTAAAATAAAGAATGTTACAAGAAACAAGAAAGGACACTACATAATGATCCAGGGATCAATCCAAGAAGAAGATATAACAATTATAAATACATATGCACCCAACACAGGAGCACCTCAATACACAAGGCAAATGCTAACAACTGTAAAAGAAGAAACGACAGTAACACGGTATTAGTAGGGGACTTTAACACCTCACTTACACCAATGGACAGATCATCCAGACAGAAAGTTAATAGGGAAACACAAGCTTTAAATAACACAATAGACCAGATAGATTTAATTCATATTTATAAGACTTTCCATCCAAAAACAGCAGAATACACTTTCTTCTCAAGTACACATGGAACATTCTCCAGGACAGATCACATCTTGGGTCACAAATCAAGCCTCAGTAAATTTAAGAAAACTGAGATCATATCAAGCATCTTTTCCAACCACAACACTATGAGATTAGAAATAAATTATAAGGGGAAAAATGTAAAAAACACAAACACATGGAGGCTAAACAATATGTTACTAAATAACCAAGAGATCACTGAAGAAGTCAAAGAGGAAATCAAAAAATACCTAGAGACAAATGAAAACACAACAATATAAAACCTATGGGAGGCAGCAAAAGCAGTTCTAAGAGGGAAGTTTATAGCAATACAAGCCTACCTCAAGAAACAAGAAAAAACTCAAATCATCTAACCTTACACCTAAAGGAACTAGCAAAAGAAGAATAAACAAAACCCAAAGTTAGCAGAAGGAAAGAAATCATAAAGATCAGTGCAGAAATAAATGAAATAGAAACAAAGAAAACAATAGCAAAGATCAATAAAACAAAAAACTGGTTCTTTGAGAAGATAAACCAAATTGATAAACCTCTAGCCAGACTCCTCAAGAAAAAGAGGCAGAGGACTCAAATCAATAAAATTTGAAATGAAAAAGGAGCAGTTACAACGGACACCACAGAAATACAAAGCATAATAAGAGACTAGTACAAGCAACTCCATGCCAATAAAATGGACAACCTGGAAGAAATGGATAAATTCTTAGAAAGGTATAACCTTCCAAGACTGAACCACAAAGAAATAGAAAATATTAACAGACCAATCACAAGTAATGAAATTGAAACTGTGATTAAAAATCTTCCAACAAACAAAAGTCCAGGACCAGATGGCTTCACAGATGAATTCTATCAAACATTTACAGAAAAGCTAACACCCATACTTCTCAAACTCTTTCAAAATATTGCAGAGGAAGGAACACTCCCAAACTCATTCTACGAGGCCACCATCACCCTGATACCAAAACCAGACAAAGATACTACAAAAAAATAAAATTACAGACCAATATCACTGATGAATATAGATGCAAAAATCCTCAACAAAATACTAGCAAACAGAATCCAACAACACATTAAAAAGAATCATACACCATGATCAAGTCGGATTTATCCCAGAGATGCAAGGATTCTTCAATATATGCAAATCAATCAGTGTGATACACCATATTAACAAATTGAAGGAGAAAAACCATACGATCATCTCAATGGACACAGAAAAAGCTTTTGACAAAATTCAACACCCATTTATGTTAAAAACTCTCCAGAAAGTGGGCAAAGAGGGAAACTACCTCAACATAATAAAGGCCATATATGACAAACCCACAGCCAACATTGTCTTCAATGGTGAAAAACTGAAACCATTTCCACTAAGATCAGGAACAAGACAAGGTTGCCCAGTCTCACCACTATTATTCAACATAGTTTTGGAAGTTTTAGCCACAGCAATCAGAGAAGAAAAAGAAATAAGAGGAATCCAAATTGGAAAAAAAGAAGTAAAACTGTCACTGCTTGCAGATGACATGATACTATGCATAGATTATCCTAAAGATGCCATCAGAAAACTACTAGAGCTAATAAATAACTTTGGTAAAGTTGCAGGATACAAAATTAATGCACAGAAAACTCTTGCATTCCTATACACCAACAACAAAAGATCAGAAAGAGAAATTATGGAAACAATCTCATTCACCATTGCAACAAAAAGAATAAAATACCTAGGAATAAAGTTGCCTAAGGAGGTAAAAGACCTGTACTCAGAGAACTACAAGACACTGATGAAAGAAATCAAAGATGACACAAACAGATGGAGAGATATACCATGTTCTTGGATTGGAAGAATCAATATTGTGAAAATGACTATACTACCCAAAGCAATCTACAGATTCAATGCAATCCCTATCAAATTACCAATGGCAGTTTTTACAGAACTAGAACAAAAAAACTTAAAATTTGTATAGGGACACAAGGGACCCCAAATAGCCAAAACACTCTTGAGGGAAAAACATGGAGCTGGAGGAATCAGACTCCCTGACTTCAGACTACACTACAAAGGTACAGTAGTCAAGACAATATGATACTGGCACAAAGAAAGAAATATAGATCAATGGAACAGGATAGCAAACCTGGAGATAAACCCATGCACCTATGGTCAACTAATCTATGACAAAGGAGGCAAGGATATACAATGGAAAAAAGACAGTGTCTTCAGTAAGTGGTGCAGGGAAAACTGGACAGCTACATGTAAAAGAATGAAATTAGAACACTCCCTAACACCATACACAAAAATAAACTCAGAATGGATTAAAGACCTAAATGTAAGGTCAGACACTATAAAACTCTTAGAGGAAAACATAGAAAGAACACTCTTTGACATAAATCACAGCAAGATCTTTTTTGACCCACCTCCTGGAGTAATGGAAATAAAAACAAAAATAAACAAATGGGACCTAATGAACCTTAAAAGCTTTTGCACGGCAAAGGAAACTATAAACAAGATGAAAAGACGTCCCCCAGAATGGGGGAAAATATTTGCAAACGAATCAACAGACAAAGGATTAATCTCCAAAATATATAAACAGCTCATGCAGCTCAATATTAAAAAAGCAAACAGCCCAATCCAAAAATGGGCAAAGGACCTAAATAGACATTTCTCCAAAGAAGACATACAGATGGCCAAGAAGCACATGAAAAGCTGCTCAACATCACTAGTTATTAGAGAAATGCAAGTCAAAACTACAATGAGGTATCACCTCACACCAGTTAGAATGGGTGTCATCAGAAAATCTACAAACAACAAATGCTGGAGAGGGTGTGGAGAAAAGGGAACACTCTTGCACTGTTGGTGGGAATGTAAATTGATATAGTCACTATGGAGAACAGTATGCAGGTTCCTTAAAAAACTAAAAATAGAACTACCATATGACCCAGCAATACCACTACTGGGCATATACCCTGAGAAAACCATAACTCAAAAAGACACATGTACCACAATGTTCATTGCAGCACTATTTACAATAGCCAGGACATGGAAGCAATCTAGGTGCCCATCGACAGACGAATGGATAAAGATGTGGCACATATATGCAATGGAATATTACTCAGCCATAAAAAGCAACGAAATTGGGTCGTTTGTAGAGACGCGGATGGACCTAGAGACTGTCATACAGAGTGAAGTAAGTCAGAAAGAGGAAAACAAATATCGTATATTAACACATATATGTGCAATCTAGAAAAATGGTACAGATGAACCGGTTTGCAAGGCAGAAATAGAGACACAGATGTAGAGAACAAATGTATGGACACCAAGGGGGGAAAGCACGGGTGGGGTGGTGGTGGTGGTGGTGGTGGTGGTGGTGGTGGTATGAACTGGGAGATTGGGATTGACATATATACAGTAATATGTATCTAACAGATAACTAATAAGAACCTGCTGTATAAAAAATAATTTTCTTAAAAAGGCATCAAGGGGAAAAAAATTAAATAAGGTAGCATTCATAAATGCTTTCCAGAAGAGTGTGTCTGACACAGATATGGTAGATATCCAGAAGAAAAGGTTAGTATCTTCTTCCCTCAACACAAGGATGCCCAGAGAATCTTCAGGCAATACACGTGAGAGTGTGAGATGCTGGCGTGGAGAAAGGGCAAAAAAGATGGGGAACCTTCTAAAAGCTCTTCAGCTTTCACAGTTTTCATTCAAATTTCAGCTGAGACAAATGTCAGAGGACTTCTGGGTCCCCATCCATTCTGAGGAATTAATCACATCTGATAATGAGCTTATCACCAATGACTGGGATAGAATGGGTTCCGTTCCACTCAGCGATGCCTGTGATTCTTGTCCTTCTCAGCCACAGTTCCAGCCCTGCGGCATCCCACACCAGTGCACGCAATCCTGCTCTGTCCCCTTACTGGACATTCCCAGGCAGGCGGGCAGGTGCCCAGGAAGAGCGTGGGGTGGGCGCGCCTTTCAGTACCTCTGGTTCTATCATGGCCGACTTCATGGGGGAGCACCTGTGCATTCACAGAAAGCCCATGCTTTGAGCCCAGTCTTGAGCTCCATCTTCACAGCATTTACCTTTTCTCCCAAACCTACTCTCCTGCTCCTGATAATGGCACCACTCTCTTCCCCAGAACCTGGGCTGAAAATCATAGACACTCTGCAGCCACAAGCCCTGTCACGCCCACCAGCACCATCTCCCTGCAACAATGAAAGCTGCCAGGTACTGTCAGTTCTGGTACAGCCTTGCATCCACATCTTCCTCTCCATCCCCATTATGGTTGCTTTACTGCTCTCTCTTTCACCTGGATTATTAAAGTACCCTCCCAACTCCTCTCCTCTCCTCCAGGCTCTTCTCTCACTCAACCACCCTGCCCGCCCATGCCAGATGGACCTCACCCAGGCTAGAGTAGCCACAGCATCTCCTGCCCAGTGCCTCACTCTCTCCCAGTGCACCAGTTCTGTGGTTCTGAAGCTACAGGAAACCCATCCCTGGCCCAGACTAGCCACAGACCCACCCTAACCAGGACTCTGCAACATTTTAGGAAAGCCACAGGCTAGGGGCAAGGTCCCCTCTCCCTCCTTGACCCTTATTCTACAAGAGAACAGCACCTTCTTTCTGATCTACATACCATCCTTACTATACTGTATGCACTCTGCGGTCAGAACCCATGCTTGAACCACTCCATCTCTGCTTACGCCAAGCACTCCAGCACAATGCAGAATTTTTTAAAAGTGACTTCTCATAATACACATTTTCAGTGTTGCCCCAAGCTCACGTTTCAGCCTCAGCAGGGGTGAACTCAATGCTATCACGGTACTTTTTACACGGTACTCAATTTTGCAGGACATCTGTCATCTCCTTTTCTTCTTCCTTTTTCTCGTGACATTAAACACAGGGGAATGACATTAAGCATCAACAGACTCTTGAAATGTACCTCAAAGTAATATGAAAGATCTTTACTAATCCAGCTAATGTGCTTTCCTTCCAACACCCACTGAAATCTCGTTCTCATCTGAATACTTCACAAGCATCATCTTGGAAAACCTCTTTCCTTTGATCTACGTAGAAGTAAAAAATGTATTTAGCTCATTCGGGCTGTGTTTGGCCCTGCACGTACATTTTATGCCTCCATTTGAAATCTTAATCCTATTGCAGCACATTAATTCTGGTTTATGTGAAATGCTGCCGGCAGAATCCATTGATTTGCTTCATCCGTTGATATGAGTTTCCTTCAGTGACTCCTATAACTTTTTAGCTAAGTAAATATGTATGTATGTTTTCTAATTCTACAGATTAGGATAATTTCAGACATGATAATAATGGCTTATTTTAGATCACTGGTTAATAGAGAAGCTTGCAGATGTGGTTTGTAAAACAAACCAAGATCTAATGATCTGTATTTGCAGTAATCTCACCACTCTATGCTGTGCTTTTCATATCACTACAATGGTATCCTGATTAGACAACCTTTTGCCAAGGAAGTTTATTTTTGTAGCATTTCTGCTGTTTTATTGTTACACAGAGTAAAGAAAAATAGAGTGCTTTGCCTAGTTATTATGAAGCAGTCATTTTGAAAGGGGGGGGCTTATGGAGCCCCATGTGATTTAGTTATCTATTCTTCCATTTGAGTTGGCTACAGCCTACTGCCACTTAAGAACATAATAAAAATGGATCTGAGTCAAGGTTTAAACACAATAGTTTTGGAAGAACTCCCCCTTTTTACTTTGGGTGTGTCTAGGAGACATCATAATAATTGAGATTGTAATGTTAAATGCTCCAACTGACACTCATATAATAATTCTTAGTGGGAAAAAAATCCCAGGACATAGTTCTGACAGTGGTATTTGTATTGTTATAACTAGCTTTTCAGTTGCAAACATATAGCTTCACTCTTTGCTTATATGGCATCCTTAGTACGTGGACATTTACCTTATGTCTGTTTTTTCTACTGCACTGTTGGCTATATGAGGGACCAGCTACAAAAATTACATATAATTGAATATCACTTTTGATCCTGGTGTTGGTATCAACATAGCACAGCTATGTAGGTGAAAAAGAAAGCCTTCCCTTGTTTCCTGAGAATCTTCTAGGGCACTAGTAGCCTATGAATCGAGGACACCTTCAAGTCTATGAATCTGACTTCTAAGAAAAGAGAACTTGGAGTTTATTTAATTTTTTTAAATCCCTTTCCACCATACAGTGTTCTTCACCTTCATTCAAACCAAAGACAAATATTAGACAGCTTGTGTTTTCCTCAAATGTCACAACTAGTTGGTTTGTTTAGGAAAGGAAGACATACTCCTGAAATAAAACTCAAAACCAAAGCCCATTTGATGCTGCCAGAAAATGACTATGACTGTGGAACTCACTGTCAATGCAAACAGCACTAGAAGCACATCCCAAACCCCCTGATTCCACTAAAAAGCAGTGCAGGGAATTCAAAATGAGAAGCCGCTTCACATACACCTCTCATTAAAAATAATTGTCAATTCCCTGTGTGCTCTCAGTGATCCTCTGGGGGAGGTACAAGAAAGGAAAAATGAAAACATAAGCTGTGTCTACCAGAAACAGTCCAGAAGTGAGAAACTCTCCCAATATCTAGGACGAAGAGAACTTAAAACCGAAAAATCAATGTACTCAAAGAAAAAAACCATTAGTTTGGCTCAAACCAGTGAAATAATTATCCTCAATTCCCCGCTTCTTTCAGTATGGCAAAACCCAGCCATGGGACTCTAAAGCCCTAAGTGCAAGGAGCAAAAGGTCTGATTCCATCTGAGGCTGTTCTCACTCAAGAAGAGTTTCCTTTTAAGCCTACCAGCACCATGGACAGTTCAGAGTAGCGTTACTGAGAAATAAATATTAACCCCTGCACCACAGATATCCACATCATGACCGTGACGCAATTAGGAAGTAGACTGACGAGGGATAATGATGTCCCTGTGTGCTTTATTTTGCCTAGTTATTATGAAGAGGACATGGAGGAAGGGAGTGAAAAAGTAAATGAAAAATCAAGGTCTTAGAATTCTAACGTGACCCCTGGGCTTCACTTCTCCAAGCTAAATTTAGCTCTTTGCACACGGATTAATGCAAACATATACCATGTTCCCTAATGGTAAACATTACGGTTCATAAGGATGTCACAAGCTGTAATAGAAGACAGATATTATTTGGGATCAGGAAAAGAAAATGCAGGAGAAACAAAACCTCTGAGTCCCTCCACTGTATTCAAGGATAGAGGAGGTGAGAAAAGTGAAGGATAAAATAGGATATTTGTCCCTTTTAGGGTGGTCCAGTGTGTACAACTTGAGGCTGGCTTATATGACAAGCAAAACCTGGGCCTGGATGGGTGTTCACGAGAATTCAACAAGAGATAGGAACACCATCACTGGAATCACCAAGGTGAATTCAACTACAAGGACCCTCTAAAATACCTAGGAGAGTGGAAAACACATTCAGAGGGTCACTGAGCTGCTTCTTAGATGTGGGTTAATAACAATCACATGAAGGAGCATGTAAAATCTCTTTCACGGGCTTCCCTGGTGGCGCAGTGGTTGGGAGTCCACCTGCCGATGCAGGGGACAGGGGTTCGTGCCCCGGTCCAGGAAGATCCCACATGCCACGGAGCGGCTGGGCCCATGAGCCATGGCTGCTGAGCCTGCGCGTCCGGAGCCTGTGCTCCGCAACGGGAGGGGCCACAACAGTGAGAGGCCTGTGTACCGCAAAAAATAAATAAATAAATAAAATAAAATCTCCTTCACATGGCCAGTAGACCCTGAAGCAAATGTCACATGCCTGTAAATCCACAGAACACCTCACAATCCTGTGATATGGGAGAGGTACACAAAGAGTTCTAACTTGTTGGGATAATGAGGTGAGTCCCCTAGAAAAATTCAAAATGATTTCTCCCAGCAATGTTTGAGAAGGGTTCACAGTGATTAGTACTCTCATTTAAGAGTGGATGTTGATTCCTCCATGGAAGAATTAATAAACATGAAAGTGACATGATTTGCATGATGAGAATGTTGTTTTCCCTTAATTTTGTTTTGGCAAAGTACAATGAAGACCCTTGAACAATTCATCACAAGTGCTGAATTACACCAATAAATGACAGCTCTTCTACAATCCCAGGCCAAGAACGCTGTCAAATCATATATATGCAAAGAGGCTGGTTTTTTCCCTTCAGATACCAGCTTATTGAAAAGCTGTCACACAGCTTTTGAAGATAGAGCATAAATCTATTTCTTTTTTTAACCCAGAGAAAATAATATACTAGAAAACAATCTCTTCTTTCCAAATTAAATGTATCCCCAAACCATACCTCCACTGTCTTAAAGAGCTTCTCCAGATTCATACTCAGTTCTTAAACCTTTGAGGAGTTCATTCAGCTAGAAACTGTGGAGAAATGAAGCCAAGTTTTGAGGCATTAACAACAGATTTTGTGTCTTACGCCAGAGAACACACCCATCTTTCATCATGATGACACTGCTTCGCTGTCATCTTCCAGAGCATATTTCCTCAAAGGATTTGGATCTTATTATAAGGACAATACAGAAGTTATTTTCTCCACCTGAGAGGGATGTGAGGCCAGAATAGGTTAAGGGACTTGCCCGGAGTCCCACAGTAACTCATCAAGAAGCAAGGATCCTTCCTTACAGATGGTTTTGTTTCCAGGGCAGCCCTATAGACACCAGCCTGCCTGAATCAAACAAAGGTAGCTGCTCTCAGAATACTGAGCATGTCTCCTAGGAGACAGGGCCATGTTGGCCTAAAAGGGTATATGAGAGGAAGGGCTGCTTTGTGGTTCCTAAATGAAGACAATGCTACAGAGACAGTGGTCAAAGTCACAACCCTGAGATGGCCTGGAACAGTAGAAACCACTCTCAAGTTTGTGGGGTGACGTGGTCCACAACAACAGGTTGCTCCTTGGCTCTAGTACCTGCAGCCCCAGAAATCAGAGATACTCAGAGGATCTGCTCTTAAAATGGGATCATTCCTTCCTGGCAGCCACCAACTTTCTTCATGGCTTAGAATTCAGAGACCAATTTATGTTCCCAGTCTAATTTAATACGCCATACTGGTCACATGAGGGGCCACAGGATGGGCCGGAGAAACCTCTGTAGCTGTCCGGAGTCCTTACCTGCACTGCTCTCCGGCACTCACTCAGTTGCTTCTTCTAATCCTCAGACACTGGTGATTCCCGCCCAAGCCAGTGTTCATATAGTTCTCATTTTAACAGGAGTGAAAACTATGATTTTATGGTACCTCGAAACTAACATCACCAATAACTCATGCATCACAATTTATGTAGCTGCTTACACATCTTTCACTATTTACTAATATAATGATTTCTTCTCCCCTTTCCATACATCGAGAGGCAACGTGCCCCTCATGCCTTCACTCTGAAGGGAATATTAAATGCTAAAGAATCTAAATATTAAATGCTAAAGAATCTCAGTAACCCCTGATCCCCGATGGTATCTTCATACCCAACTACCCAAAGGTGTTCTGACCCACCAGCTTAAGACTTTTGATATATTTATTCAATCGACCAACACTTACTGAACAGAATTGTCCTGGCATAATTATCACCGCTGGGAATGTATACAAAAAGAGACTATTCTTGTCCTCAAGGAGAAAACAATTAATGATGGGGCAAGAACCCATCGCCAGTAAAATGATGATCTATAGGAACTACAACAGAAGTCTGTCATGGATGTGATGGTGGACCCAAACAATAACTGGCCACCTAAATTCAATGGAAAATCTGTATAAATTTTATTTCATCTATGAGACAATCATTATACCAAATGTTCTACTTCCACATAGGATAGCTTCACATCTACAGAAGAAATTCATTGTTAACCCACTACCAACTACTACACATCTGGTAGTGGGTATACTAACCTTTGTTTCAAGAGACTATTCAATAAATCTGAAATAAAGTCTGCAAGCTGTTGAGTTACTCGTGTCTTCTCCTACTCATTCCACTTAATGGTCTAGGGCTTTTCAGTTTAGCTTGATATCTAGGAGAGAGAAAATTGAAATTTGAGAGCAACTCATCCCATGGGGAAATCACTAGGTAAGATGAGGCTTCACTATCAAGGAGGAGTTTCACATATGGCTGGTTCTGAGCAGAGACCCACACATAAACAGATACCTGCAGAGGTCCTTATGAATTTTCCAGAGGAAGATCAAAGAGAAAATAGACATGAATGGGTTGGAGCAGAATGGTATGAAGTAGAAGCAGTGCTGGCATGGATTGGAATTTAGATAAAGTCTATCCATGCAGGGTGAGCTTGAGCAGAATACAATGTTCCGAGGCTGAAGGAGACAAATGGGTCATATCAGTGTGGGACAGTGGGAGGAGAGTATGAGCGGTTCCCAACTATTCCAACCTAATGCCACTCACAGAGATTGTTAAAACCATACCAAGAATCAAGAAGCTAATCAAATCTCATACCCCGGATTGACTACAGTTTCTAGACAGGTCTACTACACTCAGCCACACAGGCAGGACAATGCGTGTGAAAGATGTCCCGGAGGTTATGCAGCGAGACAGCCCTATATCAAGGAAATAAACCAATAAGGATGTGTTGATGTTTGATTCAGTAATTCAACTAGCCATGTTTGAGTACCTACTATGTGCTAAAAAGTGTGAAAGACACTGGGGATGCAAAGCTTACAACGCACTTACCAGGTCCCTTATATTTCAACAAAAATATGCTGGTTTTTCTAATTACCTCAAAGAAGAAACAAAAAGAGAAATCTGTTCCTCGAACGAGATAAATCTCCTTCAGTTCAAACCAAAGTGGGAGCTGCGTGTGGAGGATAAACCAAAGGACTCAAAATGAGAAAATCCACAGAAGTGACTCACTTCTGTTCAGTGGTTACTGAAAATAAAGCAGTGGCAGTCAGTTCACTGCCAGGACATACAAGCAGGTACGTAGAGAAATGTTGAGGTGTCTTCTTAAAAAGGACTCTTTCTTTGAGGACTAAGCACCATCATTCCAGTGACAACTCATTCTGGATTAGGCTGAATTCTCCTTGATAAAGCAGAGAAGCACATTTCAAAGGGAAGACAACACGGGTGAGCTGAACCTGGCAAAGGACTTATATAAATAAACACACTTTTCTGTAAGGTTCAAGACACAGACACTGAGCCAGCAAAATGTTCCTGAAGCAGCTACAAGCATTGGTCGTCATTGCCAAAAATGGCTCCAAGATCAGGTTATCCCGACCACACTGGGAGAGTCTCAGAAAGAAACCAAGAGTTAACTCTGTATGCTAAATTTCATAGTGAATACTTATTACTTTTATAATAAGAAAAACAATGTAAAAATAAAAACAGAAAAGTACCAAATATTGCCTGGAGCAACATCTCTGGCCCCTAGCTGCCTTAACTTTTCAAAATAAGCCATTCTTCATGGAAAAGTCAGTGAGTCTTGGCCTTCAGTCAAGTTTTTATAGTAAGAACTTGTGTGCTATGAAATTTGCGAAACATTTCTGTGATGCAATTATCTTATTTTCCTCCACCTAAATTTCTCCTGGGGTAAGAGTTTCATTTCTTGTTTTTTTTTAGCTTTTACCAATAAAGACAGGAAAACATCTAATATTCTTGAGTATATCTTATTGTACCTTTGAGAAAACACATGCGATCTGTGAGAAATACTTGACCACCAACAAAAGCATACCTATCAGCCCCCAAGTAACATAAAATACTTATTTCTAACACTTAGAAACATTTATGCCAAAATGAACATTAGGGAAAAGCTGATTTGGATGGTTTTACTATCTTCTTAGCCCATATGCATAGACCACCAACTTGGTTGTGCTATTTGAAATGACGTTTACGAACAGAGAAACAGAATACACACAAGGAGGGAAGAGTGTGTGTTCCTCAAATTCTGGCCACACCATGCCACTCCTCACTGAAGCCACACACACAACTAGGCGTGGGTAAGCAGCTCCATGAACAGTCAGCCCAGGTTAAACGCCCTGTATCAAGTGAGTGTGTTGGAGACTGCATGGTGGACAGGAAGGGTGAACAAGATGAGTGGGTGCGGGATGTATGTGTCATGTGGTCCCCTAAGAACAAGACTCATTACTGAACTCAAGGGCAGGGGAAGCCCCCTGAGGTATGAGACAAGAACATTTATCAAATCATTGCCAGAAGCGACAAGACGGTCCCTGTGACCAGGCTCAACCAACTCTACAATTAATTGACCTTCCTCCCCAGACTTCTTAAAAAGGGCACCTTCAACTCCAAGCCTTCAGGGAATTCTTCCATCAGTGAAGAGCTGGCTCCAAGAGTAAGATGTCCTTGCACTCTACAAGGGATGGAAGCTAATTCAAGGCTATGGAGAGATAAAACATCTTTCCTCACAGCTGGAGTTCTGGAGAGAGATTTCAGCAAGGGACCCCTTTTGGAAACTATCTATAAAGCTGACCAGGACTGCCTAGAGATTTAAACAATTCTGCTCTCTCTTTCTGAACTGTTTCCTGTGGGAGAGACTCCCAGCGTGACCTGAAGGAGGTACATGTGGTTTCCAGGGAGCGCACAAGATGTTTACCATCCCTGAGGTTTTTACCATCATCGTCATCAATAAGGCACCTGCTTCCTTCAGGAGCTGATGGTATATTGGGGGAGACACAAAGAAAAAGTAACTACCGCATGAGGTTTACAACTGTAAGCACTTGAGTTGTTCAGAGGTACATGAAAGATCTTCATCAACTAAAGCAATCAGAAGAAGCTTCCTGGAGGGGCAGGCTTGAACTAGAAATTCAAGGTGCACCTGGGGTGTTAGGACAATGGAAAGGTGTGTTAGGAGAGAGGCTTGGCCTGCACAAAGTCATGAGGCCAGAAAGTACAAGTGGTATTTAGAGACCGCAAGTAATAAATTAGTCTGGGGTGTGGGCAAATCTGTGTAGGAGAAGAGTGAGAAGGATGGGGCAGTAAATAGGACGAAACTGTAAAGGGCCTTAAAGGCCAGGCGAAGAGTGTGGATTTAATTCATCAACAGTGGGCTGGTTGTGAAAGCACCCAAGCAGGTACGTTTAAACACCATATGGAAGATTAATACGGAGCAGCCCACAACATGGTCTAGGGTGGGGAAAGCCTGTGCTGGGGGATAGGGAAAGGCTCCAGAGGTCCGATGCCTGGCTCCTGCATCTGCAGGGCTGAGGAGGTTACCGACCATTATCCTTCTGAACCTTCCTGTCTTGAAACGGAGCAGGACCCTATGGGGCCTTCCCAGGAAGGACTCCTGCCCCCAGTGTCCTCCACCTGCCTTTTGACTAGAAAAACTTTAGCCGAAGAATAAATTTAATCAGAGAAGTGATAAAATGCAGAAGCAAAGGAAAACAGTCAAGACCAAATAATAATAGTTTAGCTATTAAACAAAGTCAAGGACCTTTGTTCCTCCTCAAGGGCTATAGATAATAGTCTGAGCCATATCCTTTGAGCTATTTTTTAGATACTGAAACTCCCAGCAGGTGGAAGACATCAACCACATGATGACCAGACTGTATCCGTGACATAAGCTGCCACAATTCCGACAACAGGCCTCAAAGAAATGGGAACAAACGAACTCTGGAACTGAAAACTAACTGTACTTAAGACAATCACAACGACGCTGATCAGACCACTGCATGACCGATTTCAAGATGACTGTCAGAGCTGTCTGTGCTGTTCTGCATGTAGCCCCCTCCCCCCCACCAATACACCCCCGAGATTCCCCTCTAAAAGCTCTTGCCCGCTGATCAGCGGTGGGCAGTTGGCCTGTGGACACGAGTCTGCCCTCCCCCTGCCCCCCCGATTGATGGCCTCCGGAATAGGGCGAACTTGCCCTTCGACCAACACCTGCCTCTCGAGTACTGCCTTTTGAGCATCAAGCAGCCAGACCTGAGTTTCGGTGGCAGTCCCATCAGCTTAACCATCTTCCTGGCAGGGGAGCAAGCCCCTAGGAGGTGAGGCCCCCAGGCAGAATCTTCTAGGTCAAGGCACAAGGCAAGGACCGGTCAGTTTAGGGGACACAGAAGAGCCTAGGATCCTCCCCTTGTGCCCCAACCCCACAGGAGACAAGGCCAGTTTGTCCAGTCAGCCAACAGACTTAGGCCAGGCTCCAGTTACATCCTGCACACAGAGGGAGGACCATGGTGACCGTCCCCAGTAGACAGGCAGGTGATGCAGGGTCGCAAAGCCTCTCCAGGCAAGTTCACTCTGTGGGATTCTACCTGTTACTCTTGAACTTGAAGGGTAGAGAAGGTGATCTCTAATTTCAAGCAAACTCTAATCTAAATCCTTATACTGTCTACAAGGCCCTGCATGGTCTACAGAACCCTGCCTACCTATTCTGCCACACTGCTTCTCACTGAACTTACTCCAGACGTACCACTTTCTGTTCCTCAAACAGGCAATTTCATTCCCACCTCTGGGCCTCCGCGCTTGCTGTTCCCTCCACCCAGAATGCGTTTCCCCAGATTTAACCCAGCCGCCTCCACCCGATTTTCATTTCTTGAGACCTTCCTGACCACTCTCACTTAAGTTTTGTGTCCACAGAAGTAGTCCACACCAGCACACCTATCTCATCACCCGATTTTCATTTCTTGAGACCTTCCTGACCACTCTCACTTAAGTTTTGTGTCCACAGAAGTAGTCCACACCAGCACACCTATCTCATCACCCTGTGATGGCTTCTGCATTGCACTCAGCTCTATCAGAAATCCTAACTTACCTAAATGGCTGGTGTGTTGTCTATGTTCCTATTAGAATCTGAAACCTAGACGAGAGGGGACTTTTTCACTCATGCCCAATTCTGCCTCCCCAGTGTCTATAAAAGTCCCTGGCCCATATTAGTACTCAATAAATATTTGTCAAATAAGTGAGATAATTAATTAATCAATCCATGTCTTGGGAGATCCATGACCCTTCACCTCCCTGAAGGGCCATGGATGAAAACCTGGTTAAGAGAATGTGCTGCTCAGGCAGATGTTAAAGAGACTAGAGCTCTAGAGTTTCTTTTAAACCATCTGCATCCAAAATGTCGGCAGCTGGGTAATATATGTGTTCATATCAAGTGGGGGGAAAGTAATGGCAACGTGCTGAACACACGGTCAGTGAAAAAAAAAAAAGAAACTTCCAGAAATGTCTTCATTAATGAAGCGGCTTGTGGGGCAGCCCCTTGAAATGCTGTCATTGTCAGTAATAAAACTCCTCTAACTGTGGACTTAAGGGCAGGGAGAGGGGTAAGAAGGGTGGCATTCCACCACGATTGAAAGGAGAGAGTCTGGAAGACTTAGGCCCTGAGTCCCGGCATGGTCCCGGGCCCACACCTTGTTCTGCTCCTGTGTCTCGGCTCTAATGAGGCTTCATGAAAAGCAGAGCTGCCTTTTAAGAAAATTTCATCCTAACCTGGAAACAGCAAAACGCAGCCAAGTCTCAACTACTGGACTAATGAGGTGGAGAAACAATAAATGAAACCTTCAGATAATTCAGAAATACCTTCCAGCAAAACCCTCTATGATCGAATAATAAAAACTTCTGTCATTTCTGTAGCATGGGATCACTCACAAAGCACTTTCACATCCCACCATCTCTTGTGATTCTCAAACTCCCCGCGAGGCCATTGTTAGCATCATCGGCACTTTACAGATGAAGACACTGAGGCTCAGCCAGACAGGAGACATACCTGAGTCCTAGACAGGAGGCAGAACAAGGGGCAAGACCCTGCGCCTGCTGACGGATTAACTCCCCACCTGGCCCACACTCCTCCCTGATGGGGGGCGTGAGAGCACCTGAGATGGTCCCGCAGGGCCCCGATCTCGGTCCCCTGGGCCAGCACCGGGAACCTCGCACCTGGACCGCCCCTGAGTCCTCACAGACACATTCATTTTCTCCTATCTCCCACTGCTGGGATTTGCTGTTTCATAACTTCCTCCAATTTTTTTCTAGAGCGCTCATTTCTCCTCAACAACCACAACACAGAGAGGCCCAGAGGCACGGCCATGTCCACCGTGCCTGCTGTTCCCCTGGCAGCAGCCAGAGACCCGCACCTCCAGGCTGTCAGGTCGTTGGGGATGCTGTGACTAGATGCAGAAAAGGCTCCAGCTCACACACTTAGGTGACAAAAACCTCCTTGGATCTGATGGACTCCTGTGGGCCACAGCCCTGGCAAGTGCAGGATGCACTGCTCAGAGGGCAGATTTGCGGTCAGACTGCCTGGTTCGGAGCCCCGGCTGGGCCACCTCCCAGCTATACGACCCAGGGCAAGTTATTTAGCTGGTGCCTCAGTTTCCTCTGAAAAATGAGGCTTATAACAGTACAGATGTCAGGGGCCTACTGTGAGTATTAAGGGAGAAAACACCTGCAAAAGCACTTAGTGTCTAGCACTGTCAAGCAGGGGCTTAAGAAGTGTTAGCTGTTGCCATCAATTGCTCTCATTCAGATACAATGTTCTTGAAAGGGTAAGAGAATCTACAAAGCATGAGAGCTGGGAAGAAACATGTACACATGTTAGGATGCAGCGTGCTTAGTAATACTGCAGAGAGAAGAACAAAGCAGACTGGAAGCCAAATACAAAACCAAAAACTCACTGGATGAGACAGAGAAAGCTTCCCTGAGAACATCAAGCTCATTCCAGCTTCAAGGTCTTTGCACTTGCTTGGCAAGGTCTATGCCCCCACCCTCCCATGGCTGGCTCCCTTGTCCCCTTCTCAGAGGGGCTTCCCCGACCACCCATCTGAAGGGACCTCCCCACTACCCTCCATCACTATCTTCACAGTATTTGTCACTCTCTGAAATGATCTTAACATGTTCACTTGCTTAGTGCCCAATTCCTCCACCAGAGTATTCGCTGTATGAAGCCAGGAACTTTGAGTGTTTTGCTCACTATTGCTTCACCAGGGGCCGTGAGAATGCCTAACACATAGCAGAGGCACCAAAAAATTTGGCTGAACCAATAACTGGACACTGAACTGAGCCATGAAGAATGAGTGGGAACTTCTCAGGTAGGAAAGGGTGTGCCCGGGAGGGAACCGTGAGGACAAATGTATATCTGACTTGAAGTGCTGCCCATAGTAAAAGTCCCAGAGGACTGTCTAATGTCAAATTAGATGATCTCCCATGACATGGGCTCCACAGTGTGATAAAACTCTCTTTAAGCTCTGAACCTCCACTCAGTCTTTCTAGAGCCTAGCATTCATACAGCAACTAGCCAGGCAACTCTAACCCCCTATCCCAATACCCCCCATCACAGCAGGGGGCAGGGGCACACCAGCACCCAGTGGGCATCTGCCATGTGAGAAGGAAAAACCTGGGCCTTCATCCACCTCCTTGAGGAAAGGAGCACGTAAGTGCATGTGACAACCTCATGCCAGGGGCCTCCTCCAGCAAACTGCCAGGATCTCAAGGGACTCATGGTCCACTCAGAGACTGTGTCCCCAGCCACAGCCTTCATGGGGAAAATTCACTTGTAATGAAGTGTTGACATCAAAATATTTCAAGTGTTTGAAAATTAAGAATTATATTAGGAGAGAACTATATTTTATCTAATAATACATAACTAAAATTATGTTCACAATCAAATATTCATGGCAATACTTAACATTTATTAAGCCCCTGCTTAAAAGTTTTGTTGATTCACATCAGAGAACTCTGAATTTATAATATAAAAATATATGCAAATGAAATCATTCATTCAGTAAACATTTATTAGGTGCCTCATCTGTGCCAGGCACTGAGTTATAGCTAAAAGAGTCACAGACCATTTCCTCACGATGCTCCCAGTCTGTGTGTGATATAAAGAAGGAGCGATCATTTCTACTTGAGTAGGTTAAAAAAATTTTTTTAATTAAAGAGTAGATCAAACAATAATAATGATAATATCAGCAACTAACATTTATTGAGCAATTAACTATCTCCCACACACTGTCCTAACACTCTTCACTCATTTAATCCTCACAACACACATATGAGGTCGAATTATTATTACTTGCATTTTATATATGAGGAAACTGAGATACAGAGAAGTTAGCTCACTTGCTCAAGGTCACAGAGCTAGTCAAAGACTGCAGGAATGGACTGTGCTTGACCTGGGACAAAGTAAAAGAAGTCACCAAGCAGTGTAATAGTGTTTCTCAACTTCGGCACTACTGGCACTTGGGGCCAGTTATTCTTTGTTGTGCGCCTGGCCTGTGAATTGTAGGAAATTTCGCAGTATCCCTGGCCTCCAGATGCCAGTAGCAACCTCCTCCCCGCCAACTCCTGTTATGACAAACGAAAATGTCGGCAGACATTCCCCAATGTCCCCTGGAGGGGAAAACCAACTCCAGCTGAGAACCACTGGGATCAAGGAAGGGCATGCCCACGGCGCCCTGGCAGGCAGTGGCATGGCAGGTCTGGGGAACTACGTACAAGCAGCGTGATGTGGCTGGGAGCTGGGGCAATTCAGGGAATGGCAAAGAATGAGGTTAAGGGGGTGAGCAGGAACTAAATCATAGAGACGTGTCACAGCCCACAGTAAGAATCTGGGCTTTACCTAGAGGACAGTGGAGAGCCACTGAGGCGTTTCAAGCAGGGACACGACAAGATCAGATATGGGTTTCAGAAATATGGAGCTGGAAGCCACCTGGCTTAAAGATGGTGCAGCAAGCGGGGGGCGGGGGGGGCGGGGGGGGGCAGGTGGTACTAATTTGAGAGACTCGCAGGAAGCCAGGGAAGAAAAATTTATTTGAGAGCACTGGAGATACAATGGCCAGGCTTGGGGATGGAGGACCCAGGGATAACACCAGCCCACAGACCTGGGTGACTGCATGGATGGCAATGCCACTCACAGTGACAAGAAGCAGGAGGAAGATGAGCTCAGTCTTGCACATGCTGAGTTCGAACTGCCGTGGCAGAGAGGCCATGCATGTGGTGATGTCCCTAGGCAACTGGACGAGCAGTGTTGTGAACCTCCAACCTGGGCTGGAGATATCTATTTAGAGCGTGAGCAGGTATGTGGTTGTAAAAACTTCGCTAGTGAATGAAATGATCCAGGAGAGATTAATAAAGTGAGAAGAGGCCTGAGGATAAAACCCCAGGTAATCATTAATATTTAAAGGCTTAGAGGAAGAACTGGACCCAGACAAAAAGCCAGAGCCAGAGATATCAGCGAGGTCACATCAGAAAACCATGAGAGAACAGTGCTGTAGAAGCTAAAGGAAAAGAGGGTGATACCAGGTGATGCTAGAATCCAGGGTCATGGCTGAATGGGAAGAAGCAACTGTTAAGCACCTAGGCCATTCATTCTGGTTATATTCATAAAATATATTTCCTTCCATGAGGAAAATATAAGTTACCAATATAAAAACACATTTCTCCAAATGTAGATACTTGAACAGAATACCAAATCAAACACTCCTTTGATTCACTTGTGATCTCACTCAGATTAGAAAACAACTCCAGTGTCAAAAGGCTGCCAAAATCATGACAGCTGAACACTGTAGGCCAAGCAGAGCCTCGGAATATAAAATCCAAGCTCCATCCAAACTCCCGCGCATAACAACATTAAGACCAACGTACAAGCATATACTCTTGACAAATTGTAAACTGATCTTTTCATGAGAGCCCAAACTTGATCATTGTTTATCTAGAAAAGCTCTGTTGAACTGTCAGAGGGTTTTACCATCAGACATACAGGTATGCTTGCAGAATATAAGGTCTTCTCTGAAGCAACATTTCAAAGAGTTACACATTCAATATACTCTTTTACCCAACACTTATTTGCAATCTATACATGCCTGGTTATTTGTCCATCACGCGAAGTGAATCTATTTGAGTGAGCGATTATGATGCAACGCCGCAGTACTCAAGAAGCGCGCAGAAATCAATTCTGAGGCGGGAGATATACAAGCACACCACAGGGCAGAAAAACGGATGACAATGGAGTCTTGGTCTCCCAAAATTTCCCTGAAAGAACGTATATTCCAGAATCCCAGGCTCAGAATCATTCTGCACACAAAATTCATTTCCAACACAAAGCCTTGGAATTGCATAACCTCAATCCATAGTGATCTTACACCACATTAGCCTTTCCCCCAAAACATCTTCTGTTCCGTTGCATTTTAGGTCTACAGATAAATGAGATAAAATGGGACATAAGCTTAAAGGGCTTTATTACTGGTTTAAATATTCACAATGCCACAGTCTGCCGCAGACAGATCCGAGTCATGTGGTTAAATGTGCAAACAGTTACTCAATTTAATTTCATCTTGCAGAAGTTGAAAAACAAGCTGTAATCATGGTGGATGCTGTGCATTTTATTCCAAAAGCCACACTATCTTTTATTTTCCTGATTGGATTTTATTCTTGGACACAGGAGGAGTGGGCTTCCACCCTAAGCATGCTAATTCACAGGGCATTACGAGGCCGGGCCTAAATCGGGCGACAGCTGGATCGCTCCTGGATGGGCTTGCTGCAGCTCCTTAAAGAGACGGGGTCCAAGCTGAGCCACTGCCCAAATCCTCATCCCGAATGGTGGCACACCCCACTGCACTAAGGCCTGGAAGTCCACAGAGTCAGGAGCCCTGGTCTTTAGGTGAGGAAGGAGCCCCAAAGCACTTCAGGTTCTATCCTGCCTTTAGCACAAGGCTCCAGGATCACGCTCCCTGTGCTCTGCCAAGACCCTTGGACAAGTTACTCCACTTCTCTTTGCCTCATTTTTCTCATCTGTAAATTGGAGATTATAATAGAACCTACATCAGAGAGCTCATGTGAGGAATAGATAAGAGTGCACATATTAAGTTTTTAGCACAAGACCTGGCCTAGATTAAGTTCCCATTATCATCATTAATATTATCTAGTAACCTCACAGAGAAAAATCTGTGTATTCATGATCTGACTCCATAACAAATTACCCCAAAACTCAGTGGATTCAATCCACAAGCATTTATTATCTCAGTGTCTGTGCATCAGGAATCTCAGCACAGTTTAGCTCAGCGCCTCTGCCTCAAGGATCCTCACAGGCTGCAATCAAGTTATGGGCCAGGGTCTCATCTGAAGGCTCAGCTGAGGGAGAACCGCTTCAAAGTTCACACACGTGGTTGTTGGCAGGATCCAGTTCCTCCCAGGCTGCTGGGCTGAGGGTCTTAGCTGGCTGGCGACCAGAAGCCTCCCTCAGTTCCTTGCCACGTGGCCTAGGCCTCTCATTGTGCAGCTCTAAACACGGCAGCTGGCCTCCATCAGAGCAAGCAAACAGAGCACAAAAGGGCACACAAGATGGAAGCTACGTTCTGTCTGTAACCTAGTTTCACCAGTGACACCCTATACTCTTGCCATATTCTGTTTGTCAGAAGTGAGTCACTAGGTTCATTCAAGGGGAAAAGCTCACACAAGGGCATGAACACCGCGAGGTGGGGATCGCTGAGGGACACCTTAGAGCCCTGCCAGTTATAATGTGAAAAGCCAAACTCCTCGCAATGAGCATCCAACGCCTTCTTTCCATCCTTCAACAAATATTTGAGTACCTACTTTGTACCAAGCTCTGCACAAAGGCCCTGAGAATATATTGCAGAACAGAGACATGCCTTTGTTCTCAGGAAGCTGATAATCTAGCAGGAGACATGAAAGAAATAAGACATATTACTATGGAATTTAAGTTGTGACAAGCGCCATGAAGAAAAAAATACATCACGTAACATCGCAGGAAGAATGTGAGTCGTTCCGATTCATGTAAGGCTTCCCAGAGGAAGAGAGCCAGGCTGAGACCAAAAGGGTGGGCCAGAGTCAACCTGGTAAAGGGCAGGGCCAGGAAAGAGGTCCAGACACAACAGAACGACAACAGGAAGGCTGTGAGGTCAGCACACCCTGCACATGGCGGGCTCACCGACAGAGGGGTGGAGGCAGGACAGGGCCCGGCGGCATTAAAGTTTCTAACCGGCCACTGTTCTCAACTAAATTAAATTCACGAAGTACAATTCAGATAGTTCGGCCCCTCCAGGATTTGGGTTCTATCCACCAACAAACTACCGCAGAGACAATTAATAAACCTACTTTGGTCTCAATTTTCCAGACCTTCAAACCTCCAATGCCTTGTATTTTAATAATGTGTCCATGAAGACAGGCTTCCATAAAGGACACACTACCTCTAACCACAAGCAGATCTCATTCCGATGAATTATCGCTAACCAAAAGTGCTCACTTAGAACCATGACGACTCCTTCTCATTCCGTTTCATTAAGTGCAATCCATTTTTCCATAATGAGGCTAACTGACTCCTGGAGTTAAAGAGAACACGGGAATCGAGGGAGACCGAAACGCTCAAAATAAAGCTGCTTTCTGTTGGTTCTCAAGGTTAGAGAACAGATGCAGCCCAGTGGGAGTTAAAAGAACTTTCCTTCAGGGCACTCAAATTCTTCCCAATGCCCTCTCTTGCTTGCCAGCAAGCTGCGGGTTCAGGTGTCAAACAGCCACACAAGGACACATCTCAATGTATCTGAAACCCGATACATTTGTACAGGAAAAGAAATTTGTAGCTCCTCACTATATTCGTGTTAACCTGGGCTGAGATACTTAACGATAAATGGCCTACATTGTAATCCTATTGACAAAGGTCCATCTTTCCTACTGAGGCTGTGAAAACCCCTAGTACACTGTCAGTAGTCAATCCACACATAATTATGCAATTAAGGTGACACGTTTCTTATGCTCAAAAATTGAGTGTCGATGGTAAGCCAGCTCTTGGAACAGCACGCCTGTAGCCCCACTTCCCTCACACCTAACACCAGGACGGAATTCCCAAGGTAAAACTCACAGTCAGAACAAAGCAGACCAGATCAAAGTTGCATGCTTTTCTGGGGCAAGAAGGTGTAGTGGGATAAAACTGGGGAAGAAGGGCTGCCCATAAAAAACAAACAAACAAAAAACACGTTGTCTAGTCACCTGCATCATGACAGCTTCAGCCATGATACGGTGGAGAAAGGGAGTCAAGAATGATGGACCAGGAGAAAACTACTTAATGAGAGAGTTCAGTAAGCTTTTAGAGCAGCTTAGGGAAACAGCGGAAGACTGGAGGCCCCTAAATTTAGAGTTTGTTGGCTGGCAAAACAAGCCTCTGGCTAGAAGTTGGAAGAACTGGATTCCAACCTCAACTAACTAACTTTTTGGCCATTAGCAGACATCTTCAACCAAGCAATTAGCAAGTAATTATTGAGTAGATGCTATGTGGTCAGTACTGAGTAGGCTTCGCGGTTGACACCAGGGGAGTTAAGGCTCCATCGCTGCCCTCAAGGAACTTCACTTTTTAACTCAGGATGAAAACCATATATGCAGTAGAACCTCAACCTTCCAGAACCTGCCAGGATTGACTCTCTGTTACTCAGTCTTCTATGAGTTGAGAGTTAAAGCTTTAAGTATAAGAGCTTTTAACATTTAAGTGCTTTTAATATGGAAATCTTTCAGAAATACACTATCTCAGCATTTCCAAAGTGTTTAAACACACACACACATTCTGCTGTATATTAATTATTGCCTAAAAAAGTTAGGTGGTCTCACAGTCAATAAGTTTTAGAAACAATGGGTTGAAAATTAAATAGGATTCTTTACTATAGGACTTCTCAGAGCCTTTTAAAAAATACATGTGTATTGTGAGCATCTAAAAGGAGACATGACATATTTCTCCAGGGAATCATTTTTCTCAGGGGATTAAGGTTTTGTACCATGTCCTTTGGAAAGACTGGGCTGTACACTTCCCTTTCACCTTAAACACTCCTGATAGCTCAGAATTGTCTTACCACGGGCCTGAGTCATTGCGACGGGCTGGTGAGGAGGATGAACTGCTGTACAGAAAGTGCCTTCCTGCCACTGGCCACCCTGAACAAGGAGCTGGGTCCTGGTGGCAGCGCTGGACACCCCCTAGTCAGGCTGCACGACTGACCGTGCTGCGGGGGTGGGCTTTCTGGGCAGCACAACCTTCATACTCTGATCTGGAACCCAGAGGCGGGCTACGACAACCTTTCAGGACCTAGAATACCCCACCCCCCATATGAAACTCCAGTGCAAGGTATCACCTGCCCTCAAAGTCCCAGCTCCTTTAGGAAGATTCCAGACCACATTGCCCTTTTCCTGCTCCACTCAGAGCACAGATGGCCTGCAAGATGTTCTTGGTGCTTACCCGGGCATTGCCTTATGACACTTCCTATGTTTCCTTTTATGACTGCTGTCCTCTTGGACCGTTTCTTTGTGAAAGGATTTGTAGGCACATCCTCAACTAAACAATGCATTCCACAAGGACAGGGACTTTGTCTCTCCCTTAAGCACAGCGAACATAGGCTTTCAATTTTTCGTGATTGACCAAGAAAAGTTGAAAGAAAAATGCAAGGTATTGTTATGAAAAGAAGTCTGCCAGCCCAGCACTGGCCCTCCTGAGATAAGAGCCTGCTATTTGTCTTATCCTTGGGTACAGTGTGGGAGGCCAGCCCCCCTGCTGTGATGCAGTTAGCAGTAAGAAGGCCAAATCCAAACAGAGGTGGAGGAGGCCACAGGCACATCTGGAAAAGGCTTCCGAAGTGGTGGCTGCCGAGCATGGTACCTCCAAGACCCCAGCAGGGCCTGACGGGGGTCAGCCGTCTCCAAACCCAGTCTGGTGGCTCATGCTGCCCTAGAGCCAAGCCCTCTGCAGTGCCTGGAGACCACCTTGGTACAGGCTCTCCAGAGGCAGAAAGGAATTCACCAACAAAGAACAGCAACAGATCCTGGCTTCCCTCCCTCCACTACCCAAAGGGAGGGTCCAACTGGAGGTGCCGCCCAAAGGTCTGGGGGAACTTCCCGGGCCCCAGTGGGAGGTGGTGTGACATGACAGGAGCATGGGTGTCTGGAGACAGGCCACCTAGGTCTGAATCATGGCTGTCTTGTGATTTACCAGTGTCCTTGGGCAATTCAGTTAATGTTCTGAGCTTCAGTCTCCTCATATGTAAATTGGGGTGAAAACAGTTCCTTTTTTATAAAGTTGTGAGAATATATGACAATTGCACAGAGCGCTTAGCCCACACTGGGCACACAGTAAATGCTCATCGAACACTGGCCCTTCTTACTAATCACCACTTCCCCTAACCATGGTCTGCCTGACGCAAGACTCAGCTCTGATCAACTCTCCACCCCAAGCTGAGGTCCCCATGGCCACAGCGGGTGATCCAGGCCTGGTGTATTCAGATGACATATGCTTAAGAAATGAAAATTATATTTTGCATAATTAGATTGGCAAATTTTGCTGCCCTCCCCACCAGATGATAATACTCCCCAAAGGCAAAGTACCTGTGTACTTTCTTGCTTTGACATTTAATAGCTGTGAGGGCTTGGGCAGCTTCCTCATCTGTAAAAATGCAGATGATAATAGCACCTACTTTGTTCTGCTGCTGCAAAGGTTAAATGGAAATATGCATCAAGTGATCATCACGTAGGAAATTCGCAATCAATGGGAGTTGCTATTACTATTCGTGTGGCTACATTTTCTAGAATCAAGAGAAAGATCCACCACCATGGCTTTTGCTGCCATAGCATGGTTAACAAAGATGGTTGGAAACTGCAGGGCCTTGGCGGCTGTTCTGAGTTCATGTGAAAACCCAGAAGCAGTCCCATTACCACCAAGCATAATGATGGCTCCTGGGGACCAGCAGTCAGTAGATCAGACCCAGCGCAAATGCAGCCAAGCAGGAGGGGAGAGTCACAGCAGTAAGAAAAGGAGCACCTCCTCAGAGCGGGAGGGGCCTTGGCCCTCTCTCCACCTCTCAGCGGGGAAATGAGAGGCTGAGAACAAGGTCGTCAGGGAACTCTGCAGCCTGGCAATCAGCACTGATGTCCACGGGCCCTGAGGGCATGGAAAATAATGCGGCAGAGTGATTTAGCCCAGGTAGATTGGGCAGGAGGAGAGAAGCAAGCAGTTGACAAGGTGAGCAGAGAGAGGAGTGATGAAAATGCTCAAGTTGCAAGCTGCAGTCCTGGTGGCGGGCACTCTCTCCACCAAGGAATTCATCTGGAGAGCAGCTCGCCGGGGACTCGCTGCCATGACACAAGGACACACCATCAGGCAGACCTGGGTCAAGCACTGCCAGCAGACCACGTGCACACTCACACTGGACCTTAGGCATGGAGACACTTCAGGAATGGTTTGGTCTGGGGCTGCAATTCTCCAGAGGCAGAGTTCCTGGTCAGACAGGAGCTATCCCTGTCACTATCTTCCCTTTGACACCCCTAGCCCCCTTGTCCAGGTAGAAGGGCGATCTGCCAGGAAAAAAGGGTGAGCAAACCTCGGAACGTAGGTGATATAATGCAGGAAAAGAAATACAAATATCTGAAGTACATGAAAAATGCTCAACGCAAATGAACACGTCATTGAGATTTCAAGTTTCACCTATCAGGACCAAAATGCAAAGGCTATAACCCAGTCTGGGAGGAAACAGGCACTCACGTACATTGCTGGTGAGAGTGTTAATTGGGGCAACCCATGGGAGAGGAGAATAATTTGGCAAGACCTATTAACATTATTAATGCATACACCCTTTGACCAAGCAAATCTACTTCCGAAATTTAACCTACAGATACAGCTGCACATGAGTGAAATGGAGTTTCCACAAATCAGTCATTGCAGCATTGTTTTTAACAGCAAAATTCAGGAATGAATCCAATTTCCACCAACAGGAAACTAAGTAACTAAAGTACATATATCCAGACAATGGAATACAATGTAACTTTAAAAAAATAATTAGAACCCAAGAGAAAAATGGGCAAAATTTATAAACAATCCACAAGAAAAGACACGCAAAATATATTAAAAGATGCTCTACTTCATTTGTTACAAGAGGAATGGAAATGAAAACTACATTGTGATACCATTTCTTAGCTATCACATTTGCAAAAATTCAAAAGCTTTATCACATATTCTGTCTGTGAGGTTGTGGGGAAACCAGTTCTGTCATACATCTCTGGTAGGAGTGCAAAATGATTCAACCCCATGGAGGGGGATTTAGCAACACCTAACAAAACTGCATATGCTTCTACTCTGACCTAGCAATCCCACTTCTAGGAATTTACCCCCAAGATGGAACTTCACAAACACAAAACAACAGATGCACATAGTTATTCACTTGCCTTCATGAATTTGCCAGAAAACAATGAAACAACCTAAATGCCCTTCCATAGAAGACTGGCTGAATAAACTACTATAAACCCACGTGGTGGAAAAACTCTGCAGCCATACTCAAAAATGAGAAGGATTTCAACCAACTGCTATGGGACTCTTTCCAGGATTTATTGTTAAGTGAAAAAAGCAAGGCGCAAAAGTACATATGATATATATCCATATACCCACACACACTATAAAAAGAGGAAATAAAAACATACACATATGTGTACTTATAGAAAGAAACACAGAAATAAAAACTATAAGCTAATAAAAACAGTTACCTATAGTAGGTGGGTGTAACAGACAGCAATGCACAGCTACAGGGAGTAAGATTTCTAAATAATCCTTTTTATATAGTTTTGATTTTGAACATGTAGATATTTCACATTTTCAATAACAAAAATTTTTAATGACAAGAAATCAAACTCTAAAGTTGAATACAAACAGTAATAAACGAACCCAAACATCTGTTAAAGTGGTAACAAAATCACAAAAAAATAACAAAATAAAGAAGAATTTATTCAAGCAATTTTGGACACACACTACTCTGACTACAAGCCCTTACTGGGACACATTTTAAGGGCAAAAAGAACTGCAAACAAATCTTGAACTTTACTTAGCAGGTTTGCTGTGAGTAGTAGCATTGATGCTGTAGTTCCTAGACTCTTGTGTACAAAGGAGAATAAAAAACATGAGTAACTGTATTGATATTAGGAATCAGGGCTCTCACTGCAGAAAAAACAAATTTATGGCATCTAGCAGTGTGGTGTTCAATTTACACTGAAAGTATTGGTATGAGCACACAACTTACACAATCCCTACCTTCACACACTTACAGAGCCTAAAAGTAATGACAAGTTCCAGTACTGACAAGAACACCCAGTACCCAGATCTTGGTTTCTAAATATCGGTTCTCATTAGAAAGAACCAGCCTCTTTGAATAAATGTCTGATTCCAGGACTGCAGAGGGAAAGACATGAGATAATCCTAGAACATCTTACTATGCCCGAAAGCAAGAGAGTGCCCAAAAGGACACAAAAGGAAGCTTGAATGGGTTCCCACAGTCAAACCTGGGACAATGTGAGCATCAGGAGGAATAATGACAACACACTGAATGGTAACACATTCAATTTTTTTAAAAATCCATGTGTCCAGTGTTACTAAAAAGTAATACTTCTTTGCTAAAAATTAAAAAAAAATACAAGCTACAAAATATAGAAAGAATATAATTGGAAAATCGTCACTTTGCAATCCCCAGTGTAGTAACTGATACAGGCAAGGACCATCAATGCATGCTAAAACCACTGGGTAAAAGATTTTTAAGAACAGAATATTCTCACGGTCTCAAAATTCCACCCCACAGATTGTTTATTAAATACAAAGGGCATAGAATACCTTTACAATGAGGGACCTGGCAGACACCACCTTGACCAAATGATCAAACTGAGCATCCCCAATAGCGAAACAGATTGGTATTAGGTATCTTATGCGATATACTGCTAAGTACATAACATCACCCGTGTGGTCTTCCTGCCCAAATGTCTAATCTGAATCTAATTGAGAAGAAGCAATCAGATAAATACAGATTGTGAAACATTCACAAGAACAACTGGCCTTAACCCTTTAAATATTTCAATGTCCTGAAAGACTCCCTGCCCCAAAAAACTGTGGAGGTATTCCTCTTTTCTAGACAAAATGTGACACGACAACCAAATTCAATAGTCAATTTTGACTAGTTCCTAGAATGGGGGAAAAAAAAGCTCTAACAGTATTTTTAGAAAGAAGGAGAAATTTTAATGTAGACCTGATAACATTATTGTATTAAAGGTAAGTTTCTTGGCTCTGATAATTTTTTTAAAATGTGGGGTTCTTAGAAAACGTCTCAGATAATGTGTCTTAAAAATAAAGAACAAAAAAAAAAATAAAGAACGAGGAAGTTCCCTATGTTCTAATATTTTTAAAAGTCTCTCCAGACTATTCTACATTAAAAAGGCAAGACACATAACAGTGTATAAAGAATCCTACCTTGGTTTTAAAAGTGGGGTAGGGGGTACAATACACAGTTTTGTTTGCTTGTATGTGCACATGAAATTTCTAGATGAATATACAAGAAATGAGTAACAGTGGTTACCTGTGGCAAAGAGGAGCAGGGAACAGAACAAGGGAGACAAGAGATAGAGGTGCGGAGCAAGTATACCCACCATGTACTTTTTTAAATATTTGGAACCATGAGTAGGTATTATCTACTCAAAAAAATACCAGTGAACATTGTTTTTTAGAAAAGAAACAAAAAGACCTAGAAAGTGGAAGGACTAGGTCAGTGGAAGAACTTAGGGACCTTTAAGGAGAGGTGTCACTATGTCCTTGGTTTTGGAAAACATGGTCTTCCCAGTCTGAGTAGGGGAAAGCAGGTGTGCAGGGCAACAAAATACATCCAGAGTCTTAGATGTTTGCATATTCTTGTTCCCTGGCAATTCAGCAATTCTTTTCCTAAAAACTTATCATAAGAAAATAATTATAAAGATGAACAAAGATTTAATCACCAAAAAATATTCATCACAACATTATTATAATAGGGACAACCTGAAAAAGCCCAAATGTTAAAAAAAAAAAAAAAAGCCTTGGGCTTCCCTGGTGGTGCAGTGGTTGAGAGTCCACCTGCCGCTGCAGGGGACATGGGTTCGTGTCCTGGTCCGGGAGGATCCCACATGCCACGGAGCGGCTGGGCCCGTGAGCCATGGCCGCTGAGCCTGCGCGTCTGGACCCTGTGCTCCGCAACAGGAGAGGCCACAACAGTGAGAGGCCCGCATACCGCAAAAAAATAAAAATTAAAAAAAAGCCTTATTTAAATAAATTATGGAGTATCTACCCAAAGCAATACTAGGAAGACGTGATCAAAGTATATGCCATGACATAGAAAGATGTTTATGTAGCATGTTAAAGTGTAAAGAGCATATGCATTACATCATTTCATTTAAAATTATATACATGTAGGTAGGTATAATAAATGCATAAACCAATATAGCTATCTTAGGGTGATGGGATTACAGATACTTTTTCTTCATTCTATTTTTTAATTTCCTCAAAAAAGTGAGATTTTAATAACTATAATTTTTAAGAAGTGAATTTATTTTTGTAAATAGGACTGGAAAAGCCTTGTGCAGAAAGCTTCTGCACAGGTATATCCAGACACCTTTCCCACCAACTTCAAGGTCAGGAAGAGACCTGCAGATCACTCAGAGTTTGGGGACTGCCAACTCATGTCTCTTAGCGCCTGTAATGTTTCTCAGTATAACTTGTGGAAGGGGAAAAGGGAGGGGAACCAACACACTGGCTAGGATATCAAAACAAACCTGTCAGCCTGCCAACAACCTCTAAGAGCAGCTCTGCCACAAGAGTAGGTCAACGTCCACTGGACCATGACAACGGTTTCCTGCCAACCCCCCAGGGGATGATCACACTGGAGGGGGGAAACATGGCCTCATTTCAACCATGGGCCCCTTGCTAAGCTCGGCATGTCAGCTCAGACAGCACCTGAAGCTAAGGACTCCTGTAATAAGCTGACAGAAGCAGCTCCCACACATCAGCATAGCCTCGTGGCTCTGGAAACAGGGACACCTGGCTTCATGTAGTGAAGCTGAAAAAGCCCCAGTTTCCATCAACTTGCTGGCTGCCGAGCCAGTTAATAGAATGAGGTTTATTTCCACCAGCAGCACACCATGCTTGAGAACGGAAGTTCGAAGTCCAACCCAGATTTGAACCTCCCCTTCTTTTCTTTAGCTGTTCTGTCTGGCAAGTGTCTTACTCGTTCTGAGCCTCAGGCTCCTCGGGGATCTTCAGGAGAGCTATGAAGATGAAACAAACTATGTGCAAAGCACGTGGTAGAGAAGTTTAGTTTATGCGTGGGCATGCACGTGCGCAGAAAGAGAATGGATAAACAGAAAGCAAAATGGTGACAGAGCTAAATTAGAAAAGCACCTGTTAGATACTAAATCTCAGTAAATATAAATTATTCCTATGCTAGAACAAAGATTAGTGAGCTAGAGTCATCCACCAACAGACCAGAAACCAAACATGAGGGCTTGAGACACAATCCCCTGTGGCTATAGTCAAAATCTCCAGGACATAAGACTGACACTGGTATCTCAAAAAGGGAAGAAGTTACTGGATTAAAAAAAAAAAAATCACATCCAAGTCCCACATATATCAGGAACATAAGATCTGAAATAACCACTGGTTTTACTTTAAATGGAACATCAACTAAATGACCCAATAAAAAGTGACATGGACATATATACACTACCAAATGTAAAACACATAGCTAGTGGGAAGCAGCCGCATAGCACAGGGAGATCAGCTCCGTGCTTTGTGACCACATAGAGGGGTGGGATAGGGAGGGTGGGAGGGAGACACAAGACGGAGGAGATATGGGGATATATGTATATGTATAGCTGATTCACTTTGTTATAAAGCAGAAACTAACACACCATTGTAAAGCAATTATACTCCAATAAAGATGTTATTTAAAAAAAAAGAAATTAAACTCTCTCTCATGTCCCTAGTTAATTTGAACAGAAAAAAAAAAACAATTGCAGGGCTTCCCTGGTGGCGCAGTGGTTGACAGTCCGCCTGCCGATGCAGGGGACACGGGTTCATGCCCCGGTCCGGGAAGATCCCACATGCCGTGGAGCGGCTGGGCCTGTGAGCCATGGCCACTGAGCCTGCACGTCCAGAGCCTGTGCTCCTCAACGGGAGAGGCCACAACAGTGAGAGGCCTGCGTACCACCAAAAAAAAAAAAAAAAAAAATTGCATTCAGCAAAGCTTCCCATGTTGACCAACATAAGCTAGGTTGCAAGTCTAGAGGTTGTTTAAATTAGTAAGTAAATATATTAGTAGGACTTCCTATTCATCAATGAACTACTATTTTGCCAAGCAGAGAATTAGGCCCCTTAAATAAGGAGTGTGTTGAGTGACTGGGATTTCTGATGCCCTCCAAAAATATGATTAATACCAAAGCTGAGCACTAAATTCCTACATATTCCTTTTACAAAAAAAAAAGAAAAGTGTCAAGCAACAGGCATCCAGATGTTGAGGAATGCTTCTTACCTACAGGGCTTCCAAAAATGGGGCAGAACTGATCCCACCATTACCCCACTCTGGCCCTCACCTTCTCCCCAGTCTGTATGAGAAGAGGACCAGAGTGGGGAGAAGGTGGTCACTGGAACATGCAGTGTTGACCAGGTTCCCCCAGTGAGGTGTATTTCCCCTTTCAAGTGCAATTTAAGAGAGTATTACAGAACAGCTTAAAAACTGGGGGCACCTGCAAGGGGAGAAGATTTGTTTCCCCAGTTGGAAATCTTCTCAAACAATGGACTTGCTCATCTGTCCCATGACTAATTGAACAGGAAAGAGAATTCAAGAGGACTGGCCAAACAGAGAACAGACAGCATTGGGGGAGCATCTGCCCAGATTATTTAGTAGAACAAGGAGATGAGAGCTTAGAGAACAAAAGAACATAGAAGGCAGCTCAACTGGAGCCATTTTATGTGCATCCCTGCATGGGGACCAGGTGAGAGGACCTTATTAGCATAAGGCTATGGGACAGACATCTGGGAGAGGATGCTCTAAGGATGTTATTAATGCCACTGGCCAAACAGGTGATTTCCCCTCCTTCCAGGTCCATGGCAGGATCACCCTTAACTGCCCCACTGATGTGGAATCTGGCCACATGACTTGCTTTATTCAAAAGAATGCCTCATTTAAGACAAAGCACTGAGCTTCTAGTGCAAGGCCCTGCAGCACACACTTCCTCCTGCCATGGTGATTGTGAACCCACAGAGATGCAGTCTTCATCAGCCTGCTGGCCTGTGGACAAGACAGATCAGAGTCCTACCAACCCATGAGAGATGGGTGCACCAGGGAGAAATAAGACCTTGTTTTAAGCCATAAATATCATTTTTGGAGTTCTTTGTTACCACGGCATAACCTAGCCTATTCTGACTGATAAAAAAAGCAAAATGAAGGAAAAGGTTGATGTGAAGTCTAACAACCCCACCAAGGAATTAGGTAGTAGGCAGGTCCCCTGCCTGACTCTCCAGAGAACCCACCTTGATGCCAATCCTGGGAGGAAAAGGATTAAACAATAAATTATATATTCACCACCACACCAGCTCCTCGAGCCACAAGTCTAGACCACGCAGGCGAAGTGAAAGAGAAAACTCCAAATCTGTTCACGAGATGCAAGTTTTAAACTCAACTGGCCTTAGTTTTAAAGCTAAAAATGATGGAAAACTATGGAACGTGCCCAAGATGTTATTAAGGGAAAGTGGCGATTAAAAATAAACAAAATTGTCTCATGTTTATTTCCTAAATTGAAGCTCCTCAATAAGCTGGTTGCCCATACATGTTTGGCAAACAGGGACATGTGTTTATGACTGATCTCAGAAAACTGCAGCTGTTCCCCGTTTCCTTAAAACACACACACACACACACACACACACACACACACACACACACACACACACAATTACTGAAATAATCCTAAAAAGACAATCAATATTGCCCCAAGACAATCAGCTCTAGTTGGCCCTACCAGCCATAGTGTACTAATCCTATCATATGGCCTTCCTGCTTCTTTTAGAGACAGAGTTGCTTTTCTTTGCACAAAGAAGTTACACCCTACAGGGAGAGAGAAACGATTAGGATATCATGAAATAATGTGTCCAAGAGAAGCGGGCTTAGAGCCCAACCATGCTATTGAGAAGGGTGTGCACTGAACAGCCGGAGTGTGGGCATGAGGTGTTACAGGGAGGAGACCCATTAACAGGTAAAGGTTCTCTGACTTTCTACTCTGTCTTCAGCCAAGAGAGACAAAGTCACACTACGTAACAAGCTATTGGAAGAAAAGGAAGGGAGAGAAGAGGAAGGGTTTATGGGGCTGTCACGTAAAAGACTCCTGAGTAACATAGGGACCAAAAGAACACAGAGAACAGAGGTTTTGAGAATGTAGTTGTGGGTTATGAATTGGATCTTCCCTAACATACTTTGAAAGACAGAAAGAAAAACTGGAATTCTTTCTGAAATCCTTTGGCTACTGGGCTGTGCATCTGTGAGCAGAATTTTAAACAAAGCCTTGACTGTGTGGGGCCCTGGGATCTATTTGGGTGACAGATCCTGCTACAGAAACTTCTCTGCTCACAACATCCTTCCCCTTGCCCTCTTTATCCGATCCTCCCCAAAAGGCACGGCACAATTCAGAACATCCTTCTCCCCACAAGCCTCCCTGACGTCTCTTATGGGATTGGATGATCCTCGCTGGGGTTCCCAGAGCATCCTGTGCTCCCCTGCGTTCACTCACAGCGCCTGTGTTATGACTGTTTATTTTTCTGTTTATCCAAGTAGAGCATCAGCTCCTTAGGGCCAAGATTTAGTACTGAATTTCCACATTTGTGAGCCTGGCACCATGTCTAGCACACACATATTCAATAATTAAGATGATCTAGTCTCCCTCAAGCTCAAAAATTTACTTCACCAAAATAATGAGAGGAAAATGATTCTTAACACAAGCTGAGTTTCTTGCCTGTGCACCAGCATCTCTGCTACCTCTGCAGAGCCTCAGCTACTCTGCGTATCAGTCTTGTACGCTATGAAAACATCTCACATGAATACTCAGTCTGTGGAGCGGGGAGGAGAGTGGAGAGTGTGTGCGATTTAAAAATTATGACCGACGAAAAGCATCTAAAAAGTTACTGCAGATTGGTTTGTGTGTCAAGGTCCCACTTTAGATAACTAGTAACAGAGTGGCCAAGCCTGCCATAGGTCTGTATAAAAGCCACAACAGAAGAGGTCCTCCAGAGTTGTGGAAAGGGGAGCAGAGGTGGGCAACACGGGTTTTCTTCTCTTTGCTCCTTGTCCCCAAAAGTACGCCCAAGAACTCAATGAGCCTTTTGACGTTAACTCAAGGCTAGAAAGGAGAATGATCCACTTTTAGCTTAGCATCACACACGACTTACGTTGGAGGCAAGTTAATCTTCAAAGTGGAAAGGGTCTTTCAGACCAGACCAAAAGGAAGATCTTTCTCCACACTCCTACCGACGCCTAAAACATCCAACCTTCCCCAGAAGTGAGACCAGGCAGGGTAGAGATAGCAACTCATGGGGGATGTAAAGGACAGAAATTGATGGGCCTTGAGGAGGATGCAGAATAAAGGAGAAAAAGAAGAGCACTTTTTAATGGGGAAAGGGGACATGATGGAAATGCCCAATGGTACAGGGCACATGCATGGTACACCGTCATCCTGACCTAAGGCTTCACATCCATGAAAAGAAGCCAGGGAAACATGCAAATAGGCGAGACAAACTACTCTCCTCATCTCCGCTACCTTATGGACTCAGCGCAGACTGGTGGACTACACAAACCAGAAGCAAAGGCCTGATCAGCTAGCCTCTGGGAGGCTGAGAGGGCCTGATCACTTTCTTATGGGTTCTGCTCCCTTTCCCATCCCAAAGTGCTACAATTACACAGGGAAAGAGAAAAGGCCTCCCAGTACATCCTCAAACATGTAATGAACATCTGGCAGCCTCAGAGAGACCAGAATTCAGGAGCCAAGGCCCTGCAAAGTGAGAGAGTGGCATGGACATATATACACTACCGAATGTAAAACAGACAGCTAGTGGGAAGCAGCCGCATAGCACAGGGAGATCAGCTCAGCGCTTTGTGTCCACCTAGAGGGGTGGGATAGGGAGGGAGGGAGGGAGGGAGACGCAAGAGAGAGGGGATGGGGATATACTTATGCATATAGCTGTTTCACTTTGTTATACAGCAGAAACTAACACACCATTGTGAAGCAATTATACTCCAATAAAGATGCTAAAAAAATTTTTTTTTTAAAAAAGAGCCAAGGTCCTGGAATACAGAAGCTCACAAGCCAGCTGTGCCTCCAACAGGCAAAACAAGAACCCAGGGGGAGGAATACGCTCTCTAGTACGAAGCTGTGTGGTGTGGGCTGTCACTGCTACAGGATTCACAGGAGCAGGTCGTTAAAATCTGCTGTGCAGCCTATGAGAAAGAAGTGAGCTGTGAACAAGGATTATCCTGTTGGAAGTAATGGCTACTACCCAAGATGTGTGGCAAAACGAGATTCAAGGGAGAGTCACCAGCCCAGCCATCTGGAGACCGTCAGTTCTTTGGCGGAACGGAAATACTTTTATGCTGCATTTTCCTGCTCCTCAGGGAAACAAAATCAAACAGTGTCTCTGACTCACAGTGCAGGCAATTTACCCTGATTCACAGGTAAATGCACAACATCTCACACAAAAACTCCCTGTGGCCATTTATCTTGGCAAAAAATAATTAAAATCGTATGGTTTTTTAATATACCTGATTGGCTGTGATGATGCATCAGATTTCCTCAAGATGTAAAAAATAATGTATGTGTTTGATTCATTCTTCCTTCTCTTGGCACTGGCAAAGTCAAGTATCTAGAACCTGAGGTGCTCATGTCCTAGAATGTAAGCTCCACTGGGGCAGAGAATTTTGTCTCTATCCCAAGGCCTCAGACAGTCCCTGTCACACTGATTCCTTAAATGAATGATGAAAAGAATGACTCCCACATATGCCCCTCACCCTCCGCCTCATCCACCTGGACTACACCTCACATTAAAAAATCATCCTCATAAAAGAAACAACCATATCTCTAAGGCCAGCATTTCGCAACCTTGGTACTGTTGACACTGCGGGGTAGGGGGGCGTGCAGGGAGTCATGTGCATGGTAGGACATTTAGCAACATTCCTGGCCTCTACTCACTAGATGCCAGTAGCACCGTCCCCCCCCTGCACCCCACCCCCAGTTGTGGCAATCAAAAATATCCCCAGGGGCTTCCCTGGTGGCGCAGTGGTTGAGAGTCCACCTGCCGATGCAGGGGACGTGGGTTCGTGCCCCGGTCCAGGAGGATCCCACAGGCCTCAGAGCGGCTAGGCCCGTGAGCCATGGCCGCTGAGCCTGCGCGTCCGGAGCCTGTGCTCCGCAATGGGAGAGGCCACAACAGTGAGAGGCTCGCATACCGCAAAAAAAAAAAAAAGGTCCCCAGACATTGCCAAACGTCCCCTGGGGGCAAACTCTTCCCTAGTTGGGAATCACTGCTCTAGGCCTGCAGACAGCTCCCAAAGAGCTGACAGATGCAGAGAACTCATGTTTCCCATCTCCTGCACGATGCTGAGACAGCAGCCAGGGGAAACCCTTCTCCCTGCCTCTTCTGAGGTGAGTGCACCGGAAGGCCTGAGGTAGGAGGAAATACTGGCTAATGAAAGTCAGGCAGATGTCTTGAACACAAATGAAGACTGAGATGGGGGCCCCAGCTTTGTCTGTATTTGACAGGAGAAACCATTTTACCATCAGGCTGGGAATGAAGTGGGTTTCTAATGATCTCCTCTCACCCTCGTCCAACACAAGGGTATAAAAACCTCTACACGTTGTAGCAGTAGCAGGGGATCTGTCCGTAGCAATTTCACTTAGAATCAATTTCACTTAGAATCAGACTTGGAGCATCTGCTCCTGCCCCTAATTATGAACAAGGCTGGGATTTGTTAATATCTCCACAAGTTTAATGTCTCCACAACAAACTCAGGAGGAATCAGAGAAACATTCCTCCGACTTGGGACTCTTGCAGGCATCATCTTACCTGTATTAACTCAGTACCTGCACATATCTTGGCATGTCAAGCTTCTATCACATTCTCCTTCTTTACCAAAAAAATCACTAATAGCCAATGCTGGCAAGGGTGCAATAAAACGTACCTTCCATAATTCTGGGGGTAGAATCAATACAACATGGTAACATACACCAATGGCCTTTAAAATGCAATGTCAGTACACCGTGTATCTCCACTTCTGGGAATATATGGTAAGGAAATCTAACTGTTGAAAGGTTCATATGCCCAAATGTTCATCATATAATTATTTACATTAAGGAAAAATGGAAGCAACCAATTGTTTACTGTCAGATATTTTAGTCTGGTATATTGCAGTATGTACAGTCAATGGACTAATATATACCATTAAAATGTCATTTACAAACAACAGTATCATGCTATACTAAAATGTTTATGCTGTGTCATTAAATGAAAAAGAGACAGAGAGAGGAAAAAAAACCAAATCATATTAACAGCATGATATCAACCATGAACATTAAAACTCTGACATTAAGACTTTGGGAAGCAAATAGACCTCCCCCCCCCAACACACACACACACACATATTTTAACAGTGACTGCATATGGGAAGGAAGTAAATTATTTCTCTTTTTCTGTATCATCTAAATCCTCTTTCCAAATTAGCTCTGTCTTTCAACTAGGAAAAGAACAATTTAAAGTCAAAAGAACAAAACTCACAATAGAGCATAAATATATCCCTTCCATATTCCCTTTAACCTAGTTTTCCCCCCAATGTTACAAAATAACATTGTGTAAGTTTAAGGTACACAAGTGATTATTTGATTCACGTATGTACTGTGAAATGATTACCAACCATAATAAAATTAGTTAACACATCCATCACCTCATATAATTACCACTTTGATGTTGTTACGGTGAGAACATTTAAGATCTACTCTCCTAACAAGTTTCAAGTATACAATACAGTATTTTTACCTATAGTCACCATGCTACACATTAGATTCCCAGAACTTACTTGCCTTATAACTGGAAATTTGTACCCTCTGACCAACATCTCCTTATTTCCTCCACCCCCTGGCAAATACCACTCTACTCTCTGTTTCTATGAGTTTGGTTTTTCTAGACTCCACATAAATGATACCATACAGCAATTTTCTTTCTCTGACTTTTACGTCATTTAGCATAACACCCTCAAGGTTCATCCATATTCTCACAAATTGCAGAATTTCCTTCTTTTTCATGGTTGAATAATATTCCATCGTGCATATATCCCATATTTTCTTTATTCATTCATGTATCTAGGGGCACTAAAGTTGTTTCTGTGTCTTGGCTATTGCAAATAATGCCACAATGAACGTAGAAGTGCAGATATCACTTCAAGACAGTAATTTCCTGTGTTTTCATGTAGAGTTTTATGGTATCGGGTCTTTTATTTTGGGGCGGGGGGTTATAGTTGCCTTACAATGTTGGGTTAGTTTCTAATGTACAACAAAGTGAATCAGCTATGCATATACACATATCCCCTCCCTCTTGGACCTCCCTCCCTCCCTCCCACCTACCCCCATCCCAACCATCTAGGTCACCACAGAGCACCAAGCTGAGCTCCCTGCACTATACATCAGGTTCCCACTAGCTATCTGTTTTACACATGGTAGTGTATATTTGTCAATCCCAATCTCCCAATTCATCTCACCCCCTCTCCCCCCACCGCCATGTCCACATGTGCATTCTCTACATCTGCATCTCTATTCCTGCCCTGCAGATAGGTTCATCTGTACCATTTTTCTAGATTCCACATACATGCATTAATATACAATATTTGTTTTTCTCTTTCTGACTTACTTCATTCTGTATGACAGACTCTAGGTCCATCCACCTCTCTACAGGGAAGAAGCTCCTTGACATTGATCTTGGCAGGAATTTTTTGGATATGACACCAAAAGCACAAGCAACAAAACAAGTGGGACTACATCAAACTAAAAAGCTTCTGCACAGCAAAAGAAACCATCAACAAAATGGAAAGGCAACCTATGAAATGGGAGAAAATACTTGCAAACCTTGTATTGGATAAGGGGTTAATATTCAAAATATATAAGAAACTCATACAACTCAATGACAAAACAAAACCTGATTAAAAAATAGGCTGAGGGGCTTCCTTGGTGGCGCAGTGGTTGACAGTCCGCCTGCCGATGCAGGGGACACGGGTTCGTGCCCCGGTCCGGGAAGATCCCACATGCCCCAGAGCGGCTAGGCCCGTGAGCCATGGCCGCTAAGCCTGCGCGTCCGGAGGCTGTGCTCCGCAACAAGATAGGCCACCACAGTGAGAGGCCCTCGTACCGCAAAAAAAGTAAAAATAAAAAAATAGGCTGAGGAACTGAATAGACATTTTTCCAAAGAAAACATCTAAATACCCAACAGGTTCATGAAAAGACGCTCAACAACAGTAATCATCAGGGAAATGCAAATCAGAACTATAGTGAGCTATTACTGCACACCTGTTAGAGCGGCTATTATCAAAAAAAGAAGAAAGAAAAAAAACAAGAAATAGCAAGTGTTGGCGAGGATGTGGAAAAAAGGGAACCCTTGCTCATTGTTAGTGGGAATGTACACTGATTCTGCCACTATGGAAAACAGTGTGAATGGTTCCTCAAAAAATTAAAACTACCATATGATCTAGCACTCTCACTTCTGGGTATACAGCCAAAGGAAATGAAAACAGGAGTTTAAAAAGATATCTGCATTCCTATGTTTCTTACAGCATTATTCACAATAGCCAAGATATGGAAACAACCTAAGTGTCCATCAACAGATGAATGGATAAAGAAGATGCGGTGTATATATGCAATGGAATATATTCAACCATGAAAAATAAGGGAATCCTTCAATTCGTGACAACATAGGTGGAACTTGAGGGCATTATACTGAGATGTCAGAAAGAGAAAGACAAATACCATAAAATGTCACTTACATGTAGAATCTAAGAAAACTAAACTCACAGAAGCAGAGAGTAGAATGGTGGTTACTAGGAGCTGGGGGGTGGGGGAATTTGGGAGATGTCATCAAAGGGTACAAACTTGCAACTAAAAGATGAATAAGTTCTGGGGATCTAATGCACAGCATAGTGATATAACCAACTGTATTATATAGTTTGAAGTTGCTAAGAGCCTAGATCTTAAATGTTCTCACCACAAAAAAAATAATGATGATGATAAGTATGTGACATGATAGAGGTGTTAGCTAAAGCTACAGTAGTCATCATACTGCAATATATACATGTATCAAATCAACACTTTGGACATCTTAAACTTACATAATGTTACATGTCAACTGTATCTCAATTTTTAAAAAGTGCACATAAACAGGAAAAAAAGACAGTAATTTTATGTCCTTCAGATATATTATCAAAAGTGGGATTGCTGGATCATGTGGTAGTTCAACTTTTAATTTTTTTAAGGAACCTTCATGTTCTCCATAGTGGCTACACCAATTTACAATTCCACCAACACTGCACAAGGGCTCCCTTTTCTCCACATCCTCACCAACACTTGTTATCGCTCGGTGTTTTGATGGCAGCCATTCTAACAGGTGTGAGGTGAAAGCACATTGTGGCTTTGATTTACATTTCCCTGATAATTAGTGAGACTGAGCATCTTTTCATGTACCTGTTGGCCATTTGTGTATCTTCTTTGGAAAAATGTCTGTTCAGGTCCCTTTCCCATTTTTCAACTGAATTTTTTTTTTTTTTTTTTTTTGGCTATTGAGTTATATGAGTTCCTTATATATTTTGGATATTAACCCCTTATCAGATAGATTGTCTACAAATATCTTCTCCCATTCTGTAGGCTGCTTTTTCATTTTGTTGATCGTTTCTTTTGCTACAGAATCGTTTTAGTTTGATGTAGTCCCATTTGTTGACTTTCACTTTTGTCGCTTATGCTTTTGGTGTCATATTCTAAAACTCACTGCCAAGACCAATGTCAAGGAGTCTTCCCCCCTATGTTTTCTTCCAGGAGTTTTACAGTTTCAGGTCTTATGTTTAAGTCCTCAATCCATTCCTAGTTAATTTTTGTGAGTGGTATAAGATAGGGGTCCAATTTCATTTCTTTGCATGCAAATACCCAGTTTTCCCAACACCATTCATGGAAGAGACTATTTTTTCCCAACTGAGCTACCCTAGTTTATTTTTGTTCTTAGCACTTGCAACCAACTGTTGTATCTTAATCTGTGTATTGTTTTTCTCTCTCGACTAGAACATAGGCTCCACAAGGGTAGGCAAGTACCTGATACGTAAGAGATGAAATGGATTATGAATTAGATTGTGAAATTTGTTTTTAAAGTCTACAATCAGTAAAACAAAAATGTTGCTCCCAGTGAACTTTCATACACTAATGGAGGGAGAGTAACTGGCAGAACCATTTTTGGAAAACTATTTAACCACATCTCTGAACACTGAACATTCACCTACCTTATGAGCAATGGATTCCACACCTAGGTATGCACCCGAAAAAATGTACACGTAGATGCACCAGAAGACATGCCCAAGAAACTGCTATTCCATAACAGCCAAAACCCAGAAACTACCAAAGTGTCCCTCCACAAAGGAATAGGTAAATTAAGTTGTGGAGTATTTACACAGCACTGAGAATGAACAAACTACAGCCACACATAACAATGTATCACAAACTTAATGCTGAGCAAAAGAATCCAGCCACACACACAAAAACACCTCCTTATAATGCCATCTATAAAAGTATAAAAACAGGAAAATAATCTGTAGTGTTGTAACTCAGGAGAGCTCTTCCCTGGGAGGGGAACAGGCAGGGAGTGTGGGGCTCACAAGACAGACTTCTCAGATGCTGGTAACATTCTGTCCCCTGACTGGGCAGCTGGATGTATGGTGTGTTCACTGCGTGAGAGCACATCAGGCGGCACATGCATGACTGGTACCCTCACCCTGCACATCTTCCACTCCAGCGAAACATACTCCCTACCTATGCAGGGCTGCTGAGGACCAGGACTCTTCTGCGATTCCCTCTCCACTCGCTACAGGCCTTGACCTGGAGCCAGGACAAGGCTCAACATATCCCGTTTCAGCATTTATACACATCAAGTCCTGTCTCACCTAAATGCTCCACCTCGATTGTATTGACTGACACCCTTTTGTTGCCAGTGTCTGGGTCCTAAACTCAGGCAAAATAGCAGGGGCCGCTCATGTATGTCAGTAAGAGTTGAATTAAGCTCATGTGGCTTGACCACCAGACAGATTCAGAGAAGAAGGCTTATGTGACTTTCTCCCAGAAACATGGCCCAGGTCCCAAGGCCTCTGGACATCCAGCTTGCCGGGACTGCTCTCGTCCCTTTGTAGACCAGGCCTTTCCCTTTGCAGAGGAACCCTCAATAGACACCAAGCACCTCTGTTTCTTCTCTTGGTCTTGGACAAGAAGGCTGTAGACTCCAGAGGACAGGGAGGATGTTTTGCTCCCTGCTACATCTTACTTGCCCAGCACAGTGCCTGGTACATAGTAGTCTGGCCAATGAGTATCTGTGATATGAACATATGAATACATGAACAAACAAACAAAACTACTGAATCTGTGCACCAGGCTCTGGTTACTAGAAAGGTGAGAATCTAGGTTCAGGATGACCGTGGAAACAAAGAAATATTTTTTAAAACACATGCAAAGGTCTTTCTGAGGTAGGAGGAACTTTTCAACCACCAACTTAATCTTATAAAAAAAATAATAAATCACACAATTTATCTAACACCAGGAAAGACAGCATTATTTTACCTTTACCATGGATAGCATTTTCACTCTTTCACTCATTTCGTCTCATTCAAGATAGCTGGTCAAAGGTTACAGACCAGGTGCAGAGTCACAGCAAGGCTGGCCGGCTCAGATGGGAAGCAATGCCTTGGCCTGACGGAAGTACTGGACACACCAACCCCACCAAAGTCACAGAGGAATCAGCATGTCCCATGAGCACAGAAAGACCTGGAAACGTCCCAATTATCCCTTAACAATGGGGCTATTGAAACACTCCAAATAACCACACAAGTCTGTTCAATACACTTAACTACTTTCTTCCTCTTGGCAATAGTTTTGTCAATTGTAGGTACCATTAATTAGAGGAAATTCAGCAACATAGAGTAAAGCAAAGTTTGAGAGTTTGTTCAGTGGGCAACAAGGAATACTGCCATGTCCTGTTGATCCTCATAAATTTTCTAAACTTTGACAAGTCTTTGCTTTTATTGTTCCCTGATCTTTCCAAAATGATCTGGCTGACCAAGCATGAAGATTTACTATACCAAGAAGAGAGCTGCAGGTAGTACCACTGTCCGGCCCATATCCCTCAGACCTTCTCTGTCTTTCCAACTGATAGTACAGTCTTCCCTCTATATCCATGGATACAGAGCCCATGCATATGGAGGGCCACCCGTACTATGCCATTTTATATAAGGAACTTGAGCATCTGTGGGGTTAGGTATCCACAGGGGGGACTGGAACCAATCCCACGCTGATACCAAGGGACGACTGTGATCTGCATCTCTGTGCCCACCTCCTGTGAGAGTGAACACTGTTTACTACATCCACCATCTTCAATACCCACTTCTCCATAAACCAAAGCCAATGTCAGAGTCAATGGAGTCAATGTCCTTCAGTTCATCTGTGCACAAAACATTATCAATCCTGCTAGAGAAGATGCAAAGTCAGACCAGAGTCGGCTGTGATCAGGCCCCTTTGGAGACAGGAAATTTGCTGAGATGACCACCTGGGAGTTTGTCATGGAGAAGGTCCCACATCAATTCCACCAAGCTCATGTGCATAAGCAGCCCTGATGCCCTAGAAGCAGTGACAAGTCAAAAGTCATTCTACTCCAGGAACATTTCACGACAATGGCTGCTGCGGAGACCTGTGCACATACACACATTGGAAAGCAAGCCCTTTCTTTCTACTGATGTCAGTGGTAGCCCTGTTGACATAAGGGGGAAATACAGCACTCATGATTTACTCCACATCTTCAAATGCTCATTTTGTCTAAACTTGTATTATTCATTGGCGCTAACGGTGTTGGCTATTAGGGATGAATAATAATTCTCCAGGGTTTTTCTGAAAATACAGTCTGAGAACCACCTGCATCAGAATCACCTGGATTGCTTATTTAAAATGCAGGTTCCTGGGTGCCACCCTTGACCTATTCAAGACTGCTCTGGACTAGGGGGCTGAGATCTGCATTTTAAACAAGCCCCACCAGTGATTTTTTTTTCAATATTATAAAGGTGTAAGCCTGAGAACTGCTGCTCTAGCACCTTTCTCTGGGCATCTTCCCTTTTGTTTTGGCCATGAAGGGTCATCAGCAACTTGGCCTGGCCTTTCTTAGACCTGAGTTAAAGTGATTCCATTTACATGGTGGAAAAGGAAGGGTAGAGCTAAAATACAAAGTGGAGTCATTTGCTCTCTGCCTGTTTGTTTTCTCCACGCTTTATCTCTGCAAAGACTGCCTGGAACACCTGCAATAAGCTCTACTTCCCTGCTCCAATCATAGGCGCCAATGGACTTGGCATCAATTCCTGCTCACCCACCACACAATTATGCTGGGGAATGTTGATGGTGTCTTCTGTAGTGTGACATGTCACAGATCACACAGGAAGAGTTTGCAAATTATTACAAATAATTGTATAATATGTCCTTCCTTCCTTCCTTCCCCACTGCACCAAAGAAAACTTTGTCCTAAAGGATCAAGGGAGAGGGTCTCCTGAGGGACGTATTTGCATAGAACCCTAAGAAGGGAACCCAGTGAAGTTAATTTGGACATCAGTGTTATCCTTCCAGGAGAGTCCCCAGTAATTCACATCACTAGTCTGTGAATGCACCTTACCTCCTCCCTCAAAATAAATCAACATCCTGACGTCTGTCGCAAGGACACTGGAAGGACCCAGACCCAGGGGCTATGATGCCACATACTGTCCAGCCCTCCAACTGCATGCATGTCTAAACTCTGAGCCTTGTGTGTGGAAATCTTGGTTTCCATCTTTAGCTTCCAAGCCTGGCATCCAGCTGGTTCTCAGAAATGGGAGTGGACAGACCGGGGTGGGGATGAGGGCAAGGAGCAGTCCATATATACCAGTCTCGTTTTTGAAACAGAAACTTCACAAATCACTCTGCCCAAGAAATTCTATGGTACCCTGATTTCTAAAGAGCAGTGGGAACTGTAGGAGCTCTAAAGCCCGGGACACTTGACCACAGAGGGAAGGAAAAACTCATGGGCCCCAGACACCAGAGGAGCAGGAAGTCTTTTTTAAAGGGGGAGGCAGGACGAGGGCTATTTACACGACAGAGATGTCTGTGCCAGGACCTACAACCAGAAAATTTAAAAAACGAACCACAGAGAACCGCAGACAGCCTTCCAGCCAGCAAGGAATAAAGACAGGCTCAAGGAAAATGGAACCAATTTCCCCAACATTTCTCCAAGACATGAGACAGAAAGCAACATCTATAGCTGTGCGTCAGCAACTCACCCATGCTCCCAGGGCCCAAGGTAAGAGAAGTGACCCTCAGAAATTGTTATCAGAATCACAGGTACGCCAGTCACTGAAAGATCACGAAAACCCCACAAAGCAGGTATGATCACTCCAGTTTTGTTTGTTTGTTTGTTTGTTTTGATTACTCCAGTTTTACAGATGAGGAAAGTGGTGCTGTAGCCAAGACCCAAGCTTATTCATGACAAGACTGGACGGTGAGCACAGGTTAAGAGGGGCCTCTTCACCAGGAAGAGCTTTGCACAGGTTCAGGGACTGTACCTGAATCGTGAAGGGGGTGAGCTTCTCTGTCAGGCTCACCCTGCCTCTCAACAGCACGGCCCATCTGTTGGTAACCATAATCAGTCAATTGCTAACAGAATGAAAGACACGTGTCAAAAGCCAGCATGACTTACTGGGGCCAGCCCTCTACAAGGAACAGGTCCTCCTCAGCCTGGAGGTGTGCAAAGTCCTGGTACGGAATAGTTCACTCCCTCGTTCATTCATTCACTCAGATTCAATCAAACATTCACTGAGCAGATTTCTGGGCTGGGCTCAGTGGTAAAGATCTGGGGACAATGAGCTCTGTACATCAGAGCTATAACTAAAAGGAGTTATGAAGTTGTAAGGTCCTGCTTAGAGATAGGGGTTAGACCAAAAAAAAAAAAAAAGATGTTTTTCAATGTGTGTGTAACCTAGAATTTCCACCTACCAAACACTATAATCGCACATGTGCCAGTAATTCTTCAGGCTTTCCTTTCCCAGGGATTCATGGAGAGATGTGCTTAAGTAATCATTCAAATCAGTAAAATGCTAACAGACCACCTACTGTGTGCAAGCCATGATAAGACTCAGGCTCTTACTTCAGGAAGAATACAACTATTAAAGAAGCTAAAATATAAATACATACACCCATAAGTTGAGGAATAATGCATGAAAGTGTAATAAGAGTTGTTAATATTAATAAAAATAATAGCCTCCACTTAATACTTAACACTTAATTGAGTATTAAGCCAGACACTGCTAACAGCTTCACTTATATTAGCCAATTTACTCTCCATGCCAACCCAGGGAGGCTGATCAACACAGTGGACTCCTGTAATGTTTGCCCACAAGGCATCCATTTCCCCTTAAGAAACTACCCTTTAACCTTCCTTTAACCATGTAATCCAATGCAGTTCCCACCACCATTCTATGCCCAGGTCCCAGCCCCCACCCCAGGACTAGGCATGTACCCAGACCCAGCCAATTAGCATATATTCTACCAACTTGCCCACAGTGATTTACTGGAGAATGGGTGAATATAGGTAAGTCTGACAAGTCTCAATTCTGGGATTTTTGTGGCAATATGGAGACATAAAAACTACAGTATGTTATGAACGTGTAGTTGCCATGAGTCACCACATGGAACTAATCAGCCTGAGAACACAACCAACATGGGGAAATAAAGCCCAAAGATGGGGGTGGGAAGATGGGGAAGTGGCAAGAAAATGATAAACATACACACACAAATCCGGTGGTGCAACCCGAGCCCATGGATCCAGCCTTATCTAGATGCATAGTTTATCAGTGGCATTTTCAGTTACACGAGTAAGTTTTCTTTTCCATTTAAGCCAGCTTGGACTAGATTTCAGTCACTTACCGTTTGGAGTCCTCACCAATATAAAGTGGTCGTCCCCCACTTATTAAATGAGAAGTCAGGGATTCAGAGAGGACAAACAGCCTGAAACTGAATTAACTGTCTAAGGTTTTTTTTTCGGGGGTTGGGAGGGCACAATGACTGTGTGCACTGAGACCAGAAACCTGCAAAAGAGTCAGCCTGTCAATTGCTCAGGGCCTATTTTTCCCCTTCATCCACCAGTTCCAAGGTGGAGACACATGAGTCGCCCGGCTCTGGTCCCTTTTCTGCATTGTGAGTTTATTTCTTGTTTACCTCTACCCAGAGGGAGTAGTCCTCTAGGGTCCCGGCTCCATCCAGGGGTCTATTAAACTCTTCCTTCTGGACACTGTCTTCTTTCTTAGTAGTGCACAAAAATGGTACACCCTACAATTGACGGCATCTTATAGTGGAGGAAATATGACCAAAAACAAATACGTGTAACCTTGCGCAAATTATTCAATGTCTTACAGGAAATTTCTTCCATTTGTAATGATCTCACCTGGGGAGATGAGACCAAGTATGAGCTTGGGTCTGAGGAATTTCCTAAGGAATATAAAGTCACCTCCCCAGGGCTTCCCTGGTGGCGCAGTGGTTGAGAGTCCGCCTGCCGATGCAGGGGACACGGGTTCGTGCCCCAATCCGGGAAGATCCCACATACCGCGGAGCGGCTGGGCCGGTGAGCCATGGCTGCTGAGCCTGCACGTCCGGAGCCTGTGCTCCACAACGGGAGAGGCCACAACAGTGAGAGGCCCGCATACCGTGCAAAAAAAAAAAAAAAAAAAGTCACCTCCCCAGAGGAAAGGTAAAATGAGCCATCCTGAAGGTGTTCATGTTTAGATATTGAGTGTGTTTGGTTTGAAATATACTACAATGAGTAAATGAGTAAGAAATGATTTATTATAAAATATTTAACTACTAACATTACTGTGTCTCCCCAAGCGAGATCAAATAGTTGAGCTAATGTTTATGCCCCACTCTTCCAGGGGAGGGGTACAGGTCTGGTGATCCATTTGGGACCAGTTCTTGCTTTTGACAATAATCTCATCAGTATCCAGGAGAGTACTTATCCTCCTAGCAATCCAGTTCTGCTGAAGCACTGTGGAGGCAGGGTTGGGAGGCCCAGGAGACACAGGGGAACTCAGCCTGGGAGGGTCAACTAGGGCAAAAGCTCTGCCATCCTTGCCAGGCAAAAACTAGGTTCTGTCTACAAGGGCAAACTGAAGGTTAGGACAGAAAATACAAGAATGGTCTTAGGGCTATCAACTTTTAAACTGTCCCTTTATAATGATTCCTGTGAAATAATTATTTCTATCAGTGGTCGTCTAGTACAGGGGATTTAAGATAGTGGGTTCATTAAAGAAAGTCAGGATGACAAACTCATTTAATTCTCCTTGAACCTGTTTAATCAAAATGATTTTCTGCTACTCTCTATTACAAGCCAAGTTTCTGTGGTGACAGATTAATGACTGATCCACTAAGCCACATCACCTCTCTTGTCACCAACCCCACCGACTAAGCCAGCCACCATTCTGTCAACAAGCCTCACTTGCCCTTGAAACTCATTATAGCTGAGACGTTAAGATCAAATGAGCAGATCAGATGCTCACTGCCACCCCAGTTCTGCTACAGAGACCACCAAATCCCACAGCGTGTGCACAAGAAGGAAAAAGCACGTGGGCTGGTCCTGTGGTCTCATTAGAATTAGAAACTCAGGTCACTCCGGAGTAAGATAAATGCCAGCCAAGGCAACACTTGAGTCTTCGGGCCTGCTAAAGGTAATTATCCCGGAGTTAAATGTCAGGGCTAGTTTCATGAGTGCAAAAGAAAGAAAATGTCATGTTTGGTGTAAGCAACAGTATTATTTTAATCAAATCAGAAGCTCATTATTAGCAGAAGATAAGGCCTGATGTGACCCCGACAATAAGCTGTGTCCAGCGCCTAGCTTCCCACTCCACTCTGTCTCAACCTAAGGCTCTTCACTGATTTCCCTCAGACATAAAGCAGCAAAGACTTGCAGTGTGATACCAGTGGAGGCTCACAGCCAAAATCTACTCTGCTCTTGATGGGCTGCAGTGCAAGAGTCTCGCAAGAGTCTAGAGTCAGACTGCCTGGGTCCAGTCCAGCTGCTCCACAGCCTAGCTCTGTGGGCAAGAGACTTCACCTCCCAGTAAATAAGAACAACAGGACTTCTCTCCCAGAATCGTTATGAATATTAAATGAGATACTATATGTAAAGTACCTTAAACAATGCCTGGCACACTAAGTGCTGGATAAATGTTAGGTATCATCTATTTCTGCAATGTTTTCTTTTTTTTTTAATTTCAACCAGCACATATTACCTTTATAAGAAAAAAACTTTAAAAAAATAACAATAGGAAAGAAATATTGACAGCGTAAGTTAAAGGATTTCATCCAGTAGACAAGTGGTTACCTGAGAGAAGAGATCACATTTATTTAACTTGCTCACCCTTTTGGCCACTGCCTAGCACATGGTAGACAGTCAAATATTTGCTGGAATGAATGGACGTACAAATGAATGTAGGAATTAACAGAGGAAATCTCCTTATAGGAATGGTTATGCAAAGCCAAATGAGATTCAGAAAAAAATCAGGAAAATGGTTGTGGCATCCTGACCCCTCAACCTCAAACCACAGAGGATTTTAACTCTGCACGCCAGTTGGAGCAGCTGGAGGTGGGAAATTACTGTACAACTTAAAACAAACACCTGCCTTCTTTATCTTCTCCTTCTTAATACTATATCTGTGCAAAAGTTTGGGTCTCCATCTGGCCAAAACATCCCAACTGCTAGTCTTTATACAAGAATAATGACCAAACTAACAGGCCACCAGTACACTTAGGAGCAAGCACCTGTATGTTGTTATATTCCTCCTGGCTCCATTGCTCCAGGCAACAAGCCACAGAGTAGTTGTGAAAGTCTGACTTCTGGAAAGAAGGCGACAGATTATTTGTGTATCTAGAACAACAGGACCTCTTCAAAGCATTAAGTAGGAGCTATCAGGTCATCTCTGGCAACATCACAGCACACTCAACAGGCAGGGGAACACGGAGCACACGGCCCGCCACCATTTCCATTTCAAATTTAGCCAATAACCACCGCCAATGGGTATCATCAACTCTCTAAAAGGAGCCCTTAGTTTTCAGTTTCACAAGTTCAAAAATCCCTTCTAAATATCTCTCTCCCAAATGCAAAAAAAGTGACAAGTCAGGGGAAAGGCAAGAAGTTTTCTTTCACGGTGACTTTCAAAACCAAGCATCGTAACAACCTCAGGGCCCGGTCTTTCAAAGTTATCAGTGGTTTCCACAAAACTCAAAAACAACAGCAGAGAAGCTGAGCTTTGCTAACCTCAAGTAAGGCCTGGCTCAGTGAAAAATGACCAGGCTGGCTGAGCAATGACACCATTAGCTGGGGCTTTACCGACTGTCCACTGAACTACTGGCTCCTGTAGGAAGCAAATTTTAGTCCTTGGTCCCAGGGGACCGAGGCTCTGTGGTCATTCCAAGTAAAAGGCCCAACTGAAGACACTCAGACTTGGCCTAAAAGAGCATCTAGTTTGCATTTCACAACACTTTAAAGAGGTTAATGGCATTAAATTATGTCTGACCCACAGCTAGCAACAGAAGACTCCAGGAAGCATATAAAATGGTTGATGATTGAAGATATTTGTGATTTTGAAGCATTTTGGATGTTTTTAAAATAGTATGCTGGATTAAGTTATCATTTTAAAAGAATATATGCTGCTAAAAATATTAGTTTAACACCTAAAATTGCTCCAGAAACAAAAAAGCAGTGCATTTGAACATAGAAGCTTTTCTCTTTCTGTTAAGCTTTGGACATTTTTACAAGGCGGAACGTCCTAATCATTCTAAGAATTACCTAGAATGTTCATTTAAAATATGGATTCCCAGCACTCATCTCAGAGCTATAGAATCAGAATCTCTGAGGAGGAAGGGGTGAGTGTGGGTGCTACAATTTAACAAGCACCCCAGGTGAGAGCTTCATGATCAGCCGGGTTTGTATCAATAAAAACACTGATCCAAGAATTTAAAATGTCACCATTTGCAAGGAAGATGAGAAGTGAAGAAAAGCCCAATCTTTCAAAATTTAAATCTGAATGGGAAACAAGAATAATTCCATATTTATGATACACCAAGACTAGAAAACCTTGAACAGACACAAAAGCAGAGTAAACCTTTCCATACCCAAAGACCAACAAGCACAGCCGCTTTCCATCTGACCCAGCTGCCACGCAAACCAAGGCGTGTGCAAAGGGGCCCTTGTCCTCCACACCTGGCCCAATTCTCCAGCTCCAGCCGAGTTAAGCATCTGCCCTGTTCCTCAACTCTATCTAAAATGTAATGGCAAAAGAAAGAAAAAAGCAAGATAGTTCCTATCCTATATGAGTCTGGGAATGGAAGCTTCCTTGGGGCATCTTTTGGGCATCTTGGCCATCTTTTTCAGCTGCAGGCAAAGGCAGTCAGTGCAGGGCTCCTTGGAGCGGAACCAAAAGGGGATCGAAGATGGTTAACAGACTAGATCAGGGACAGGAGGACGTGTGGCAGGGATCTCATGGTGCAGGGTGGTGGGGGGAGCAATAAGCCCTCAAATAACTTGTTCAATGAAAGTGTTTAATAGCCTCTTTCAAGGAAAAGACCACCATCAACTAGAGGGAGAGGGAAGAGGAACAGAGAGAAGAGAGATAAGTAAACCCCCGCTCAAGGCCTAGGCTCCTGTGGAATGGGACCTGGAGAGGTGCTCTTTAGAAAGTCCTAGAAGACACCTGGATTCACTGGATTCCTCAGGCCCTCCCTCTGCAAGGACTGGGCATGACGGGCATGGGGCTAAGAGGAATCCAGTGTAGGAGGTGACTCGCACACATCTCCCACCTCAGGGAGCCCTGTGCCAAGAACAGGGGCTCGGTGGTATGGGTCTCTCCCAAAGGCAGGAGTTCCCGATGTTAAGTATCATCAAAGTTTTTCCTAGTCCCCTAGAAGCGAGAGGCCCCAGCCACCTGGGGCGGCCTTTGAAAGAGCCGGCAGCAGCTCCCACAGCACAGAGGGGATGCCATCTGCTGGAAAGACTGTGTCAGGTGCCTTTCGTCCAGCATCCTCTGGGGCGTACCTGGGGAGCCGCCCCCAGCCTGCGGCAGAAACAGGCAGCAGATTGCCTCTGGGTGCCCAGGAATAACTTTCTCCCCTCCTACAGCTCCCTCAGAGGAGCAATCCTCTGCCACCCAGGCTCCCCCTCACGGCGGTGGACCAACTCCACGAGGTGCCTCCTCCTTTTCCCTTCCCCTAAAGACGCCAAGGGTCAAAACCACCATGCTCCCACCCAACATTTCATCAGGCCTGTGGCCATGACTCTCCGAACCTCCTGGGACACCTGCCTCCCTACTCAATGAGCTGAGCTCACCCCAAACCTAACCTCTGCAGCAGGCATTCTTCTGGAACACCCTAGAGATGGTCTAAATAGCCGCTGCCTAGGGAGGTCTTCCAGGGGGCTTGGCAAAGTCAACCATCAGCGTTAGGAGATCTCAGAAGCTTAAGGAGCCTCTCCCTCCGCAGCTGCTCGCTATTTACACCATGTTTAGTACAGTCACCTCCCCCAGTCCGACAAATACACACACCTGGGCCACAGGTAACAGGCGGAGAGCATCAAGCCTTCGAAGTTCTCTTTAAAGTTCCTCTCAGGCAAGATGAAGCCCAGGAACCCCGAACCCACAAGCTGCCGGCCAAGTCTGCCCCAGTGCCCTCCCCACCCACTTCAGAGGCCCCCTCTGAGAGGCTCCCCCGCCCCCCGCAGGGCCCGGCGGCGGCTGTACTCACGTCTCGAAAGCGGTTCCAGTACTTGTCCCGGTCGTACTGGGAGACTGTGCTCAGCCACTGGTCATTGTCCAGGAAATTGCCGTTGTTGGGGCCCGCGCCTCCTGCGAGCGCGTCCAGGTGCCGGCTCTCGACCTGGAGGAAGCACCACGCCGCGGCGGCCGCCGCGAGCACCACGATCGCTGGCATCTGCGGGGCAGGGGCAAGCGGGGGCGGTGAGCGGGAGGCCAGGGCGGTGACGAGCCCCGCACCGGGCTCCCAGGACTGAGCGCCTCCGCCACCGGCCCCCGCTGTCGGCTTGGGGGGATCTCCCAGCAGGGACAGAGTCAGCCCTCGCACACCGGGGGCGGATCTACAGACCTAGGGACCCCGCTCATGAATGGGGGGCTCAGTTACAAATGAAGAGGCTGCGTCACAAATTAGGGGCCGCTATCAAACTACAGAGGACCTTGTCATCTATTCTCCGGGTGCCCCACTGGCCGCCACTCTCGGATAGGGGCTTCAGTAACCCTCCCCAAAAAACGGAGAGCCCTCGATCCGCAAGCGGCACTCCCAGAGACGGTGCACAGAGCCCCGGGGTAGGAAGACGGGGAAGAGGGCTCCGAGCAGCAGTCCAGGCTCCGGTTGAATGGGGTGGTGGTGGGGGGGTCTCCTCTCGCCCGCCCTGCCGCCTCGGGGAAAGAGAGGCGCGCGGAGATAGCCCCAGGCCCTGACCCGCCAGCCCCCAGGTGGCCGCGGGGAGGTCCCAAGTACGCCAAGTTGGGGCGCGGGGTTCTGTGGGACACGTACCTTGGGGCCCGGCCCGGGTCCCCGCGTCCGAGTTGCTCAAGCTCCTGTGGCGCGGTCGCCGAGAACGCTGATCGGCGGGCTCGCTCCCCTGCGCTCCTGCTACCCGCCGCCCAGAGTCCTGACGCTTTGTGAGCCCGCAGCGCTCTGGCTCCGCTCGCTCGCAGGCTCGCTCGGGCGCGGCGTCCGCGGGCGGAGGAGCCCGAGCGCACGAGCCGAGGCCTCTGGCGACCCCTGGCGGCTGCGCGCTGCTGTGGGGCGCGCCTGAAAGCCCCGCCGCCCCTGGTCCAGCTGCCAGGGATCTGGTTAGCCACATCTCAATGCAGGGATGAAATAAGCTTTCAGGCCCAAGCTGGTGAGAGACAGCTGAGGAGACTGAGGATCAAGGCCAAGAAGCGGGCCAACGTTTGAGGCATTCTCAAAAGCAAGGTCGTAGGGCCACTTAAGTCAGAATCACCTTGTTGGGGGGAGGGGAGGGCTTCTTAAAAATGGGAATTCCTGGTCCACGCCCCAGACTTGCTGAATCAGCATTCCTTAGGAGAGCCTCCCCGAGGTGAGTGAATTTCTGCACTGCCCATCCCAGGTCATGCACCCACCCGCATTTCTGCACGTCCATGCCCTATACCATGCCACCTGCTGTCAGTCTCTTAAAGACAGTCCTTCTGGCCTCCATTTCTACCATTTCCACAGCTTTGTGTCACCACATTGACCCTGTGGTCATCCCTTGGTGTTCTTATACAGAGAAGCCCGTATCTACTTCTGTCCCCGCCCCCTTGGGAACTAGCCCCAGCACCAGCCTATTGGGTTTTCCTAGAGGGGAGGGAGGGGACGGAGAAGAACCAGGCCAGGCTTCAGGGACAGGACACAGAGGCAGGAGACCCAACCCCCATCGGCTTTCCAGATCCTCAGGCAAGTCTGATCAAAAGGGCTGGAAGGCATTCATGCAGCCCCTGCCTGGGTGCAGGGGACACCTACCTGCTGCCTTTCTCCTGTACAATCTCAACCCATTCCGCAGACAGCTGGGTGCTCTTTTAGCACAGGGCTGACGTAGTCACCCATCTCCCCTCAGCACACTCTTAAATCTCTTCACGTTGCTTTCTGATAAAGACTAAACTCAAGACTAGGGCTCCAGGCCCTGCACAGCTGGCTCTGCCCACCTCTCCAGCTGCCTCTCATGCCACCCCCTCCTCCTTCCTTGACTTCCTGGACAGGCTGACCTTGGTATGGGCCTCCGTGGAGATGGGTTCCATCCATCACTGGGTGTTGACCTCTGCCTGGGCCGTTGACCACACCCACCCCCAACACTGGCCTCACTGATTTCACCCCTTGGCTTAATCACCCTGGCTTCTCCAGGCAGACTTGCTGAACCTGTGGATGAGGCCAGGATGCTGGTGACTTTCTCCTTGAGAACACAATGCTTCTCAGCGGTAAGCTTACTGCGCTTGAAATCATTCACTCCATGTCTGTGTCCCTGGCTGCCTGGAGCTCTGTGAGGGCAGGGGTCAAGTCTGGCTTGTTCACCACTGTCCCCCGTGCCCAGAGCCAAACTCGTGACATGAAGCAACTGCTCAGAAAATACTTGATGAATGAATGAATGGTACCCAACCATAGTCTGGAACCTCACGCTTCTCAGCCCACATGCCCAGCGTGTGCGATACGGTCAGCTGTCAGTTGTACTGCAAATAATTTGGTTGCATGTAGTTTAATGTGTAGAAGTTGGATTATGAGTTTTTTCCTAAAAAGTAGCAGATGCTTATCCCAACATTACTCTCACTGATTTACATTCCTAGAAGCTTTCTTAAGAGGGAGAAAAGGAGTGGAGTCACAACTATTATATTGGGGACTGCACGTCATCCACAGTTTGTTTTATCATGGGAAGATTTTAGGGATTTCAATATCATATCCTGGGGGTATCCGAGCAGGAGAGAGGTTTAGAAATGATGGCGAGTACATTTCTTACTTTCGCATAGAAACCCAAGTAAGCAGCTACTGCCCCATTTCTCTGCCCAGTTTGATGGCAAAGCTCCTCCAGAAAGTCATCCCCAGGTGTCGTTTCTGCCTTCTCAGCTCCAATTCATTTTTCCACCCACTCTGTCTTTCAGCCTCACTAACTAACAGACATGACTTGTCACCATCAGCAACTTCCTCCGCGTGGGAAGCCCTCGGTCCCCCACACCCCGCCTTAACCTCTGAGAGGTTCCTTCAGGCTCTCGTGGCACCATCCCTCCCGGCTTTCCTACTTCCCGCTGGGCGCTCCCACGTATATACCAGAAGTTCCCAGGGCTCAAGCCAAAGCTCTCTGCCCTTTCTATCTAAACCCTTTCCCTGGGTGTTCCCATCCTGTCCTGTGCTGAGATGGTCCAGTTGCATTTCTAGCCCAGAAGTATCTGATAACTTCCAGCTGTATGTCCAACTTCATACTCAACATCTCCTCTCGGTGCCTCATGGGTATGTCAAACTTTACCAGGTCAAATCAGAAGTCTAGATTTCCCTCCATGAACCTGTGCTCTGAGTCCTCCCTATAACAGTCTCCCCACCCATGTGGCTGCTAAAGTCAGAAACCTACAAGTCATCTTCAGTCCTTCCATATCCCAGTCCCCTCACTGCCCATCTATCAGCAAGCCGATCCCCTCCACTTCCAGACTCCCCTCCAGTCCATCCTCATCCTCCACATCCACGGGCACCACCAGGTCCACTTGGCTGTCACCTCCCACCTGGAAGAGTGTCTTCTTGGCTAGTTTCATTGACTCTTTTCTTTCCCTTCCAACCCATATCCACTCAGGGGTCAGAACAATCTTTAACACAGAAATTACTCCTTTGCATAAAACTGCTCAGTGGCTCACCATGACACTGAAACAAATCTCCAAACTCCTTCCCGTGATCAATAAAGCCCTGCACCATCTGGCCCCTTCCCTCGTGCCGTGATTCCCTGGATTCTAGCCACACTCCTGCTCATGGCTTTGCACACACACCAAGCATGTTCTCACCTTGGGTCCCCTGCACTGACTGCGCCCTCTGCCTGAACGGTCCTCTCACTGCTCTTCAAAGGTCAGCTCCTTGGGCGTCAGATCTCAGCTCAAATGACACCACCTCATTGAAGCCTTCCCTGACCACCCATTTAAAATAGGCCCTCCCCATCCCAACCACATCACTACTCTCCATCCTTGCATTTGGTTGTTCCCTTAAGAGTATTTTGTCCCTTTGATTCTCTCTCTTCCAATTCAAATATTAATTCCAGGAAGACAAAAATAATGTCTTTTTCACTCCTGTATCCCCGGGCTTAACTCACAGCCTGACATCCAGTGGCCATTCAATAAATATCCAATAATTGAATTAATGATTTTTTTTTTCTTTGCATGTGTTGGGTCTTTGTTGCTGCGCATGGGCTTCTCATTGCGGTGGCTTCTCTTGTTGCGGAGCACGTGCTGTAGGCACGCAGGCTTCAGTAGTTGCAGCACACAAGCTCAGTAGTTTTGGCTCACACGCTGTAGATCGAAGGCTCATTAGGTGTGGTGCAGGGGCTTAGCTGCTCCGCAGCATGTGGGATCTTCCCAGACCAGGGCTCGAACCCACATCCCCCGCATTGGCAGGCAGATTCTCAACCATTGCACCACCAGGGGATTCCCTGCGTGAATGACTGAAGCAAACTGCATAAACCTCAATTTACCCTAACGTTTGAAAAGTGTCTGGAGATGTTTCCTTTGGTTGCCCTTAAACCCCTTGCTCTGCAGATCCAAGTTCTGCTTTTCTGGCAGGCCATCCCCAGTTTAATCAGAGGGCATCTGCTCTTGGCCAAGCTCCAACTTCACAACTGGAATCTTCCCTGTAACCACCTACCGGGGTGGCAAGGGCAGCCAGAGCAGCCCAGGCAGGTGTAGGGGTGCTGGATATGGCCTGAGCCGAGAAAGGACGTAACCCTGGAGCAGGGGCAAGGAGCTAGGAGCTGGAGACCTGCCATCCGATCAGACAGCACCTGAGGGGAGGAATGTCAGATTTATTTGGCTTCGGGAAGGACCGGGACCAAAATCAATACTGAGCCTTGGGGCTGTATTTCTGCTTGTCATTGGCTTACACACAACTATAATAACTCCTTGTTTTAACTTAGCTCTTATTTCCAAAGAGCCCCACATGTTTTATTTTCAGTTTAATGGATCCTCAGACATGTGCTGTTGGTATTCTGAAGCAGACATAACCATCACCATTTTATGCTGGGGACAGGGGCACCCAGAAAGGTTAGATGAATTGCTGAAGGTCGCAGAAAGAGAGAAAGATGGATCTCGCAGTGGAAACTTCTAGGTGTAGCCCCCACTTCATGACACTATGCTGGCTAGAATGAGAAGCACCCGTTGGACTCCATCTGATAAAAGAGGTGCCTATAATACGTACATTGTCATCAATCCAGATTTATTTTTAGCTGCAAACTCATATACCTACCTGCTACATGGCATCTCCATTTGGCAGCTGTCTCACTGGCATTTTGAACTCATTGTGTCCAAAACTGAATGCTTAAGCTGCATCCTCCAGCCAAACCTGCTCCCCTTCCCACAACCCCGCCTCGGGAAAGCGACCACCACTAGCCCGAACGCTAGCGTCATTCTGACCTCCTTCTCAGCTACCCCCTTTAATGAATCACCCATCTGTCAAGTCTAGCTTTGCAGTATTTCCAGTTCCACCCACTCCTCTCCATTGCTGTACTTCTAGAGTCCACTTTCCCACCACGTCTCACCGCCACTCCACAGGGCCCCTTACAAGGGTCTCTGCCTCTCAGTTGGCCAGGTGTAATTCATTCTCCATACAGGCGCCAGAGTGGTCCTATCTCAGTATAAATGTGATCCCTTCTCTCTCTTCACTGACTTCCCTGTGCTCTCAGGGTGAAGATCAGGCACCCCACTGTAACTACCCATGCACCTGCTAAGCCTGGATGCTGCCAGCCCCCTCCATCCCACAGGTCCCTCGCCCTCCCCTTCTGATCACCTGCACCCTGCCCCCTCCACCTGAGGGCCTTTTTGTGGGGGGCTTGCTACAGCCTGGATGCTCTCCTCCCTGCCTGCCTTTTCCTAGCCAGGATCCACTCACCCTTCAGGTCACAGCTTCACTCCAAGTCGTCAGGAAAGGCTCCCCTGACCCCAACAACCTCATGGCACTCATCACAGCTGTATAATGTCCATCTCCCACCAGACACTCAGGGCACAAGGGCAGGGTCCAGCTGTGCATCTGTCTTATTTGATGCTGAACCCATAGTGCTTAAGAAAGCATCTGGTACATCAGGTACACAATAAATATTGTGTGAATCAATGAATGCTCACAGCTTAGTGAATTTAGTTCCTTTTCTTCTTGGAAGCAAAGAAGCTCCCAGGTTTATGTTGATATCTTAGCCCCCAAACACTCCGTTGGTGGAAGGTGGTGACAGTGGGGAATGACTTGAGCTCTCCACTCACAGGCTGTTCCGCTGATTTGAGGGTGATGCTGGAAACTCTCCTGGCCCCAAGAAGAGAACAATGAAATAGATGCATTTCTTGACACCACTGAAAACAGCTCACCCAGCAGGGACTGTAACTTTTATGAACCTGTTGACTTCACCTATTGATTATACGTATTCAGCAGAGCCAGGCTCACTCCATCTCCCCGCATCCCCCATCGCCATCGCCATCCCCACATACACACATACCTTCTTGCTTTCTTCCCCCCATGCAGAGCCATGGCAGGTGGGCGACTTAGCTTGGGAGGAATTGATTTTAAGCAAATGAATACCTCACAAATAAATGAAAATAACTGGCAGAAAAGCCTAATGGCCAAGTAACTACCCAGGGACAGAGCAGAGGGGGTTGAAGTCCTGACCACAGAGAGAAAATCATGAGGGTGACAATACCAGTAACATTTGCTGATGTGCAAGGAGCACTTATGATGTATCAGATACCGCAGTCCTGTGTGTTATCTAATGTAATCCTCACGACAACCCCCTAGGAAGCAGGCACCAAGATAAGCCCCATTTCACAGATGGAAACACTGAGTCCCAGAGTTATATTATTGCCCATTCAGTATCCCTTGGTGAAGAAATGGAAGAGCCAGGATTTAAACTGGCTGCTACCTGATGTCAAAAGTCCCACTATGACCCACCACAGCCCTCACCTCACAGCTGCCATCTCCTTCACTGCATCCTGTTTCCTTCACCTCCCACGATAAATTTCACACCACTGGAAAGGTACCTTTTGATGCACATGTGCTGTTACTAGTTCATTTATACACAGTATATGTTGTCGTCATGAAGTTTAGTGTCTGTTCCCATGGAATGTAGGGTCCAGTCGGCAAGATTTAAATGGAAAATCATACTAATTATTTACGATTGTGATCGTATATGCTTCAAAAGGCACCGGCAACTGTGACTCATTGAATATGGTACCAAAAAACTTAATATGACACAGGGTCATATTAAGTGTAAAATAGTATTTGGCTGGTGGGGGCCACATGTTTGGTCCTCACCCAGGAATACGGAGGCGCTCTCTACCTCTAATAGTGACGGCTGCTTACAAGATGCCTGGTGAAACAAGGTGAGGTGGTGTCTTGACCCACCTCTATGGTCCTCCAGGCAGAGTCTAATGAGGTGGCCAGGGATCATGAGAGAGAGACTTCCAGGGACTGATGCATTTGTGAAAAGTCTCTGGGGGTCGGAAGGGAGGGCCTGGGTTACTCTGGGGAAGGCAACCTCAGAGTCTTCATTTACTCATTCAACAATCAGCTGTGGAGAAGGCCCTTCATGCCAGGCTAGATGATGTTGGGGACACAACAGCCCCTGCCCTCATGGAGCTCCCTCTAGCAGGGAGAGCCTCAGCAGCTGTTTGCAGCACTGGAAGCAAATGTGCCTGGTCCTGCTGGAAAGAGCTCTTCTTTGTTTGATTCCTCTGTGTTCCTGCAGGTTCCCCAAAAGCTAGGACATCCTTCTGCCTGGAACGGTCTCCCAATTCTCCAACAGTTAAAACGATCCTTGGAGTCAGCTGCATCCCGTTTCAGAGAAGTTAACACAGCACACATCTTAGAATCAATAGAATAGTGTAATGCCTTACCTCAGCGGGGTATCAAGATTAAAGTATTTCATATTTTTGATGTGCTTAGAACAGTTCCTTACACATAATAAATGCCATGTAAGTGCTTGTTTGTTAAATTGAAAGTTCCTCACCCAACCCTGTGAAACAAATGCCACAGTTCTCCCATTTTGTGGTTAAGGACTCTGAGGTTGGGAGAGGTTGAATGACTTGCTCAAGATTATGAGGGATCTGAACGCAGGCATTCTGGCTCCTGAGTCCATGTCTACACCTCGATGTGGGGCTGCCTCACCCTCTTCCCCGTACACTATGTTCTGTGACGGAAAATTTGAAGATACCTGCTCTCTGTTGACTAAAGAACACACCCTCGGAGACTTGAAGACAATTTTCTTTTCCTCTCCCAGAAAAGCTATCCAAGCTCCTTTTCCTTTTCCCACTCTCATTTTTATGTTCATTTCAAGAAGAGAATTGCACCCCTGGGGTTGGCATCAGCCTCCACACTATACTACAAAGATTCAAAATAGGCCAGCACAGGCCTCCTTCCCTCTCAGGGTCAACACCAGGTCTCTGCCTTTAGAAGGGCTGACGTTTTGGGATGATGTAGGTTCACACCTTTGGGAGATGGAGGCTTGGGAATGCCGGGCCCATGGAGAGTTTGTGCCTCCAGAGAGCAAGGCTTCCGAAAGAGGCCCCGACTCAGCAATGATCCCAAGACTGAAAACAAAACGGGGTTCCTCGTGAAAGCAGCTCTCCAACTGGGATGGAAACAAGAGAGCAAACTTGGAGCTGGAGAAGCCACACAGAGCCAGGTGAGCCTTGGAAACACAACACAATGAGCCCGACTGGTTTGCCCAGCCCCCAGAAATGCCCAAGCATTAACAGTCTTATTGAATGGAACATGAGCTAACTCAAAAGGATTTCTAAAACCACCCAGCAAACTAGCTTTGAACCAAAAAGAAACCTGTAAATATTTCCTACCACAACTTCCAAAATGGAATACAGATGGGTCACCAAGTCCTATACACTAAACTGAACCAGCTTAAACCCCCAAGAATGAAGAACTCTAAGAAGGCATCATCTAAAGGCAAGACAGCCTCGGAGGCCTGGACAGCTCGATAAGAAGACCCAAACCTTCATCACTGTGCTACCTGCCTGGAGTAGAGGCTCTGGGGACCTTGGTTCAAACATCAGCTCAGCCTCTTACTAGCTATGGACTCTCAGACTAGTCAATTAACCCCTCTAGACCAATCTGCTTGCTTGTGAAACGGGGATAATAATGTGGTGCCCTCTTTACAGGGCTATGGGGAGGATTAAGAGGCATGTAAAACTCCCAGTGCCTAGTGTCTGCACACAAGAGGCACTATAACTATGATGCAGGAGCGTCACTGCCATTCCCACAAGATGCTTAAGAACTTACCCAGCAATGTCTTATTAAAGTTTCACGTATGAGGCTCACATAAGCAGGTCAGTCACCCCTTTAAAAACTGAGAAACGTAAACTCAGGGAAGAAATTTTAATCACTTACACACTCCTCTCCGCTAGCTGTTTCTTAAAGTCAAAGGGTTAGCAAGAATTTGCCTGACTACACACATAGTCGTATATAATTTACAGATGCCTACAACGATGAAAGACATACTCAGGCAATTTGCAAGTTAAATCTGTATCATCTCATTCAAGGCATGAAGTGAAAAGGGAGCTATCAAGTCAGGGAGGACTATAGACAAGACAGGGGGGTCCCCAGTTCTCCCCAGATCTGCAGTGGGAGAACACTAAATGCAGGAAGTTAACATCTGCCCAACAAAGGAATATTATGCACGTCATTAAAATGGTGGCTATAAAATCTGTGAAGCGATATGGAGAAAGAGTGGAAAAAGTCAAGTTACAGAATTGGAGGTACAGAATGATTTCAGCAGGAAGGAGGGAAGAGTGAAAGAAAACACACCGGGACTGGCAGTGACTATGTTAGGGGTCACACAGTCACATAATGTCCTTTTCCTTCTTCCAAAGATATCTCAGCATGGAAGTGTAACATAAACAGTATAACCTTCGTGAAGAACATATACTCTGGAGTTAGAGAGACTGGGATTTGGATCTCAGCTCCATCACCTAATGCCTGTGTGATTTCCATAACTTTTTCACTCTCTGGGAGCTTCATTTTCCTTATCTGTAAGATGGGGTAATGGGGCTTCCCTGGTGGCGCAGTGGTTAAGAATCTGCCTGCCAATGCAGGGGACACGGGTTCAAGCCCTGGTCCGGGGAGATCCAACCTGCTGTGGAGCAACCAAGCCTGTGTGCCACACTACTGAGCCTGCGCTCTAGAGCCCGCGAGCCACAACTACTGAAGCCTGCGTGCCTAGAGCCCGTGCTCCGCAACAAGAGAAGCCATCGCGGTGAGAAGCCTGAGCACAGCAACGAAGACCCAATGCAGCCATAAATAAATAAATAAATGTATATATTTTAAAAAAAGATGGGGGGTAATGATAGCACATACCCATCATGATTTTGAGACGATAATACCATATATATATATATATATTATATATACAGTGTTTGCACCACACCTGACATGTATTAAGTTCTCGATTACTATTAAATGAGTAGGCATAAGAAGTGGAGCCTCTTTCCTCCTTGTCAGTGGGGATTGGCCAATAGTGGCTGCTATTCTGTCAGTTCTTCTCAGTCCTCACTTCTGATGAAGGTGGTAGAGAGAATTAGGTTGGGAGTTGTGAGGCCCAATTCATGCCATATTTTCCTGGTTGTCCCTAGGGCTCCATCTCTCCTCTCTAAAATGAGGGGAGAGGGCCACAGCGCTTTGAGGAAATGTGAGGTGCCCTTGACATTAACAATTGAAAGCTGCATATACTTTGAATCAATTAAAAGAGTCAAACAAATCAGTGAGGGAAAGAATACACATCAATGGGAAAACAGGCAAAGGCCTTGAGCAGGCAATTCACCAAGAAACACAATGTCAAACTATATACCAGTCAACTGCCTCATAACCAAAAAAGTACATTAAAATAATGTCACCTATCAAATTTGTACATTTTTAAAACTCATTATTCTCTAGTTGGCAGATATGGGGAAAAGTCACCCTCCTATACCGTTTGTGGGCTCATAAACTGGCACAATCCTCCTGGAGGCCAAGTTCATGATATTTACATTAAAAGCCATAAAATATTTGTGACCTTGGACTTCACAACTTCGCCCATAACAATTTAACCTAATAAGATAATTAAGAATGTTTACAAAGATTTATCAACAATATTATTCTTCTCAGCATTATTTATAATAGTGAAAACTTGGAAACAATCTTAATGTCTAGAAACAGGACTAGTTAAATAAAGTACATTTATATAATAGAACATTATGTGACCATTAAAAGTCATGTTTTGGGGGAATATCTAACAGCCTGGAACATATGACGTTATTGAATAAAAATAACCAATCAGTATTACCTGAGGGTGGTTCTCTAGAATCAGAGCCTGAGACAAGGATTCTTGAGAAAGTGATTTGTTGAGAGCATGCTGTGGGGAGAAGGGAGTAAAGGGAATGAGAGATGGCAGGGGAAGAGAGCCAGGCTTGGGTGTGGTCCCTCAGGAGCTCTGGAACAGACTTGTACCCCCTAGTTGATGCCCCTTGTGAATCTGGTCTTTTGCGTCCCCACAGCATTGGCTGCTAACCACAGGCAGCAGGGTGGTGATGAGGGTGTATAACTTCCCCAGATACCTCTGCCAAGGGCACATCTCCTAAGAAGGGGCACCACTCCTGTCCATTTGCTCTTCATGGGAAGATCACCCCATCCACCCAGTTTCTTCAGGATTCTGACAGGTTACACTCTCTGGGAAGTCAAGTGGGGAGAAGTATTTAGTTGCTGCTGCACGTGACGTTGAAGTCATGGCTGACCCTTGTCCTTTCCTTCCCCTTGGCGAGCACTTCTGCTAGCCTAGGTGACCTGCCTGGTGGAGCAACCCAGGTCCTTATCCCTGAGGAGTCCGAGCCCCTGATGACCATGCTCTTACCAGGCTATGGCTGCTGTACGTAACCATTTACAGTTACAGTGGACCATGAAAGTACCAAGGGACAACAGAGGATCATGTGATGTAAAACATTTCTTCTCTCCACTGTCACAGAGCAGCAATCCTACCTCCTCATGATGATGAGGACCGATCACTCCTTTCTGTGTTTGCTGGTCTTCTGGTGTGAGACCAGAAATCCAAAGTGACGAGGCAACAGCCATAGCTTTAGTGGAACACCTACTATGTACCTTGGTGGAAGCATCTCCCTTCTGAGACCCAGGATCTCTAGATGGACAGACTGAAGTTGCAAACAGGAAGCACAAATTCTCTGGGTGGGTCAGAGAGATGAAGAGCAGGGATGCTCCTTTTTACACCCCTTGATTCTCAGACCTATGTCATCTGTCTACTGGGGACATAGCACCATATAATGGCCATTGGTTTAAGATGTATACTCAGCCTGAAGGATGTTGCCCCAACCTTGCAGGGTGTCATCTCTAAACTGATACCTCGGCAACATCTTTAAGAGGCCATTCCAATCCTCAGTCAGGCCAGCAGCTTCCAGATGGTGCAATATATCAAAGGATCAGTGGATCCCATGCTTATGTGCTCACTGCCATACCTCCTTTGCCATAAAATGGGTCCCTGGTCCAAGGCAATGTTGTATGGTATCCTGTGTCAGTACATTAACAATGATTTGATTCTTACATTTGTTGGTGGTGCTGGCTGAGACACTGCAGGCAGAAAAGGTAAACCTGAACTCAGAATGTGTCAGTCCCAGTCAGAATGAAATGTTGCCCACCCCAAGCTGGAAGAGGTCTGATATGTAAAGGATTCAGCCATGATTTCTGGTTTTCACAGGTCAAACATTCAGCTATGACAGTAGCTAAATCAACCTTAGGGAAAGAAAACCCATGTTGTTGAGACTATGAATAGCCTTCATCTTCGCCACCAAGGCCACTCCATACAACAGCCCATTGTGCAAGTAACATAAATATATGTACATGTGTGGGTTAGTACTCATACATATATTTCCTAGTCCTGTCTACTGAGAGGGTTAGAGCAATCACACCTCAGTAGCAACGAGCAGACCTAATGCCAGGTCTTGGTTTCTAAACACTATTCTTGGGACCTCCCTGGCGGTCCAGTGGTTAAGACTCCTCGCTTCCACTGCAGGGGGCAAGGGTTTGATCCCTGGTCGGGGGAACTAAGATCGCCACATGCCCCATGCAGTGTGGCCAAAAATTAAAAAAATAAAATAAACGCTATTCTCTAATAAAAGAAACTAGGGCTCCTTATGAAGTGGTCGATAGTAGGGCTACTGCAGGGAAAATAAAAGATGAGCTTGGAACGTGTTGTAGTGCGAGAAAGTAAGAAAGTGCTCGAAAAGATGTGGGCTTGTCCAAAGAACAGAGTACAACCTGAAGGGGCTTTTAATGGCCAAAGCTGGGAAATTTGGGGAAAAAAATAACGACAGTGCTCAATTTAACTCATAGAATAAAATAAATATCTATGAGTCCATACTGATATGAGTGAATGAAGAAAGGGAAAACCTGGAGAGGGAGGGAGGGAGGGAGAAGGACAGCTTTCTTGCAGTAGATTCCAATTAATAAAGGCAGAAAAAAGAGGGAAGTAGAAAATCATCATTACTCAAACACTACCGTAATAATTTTTGTAGACAATATCTACCAGTTTGTGGTAAAATTAGTGGGTGAAAGTTTGAAGAGAAATAGGATGTGAGTAGTTTCAAAGTATCTTCCTCTAGATATTAAGTAAAAAAGGAAGACAGTAACTTTACAGCGGAGAAACCTAGGGGAAACCACCTTAACCAAGCGATGAAAGTCAGCATCACCAGTAATAAGACATTTTGACATTATGAACCTCTTGATTTGGTGCACGGGAAGGACATAACTAATTTCTTTGGTATTCTTGCCCCCAAAAGGCATACATACCCTCATTCCAAACAGGAAAAAACAAACCAAATTGAGGGATATTCCATATGATAATGACCGGTACTTTTCAGAAATGTCAAGATCATGAAAAAAATTTTTTTAACTGAAAAATTGTCAAGACTAAAGATAAACAATAAATAAATGTGAGATTCTGGAACACAAAAAGGACATTGGTGGAAAACTGTAAAATTCAAATAAAGTGTATAGCTTGGTTGAGTATTGTAGCAATGTTCCTTTCCTGGTTTTGTGCTATGGTTATATGTGCTGTTAACATTAGGGTGAACTGGGTAAAGGACATAAGGGCACTTTCTATACTCATTTCACAGCAATCCTTTATGTCTCAAATTAATTCAAAATGAAAATGTTAAAAAAAATAAACATCCAAAAATAAAATAAAATACACTTCACATTTTATAAACCAAGGAAAAAGGAAAAGAAAGTGTAGGCCCAGGTAATGCAAATTCTTTTTAGTGTTATCAAAGCCCAAGTAAAACAAACAACTCAGGTAGAAAAAATAAAAATTATGTTTACTCCCTAACCAAACAGAAACTCTACTTAGAGTCTCCACATGCTGTGTTCTTCCATTAGCATGGATCATTGGAAACTGACTACCTTTAGAAATGATGCCCAGTTTTTCTCTCTAGGTACAACACAAGATAAATTCCCAGGGCAGTGGCCTATGTTATTGAATCCAGCAGTAATTAAGTTAATGTATCCTACCTTGTGTGTAGAGGTGTAATTCAGGTGGTACAAATCCTTTATTGAACTCAAATTCAATAGTCATGTACAAATCCCCTATTTGTGCTATGTACAAAGGTTGTAGGAAAATTATAAAAGGTGATACATTATCATTATATTCCTATGACAGTTGGGTGTTGTCATTGACACAAGCCATTCATGGGGCACCCTTTCATTTGCACAGAGGAAAATGTTCAGTTGAGTAAACATCAGCACACAATCAATGGAGCAGAGGCCTGCAGCTTTTGCCAGCCCAGTATTTTTTTCTCTTTCTTCTGCTAAATTTACCCTGATTTACCTTTGAGGAACCACCTCCTCCCTTCTTGTAGCCCATATAATTCAGGAGGGCAGGTGTCACACCCTAGTTCCAGACATGGGCCCAGGACCCCAGCCTGGCCAACAAGGTTCCCTTCTAGAGCTTTTGTTGGAACTGTTAGGAAAGAGAAGGACTCCTCCTTTCCAGTGGTACTAAGATGACAGGGGATAGACCCAGAGTCAGGGGTGCCCATCTTGCTGGTATCTTGGAAGAGATGCTGAATAAGGCCAACGGGGGGAAAGCAGAGCTAAGAGAGATGGTGACCAACCAGGTACATTTGTCATGTTTCTTTTCTTTCTTTCTTTCTCCCTTTCTCTTTCTTCCTTTCTTTCCTTATTTTTTTCTTTCTGTAAGCCAGCTTTAGTTTGGTTTCTAATACTTACAGAGTAAATAATTAAAAAGAAAGATTTCCAAGCCAAAAAAATATTATTTCTTTGAAACCTCAGCACCCAGATCTATCTCTGAATTCACTCACTCTGTTATATTATACCATTATAAGCAATCCTATCTTTCTAATTCTTTTAATTATCCTCTCCTTCACTTTCCTGGTCTTCCCTCTCACCTCACACCTCAACAACACTTATGAATCTCACTTCACCCCAGAGCAATCAAGCGTCCCGCCTGCCCATTTCCCCAAGGGTCACACATTTGAAATCTCTGTAACTCAGACTTCGAATTTTCTCTCTCCCCAGAGCAATCAAGCATCCCGCCTGCCCATTTCCCCAAGGGTCACACATTTGAAATCTCTGTAACTCAGACTGAATTTTCTCTAAGCTCTAAAATCAATAGTGAAAAGGAGAGAGACAGAGAGAGAGGAAGGAAGGGAGTGAAGGAAGGGAGGGAGGGAGGGAGGGAGGGAGGGAGGGAGGGAGGAAGGAAGGAAGGAAGGAAGGAAGGAAGGGAGATGGGGAAAAGAGTAAGACTTGCATGGTCATCCTGGGGTTAAACGTGGAAGTTTATTCTAACAGGAGAGGCAGCCAGACTGGAAGTTGCCATGGCCTGTGTTTTCATGGCAGCCACTAACCAGTTCAGAAGTCTTGGATAAGACACCTAAAGGCATAGGCTCCAGGTCTTAGGCCATGAAAGGAAGGGTTACACTAGATGGGAGAGGGCACTTTTCCCACCAATATGCTTTTCATCAAGTCAGATCATCCTCCAGACGGGAAGTTGCAGGGAGGAAAATAATCTTCTAGTGTACCAAGAAACTAGACAAACTTTTACTCCCTGAGTCCCGATGTTCTTATTCAGCCTTAGCATTTTACCCACCTTCCCCCATTAGCCAGCCTCCAAAAGGGCAGAGACCATCTTCTCGCAAGCAAAGAATAACAATATTGGTAGCAAACACTTTCTGCATACCTACTACGTGCCAGGCACTACACTAGACACGCTTCTAACTGTATCTCCAATCCTCGCAGCATCCCTTTGAGATAGGTCATTTTAGTCTCCTTTTTTAAACAGGAAAACTGAAGTTCAAAGAGGTTAAATAACTTGACTGAGATCCCACAGCGAGGAAATGTCAGCACCATTGGTCAAATCCAGGTCCGTCTCGCCACAGAGCCTCTCCCTTTCCTCTACATCTCGCTCTATATCAGCTTCCAGTCTAAGCAGAAGAGCCACAGGCGGGATGGTGTGTGTTAAGCTGGTGTCTTTGGAGGTGGGCTGGGAGAGCTGGGTCTGCCAAATGGAGAGAGGACCCGACAACCACCTCCACACCTTCACCCAGCCCTTTAGATTAGCAACGATGAAGAAAAGGTGCAACTTTCCAATGCGTACCAAGGGGCAAATCACAACACTATAATGAAGAAAAAAAATCTGGAACCATCACCTGGGAAATGGCTAAGCCAAGTGCCATAGATCACGAGGACAGAGACCCTGTAGCCCTAAAAAATGATATTTGCTATTGTGTACATGAAACAAGATCAAGGGAAAAGAAAAAGAAAAGCAGGAACCAAAAGAATAAAAACATCAGTTAAATAAAATAACTTTTTTTGATCATATAGTATGTGCGGATATAGTGACTGGCACATTACTTGGATTATCTCACCGAATCCTCAACTGTAACGCTATGAAGTAGGTATTATTCTTCCTCCCCACTTTTCAGATGAGGAAACTGAGGCTCAGGTTAAGTACAGTGCCCAAAGTAATTAAACTGGAACTCATTTTAGAAGCTAGGGAAACTTTACTCCAGAGCCTTGTCTTTTAAGTGTTTATCACTGCTATATGATAACACAGATATAAACATGTATTCAAGAACAATGGATAGGAATGCCCACGTATGCCCAGCACTTTTAGTGTTCTGAGATACAGAATTAACAAAACAGAGAAGGTTGCAGATCTCATGGAGCTGAGATTCTGGGGGAGGCAGAAGACAGACAAATGTGAGGATGGAGTCATGGACTCTGAAGAAATTGTAGAGCGAGTAGGAGGATGGGGAGTGATGGGGAGGGTGCTAGGTTAAAGGTTTGAATAGGGTCATCCAGAAAGGCCTTTTTGAGAAGGTGACATTGGAGCAGAGAAAGAAAAGGAGGGACCAAGCCATGCAGCTGGAGTCGGGGTCAGTGGGGAAGGGGAGGGTGCTCCATGGGAAAGAAACATTAAGTGTGAAGGCGCTGAGGAAGGATTTACGCATGCACCCAAAGAACAGCAAGAATGTCAGTGTGGCTACAGGAAGAAGGGGTGATGGGAGGTGAGCTCAGAAGGAGGCCAAGATCCTGAAGGACTTCTCGGGCCATTGTAAGGCCTTTGAATTTTATGAAACAGGAACCACTTCGGGAGGGTTATGAGCAAGGAGTGACATGATCTGATTAGGTGGGCCTAAACGGGGCACAGTGTAAGACTTAATTTCAAACTCAAAATAGCTAAAGGCTGTGAGGTCTTTTAAGGGCATCTCATCCATCTATAAATGGGCAAACTGGTCCCAAAGGTGACTGACCTAAGGTCAAATCACAACATGTGTGAAAGGGCCGATTCCTTTAATGACCTGTACAACTTTGGGCAAAGGAAAGGACTGAGCAAAGGAAAAGGAATCTCAATGTTTGAAATCGAAAGAAATAAGGGACTTAGGACCCCTCAGGCATAAGGTCACTGGGGGCCCCCGAATCTCAGTGTTCTTATGTGTAAAATGGGAATAATGGTTACCTCACAGAGTGTCTTTTAAGAAGATGAGACACATACACTCATCTAGGTGTGGTTATAGATTACTGACTACACTGCACTGTAGTCACCCAACTGAGAAAGCTCAGCAGGTTCCCAGTTGTCTACAGAATAGAAGCTAAATGACTGTCATCCAGATTGCATCCCAAATATCAGCACTTATGCAACCCAACCCTTCCCTGCCTATTCCCTTGCAAGTTGTATCAACCCCTAGGTCTCTCTACCACATGTCCCTGTTTCATTTTCTTGATAGCACAAATCCCTGGTTTTCTTATTTATTCCCCTGTCCTACTCACTGCTATATCCCAAGTACTTGAAACCATATTTGTTACACAGTGCTGTCCTCTACAGGTGTTGACTGAATTGGCTTGAAATTAAAGACCTTGGACAAGACCCTCTTGAGAATGAAATGATTCCTAAAGGACATTGTGACATCCCCTTTCCTACCTGGAATGGCTTGAAGACTGTCTTGCCAGTGGACAGAGCGTTGGAGCAGGACACCTCTTTAGGCCCTTTCTACTTTTTAGAATTGTTTTGCCTCCTCCTATGTCTCTTTGCCCCTGGGAAGTCTGTCATTTGTGAGAAGAGACAATGAGCCAGCAGCATCTTCTACTTCCCTGTGAAGTAGAAGACGCATGTGAAACCCATGCAGAATTGTACAATCTGGTCACGCAGTTGAAACTCAACTCTTGGAAGAGAAGGAGGAAGAGAGCTTTTTATACTCAGGAGCTAAGACTAAAATATGTAAAGAAAAATAACAAAGCTGGCGGTAAGTATTGGCAGCTTCCCTGACAGCAAAATTCAAAATAAATCAGGCAATTCTTCAAACTAGAGCTAGACTTCAGGAAATTAGGGTTTGTGTTCAAGTGGGCACATTACAATTTCATAAAAATTGTCTTAGCTCTTTCTCTGATGTGGACTTGGGATGATAATGATGTGTTTAATGTTCCTGATTACGTTGCTGGGCAAATCGGGGACCATGGAATAATTGGAGAAGCAGAGACTGAAAGGTATTTGGAAAGAAATAAACCAGAGGCCACCCTCTAAGACTTGTGTCTTCAGCTCACAGCTTGGGCCAGACCTTCACACCATCCCCCCACCTCACTCCTACTTCTACTTTGGCTCCTTTAAGTCAAATTCAACCGAAAGGGACAGAAGATCCTAAGTCCATTCTTAACAGGGATTGTTCTGTTTTCAAATAGATGGTGTCAAAGGGGAAAACAACCCTGCTGTGTGACAAACCTCATAATGGGTAAAAGCAGCAGGGAAGCCCTTTCTCTGCAAGCAAAGGGTCACTGTGCCTTCCAAACCAAGATTATTCCAAGTCAAAAAAAAAAAAAAAAAAAAAGATGTTTAACAAGAGAATTTACGATTCATCTCCTAGCAAGGAGACTCCATTAGTTTAGGTCCAAAAATGCCTTGCCTTAAAAATACCCAACATAAAGAAAATCGGGTCCTATGCATTGAAAATAAGCCCGAAGTCAACCCTCTCTCATCTCACACAAAAGGAAACAGAGGCTTCAAGACATTGAACACCATGCCCAAGGGGACTTTCCAGAGTCCAGACAAGATCTCAGTTCTCTTTACTCCCAAGTAGGGTAAGCAACCATCCTGGTTTGCCTAGAATTGTACTCATTTTAATATTGCAAGTCCCTCATCTGACTTCCAGTTTCTGGCTGGCATGTAAGGAGTTTGGAGTCTTCACTCCTATCCTAACAACAAGTAAAAAGCTGAACAAGCTGAAAAATCAACAGCTTTTCTTAGATCCATCAGAGAAGAGAGGTCACAGGGCAGACCACTGCCCCCAAAATTGGGGAAACACACAAGCAGTTACAGAAAAGTATAACTTACTAGAGGAGAAACCCACAAGCAGAAACCAGTACTAGGATAGGAAAACCTGAACTATAACTGATAAATTACTGAAGGTCCATCGTGGACAAGTCTGAGAGTTAAAAATACTGGCAGGGCCCAGTCACAGGGAGGTCCTGACATTTGTGAGATTTCCCTCCAGGTAAGTCACAGTGAGGATAGAAGAGAAATTCCCTCATGCTTCAAGCAGGAGGAGGGGGAAGCAGCCATTTTGAAATACACCAGAGCATTGTGCTCTTTCGGACAAGGCCTACCCACAAGAGAAACTATTTTACTGGGGTTTTATCAGAGCCCAACTGACCTGGGGGAGGGAAACACCCAATTCCAACCTGCTCTAGCCTTCCACATGGAAGAGGGGAAATAACCATCCAGTCTCACACAAGGGGGAAAAAATTCCAAGAAACATTGGGACATTCACAGTTCAGGGACACATGTTCACTAAAAGATTGGGACCTAATCCTATGACCATAGAATACTTCTCTTCCTCACCACCATACCACTGAAGGCCTATTTATCACAGTTCCTTTTACCCAGTACATCATGTCTGGCTATCAAGAAAAAACTGCAAGGCATACTAAAATGCAAATAAAACACAGTTTTAAGAGGTTGAACAAGCACTAGAACCAAAGTCAGACATGGCAGGAATGCTGAAAGTATCAGGCCAAGAACTTTTTAAAACTATGATGTATATGCTAAGGACTCTACTGGAAAAAGTAAACAACATACAGGAACAGATGGATAATATAAACAGAAAGGTGGTAATTCCAAGAATCCAAAAGAAATGTTAGAGATCAAAAACACTGTAACAAAAATAGAGAATTCCTTTCATGGGTTACTAGTAGACTGGATAAGGCTTAGGAAAGAATCTTTGAGCTTGAGGATATGTTGATAGAAACTTCTAAAACTGAAAAAGTCAAAAGAATAAAAGACTGGAAAAAATGGAACAGAATATCCAAGAGCTGTAGGACAGCTACAAAAGGTATAGCAGACATGTAATGGGTAATACCAAAAGGAAAAGAAACAGAGAAATGAAGAGAAGTCATATATCAAGCAATATAGATTGGTAAGTTGCCTCAAATTAATGTCAGATGCCAAACCACAAATCCAGGAAACTCAGAGACAACCAAGCAGAATAAATGCCAAAAAAAACTACATCTAAGTATATCATATTCAAACTGAAAAAAAAATCTTGAAAGAATCCAGAGGAAAAATCACCTTACCTACAGAGGAACAAGGATAAGAATTAAATGTGACTTCTCCTCAAAAACCATTCAAACAAGAGAATGGAGTTAAATATTTAGTGTTGAGAGGGGAAAAAAACCACCAACCTAGAATTCTGTACCCTACAAAATTATCCTTCAAAAGTAAAGGTAAAAGACTTTCTCAAATAAACAAAAATTGAGATAATTTATTACTATTAGATCTGCCTTGCAGAAAATGTTAAAAAGAAATTCTTGAAAGAGAAGGAAAATGATACAGGCCAAAAATTCTTAACTACATGAAGAAAGGAAGAGTACTGGAGAAAGAATACAAAACTGTAAAATTCAAAACTTTTATTTTTCTTATGCTTTATTGATCTAACAGATAGCAGCTAGGATGAGTTCTGCTTGTGCCTTACTCAGAAATGGGGGCGAAGTGTCTCTGTAATGATCACAGAGGTTAATGGGGAAATATGTCTAAAAGTTATAGTTGAGGACAAATCTTCTGAAATGGGTCTCCTACGTAAAGCAAGACATACCTATTAACAATGCCCATAAATCAAATATTTGAAAGTGGATTTCTTAAATCACAGGTCAAAATGAATTACTTCAGTACCTCTGTCCTTAGGCTGTAAGCCAGCCTCTCAGAAGACAGCATCTAAAATAAGTCCTTTCACCTCCACACACAAGGATTTATGGATTATTCTGGCATACACATCACTGAACTATTGGGGGGGGGTAAACTTGCCTTCTAAAATACATATTTTAAGACTTTTAGAGAAATCACATTTTATCTATTAAGAAACTTACTCCACTCCCCTGAGGGCCCGTAGACCTTAAGGGCTGTGCAGGTTGTAATTGTCATGTGGGGAGGTGGAGAAAGGGGACTGGAGGAAGAGAAGAATGGGCACAAGGACTCCTTGCCGGGAAAAGACTGGTATAAGGAGTGAGGGTCACTTCTCCTCTCCCAGGTTTGTTCCACACACCTGCTTTCCTTTGAAGCTAATGCACCTTGCTGGGCCACAGGGTTGGGGGCCTTTTAGACTGAAGTGATGAAGGGGCCCAAATGTCACTAAAATGAGAGGTTGGCCCTTTCCTAAAGAACATTCCCTGATTCTTTGTTTCATTCCAGGAGGCATGCTGAGTGTTCCCAGAACCCCTAAAATGAGGTAATTCCACAGATAAGAGCAGCTTCTCAAACGTCAAGGTGCATTCAAATTACCTGGGAGCTTATAAAATGCAGGTTCTGATTCAGTGGGTCAGGGTGGGGTCTGAGAGTCTGCAGTCCTAACAAGCTCCCAGGTGTTGGCAATGCTGCTGGTCTGAGGAGTAACAAGGACTTAACGGTCTCATCCCATGGACTCGAAATTCATCCTTCACAGACAAACTGGATCCCACACAATTTTCCATAGTTGGAGCCTTATTCCTTGAGATTTAGAAACTTCATCTCATGGCTTAGACACCTTCCATACACTGACAATTCCCAAAATCATACCTCCAGTCTAGATGTCTCCCCTCAGTTCCAGATTTGTAAATACCACTGCCTAATATCTCCATATAAATGTCCAATAGACAGTTCAGACTTACGTGTCAAAAACTAAACTCCGGATCTACCGCCACCAAAAAATATTAAAACAGCTAATCAAACAAACAAAAAGCTTCTTCACCACCAGCCTTCCTTAGCCCAGAGGAAAACGATCCTGTCCTTTCAACTCTTCACATGAAGAACTTGAAGTCATCCTGACTCCTTATTCTCTCACACCCACATCCCATCTGTCAACAAATCTTTTTGGCTGTTCACCATTTCTCCTGGTACCACTATGGCCTAAACCATTATCATCTCCTGCCTGGGTTGCTGCAGTAGCCATCTAACCAGTCTCCCTGCTTCTGCCCATGCCCCCTGTAGTGGGTTGAATGTCCCTCCCATCCCCCAAAAGATATGTCTGTGTCCCAATCCCCAGAACCTGGGAACGTGACCTTATGTGACAAAGGGGTCTTTGAAGATATAATTGAGTTAAGGTCTCTAGATGAGATCATACTGGATTATCTAGGTATGCCCTAAATCCAAAGACAAATGTCCTTGTAAGAGTAATACAGAGGAAGATTTGAGAGACAGAGAAGAGAAGGCCATGTGAAGACAGAGGCAGAGACTGGAGTCATGCAACCAGAAGCCAAGGAAGACCTGGACCCACCAGAAGCCAGAAGAGGCAAAGAACAGATACTGCCCTGGAACCCTAGGGAAGTGCAGCCGGCCAACACCTTGATTTCAGACCTCTGGCCTGCAGAACTGTGAGAAAATATGTTCCTGTTGTTTTAAGGCAACGAATGTGTAGTAATTTGTTGTAGCAGACACAGGAAACTAATATATCCCCCTATAGTCTGATCTCAACGAGCAGCCAGAGGATCCATTTAAATCACAAATCAGATCTGATCACTCCTGTTCTCATGAGGGGAGTTCTACAGTGGCTTCCCATGTCCCTCATGATCTTCTGGATCCCCAGAGGCTCTGCTCCCCACCTCTCCCACCTCATTACTCCTCTGACACCCTCCCCTCTGCTCTCCCTCCTGCCCCTCCACTCCAGCCGCAAGGACCTCCTCGCTCTACGTTGAATGCACCAGGGACACTCCCACAACAGGGCCCTCTGCAGAGATCTGGATGGCCATTCCTTCCCTTCCTTCTACACTTTGATTCAATTTCACTTTCTCAATGAGGCCTACCTGACCATTGTTTTTAAGATTGTAAGCCCCAGCTCCCAAATACCCTTACCCTGCTCAGCTTTTTCTTTTTCTATAGCACTTGTCACCTCCTAACATATAATTTCTATATTTACCATGTTTACTATTTATCACCTGTCTCCTCCAAAAAACTATAAGCTCCAGGGTGGCAGCAATTTTTACGCCTTTGTTCACTGATATATCATAAGTGCCTTAAATAGTGCTTGACCATAGTAGCTTCTGAAAAGAGAAAGAAAGAGAGGAAGGAAGGAAGAGAGGAAGGAAGGAAGAAGGAAGGAAAGAAGGAAGGAAGGAAGGAATGAGGGAGGGAGGGAGGGGAGAAAAAGAAAGAAGGAAAAGAAAATAAAGGAAAGAAAGAAAAAGAAAGGAGAAGAAAGGAAAAGAAAAGAAAAGGAAGAGAAAGAAGGAAAGAAAGAGGGAGGGAGGAAGGAAAGAAAGAAAAACTTTCCTAATATCATAGTAGAGCTGATATTCAAACCCAAGGCTGCCTGGCTCTAAGGCCTTTATTTTTAATCCATGCCACCACCCTAGATTCTTGTTACAATACTACCCTTGAAGTACCTGCCTTTGGACATCCTTGTCGGTTAAACCTCCTAAGAAGAAGCTCTCTTGGAACTCCCATTATAAACACACATGGAGAGAATCCAGGGCAGATTTAGCTCAGCCACAGCAGGAACTAAGGAGCAGAGTGAGATGCGGACCCTCTGCACAAGGAGAGGGGGCAGTGCAGGGAAGAGCAGAGGTAAGACACGTTTGAAATATGTAGAATATAAACCCAGAAGTAATATAAGTAATGCCACAAGGCAATAAGTCAGACACTTCTAAAACGGGAAAGGGATCAAGGGCCACCTGAGTCCAAACACCCACCAATGTTTAAATCGCCTCTACATCAATCCCACCAAGAAGGTAACTCAACTCTTCAATTAATACCTTAAATTTAACTTTTCTTCCTTTTATTGTATAAAAATAAGTGTCCACCATCAAATCCTCCAAATTAGACCTTCTTTCATAGACCAGAAGCCAGCACATGTTTTTTCTTGGAAAGGACCAGATAGTAAATAGACTTTGTGGACCATATGTTGTCTTTGGGAACTATTCAACTCTGCTATTGGAGCACAAAAGCAGCCACAGACAATACATAAAGGAATGGGTATAGCTGTTTCAAATAAAGCTTTATTTACAAAGGCAGCCAGCAGACCTTAAGTTTGTCAATCACTGCATTAGACCACCCAGAATAAGTCAAGTCTGTCTTTCACAGGTCAGTCCTACAGATACTGTAAGATAAATTCAATAACCCCTCTATCCTCTGGATCAAAAAAGTCCAATTTCTTCCTTTCTCGCTGGTATGGTCTCCAGCTGCTCCATTGGAACCCTCCTCTAACACCCATTTGTCTGTGTAGTTCTCAGTGGGGGTCCTACACTGAATAGGATGCCCCAGCGGGACCAGGCTGCACTACAGAGGGCCCATCAGCTCCTTCACTCCAGCCATCATGCCTCTAATAACATGGCCACAGGTCACATGCCTCCCCGCATCCCACATCCCACTGTTGATTCAGAATGCACTCACCATCAGCTAAAACCCCGAATTATATCCAGTCGGGCCAAGTCCCTCCCCTGGCCATGTTTGTGCCCTTGGTATTTTAGGCCTGACCTTTGCCCCCTTAGCTTTTACCTCATCAGATTTCAGGCTTTGGCTCCACCCAGTCAAGATCTCTCTGACTCCTACATCTGTCACTGAGTATATTGATCACCCCCCCATCTATGCCATCTACAAATTGATGAGCAGACCCTCTCTATCTTCACCCAAGTCCTTGATAAGAAATCTCTAGGAGGACATGGCCACTTGCCCCTACATTCTCTGGCACTCCTACTCTCCCGTGCAGCCCCTTCTGTGGTTCAGAATGACACCCAGAGTCATGATTCCCCTGGCTGCTTTTTCTCTCCTTCAGATCCTGCATCACAGGGGGTGTAAACACCAGGCAGAATAGGATAGAACTGTACGGAACGCGTCCCCATGTCAGTGGCCCTTGGAGGGTGGGGGAAGGGAGGGAGAAGAGCCCCTGCTGGGATACAGCCATTACACTCCAGCACATTTAAAATCCAAAGATGTGCCTGTGCCTACTTTTTAGGGAGTCAACACGACTGCAGTAATTTCCCATGATTCTCTCTGATGTGATACTGGATGGAGAAAATCAGCTATCAGTGTTTTATCTCTCACTACCACTAAGGCATTGAAAATGGAAACTTTTGTCCAGTTTCTAGGCTGGCCGGGCTTTTTAAAGATCAGGTAAATGTGGTTTTTTTCTTCTTTTTGAAGTATTTTTAAGAGAAAAAAAATAATTGTTTTTCATTAGGTGCTAAGTTATTTTTACTCACCGCACTTCTGACACCAAGTTTGGTGTTTTTTCCCTCACACCAACCAATTCTCCAACTCTCCAGACACCAGCTGGGTTGCCCTACAATTCAGTTCAATTGACACTAACCACCTGGAATTAGCATCACATCCCACAGGGCTCAGTCCCACAAGACTGCCCCCACTTCAGATGCCAGGTGCAAGTTCCAGACCATCCGTACTGCTGACCAACTGGCTGTAAACTGGGGATTCCCATGACCCTTTCCTCACGTTCAAGAATTCACTAGAACAACTCACAGGACTCAGGAAAACGCTTAACTTACTATTAGCGGTTTGTTATAAAGGATACAATTCAGGAACAGCCAAATGGAAGAGATACGTAGGGCAAGGGATGGAGAGAGGGCACAGAGCTTCCACGCCCTCTCCAGGCGTACCACTCTCCAGCACTGCAGTGTATTCACCAACCCAGAAACTCTCTGAACATTGTTGTTCAGGAGTTTTTATGAAGGTTTATTAAGTAAGCAGAATTAAGTCATTGGCCATTAGTTACTGAAGTCAACCTCCAGCCACTCTTCCTGCTCAGGGGCTGACCGGAAAGTTCCAGCCCTTGAATCGCTGGTTCTTCTGGCTACCAGCCCCATCCTGAAGTCCACCAACTAGCTAGTCACCTCACTAGCATAAACTTAAGTATGGTTGACAGGGGCTCGTTATAAATAACAAAAGACACTCCTATCACTCAGGAAAATCCAAGGGTTTTAAGAGCTCTGTGATGGAACCAGGCACAAAGACCTTTTGTTTATTTTATCACAACACAAAATAAACCTATTGTTTATTTTATCACAAGTACACATCATTGACATCCATTTTTAAAATTTTAAACATCACATCTACTTGGGTCCCAAGTGAAAAGCAACTCAGAAGAAATGTTGGTCTCTCCCTTGTCAGTATCAATCTAGAATCATCTAGTGTTTCATGCTGCAACAGGGAATCAGACTTGCAAAATCAGAGAGAGCAGAAATACAAAATTCTTTATTGTAGCCCTAAGGAGTGAGGCTGGAAATTAATCAGACCTGAGTCGAGACTGATGGTGGTTTTTTCTTCTATTTGAATAGAGACAGGCTTAGAGTATGTATGTGTGAGTATGTGTGCTTCCAGCCAGTTACCCAAATAGAATTTGGTATTCCTGAGTTTTATATTTGTCTGTTTAAGGATGCTCAGACATAAATGGATCTTTAATTACAGGGTCTAAATATAACCCCATCTCCTTGCACACAACCCCACCTTTCACCGGATACATTCATTCGCTCCTACTAACATTAGCTCTTTCTGAGCTTTCAGAGAAAAGCCTAGGGTGACTCAGGGAAGGAGCTTCTTATGTGCAAAGGAAAGACCCCTCCTCAACAAGGAAGCCCTCCCTCTCTTCTGTGAGTCTTCCCCTTTCTAGGAGAAAGGAGGGTGAGAGGAGCCAGCAGCTGCCCAATTGCAGCCTGACCTGTCCATCTGTTGTTTGTGAATATCAGCAGTTTTTTTCAGGCTGAGAAGCTTTGCCTTAGTTGGAGGTTGTTACTACGTGCAAAAAGGCTCCATTCCACAGCCCTGCATGGGAAGTGTTGAGACTCAGGCTGGAAGTCGGTGTCTCTGGGCAAAGTAGGACCACCCTGATCCCTGTCCCCAGGAAAATCTCTCAGCCACTGGCTTCCCAAAACCTGCTGGGTGCGCTGGAGCTTACTCTCTGCAGCATTGACATCCACCAGCTACTCTGATTCCCTGTCTGAATGTAGAGTTGATTCTGGGTTGGTGGGGAGGCAGTAAAGGCAGAGGAATTGTGGGGCGGGAGCTGTGTCTTAGGCAGAAGAACCTGGCTGTGTGTGTCCATTAGATTTGCCTCACCGAGCCTCTTCCTGGAAAGAGCCCAAGGCCTCCCCTCCTCCCACCTGCACTCCCTGAGCACACAGCCACACCCAGCTCCCCACCACACACTTCTACATGCTTTGAACCCTTCTTTGGCAACCCTGGGTTCTTCTTCTTCCTTTTCTTCTCCGGATGAGCTCAGATACCCCAAGGGAGTGAGGTGAGGCCAGATTCCAATGTATTTCTTTGCGCTCCAAACCTGAGACTTGTTCATTCCCTGGAACTGAGAGCTCTAATAGCCTGCATGCCACTGGAACCACTCCACACTGCAGCCGAGGCAATGTGCGTTTCAAAAGTAAGAGAGAGTACATTGTGGAGGAAATGTTTTATGCAAATTAACCAAGCTTAACATTTTGATAAGGGCCTTTTTTTTTTTTACAAAAAATCAAGGAATCCAGTACTCCACTGCAAGTTTAACACAAAAGAAAATTTCAAAAGCCTGAATTTTTTAAGTAGGTGACAGCAAGAGACATTAACCACCCATAAGATGGAACAGAAGGCAAAGTGCATGACTCTATTAGCTCAAAACAATATTTATGTGAGCTTATGGATTAAGGTGTTTCAATAATTTAAACAATTCTCTCCCTTCTTTTGAGTGGGCTCATCGCCAAGCCAAAACATATTTGCAGTGGGATCAATGCTACATTTGCACATGAGCTTGAAACCTGCTCTCAAACACAGAAGGAGGAGGAGAACTAAGATTCCTCCAGCGTGAACTGGGCCATTTGGAAGGTGGGCCAAGCCCTGTGCTAGGCACTTCGCATGTGTTAGCCCCTTGCAACAAGCGTGCTCTGAATTCCCTCAGAGAAAATGACAAAGGGCCCAGGAAAAGCCACAAGCCGATCATTCTGGGTAAAGACACTTCCCTTTGGAAAGAAAATGGCTGAAAAGAATTCATGTCTTTCTCACCTGCTCCCTGGACACCTGCATAAGTTAGTGCTTCAAAGCTGAAAAAGGTGGGTTGAAGACAAAATTTTTTAGAAGCCTACTAATACTGCCACTCATCCCCAATTCAGGCTTCCCAGAAGCCCCGAGCCCACGTCCTCACAATTCCCAGCTAAACAGTTTAGAGGAAGAGGCAGGCTTCAGCATCAGCAAACGTTCTGAGTCTCTTCACCTACTAAGATGTGATTCCCAGCAGAGGTTCCCAAACCTGGGGTCTTAAAATTATTACAGAGGGATCCAGCATCCACATGCACGCCAAATTTGTCTGTAGACAGAATGCATGCTTCACACTTAGGTGCACGGTTTCTCAAATGTGTGTCACTGCTGTGGTGACTAATACAATGCAGATTCATATTTCAAAGTATCTGAATGTGTAGGTTTCGGTCATTATATTGGGTTGGTCAAAAAGTTCGTTCAGGTTTTTCCATAACATCTTACGGAAAAACCTGAACGAACTTTTTGGCCAGCCCAATATATTCTCCATCAACAGACTCTAAAAGTATAATCACTATCCCGTGGGGGTCCACAGTGTTTTTTACCTTAAAAAGACTTCCTAAATGCAAGAAACTTGGAAACTGGTGACCCCAAAATGGCTGGAACAGCTGTCACCAAACTCACATGCATTACTATGTAGGAAGAAAATCACAGGCCTGTGCTACAGCCTCAGTGACTCTTGTTTAGAAAGAAATCTTAAGAAGCTTGATTACCTATTTTTCCAGAGATAAAATTTATGAATTAGTAATGTGGGAAAACATAAAGGACACTCAAAACACTCAATTGATCTGACTATAGAACTTTAAAAAATTCCTGTGAGTCAAAAATTCTCTATAAAAATTTAAATCACCAACTGGGAAAATAAATATAAGCAAAAGGTTTAATAACCTTAACATTTTATATACACACACACACACACACACACACACACACACACACACATACGTCTTAATGTATAAGACAGCAGAGAGCCCCAAAGTAATAAAGGACATGAATAAAATGCATAGAAGTACAAATGACCAATAAACACTTTTTAAAATTCAAACTCACCAGAAATCAAATGTGTACAAAATTAAACAATTAGATATCGCTTCTTACCTATCAACCTGGTCAGAGATACTTTAAAATAATACCTAATAATGTCAAGAACCTAATGAGAAAGACATTTACATACTTTTAGTTGCAATATAAACTGGTACTGTGTTCTAGAAAGAAATTTGGCCATGTGTAACAAGACCTTCTTTAAAAAATAGCTTCATCAAGGTATAAGCAACATACAATAAACTACACATATTTGAAGTGTACTATTGATAAAATCTGGCATACATGTATGCCTGTGAAATCATCACCACAATCAAGATAGCAAACATATGCATCACCCACCAGAAGTTTCCTTGTGTCCCTTTGTAAACCCTCCTTACCACTTCTTCCTGCCCCCCCATTCCCAGTCAACCATTGAAATGCTTTCTGTCTATGCTAGATTAGTTTTTACTTTTTAGAATTTTATGTAAATGGAATCATATAGAATGTGCTCTTTTTTGGTTGGCTTCTTTTACTCAGCATAGTAATTTTAAGATTCATCCACAAGAAAAGGGAATCCTCCTACTCTGCTGGTGGGAATGTAAACTGGAGCAGTAACTGTGGAGAACAGCATGGAGATTCCTTAATAAACTAAAAATAGACTTACCATATGATCCAGCAGTCCCAGACCTGGGCATACATTTGGAAAAGATGAAAACGCTAACTCAAAAAAGATACATGTACCCCAATGTTCATAACACCACTATTTACAATAGCCAAGACATGGAAGCAACCTAAATGCCCATCGACAGATGAATGGATAATGAAGATGTGGTATATATATATATATATATATATATATATATATACACACACACACACACAATGGAATATTACTCAGCCACAAAAAAGAATGAAATAATGCTATTTGCAGCAACATGGATGGACCTAGAGATTACCATACTTAGTGAAGTAAGTCAGACAGAGAAAGACAAATATCATATGATATCACTTATATGTGGCATCTAAAAAAACGATACACATGAACTTATTTACAAAACAGAAAGAGAATCACAGACATAGAAAACAAATTTATGGTTACAAAAGGAGATATTGGGGGAAGGATAAATTGGGAATTTGGGATTAACAGATTCATATTGCTATATATAAAATAGATAAACAACAAGGACCTACTGTATAGCACAAGGCGCTATATTCGATATCTTGTAATAGCCTATAATGGAAAAGAATCTGAAAAAGAATATATATATATACACACATACATGTATAACAGAATCACTTTGCTGTACACCTGAAACATTGTAAATCAACTATACTTCAATTAAAAAAAAGATTCATCCATGTTGTTGCAGGTAGAAAGAGTTTCTTTCTTTTTATTGCTAAGTAGTATTCCATTGTATGGATATTTCACAATTTGTTTATCTATTTTCCAATTGAAGGGATTTGCGATATTTCCAAATTTGGGCTACTGTAAATAAAGCTGCTATTGACATTCATATACAAGTCTTTGTATGGACATATATTTCCTTTTTTCTTGAGTGAAAACCTAGGAGTGGAATGGCTGGGTCATATGGTGGGTGCATATTTAAATTTTTAAGAAACTGACAACCTATTTTCTAAACAGGTTGTACAATTTTATTTTATTTTTTTTGAATTTTATTTTATTTTTTATACAGCAGGTTCTTATTAGTTATCTATTTTATACATATTAGTGTATACATGTCAATCCCAATCTCCCAGTTCATCCCAGCACCACCACCCCCCCAACCCTGCTTTCCTCCTTTGGTGTCCATACGTTTGTTCTCTACATCTGTGTCTCTATTTCTGCCTTGCAAACCAGTTCATCTGTACCATTTTTCTAGATTCCACATATATGCGTTAATATGTGATATTTTGTTTTTCTCTTTCTGACTTACTTCACTCTGTATGACAGTCTCTAGGTCCATCCATATCTCTACAAATGACCCAATTTCATTCCTTTTTATGGCTGAGTAATATTCCATTGTATATATGCACCACATGTTTAAAGAGGTTATACAATTTTACATTCTCACAAGCAACACAGAGTTCCAGTTCCTCCATCACCAACAACTGGTATTGTCCGTGAAAGACATGTGGCCATATGTATCAAGAACTTTAAAACAACAACTCTACAATCTGATCTAGTAATCTCACAAGACCCACAGGCTTGTTGGGAGTTTGCCCACAGTGTAAACAGAATCAGTGGATTTCAGAGCTGATGGGACACCGCTGCCTAGTAGGTCTTTTGGAGCTCAAGTCTCACGTGGCTGGTTGGGATATGAATACACCTTCTCAACAGAGGGCTTCCAGACATTTCTACCCACCGGGTCACATTCCAGGGGAACACACACACACACACACACACACACACACACACACACACACACCTGAGGAAGACTGTGAGGTGATAAAGCCCCAAGAGATAAGTCTGCATCCATGGGCCAGAAAGACTGGGAGGCTCCCCAGAAATGAGCTTTTGCTGCCAGGACACAGCTCTGAAGTGCAGATTTTTGCTTAGAGAGAAAGCATTTCACAAAGGACTCACTGATACTAAGAAAAGGGAATAAAGTTATCAGTTGAGTCCCCAAACTCTTGAATTGAGTTTCCTTGAATTCAACATTCAGAGTGCTACTTTCACTATTTAAAAAAATCCCCTGACCTCTCCAGCCTGCAGATGGAGATGAAGGCACATTGACCTCAAAAACTCAGATTCCCTACTCTTACCCCACACACTTACAAAAGCCCTTCAGTTCTTGGAGATCCTCCATCACCAAACAGTCCCCGAGAAGTGTCCCGTATAGGCTCATAGGCCCATCTATCACCTGCAGCCACTGTGCGGGACCCGTCACATCCCTCCTCTGCCTATCTATGTCCTCCCCATGAGCTGCAACAAAAGACAGCCTTACCCTTGTTGCTTCTGACGGCGCCCATCAGAACTCACCGATCGAGGCTTCCCTGGTGGTGCAGTGGTTAAGAATCCACCTGCCAATGCAGGGGACACGGGTTCGAGCCCTGGTCCAGGAAGATCTCACATGCCGTGGAGCAACTAAGCCCGTGCGCCACAACTACTGAGCCTGCGCTCTAGAGCCCGCAAGCCACAACTACTGAGCCCACGTGCCACAACTACGGAAGCCTAAGCGCCTAGAGCCCGTGCTCCGCAACAAGAGAAGCCACCACAATGAGAAGCCCATGCACCACAATGAACAGTAGCCCCCTCTCACCGCAACTAGAGCAAGCCAGCGTGCAGCAAATGAAGACCCAACACAGCCAAAAATAAATTTTAAAAAAAAGTTATTAAAAAAAACCTCACAGATCCATGCCAACATCTGTGCCAGACGTGCTCTCTCCTGACACCCCCAGAGCCTACAGAGCCACCCGCCTTCCATAACCATGTGGGACCATGAGTCTCTGTATCCTGTGGGCACCAGAGCATCCTCCAGCACTGCCATGGCTTATGGGGTCCTTTGTGAAAACAGCAACTTCAGCTCCCAACCCTAAGCCCTCTTGCCATCAAATTTAGGGACTGGGCTGAGACCAGACCCCAGAGCATCCTCTCCACCACACTTGTCCTCTCCTCACTCTGCTCCAGGTGCTCTGGCCGCTAGAAGTCAGCTCTCATCCTTTAGGCAAAATCCAGAAAGATGCATAAATTGTAACTCCTGCAAATAAAGAACTAAAGGGGTCCAAGACCTATATTTCCTGCTAGATATTTTCAGTCATATGGCCCATCTCTCCTCAGGTTCAGTATGGGTAAACTGAGCCCTCCCTGCAAGCATAACCTCTTCCCTACCACTACCCCCTTTCTGTGTCTGTTAACAAAATTTTCATTCTCCCCAGAGGGAACCAGACTCTCAGAGTTCTCTTGACTCCTGTCTCTCAACTCCACCCAGTCACCAAGTCCTAATGTGTCTTTCCTGCTTGCTTCTCTCTTCCTCCAGCCCCAGCTCTGCCAACCTCATGCCCAGACAATGAGACAGTCCCTCACTGGTTTCCAGCCTTCCTCTCTCTCTCTCCCTCTGGTCCATAGCTGGACCACAGCTCAGTGAGAGCAAAGCTGCTAAAGCACCTCTCTGGTCACAGCCCATTCCACATGCCCACTGCAATGCTGGGGTAGACAGTCACCCATGAACAGAGAAGAGTCATGCTCTATTACCTCATGAGCATCAGCAGTAGTGTCCATTTACTGTACACCTGAGCCAGGCACTTTGAATACTTTATTTTACCAATCTTCACACAACTCTGTAAGATAGGAGGTATTGCTCCATTTTACAGATAAGAAAAATGAGGTTCATACACTTAAATTACTTTTCCTCCAAAATAGAGGTTCTAAACCTATTTGAGGTCTCAAAAACCTGTGAGAATCTAACAAAAGCTATGGACCCCCTCGCCCAGAAAAATATATGTGCTTAAGAATTATACTAGAACTATATTACATATGTATATGTATAATATACTATATATTATATATAATGCATATATGCATGCAATGCAAAGTCCTGCATACTGTTTCAAGGGCTTAGCAGATACCATGAAGGAATCCATATGCCTCCTATTGGTGTATCCCAGGTGAAGAATCCCAACTTAACAATGTCTTTCACCCTCCCCAGAAGCAGGCATGTAGAATTTGAAGCTAATGGTCTTGAATGGTTAGGGTTTTTTTTTTTATCTTTATTTTTTAGCACATTCTACTCCCCTGGAATGAGGCTAAGGCACCCAACTCATAACTCTAAGGAAAGACAAGAGGGTAAGCCATTACACCCCAATTCCCCTCGAAAAGCCAATTCCTAAATATGTGACAGGCATTTCCCCTGGGCAGCCAGTGTGGCTTTGGAAGAGATGAGCAGAGCAGAGGTGTAACTGAATGGAAGGTAACCCACAGGGTTAAGAAACCAAGCACTTTCCTTCAAGAAGATCAGAATTTAATCTGATTGGTGTCAGAAATACTTCCTTGTGGCACCAAGATTTAAACTCATGACACCAAAAAAACAGTGAATGTCCAGCTTTATAATCGCTGAAATGCCCTTGCCAGCCCCACGTTAATAGGCTGTCATTCCGAACACAGGTTTAGCCAGAAACAAACCACAGCAATGACAAAACAAAACCTCTTCCTCTCCTTCTCACTCTCCTCTCCATCCATCCAAAATTTATTAGTCACTTATTGGATGCTTGTGGATTCAGAAATATCCCTGCTTTCAAAGAGCTCACAGCCTACAGCGAGAGACAGATGATTAAATGGATAATTATAGTGTCGTCTGAGTGTGGATAAACGTACATCACAAGGGACAGGTTAAATTACTCATGAAATAGCCATACACTAGAGTCCTATGTAGCCATTAAAAAGAATGATGCAGGGGCTTCCCTGGTCGTGCAGTGGTTAAGAATCCGCCTGGCAATGCAGGAGACACGGGCTCAAACCCTGGTCCAGGAAGACCCCACATGCCGCAGAGCAACTAAGCCCATGCGCCACAACTACTGAGCCTGCACTCTCAACTAGAGAAAGCCCGCACGCAGCAACGAAGACCCAACGCAGCCAAAAATAAATAAATAAATAAATTTATTAAAAAATAAAAAGAATGATGCAGCACCATATTTATTGATAGGGAAAGATCTCAGTATATTAAATGGAGGAGAAAAAGCAAATTGCAAAACAGTATTTACAGTATTTTGCTCTCTGTAAAATTATATTTTACACACACACCAATATTGAAAGGATGTTCACCAAACTACCAGTTAGCTCTGGGTGGTATGTTTTCAAGTGATTTTTACTTTATCCTTCATGTTTTCCGTTATATTTATACAATGTAAATTTTTCAAAAGGAAACATCTTTTATGGTAAAAATGAGAGGCACTCACAGCAGAAAATTCAACGTGCTAAATTCAGTAATGGAGATACTCCCACACACAGACACATACGCACCCGTACACACCCAACTCACTTGGAGTGCAAGATTCTCTGCACCTGTACACACCCAACTCACTTGGAGTGCAAGATTCTTTAAGGATATGTGAAAGGTGAATGACTGTGTCTAGAGGTTTCTTCCATTGTTCGTTAGCTAGCTAGCTATATGGACCAGAGTTTTCAAAGCTAAAGATTTTGAACTGGGAGATTGGGATTGACATATATAACTAATAAGAACCTGCTGTATAAAAAAATTAAATTATTTTTTTTTTTAAAAAAGCTAAAGATTTTGGAAAATAAGAAATGATACCAAATGGCCTGCAGCATTCACTACCAACAATGGCAACAATTTCCCCATTCTGCAAAAGTGAGCTTCCCTTGACTAACTAAGCAGCTTTCATTTGATTCTCCAAGAGTAACAAACCCCGCCTCCACCATTCTGGCCAGCCCCTCATGCACTCCAGCCCTCTGGAGTATGTGTACAAAGCACCCAGCAAATCCACTCAGCCCAGATCCTCTGCCTCGGATCCGCCTTTCCTGCTCTCACACCCAAGCAAGGTTGGGGGTTTAGGGTCATTGATTCACTTAACAAACACATACTGAGCCTCCGCTGTGTGCTCGGCTTCCGTCAGGAACTGAGGTGTAGAGATGAACAAGACAGGCATTGTCTCCGTCCTCGCGGTCAGGACCTGGTGGGAGAGGGGGCTGAAACAAAGGTGACTCTGGAGTCAAACTCCCTGTGTTTAAGTCCTGGGATCCCACTGACCAGCTGGGTCACGTGGGGATGTGGCTTAACCTTTCTGGGCTTCAGCTTCCCTGTCTGTTAAAGGGGTGTAATAAACCTCATTGAGTTGCGAGGGGATTAAATGAGGTGAAATGCTTGGCACAGAGCCTGACATGAAGCAGCCCCAGGTGAAGGTTAATTACCATGGTCACAAGCGCTTGCACGCGTAGTGAGCTGTGTAAATGAAGAGAACGCAGAGAACAGAGCTGAGGAGCTAGCAGCAGGGTCGCTGCCCACCTTTCCAGAGAAAAGTGGTTCAATAGGAAAAAGGGAAAATGTCATCAGATGTGGCACCATCACTCTCTTTCATTAAAATCGCTTCCATTGAGGATGCACAGCATTGCTGCAATTTCCAGACCACATAGTTCAACTTGGGCAATACTGAAAGGAAGGAGACGGCAGAATGTTAATAGCTCTCATTCTGGGAAAATATATAGTAGGAGCCCCACCATGCCGACCTTTTCCACACAGAATATTTTGATTAACTGGCCATCCTGTTCCTCCCCTGCAGGTCTAAAAGGCTATCAGCAGAGAGCAGGTGACTGGTCAGTCAATCACATTTTTGGTTCGCTGAAAAGGTTAAGAGACTGCAATAAAGCACAGCGTCTGGAGGGGGAGAGGAAGCACGTTTGTAGTCGTGAAAGGGGGATGTAAGAAGGTGGAGCTTCCCCACCTTGGCTCCTGGTCCTGAGCCAGGCTCAGCCCTTCTGCTGGCCAGTTAATTCCAAGCACCAACATCTGCCCTGAATACTTCAAGATATTAGCACCACATGTTACCAACAGGAAGCTGGTACCCATGGGCACTTGAGATAATTGTTTCCACACTGGCATATCTCTGCCTACCGTGAAAGGTCACTGCAGCTGATATATTCCCACCACCCCCATCCCTCTCGTTCAATGAAAAAAGCTGTCCCTTGTCACTGCAGTTCTGTCAGTTCTTTGGTGCTGGGCTCAGAGCACCCATACAAAGGCTTCTCAGAGGGAAGCATGCTCCAGGAGTTTGCAATGATTACTTCCTGCGACCTCTGACATCACAACTGTGGCAAACCCCTCATACAGGCAGTAGCTGAGAAACATAGCCTGGTTTGGTGTGTCTGGGACCTGATATGCTCAGAAGAAAAAATACAATTGCATTAGATGATTGTGACCAAGACTCTCAGGACCCCCAACGAAGTTCAGGGAAGCGTCTTCAGGAGACCAAGCAAAAGTAGAAATCTCAGTGCCCTGGCCAACCCTGCACACGAGCTCCAGCCACACACCTGAGCCATAGTCTCCTTGCTCTAGAACTACAACCGTTCTCCTGTTCTCTTCTCCCTGACCTCACCCCTGCTGGCACATCCACCTCCAGGTCTCCCTTTAGCCAGCGCTGCCCGCCAAGCCTTCCCTGAAGCTGCTGGAAGAGGTCAGGTCCTCCCACAGCCCTCAGTCTCACCAGCCTTGTTTCACCCCAACCTACCCCCTTCCCCACCAAAGGAGAGCCCAGTGGAGCAGGGATCCCAACGGCCTTGCTCATCCCCTCTACCTCCCGTGTCCCGAACACTCAATAAATCTTCACTCAGTAAACTTTGAACACACAGAGGGCATTGCTATTTGCTGGCTGATGCTCTGCTGCTTTGCGCTCCAAGTAACATGAAATTCAGGAGAATATTAGTCCCCAGGGAGGCGCAATCAACAAAATTCTTGATTCCAGAGCAAACGGGAGCAAGAAGACCTTAACTGTGAAGTGAGTCACCAGTCGGAGGCCCCAGCACAAGTTTCCCAGCAGGCAGCTGCATCCTTCCCGGGGAAACATTCCGACTGCATGGAAAGCTGACTGCACCCACAGGTCAAGGCACCAGACACAGCAGCGAGAAACTCAGAACGGCCCCAGGCAGCCATCGTGTATTTGTTATTCTGTGTGCCCAGCCCACAGAGGCCCCTGCACCTGGGGCGGGATCCAGAGTTCGCCTTGTGCTGATACTGCCTTCCCGGCCCAGCCGGGCAAGAGCTGCACCAAGTCACGGCGGGAGGGAAGCTTTAGTACCTCCCCCCCAACCCCACCCCACTCCATCAGACCCTCACAAGCCCTCACCCCCAGAGCTCTGGCCACACTGGCTTCTCCGCACCTCTAGGAAGTGCCCACACCTGGCTCAGGGCCTCTTGGGTTGGCTGGTGCCTCTGCATCCTTCACAGCTCCCTCAGCCACGAAGATGGGCAAAGCCCCGGAGGGCACCACAACCCTCTCCTGCGCTCACTTTCTCCTGTTGTCATTTCACATCCAGGGTGTGCTTTCTTGATTAATGCCATTTCCCCTCACTAGACCGTCAACATCCTGAGGGCAGGGGCAAGCCTAGGTCTGCTTCCACTCGCCATTTTGTCCCCTGTGCCTGGCACTCAGGTGGCGCACAACGGAAGTCTGCAGAGTGAGGAAATGATCGGCTGCCCTAGGTGTGCCTTTACCTAAACTGAGTCGTAAGGAAATGACACCACGTGCTCAATAAACAACGGTTTGAGCCACAGAGTGCTCTCACCTCACAATACACGTCAGCATGTTATTTTTAAAACTCTGAGGGGTCCTGCAAGAAAGAAACCCATTCAACTTTAATCCAATGTTTCCCAATTTACCTGAGTGTGAAATCCTTTTCTCATTCCTTTCAATATCCTAGAGAGAATAGTGTGCCATAGAATACCAGTTTGGGAAACACTATCCTGGGTAACGTTTCTGTTTTTAAATATCCTATTTAAACAAACTGGGGAACCTGCAATTTTTCAAGAATGCTCTGAGCCGTAACAGTGGGGTGTGAAGGATCTTCTGTTCCCAGGCTCTGACTCCTACCTGCCCCATCTCTGCCCTTCCGTCCATGGTCTGTGCTGGGTTCGAAAAAAAACATGCTGATAGATGTAGACAGAATGCCCCAGGCTCACTTCCCTTGGGTTTAAATCAGGACTAAGAACCAGGCTGGAACCTGCATAGACCTGGAACACTGTCCTTTTCAAGTTCACGATTCCTTCATATCACATGCTGGCCACACAAAATAAGAACAGCAATTGGCATTTACACTTTTCAAATCACATTACTGATGTTGTCCTTTTTGTCTCACAAGAAACCCAGTAGGTAATTCAGATATAATTTTCCTTATTTGAAAGAATAGAGGCACTGAGACCCATGCGGTGTGAGTGACTTGCTCAAAGTCACTCAGCCCCAGCAGTTACAGAGCATGAACTAAAGGACAGATCCTATGCCTCTCTGGCCGAGGCTCTTCCCTCTACAAGACGAGGTCACTCTTTCAAACAAAGACTCTTCCAGAAGCGACAGCTTCTGGTCCAAACAGGTCTGCTAGCAGAGAGAATTCCCTTACGCAAGGAGACAACCCCAGCTCACCATGGGCCGGGAGAGCCCAACACATCAACGGCAGAGGCTGCAAACAGGTAACCTCTGAGCTGAATCTAGTGGGTTTTGTTCAGTCTAAATAGTGGTGTTGTTTCTTAGCTGCCTGCATTCTAAAATCAACTCCGGAGGCCTGGCCACCTGGGGACTGCATTCCTGTGGCCAGCATCAGTGGCACAGTACTCTCTGTCGTTCTGGACAGGCATGACCCCTCCAGCTCATCCCAGGGCCCCCAGCCTGTATCACTCATTTATTTACCCTCTGGGCATTGTGGGCACTGAAGTTTGACCTCCTGCTTTGTAGATGATGGTCCTGTTCCCAAGACCACAAGACTCAGAGGTGGGGGCAGAATGGAGGGACACGGGGACAGCAAAAGAAAGAGGGAGGAAGCACCGAGAAGGACATCTTCTGAGGTCTGGAAGAACAACCTCTGCCAAAACTAAAAGCAAGTTTCTGCAACAAAGAAAAAGTGGACATAAATTCCTTTCACCCAGCAGCCAAACGTTTTCATATTTGTGCCTAGACTTTCCTGGGTGATTTTAATTCACATGTGAGCTTTCCCTATAGAAAGTAAAAAGGAAGACAGAGGGTACAGAATGTGAAAAATACTCAAAGTGCCATCATTTAAATGTAATTGAATCCATTACAAAACACTGTGTCCAGCGAAGCCATTGCCTTGAGAGGTGTTTTGTCAGCTCTGTGTACCACTCAAAACCCATCGAAAGCTATGAAAAGCACCTGCTGTCTCAGTGAACTCCAGATTCGTTTGCTCTGGGGTTGGATTCTAATGTGGCCCCTTTGCAGCAGGAGCAGAGCTGGGAGCGACAGCTGAGGAACTTCTCAGGCATGTGACAGGCGAACTTATCACATTACATTTCAAAGCCACACACTATATTAAACAGAAGCAATTCCATCCCGGGCAGCAGCCTCTCAGTCCCAACTTTATCAGGTCTGGCTGGCACCGGGAGGAGAATACTGATGCAGAAATCGCCAATCACACTTTTGCAAGTCCTTCAGAGTTCAATAGTTCAAGTTGGCTCTTTCTTCCAGTAAATTCACCTCACTCCGGCTGTGGAGTTGGTCGGCTGGGCATTGCACGGGTATGGGAAATAATTTCTCCCCAAAGCAAACTCTCAAGTTAGCCTGCCTTCCAGGTTCAGGTTCACCGTTGTCTCCTCCAGGGAGCCCTCCACCATCTCTTCAACCTTCCCCACTCTCACTTTCCTCCCAACTGCTGGAGTCTTTGGTCTTTTTAACACTTGGTCTGCTTCCTTGAATTATTAATTATCTTTTCTACATGTGGATCTTTGTGACTGGCAGCTAAACAGGCTGGTCCCTCAAGGCAGAATAGGGCCTCCTACTTCTCTTTATAAAAACCTGGATAGATGCCGGAATGGCCACTCTTATGCAGAAGGCATTCTGGACATGAGATTTAGGGGCTCCAAGGGTGGCAAATAAACAGCAGAAGCCCAGGCCTGGAGGACCATGTGGCTGGGAGGATGGGCATCTCAGTGGCCAAGGGCCAGGGCTTTCCCAACCCTTTGGCTGCCCAAGACCTGGCACCCTGGCACTCCCCAGAGGAGAGGCAGGACCCAGGAATGACCGAGGCTGAGTTTCTACCACCTGGTAAGATGAGGACTCAGATTTACAGAAATGAAACATGTTACACATCTGAGTTTGTGACCAGAGAGTCCCACTGGCCTCAAATCTAATTGAGCGAATGACAGAGACATGAGAAATGAAGTGTAGGTTTTCATCCTCAATGCAGTGGAGGGAGGGATTGAGAACGTGTGGGAGGAAGTTGCAGCACAGGCTCTAGGAGCAGAGCATAGGGCATGAGTGTGCCCCAAGTCTGGGACCAGCGGAATAGGTTCGCTTATGGAACCACAGTGCCTATTTGTATATAATTTCTCTACTGGTCTCAGTAGGTACCCAGAACCCTATTTTCTGTCCCCCGGGACAAACCATTAAAGGCCACCTGGAGGCCCCCAAGGAAGTAGGGCACCTTCTGAGCAGAGAGTTCTGATCTCAGGGAAGACACCGGGGTGCAAAACCGTGCCATGTCACACTGCAAGTGGCTGTCCCGCCACAAAAGCTGCAGTTTCCCCAAACCCCCTTCACCAGCAAGAAGCATGCCTGGCACATGGTTGAATGGAGAATGAATGGATGTCCACAGATAACAAATGCTGGAGATGGTGTGGAGAAAAGGAAACCCTCATACACTTTCAATGGGAATGTAAATTGGTGCAGCCACTATGGAAAACAATATGGAGGTTCCTTTAAAAACTAAAAATAAAGCTATCATATGATCCAGCAATTCCACTCCTGGGCTTATATTCGGAAAAACCAAAAACACTAGTTGGAAAAGATACATGTACCCCAATGTTCACAGCAGCACTATTTACAATAGCCAAGACATGGAAGCAACCTAGGTGTCCATCAACAGTTGAATGGATAAAGAAGAAAGGAAGCAGCTGCATAGCACAGGGAGATCAACTCAGTGCTTTGTGACCACCTGGGGGGAACGATAGGGAGGGTGGGAGGGAGACGCAGTGGGAGGAGATATGGAGATATATGTATATGTATAGCTGATTCACTTTGTTATAAAGCAGAAACTAACACACCATTGTAAAGCAATTATACCCCAATAAAGATGTTAAAAAAAAAAAAGAATGCCATAAAGAGACTGATAAGTTAGCCAACGTATTCAAGGGGTAATTTTTAGATTTTTCACGTAATCAGCAATTCTGTGTGCTTCCCAATTTGGATGTATTTTGACCTGTTAACTGAACTGAAAATATGTTTATATCTATATACTATAAGTAGTCTCAGATATATGTTTTGTGTTTATTCCATTAAGAAAATATGTTCAAAAATCTAGCACATATACTCTTACCACTTGGAGAGAATAAAAATTTGCCTAAGTATTCTTTTCTGTATGATCAAAACTTGCTAGATGATTATAATAAGAATTATAAAAATAATAATTTCCACAATTTATTAAACACTACCTGTATTCCCAACACCATGCTAAGTATTTTACCTAATTTATGTATTACCTAATAAATAATTTTGGTTTAATTATCAACAAGATAATTATCAAGAAGAGTGGTGTGTGTGTATATATATATATATATATATATATATATATATATATATATATATATATATACGCACACAATGGAATACTACTCAGCCATAAAATGAGTGAAGTTCTGTCATTTGCAGCAGTATGGATGAACTTGGAGGATATTATGCTAAGTAAAATAAGTCAGACAAAGACAAATACTGTATGATATCACGTATGTGGAATCTAAAAAATAAAACAAACAAATGAACATAAAATAGAAACAGACTCAGACATAGAAAACAAACTAGTGGTCACCAGTGGGGAGAGGGAAGCGGAGGGGGGCAAGATAGGGGTAGAGGATTAAAAGGTACAAATTACTATGTATACAATAAATAAGCTACAAGTATAGATTGTACAGCACAGGGAATATTGCCAATATTTTATAATAACTATAGATGAAATATAACCTTGAGAAATTACGAATCACACTATTGTACATATGAAACATATAATACTGTAAATCAACTATACCCCAATAAACATATGTATATAATTTCCCCATAACATGCAAATAAATAGGAAAATTCACAAAGAACAAGAGTAAAAAACAATGAATGAATGAGTCAATCCATCAGTGAGGCCTACCTGTTCCTCTCATCCACTGAAGAAGTATTCAATCTGCACCCGTTGCCACTTGCCACACACCCTGCAACTGCTCTGCCACAAGACATACAGCAGGATCCAGGGAGACATGGACAGACACAGCCCCCGCCCTTCATGAGGTTTGCCCTCTAGATAGGGAAGAAGACCACCCAAAACTGACAAATGAACCATTTCAGGTAGGGAGCCGGGCAAATAAAGAGAAGTAAAGCAAGAAAGAATTTTAAAATGTTGGAAGAGCAAGCATCTAGATGGTCACCTGCAGGAAGGGTGACATTTGAGCAGAGACTTTGTGAAGATCCGGGATGAGTGTTCCAAGCAGGGGCAAGAGCAGACACAAAAGGCCTAAGGCAGGAGTGAGTCCAGCAGGAAGAGAGGGAAGGCCAGTCGCGGAAGCAGGAGCGTGGGAGGAGGGGCTGCACCGCGGCCCGGTTTATCATGCACACCTGCTCCGGGAACAGACCCACCTGCTACTCATCTTTCTACCGGCAGTGCCAGCCCCGGAGGGAAATGTGAGGGCAAGGCTCCTACTCCTGCCCTGAGCCCCCAGCACCACTAAGACCCCACAAATCCTGTTCAGAGAGAAGACCTACAGAGCACCCATCCTTCAACGAGATAAAATGGAGTACTTTCCGACCCAGAACTTTCTGAACATCCCCTTTGGGCCCAACATTTATGTTTGACGCCAGCTCAAAGGAAATTTTGCCTCAAAGCGTCAGTTACCTCTGTTCTGCTATTTCTACATCTGGGGAAACAGTGTCTCGGTTTAAAGAAGATTCCAGAGGCTTCTCTCTCCCCTATTCGGATCACTGAAGGGACGCTGAGCTCCCCAGATGGAAACATCAAGGGTGGACAGATGGTCCTTGATCAGCCCTATGACTGGGCCAAGCAGGGGCAGTTTGCACCTACGCTAGAGATCACGGACCTGCCCCAGAAGGAGCAAGTAAGAGAAAAGGCCAGGGCAGAGGCCATCAGTGCGGCCCTGGGGTTCTCCCCCATCTCCCAGCCCCTCCGCTCCTTCCCCAGCTGCTGACCACCTCTCACGTGGAGCATCACCACAGCGGCAGCCTCACCTCCCACGTCACACTGCCCAGACCGAAGGCCCAGCCGTGACCTTGCTGCTCTCTGTTTACAACCTTTCAGAGGTTGCCACTGCCCTAGGGATAGAGCCCAAGCACCTTTCACAGTCCATCCAGCCTCTCTCCCACCACCCAGTCCTACACTCAGCCCAGCTCAGCCAGCATTTCCCACAAACCTGGGACTGTGCTCACAGCAAGAAGTAGGTTTTGCGGGAGACCCAGTGCACATACCCACACAGGCTCGTGAGACACAGGTTTCAAGAAACACTGATCCTTACCATATACAAGCCCTGATGTTTTTGATTCCAGATCATTCTATTTGCTTTTGAAGCTGGTCATTGACCTCATGACCCACTAACAAGTCATGAACCCCGGTTTGTAAAACAATATACAAAACCGATTTTGTAGTCGATTTGAGTCATCTCTCCCTCTTGTCCCTCTGAGATTTCATACACACAGCTCTTTCTGGTGGAATTCCCTTTCTCTTCCCTATTCGCCCTTTCTTTTGCTAATTCAGTTGTTTCCAGTCTCGGGCTGCCCATTAGATTCACATAGGATGCCTTAAAAATATGCCAGTGCTTGGCCCCCAGTCCCCCAGAATCTGATGTAATTGGTCATGGTGGGGCCCTGACTCCCAGATGATTCTCACTCTTAGCCAGGGGTTGAAAAGCCCTGGACTCACTCCTGCTCAGTCTTCAAGTTCATCTGAAACAGCCCCTCCAGACGGACACACACACACACACACACGCGCGCACACACATACACACACACACACACATGCACACACATGTCTAGGTGACCCTCTCATGAGCTTCTAAAACTCCCTGGCCCGGTCTCTGTAGCACCCACCACGTGCTACTGTACTTGGTATTCTGTCTGTCTCCCTTTAGGTGGTGAGTGGTTTGAGGGCAGGGACTATGTCACATGTCATCCCTGTAAACCCATGGTGCTCAGCACACAAAAAGTGCTCAGGAAATATTTGCTACATGAACCTGTGAGGAAGGTCCTATTATGATCCCATTTTACAGATAAGGAAACTGATGTTCAGAATGTTAAATAAATTAGCCAGTATTGTACAGCTAGAAGTGGTACAGGTGGGATGAGAACTCAGATCTGCCCAGTTCCAAGGTCAGAGCCTGCTAACCAGCACAGAGCTCCCTGTCGTGGTCTGATAGATAAGAGTCACACTAAGTCCACAGGCCCAACTCACAGCTGTTGTTGGTCCATAAGGATGAAGATCCAAAGAAAGCCATTAGGTCACATAGCAGGGCCGTTTCCCACTGGCCCTTTTCCGGCCCTGGGTTCACAAAGCATCCCCCAGGGACTTGGTCCCCAGTCCTCTTATATTTCCACTCTGCCCTCTCACCACGGATGCCCCAACCCAGACCCCATACTGGTAATGCCAGCTGGACACTTGCAAATGGACATTCTCAGATAATGACTTATCCCAAACTCATGTTCTCCCTCCTCTCACCCAGTCTCACTTCCTCCTCTCTCTCTTAATGCTTCCAATTAACTAAGTTCAAAATATCCTAACCCCAACATGGCTGACAGCCCCCTCCTCCCAGCCCCCCACACCATACCATCCTGCTAGGCACCTGGTCTCCTCTCTTGCCACTTCCCACACTCCACTTCTTAACCCCACCATTCCAGTGGCCCACAGCCAACCTGCTCCCAGTTCATCCCCACCTTCCCCTGGACTGCAGAAGTGGTCTCCATACATCTTTCTGCTTCCAGGTTCTCCCCACCTATTGACCCCCCCACAAATAGGATACCTGACAAATCTTCCAAAGCCCAGTTCTGGCCAGATCTCTTCTTCATTCAAAATCCTCCAGTGAGCCCATACTAGCCTATACTGGTAGATAAAACCCCAGTGTCAAAGTCCACTGCTGTGACCTGGTAGTACGGGACCTTTCCAGCCACATATCACCATGGCTCTGCCATAGGTGCCTGTGTCACTAACTAACAGGTCTCCCAGGTATGTCATTTCTCAGATATGCCTTCTACTCCCACCCCGTCTAGGCACCAGTATCACCCACTTGCAGGAGAAGGCTCAAGGGGAAATAATACCTCAGGAGGACCAGGCCAATAAACCAGATGATTCAGACGTTAACCCCCTGCTCTCCATGTTAGGCCCATGACATCGGGTCATAGCTTGAGTTCATTCATAAGCTAAAAGTAGGGTCATGGGGTCATGGAATCTTGGTCATGTTAACTGTGAAAAAAAGAAGGTGGTGATCATAATGGTTTCTAGTGGGGCCATGGGGAAGGTGGCTGTGAGTAAGGTAGCACAAAATTATGGGAGTAGGAGGGCTGGCAGCCTGGAAATTGCACCAGGTCACGGGGCCTCTGTGGGCAATAGGGGAAGGGGATATTGGCCCCTGGTATGCCCTCAAGTGAGTTACATTTTCCTAAGGGGAGGAGGTTCTGCCAGGGTATCTGTCTGTTCTCAAGTAGATAAGACTCAGAAGTCTTCAGGGAAATATTATTCAGAAACGTCTTCCCCTTGGCAGAGGTTTCTTTCCTTCCAGAGACTGGGAAGGTTGAGATCATGCCTCTTCCATCCCACCACACAAGGGGAATCAATCCCGAGATGTCCCATCCCAGAGGGTCCCCAAGTCAACCCCTTCCTACCCTGCACCCTGTCCCTGGCTCAGGCCTGATTCTCCCTTGCCTGGGTTAAGTTGATTGGAGTCCCTACTTTGGCTTTCCAAATGCCTAATTGGGAATAATTACAACTCAGTTATACTTCAATCATTACATACCAACACCACAGCTGCTTTTAAGTTTTATGTTTCATTAAAGCAATGTTTTCAAGAGCCTGTTTTAAAGGAAGGAAAAAAACTACTGAATAATCATTTGTAATTTAAAAGTAAACAATAACAAATTATGTTCACGTTTGTGAAACAAAATGCTCTATCCAATCCAGTTAGTTATTAACCTAAAAATCTCCTTGAGTCACCTGGAGCTTCACATGCACTAGGCTCAGAGACTCTGAATCTAAGATCCTAGAGTTAGTTTCCAGTAACCATAGACCCAAAGATACTTTGGGTCCATAGACCCAAACACTACGGTTTTTCCAAGAAAGGATGGCTATTTGAAAGCAGGAGTCACCTACAGAAAAAATAATTCCTTACACTGATAGAACACTTTATATATATTTTTTTCAGATGTATTTGTGCATAGCTCCAAGCCTCATTTTCTCTGGTGGTTCTTAACCTTGTAAAGATAAAGCTATGAAAACTCGTCTCCAGAAAAAGGCACATATACCAAATACACCTAAGATTTTGCATCCAATCTTAAGAGGTTCACAAGTTCAATAAGGCCATCCATGAATTCCTTAAGACTTATGATTTGCAAGCTTCTCAATGTTCACTTGTTTGTTTCTAGTAAATGGCTAAAGCATAGAGGTACTTGTAAGTTATTGGGTTGGCCAAAAATTTCATTCGGGTTTTTCATATAGGCACTATGAAATTTTCAGGCATAATTATTTACAATTCATTCTACAAACAATGGCTAAGCGCCTACTATGTTTCAGGCACTGAGCTCCTTGCCAGAAGAGCGCTAGGCTGTGGTGATGAATCAGATAGGGTCCCTTAAGGAACTCACAGCTCAGTGGGAGAGGCAAGGGTAGGACACATGTTATAGTGAGAAGGAAGGGGGAAGAAGCACTGGAAGAATGCTGGTCCCTGTGATGCTGCCACGCTTGGCCTTGCTGCCATAACAAAGCTGCAGCTGGGGTGGGAGGGCAGGGAAATGCCTCAGCACAAACATGCAACAATGGCATTAATGCCAAAACCTGAATCCCATGCTAGGAATGTTGACCCCCTGCAGGCAAGCCCTTGAGCCTGACCCAGTGGCCAGAGAATGTGACCAGTTCATCCATGTACTGAGTATTGTCTACGGACCTTAGAGTCCAGAAGAGACCTACAGGTCACAGAAGAGAATTTAGAAACTACCACATAAGGGGTTTGAAAAATAAAACACGATCAAAGTGTACAATTGACCCTTGAACAATGCAGGGTCAGGAGCACCAACCCTCCACACAATGTAAAATCCAGGTAAAATGTATAGTCCACCCTCTTTACACACAGTGCCCCGTATACAGGGTGCCTCCGCATCTGCGGTTCTGTATCCGCAGATTCACCCGACCATGGATCACATAGTACCCTAGTATTTACTATCAAAAAAAAAATCTGTGTAAGGGACCCTGCACAGTTCAGACCCTTGCTGTTCAAGGGCTGATTGTATAAGAAGGAATTAACCCTGCCCAGGACAGAAAAAGGAAGGTTTCCCAGTGGAGGAGCTACCCAGGCTGAGTGCTGAAGGATGAAAAGAGCTCCCGTCAGTGTGGCTGATAGAATCCTACAGACACACTGGAAGGGAAGGCAGTTGGTGAGAAGCACAGTGCCAACCTCATTTTTTGAAAACTCTTGTATCTACCAACAGCCCTTATTGTCCATGTCTGTGACTTTTGTACCTTAGATACTGTTATCGCTAGACTCTCCTTACACCCCAAAGCTGGACTTTCCTAACTAAAGGACAAACGCTTCAAACTATTACTGGGTGGCCTTGCTCCCTAACAACAGTCCAGTTTTGTTAGCTTTACTACATTTGTGTGTAGTTCCTTATTTTTACAAATACTTTGATATTAGCTTATGGGAGAAAAAAACAAAGGCCTATAACTAGAGGGAAAAAAGCACATAAACTCTGTACAATTTAGAAAAAGAGGAGAACTATTTTGTGAGCCCAGAGTAGTACATCTTTAGTCCCAATAGTACTCAATGGGCTTAAGCCAATCCACCACGTATTCAATTTTGAAAAAGAACAAAAACATGAACATGTAAGACTTGCAGTTAAATATGACCAATTGACAACAAGCACTTATGTCTTCTCCCTCTGAAAAACTCATTAAAATCATAGCAAAGTAATTTTTTAAGTATAACTACCAAGGGAAAGGAGAATGAGAAAGAAGATAGCAGGGAATAAACATTTTCCACAGATTTTGGGAAGACAGAAAGTGGATGCAGGGTTGGTAAACCACTAGGCGAAAAAAACCACCACCAATGTGCCCACAGAATAGAGATATCTGTGATATACAAAGTAATCCCTTCTTCCCTCATCCACCCCAACACAGACCTCAGAAAGACTGAGGACTTAAGGTTCTAGGTGCCGTCAAAGGCAGTGGGTGAGGAGCGTGAGACACAAAGCTGAAAGAAGGAGGACTCGTGGAAAGTGAACACAGAATTATTTTGCCTCCACAGCCCCAAACAACCAGGTGACTAGCCCCACCGACCCTATTCCCAAAGGTTTATTCTCTGCAGAAATCCATTCCATCCAGACAGGCTCTGGACTCAAGAACATCAGGCATATTAGAGATATAACATAGGTTAACTTAAAGTCTGCCGTCTTAATTCCTCCTCTCTATTCCCAGAAATCTGGAAACAGGCCATTCTCCTCCCAGGCTGGAGACTAGAGGATTCATATTCAGAGAAAAGATAGCCAGATTCCTACATATCACTGCAGTGAAGTATACTACTTGACCAATCACACACACACACACACACACACACACACACACACACACACACAGCAAACAGCTTTTTAGGACTCTATTGTGAAACATTAACAGCCAACCAAAGATCATCTAACATCTGAGGAATTCTTCTGATACGAAAGATAGATCAAAACAAACAAAAAAGTAAAAACAGGTAAACTGAGGTAATCAAGAGAAATAATTGTCAAAATCTTAATTAAAAATGGATACTGCATCCAAGAAAAAAATAGGATTCTCTTTGTTAAGTGTACCGAATTGAAAAAGAGAAATCTAAAATTAAAAATAAAATAGCAGAAATAAAAAATTCAATGGAAGGCCTGGTAAACAAAGATAAAGAATTTACCTCAAAAGTAGAGTTTTCGGGCTTCCCTGGTGGCGCCGTGGTTGAGAGTCCGCCTGCCGATGCGGGGGACGCGTGTTTGTGCACCAGTCCGGGAAGATCCCACATGCCGCGGAGCAGCTGGGCCCGTGCGCCAGGGCCGCTGAGCCTGCGCGTCCGGAGCCATGGCCGCTGAGCCTGCGCTTCCGGAGCCTGTGCTCCGCAACCGGAGAGGCCACAACAGTGAGAGACCCGCGTACCGCAAAAACAAAAACAACAACAACAACAACAACAAAAAAAGTAGAGTTTTCACCTACTTTCCTTTTTTCTAGAAAGAGAGACCAAACAAAGGGACAGAATTGAACCTGGGGTGCAGAACATAATGGAGCAACACTTTCAAATGAGTTTTTAACCTGAGATTTCATAACCAGCTAAACTATCATTCATGTGAGAGTAAATAAATTCATTTTCAGACTTGAAATAACTCGAAACTTAAGCAGGGGTTCTGAAGCAGGAAAGCTGTAGTACCTCTGGGTGACACTGCCACAGACCTAAAGAATAATCAGTCCAATTTAGAAGCAGGACAATGGAAGCTCCCAGGAAGGAGGGCTCTAGGAGGAAAACAACATCACAGAATTGACAGAATATCTATGTGTGTGCTGAGAAAAAATTTTTGATAGGAGTGTGGAGGTTGCTGACAAAAAAGAAATAAAGGTTATGTAAAAAGAAAACTCTTCAAGTAAAAGTGGGGGTGGGTGGAGACGTTAACTCTAGAAAAAATAAATAAATAAAAAGTCCTCAAAAATAACAGAAAACAACTATAGTACTGAACTTGGCTTGTCCATAAATTAAGCATAATCATGTAACCACTGACTTCAAATTCAAGCAAAATATACTACATAATCATACTGGAATGGGGAAGCGGCAATGTGGTAAGGAGTGGAAGGTGAGTAGAGGATTGTGTGTAAGCATTCTAAACCCACTCAAATTAGAATTCAATAATGTCCAAAGTGGATAAATTAAGAAATGGTAAAATAAATAAGCTACAGGACATATTGTACAACACAGGGAATATAGCCAACATTTTATAATGACTATAAATGGAATACAACCTTTAAAAGTTGTGAATCACGATGTTGTACATCTGTAACATATAACACTGTACATCAGCTCTATCTCAGTAAATAAATAAACAGAAAGAAATGGCAGTATTAGCATATTATCTATAAATACAGAGTTAAGTTCCCAAAGAAATATTAAAGATGTGGAAAGCAGTCGACTCTGGGGGACAGAGAACTGAAAAGGGACAAGGTAAGAAGAGGGGGGACATTTGACTGCTACTTTCCATTGTAAGTATTTAATGACTGCATATATTACCCTCATAAAAGTAAATTTTATTTTTTAAAATAACACACATGAAACATGACCATACCATTTAAGAGTATGTTTAAATGGTAAGAGGCTTTAAGGATTTTGTTACATTTTCAGTTCTCTGAGGACAGACACACTCTTATAACACATGTCTATCGTTCAACATCCATCATTCAACATCCACCTAATCACGTCTGACTTTCACCTGTACATTCAGGCACTTGTTATGGACAAAAGCAGGGGTATGACTGCTAACATTTTCCTACCACTCAGCAGCTAAAGGCTCCCCAGGCCTCTGCATCTCTGAGTCCAGGCTTGGACCCATAGTTTCATGGTTGGCCCAGCCTGTCTGGCTCACATGCTAAAGACTTCATTCATTGTTCCCTATGATAACAACAGCTGAGCCATGATTTTCAACAGCTGGAGCCCTGAGCAGCCTGCCAGGACTGGCCAATACTCCTGTCTGTTAAGGAATCTACCTGCCCCTCAGTAAGAGCCAGGAAGCTGCTTGTGCCACCTTGCTCTCCTGGCTCAAAACTGAGTACCAAGTCCTCTCCCAATACCTCCTCAGTAGGAAGATGATGAAAGTATCTTTTTGCAAGGTAATAATCCCATAATTGTGATGACTAATAATCTCCCTATTGTGAATGTCACATCTTCCCAAGAAGTCAGCAGACTTAGGTCCCTACGATCTGTGAAGCTCCCTGGGGCTGGGGTCCTGAATAGTCACTGCATCTGGACCCTCCTTCCCAGAGGTGCCAGAAGCTCTCCTTCTGTCCCGATGTGAAAGCCAGTCTGTGTGATACAAGCCTGCTGTTGACTATCAAGTGGGCCAGGCTTGACTTGGACAGTCTCAGCCCAAATCCAATCACATCCTAATCAGGCTTAAGTGAGATTAATAACCTCTCACAACGGACTCAAGTATTTCATCAACAGACATCCTGCTAAGGAAACAGTTCTGCCAGCCTCCAATCTGGCCAAACAATTTCTGCCCTCCTCCTTCCCCACCCTGGCTCCCAGCCCATCAGACCACCCAACCCTGCAGGAACAGAGGAAAACACCAAGGGCACTGTCAGGACTCAAAGAAGATGGGAGAAGTCAAAGCAGAACTACTACTGAGTCAGAAATATCAGAAATGAGCGAGCCTCTTTGCCCCACTCTAATGGCCCCTCTAGGGTAGACACAGGAAGGTTCTAGAAGCAGTGTGGCCATCGTTGTTTCTGAGATGGGCCAGACCTAGACCATCTGCACTGTGGCTTAATGCTTTCTAGCTCTGCCCACATTGGCTGCCATGATAGACTAAAAGTCATTCATGTCCTCAAAAGATATTTGTTAAGCACCTACTATGTTCCAGGCACTGAGTTGCAAACTAGAATTTACTGGAGAATAAGATAGACAAGGTGCCTGCCCTCGGGAGTTTAGAGTCTAGGCAGACAGACTAAGTCAATAATCTCAACATGTAGACATGGACCAACAAATTTTAATAAGGGCTGTGAAGTGAGAGTGGGGGGTGGATGGTGGAGTGAAGAGAGGGAACCTAATTTAGATTAGGGGTCAGACAAGACCTCCGTAGGGCCAACTGAAGGATGAGTGAGAATTAGCTGGATATGGAGAAAAAGAGCATCCCAGTCAGAGGAACAGTCTGTGCTGTGTCCCTGGGGCAGGACTATGACAGGTGGTTAGTACAGCTGACACAGAGCCGGCAAAGGGGACAGCAAAGCAAGAAGAGGCCACAGAAGTCCACAGAGGCTTGATTATGGCACACTGGGTAGGCACAATGGGAAGTTACTTACTTCAGCAGGACAGCCCTTTCTGTGGTTTTGGCAAGATGTCTGGGCATAAACTTTATAGCACCGTCCCTACTTTTCCCGTTTGGAAAACACTTTACCAGAATAAAGTAAATTCATTCGTTCATTCATCCAGCAAGTACATACCAAGGTAATAAGACTGACTCTCCCACACCATGGGTGAAATCAGTGTCATATGGTCAGTGGAAGAGCCTGTCCTAAAGAAATTCTAGGTGCTTCACTGCCTGGGCACACGGAGGCCACAGCAGGAAACATAGGCTCCTGACCTCAAGGGGCTGGGGAGAAAAGGCAGGTCAGCCTGTGGTTCCCCAAACAAGAAAGGCCTTTTTAGACACCTGCTGTAATGGGGTTCTTTTTCCCATTGCGGAGCACAGGCTCCGGATGCGCAGGCTCAGCGGCCATGACTCACGGGCCCAGCCGCTCCGTGGCATGTGGGATCTTCCCGGACTGGGGCACGAACCCGCGTCCCCTGCATCGGCAGGCGGACTCTCAACCACTGCGCCACCAGGGAAGCCCTAATGGGGTTCTTTTAACTTAGGACTTCAGAAGGAAATAAAACAAGTTGAAAGGAACTAAACTTCACTTAGGAATGAGAATTCTGAAAATGTACCAAGCAATACTGTCACATGGACACACACGTTCCAATCTCATTCTAAGGCACTCTCAGCTAAAGGGTGGTCCCGATAGTCAGTGCTATAAGAGTTAAGAGGGGGAGGGAGAGGTCTCTGCTTCTTCAGATGGAAAAGCAAGAAAATCCCCCATCTAGCTTACCTCATCCCCATTAACTCACACTCTGCACATGGGCTATTCAAAGAAGCACTTTATAGAGAATCATAGCTGAACACTTCAAAGAGCTTCAATACTGAAGATGCTTTTTGATGGGGCCTAGAAGGTAATAGCTTTATTCCCAAGAGTTTGCACTGGCATCAACAGCCTATACAGAGCTTTTAAGGTGACCCAATCCTTGGGAACAGCTTTTCAAAAAAAAAATTGGAAATGGGCCCCTACCTTATCCATTGAGGCATGAATACTGTGCCTATTACCCAAACTGCCAGCTATGAAAGGAGAGAACATGAGATGACTGTCACAGTGAAAGCTGCAATTACCGACAGCTCCAGCTCACCTTTGAGCTTCCCCATCTCCGCTGCTTTTCAATCAGGTGTTTTTTCCAAACCTACTGAAACTCAAGCGCTGGGCTGCGTTCCTGTGGGTTGCCAGAGCTCTCTTTCCTAAGCCCCCCGGGAAAGCCAGAGGCCTCAAATTCTTGTCCTATCTCACTCCTCTTGTCTCGGGACATTGAGTGGGGAGTCCCAAGCCTTGCCAAAGGCACCTTTGGAAAGTCGGGTCCAGGAGCCTCTCTCTGCAGAGCAAAGGGTTAGAGCAGGTAAAGGAGTATGAACAAGGTGTCTTTGGCTGAAAGGGAAGCAAGAGCTATAATGGGGCTGTGATTGCAGAGTTCTCAAAAGCTTAAAAACGTAAATACCAGCACACAAAGCAACCCATGATACAAACTCAAATCATTCTCTCCTCTCACTTCCCACTGGCTTTGCCTGAAGTCAGGGACTTGCCACCCATCTTCTGGACTATCGTAGCAGTCTCCCTGCCTCCAACCTGGCCTCTCCAATCCAGCTCCCCCATAGTCACTTCTATCAGAGTGACTTTCCCCAGACTCGGTTGTGACTCTGTCACTCCCACACTGAACATTTCAACAACCATCCACTGCCTATTAGAAAAAGTCCAACCAATCTCCCTAGAGTAATGTATATGGCCTTTCGTGATCCATCTCCTGTGACCTTCACTGTCTCGTATTCCCCTCACTCTTCTCTTTCCCCAAAATGCACATCCTTCCCCCTCAACAGAAATGCACCACCAGAGACAACTCCTGGGTGTGCCATAGGGTTTGCATGCCTGTGCCTTTGCGTATGCTCTTCTCTCTGCCTGGGATGCTTTCTCTCTCTGCCTTATCTGTTCATAAACACTCAGTTAAATGTTACCTCCCTCTGAAGCCTTCTCTGTTCTTCTCTGATAACTGGTCTGCTCCTCTATTGTCTAGTACGACCTGTAACACCAAATGGCAAGTGTTGATTTACAGGTTTGTCTACCTCACCAGACTGAGTTCCTTAGAACATAGATTAAAAGTTCATCCTTCTCCAGTCCCTTACCCAGCACCTAGAATGAAAGGATCTTTTTATTGTCCATAATTAGATAGAATCATTCCCACTTCACAGTTGAAAAAAGTGAGGCCTAAAGAGGTGAGTCACAATGCCTATTGGCAATAGACTTGGATCTAGAAATCAATTTATCCAACTCTTAATCCAGAGGATTTTCCACCAGGGCTCCCTTCCCACATGGGGCTGGGCCTGCCCATCTCTGCCGAAGGTGACATCTTCAACCTTAAGTCCCATTCAGCCAGAGTCACTTGATACAGAAGTCTCTGGGGTCTGGTGTCAAGATCAAAACACAGGGCCCCTCCTGGGCACTGCCACGTTACCTCACTGCCTTTTTCACCCATCTCCAGGGAGCTCACTAGACTCCCAGAAGCAGATTAGCGTCAGAGACCTAAACTCACTCAAGCTCCTAAAAGTCCATAGAAGGCCTCACGTAAAGCACTGTTTGCCAAAGAGTAGAAGAGTGGCCTAGTTGAGAGGCCTTGGACAGAGGGTCAAGGCCAAGACGCAGCACAGGGGCTGAGAACACCCATATTCTCCACATCGTCTTAACCTCCCAGAGTCGTAAGTACAGAGAAGACCATCAGGAGGGAGCCTTTAATTACGTGCAAGTGTCCCAATTAAGCAGCATTGCCTCCCCAATTAGCAGTCCCTTCCACTGGAAATCATTAGGCTTAATTCCATTTCCCAAGAAACACCTTAATCAAGCAAGCTCTGTCCTAACTCCTCAGTCAGCCAGACTCCTGCTGACGTCAGCCTGGCCCTGTCTGGCCTAGATGATGATGCTAAATGGGGCTCTGGGTCAATTTTGCAATTAAATACATCCCTTGAATTACACTGTTATCTAATGTTTAGCCAGACCAAGGGAGTATATTTCTTAAATTACTTACTAAAGGTAAGAGCATGTTCAAAGAAGGGCCCTCCCTAAAGAGGGAGATAAATTTGTAAGCATATTCCAAAAAAAGCATCTCTGTTATAAAAAATAAATCTCAAATACCACAGGGCGAGAGCTACAAAGCACAGCCTGTTTACATGATGTAAGACAGGAAAACTACAGGCACTTTCACTGTCAAAGCCAGAGGTGCCCTATTTCTCCCCCTTTTATTTTCCTTCACTATTCCTCCAAATTATTGAGAAAGAATCTTAGGAGAGAAGAGACCTTTCCAGGTGCAGATGCCCATAGAACTTTTCAAATTCTCTGTGTCTGAATACAAAACATTTTAGTCAAAAGGTGAGGGAGAGGGACCAGAGAAAGAAGAGGATTTGGAGTTGTCCCCAGCCTGGATGACTATCAATGGAATTGCAGCCTATTACATGTCAGCACTAAAGCCAACTTCTGACCACCAGATTTACAATTTAGAGATACTCCTTTTTGGTTGTGTCCAACTTGCTTGTTCCAAAATCACAGAGCCCCATTCGCAGGCTGACAGAGGGTGCATCGCCAACCAAGGGGCTCACTTCCCCTGTTACACCAGCCTGAAATCCTTTACACTGCAGTGTTGCTAAAGCACCTTTCCTCCTCACTCTCAGCATGGCATCCTCCTCACACTCCACTGCTTTATTTTCTTCTCCCTCTTGCTTCATTACCAGCAGACTTAAAGCTCCTGGAAAGGGGAAAGGAAGGGAGGAAAAGTACAAGATGAACTTGGTTCAATCACAGTTTAGAGTCCCTGGAAACTTATCCACGAAAACCCTACAAATACATCTTAATTTTCACTCTGAAATAGACTATGTAGTTCAAATCGAATTCTGTTTCCTTCAACTTTATTTTTATATCCATGTTAATCACATTCCTGTGAAATTGAAGAGAGAGAAGTGCCCCTCTCCTTGATGCTAAATTTAATATGGAGATGATTAGAAGTGCATTTGCCATTGTTGCCTGGAGAGCTTCACTCATTAGCCCTCCAGAAATTAGATCAACACCTAACCATTCCTGCTGCTCCCCAAGTCCTCACCGCAGTGCCAGCCTCTGCAGTTATAACCCTCTATTGATCTTTTTCCCAAATTATTTATTTTTTAAACTTCATAATCAGCTTACCTTAATTGATTACTATTCAACATTTAGGAACAAACTCCCAAACCCCAGGGAACTCTGATCCTGTCCCCTAATAGGTGGGGAAAATAAATATATGTGTGTATGTGTGTGTGTGTATGTGTATATATTTGCTTGTGTGTGTGTGTATGTATGTAAAACTTGTCTGAAGTCAATTGTTTTCTGTTGACTTTGACCATTTCTTCCTTCTCTTCCCCAAAGACAAAAATATTTAGATCTGATAAAGCATCTGGCCTGTTAGATGAGCTTTCCTTTCTCCCTTATAGAAATCCTGATTGAAAATGTCTCTGCTCTGATAGTGGGATAGAGAGTTCCCAGGTGCAAGCCACAATTTGTCACTGGGTTCAGCTGCAAAGCTTTCTGGTTGGGGGAAATGGGACTCTTTAAATTTTCCTTAACAAGTCTCAAGTCAGCCCTGAGAATTCAGATGACATGTGCCCTGTGCCTTGCGACCCATGCCGCCCAGGCCTCGAGGGAGGCTTACTCGAGGCAGTAAGTCAGGTCAAAGCCTTGTGATGATAGTACAGGTGGTCATGATACTAAACTGTTACTAATAATAGTTAACAGTTGAGTCCTAACTATGTTCCAGAAACAATTAAAAAGGGCTCTCCCTGTATTATCTCACTTATATGGTAGGTATTACTATTACCCACATTTTGCAGAAGAGAAAGCTGAAGTTTAGTAAAGTCAAGTAGTTTTCTCAAGAACATGCAGCTAGGAAGTGACTGTGCTCAGAATTCAAACCCAGTCTGTTCTATTGCCAAGTTGTCTGAAACTTCAGAATTGACAAGAGAGGAAATTAATACTGAGCTGGGGTTAACATCTACTATGTTAGATACTAAACCTCAATTCCTGCCCTGTTTACATGACTGTAAATTATAATAGATCTCACCCTGGAGTCAGGTTCAGACTTCAGGTGAATCACTTTCTCTCTGAGTGTTAGTATTCTCATCTATGCAATGAGAATATTGGACTAAGTGATCTCATGGGAAACTTCAAGCTCTTGGTCTAGGATTCTAGGTGGATGTGATATAGACAGTGCTATGGACAGACATTGAAAGTTGGAGATGATCTAATCTAGGTATGTCAAATGCACAGCATACAAGCTACCTCTTCCCTCTGCTGTGCCCATGGCAGATATCACTAATGGATCACAATCCTCCTTCTGGCTGAGCCCAGTTGTAGCTTCAGGATCCTTTTCAATTCTATGCTGAGGAAGCAAGTGAGTGAGACAACAGCATATTGGATAAATCTATTTGCTTTCCAAATTTACAAATGAGGAAACTGAGACCCAGAGCAACTATGGAATTCAATAAACATATATTGGGCAATTAATACCTGCCAGGTCTTGTGTTAGATCCTGAAGATAAGAAGATGAATGTGACATAGTCTTATGTTCTAATGACTTTCAGTTTGGTGAGACATGTAGACTGTAATTACAATACTGGTGAGTCTTATTTGGCCACGTGGGAAACCACCTAACCTAGACTAACAGATTCATGGAAGGCCTCCTACAGGAAATAGCACTTAAGCTGAGACTTGAAGGGAAACAGGAGTTTGTCAGATGAAGAAGGGGTAAGAAAGCCACTCTAAAAAGAGGGAGGAATCCAACAGTGCGAGAGAGCTCAGACTACTCAAGGAGTTAGAAGTTGCTAAGGATGGCTGGACCCTTGGAGCATAAAATCCAATAAGTTAGGGAATGGTGAGCAGAGAGAAGGCCAGCAGCAGCCAGCCCATGAAGGGGCACGCACGCCATGACACCAAGGCCTTCCTCTAAAGACATGGCTGCACTCCTCCCTCTGAGAGGTAGGGTCTTTGTCTGTCCTCCTTGAATCTTGGCAGGTTTGTAACTCCTTCAACAAATACAGTACTATGGAAATGATGGCATATGACTTATGAGGCTGAATCATGAAACACCACATAGCTTCAACCTTCTTCACTGGAACTCTCACTCTTGGACCATGAACCGCTGTGTAAGAAGACCGACTACCCTAAGACCACCATGCTGGAGGGGCCACATGTGGGTGCTCCAGCTGACAGTCCCATCTAAGCCCAGCCTTTTGGTCCTCCCCACTAAAGTGCCATATATATAAGTGGAGCCATCTTGGATTTAGACTAGCCCATTACTAGCTGAATATGACCAAATGACCTCTGTTGATGCCCCATGGAACAGAAGAATTGCCCAGCTGAACTCTGCCTGAATTCCTGACCCACAATTTATGAGATATAATAAAATGACTGCTGTCTTAAGCTACTAAGTTTTGGAGTAGTATTTTTATGCAGCAATAAGTATCCAGAACAGCAAAGGAGTGATGAAGGTTTTTAGAAAGGAGAGTAACATGATTAGATTTGTTACAGCAGGAGCTATGTGGGGAATGGTTTGGGGAGGAGGGAGAATGGAGCAGAACAATTCTTTGGGCTACTGCAGCTGTACAGGTAGGTGATGACCAAGAGACTGGCAGTGAGGTGGAGAGAAATGCTGAGCTGACTTGAGGTACATATAGAAGGTAGAGTCAACAGAATGCAGTGACTGATGGGAGAGAGGAGAGTCAAGAAAGATTCCTAGTATTCTGGCTTGGGTGACTGGGTGGATGGCAGTACCATTGCTGCGATGGGAAGTTTGGAGGAGAAGCACGTATGGGCATCAAGGGGAGAGAAGTGAGTCCATCTTAGATGTGTGAGGTAAGATAATGCAGGATGGGGTGGGTAGCAGCTGGAGAACTCAGGAGATCCACCTGGACTGGAAACCCAGATTTGAGAGTCGTGCACCAAGGGATGGTGATGAAAGCCCTGAGGGGGTGGAAGGACCAGGGATCTCACTGTGAGGAATGAAAAGAGTTAAACTGGGCACAGAATCACAGAGAGTAGCAGAGCTGAGACGCAGCGGGAACAGAGCACAGCCTGGCCACCTAAAGCTACTCTTCCTGGCTGAGCCCCAAAAGTTTCTTACCACCTCCCTTCTCCTGTCTCCTGTCCCCTAGGAACTTTGAGGCTTTGAACATGACAAACACTGAGGCTGAGGAAATGTGGGACTAGGCTCTCTTCCCCTGGTGCTCATCAGAAATGCATATGCCACCCCATACCAACTTCTTTAATATTTTAAACGCTCTGCTTTGTCCTCCTCTCTCCATTCCCTCCAGCCTGATTGTTTTCTTTTAAATGCTCCTCATTTCTCTACCATTTCATTTTCTTTCATCTGCATCCTGCTATTAAGGTTGCTTTCCCCACAGCTATTTTGACACCAAAGCAGCTTAATCTATTCTCCTAATTAGCTTGTGATACATACACAGAGCCCAACATACCCTGCACAATGGCATCTCCTACACAACGGGGCTTTCTACAAAAACTACAAAAACTAGCCTACAAAACCTCATTTTAGCCTCATGACAATCCTGAGTATTTTTCTCATCTTAAAGAGGCTTAGGGCTTCCCTGGTGGCGCAGTGGTTGAGAATCCGCCTGCCAATGCAGGGGACACGGGTTCGAGTCTTGGGCCGGGAAGATCCCACATGCCGCGGAGCAACTAAGCCCGTGCGCCACAACTACTGAGCCTTCACTCTAGAGCCCACGTGCCACCACTACTGAGCCCGCGTGCCACAACTACTGAAGCCCGTGCGCGCCTAGAGCCTGTGCTCCGCAACAAGAGAAGCCACTGCAATGAGAAGCCCGCGCACCGCAACAAAGACCCAATGCAGCCAAAAATAAATAAATAAATTAATTTTTTAAAAACAGGCTTAGAGGCAACTCCCTGAAAGCTGGACAAAGTCATAGCTTTCTCAATATTCCCAGGGTTCCTCTCCAGCTTTGGCCAGGACTCTAAGGATCACCCCAGGAGGCAGATGTTATCAAAGGATAATACACATAGAGGGATTTGCACCAGGGCTCAGATATGTTGGGTCCCCCATGAGCAGTTCTTCTCTAACTTCAAATGCCACAACTCTTTCCACAATGCTTCACACTGTGCTGAAAACCAAGCGGCCTCACAGCACTGCCCATGATGTAATCCAGGGGTGTCGCAACACTGTCCCTTAACATAATCCAGAGATGTCACAACATTGCCCATGATATAACCAGAAACTGCAGCACTACTTCTTCTGAAAATACTGGGTTCCTGAATCCCAAGAACAGTCTCCGTGGGGTGAGCCCCCCCGCCAGCTGCCTATGAAAAGAACCACCAACCCCCAAAAGGAAGAATCTTTTTATCATCTGAACTGCAAACAATGTCTATAAACCCTCTGAAAAACCTACAATCACTTGTGGTCTGCATTTCTTTTTCTCAAGCTCACACCCTCCCGTCTAGCCCCCTAATTCTCTGCAGGAGAATTACAGAAACTCACCATCACACTTCAATACACACCTCCTGCTCTTTCCCTAAGGGAACTTGGGCTATTCCAAACTCTCTCCCCAGTCTATATCAGGTTCCCTTCAATAAAGTTTATGGAGCCTGGACTCCCAAAATAATTATAGAAAACACATTTCCTAGACAAGAATATATTTACTCTAAGAAGCATTACCTTCTTAATCTGCCTTGCCCTTTGCACTCCTAATGACTTCCCTAATTGAGTTTTGACAATATTATATATTAAATCATAACTAATACAGTTAGGGCAGTGTCCAGGCCTCTACTGTCCTCTGCCCTTGTCCTATCAAAGCTGTTGGGTAAATACACACCTGCAGCTTCTGGAACATCCCGAACCTCATTTCTGAAAGCAGAAAAGTACAGAAACTGGAGGGATGTGTTCTTGCCCTCAGAGGTAAAATATTTGTTGCAGGTGGCTGATCTGGAGAATACACAATATGGCCAAGAACATGGGTTTTAGACTCCATCAGACTGGAATTAAAATTTACTAGCTTACCCACTTACCAGCCCCATGGCCCTAGGCAAGTTATGAATTTTTTCAGCACCTGTTTTTTTAATCCATAAAATGAAGGTGACAACAGTACCTATCTCACAGGGTTATAAGAGAGAACATTATAAAGCTCCCAGCACTGAGCAAGGCATAAGGGAAGCACTCAATAAACAACAGTTATTATTTATACATTATGTTGGGGACGTCTTTTATAAACTTTGTGATTTGGTGCAGGGGCTGTTCTTGGGATGAGAGAACCAGGTGCCTTCCTAAATAGTGCTGGGTAGCATCCATAATTCAGCTGTGATCTCAGGAACCATCTTCACTGCCTGGTAATAGGTTTTGGTGCCACCAAACTTCAGGCACCCCTACGCCTTCAGATTGCTTAAAGCTGTCAGTGGCCTTCACACAGACTCTTGGTCCACTCTGAGCTGCAAAATTGCCATTTTGGGGGGCTATTTCAGGGTTGATTGGATGAAAGTGGGCATCAGCAACCCTCTAGTCCAAAACCCAAACCCCACACATGGGGAAATCAAATCATTCAATTCAATAAACACCCAATCTACCTCCTATCCCAGCTCATTTCTTCTTACTAAGTCACTCCCACTCACCCTCTGGAATGGCAGTACATTAGCTGGGTCAGCAAATATTTAATGAGTACCTACTATGTGTCAGGAAGCATGCTAGGCAATGGGAGTAACAACAATGAACAAAATGGGCAAAAATATCTCAGACTTCATGGAACTTATATTCTACTTAGGGAATACAGACAATAAACAACTAAATGAGTGAGTGGTATAGAGAAAAATGAAGCACGTTCAGGTGAGAAGGCAGCAGGGAAGGAGTCCATCAGTTTCTGTAGAGTAGTTGTAGGACTTTCTCGCAAAGGCTTTGATCAGAGGCCTGCAGAAAGTGAGGAAATGATATCTGGGAAGAGCATTCTGGAAGAGGAGCCCACAAATACAAGGGCCCCAAGCTGGAGCAGAGTAAGTCTGATATGTTGGAAGACCAGCAGGAGATCAGAGTTCATGCAGTGGAGTTATCAAGAGCAAAAGAAGGAGAAGAGGTCAGAGAGAGAGTGAAAGGTCAGATCAGGCAGAACTTGTGAACCAAGATGGCAACTTGGTCTTTAACTCTGGAAAGATAGGCAGTCAGTCTGAACTGTGAGTAGAAGAGAGACATAAGCACACTTAAGCTTTTAAAGGATCACTCTGGGTGGTGTACTGAGAACGGACTGCATGGGTAGCAAGGTAGAAGCAGAGAGGTCAGCTAGGAGGTTCCTACATTATTCTAGGAGAGAGTGGGCCAGAAATGCCACTGAAGGTGGTGAGAGGAGAGCTCACATCCCACTTATTATAGGAAGCCTCATTCTCTCCCCTTCTGTGGTGCTTGCACCATCACACCACTTTCACCCTGTATTTTAATTGTCTCTTTCCCTCCACTGACTCTGAGCTCCTAGAGGTAAGAACCCTATTTTATGCATTTCTATAATCTCAGCAACTAACCCAGTGCCTAGCACAGAATACACAGTCTTAATAAAATGAACAAACTTTCATGCCAGGTACTGTAGGGATGAACACCAGTGGTCTATGGCCTTAGAGAACGTAGCAATGAATGTTTATGATATCAAGAGTGATCCTGAAGGTCCCTGGTTTGTTGTTTTGCTGAAGCACAAATTCAGATTACTTGCCTGAAGATTGGTATACAAGAAAAAGACACTTGTCTAGTGACTGGGCCCCACGACTACCCAGAATACAAACTCTGTCCAATTTGTTTTTCTCTTTTTCCTCAGTGGCATTTGGCAGAGGGATTCAGATATTTCAGGATCCACAAAGATCTCCCTCCTGAAAGTCAAGAATCTATTGTAGATGCAGTATCTACCTTCATCAGGCTCATATTCTATCGGGGAGACACAGACTATAATAAAATATAAGTGCTATAATAAGGTGGAAATATGGAAGAGAAATAAGGAGGATATTTAACATATGAAAATCAATTACTGTTATATACCATATCAATAGAATTCAAAAAAAATGATTATCTCAATAGATGAAGAAAAAGCCCTTGGCAAAATCCAATACCCTTTCATGATAAAAAAAAAAAAAAAAACCCTCAACAAACCAGGAACAGAAGGGAATCTCCTCAGCATGATAAAGTGTATCTAGAAAAAACATACAGTTAACATCATATTAATAGTACTAAAAGTGGATGCTTTCCTCCTAAGATAACAACAGAAGTATGTACACTCTGCCACTTTTATTTAACATTTTACCAGATGTTCTGGCCTGGGCAAGAAAATGAAATAAATAAATGACATCCATATTGGAAAGGATGAAATAAAATTATCTCTATTCACAGATGACATAATCTTGTATGTACAAAATCCTAAGAAGTCCACTAAAAATTATTGGAATGGGGCTTCCCAGGTGGCACAGTGATTGAGAGTCTGCCTGCCGATGCAGGGGCCACTGGTTCGTGCCCTGGTCCGGGAAGATCCCACGTGCCGCGGAGCAGCTGGGCCCGTGAGCCATGGCCGCTAAGCGTGCGCGTCCGGAGCCTGTGCTCCGCAACGGGAGAGGCCACAACAGTGAGAGGCCTACGTACCACAAAAAAATATATATATACATTGGAATGAATAAATGAGTGCAGCAAGTTTTCAGAATATAAGACTAATTTAAAATTTTATTGTATTTCTATACACTAGCAATAAACAATCTGAAAATGAAATTAAGAACACAGTTCAATTTACAACAGCATCATAAAGAGTAAAACAGTTTGAATAAGTTTAACAAAACTTACTACACACCTACAGTAATCAAGACCCTGTAGTACTGGCATAAAGATAGACATGTGCATCAATGGATTAGAACTGAGAATTTGAAAATAAATCCATAATTCTTGGTCAGTTGATTTTTCAACAAGGATCTAAGATCATTCAATGGGGCAAAGAATAGTATTGTCAACAAATTGTGCTGGGACAACTGGATAAGCCAATGCATAAGAATGAAGTTGTAGTTTTACCTAGCAACATATAAAAAAAATTAACTCAAAATGGATCAAAGACCTAAATGTAAGAGCCAACACTATAAAACTCTTAGAGGAAAACATAGCAGGAAATCTTCATTACCTTGGATTAGGCAATGGATTCTTAGATATGACACCAAAAGCCCAAGGAATAAAAGAAAAAATAGATAAATTGGACTTCATCAAAATTAAAAACTTTTTGCTTCAAAGGACACTATCAAGAAAGTGAAAGACAGACCATAGAATAGTATGAAATATTTCCAAACCATGTCTGACAATGGAGTCGTGTCTAAAATCTAAAAAACACATTCATTAATAAAAACAGATAACAACTTTCAAATGGTAAAAAAAAATCTGAATAGATATTTCCCCAAGGAAGATATACAAATGGCCAGTAAGCACATTTAAAAGATGCTCAACATCACTAGTATCAGGGAAATGGAAACTGAAACCAGAATGGGATATTACTTCAAACCCAGTAGAATGGATATAAACAAAAAGTCAGAAAAAACAAGTGCTGGTGAGGATGTGGAGAAATTGGAACTCTCACACACTGCTGGTAGGAATGTAAAATGGCACGGCCACTTTGGAAAACAAACTAGAAGTTCCTCAAAAAGTTATACATGGAGTTACTCAGCAATTCTAGTACTAGCTGTATACCTAAGAGAACTGAAAACACGTGTCCATACAAAAACTTGTACATGAATGTTTATAGCAGAATTATTTATACTAGCCAAAAGGTGGAAACAACCCAAAAGTCCACCAATTGATAAAGAGATAAGCAAAATGTGGTATATCTATACAACGGAATATTATTCAGCCATAAAAAAGAATGAAATATGGATACAAGCTACAACATGGATTAACCTTGAAGACATTATGCTAAGTTAAAGAAGTTACTCGCAAAAGACCACATATTATATAATGTTATTTATAAGAAATGTCAGAACAGACAAATATATAGAGACAGAAAGTAGATGAGTGGTTGCTTAAGATTGGACAGTTTCTTAGTTCAGGCTACTATAACAAAGTACCATAGACTAGATGGCTTATAAATTGACATTTATTTCTCATAGTTCTAGAGGATGGAAGTCTGAGATCAGGGTGCCAGCAAGACTGGGGTCTAAGGACCCTCTTCTGGGTTACAGACTGCTGATTTCTTGTTTTATCCTCATACGGCTGAAAAACAGAGAGTTAGCTCTCTGGTCTCTTATCATAATGGCACTAATCCCATTCATGAGGCGCTCCATCCTCATGACCTACTCACCTCCTAAAGGCCCCACCTCTAAATACCATCATATTGAGAATTAGATTTGAACATACGAATTTTAGAGGAAAACAAAAATTCAGACCATACCTGTTGGAATGGTGGGTTGAGAGATCACAGCTAAAGGACATGTACTTTCCTTCTGGGGTGATTAAAAGTTCTAAAATTGATTCAGTGATGGCTTCACAATTTTGTGGATATACTAAGAAACCACTGAATTCTATACTTTAGTGAATTAAATGGTATGTGAACTATATCTCAATAAAGCTATTTCAAAAACAAAGACACAAGGGGGGTAGAAAAAATATATATAACATGCTTAATCAGAGTTCCAAAAGTAGGAGAAAAGAAAATATGTAAGAGAAAACAATCCACAATCAACTCTAAATTTTTTTCCTTTTTCAATCTCATCAAGCATCACATCCTCCCTCCCTACTCAAAACTAGAAACAATTAACTTTCTGCCACAAATTTTGGCTGTCAGGCTCCTAAGCATAAAATATTTTCTTTCCTAGAACAACGGAGGACCTAGTAGTCCAGTTTCAGCACTGTAGCTTCTAAATGAATATATAAATTTTTTCTATAAGTTCAGTCGTGCCCTATGATGATACACTTAATGCATTTTTTAAGTATATTGTATTAACATTTTTTAAATTTAAGTATACTTTATTTACAATGTTATGTTAGTTTCAGGTGTACAGCAAAGTGATTCATTTATATATATACATATAAATACATATATATTCATTTATATACATGTTCTTCTGCAGATTCTTTTCCATTATAGGTTATTACAAGATATTGAATATAGCTCCCTGTGCTATACAGTACATCCTTCTTTATCTATTTTATATATAGTAGTGTGTATCTGTTAATCCCAAACTCCTAATTTAACCCTCCCCCAAAACACATTTTGATTAAAAAGAATGACAAATCTTTTACATTCCATATATAAGTGATATCATATAGTATTTGTCTTTGTCTCATTTATTTCACTAAGCATAACATTCTCTAGGTCCATCCACATTCCTGAAAATTGCAAAATTTCAACATTTTTTATTTGTAGGAAGCTAAAAAATAAAACAAACCAATGTATACAGTAAAAAAGATCCCTGACTTCAGACTATACTACAAAGCTACAGTAATCAAAATGGTATAATACTGGCACAAAAACAGACACATAGATCAACGCATCAGGATAGAAAGCCCATAAATAAACCCATGCACTTACAGTCAATTAACATACAACAGAGGAGGCAAGAATATACAATGCAGAAAAGGCAGTCTCTTCAATAACTGAAGCTGGGAAAACTGGACAGACACATGTAAAGGAATGAAATTAGAATATTCTCTAACACCACATACAAAAATAAACTGAAAATGGATTAAAGACCTGAATGTAGGACTGGATACTATAAAATTCTTAGAGGAAAACATAAGCAGAATACCATTTTACATAAATCACAGCAGTAGTTTTTCTGGATCCACCTCCTAGAGTAAAGTAATGGAAATAAAAGCATAGCACTGACATATACACACTACCAAATATAAAATAGATAGCTAGTGGGAAGCAGCTGCATAGCACAGGGAGGTCAGCTCAGTGTTTTGTGACCACCTAGAGGGGTGGGATAGGGAGGGTGGGAGGGAGACACAAGAGGGAGGGGATATGGGGATATATGTGTATGTATAGCTGATTCACTTTGTATAAAGCAGAAACTAACACACCATTGTAAAGCAATTATACCCCAATAAAGATGTTAAAATATACATATTAAATATATATCTATATATAAATTTTAAATGTTTTAAATTTAAAAATGGGACCTAATTAAATTTAAAAGCTTTTATTTTTTAATTATTAAGTATATGCTGTATGACATACATGAGGACTGACTGAATTCAGATTAAGAAGGAAATGTGAGATTAGACAGAGGGTAGGGGTTTTTTTAATTTTATTATTTTTTTTATACAGCAGGCTCTTATTAGTTATCTCTTTTATACATATTAGTGTACATATGCCAATTCCAATCTCCCAATTCATCCCACCACCACCAACACCACCACCCCCCCCAGTTTTCCCCCCTTGGTGTCCATATGTTTGTTCTCTACATCTGTGTCTCTATTTCTTCCCTGCAAAATGCTTCATCTGTACCATTTTTCTAGATTCCACATACATGTGTTAATATACAATATTTGTTTTCCTCTTTCTGACTTACTTCACTCTGTATGACAGTCTCTAGGTCCATCCATATCTCTACAAATGACCCAATTTCGTTCCTTTTTATGGCTGAGTAATATTCCCTTGTATATATGTACCACATCTTCTTTATCCATTCGTCTGACGATGGGCATTTAGGTTGCTTCCATGACCTGGCTATTGCAAATAGTGCTGCAATGAACATTGTGGTGCATGTGTTTGTTGAATTATGGTTTTCTCTGGGTATATGCCCAGTAGTGGGATTGCTGGATCATATGGTAATTCTTTTTTTAGTTTTATAAGGAACCTCCATACTGTTCTCCATAGTGGCTGTATTAATTTACATTCACACCAACAGTGCAAAAGGGTTTCCTTTTCTTCACACCCTCTTCAGCATTTGTTGTTTGTAGATTTTCTGATGACTCCCATTCTAACTGGTGTGAGGGGATACCTCATTGTAGTTTTGATTTGCATTTCTCTAATAATTAGTGATGTTGAGAAGCTTTTCATGTGCTTTTTGGCCATCTGTAATGTCTTCTCTGGAGTAATGTCTATTTAGGTCTTCTGCCCATTTTTGGATTGGGTTGTTTGTTTTTTAATATTGAGCTGCATGAGCTGTTTATATATTTTGGAGATTAATCCTTTGTCTGTTGATTCATTGGCAAATATTTTCTCCCATTCTGAGGATTGTCTTTTCATCTTGTTTATACTCTCCTTTGCTGTGCAACAGCTTTTAAGTTTCATTAGGTCCCATTTGTTTTTGTTTTTATTCCCATTACTCCAGGAGGTGGGTCAAAAAAGATCTTGCCATGATTAATGTCAAAGAGTGATCTTCCTATGTTTTCATATAAGAGTTTTATACTGTTCTGTCTTACATTTAGGTCTCTAATTCACTTGGAGTTTATTTTTTTGTGTATGGTGTTATGGAGTGTTCTAATTTCATTTTTTACATGTAGCTGTCCAGTTCTCCTAGCACCACTTATTGAAGAGACTGTCTTTTCTCCATTGTATATCCTTGCCTCCTTTGTCCTAGATTAGTTGACCATAGGTGCGTGGGTTTGTCTCTGGGCTTTCTATCCTGTTCCATTGATCTATATTTCTGTTTTTGTGCCAGTACCGTATTGTCTTGATTACTGTACCTTTGTAGTATAGTCCAAAGTCAGGGAGTCTGACTCCTCCAGCTCAATTTTTTTCCCTCAAGATTGTTTTGGCTATTCGGGGTCTTTTGTGTCTCAATACAAATTTTAAAATTTTTAAATTTGTTTGTTCTTCTGTAGAACATGCCATTGGTAATAATGACAGGGATTGCATTGAATCTGTAGAATGCTTTGGGTAGTATAGTCACTTTCACAATATTGATTCTTCCAATCCAAGAACATGGTATATCTCTCCATCTGTTTGTGTCATCTTTGATTTCTTTCAATAGTGTCTTATAGTTTTCTGCATACAGGTCTTTTGTCTCCCTAGGTAGGTTTATTCCTAGGTATTTTATTCTTTTTGTTGCAATGGTAAATGGGAGTGTTTCCTTAATTTCTCTTTCAGATTTTCCTCATTAGTGTATAGGAATGCAAGAGATTTCTGTGCATTAATTTTGTATCCTGCAACTTGACCAAACTCATTGATGAGCTCTAGTAGTTTTCTGGTGGCATCTTTAGGATTCTTCCTGTATAGTATCATGTCATCTGCAAACAGTGATACTTTTACTTCTTCTTTTCCAATTTGTATTCCTTTTATTTCTTTTTCTTCTCTGATTGCCATGGCTAGGACTTCCAAAACTATGTCGAATAAGAGTGGTGAGAGTGGACATCCTTGTCTTTTCCTGATCTTAGAGGAAATGCTTTCAGTTTTTCACCATTGAGAATGATGTTTGCTGTGGGTTTGTCAAATATGGTCTTTATTATGTTGAGGTATGTTCCCTCTGCCCACTTTCTGGAGAGGGTTTATCATAAATGGCTGTTGAATTTTGTCAAAAGCTTTTTCTGCATCTATTGCGATGATCATATAGTTTTTATTCTTCAATTTGTTAATATGGTGTATCACACTGATTGATTTGCATATACTGAAGAATGCTTGCGTCCCTGGAATAAATCCCACTTGATTGTGGTGTATGATCCTTTTAATGTGTTGTTGGATTCTGTTTGCTAGTATTTTGTTGAGGATTTGCATCTATATTCATCAGTGATATTGGTCTGTAATTTTCTTTTTTTGTAGTATATTTGTCTGGTTTTGGTATCAGGGTGATGGTGGCCTCACAGAATGAGTTTGGGAGTGTTCCTTCCTCTGCAATTTTTTGGAAGAGTTTGAGAAGGATGGTGTTAGCTCTTCTCTAAATGTTTGATAGAATTCACCTGTGAAGCCATCTGGTCCTGGACTTTTGTTTGTTGGAAGATTTTTAATCACAGTTCAGTTTCATTACTTGTGATTGGACTGTTCATATTTTCTATTTCTCCTGGTTCAGTATTGGAAGATTATACCTTTCTAAGAATTTGTCTGTTTCTTCCAGGTTGTCCATTTTGTTGGCATGGAGTTGCTTGTAGTAGTCTCTTAGGATGCTTTGTATTTCTGTAGTGTCTGTTGTAACTTCTCCTTTTTCATTTGTAATTTTATTGATTTGAGTCCTCTCCCTCTTTTCCTTGATGAGTTTGGCTAATGGTTTATCAATTTTGTTTATCTTCTCAAAGAACCAGCTTTTAGTTTTATTGATCTTTGCTACTGTTTTCTTTGTTTCTATTTCATTTATTTCTGCTCTGATCTTTATGATTTCTTTCCTTCTGCTAACTTTGGGTTTTGTTTGTTCTTCTTTCTCTACTTCCTTTCAGTGTAAGGTTAGATTGTTTATTTGAGATGTTTCTTGTTTCTTGAGGTAGGCTTGTATTGCTATAAACTTCCCTCTTAGAACTGCTTTTGCTGCATCCCATAGGTTTTGGATTGTCGTGTTTTCATTGTCATTTGTTTCTAGGTATTTTTTGATTTCTTCTTTGATTTCTTCAGTAATCTCTTGGTTATTTAGTAATGTATTGTTTAGCCTCCATGTGTTTGTGTTTTCTATGGTTTTTTCCCTGTACTTCATTTCTAATCTCATAGCATTGTGGTCAGAAAAGATGCTTGATATGATTCTAATTTTCTTAAATTTACTGAGGCTTGATTTGTGACCCAAGATGTGATCTATCCTGGAGAATGTTCCATGTGCGCATGAGAAGAAAGTGTAATCTGCTGTTTTTGGATGGAATGTCCTATAAATATCAGTTAAATCTATCTGGTTTATTGTGTCATTTAACGCTTGTGTTTCCTTATTTATTTTCTGTCTGGATGATCTGTCCATTGGTGTTAAGTGAGGTGTTAAAGTCCCCCACAATTATTTTGCTACTGTCGATTTCCTCTTTTATAGCTGTTAACATTTTCCTTATGTATTGAGGTGCTCCTATGTTGCATGCATATATATTTATAATTGTTATGTCTTCTTCTTGGATTGATCCCTTGATCATTATATACTGTCCTTCCTTGTCCTTCCTTGTAACATTCTTTATTTTAAAGTCTATTTTAGGGCTTCCTTGGTGGTGCAGTGGTTGAGAGTCTGCCTGCCGATGCAGGGGACATGTATTCGTGCCCCGGTCTGGGAATGTCCCACATGCTGCAGAGCAGCTAGGCCCGTGAGCCATGGTCGCTGAGCTTGCGCGTCCGGAGCCTGTGCTCCGCAATGGGAGAGGCCACAATAGTGAGAGGCCCCCCTACCGCAAAAAAATAAATAAATAAATAAAATTAAGAATAAAAAATAAAGTCTATTTTATCTGATAGGAGTATTGCTACTCCAGCTGTCTTTTAATTTCCATTTGCATGGAATATCTTTTTCTATCCCCTTACTTTCAGTCTATATGTGTCCCTAGGTCTGAAGTGGGTCTCTTGTAGACAGCATATATATGGGTCTTGTTTTTTTATCCATTCAGCGAGCCTATGTCTTTCTGTTGGAGCATTTAACCCTTTCACGTTTAAGGCAATTATCGATATGCACGTTCCTACTACCATTTTCTTAATTGTTTTGGGTTTGTTTTTGTAGGTCCTTTTCTTCTCTTGTGTTTCTCAGTTAGAGAAGTTCCTTTAGCATTTGTTGTAGAGCTGGTTTGGTGGTGCTGAATTCTCTTAGCTTTTGATTTCTCCAACAAATCTGAATGAGATCCTTGCCAGGTAGAGTAATCTTGGTTGTAGGTTCTTCCCTTTCATCACTTAAATATATAGTGCAACTCTCTTCTGGATTGTAGAGTTTCTGCTGAGAAATCAGCTGTTAACCTTATGGGAGCTCCCTTGTATGTCATTTCTTGTTTTTCCTTTGTTGCTTTCAATAATTTTTCTTTGCCTTTAATTTTTGTCAATTTGATTACTATGTGTCTCAGTGTGTTTCTTCTTGGGTTTATCCTGCCTGGGACTCTCTGCACTTCCTGGACTTGGGTGGCTATTTCCTTTCCCATGTCAGGGAAATTTTCGACTATAATCTCTTCAATTATTTTCTCATGTCCTTTCTCTCTCTCTTCTCCTGTGGGACCCCTATAATGTGAATGTTGGTGCATTTAATATTGTCCCAAAAGTCTCTTAGGCTGTCTTCTTTTCTTTTCATTCTTTTTTCTTTATTCATTCTGAGGCTGTGAATTCCACCATTCTGTCTTCCAGGTCACTTATCTGTTCTTCTGCCCCAGTTATTCTGCTGTTGATTCTTTCCATGTATTTTTCATTTCAGTTATTGTATTGGTCATCTCTGTTTGTTTGTTCTTTAAATCTTCTAGGTGTTTGTTCTTTAATTCTTCTAGGTCTTTGTTAAACATTTCTTGCATCTTCTTGATCTTTGCCTCCTTTCTTTTTCCTAGGTCCTGGATCATCTCCACTATCATTATTCTGAATTCTGTTTTTGGAAGGTTGCCTATCTCCATTTCATTTTGTTGTTTTTCTGGGGTTTTATCTTGTTACTTCATCTGGTACATAGTCCTCTGCCTTTTCATTTTGTCTGTCTTTCTGTGAATATGGTTTTCATTCCACAGGCTACAGGATTGTAGTTCTTCTTGTTTCTGCTGTCTGCCCTCTGATGGATGAGGCTATCTAAGATTCTTGTGCAAGCTTCCTGATGGGAGGGACTGGTGGTGGTAAACTTAAAACCTTTTGCACAGCAAGGGAAACCATAAACAAAATGAAAAGACAGGGCTTCCCTGGTGGCACAGTGGTTGAGAGTCCTCCTGTCGATGCAGAGGACACGGGTTCGTGACCCGGTCCGGGAGGATTCCACATGCCGCAGAGTGGCTGGGCCCATGGGCCATGGCCACTGAGCCTGTGAGTCCAGAGCCTGTGCTCCACAACAGAAGAGGCCACAGCAGTGAGAGGCCCGCGTACCGCAAAAACAAACAAACAAACAAACAACAGAACCGAAAAGACAACCTACGGAATGGAGAAAATATCTGCAAACAATGAAACCAACAAGGGATTCATTCCCAAAATATACAAACAGCTCATACAGGTCAATAATAATAAAAAACAACAACAACAAACTAATCAAAAAATGGGCAGAAGATCTAAGTAGACATTCATCCAAAGAAGACATACAGATGGCAAACGGGCAAATGGAAAATGTTCAACATCACTAAATATTACAGAAATTGCACATCAAAACCACATAGGTCAGAATGGTCATCATTAAAAGGTCTACAAATAATAAATGCTGGAGAGGGTGTGGAGAAAAGGGAACACTCCTACACTATTTATGGGAATGTAAATTGGTGCAGCCATTGTGGAAAACAGTATGGAGGTTCCTTAAACAACTAAAAACAGAGTTACCATATGATCCAGCAATCCCACTCCTGGGCATATATCCAGAAAAGACAAAAACTCTAATTCAAACAGATACATACACCCCAATGTTCATAGCAGCATGATTTACAATAGCCAAGACATGAAAGGAGCCTCAGTGACCACTGACAGAAGAATGGATAAAGAAGATGTGGTATATATACAATGGAATATTACTCAGTGATAAAAAAAGAATGAAATAATGCCATTTGCAGCGACATGGATGGCGATTACCATACTAAGTGAGGTAAGTCAGACAGAGAAATACAAATATCACGTGATATCACTTACATATGGAATCTAAAAAAATGATACAAAGGAACTTATTTACAAAACAGAAATAGACTCACATCCAAAGAAAATAAACTTATGGTTATCAAAGGAGAAAGGCAGGGGAGGGATAAATTGGGAATTTGGGATTAACGGATATACATTAATATATACAAAATAAACAATGAGGACCTATTGTATAGCACAGGGAACTATATTCAACATCTTGTAATAACCTATAATGGAAATTTTTCTAAAAAATAATCTCTCTCTCTTCATATATATATATATATATATATATATATACACACACACATATACGTACACATATATGTAACCGAATCACTTTGCTATACAGCTGAAACATTGTAAATGAACTATACTTCAAAAAGAAAAAAACAAAAACGAAACAGACTCACAGATATAGAAAACAAACTAGTGGTTGCCAGTGAGGAGAAGGAAGTAGGGAGGGGCAAGATAGGGGTGTAGGATTAAGGGGTACAAACTATGTATAAAATACATAAGCAACAAGGTTATGTGGTATAGCACAGGGAATTACAGCCATTATCTTGTAATAACTTTTAATGAAGCATAATCTGTAAAAATACTGAATCACTATGCTGTACACCTGAAACGAATATATTATAAATCAACCAAATGTCAGTAAAAATTTAAAGAATGATGAATCTGGGGAGATATATGTGCGTGTGTGGTGCTGTCCATGGTTCTGATCCTGCCTGCTAAACTGCCGTTTTTTCTTCTAATCTGGGACAATGTGATCATTGAGCAACCTCTTCCAAGAATTCTTTTAAAATATGAGGGAAAAGGCAGTGGTGAGAGACAAAGAAAGGGAGAAAAAGGGGGAGAGGGAGAAAGAGAAAGGAAAAAAGCAAAGACAGTTGCAAATGTAGAGACCACTGAAAGATAAATAGCCAAGTGAAAAAGAAGAATATTTTTGTTTTATTTTTCAAACAATTGTAGTTACCAAGAAGGCATGACTAATCATAACTGAACAATGAATAACAAAATTACTGAAGGAAAGTAGTAAATTTATCAAGAGTACCAAGTGATGCTAAGATTTGATGGTGTTGATACCGGTAAATAAGTTCTTGGGGCTGGATGAGAACAGCAGGTAGGTAGAGATGATATGATTGAGTTGTGTTGTACCAAAGTTTTTACAGGTTTTCTTTACTTTTATTTTATATCTTCATAGCTTCTTTCCATCACGCCTCCAACAGCTAAATTATTTTTCTCTTTGAGAGGTTAAGAGGCAGTCCCCTCCCTGTCCCCCTTCTCCCATACCCATACCTCTCTGAGACCAGCACTGACAGCATACACCACATAGAGTTTACTCAGCCACTCAGCCACTGGAAGGTGACAAATGGCCAGTTCTTTCAGCAGATAACAATTCTTCATAGCCTGTTTTCAAAACATTTGAACTCTATAATGTATGCTCACTCTGCTACAAGGAATCACAGAAAATTGATGCGCTCCTCAATATCATAAAGCAGAATTATTGTTCGTTTGTTTACATGTCATCTGGGCTTCAGGACGTATGAGGAGAAACTGCAAAATTGAGGGCAGTATTCAAGGGGCTTGGAGTATGAGATGGCTGAGAACTGCTCAGAGCCTGGCAAGGACTTCTCTGCAAAGTAATCATGGGCACCAGCACAGAGGGATCACAGCTAGAAATCAAGGTCAGCTAGAGTGTTCCGCATGGGAGATAATTCTATTCAGTCCATTTTGGTGGCCGTTTTTATTCTCAGTGTCATTTTTCAGTATTCCAGAATGTCAGAGATAGAAAGAGCTTAAATATACTCCACGTTTTCCAATGTTCTCATTTACAAGCAAACAACAATAAAACCTTGAAACCCCGAGAGGTTGGGTGACTTCTAAGGTCACAGAGTTAGTGAGATAATCAAGGCTGGAATCCAAGGCTCTGATCCCAATCCAGTGCCTTCTTTATAACATTATGGTCACTCGGGCTCTACCGCTCACTGTCTATGAGTATGAGTAAGCTAATGACCTCCTCTGGGCCCTAGTTTTCTCATCTGTTGAATGGAGACATAATTAACCCCTCTCTCTCTTTGGGTTCATGTGAGGATAAAATGAGATCATTCATGTAAAATGCATAGCACAGTGTCTGGTACATAGTAAATATTCAACAAATGAGAACTCTCATTATTACTAATGCTATTATTAAAATTTCCACCTTACATGCGAAGAAACTAAGTATTAGAGCCTCGAGAAGATTGACAAGAGAAGAAGATTTCAAAATAATTGATTTTGAACTCTAAACCCTAACTTGTTATGGACCCTTGAGATGACTACTCTCAGGGATATGTTTTTTGGGACAAACATGTTTTGAAGCCAGCAGGATTGTACCTCGCATACCCCCAGTGCCCCCAAGGGCTGGGCTGAGAGCTCTAATATCCAGAAAGAAAACTAAACTCAAACTGCCCTTCACTTTCAGTTTCCTCGTCCTCAAAACCCAGGCTGGCAATGAAGCCCTCAGCAGACTGAAATTCTATATCTGACCTGCCTGTAAATTTCATTGCACAAAATCCCAATTTTTGTTAATCCTCTAACCTGCTTAATGAAGCACAATAAATGTTTGAGGATTAATGAACATGTTAATAAGAAAAACAGAGATGAATTTACCAAGGATGACTGGAAGATAAAAGAATGAAAGCTGATAGAGGAAAAATATTAAAGGATGTGATTACCTATACATGAGAAAGATGCAGTTACCATTGTTGTTTTCAAAAAAAAAACAAAAGCTCATCACATGCATCAGATTAAATTGCTCCTTTTTCCTGAAAATAAAATAGAGACTTGTCTCCTCTGTAATGGAATTCAACCCTCGGCTCTTACGAATCAGGACCAGATTGTAACATTCTTGTCCAATAAGTGTGGAATTATTTCCAGCCAATTCAGAAGCTGTTCACTTTCAGTTATTTAGATCATTAACAAAATTAAAGTATAGGGAAGAAGACCCAGCTTTCACACAAATCAGGGGAGAGGGAAGAGAAAAGGGGAGAAAACCTGCAGGTGGGAATCAGTTAGACTAGCTCACAGCCTTTGCATACTCTAAGACTCATTCAAAGGACCAGATCCAACTCCAACTCATACTCCCACTCATCACTCATTCCCTAAGACCTCATATTCCTCTCGCAGAAAAAGTCACTTTAGGGCAGGCAAGAGACAACATAGACTAAGAGGGAAGGATGGTGCCTGCCACTTGCCAGAGATTTTGTATATTTTGAAGCTCTTTAGTGTACATGATTCTGTTCAAGCTTTGTACCAGCCCTACAGATGAAGAAGCTGCATTCCCAAGAAGTTCTGTGACTTACCCAAGTTTGTGGGTTTTTTCCCATAATAATAATAGGGGAAGGATTCAAATTCAAGCTTTGTGGTTCCAGTACTAAAGCTCTTCATTACACACACACACACACACACACACACACACACACACATTATATTGGAAATACCCCCAGGAAATTCCCTGTCACTTGAATTCAGTAAGAGAAATCTAGCAGAAAGAAATTAAATTTGCTGAGCACCTGCTGCAAGCCAAGCACTACGCTGGGCCTGTTCCATGCACCACACTCTCACAACAGACGCTCTGCAATGGAGATACTATTTTATGGGGAGATGGCCCCATTTTACCAATGAGGAAACTGGGTCACAGAAAAGCGAAATGACTTGCATGGGCTTCAGTTTCCTCATCTGTGAAATTGTAGGATGGAACTTGAGGATCTATAAGGTCTTTTCCATCTCTAAGATCTGTGATTCCAAGACAAGTAAAGAAGCCACCTTCCCCAGGCAGTGGAAGGAACACCTGGGCCTCATCTTCCACGCTCACTGCCTCTCTCCCTGGTGCGCAGGGGCCAACCCCCGTTGCCTGAAGCCCTCCTAGGCCAGAGGGGGAGAGGGCTCCTCTGAGAAGTGAGAAGCCCCGTGGAAATTTCTTTTGTCCCTCTCCAGGTGAAAGATCTCCATGATGCTCAGCACGCAGCCCGGACCCACAAGCCCACGGATTCCCATGGAAATGCGGCTCCCAGCTGGGCAGCCCCATATGCTGAGTGGGAGGCCCACATACACACAACCGAAACAAACTTCCTGAGAGCCCCATGGAGACACCCACTTTCTGTGCGCCTCCCCCACGGCCCACTTGTCTCGGCCCTCCACTCCTCACAGCAAGAGTCACAGCCCCAGAAACCAAGCCACACCGCAGAGGGCATTTATGGAAGTGTCTGGCCCAACCAAGGTTAACTTCCCTTTCCTGATATTAATAAGACCAGCAGCTGCCGCCATCTGTGCTCTCTTACCTCGTGCCACCCATGGCCCCCAGTGCTTTGTCTTGCACAGCCCGCCCCAGTCAGTCCTTTCCACGACGCTGTGCTGTGGGCAATGCTTGTTATCGCTGTTTTACGGGTTTGAAAACAGGCTCAGAGGTTAACTGGTTAAAGTCACACCACTAGGAAATAAAGGACTTGGGAGTGGCATCTAGGTTTTTCTGACCTGACAGCCTATACTCTTAGTGGCTGGCAGCGGGCCCGGTGCTCACCAAGCACCTGCTGGAAAGCGGGGGTGTCCATATGGTAGAAGGACAGGAGCCCTACAAGGGAAGAGTGCCTGGGCTTTGGGAGGAAACACACAGGGCTGCAAACAGGCTGCAAGCAAAGCAGTGCTCAAAACATGAGGGAAACCCTGTACACAACCCTGGGGAGATGAGCCATGCCCTCGCCAAAGACTGGAGGCGAAAAGGGACATAGGGTGGGTGGGACCTGGTGTTTATGTTTAGAGGAGCTTCTTTTTTCCTGAGTGTCCATTCACTGCACAGTCAAAATTTACAAATTTCAAAGCATACAAGGGAATCATCTCCAGAGAAGGTCTTAAGAGGGAAAAGGGGTGGGGTAAGCCAAGTGTAGAGAAAGGGAGGGTAGAGGTGGGATAAGCATTACAGGATAAGGGAACAGCATATGCAAAGCCCTGAAGTCTGAGGCACTGGCGGAAGGCCAGTGTGGAAGACTGTGATGAGGTGAGTCAGAAGGGACGGGCCTGCAGAGTCCCGCAGGACCTGATCATACCAAGTTCTGAAGGCTATGCTCAGCGTGTTCTGTCACTTTGCAAGCACCATGGGAAGTTACTAAGCTGGCAAGAGACAAGAGCAGTTTCTCGTTTTGGAAAAGCCATGCTGGCTGTTGTGCAGAGGATGGATGGGGGCTTGGGGGAGCTGGAAGCAGGGAGATGAGTTATGAGGCTAATGCTTCCATCCAGGTGAAAGTGAAAGGGTAGCAGATTACTGTGGTGAGACATGCAGTGAGTCAGGTGACATTTTTGGCAGGGACTGGGATGGGGGTAACAAATAAGACTGGAAAGAGCTGGAGCCACATACCTTCCCATCTCCACCTCGCAGAAGCTCCAGGCATGAGGAGATGGGGGTCTCAGCCTCTCCGACACTACTCCCTCACATGTGCAGGAAGCTAAGCATAGTCTGGGTACCTGCTCCCCCAGCTTTCACTCTCATGTGGGACCCTTCCCACTGAGAGCTAAGTGGCAGTCCCCAACCAGGGCTCCCTGGAGCAGGGGGAGGGGGTCGCACTCCTGAGAGGAAAACAGATAAAAAGCAGATGAGAGGACAAGAAGTTGCCAATCTGCCTCACAAAACAGAGAAGCTTCAGATATCAAGAGGCAGGGAGACCCAACCCAAACCCAGCCCAGCTCCAAATAAATGCTTTCTAATTGAAGAAAAAGCCTGATACGATTACAAATACATACCCAGTCATTTCTAAATGCCATCCTTTATATCATCTCAACTTTTCTAGGGAGGATCAATAGACACATTTGCCCTTATCAAACTCTTGATTCCAGAAAGAGGAGCAGAGACGATGACTCCATGCAGGGAGGCTCCATGCCTGGCAGAGACCACGGTGAGGTCCCAGGTCACTCCCCACTTTCAGACCAGCCAGAGCCCTACACAGCCGTCCCCACTAACAGTTCACAGAACAGTTCCCTTTTCTTTTTTTTTGGGGGGGGTGGGGCGGGGTGTTGTCTTATTGGATTGTTTTTATTTATTTTATTTTATTTTTTTAACATCTTTATTGTAGTATAATTGCTTTACAATATTGTGTTGGTTTCTACTGTATAACAAAGTGAATCAGCTATACGTATACATATACCCCCATATCTCCTCCCTCTTGCATCTCCTTCCCACCTTCCCTATCCCACCCCTCCAGGTGGACACAAAGCACCGAGCGAACAGCTCCCTTTTCAATATCACCCCACACCCGCCCCAGGGCTGGTGGTTCCATCATAACCCTACTAATGAGAATAATAGCTACAATTTATGGAGCATCTATTGGGAGCCAGACCCACATTTCAGATTGTGTTATCGCAGTTATACAGACAAAGGATCTGAGGCTCAGAAAGGTTAAGCAACTAGTAAGTGATGTAACTAGGACTCAAACCCCAGGTCTGTCTGACTTCTGAGCCACCCTTAACCGCTTTGCTATATCTCCCACTGGGTGCCCTGGGCCACCCCTCCAGGTACTTTTGCATAAATCACCTGGGGCCCGAGAGTGGAGAAAGGGCTGGCAGTGTCCTCTTCTGTAATGAGAATGAGAATGATGGTCCTCACTCTGTCCTCTGCCAGACAGTCAGCCCCCTGTTGCCTGCTGGGCTGAAACAAGGAGAGACAACCTCAGAGCTGAAAGCCAAGGGCCTGGGCGCTGGGTAGTCAGAGGACATTGGATTGCAGCTCCCAGAAAGGATGGCCCTGGAACCCCAAATCCAGAGCTGATGGCTCTCCCTGCCCCCTCTCCACTTGTCTCCAGGACAGACACTATTATCCCCCAGGGCCTTTGGCAGGGAGGTCTAACCGGACATTGTCCTACTGCCCTCAGATTCCTCCCAGGTACAGAGAGGCAGTGGAGTGTGGTGGTTAAGAGCAGGGCCCTGGAGTCAGACCACTGGGATTCTAATCTTGGGAACCTTGAGAAAATGACTTTCCCTTTTTGAGGTCACAGTTTCCCCATCTGCAAAATGGGAATGACAGTAATAGCCCTCACTGGGTGGGGGTTGCTGTGAGTGCTGGGTGGGACAATGCAGGTGAAGCCTGGCACATGGCAGGTTGTGTTAGCCGTCATCCCACCTTCCATCCCCGGAAAGGGCTCATGCATCCGGCGAGAATGACACTGATCATGTTAGCTCTGCCAAGAAGCCCTTCTGGCTGTGGGTGTGCACACATCCATGTGTGGGAGAACAGGGCGAAGCACCAGCCCTCCATCTGGCCAGCACGACCAGGAGCCCATTAGAGCCTCACCAGAGCCCTCTGAAATCACCCTTTCTATGCAACTGATGTGGAAATGGAGGCTCAGAGAGGCAAAGTGATTCACCCAGAGCTACACAGCCAGGGAGCGGTGCTCCAGGAAGAAGTGAACCCTGATCCAGCGCATGGTCCATCATTTCACATTATTGTTTGTTCTTCCTGTGTAAAGCATGCCAATGAGTATCTTACCATTCGTTTATGGAGAACACAGTCTGGGCCAGACACTGTGCTATGCTCTGCCCTCAAAGATGAACAACCAGTGTAAATGGATGACTGCAATTTATGGCGTGGGTGTCTGCACAAGGTCCCTTAGAGACACACAAGAGGTGGCAATCAACCCTGCTGGGGAGAGGAAGATAGAAAGCAAAGGCTGCCATGAGGAGAGACACCACAGCCAGGAAGACAAGCAAGGCTGGGGAGGACAATCCAGACCCAGGCATTAGAGAACTACTTCAAAGGTCTGAGCCTGGTGCAGTCACCTACACGTTGTGCTCCTGTCTCCCTGTGTCTGTGTGCTGCCCTGGTCCACTCTCCTAGAATTCCCCCTGGTTAATCCCCAGAAGCTGCTCCTTAGATCACCTAGTACTCTCCCAACCAGTAGGCATGATATCCCACAAAGTGCTGCTCTCCGGGAGGCCACTGTGGTCCAGCCATTGCTCAGCTCTCGACAGTGGCAGGAGAAGCCACCAAGGTTCAGACAGCCTTGGTCTCAGGTTCCACTCGATATCCTCGCCTTGCTCCTCCCTCTAGGGCTGCTTCTGGGCCAGGAGCTGGGGACCACAGTGCCACCTGAGCTGGTGTGGCCAGGTTGAGTCACATCTTTCATTCCTGAGGGGTCTTCTCCCACTCCCAGCTCCAGGGTCCTCCCCAGGCCTCACTGAGCCAGCTCATCTAGCTGCTTTATTATTAGCAACAACTACTACTACTAATTTTTAATGTTTACTACATTCCAGGCCAAGAAAAACAACTTTTTTAGCTAAAATGAATATTCTGTCCAGGATCTGCAATTCATGGTTAACACATGCTACCCAAGAAAGACAGCTGAGTCTATCTCCTTCAGAACCTTCCTTGAGAGGAAATTTCACTTTTTATAGGCTAATCATATTTTCCTTTGGAGTGATAACCTACCTAAACGGTTCTACTCCAGAAAGTATGGATATTTCAAGATTATTTCAGGGACCAAATGCCTAAGTGGTAACAAGATCCTTTCTCCCCCCTCCAAATGTGGGCCTGTGAGAATAAAATGATAGACAGGCCTGTTATTCTCCAGCAATCTGTAAAGACAGCAGCAATATACCTCAAAGTATCCCCAGAGATAAAAGAGTAAGATTAAATAATTTGAAGATAATTTCTTCCATGAAAAGAATAATGTTGCCATCAAAATGAAAACCCTTGTAATAAAACCAAATTATGCTGAGACCTCGGGAGTACTCTGCCGCTCTCCCGCCATTTCAAGAGAGCACTTCTGCAAAAACGGTGCTGGAACTGTCAGCACAGGGCTTACACAGGAGGCGGAGGCTGGGGGTTGCAAATGCCCACCCTACCCAGTCCCGCAGGATAACATGGGGACCAGGTCCAATATCAAGTGCTAAGTGAGTAAGCACACAACAGGAGAAGAGAGAAAGCCTGGCCAACACCAAGGAGTCAAAACCAAGCTGCGTCAGACCTGGAGGAAATCAGAACCAGCCACTCTTTTGTCCTCTCCAGTTGGGTCCGGTCCGGTGGGTTGAAGCTTTCCCATTTGGTTTGGGGTCTGTAAATGGAGTGGGCCCAGAGGCAAATCTGTGTATGACTGGAACCCAGTGGGCTGAGAGCGGAGAAAGGCAGCAGATGGGACTTGCAGGGGTGCCTGTAGAATCGAATTCTGCTGGAATCAGGGATTCGAGCAAATCATGTGCAAGTCTCCTCCAAAGGCTAGAGTGGGAGAAACTGGGCAGAGAATGTATTTAAGCGTATACATAAGGACAATTCCATTTCTGTCTTAGCACAGTACACCAAAAAGGCTGGTGATATCTTTCCTTCTAATTAAGGGTGTGTTTGAGACAGTTTGACTTAAAACACAGGGACATAGACTCGTCACTTTAAAAGCACCGAGGGGTAACTCCTCCTCCTCCAAAGCATCTATTGGCGCCCACAGGCCAGGTCCTCAGTGAAATAGTTACATTCATATTAAGACAATAGAGGCAGAGAAAACAATAGGAGTGTTCAGTGTGGGTCTTCAACTGAAAGTCTCAAACACAGACTGCCTGGCCCTCAGGATATGGTCTGTTATGGGGCAGTTTCTTACTGGGCAGCGAGTAGTACCAGGGATTTACTTATTTCATGGTGTTTAATGACTCACCTGAGCCTCAAAGGGGAGGCCAACTGGTCTTCACAACTAGCTGAGCAGAGAGCAGAGAGGAAAGATGCAGAGCATGGCCTGAAGTTTCAGTATGGCCTGGTACCAACAGGACCTGCCTCCAAGGAAAGGCTCTCTCCTCCTGTGGCCTCTGCCTGCCTTCCTACCCTAAATGCACCTTTCCAGCGTGGCAGGCTTCCACGTGTACCTGTCCTTCTCTCTCTTCTGAATGCAACTGCCTAGAGCAGGGCTGCATCACCCTGATGTGCCCAGAGTCCTGCGCAGGGCTTAGCACACAATGGGTGCTCCACTGAGGGCCTGGGACTGGATAAACAATGACCAAGTCACTAGGTCTAAGGCCTGAAGCCTGTGAGGTTAACTGAAAGAGGCACTTTGCTATTCCTACCCCCTCCATTCCCATTCCTCCCCTACCCCACTGAGTTTCCTCCTACCTCTCTCAAATTCTGCTCCCCCAGAAGGACCTGAAGCCATCACTTACCTAGCTCTTAGCTGTTTTCTCTGCCCTGGGACTCCTGCATTTTAAGCTGTGTCCCTGGGATGAAAGGCATTGTCCCTATTTGAACAATGTCAAGCTTAACAGAGAAGGGAACGAGGGAGGCTGGAAGGAGGGAAGGAGAGAGGAAAGGAGGAAGAGAGAAAGGGGGCGAGAAAGAGATTGAAAAGTGTTTGACTTAGTTCAAGCAAAAGAAGCTGGAAGGCAAGAGGAAAGGCAGAGGGCGTCTATATGCCACCAAACCCAGAGGACCACGCCCCCTAAAAGAGAGTCCAGGGAAAGTATTAGTTAAGGCCTTGATGCCAGACAGACCTGGATTTGAATCCTAACTCTGCCCTTTCCTAGCTGTGCAATTTGGGACAAATTACTTGACGATCCTGAGCCATCTCATCATCAGTAGAAGGGGGATGCTAACACTAGGCTCTCAGGACTGCTGGAGTAAATGAGCTGATGTAGATAAGTCATTCAGGGGAGTGCCTGGCACACAAAAGAAATTCAAGGGCCAGTAACTGTTAAACAATTTGTATTTCTAAATCAAAGAGGGGCCTCTGGTGTGCAAGGAAGGTATTTTCTTAAGTTATAGGACAGAACTGGCTTTTAAAATCTTTGAGATTCTCTTCACACAAAAGGAAAAAGCTTCTAGGATCTCTCAAAGATATAATAAGGAATAAGGCTGGAAAACAGCTTTTAGGAAAAAAAATGCTTTGGGGAGGTCACAGACAACCCGGTAAGCCTCCGCATAACATTGTTTATGGTAACTTTAAAAAATTCTCCCACTGTGAGAAACATTGCAAATTTTATACTATCTCAGGGGGTGGGGGGAAAGGGGAGAAGAGTCATGTCTTGTTTCACTTTTTTATATAGCCAATTTCATGCACTTTTGACAACTGTAGCATATCTCTAAGATATGATTCTCTTCCCCTGCTCCCATACATGGAATATAAAAACGATATATTAGGGTTGCCCCAGGCAAAAGAACACAAGGACAAGTACTCAAAACTGAGATGACAAATCAGGTTCATCACTGGTGCCAACTCTCATTGATTAGCAAGAGGCTGCCTGGTGCCTTGTCTTGCAGGGGTCAGTGAGAAGGTGTCATAATTGATTAGTGATGTCTGCCTTGGACGCAGAATAGGGTACCTAGGACTCTAGTGATATGTTTTTGACATCACTAGATTCTGTGCTAATTCTCCAGCTACTTAGGAAGATGAATAATAATGACCAGATTCTGCTCAACAGTTGCTAAAGCAGGCAGGGGAGTGCCCCAAGGAGAGGCACTACTCAGGAGGAGGATGGACCAATGCTTAGTGCTTGGTGAAAATGTACCACCTTTCAGAAGGAAGTGGAAGAACCAAACTTAGTCAATTGGGTCATGATGAGAGGCATCTGTGATGGTTAATTTTATGTTAACTTGACCAGATTAAGGGATGCCCAGATAGCTGGTAAAACATTATTTCTGGGTGAATCTGTGAGGGTGTCTCTGGAAGAGATTAGCAGTTGAATTGGTAGACTTGGTAAAGAAGATCGCCCTCACCAATGTGGTTGGGTGTCATCCAATCCACTGAGGGCCTGAATAGAAAAGGTGAGGGAAGGGAAATTTGCTCTCTGCTTGAGCTGAGACATCCATCTTCTCTTGCCCTTGCACTTTGGTGCTCCTGGTTCTCGGACTTTGGGACTCAGACTGGGACTTAACACCATTGCCCACCCACACACCCACCCACAGTTTTCAGGCCTTCAGACTGCGACTGAATTACACCAGCAGTTTTTCTGCTTCTCCCCCTTGCGGATGGCAAATGGTGGGATTTCTCAGCCTCCATATCAACAGAAGCCAATTTCTATGATAAATTTCCATATATATATGTTGGATTTATTTGGCTCTGTTTCTCTGGAGAATCCTAATACAACATCTTAACAAATAGCTGTTTGATTACATTAGTCAACAGAAAATTTGGGGGGAAAAAAAGAGCAAATGAAGCAACGGGTTGTGCTCAAGAGCATAAAGAACCCTTAGCCGATGAATTTCCTGAATCTTTCCAAAATTGTGGAAAAATTAAAACCAAATGGGGATGAAGAAAAATGAAGATACACTCCTGTCAGCCTCCTCCAAAACTGATGAGGACTTTGGTTTAGTTTCTACATATTTGGGGGTTTTTCCCCCTGAATATACTAAAGTTATTGATTTCCAACTTAATTCCAATGTGATCAGAGAATGTACTCTGTATGATTTCAGTACTTTTTTTTGAATTTTATTTTATTTTTTTATACAACAGGTTCTTATTAGTCATCAATTTTATACACATCAGTGTATACATGTCAATCCCAATTGCCCAATTCATCACACCACCACCCCCACTCCCCCGCCGCTTTCCCCCCTTGGTGTCCATACGTTTGCTCTCTACATCTGTGTCTCAATTTCTGCCCTGCAAACTGTTTCATCTGTACCATTTTTCTAGGTTCCACATATATAAGTTAATATACGATATTTGTTTTTTTCTTTCTGACTGACTTCACTCTGTATGACAGTCTCTAGATCCATCCGCATCTCTACAAATGACCCAATTTCGTTCCTTTTTATGGCTGAGTAACATTCCATTGTATATACATACCACAACTTCTTTATCCATTCATCTGTCGATGGGCATTTAGGTTGCTTCCCTGACCTGGCTATTGTAAATAGTGCTGCAATGAACACTGTGGTACATGTGTCGTTTTGAATTATGGTTTTCTCTGGGTATATGTCCAGTAGTGGGATTGCTGGATCATATGGTAATTCTATTTTTAGTTTTTTTAGGAACCTCCATACTGTTCTCCATAGTGGCTGTATCAATTTCCCACCAATGGTGCAAGAGTGTTCCCTTTTCTCCACACCCTCTCCAGCATTTGTTGTTTGTAGATTTTCTGATGACTCCCATTCTAACTGGTGTGAGGTGATACCTCATTGTAGTTTTGATTTGCATCTCTCTAATGATTAGTGATGTTGAGCATCCTTTCATGTGGTTGTTGACAATCTGTATATCTTCTTTGGAGAAATGTCTATTTAGATCTTCTGCCCATTTTTGGATTCGGTTGTTTGTTTCTTTAATATTGAGCTGCATGAGCTGTTTATATATTTTGGAGATTAATCCTTTGTCCGTTGAATCGTTTGCAAATATTTTCTCCCATTCTGAGGGTTGTCTTTTCGTCTTATGGTTTCCTTTGCTGTGCAAAAGCTTTTAAGTTTCATTAGGTCCCATTTGTTTATTTTTGTTTTTATTTCCATTACTCTAGGAGGTGGATCAAAAAAGATCTTGCTGTGATTTATGTCAAAGAGTGTTCTTCCTATGTTTTCCTCTAAGAGTTTTATAGTGTCCAGTCTTACATTTAGGTCTCGAATCCATTTTGAGTTTATTTTTGTCTATGGTGTTAGGCAGTATTCTAATTTCATTCTTTTACATGTAGCTGTTGAGTTTTCCCAGCACCACTTATTGAAGAGACTGTCTTTTCTCCATTGTATATCCTTGTCTCCTTTGTCATAGATTAGTTGACCATAGGGGTGTGGGTTTATCTCTGGGCTTTCTATCTTGTTCCACTGATCTATGTTTCTGTTTTTGTGCCAGTACCATATTGTCTTGATTACTGTAGCTTTGTAGTATAGTCTGAAGTCAGGCAGTCTGATTCCTCCTGCTCCGTTTTTTTCCCTCAAGACTGCTTTGGCTATTTGGGGTCTTTTGTGTCTCCATACAAATTTTAATTTGAGTCCTCACCTCTTTTTCTTCATGAGTCTGGCTAATGGTTCATCAATTTTGTTTATCTTCTCAAAGAACCAGCTTTTAGTTTTATTGATCTTTGCTACTGTTTTCTTTGTTTCTATTTCATTTATTTCTGCTCTGATCTTTATGATTTCTTTCCTTCTGCTAACTTTGGGTTTTGTTTGTTCTTCTTTCTCTACTTCCTTTAGGTGTAGTGTTAGATTCTTTATTTGAGATTTTTATTGTTTCTTGAGGTAGGCTTGTATAGCTATAAACTTCCCTCTTAGAACTGCTTTTGCTGCACCCCATAGGTTTTGGATCGTCTTGTTTTCAATGTCATTTGTCTCTAGGTATTTTTTTATTTCCTCTTTGATTTCTTCAGTGATCTCTTGGTTGTTTAGTAACGTATTGTTTAGCCTCTGTGTGTTTGTGTTTTTTACATTTTTTCCCCTGTAATTCATTTCTAATCTCATAACGTTGTGGTCAGAAAAGATGCTTGATATGATTCTAATTTTCTTAAATTTACTGAGGCTTGATTTGTGACCCAAGATGTGATCTATCCTGGAGAATGTTCCGTGCACACTTGAGAAGAAAGTGTAGTCTGCTGTTTGGGGATGCAATGTCCTATAAATATCAATTAAATCTATCTGGTCTATTGTGTCATTTAAAGCTTCTGTTTCCTAATTTATTTTCTGTCTGGATGATCTGTCCATTGGTGTTAAGTGAGGTGTTAAAGTCCCTCACTATTATTGTGTTACTGTCGATTTCCTCTTTTAGAGCTGTTAGCAGTTGCCTTATGCATTGAGGTGCTCCTATGTTGGGTGCATATATATTTATAATTGTTATATTTTCTCAGATTGATCCCTTGATCATTATGTAGTGTCCTTCCTGTCTCTTGTAACATTCTTTTTTTTAAGTCTATTTTATCTGATATGAGTATTGCTACTGCAGCTTTCTTTTGATTTCCATTTGCATGGAATATCTTTTTCCATCCCCTCACTTTCAGTCTGAATGTGTCCCTATGTCTGAAGTGGGTCTCTTGTAGACAGCATATATATGGGTCTTGTTTTTGTATCCATTCAGCAAGCCTGTGTCTTTTGGTTGGAGCATTTAATCCATTCACATTTAAGGTAATTATCAATATGCATGTTCCTATGACCATTTTCTTAATTGTTTTGGGTTTGTTTTTGTAGGCCTTTTTCTTCTCTTGTATTGCCCACTTACAGAAGTTCCTTTAGCATTTGTTGTAGAGCTGGTTTGGTGGTGCTGAATTCTCTTAGCTTTTGCTTGTCTGTAAAGCTTTTAATTTCTCCATCGAATCTGAATGAGATCCTTGCCAGGTAGAGTAATCTTGGTTGTAGGTTCTTCCCTTTCATCACTTTAAGTATATCATGCCACTCCCTCTGGCTTGTAGAGTTTCTGCTGAGAAATCAGCTGTTAACCTTATGGGAGTTCCCTTGTATGTTATTTGTCTTTTTTCCCTTGCTACTTTCAATAATTTTTCTTTGTCTTTAATTTTTGCCAATTTGATTACTATGTGTCTCGGTGTGTTTCTCCTTGGGTTTATCCTGTATGGGACTCTCTGTGCTTCCTGGACTTAGGTGGCTATTTCCTTTCCCATGTTAGGGAAGTTTTTGACTATAATCTCTTCAAATATTTTCTCAGGTCCTTTCTCTCTCTCTTCTCCTCTGAGACCCCTATAATGTGAATGTTGTTGTGTTTAATGTTGTCCCAGAGGTCTCTTAGGCCGTCTTCATTTCTTTTCATTCTTTTTTCTTTATTCTGTTCCACAGCAGGTCACTTCCAGGTCACTCATTGTTCTGCTTCAGTCATTCTGCTATTGATTCCTTCTAGTGTAGTTTTCATTTCAGTTATTGTATTGTTCATCTCTGTTTGTTTGTTCTTTAATTCTTCTAGGTCTTTGTTAAACATTTCTTGCATCTTCTCGATCTTTGCCTCCATTCTTTTTCTGAGATCCTAGATCATCTTCACTATCATATTCTGAATTCTTTTTCTGGAAGGTTGCCTATGTCCACTTCATTTAGTTGTTTTTCTGGTGTTTTATCTTGTTCCTTCATCAGCTACATAGCCCTCTGCCTTTTCATCTTATCTATCTGTCCATGAATGTGGTTTTTGTTCTACAGGCTGCAGGATTGTAGTCTGATTTCAGTACTTTAAATGTACTGAGACTTGTTTTATGTTCTGCATGTGGTTGGCCTTGGTGTACAGATATGCTGTGGTAAATAGCAAAAGCCATTTACCCAGCAATGGCCCAGGAAAAGGTGGAGTCTACTTTTTCCATTCTCTGAGTCAGGGTTGGCCATGGAACATCAGAAAATGTGAGAGAAGAATTTGCCACTTGGGAGACTTCCAGGAAAATGGCAGAAGAGTAAGACGCGGAGATCACCTTCCTCCCCACAGATACACCAGAAATACATCTACACGTGGAACAACTCCTACAGAACACCTACTGAACGCTGGCAGAAGACCTCAGACCTCCCAAAAGGCAAGAAATCCCACACGTACCTGGTTAGGGCAAAAGAAAAAAATAAACAGAGACAAAAGGATAGGGACGGGTCCTGCACCAGCGGGAGGGAGCTGTGAAGGAGGAAGAGTGTCCACACACTAGGAAGCCCCTTCATAGGCGGAGACTGCGGGTGGTGGAGTGGGGGAGCTTTGGAGCCGCAGAGGAGAGCACAGCAACAGGGGTGCGGAGGGCAAAGCAGAGAGATTCCAGCACAGATGATCAGGGCCGACCGGCACTCACCAGCCGAGAGGCTTGTCTGCTCCCCCGCCGGGGTGGGCGGGGCTGGAAGCTGAGGCTCCGGCTTCAGTCGGAGCGCCTGGAGAGGACTGGGGTTGGCAGCGTGAACACAGCCTGCAGGGCGTTAGTGCACCGCGGCTAGCCGGGAGGGAGTCCGGGGAAAAGTCTGGACCTGCGGAAGAGGCAAGAGACTTTTTCTTCCCTCTTTATGTCCTGGTGCGCGAGGAGAGGGGATTAAGAATGCTGCTTAAAGGAGCTCCAGAGACGGGCACGAGCCGCGGCTAAAAGTGCGGACCCCAGAGACAGACATGAGACGCTAAGGCCGCTGCTGCCACCACCAAGAAGCCTGTGTGCGAACACAGGTCACTATCCACACCCCACTTCCGGGGAGCCTGTGCAGCCCGCCACAGCCAGGGTCCCGGGATGCAGGGACAACTTCCCCGGGAGAACGCACAGCGTGCCTCAGGCTGGCGCAACGTCACGCCGGCCTCTGCCGCCGCAGGCCCGCCCCGCACTCCGTGCCCCTCCTCCCCCCCCCTCCCCGGCCTGAGTGAGCCAGAGCCTCCGAATCAGCGGCTCCTTTAACCCCGTCCTGTCTGAGCAAAGAACAGATGCCCTCCGGCGACCTACATGCACAGTCGGGGCCAAATCCAAACCTGAGCCCCTGGGAGCTGTGAGAACAAAGAAGAGAAAGGGAAATCTCTCCCAGCAGCCTCAGAAGCAGCGGATTAAAGCTCCACAATCAACTTGATGAACCCTGCATCTGTGGAATACATGAATAGACAATGAATCATCCCAAATTAAGGAGCCGTGTGGATGAAAGGCTCTTGGTGCTGCAGCCAGGAGTTAGTGCTGTGCCTCTGAGGTGGGAGGGCCAACTTCAGGACACTGGTCCACAAGAGGCCTCCCAGCTGCACATAATATCAAACAGCAAAAATCTCCCAGAGATCTCCATCTCAACACCAGCACCCAGCTTCACTCAACGACCAGCAAGCTACAGTGCTGTACATCCTATGCCAAACAACTAACAAGACAGGAACACAACCCCACCATTAGCAGAGAGGCTGCCCAAAATCATAATAAGTCTACAGACACCCCAAAACACACCACCAGACGTGGACCTGCCCACCAGAAAGACAAGATCCAGCCTCACCCACCAGAACACAGGCACTAGTACCCTCCACCAGGAAGCCTACACAACCCAATGAACCAACCTTAGCCACTGGTGACAGACACCAAAAACAACAGGAACTACGAACCTGCAGCCTGCAAAAAGGAGACCCCAAACACAGTAAGATAAGCAAAATGAGAAGACAGAGAAACACACAGCAGATGAAGGAGCTAGATAAAAACCCACCAGACCTAACAAATGAAGAGGAAATAGGCAGTCTACCTGAAAAAGAATTCAGAATAATGATAGTAAAAATGATCCAAAATCTTGGAAATAGAATAGACAAAATGCAAGAAACATTTAACAAGGACCTAGAAGAACTAAAGATGAAACAAACAATGATGAACAACACAATAAATGAAATGAAAAATACTCTACATGGGATCAATAGCAGAATAACTGAGGCAGAAGAACGGATAAGTGACCTGGAAGATAAAATAGTGGAAATAACTAATGCACAGCAGAATAAAGAAAAAAGAATGAAAAGAACTGAGGACAGTCTCAGAAACCTCTGGGACAACATTAAACGCACCAACATTCGAATTATAGGGGTTCCAGAAGAAGAAGAGGAAAAGAAAGGGACTGAGAAAATATTTGAAGAGATTATAGTCGAAAACTTCCCTAATATGGGAAAGGAAATAGTTAATCAAGTCCAGGAAGCACAGAGAGTCCCATACAGGATAGATCCAAGGAGAAATACGCCAAGACACATATTAATCAAACTGTCAAAAATTAAATACAAAGAAGGCATATTAAAAGCATCAAGGGAAAAACAACAAATAACACACAAGGGAATCCCCATAAGGTTAACAGCTGATCTTTCAGCAGAAACTCTGCAAGCCAGAAGGGACTGGCAGGACATATTAAAAGTGATGAAAGAGAAAAACCTGCAACCAAGATTACTCTACCCAGCAAGGATCTCATTCAGATTTGATGGAGAAATTAAAACCTTTACAGACAAGCAAAAGCTGAGAGAGTTCAGCACCACCAAACCAGCTCTACAACAACTGCTAAAGGAACTTCTCTAGGCAAGAAACACAGAAGAAGGAAAAGACCTACAATAACGAACCCAAAACAATTAAGAAAATGGGAATGGGAACATACATATCGATAATTACCTTAAATGTAAATGGACTAAATGCTCCCACCAAAAGACACAGATTGGCTGAATGGATACAAAAACAAGACCCTTATATATGCTGTCTACAAGAGACCCACCTCAGACCTAGAGACACATACAGACTGAAAGTAAGGGGATGGAAAAAGATATTCCATGCAAATGGAAACCAAAAGAAAGCTGGAGTAGCAATTCTCATATCAGACAAAATAGACTTTAAAATAAGGACTATTAAAAGGGATAAAGAAGGACACTACATAATGATCAAGGGATCGATCCAAGAAGAAGATATAACAATTGTAAATATTTATGCACCCAACATAGGAGCACCTCAATACGTAAGGCAAATACTAACAGCCATAAAAGGCGAAATTGACAGTAATACATTCATAGTAGGGGACTTTAACACCCCACTTTCACCCATGGACAGATCATCCAAAATGAAAATAAATAAGGAAACACAAGCTTTAAATGATACATTAAACAAGATGGACTTAATTGATATTTATAGGACACTCCATCCAAAAACAACAGAATACACATTTTTCTCAAGTGCTCATGGAACATTCTCCAGGATAGATCATATCTTGGGTCACAAATCAAGCCTTGGTAAATTTAAGAAAATTGAAATTGTATCAAGTATCTTTTCTGACCACAACGCCATGAGACTAGATATCATACAGGAAAAGATCTGTAAAATATACAAACACATGGAGGCTAAACAATACACTACTTAATAATGAAGTGATCACTGAAGAAATCAAAGAGGAAATAAAAAAATACCTAGAAACAAATGACAATGGAGACACAACGACCCAAAACCTATGGGATGCAGCAAAAGCAGTTCTAAGGGGGAAGTTTATAGCAATACAAGCCCACCTTAAGAAGCAGGAAACATCTCGAATAAACAACCTAACCTTGCACCTCAAGCAATTAGAGAAAGAAGAACAAAAAAGCCCCAAAGCTAGCAGAAGGAAAGAAATCATAAAAATCAGATCAGAAATAAATGAAAAAGAAATGAAGGAAACGATAGCAAAGATCAATAAAACTAAAAGCTGGTTCTTTGAGAAGATAAACAAAATAGATAAACCACTAGCCAGACTCATCAAGAAAAAAAGGGAGAAGACTCAAATCAATAGAATTAGAAATGAGAAAGGAGAAATAACAACTGACACTGCAGAAATAAAAAAAATCATGAGAGATTACTACAAGCAACTCTATGCCAATAAAATGGACAATCTGGAAGAAATGGACAAATTCTTAGAAATGCACAACCTGCCAAGACTGAATCAGGAAGAAATAGAAAATATGAACAGACCAATCACAAGCACTGAAATTGAAACTGTGATTAAAAATCTTCCAACAAACAAAAGCCCAGGACCAGATGGCTTCACAGGTGAATTCTATCAAACGTTTAGAGAAGAGCTAACACCTATCCTTCTCGAACTCTTCCAAAATATAGCAGAGGGAGGAACACTCCCAAATTCCTTCTACGAGGCCACCATCACCTTGATACCAAAACCAGACAAGGATGTCACAAAGAAAGAAAACTATAGGCCAATATCACTGATGAACATAGATGCAAAAATCCTCAACAAAATACTAGCAAACAGAATCCAACAGCACATTAAAAGGATCATACACCATGATCAAGTGGGGTTTATTCCAGGAATGCAAGGATTCTTCAATATACGCAAATCTATCAATGTGATAAACCATATTAACAAATTGAAGGAGAAAAACCATATGATCATCTCAATAGATGCAAAGAAAGCTTTTGACAAAATTCAACACCCATTTATGATAAAAACCCTCCAGAAAGTAGGCATAGAGGGAACTTTCCTCAACATAATAAAGGCCATATATGACAAGCCCACAGCAAACATCATCCTCAATGGTGAAAAACTGAAAGCATTTCCACTAAGATCAGGAACAAGACAAGGTTGCCCACTCTCACCACTCTTATTCGACATAGTTTTGGAAGTTTTAGCCACAGCAATCAGAGAAGAAAAGGAAACAAAAGGAATCCACATCGGAAAAGAAGAAGTAAAGCTGTCACTGTTTGCAGATGACATGATACTATACATAGAGAATCCTAAAGATGCTACCAGAAAACTACTAGAGCTAATCAATGAATTTGGTAAAGTAGCAGGATACAAAATTAATGCACAGAAATCTCTGGCATTCCTATATACTAATGATGAAAAATCTGAAAGTGAAATCAAGAAAACACTCCCATTTACCATTGCAACAAAAAGAATAAAATATCTAGGAATAAACCTACCTAAGGATACGAAAGACCTGTATGCAGAAAATTATAAGACACTGATGAAAGAAATTAAAGATGATACAAATAGATGGAGAGATATACCATGTTCTTGGATGGGAAGAATCAACATTGTGAAAATGACTCTACTACCCAAAGCAATCTACAGATTCAATGCAATCCCTATCAAACTACCACTGGCATTTTTCACAGAACTAGAACAAAAAATTTCGCAATTTGTATGGAAACACAAAAGACCCCGAATAGCCAAAGCAATCTTGAGAACGAAAAAAGGAGCTGGAGGAATCAGGCTTCCTGACTTCAGACTATACTACAAAGCAACAGTAATCAAGACAGTATGGTACTGGCACAAAAACAGAAAGATAGATCAGTGGAACAGGATAGAAAGCCCAGAGATAAACCCACGCACATATGGACACCTTATCTTTGATAAAGGAGGCAGGAATGTACAGTGGAGAAAGGACAGCCTCTTCAATAAATGGTGCTGGGAAAACTGGACAGGTACATGTAAAAGTATGAGATTAGATCACTCCCTAACACCATACACAAAAATAAGCTCAAAATGGATTAAAGACCTAAATGTAAGGCCAGAAACTATCAAACTCTTAGAGGAAAACATAGGCAGAACACTCTATGACATAAATCACAGCAAGATCCTTTCTGACCCACCTCCTAGAGTAATGGAAATAAAAACAAAAATAAACAAATGGGACCTAATGAAACTTCAAAGCTTTTGCACAGCAAAGGAAACCATAATCAAGACCAAAAGACAACCCTCAGAATGGGAGAAAACATTTGCAAATGAAGCAACTGACAAAGGATTAATCTCCAAAATTTACAAGCAGCTCATGCAGCTCAATAACAAAAAAACAAACAACCCCATCCAAAAATGGGCAGAAGACCTAAACAGACATTTCTCCAAAGAAGATATACAGAATGCCAACAAACACATGAAAGAATGCTCAACATCATTAATCATTAGAGAAATGCAAATCAAAACTACAATGAGATATCATCTCACACCGGTCAGAATGGCCATCATTAAAAAATCTAGAAACAATAAATGCTGGAGAGGGTGTGGAGAAAAGGGGACACTCTTGCACTGCTGGTGGGAATGTGAATTGGTTCAGCCACTATGGAGAACAGTATGGAGGTTCCTTAAAAAACTACAAATAGAATTACCATATGACCCAGCAATCCCACTACTGGGCATATACCCTGAGAAAACCAAAATTCAAAAAGAGTCATGTACCAAAATGTTCATTGCAGCTCTATTTACAATAGCCCGGAGATGGAAAGAACCTAAGCGCCCATCATCGGACGAATGGATAAAGAAGATGTGGCACATATACACAATGGAATATTACTCAGCCTTAAAAAGAAATGAAATTGAGATATTTGTAATGAGATGGATAGACCTAGAGTCTGTCATACAGAGTGAAGTAAGTCAGAAAGACAAAGACAAATACCGTATGCTAACACATATATATGGAATTTAAGGGGAAAAAATGTCATGAAGAACCTAGGGATAAGACAGGAATAGAGGCGCGGACCTACTGGAGAATGGACTTGAGGATATGGGGAGGGGGAAGGGTGAGTTTTGACAGGGCGAGAGAGAGTCATGGACATATACACACTAACAAACGTAGTAAGGTAGATAGTTAGGGGGAAGCAGCCGCAAGGCACAGGGATATAAGCTCGGGGCTTTGGGACAGCCTGGAGGGGTGGGAGGGGGAGAGTGGGAGGGAGGGAGACGCAAGAGAGAAGACACATGGGAGCACATGTATATGTATAGCTGATTCACTTTGTTATAAATCAGAAACTAACACACCATTGTAAACAATTATACCCCAATAAAGATGTTAAAAAAAAAAAAAATACTAGCAAACAGAATCCAACAGCACATTAAACGGATCATACACCATGATCAAGTGGGGTTTATTCCAGGAATGCAAGGATTCTTCAATATACGCAAATCAATCAACGTGATACACCATATTAACAAATCGAAGGAGAAAAACCATATGATCATCTCAATAGATGCAGAGAAAGCTTTTGACAACACCCATTTGTGATAAAAACCCTGCAGAAAGTAGGCATAGAGGGAACTTTCCTCAACATAATAAAGGCCATATATGACAAACCCACAGCCAACATCATCCTCAATGGTGAAAAACTGAAAGCATTTCCACTAAGATCAGGAACAAGACAAGGTTGCCCACTCTCACCACTCTTATTCAACATAGTTTTGGAAGTTTTAGCCACAGCAATCAGAGAAGAAAAGGAAATAAAAGGAATCCAAATCGGAAAAGAAGAAGTAAAGCTGTCACTGTTTGCAGATGACATGATACTATACATAGAGAATCCTAAAGATGCTACCAGAAAACTACTAGAGCTACTCAATGAATTTGGTAAAGTAGCAGGATACAAAATTAATGCACAGAAATCTCTGGCATTCCTATACACTAAGGATGAAAAATCTGAAAGTGAAATCAAGAAAACACTCCCATTTACCATTGCAACAAAAAGAATAAAATATCTAGGAATAAACCTGCCTAAGGAGACAAAACACCTGTATGCAGAAAATTATAAGACACTGATGAAAGAAATTAAAGATGATACAAATAGATGGAGAGATATACCATGTTCTTGGATGGGAAGAATCAACATTGTGAAAATGACTCTACTACCCAAAGCAATCTACAGACTCAATGCAATCCCTATCAAACTACCACTGGCATTTTTCACAGAAATAGAACAAAAAAATTCACAATTTTTATGGAAACACAAAAGACCCCGAATAGCCAAAGCAATTTGAGAACGAAAAAAGGAGCTGGAGGAATCAGGCTTCCTGACTTCAGACTATACTACAAAGCTACAGTAATCAAGACGGTATGGTACTGGCACAAAAACAGAAATATAGATCAATGGAACAGGATAGAAAGCCCAGAGATAAACCCACGCACATATGGTCACCTTATCTTTGATAAAGGAGGCAGGAATGTACAGTGGAGAAAGGACAGCCTCTTCAATAAGTGGTGCTTGGAAACCTGGACAGCTACATGTAAAAGTATGAGATTAGATCACTCCCTAACACCATACACAAAAATAAGCTCAAAATGGATTAAAGACCTAAATGTAAGTCCAGAAACTATCAAACTCTTAGAGGAAAACATAGGCAGGACACTCTATGACATAAATCACAGCAAGGTCCTTTTTGACCCACGTCCTGGAGAAATGGAAATAAAAACAAAAATAAACAAATGGGACCTAATGAAACTTAAAAGCTTTTGCACAGCAAAGGAAACCATAAACAAGACCAAAAGACAACCCTCAGAATGGGAGAAAATATTTGCAAATGAAGAAACTGACAAAGGATTAATCTCCAAAATTTATAAGCAGCTCATGCAGCTTAATAACAAAAAAACAAACAACCCAATCCAAAAATGGGCGGAAGACCTAAATAGACATTTCTCCAAAGAAGATATACAGACTGCCAACAAACACATGAAAGAATGCTCAACATCACTAATCATTAGAGAAATGTAAATCAAAACTACAATGAGATATCATCTCACACCGGTCAGAATGGCCATCATCAAAAAATCTAGAAACAATAAATGCTGGAGAGGGTGTGGAGAAAATAAATTTACATTCCCACTGTTGGTGGGAATGTAAATTGATACAGCCACTGTGGAGAACAGTATGGAGGTTCCTTAAAAAACTACAAATAGAACTACCATATGACCCAGCAATCCCACTACTCGGCATATACCCTGAGAAAACCATAATTCAAAAAGAGTCATGTACCAAAATGTTCAATGCAGCTCTATTTACAATAGCCCAGAGATGGAAACAACCTAAGTGTCCATCATCGGATGAATGGATAAAGAAGATGTGGCACATACATACAATGGAATGTTACTCAGCCACAAAAAGAAACGAAATTGAGCTATTTGTAATGAGGTGGATGGACCTAGAGTCTGTCATACAGAGTGAAGTAAGTCAGAAAGAGAGAGACAAATACCGTATGCTAACACATATATATGGAATTTAAGAAAAAAAAATGTCATGAAAAACCTAGGGGTGAAACAGGAATAAAGACACAGACTTACTAGAGAATGGACTTGAGGCTATGGGGAGGGGGAAGGGTAAACTGTGACAAAGCGAGAGAGAGGCATGGACATATATACACTACCAAACGTAAGGTAGATAGCTAGTGGGAAGCAGCCACATAGCACAGGGAGATCAGCTCGGTGCTTTGTGACCGCCTGGAGGGGTGGGATAGGGAGGGTGGGAGGGAGGGAGACGCCAGCGGGAAGAGATGTGGGAACATATGTATATGTATAACTGATTCATTTTGTTGTGAAGCTGAAACTAACATACCATTGTAAAGCAATTATACTCCAATGAAGATGTAAAGAAAAAATTAAAAAAAAAAAAAAGAATTTGCCACTTGGGGTTTGGACCTCTTGCTGTGCCTGAAGAGATCACCATGTGAACAAGCCTGAAGTAGCCCCATCCCAACAACCTGCCAACCACCAGATATTTGAGTGCAGCCATCCTAGATCCTCCAGCCACTGGCTGACCTGTCACTGACCCCAGGCACAGGAGCAATCCCAGCAGAGACCAGACAGTCTGCATCAGACCAGAAGAACAGGCTGACCAATCCATAGAATAGTGAGAAATTATAAATAGCAGTTATTCTAAGCCACTTAGTTTTGAAGTGTTTGTTATGCAGCAGAAACTGACACAAGTGTATGTATGCATGTTACATAACACACAGTACACACATACATATATACATACATAGAAGCACATACGCCCCAAGTATCCCTTTTCTCTCCTTTTTTCTACTTTATAAAGGTGCTGGTATAGATTGTGGTTGTTAAGTGGATATTTAGGCTTCAGATTATATGCTATCAAGGCAGAACTGTCACTGAACTAGAAAAGGAATAGTATCACTTAGAGAGGCAGTGACTGACGAAATTTGCTTTCCCTTTGGGGAAACAGGGTAAGGACATTGCAATTTTTGCAGAGGATAGTTGCGTTGTTAGAAAAGAGCAAGTTGTTATTGCTGTGGTTGTTTAGACAGGTGGAAAGAAGGGTATGTATGGATATTGAGTAGCAGATGGAAGGAATGTGGCAGATCATGAGGACTGAAAGCTCAATAGGCCTTCTTGTCCCCTCCTACATTGCAGAGGCTGGAAAGCAAAAAAATGACATTTCCCACACAGGGGACTATATTCAATATCACGTGATAAACCATAATGGAAAAGAATATAAAAAAGAATGTGTGTATGTGTGTGTGTGTGTGTGTGTGTGTGTGTGTGTGTGTGTATAACTGAATCACTTTGCTGTACAGCAGAAATTAACACAAAATTGTAAATCAACTGTACTTCAATAAAAAATTTTAAAAATAAAAAATAAACTACATTCCCCAGACTCATTCTACAACTAATGTTTCTAGATATGATTTAGGTTCTGCTAATGAGATGCACTAAAGCAAAACAGAGATTGGGATCTAAGGGAATGGGGAGAGAGGTGGGCACCCATGTTCCTGGTGTGGATGTGGCTGAGGTGGGAGGCATCCAGCCAGGAGCTGCGACAGCCGTCTCTGATTCTGCAGTTCCCCACCTGGGGCAGAGGCAGCTGGGCTCTGGCAGCCTAGCTGTACAGCACAGCTCTGAGAGCCACAGCAGCCTCGAGCCTCTTTCTTTACCTCTCCCAACAATTCCATAAGCCATTAAATATCCTGCTACATGTCGCTCTCTCTACAACTGAACCCTGACTAGACAAGGACCAATTCTCCACTGGCACGAGAATCCAACCCCTCACATTCTTAGATGCCATTCTGGGTAAAAGAAAATGGGACCAGACAAATGTAAGAGGCTAAGAACTACCTGAAAAGGGACTGTTAAAAATTTTGAGTAAGCCTAAATTTACCAGATTGGACTAAAAATTGAAGGGTTTTTCCCTCCCGCTAGCCAGAAAGTGGGTGACTTGTGAGGAAAATCAGAGCACTATTAGAGAAACCAAGACTGCATTTTCTCTGTTCATATGACTGTCTTTCCATTATACCCATCATATACGTATTATCTCATTTAGTCCTTCCAATAACCTTCTGAGTTCAGGACTATTATTGCTCCCACTTCAAAGATGAAGTAACAAACTCAGAGAGATAGTTCCCAAGGTCACACAGTCTATAAGCAGTAGGGCCAGGAATATAACCTAGACAGCATATCCCTGAAGCCCCACTCTTCACTGCTATGCTCTTCTGGCCCCAGTTTCCCCTCCCTGCCTGCTTGGCCTCCACTCAGGTCCCCAGTGCCCTCTGCTTCCCTCACCTTTCAAAATGTACTTAGGTATTCACACTCAGAGAGGAACAACTGTTGAGCTGTTAACTTTGACAGGCAGGGGCGTTATCACTTTAACAGCATCAAGATCCTCTGAGCTTGAAGGATAAAACTTCAGAGTAAAGTAAGCAGAGTAAGATGTGTGTGGGTTCTGGAAAACCACCCCACAGTCACCTAGTCTCTCCAAGCACTCATACTGTCTCCCAGCTAATCTCTCCATGCCTGCACACCTCCTCCCAATCTCCCCCGTAGGGAGAAGAATCTACCAAAGGCAACCGAGCTGCACCTACTGATACCTACCCACCACTAGCCAGGATGTATCCAAGAGGCAGCAACTTGGGGCCTCAGCAGCAGCAGGCCTGACAGCGGGCGTATGTGGCGTACATGTCAAGGATAATGTCCTTGATCCTCCGTCAGCCTCCAGGAAGCAGAGCTGCACCTACTGATACCTACTCACCACTAGCCAGGATGTATCCAAGAGGCAGCAACTTGGGGCCTCAGCAGCAGCAGGCCTGACAGCGGGCGTATGTGGCGTACATGTCAAGGATAATGTCCTTGATCCTCCGTCAGCCTCCAGGAAGCAGCTTCCTGGGGAAGCCTAGGGGAAAACAGCTGTCAAATTGCATCTTCGTCAGCCCTGACTTCAATTTATTGAAAGCCATAACTCTCCCCATGTCTTCAAGGGAATGTGTTTAGGTGTGGGAGCATCTGATAGGAAACTGAAATACTGATGAAGATAAGCCTATAATTTTTGATAAATAACATGCCTTCCGATACTAGATTTTAGTACTTTGATTTTGTCAAAGTATGAGCAAAAATTTGCACCCAAGAAAAAGGATTAACAATGAGGAAATTCTGTTCATGCCATTCCTTTTTTCCTGTAACTTGGAGAAAACTGCTCTCCCTGAACATCAGCCATGGCATGGCATCTTTAAGTAGTTGGAAAGGGAACTGCTTACTTCAGTTTGACAAACATTTTTTAGCACCTTATTTATGCCCTGTACTGGGTGCTAAGGACACATTCAGACCTGGTCCCTGCCTTCAAACCAATTAATTTTTCAGGAGAAACAAAGCTGTGAATGAGTGAGTGCAAAATAGCATGGAATCATAGCAAAGAACATGGCCTTCAGACTCAGATAGATGTGACATCACAATCCTGTGCAAATTTCCACTAGTTATGGAGACCCTGTGCAAGTGGTTTAACCTCTTTGAGTTTCAGTTCACTCAACTGAAAAGGGGGGAAAATGATGCCCACCTCTCATGGTTGTCATGAAGGTCACCCACGAAAGCAAAACTCTGTGCCGCTTCCACCCTTAAAGCCTCCTATGGTGGACGTACTGGTGCATAACCCAGCTCCCTGGAGGCACGCGTTCCCCCAGCCTCCTATAGTGTCGTGTGCCAATGGCTCACAGCCGAGCCCCTCACCAGAAACCGCTGTCTGCCCAGGAGAGCTGCCTCACCCAAGGTTATATGACCTGCAGGGGTGGGAGGTGAGAGTATACATATAAAATGACCTTTTTCAATGAGTTATAACTCACACTCTCTAAAAACTTGCCCTTTTAAAGTTTAGTTCAGTAGCATTTAATATATTCACAAAATTGTATAACCATCATCACTAATTCCAGAACATTCCATCTCCTCAAAAATACTCCAGATAACTTCATGCCCATTAGCAGTCACTCCCTGTTCCCCTCTCCCCCTGCCTCGTGCAACCACCAATCTAGTTTTTGTCTCTATGGAATTGCCTATTTTGGACATTTCATACAAATGAAACCATACAATATATGGTCTTTTATGTCTGGCTTCTTTCACTTAGCATAATGTTTTCAAGGTTCACGCATGTTGTAGCATGTATCACTGCTTCATTCCTTTCTATGTTTATCCATTCATCAGCTAATGGACATTTAGCGTTCCACTTTTTGACTATTAGGAATAAAGCTGCTATGAACATTTGTGTACAAGTTTTTGTGTAGACATATGTTTTCAGTTCTCTTGGATGTATACCAGGTAGTGGAATTGCCAGACTATTTTGCAAAGAGGCTACACCATTTTACATTCCCACCAGCAATGTATGAGTATTCCAATTTCTCCACATCCTGGCCAATACTTGTTATTGTCTTTTTTATAATAGTCACGCTAGTGGGTGTGAAGTGGTGTCTCACTGTGGTTTTATTTTTTGTTTGGTTTTTTGCGGTACGTGGGCCTCTCACTGTTGTGGCCTCTCCCATTGCGGAGCACAGGCTCCGGACGTGCAGGCTCAGTGGCCATGGTTCACGGGCCCAGCCGCTCCGCGGCATGCGGGATCTTCCCGGACCGGGGCACGAACCCGTGTCTCCTGCATCGGCAGGCGGACTCTCAACCACTGCGCCACCAGGGAAGTTTTGATTTGCATTTTCCTGATGGCTAATGATGTTGAACATCCTTTCATGTGCTTATTGGCCATTTGTATATCTTTTTGAAGAACTGTCTATTCAAATTCTTTGCCCATTTTTTAATTGGGTTATCTTTCCATTGTTGAGTTGTAAGAATTCTTTATATATTCTGGATGCTAAATCCTTATCTGATATATAATTTGCAAATATGTTCTCCCATTCTGTGGGTTGTCTCTTCACTTTCTTGATGGTATCATTTGAAGGATAAAAGTTTTAAATTTTGAAGTCCAATTTGCCTTCTTTTTTTTTTTCAATGACTGATTTTTGCAAAGATTCAAAAAGTAGTCCCCTTGTGTCAACTCAGGACAGTACTGAAAGGCTATCCCAGCTCCAGAGTTCCCCAGGCGATGGACTGAGGCCTCTGCTGCAACTGCATTGTAGTTCAACTCTCCCTCTACCTCTTCCTGCCCCCCTCTCTCCTTCACGGACGTTACAGCTAAGAGCACTCACCAAGAACATTCTGCATGAATATCTCAGCATCTAGGAGTAGGTTTTGGGGATAATACTTCCGATGTTTTCCCACTGACCTCAAGAAAGACAATTACCTCCTCCCCATGGTTTCAAGTCCTTTGTGACATGGCTCCTACCCACCTCTCCAGCCCCATTCTTGTGCGTTCCCCTTCCCCTCTGTGATCCAGCCATACTGAACTACTTACGCTTTCTCAGAAAGGCCATCTCTGTAGCCTCTGGGCCTCTACACTTGCTATTCCTTCTTCCTCCCTCCCCCACACCTCCATCTATCCTTTCACCTGGCTATCATCCATCATCCATTCAAAGTAGAACCTTAGCTGCCCATCACTTCCACCAGGACGATTTCCCTGACCCTTCTGTGTACATCCACAGGCCCCTTTACTCACCCCACCCTTATGCGTACCACACTGATTCTAATGCCTTCTTTATTACTTTGTCTGCATGACCAACATGAACCCCACAAGGGCAGGGACCCTCTCATTTACCCCCTGGTGTAGAGCCTAACATCCAAGAAGAGCTCAGTAGACATGCATTGAATGAATAATTATGTATTGAATACACACAAAGTACAGAAGCAGCCCAGAGAATGCAGTGAGTAACTAGGGACTGTCTCACGAAGGGACAGGGAAGCTCTTGCACAGGGTTCAGAGGGCACAGGAGCCCCCAGGCCAATAGTGGGAGGGCTGCAGTGAAGCCACTCCAGAGTCTGCAGCCCACTGGGCATCCCTGTATTGTGTAGTCAGCACCACAGCAGACCCCAGTTCTCTTGCTCATCCCACAGTCTCTACCCGGGCCTCCTGAATTCCCCCAGGGCAAGCCCTCCTGCATTCACAGGATCCCGGTGCCTAGCATTTTCACAAGTCTACACAAAAAAATTCTGCTAGAAGCTGCTAGAAATCAAACCACCCTTTCTGAGGCATGCATAAAACCTCCTCTGGCTGCCTGGAGAGGGTTTTATGGGTTGCCTTATCAGGGCACTGCAGAAGTCACAGGCACCAGGACAGACCATTCTTTAGTTAATCGTTCAATAAGAGGCTGGGGTACATTAAAATGACGGATCTGTGCCTGAGAAATACATTTGGAATGCTCTCTGTAGCCTCAGCCTTTCCCCCCAATATCCCCTCCTCCCAGGTCCAGGCTGCAGCTTGAAGGTGAAGATGAGGCCCAGAACCAGAGGAAGGCCCTCAAGGGGACCATTAACTCCCAAGAGTGCGGGCTCCCTCCAGACTGGGGTGCAATGCCTTGTCTGTCCTTGACCTCAGAGGGCCTGCGGCTGGGCCTGGTTTTATTACCAGGGTCCCCCTGCTAGCAATTGGTGGGCATTGGTTTAAACCCACACTGTCCAGCTCAGAGCCTTAGCTCTTAACCACTATGCTACATTGTCAAACTCTACTTTGCGACTAGATCATCCAGTTCTTCCATGGCCCTCTCCATGCTGCCACACAACCTCCTCACAGGTTCAGGGAAGGCCCAGGCCTCTCCAGCTCAGACAGGACCCCTCCCACTCCATGGCCAGGGCTGAAGCAGCAGCCTCACTTGGCAAGAACAGCCCTAGGACAGCCCCTTGGCAGCCAGACCGTGCACATCATTTTCTTGACCTCCTTTAACTTAGCACAGCTCAGACACCACTCAATGGGCCACCATTAAATGTGAGGATGTCCTGGAGTACAGGATGACAAGGGAGTTGGGGAAATGCCTCCAAAAAGCCAACACCAAATCTCACCCACCTCCACCTCCCAGTTTGCGGCTCAGAAAGACTTATGGTGCTGCACATATGGGTCATTCTTGCAAAAAAGGTCATAGATCTTGCAGCTGACAGGCCTCCTCAATCAGAGCTTCAGGAGAGCATCCACGGCGGTTAAAGGAGCTGTCCCCAAAGCCTCAGCGACAGGCTCCTAAAGGTCTCCATTGTTCAGATAATGTCTCATTCATCCTGCAAGAGGGACATCCGCTCTTGATGCCAACACAGCAAGGAAGATGGCTGAGTGAGGCTGGAGAGGAAGACTTCCCCACCCAGCCCTGTCCCAGAGCCCCAACTCTGTACCTGTACCTCCTCAGCAGATGCCAAGCACACAGGGAGCATCATTATCCCTCACTGACAAGGGGCCCTGCATATGGTCAGTATCCAGCCAAACTAACTGCAGGGACAGATGCTAGACTATGGACCAACATGATGTGTACTTTGGATCCAAGAAGGCTGACCCCCGGAGAGGGAGCCACATGGCACGTGGAGTCAGGAGGCTAATAGGAGCCTTGACTGGGGCCAACATTGCTAATTGCCCACCCAATGTCCTTTCTCCCCTTCTTTTTCCCAGGCAGAACTCTGAGTTTGTTTGGAGCAGCAATGTGCTCAGTTAAAAGCATTCACCTCCTCTGACTCTCTTGCAGCTGGTGGCACCGCAAGGAATTCTGTTAGGAGTTTCTGGAAAGGTTTTACTTTCCTATTACAGGTAGTGCTCCTTCTGCCTCCCCCTCCCTTCATTTTCATGCCTTTTGCGGATGTGAAAACAGCTGTGAAGCCTCTACCTTGCAACATGCTAAGGATGGAAGAGCAGAAAGACAGAAGGACCTAGGGTCCCAATGACACCATGGAACTGCTTGTGCCAGCTCTGGAATGCCTACCTGTAGACTTGTGGTTATCTGGGTAAAAAAAACCACTCTTTGGTTAAAGCCACTATTGTCATTTTGCTGTCACACGGAGCCAAACACAATCTTGGTGATAAAGTCCAAGCTCTTACTGACTGGGAATTTGAGTGAGTTGCTTCACCTGTTTCTAGCCTCAGTTTCCCCATCTGTATAAAGGGAACAATGAGAGTAATAATTGCTACCACTAATAAACCACCCACTATGTGCAGGCACCATGCAGTGTTTCAAATGCCCCACCCACTGCATTGAGAAAGTGACCATCGTATATAATAGGTAAAGACACGCTGCACAAAATAATACCTGCCTTGGCTGCCTCACTGAGCTTTTTTGAGAATCAAATGAGACCACGTTTGAAATTCCTTAGCAATAAAGAGTTATACAAGTGCCTACTAAATCCCACATTCTCTACAGTTGATGGGATCAAATCCAGGGAGATGCTCTACTCCTGGAACAGGAAGTAAACTCATGAGACAAGCCCCCATCACCACCCAGAGGAAAGGAGAAAACAAAAGGGATTGAAACACAGTTGTGTCAAATAGAAAGAAGCCACATGGCTGCCGGGTGAAAGCAGGCCCCAAGTACATTGCTTCCCTTAGTGACCTCCTTCAGAAATTAAGCCCTGTGTGAATCCCCAGCCCAGACAAGACCCTGGGCAGAGAGCTTGCCTCCTTTCTCATGTCTGTCTTCCCTCTGCTCATATGCCTGGTGTGGTGACCACATGCAGTCAGGATGTTCTCTGCGCTGTCACTGCAGAGATTAGGTTTCTCATTCCAGAGGTTGTTCTGCTGGGCCCAGCCTCCCCAGGGCCTTGAGTGGCTGCCTTCTACGTTTTAGGGTCTTCTCATGCAGTCTTCTGCATAAGCTCACAAAATTAACTGCACTGTTGCTGAGAGGCAAAGAGACTGGCTCAAAACCACAAGACCGCCTGACTGAGGTCACATTTAAACCCGCATCTCCGGACTCAGAAGCTTCTGATCTGAAGCTCTAGGCTGACCTGTCTCCTGCCACTTAAAGAAATAACACTGGCTCTGTCTGGCTTGCTCTAGGTCTCTGCCTATGTATTTCTATATGAGTGGCACCTTGTCTGCTACGGGTGCATGTGTGTGTGTGTGTGTGTGTGTGTGTGTGTGTGTGTGTGTGTGTGTGTGTGTGTGTGTGTGTGTGTGTCTTGCTCATTGTGCTTCTGTCTCCCTCTGATTCTGTCTCTGCGTGTCTCAGTCTCTCTCTTGGTCTCTGTCTCTCTTGCTTTGTGTGCATCTCACACCCTCTCCCCAGGTCTCTGTGAGCTTGTCCCTCTCTCTCTGGGTGCATGTGTTTCTCTGTCCTCCCCACACCCACCCCCACTAGCACATCATACAGTACCTGCTGTTTTCCAACTGTGTCTCTCATGGAACTCCAACCTCCAGGTCCACAGGGACCATCTACTTCGTTGGCAGTTGCGTTTCAAGTACCCACCACAATATGCAGCGTAGATGCCGAATGTATTTCTGTTGAATGAATAACTGTTTGTTGAACATACTGTGAAGGGAGAATAAAAGATCCCCAACACTGGAAAGATGGAGGGAGGGTCTCTCAGAGGCAGCTGGGAACTGAGAATAGGAAGGGAAGGAAAACAAAGGGAAGGATAGAGGTCTAAAGCCAACTTTTCCAGTCCTTACAAAACTCAGAGGACTCATCAAACTATCTTGATCATGTGTGATTACTGGCAGGGCCCAGTGGCCTAAGAGCTTAAAAGCATGTGGGGCATAGTCGTCCAAAACTACTTCCACGGAAGATGTGGGTTCGGAACCTAGCTCCCCACTGTCACTGGGCCTCCTGAACCTCATCTCCTCCCCGATCAGGTGGGGGCAAGAACAAGACCCTGCAAGTAGAGTAAATGCTCCCACGGATACAAGAGCCCTGTTTACAGATGAGGAACAGAGCTCCAGAGAGGGGGAGGGGTTCCCCGCAGGCCACACAGCTGTGAACAAGGCCTCCTCCCACCTGAGGCTGGGGGAGGACTCAGACACCTGAGGAGGAGTTGGGCCCTCCATCCACCTGGGAGTTTGGAGCAGCCCTCGAAGCTGGAGCGACCACAGGACGGGAGTCTCAGAAAGACCAGGCCCACTGCAACAGGACCACCTCTCCTCTGTCCACCCCAGAAAGGGCGGTGGCTCTCAAGCTTGCGGTCACTCCCATTCCTCAGCCCCAGCACAACCTCAGGTTCAGGCAGGAAGACACGGGCCCTGGAGCCTCCGCTGGCCTCCTGGGGTACCCGGCTCTGCCGCAGGTGCCCTGGCCTGTCTGCAGCTCCAAGCCCCAGTCCCCAATTCTGCAAACACAGGCGCTGGAGTGGACGATGTCGAGGGTCCCAGCCAGGTGCCCCATCCCCTGGGCCCTGATAGAGAGCATTACAGGGAAAGCCACCTGGGCAGAAAGGAATGGCCAGTGGGGGATGCAGACTGCTCATAGAAAACCTCATGAGGCAGGCCGAACAACAGATTTCGTATCAAAATAGACTAGCTAGGTAGGGTCGAAAGACCCTATTTGTAAAGTGTAGAAGGATAAGTTGGTAGAAAAACCACCAAATATGATTTCACTCTGGAACTTCTGGGTAAGGTAAGGAGGGGAAACCAGGCCAAAGGGTCAAGGGGAGGGAAAGGTGTGTGTGCTCGGACAAGCACTCCTTTGCTCATCTGTCCCTCCCCAGGGCCCTCTCAGCGGGGGTGACAAGGGCCCAAGTGGGTGGGCCCACAGCAGGGTGGCGGCGGAGCAGGTTGCTGGCCTGGCGCTGGGCTCTGCCTCACTGCCTGCCCTGGAGGGCCAGACACTGGCAACCTCTTCACTCTAGAATGTGCCCATGAGGTACAGCCCCTCTGGGATCGGGCGTGCCACAGTTCAACAATCAGCCTCGGCAGAAGGATGGGGACTGCATCGTTTCTCAAGGTTATGTATGACGTTGAGCCAGTTAATTAGGCCCTGCGATCCTGCGAATTGGGCACCATCTGCCTCTATGAGGTGTTGTGGGCATTAAAGCACAGGGCCTGGCGCACGGTAAATGCACAATAAACGCTAGCCAGTGTGATGATGGAAACAAGTGCATCCTAAGCCCTCTTCTCAGGCTGATTCTCAAACTCAGTCGTGAGCCAAAAGAGCTAGTAGTTTCCATCTGGGTCTGCTCCGCTGCTCACTTATAACATACCCTCAGACAAACGGATTCACCTCTCTGGGCCTCCTCGTCTCAGTACCGATGCAATGAATAGTGGTTACTGCTACTATCACCACGGTAACAAATGTAATTATTTGCCAATAGTGTAAGATTGGGACATTGTTGGTCCAACTGGCCTGAAAACTTGGGCTTCAGTATTCTTCTTGAGCCAAGTTTGCACTTCCCAGTGACCCTTAGGGCCTCCCTCTCCTTGGTGCTTCTCAGCATGCCCTGCTCCCGTCATCACCGCCTCACTGCTGGAGTGAGGAGGCTAAGGACACAGACTCTGGAGTGCAACCAATATCCTGCAGCACTGCTACCACAGGCAAGTTGCTTAACCCCTGTGCATCTCGTATCTTCATCTGTAAAACAAAGATAATAATAGTAACTCAGAAGACCATGATAAGGATTAAATGTATTGGTATAAGTAAAGCACTTAGAAGAGTGCTGGCACATAGTAAACACTCAATAAATGTTAGCTATTATTGTTATTTCATATGTGTTTATATTTTAGAAGTCAGCATATTTAATAGTTGTAAATATTTAATAAATGTAATTAATATTTGCATTTTTAATGGTTCAAACATAACAACATATCTATAAAAATCTCTAGGTATTGTATAACAAACATTTAAAAATCAATGTTTATTTACAGCCAAATCTCTACCTCCTCCTCCCGTGCCGGTACCATCTCACCCACCTCACGGTGATCACCAGGCAGTTGTCCACACAACCGAACACCCACTGGAAAGACTGGCCTCTCTGGGCCTCACTGAAGATCTTTGTGAGTCTGGCACTGTGTCAGATAATAGAGATCAAAGGAACCCAGACTCTGTCCAGCAGATCTTGAAGAGAAAATCTTTTGAATCTGAAGACATGCAGGAGTTAAGTCTGCCCTTTTCATGTCTGAGACCGAGTAAAGAGACTGGACTACAGAAATGAAATACTGAGAAAGGTTCTCACAGTTCAGCTTTTATTAAAGTTAAAGGAACATAAAGTATGGGAACCTAGAACACAATTCCTGCTCAAAGAATACATGTGAGGAACTGTTTCTTCAGCTAGCACTGTAACTGATGGAGCATGTGACAAGTCTTCTTTTACAAACTCTGTGCTCCCTACCGTCCAAGCAGAGACCACCAGATCAAGGACCCAACCTATGCAGTGTGGTGTACAGGGTGTCAGGGATCAATTCTGCCTGCCTACGGACAACCACATGGACATGGCACCCACACAGACATACAAATTCAGTGTCTTGAATCTTCTTTCAAAGAAAGTATTTTACACATCACATACGAATTAAACAAGAAGTCCAACAAGGGTCCTTATTGCCACTAAAAAGGGGGAAAAATAATTTGAAATCTCATAACCAAAGGCAAGAACACCGCACTAGGGCACTTTGTTGCTCCAAATGCCACTGTCCCATGCATTACTGCCTTGGCAGATGCTGTAGCTACAAGTCACTGAGCCCCATGATGGAGGCTGCACAGGGGCTCTGAGGTTGTGATTATCCACTACAGAAGAGTCCTCAGGCACTCCCAAACGTCAGAAGTGCTGCCGGCTCTCCTGCTTGGTCAGTAGATACACAGCACAGTTGAATATGAGGGGCTTAGGACTCTAAATAGTGCAAACACTTAAAAAAAACAAAACACATTCCAACCTCCTCGCTTCTCCAGGCAAACAGAGAACCTCCAGCTAACTGGATTATGAATTTGCTCAACTTCCCAATTTGATCTGTCAAGGTGCAAATGGGGAGCAAGCGTGGAGGCAATTCAAATGGCACCTGTCCCAATAATAATAAAAATAAAGATTTTTAAAAATGAGACTAATTGGCAGATAAATACACAAAACAGAGCCTGGAGTGCAGACACAGCTCAAGAAACAAGTAAGTGTAGTATGAACATCTGCAAAGCACATGCTGATCACATTCTTAGTGGGGATCATGAGGAATGAGCCCTCTTTTAAAGTTCATCGACAAGATGCTTCCAGAAGGGACATCATCCAGCAGCAAAAGCCTTAAGCCTGAAGCTCCGAAGAATAAGGAGACAGAAAAGAATGAAGACTAGTCAGCTCGATCTAGGAAAACTCCCGGGACTATGCGCTGAAGGGCAGGCCTCTCCCTGGGCTTCTCCATGCCACAGCATGCCAGGCTCCATGCCAGGCCGTGAGAGATGCCAGGAGATGGGCCAACCAGAGTCCCCCCTGCCTCACCCTGCCAAAAACAGACTCCAAGAAAAGCAGATCGGCAACATAGATGTGTAAGTGCTGAGTCAGGCTTAATGTTAGTCCCTAAACAATTCAGTAAACACCAGTGACTGTGTTTTTTCAACAATCTCCCTTGAATGTGGTGTAAGAAAGAAGCTTCCAAGTCAACCTGGAGCTACTGAAGTCTGGGGAGGGTGAGAAACAAAGGGAAGATAGCTACAGGCATGAACGATGTTTGAGAGTGAATGATGCATAGAACATAACATTTCATTATCATGGACAATAAAAAGCAATTCAAATATCGTGAAAAATTACTTTATAAAAATATCTACATTAAAATTTTAGCCTGAAAGCTGTAGCTTCAGTTTTATAAAAAGGCAATCTTTGAAAGGATCTGGCTCAGGAATATACAAACATTACACAACAGATATCAAAGTAAGACAGCTCAAAAAGCATCTTAGGGGATATTGCAACTGGTCTGTCATGAAATAGAATTAAGTATTCTTATTGCATAGCAGAAAATGAGGTCACTTTCATTTGCATAATACTGCAACTTATTAGATGGAGAGATGCCATTGGGTACTTATGAGAAAGAACTTTGGAATTCAGAGTCTGACTTCTCTGTTGTCCAAATCAGAATCCAAGTGGTGTCTAAGCTGCTTCTAACCTTGGGCTGCAATTCCATTTCATCGCTGTGATCAGACTTCAGATATCCCACAGGCAAAGCTGCATTCACAAGCAGGTGTGGCCACCAGAAGAGGGGATGCAGGGGGGTTCACCTACCACATGACCAGCACAGACGTGAAAATAAGTCTGTTGTGCCCACTGTGGAGAGAGAATTGTACCTGGTGATAAAGGGACAGCAGGTTTTGGATGGCATCTGTGGGCAGCTAGAGCAGACTGGCTATTTTGTGATGACGTACCAGTGTTCTAGTCCCCGTGAGAAAGGACACATGAGAATATAACGAACATGGCCTCAGCAGCACTACCAGCAGGGGCAGTGCTTCCTGGGAAAGGGGACGTGAGGTGGGGTCAATAGCAAAAATCCAAAAGCAGGAAACACAGCTGGCTAGCTCTCAGGGAGGGGATCCTTTCTGGGAAGATGACACACAAACAATAGCCTCCCCCCACATAAGCATGATAAGCCTGGAAGTTCAGCTTCCAGGTGTTGGGGGGGAACTTCACCTTTCGTCTGAAATCAGGAGCTGTGTGATGGCACACATCAGACCCCAGCCTCATCCCCCACCCCACCCCCCCACACACACACCCTGAAACAAAGTCCCAAACCTTCCTCAGAGAGGGAGGAAGAACATTTGGAACAGAAAGCGCATTCCATCAGCTTCCGATCCAGAGGCAGGCAGAGCTTTGAGACAACAGTCACCTCCATGCCAGGTAAGAGCAGAACAAACCAGCTAACAGCATGTCTTGATCCCTTTGGAGCTGTTCTTCCAGGTCCACCAAAGCTGGATATTTCAGCCTCTGCCCAAGGTTACTAAAAATTCTGGGTACCTTGGTATTCTCCAAATGTCTCACTGAAATAACATCTGCTCAACATCAGAAGATGTTTCCCCTTCAGGGGAGTTGAGTGGTTCACGCACAATAAATATACAGTAAATACACAAAGTGTCCAACTCGCTGGGGAAAGTCCTGGGTTTATAACTTCAGGGTGAAGTGGGGAGAATGACAGTCTCCTATAAAACCTGCTTGGAAGTTGCCCAGTTGTATGAGAAGTCCACCATCAGAGTTCATAAAGCCCCTTGGCTCCCTAAAGATGGACCTTGACATCAGGAAGGGTCAATTCCAGCCCCCAAGTTGTGAGACTCTTCTCCAGACACAAGACTTCCCCTCCTTATGCTGGAAATTCCAATATAAGCAACTTGCTAGTTCAGGAACAGTACAGCTTTAAGGTTCTTTCTTTTTTTTTTTTTTTAAATGCAGATGACTCCCTGAGCCCTCAAATACCCTCCTCCGGATGCCTGAAGGTCTGTCATTAATCATTTTTACCTGTGAATTAGCAAAGCTTTCTTCAAGCTCCTCTCTCAAAATGCAAGTACTCCTGAGAGAGATCACACATTCAGGGCCCACCACCATGTCCTCCCTCACGGGGGAAGCTAGGAGGGGGAAGTTCTGAGGATTGGCGAGAGGGTACAGGCCTAGAATGGGGGAAGAGCACAAGGAAAGGAAGACAAGGATGTGAGACAGACTGGACCGACTGCCGAGGGCCAGGCCCAGGGTGCCAAGTATACACCGCTTTGAATTCATCCATGTCCATGTAAATAACATGTGACCCCATCCAGCGCAGGGACAAACCTATCTTTGGGTTTGGAGGTATGGTGATCTTTTACTTAGCCTCCAAACCAGAACACTTTTGAGAGTAAAACGGGATGCTCTGAAAAATTAAACCTGGATAATAAGTATAAACAGGGACTGTCCTATCCCAGGAAAACCCAGAAGTAGGATCCTCTCTGGGACCACTATGGACAAGGACTGAAGCCTTACCACTTTGTTTTCTTGTGTTTTTGTTTTTCATGTATTTTTTTCCTCCAGTGTGTTACTCAGTGCTTCTCTGAAGAGCTAGTTTTCCCAGCTGAAGAGACACGAAATCTCCCAAACCTGGAATCCTTGACCTCAAAGACCAGTAGCCCAGAGACTGGGCAGTTCTGATAAGAAGTTCCAGGAGAAGAGCCCAAGGAAGAGCACCCAGCTGAGGGGCTAGAGAACCTGTGGTCCTAGTTCTAGCACACAGAGGACACGGGGCAGCTTCGAGAACACCCCACTCTTCCGCAGACAATGCCAGTAGTCTAGGCCGGTACATGGGCCTGGTCATTTCTGGACATTCCCGGTATGTCCAACTGCACTTCCAGTAGACAACAGCTCTAGTAGTCTCAAGGTCCCCATGGGGCAAATCCATAAGAGAGGTTTCTGTGATTTGATTTTTAGCATAGCGGAAGGATCAGTAGTATAGAAATGGAGCAGACCATCACCACCCCCCAATTTAGTGAATCACCACGTTCTGTGCACACACACACACACACACACACACACACACACAGGTCCCAGGTTCTCTGGTGTCCCTGTAGAAACACACAAAAGAACGTTCAAAAGTGCAGCCGGAGCTATCAGGAACCCACTGCTCAGGGCAGAGGACGAAACACCTTGCGGGAGCAGGAGGTGGGTCACTGTCGTCCCACCCTGACGACACTGCCAAGTTGGAGGAGGGCGGTCCCCACTCCTCTGCAGACTCCGGCAGCGAGTGGCACCCAGCCAGCGTGGTCCCACTGTGCCAAGTCACAGGCAGCACCCCTCCCTTCCTCCACCTCCTGGCAGCGGGAGTTGGGGTCACAAGGGCTTGTGAATCACAGCAACACCTAAGATGAAAGGGGGAGAAAGTTACCATCTTAGCTTCTCCGAACTTATTCAGAGTCACAAGGAGTTCATGACCCACAACATCCCAAGCCATAGCCAAGGGAAATGGGCACGATTTGTACCCAAATACTGAAGGGCCTGTGGACTCAGGCTGCCAGCAGCTGGCTGTTTCCCACTCTAACAGCCCAGTCTCCACAAGATGTTTAAACACAGAGCACAGTCCCTCAACACCACAGGTGAGTGATCTCACCCCACATCATCTCACCGACTCACATCGTGTCGTAGTGACTCCCCTTCCCAACCCCAGCACTCTCTGTAATGACACTCGGCACCCGCACTGGAAACCTCACAGCTCTAGATCTGTATCACTTTAAGAGAATTGATGAGTGATACATGTCTCCTTTTAGAAGACACTGAAATGAAGTAGAAAGAACAATAGACTGACTTCACGGTAGCAAGAACAACTGAATTCCCATCCTAGCTCTGCCACCAGTCAAACTGCATTGTGGCTTCAGGCAAGTCCATGTACCTCTTCAGGCTCCATTCCCATATATTCAATGTTTTCTAACTGAAAGACCCCTCCAATGCTAAATTCTATACTTGGATAAACATCCTAGACATGTCTGTATGTGTTACTGTTTTGGCCAGGTGGAACCATACTCAACAGCTAACTCATGAGCCTAAAATCTTGCTTGTAAGGGGTTACAGGTATGCAGCAGATACTATAGGCTGATTCATCCAACATCCTCTCTACTTGCTGTCCTCTGCTATGGAGACCAGCAAGTTATGAGCTCAGCTTCCTAGACTACCTTGCAGCTGGAGGTGCTATGTGACCCAATCCTGGCCCATGAGACTGTAACTACAAGTCTGCCAGTGCTGCAACTTTGGTTTTCTTCCTCGTCCTGCCTGGAAGAAGCTCACGCAAGGTGCAAGGGGCAGCAGCAGCAGCTATTCATAAAGCTGGCAGAACAGAAAACACAAGAGAAACCTGATTCTTCGATGACACTCTTGAGGCACCAGGCCAGCCCTGGACTCCTTTCTGCCTGGGACAAATACATACATACAAAAAAAGATACTTCCTTATCTAAGCAAGTATCTGTCAGTTTTTCTGGTACCTGCAGCTGAACCAAATTCTAACTTATAGTTAAGGTGTAACTAGGAGCCTTATTTTAACATATTACCACGATCAAATCTTCTGGTTGAAGATGAGATTGAGAGAACATTGCTAAAAGAAAGCCCAGGACACCCCAATGGTGACATTCTGCTAAGACATGCATTTCATGTTAATTTCTGGATAAAGCCACAGATGTAAAAGATTAGAAGTGGGGAGAACCCAAGTCCTCAGACCCAGATGTGCTGCCTGACCTGGAGAACATCTTGCCTGCACCTGAGGCTCCTCTTTCTCAAGGGAGCATGTCTTTAAAAAGCAGGCTCCTGTATTGGTTCTTATATAAACTTTCTCTTCTGATTCTAAAACTAAAATATTCTCATTATGGAAATTTTGGAAAACACAGAAGAACACCAAGAAAAAGAACTTTAATCCCTACATACAAAGAGAGTCACCGTTAGCTTTTCTGGAATATTTTCTGGCTTACTAATAATAACCACAATCATTGACTGAGTGGTTTCTACCTGCCAGGCAGGCACCGTGCTAAGCGCCTTCCACACATTATCATGTTTCATTCTCACAACTGCCCTAAGAGGCTTGATATGATTTTATTCTCATTTTACAAATGAGAAAACAGAGGTTCGGTCAGACTGACTACCTTGCCCAGAGTTCCAGGGCTAGTGGCAGAGCTGGGACTCAAATTCAGATGTGACTCCAGTATCCATTTCTGTAAGCAGGAGCTACTCTAACCCCCATGACCCAGGACTGCTCGACTGAGCTCACACGGTACATACATTTTGCATCATCCTTTTCTCAACCAGTCTGTCACAAACATCTTCCCATATTAAAAACACGTCCACTGTATAAATATTCCACAACTTATTTAGCTATTTCCCTCATGTCAGACATTAAGTAATTCTCAAGTTTTTTGCTCCAATAAATAACTTTGTCCATAAATCTTTGCATTTTAGGCCATATCCATAGATTCTAAGAAAAGAGATTCACTCAGTCAATGGGTTTGAACACAAATCGCACCTCTGCTCATCTCCTTCCCACCTACTTATGGGGTGGGCAAACAGTAAAGAAATGGACATGAAATATTCAGCACTTACACAAAATTCTAACTACTCACACCTGCACCTTCCCCTCTCATTAAGGCTCACGTGGAGGCAAGGTGGGATCGCTCACAGGCCTCACTGCTTCATACAGGAAAATGCCCTGTACTTTCCACTTCAGCTTTGGAGAGAAAATGACAGTGCTGGTTTTTAATAATTAACCATGAGAACAGAATCACTCTAGGACCAAAACGCCTCTAAAATCTTTTCTATTTAATTGAGAAAACTAAACGAGAAAAATTTTTTTAAATAAGTTCATTAATTGAAGCCTTGGGCAGACAGAATGCGATACAAACCCCTTTGAGCCTGCATGGCATAATCTTCCTTTGCACTGAAATCCAAACAAGATGGAAAACGGAATAAGAGTACCATTGGAGTTATGACGGAGATTATACATGATAATGATCATAAATACTTAGGATGATGCCTGGCCCATTGTCCATGCTCAATAAATAAACGTTAGCTCTAATTCTTCCAGTTTCTGGAGAACCAAATACAAGGAGCTGAGTTCTTGGGTTGGCCAAAGAGTTCCTTCAGTTTCTAAGTATAAATAAAAGACACATTTTTCATTTTTACCAAGAACTTTATTGAACAACGTATTCACCGTTTTGTTCCACTACCTTCTGACATTTTTCAGGCAACTTCATAATTCCACCTTCCCAAAACCTTGTATCTTTTGAGCAAAGAACTGCTCCAGGTGCCTTTTACAGTCTTCCAGGGAGTTAAATTTTTTTCCATTAAAAGAATTTTGTAAAGACCTAAATAAATGGAAATCTGAAGGTGCAATGTCTGGTGAATATAGCGGATGAATCGGAATCTCCCAGCCAAGCTGTAACAGTTTTTGCCTGGTCACCAAAGAAACACGCGGTCTTGCGTTATCCTGATGGAAGATTATGCATTTTCTGTTGACTAATTCCAGACGCTTTTCATCAAGTGCTGCTTTCAGTTGGTCTAATTGGGAGCAGTACTTGTTAGAATTAATTGTTTGGTTTTCCAGAAAGCGCTCATAATAGAGGACTCCCTTCCAATCCCACCATATGCACAACATCACCTTCTTTGGATGAAGACAGGCCTTTGGTGTGGTTGGTGGTATTCATTTCGCTTGCCCCACGAGCTCTTCCGTTCCACATTATTGTAAGTATCCACTTTTCATCGCCCATCACTATTTGTTTTAAAAACAGAATGTTTTCGTTATGTTTAAGTAGAGAATCGTACACGGAAATACGGTCAAGAAGGGGTTTTTTTTCCGCTTAATTTATGTGGAACCCAAACATCAAAGCGATTTACATAACCAAGCTGGTGCAAATGATTTTCAGCGCTTGATTTGGGTATTTTGAGTATGTCAGCTATCTCCCACGTGGTATAACATTGCTTGTCCTCAGTTAATATCTCGATTTGATTGCTATCAGCTTCAACTCGTCTATCCGGCCATGGAGCATTGTCCAGCGAGAAATCTCCAGCACGAAACTTCGCAAACCACTTTTGACATATTCGATGAGTCACAACACCTTCTCCATACACTGCACACATCTTTTTTTTGCGTTTCAGTTGTGTTTTTACCTTTCTTTAAATAATAAAGCATAACATGCCAAAAATGTTGCTTTTTTTCTTCCATCAATATTGTAAAATGGCTACACAAAAATTCCCCAGTTTTGATAAGTTTTTTTAAAACTACACGCTGATATGACAGCTGTCACAATACAATCTAACAAAATTGTTTCAAATGATATTAAAGACAACTAACTGCTACTAGAGCCATCTTATGGGAAAAACGAACAAACTTTTTGGCCAAACCAATACCTCATAATATCTATGTTTGCTTGTCTCCCTATAGACCCTCAACCTCAGCCCCACTGACTCTGATCCTGTCCCCCACACCTCATCAAAACCATCACACACCCCACCAGGAATAAGCCTCTATAGCCGCCTCATTCCTCCTTCTTCCCTCCAGCCTCTTGCTTAGAATGCTTTTTCCCCCAACCCTGAGCTAGAGTAGCACAAAAGGCATGGGCTTGGGACTCAGACCTGGGTTTCAATTCTGACCCTGACATTCTTTTAGCCACGTGGTCTTGGGCAGATTACTTAAACATTCCAAACCTCCGTTTCATCATCTATAAAATGGAATGGAGTCTCATTCAACCAGAGGGTTGCTGAAAAGATAAGAGTGTATGTATACACTGTACCTAACAGACTGCTTTGTGGCCCAGGGAGTGGGCAGCTGGCAAAGGGCAGCTACCTCTATGACTGTGACCTACCCTCAAAGTTTAATCAGGCTCCACCTCTTCCAGGAAGTGTTCCCTGACATGTCATGTCCTAAAGCCTGTGCAGTACATTTCATTTAGAACTTACATGTACATCATCTTGTATTTCCTATTTTTGTAGGTAGGTCTTATCTTTCCAATTTAATTTCTGGAAAGCAAGAACTGTATCTTATTCCACCTAGGGGCCCAGCACAAAACAAATCAGGAAGGGCAATGAAATTCTAAAACCTCTTATGACAATTCGGATCAGTCGGAAGTGGCTCCCTGGAACACTGTGTCAAGAAGAATTCTATGGCTACGTTCAGCTTCGCTGGGGAAATGAGTGCTAATTATGGGTATCTGCCGTGGGTGCAGAATGAAGGAGTGGTGACACGTGACAATCATCTGCCATGCCTGAAGGAGGCACTCAGCCCCAAGTTACGCAAGCTAACCTAGCCCCCACCTGCCCCACCCCACCCAGGCCCCAGGATGGGGGTGGAGCACACTGACCTGCGTAGCTCCGCCCTGTGCTCATGTTGCTTGGCAGCAGCGTCCACTTGTCAGCCACAGGATTGTAGTACTCCACCGAAGCCAGGTTACAGGATCCATCATCCCCTCCAACCACATACAGGAGCCCATTCACTGCACAGACCCCTGGGGATCAAACAGAGGCCAGAGGAGGCATGACAGCAGGAGCAGCAAGGGGATGGACCAGAGACAAGTCTGGATGGCCCTGGAGGCTCTCTTCCTCCTCTTCCTGCTAGAATAACAGACAATTGGCTCCTAGGGTTTAAGTTTGCTCAACGGAGGAACACACAACAGCCACTGGGATCTGAGGATCCCCCTTCCTAACAAGGTCATGTCTCTGACGAGGGAGCTTTCACCACGACATAGCCCACAGGTGTTCCCTGCCCTTGACCCTAAGAATAGGCAGAGCACTGTAGGTACAGACCCTATTCTACTGCAGCATTGCCCACTGGTGCATGCAGGCCTCCCACGCCCAGTCTGAGCTACATGTGGAAGGAGACAACTCAGGGGATTTCATGTACACTACTTCTACTCTGCTTGTTAACTGTTCCCTGATAAACCATTTTATCCACACTGTGGGGCACTAATGGTTGTGTCTGTGATCCCTTTACACAATTGGGGTCTGAATCCACATACAGTTCTCAGGGAAAAGGCTTCCTACCCACCCTGATCTCAGAGTGAGCTGGTTTGGAGGCACGGTCTCGTGTAGCAGGGACTCAAGAGTAGGAAAATGTAAGTACTGCTCATCAAGATTTAAAAGGCTGTAGTCCAATATACTGTGTATTTTTTCAAAATTAGACTCAGGGATTAACGATGCTCAAAAAGTAGTAATTATCAGTGTTGGTGAACATACTCTCAAATACTGGTGAGTATAAAACGCATCACCTTCCTGGGTGGTGTCAAAAGTACATATACTCCCTCTGATTCAAAAGTTTCACTTCTGGCCTTTTATTCTAAAGAAATAATTTTAAATGTGTGCATTAATTAGCTATAAAGACTATTTATAATAACCAAAGCATTACTTAGAGAAAAAATGGAAATGACCTAAAAGTCCAATAGTAGCTTGGTTATTTAAATTATGTTATAGACATTTAGAATAATATTATGTAAATATGTTTAGTGTTATAATAAGATATTCATAAAAGATTGTAAAGTGGATTAAAAAGGCAGGTTATAAACCAGTATTACAGTATGATTCCATTTTTGTTATAAAAAATAGAAATATCTATATGTGAATGTGTGTATACACATGCATTTACATCTAAACCTACTTCTTGAATTAGCTGCTTGAAGGTTCTGTAATTCCTCACTCGTGTGGCTCAAGGCCAAATGCCAGGTTATATCACAGCAGGCTTAGACAATGAGCAAATTAATAAACTCCCCTCTTTTTCTTGTTTACGCTTTCAACAAGTCAGCTGCAAATGGGTTTAGCAAGCAGGTAATTTGAGTATAAAGGAAATAAGTCTTCCTGAAAGTCACCTGCTTGTATTTCCAGCCTGGGAAATTGGGCTAAGCCAACACTATGATAGAGTAAGAAGGCATAAAGCAAGATATACCAACAAAGGACACAACCCATAGGGCAAAGTTCTAAAAGGAAATGGTTTAATAGGGGTGTCAGGCTCCAGGCATAAAAAACCTAAACACTCTAAGGAAAACCATTCCTACAGGAAGGAAAAGGGGAAGGGAAGGGAAGGGAAGGAGAGACAGAAACTACAAAGAAGGGAATAAGGAAAGTGGTCCTATTGGAGAATGGATCATGAATCCTTTCATGGACACCCTTGAAAGGAGGGAAATTGGTTTCTGGTGGGAGGTGAGAGGTTCTCATAGTCAGACACTGGCAAAGAAAAGATAGAACCAAGTATGATTGTCTGACACTGTCCACACAGCCCTATGCTTAGCTACCCAACAAAGCCACTGGGCTGGGGGCACAGATGGCAACCAGAGGCTCTTCTGGGTCTGTGTCCATCTATGTGCAGTGAAAGTCATCATCCTCCACTGGGAGGGAAGGAACCCTCTGCATCTAAGAGGGGGCCCTGTGAGGCGCCTCGTGGCTAGCTTTGTGGGTTCCAAGCTCTCCCCTGCCCAGCAAATGGACACTCCCTACTCAGGGTACAAGCTCAGCCCCAGGCCCTGGGAGCCTCTCCCCTCTGGCCCTCTTTTAGAGCTAGTGTTTGCAGGGAGAAAACACCCACAACCTCCCCCGGAAGGAGAGAAGGAGGGAGCAGTCATATTACCTGCATTGCGCCGGCACATGTTCATGTCTGCCACCTGCTTCCAGGTGTTTGTTCCAGGATCGTAAACCTCGACACTCTTCCTCACCAAGGGCCCATCGTGCCCACCTGTGGCATACAGCTGCCCGCTGAGGACCCCAACGCCTGAAAGGCAGAGCACAGAGTTCCAGTCTCAGGCTGGCTGCAGCGACCAGAAACCAGGAGGCCTAGAGTCCAGTCTTGGACAGCCATCACCGGCAGGGTGACAGGGGGAGTGCTGTTTTGTCTCCCTGGAACTCAGGGTCCTCGTCTATAAAACAAATATAATGACACCTAACTGCCTCATAAAATCAACTTGAAAACCACCAAATATAAAGCAAATATAACCTCATTTCTATTCAGACACATAAAAATAAATATTATATATATAATATATATAGGTGTGTGTTTGTGTGTGCGTGCAGTAAAAAGAGTTGAAATGGAAACTACACAGCAGGTGTGCTGAGATCATTATTGCTGAGGCCTCCCTGCTTGTCTTGAAGCAGAAGCTGTTCTTTCTGCCCCCGTGCTCTCCTCCTTAGATGGCAGAGGGTCACTGAATCACTCACGATGGTGGTAAGCCTGAGCTGAGGGCCAGGACTGCATCATTTACAGGTTTTACCATAACCTTTTAACATCTAGAGGATGTCAAGGAAATAAAATCCAGAAAGCCCGAGGGCCTAAAAAGAGCAGCTGATGTGGTGGCCGGGACACCTGGGTTCTGGACCTGTGTCTCTAACCTGCCGGCCAGGTGGTGCTTCCCTTTCGGGGCCTCAGTATTCCAACTGCATAGTGAAGGAGCTGGACTAGATCGGTAGTTCCATTGGACCACAGACTACTCCACTGCGTGGACAGCTCAATTAGCTGGGGAATTTTTGAAAACACAGATTCCACAACCTCACTCCCAGAGACACTGGTCAGAAATCAGAAAAGGTACCTCAGGTGATTGGAATGTGCAGCCAGGTTTCAGACCCAAGGACTAGATTTCCAGAATATAAACTTCCTATGGACAAGAACCATGTTTGTCTTATCATGACTGTTTCCCTGAGCGTGACAGTACGTAGTAGGTTCTCAACAAATACTGTCTGAATGACAAGATGTGTAAAATCCCACCAGCAATTATGCAGGTGCGCAAATGGCTCCTCGCAGTTGCCCTTAACTAACAGCAGATGGTGGTGGTGTATCGACAGTGGCTATCTTACGGACCTGAGTTAAATAAAATTCAGTGTGTTCCCAAGCTGCCTCACCTTCCTCACCTCCATGTACAGGAGGAAATTAGCACATGCTGGGACCCAGAAATGGCCTCTTTTCCTCACAGCCTTCTGCTAGCACTGCCCACACCCTGCTGAGGAAGCAAGCAGCCTTCCAGGCATTCAGGGGCACCAGTGCCCTTCTGCAGCCTCCTGTGCCAATGCCCACACAGAGCTTTCCTGGACCTAGAGCCACAGGAGCCCCTGCTGCCAGGGTCTCTGGGTCTTTAGCCATCAAAGAACACCTACCAGGACGAGTATGTGGGTTCCCAACTCCAGATGTGAGGCTTCTCCAAATCTTAGGGATGTGAAGCACTAAAGAAAGGCTGCCCTGGGAGCCTGAGGCCAGAGCACTGACAGTGACCTGAGGAAAGAACCCATCTCCGGGAGAGATACCACCCCTTAAATCAAGGTCACTGTGCCTCGTGAGAGACATGAGCAGCCCCAGTGATCTCCACTCAGCAATAACCCCTGGGCAGCCTGACAGAGACAGAGCAGCAAGGCCTCCAAAGGCAGCTCCGTCCACAAGATGAGCCTGAACTTTCTAAGGTGGGTCTGTGCTCGTGGCTCTGTCCGGAGCTGGCCCTCCACACTTTCTGCTTGAGGCACTCCTAGAAACAGCCACAGACCTCAGTGTGCTGCTCCACTCCCGCTGAGCTGTCCCTGCCTCCTTGGGCTTTGAACACTTTCTTGCACACCTCAAGTCACACACAGGATTTCCAGGAAATACAAAGAAGACTCTACCAGTACCGTAAACCAAAACTACTAAAAGAGCCCTATGATGGCAGGAGAACCAGAGGATCTGTGAATTGAACTGGGCCCTAGGTAACACCTATTGCAATCCACTAATTTCACATCTGAGGAATCAGAGGCCAAGACCACAGGGACATTCGAGCAGACCCAGAACCAAGATCCAGCCCCCCTGACTTCCATGCATTTGCTGCACGTTCAGGAAGGGCCAACCTGCTGGGATCAGCAGAGACGAGCTCCCTAAAAATAGCCTTCCAAACACAAATGTTTCTTAAATGGAATCATAGAGCATTTTCTTTTCTAACCAGTGAGCATACAGTGGTTCTTGGAAAATATTAAAATAGCATAATTTTTAAGGAATACTAAGAAAGTGGTCATGTGTTTGGTTGTATAAAATGAGATCACAACTCAATCTTCAAAAATACAAAAAGAAAGATAAAGTAATAACATGGTGGGGAAAAGCTCCCAGTTGTGGCTTCCCTTCCCAGAAGTCACATGGCCTTCCTGCCAGCCAGGTTGGTCATCAGTCACCACTCCCACAGAAACCGGGAGCAGAGAGCCAATGCCCGGCCTCAAGCGCCTCCATCTGCCCTCCCAGACCCTTTCCTCTGGGCCCCTAGATGATGGGGCAGACAAAGCAGGGAAGAACGGACTGTTGCTCCACTTCCTGGAAAATCCCAAACGACCACACAGCTCCTGGCCTTCCCACAGGAGGCGGAAGTGGGCCCCATGTGGGGATTTATTCTCCTCCCATGCGGGGGAGGGGGCTGAAGTGAAGAAAAGTTGGGGGGAGACATAAGTTTATCTCCAGATATTAACACTAATAGCTTGGCTTTCAGCCCCCGAGACAGAGACAGGCAAGTTTAGCTTTTCCAAGGAAGACTGGGACAGCCATGCTTGTCACACTACTTCATGAGAATGAGACTCTGATAATCTGGGGTCCAAAAAATCTAACTTTAAAATGCAACAAACCTGAGTAGGAATCCCAACTTTGCCAGTGACTAATGATACGACCTTGGCTAATTACTCAACCCCTGGTTGACTTACTTTCTAAATCTGTTAAGTGGAGTTATGTCGTATCTACCTTGCAGGGCTGTGAAGAGGATTAAATAAAATGAGGCATAGAAAGTGCTTATTAGGACAGCACCTGGCACATAGCAAGCTTCACTTTTCAAGAGATGCAGACACCTCCAAAGAAATGGAAGAGATGACGATGAAGGGAATATGATCTCATCTATTCTCTCCCAAAGGGACCCCCCCCCCCGAGAAGGGTTAACTCCTAAGTGCTTGTGTCAGCTGCAAAGATGCAAGTGGGATTATATACACTGAAAGGAGAGAAGAGGGAGGGAAAATAAGGTAGAATGTTAAGCTCTTGGCCTCCAGACCCACCTGTGAGATCAGACACAGCTTGCCCCCTGACCTTGCCCCCCACACACACCATACCTGCGCCGCTGCGACGAGTGCTCATGTCTGCCACGTATGTCCACTCATTGGTCGCTGGGTTGTACTGCTCCACGGTGCTCAGGCACTGGCGGGAAGCCCCATCATAACCCCCAACGGCATATAGCTTCCCTGGAACAGACAAAGTGGCTGAGGGTGGTGCTTCAGACTCGCACAGAACTGGAGCGTGGCGGAAACTCCACTTGTAACCCACCGGGGCACCCTCACCTCCATCAGGGTTCAGGACCCCCTCCCCCAGGAAGACCACGACTCCCTCCCCAACCAGGGTAAGCATGCTTCACGACTCTGTCTCCTACTTCCTCTTAAGCCCTGAGTTCCTCCTCAAAGCAGTACTGACTGAACCTCTTTCTCAAAAAGCACACCCCAAACAGCCAGTGCAAAGCGATGGCCTGCTGTCACTGGGGCTCAACATATTCTTCCTAGTGAACTCATTAGATCTTCGCCAGAACAAGGCACCGGAGAGACGGAAAGCTTGAGGGCCCCAGGTACAGCCAGGCAGGCAGACTTTCTGGGTAAAGGCTCACAACAGCAGACAGAACAAATAAGGAAAAATATTCTCCAACAAGAACCCAAACATTGTCTCCTCCATGTTTTGTACTCTGTCCACAACCCAGGCAGGCAGAACGTGTGAATGGAGTGCTCTGTGTGCACTGTGGGATGGGTTGGCTGGAATTTATCTGCAGACCCCCTTGCAATCTCTGAGCCATGCACAAGACCCCTGAAGCACCATCACCTATTTTAAAAATAAAATACCATAAACGGCTATCAAAGAGCAACAGTTTGTTCTGAGAATGGCGGTGAGGTTGGGCAAGGGGGAAGGAAATTGGTATTTGAATGATCTCAGAGAGAGATTCAAACATTTGGGTTTAACATGTAGTCTTAGAATACAGTGAGAAGGTCTTGTGTGTGTGTGTGGGGGGTGTGTGTGTGTGTGTGTGTGTGTGTGTGTGTGTTAGGTGTGGGTGTCCTACCTCACCTGGGGTCTCAGTCCTATGGGGGGACCCTGGAATTACAATAAGGATCTTAAACACTAGCTACAGACTAAATAAACACCACCAGATGCAAATCTACTTAACAGGGTTACTCAATCAAAAGATTTTTTTGGTCACTATGTGCTTTCTTAATGGAGAGGTACCAAGAGTACAACCAGTATGTGAAAAATCTACAATCATTTTAAGTTAGAAAGAGATTCTCAGGCTCAGAACTATGTTGTACCATCAGGACGTTTGCTGCATCAGATGTAAAATTATTTCTTCTTCTATCATTGAGCCTGGGTTTGTGTTCTGCCCCCACAGCCCTCTCAACCAGCCCTTCTAGAAGAAAGGGACACCTCCTCCTGACTCTGCCCTTGCCTAAGCCGGAGGGCAAAATCCTGACTCAGAGCTCCCCCAGGACCCAGGCTACTCTCATGGTGTGTGCTGGCTCAGAGGTAACCACCTGCCCAGCCAGCTGTCCATCACTAGGGAGGAGACAGGCCTGGGGCAGGGAGGAGACAGGCCTGGGGCGTGGAGGAGAAGAGAAGCTCCTGAGGGCAACCCCAGTCTCTGTAACACACGACTTCCGCTCTGCGGGGAGCTTCTGCCTAATCTCCCAGCCTCACTGTCCCTCTTCCTACATAGAGATTCTTCAAGGCAGCCAGTAGCAGATGATCCTGATTTTCTTTCTTTTTTCCCCAGTGTTATTTAGGCTATGTAGCCATGGTAAGGAGACGATGAGAGGGAGGCCGGTTCTGTGCAGACAGCGTGCGGAGCTGTATCTTCAGGGCCACGAGGAAGGAGCGTCCACTTAAGATCCTCCCTGGACATTCTCACCAAAGCTGTCCATTGGACTCTGCTGCCCCAGGGTGACTCTCAGCCGAAAGAGCTTCAGATTCAGGCTGGACAAGATCAATAAATCCCCAGTCTGTCCTCCGGGTCAACAGGGCATGCTACCACACAGCACTTCTGCCACACAGCACATGCTCGCAGAAGGCTCTGTCAAGGGGAGTATTTCAAATGAGTACCAGGAAGGTATCTCCTCTAACCCCCATCAACCATGCCAACTCTGCCGTCAGCTGAAAAAATACCCACTCAATGTTTCTCCTTTCAGGGATACGCTATTTTTAACCCCAACTCTATTGTTTGATATTCCTGGCTAAGGAAAAAGGGGGGAAATGGGAAGGTGGCTAGACAAAGCACTTGCATTTGGCAGACAAATCAACTTCTGTTCCAATGGGAGGATGAGATTGCAAGAAACAATTTTATCTCAGTAGGAGGACAAAAATCCTTGCACTCACTAAGATGACTCATTCAGTATGTTAGAACAATATACTTTTAAATTAAAATTTAAACCACATAATACTGGTATGGACCAAGAAATGCAGCGAGAGAAAAGAATCCTTATATTAATGTCTAACTCACCGCACATTACACTCTCCCCGAAGCATGTGTATGTGTTGTGTGTGCACGTGACATAGAAAATGCCTGTGTACATGTGTGAATGCACAGATTTCCAGCTAAATTCCCACTTCAGGACAGGCTAATGAATCAGTGTTGTCCTGCAAAGTATAGCATTTTAGTCCAAATAATACTCTATGCTTTAATACGTTGAATTCATACATATTTCTAAAATGTCTCTCTATTAGCATTTGCTAATGGTCTGAGTTGGGAGTTAGAAGACCTGGGTTCAAGGAGTGGCTGTGCTATTTACTAGCACGGGGCACATTGATTACCCCTCTGGGACCAGTTTCCCCTTCTGGAGAACGGAGAAAAGCTAAGTCCTGCCCATCTCCTTCAGGAGAGTTTTAGGAACAAAATGAGAAATTGGAGATGAAAACCGTTTAAAAACTACAGTGCACTGTCTAAACAGGCTCCAGACCTCACCATTCGCTCCTGTCTCACTGCACACACCTTTCCTGACTAGAGCAGGACCCACCAACCTGCCTTATAGTGACTAATCAGGACTGGGGAAAGGTGCCCACCTCACTCGGGGCTCTGTTAATAATGCTTAACATGTGAACATGAGGACAAAATTAAACAAACAATTGACTCTCACCCCCTCCACATTATACTCCTGGGTTATATCTTGACTCTGGATTCTCCAACTCGTAATAGAGACAAGTGGCCAAAGCAACAGGCCAGCACCTCCCCTCTAGGCTCCTCCCACGCCCCCCAACCCAGCTCACCCACTTTCTAGCCTTGGGCCAGTAGCTTCACCTTTCTGAGTCTCAATTCTTCTCATCCGCTCATCAGGATACTAGTACCAGACTCAGCAGTAACGGGAGGAATAGAGTCAGGACACCAGGAGAAGGCCCAGGGGCCAGGGCAGGAACAGGCCACCACCCACTGCCGCTCCTTACCCTCTACGACACCCACGCCCACACTGCTCCGCCGTGTGTTCATTGGGGCCACGAAGAACCACTCGTTGGTCTTGTAGCTATAGGCTTCCACTGACGCCAGGCCTGGGAGACAAGAGACTCATGAGGTTTCTATGGTGCCAGGCCTCACCCTGCTGTGCGAACAGTGAGGATGGGGGAACAGTGCAGACCCGGGGGCTGGAAACCTGGGTGTATGACTCAGCACTACCTCTGCCTCACTGTGCAGCCCGTGGCACCTCCCTAAACACACCTGCACTGTGTCTGCCTGGGGGGACCACTAAGACCTGACCTAGAGGGTGGGCTGTGAGAGGCCCAGGGGTATAACGTAAACCATAAAACCGACAGAATGGAATAAATACCTGAGGTTGCCTTGCTGAACACCTATTCGATCCCTCTTTTCCCTTGTCTTCCTCTATTTTAGAGGCTGGAAATCTGAAAACTTGCCTTTCCAGAATCCCTTGGAGCTGTGGGTGACCAAGTCAATGCAATCTAAGCAGGATCTCTGAAACAGCCTTTGCTTTTCTGATAAGCCCCCACCCCCCTTCCTGCTTCTTGCTACCTGGAACACAAATGTGTTGGCTGGATGTGACAGCCACCTTGTGACCATGAGGATAAGTCCAAAAGACTCTTCAGGAACTTGGCCTCAGTATCCTTGAGCAACTGGATGAAGGTGGCAACTGCCAACCTCTGAATTTCTTGTTTCATGAACAAAGCAAAAGCTCTCATTTGTTTAAGCCACAGTTTAATCAGGTTTTCTACTAGCAGCCAAAAGCAATGCCTAAAAGAAACAATGCCCCACTATCCTTTGTTCTCTTTATTCTCAGTTCCCACTCACTAGAAGCAGCCTCTGGAGGGGCTACAGATCTTGGAATTAATGAAACAGGCAAAGAGAAGGCTGAAAAAGGTTACCAATTGGTGAAGACACAAATGAAATTTCAGGGAGGTAAAATATATTGTTTTTCCTGTCACTGGGGGCCAAAAGATATCACTTTAGTTTAACAGAGTTGCTGTCAACAGAGACATCCACCTGGAGATAATCTCTCCAAGTCCATGTCCACTAGTAGTTTCTGATTCTCACTTTGGAGCTAGATGAAAGCCAGGAGCAAGGGGACGCTTCTGCAGTGGCACAACCTTGCACAGCTTTGGTGGGGCAGTAGAAAGGGCAATGGGCAAAGACTGTGTGACCTGAGCCAGGTCTCTTCCCATAGCTGAACCTTAGCTCCCTCATCTGTTCAGAGGGTTCAGACCACAGTTCTAAGACACCCTCCAGCTGAGCTTGCTCTAAGGCTCATCTCCGGAATAAATGGGTTAACAGACACTGGAAAGGAGAAAAGGACCTCTTCTGAGGGTGGGGTCCTTCCTAGAGCCCTAGAAATGACAGCACGTGGGCAGTTACATATTCTGTGTGTAGGAAGGTGTGCCTCTGACACGCAAGCTGGGAGAGGAGGAAGGATGGGTATGTTCTTGGGGCAGTAGCTACAGAGGGACCAGCAGTTGGCCCAAGAAATGGCTGACCAAGCCAGGGTTGCATGGAAGGTGTGTCCTAGGCTGGATGGGGACTGAGTCCGGGACCTACCAGTACTGCCATCAAAGCCCCCGACGGCGTAGAGCAGGTCATTGAGCACAGCTGCTCCCAGCGTGCTCCGGCGCTCCTGCATACTGGCAATGGACGTCCACTGGTCCTTCACCCCGTCATACACGTCCACTGTCCGCACACGCAGTGAACCATTGAACCCGCCCACGGCGTACACGTGGCCAGCCATGAACACCACACCTGAGGCAGAGGAAACCAAGGCATCAAGGTCATCTCAGACGGCTGATGACTCACGTTAATGAGTGACAATGGGGGAACGAGGCAGGCATGTAAATAATTCACCATAGAAGGTGATCTCCAACTTTAGATATTTGGAAGTCACTATGGGACTCACTGGATTTCTTCTCACATTTGCATTTCTAGTTTTGTTTGATTCAAGCAAGTACTTGGATTAGCCTGAAGTTCCTAAGCACATGAGAACTGACCCCAGAAGGTGCAGCTAGGAACGGTGCAGGTGGGGAAGGGAAAGGAAGGGAGTGTGGAATGCACAGATGTTTTTGGAAACAAGGAGCAGGACTGTGGCACCCAGTAGAGACCTGTGGTGGTGGCAGGGGTGGGGCGGAGTGGAAAGGCAGCCTGCACACCGGGAGGCAGTGCGGCTCACCTGCTCTGCATCTCCTGGAGGGGAGCTCAGCAATCTGATCCCACCGGTCCTCCTCAAAATCATAGCACTCCACACTGCGGATGGCCTTGGGTGCCTGGCCGCCAACCACGATCATGACCTCCAGAAAGACAAGTGGACATTAGCTGGGACTCCCCAACATCCAGATTCATGGGTCATCAATCCCTGTTACGTCCACATGCTCACTGCCCAGGGTCCGTGGATGATCTGAGATGCCAGTTTACAGAGCTACATACGTGAAGGTGCTGCCCCTAATCACCAACAGGTCTGAACATTCAAGAAAAGCCTAAAGAGCATCTTCCCACAGAAACACAACCATAAAGTCTACACTTCCCAAGTGCCCCTGCTCAGGGCTATGTTGGGGGTATAGCCACTTGGGGCATCTTCTGCAATCTGAGTGTCCTTAAGCATTGGGGGCAAGGGGACTAAATTTTAAATCAAAATAAAATATTACCATATATATATCAAAATATGCATATATTTTGGAATAGAGTACAGAATTTGGATGCTAAGATAAAATTTATTCAAAAATATTTCTGAATGCATAGATTATAGGGAACACTTATTCACTGCAGTATGGGAAAAAAATTTGTAAAACACCGCTTTGTGGTGGTCACCACAAAAATGCATGTAACTGACGATGTTCTGAAAAAACAGTGCTATAGTATTACTTCCACAAGTAAGGTAGTAGCTACCACTGCCAGTCATCTTGTGAAGTATGTTGTCATTTGTTTGTCACCACAACTCTGCAAGGTAGATATTATCGTCCACATTGACAGGTCAGGAAAGTAATGCTCAGAGAACATAGGTAAATTGCCCAAGGTCACACAGCTAAGAGCAGCAGAAGAGAGACTGAGAGCCAAGTGCACCTAACACAGGAGTGAGTGCAGCGCCACCTCTCTCCTGCTCCAGAGACAGGGTCTATGCCAGGACAGCTCACTACACCGTGTTTTTCAAACTGCAGGTCACATTTCATTGGTGGGTCACTAGATCAATTTAACGGGTTTCAACCAGCATACTTTTTAATAGAACAGCACAGAAAATATAGTAAGGATGTTATTTCATGAAATATTTGTTCTGGTTACACACACATGTATGTATCTCCTAGAGAGCAATTTAAACATATTTCTTAGCGTAGGATGTAGTATTTTAAAAAACAATGAAAGCCACTGTTCTGCCTGCAGCAACAGAACTTCAGCAGTTTACTGTGGTATCCCCATTGCTGTGACTTTTGTCATGTGTTATTAATAAATAAAAATTAAAGCACCAAAGTTAACAATAGTTTACATATGTCAGTAAGCCTACAAATTCATGGCTGTCCCCACAATGACTTCACTCTCACTCACTCATTCCAAGTTGCCTTCTTAAGTGGAGAGAAAGGGATAAAGTCACAGACAGACAATCAACATAAGTCACAGGATCTTCTCATTATCTGTGGCTTGTCTTATTTACCACAATGGTTCTCAAACTTCAATGTGCATCAGAATCTCCTTGAGGGCTTGCTGAGACACAAATTGCTGGGCCCTACCCCGCAGAGTTTCTGATTCAGTAGGTCTGAAGCAGGACTGAAAATATGCATTTCTAACAAGTTCCCAGTTGATGCTAATGCTGCATTTCCAAGAGTCATACTTTGACAACCCCTGTTTTAACCCACAAACATAGAGATTTCCTGATGATGTGCCATCAACCATTTCTGCCGTTATAATTATCATAGTGATCTTTGCTTCCCTGCAAAGCATTTTTGGGGAGAAAAGTGATGATCAAAATCTGTGAGTGCAGCTGAACATTATCCACCATATAGGGAGACAGGTATAGGGCTGACAATCATTGCTCAAGATCAATTATTTATGACCCAAGGTTCTAGATTCAGGCTCACCTACTGCCCATGTGGGTGGTCACTAGTCATCAGAGTTAGTCTATAGCACTTCTGTGACCGAATGTAAGTGACCAATGTTCAAAAACTCAGAATTCCGTTCTGACTTCTGGAACATGCCAAAGGAACCCAGGACACATAGTCCAGACTTAGAGCTGTTGGTGCCTCCATAAATAAATGTCCTGCATTTGACTTTCCTCTGCTCAGAAGGTCCACTGCCCTGTGTCAAGAGCAGCCCTTTTCAGAGAGATGCAGAATTCTACATTCCTTCCCATCTGTAATTCTTTGCTTAGATAGGCATCCATGAACAGTTCAAGGAGGATGTTAATGAACACAGCCTCTTGGCAAACTTCAGACAATGCCCAACTTATTCCTCCAGGGCTGAATGACCCGCATTCATAAACATACCTAGAACTTGTACTGTCTTTCTGGTTTTGAGTTGGTAAAGTTGAAATGAAGTCAAACCATTACAAGGAATTTCTTTGAAATCTGATTTTGGGGCTAACTGGGAATAAAACTAGTTTTTAGTTTTCTTTCTGCAGTGACATCAAGTACCCAACACCCTCTCCTTGAAACACTCTTCCCCCATCTGATCCCCCCCCCAACACCTGCTTATCTTTCAGGTCTCAGTTTACACGTCACTTCCTCCAAGAGGACCTCTCTGACCTCCAAAGCTGAGTTACAGGTCCTTTTCTGAGAGCACATATGCACTGGGTTCTCCCACTAAAAGTGCCCCACATTGTGCTGTAACTGTCCAGTAACCTTGTCTCCCTTCTAGACAGTGAGCCCTGCCAGCGCAGAAAAATGTACCTGCCTCAATCACCAAGACAACCTTAGGGCCCTAGGGTACCAGGTAAAAGTGATGACTCAAATATTTATTTGGAATAAAGAATAAATGAATAGTAAAGACCACATGCAAAGAGTTAAATGAAAAAATACACAGTTACAGGGCTTGCCTGGTGACACAGTGGTTAAAAATCTGCCTGCCAACGCAGGGGACTCGGGTTCAAGCCCCGGTCCAGGAAGATCCCACATGCCGTGAAGCAACTAAGCCCGTGCGCCACAACCACTGAGCCTGCGCTCTAGAGCCCATGAGCCACAACTACTGAACCCACGTGCCACAACTACTGAAGCCCGCATGCCTAGAGCCCGTGCTCCGCAACAAGAGTAGCCACCACAATGAGAAGCCTGCACACCTCAACGAAGAGTGGCCCCCACTCGCCGCAACTAGAGAAAGCCCGCACGCAGCAACAAAGACCCAACACAGCCAAAAATAAATTAATTAAATAAATAATTTTTTTAATTAAAAAAATACACAGTTAAATAAAAAAAAAAACACAAGCTAGAATGTCTCTTTCTTGGGTTAAAACATGTTAGACACCAGATTACAATTCTGGGGACAGAATTTGAGGAAAACAAACAAAAAGAGAAAGAGAGCTTTTCCCATCTTTTGACTCAACCACCAGAAGGCTGTTTATTCTTTGCATAAGCTATCAAGACCTCTTCTATAAACAAAAAAGGCAAAGCTTCAGGGGACTTAACCATGTCCCAGAAGCCATCTTCCACCAGGGTAGGGAAGTACATTCATACTGGAGAAAATCCAGCACTCATCTCTGAGAATTTTCACAATAACACAGAAGCGATATTATAGAAATGCAAAAAATTTAATGTTAAAGTAACACCTGCATAGAAAGACAAAAAAGATACAGAACAAGGTTTTCAAAATAAACTTGCCTTTGAGCTTATAAAACCACTGGTGAGAGACGACTTCTAAAATTCCAAACTTGTACAATAATCTGGGAAGAGCAATTATGAGGTTTCGTGGGGGTAGGACCATTGGTTTCTGAAAATGTGGAGGTAGCTCAAGGCAGAGGGAGGAGTAGGTATACTTTCTCCTTCTCTCGTAGACATGAGAAGTCCAATTTCTACGGCAGGTCTTACAAAAACCCATCATACGGTCATCACTATGTAATTGTACAGCATAAAAAGAATACATTTCCTATCTTGACTACTAACAGATGGTTGTTTCCATAGATACCTGATTTTAGCAGCCAATTAGACAAAAACGAGTATTCCCCAAAGTCTACATGTATTACACCTCTGAAACTGTAAACCTCCAGCTACTCAAGTCTCTTCTTGTCATGGCAAGAAGAGACTTGAACCGTTCTTTCTTGCAAGCCCACATTTGACATTTCCAGAAAAACTCAGGCCCAAAGACTTCAATAGGCATATTTCTTTCTTCCCCTGACACCCCTAAGTCCCACTTTACTAAAGATGTGTAATGTCTTTACTAGAAATTACTGAGTCAAATCAGCTTATTAAATGATCACTATGTTTAACATTTATCCTTCAAGGTAACTCTGAGTAAGAACTACCGGTGGTCATATGGGAATCATAAAATACTAAAGAACTAGTTCCAGGCTAACAATTATGCTAGACCAAACATAACCTCTTCACACTCAAGGACAGCAATGTACTTGGGAGCTCTGCAGGGCACCCAGGGTCCTGACCCCAAGTCTCAGTCATCACTGTGTTAAAGGCTGCAGACCTCTTGGTGAGTGGAGAGTTCTGGGTGACACAACACTGGTGAGCCAGACTCGACTGTGCGGGACATGGCTACTGGACCACTCCCAAGGAAAACACCCTCATTTTAGAAAGTCAAATGGCCATTTACTTTAGGGACATTAGTGAGACCATGTAAAGACTACCTGATTCCTTGGGAAGGAAATTTCACTCCCAGCATAACAAGATGGTTTTTAAAAAAAACATTTAACACTGTTTCTTTCACTTGGATGAGTCTGAACTCCACCAGTGTGACTGTGTCAGTGCAGGCATGTTGGTCCCTCCTCACAACATGACAACTGCTCTGTGTCTGAGAGCCATCAGGTAGCAGAGACTAGCCAGGGGAAGGGCAGGAAGTGAACAGCGCAGAGCTTTCCAGCCCATTTGTGCATCAGGACCCTAACCCTAAGTCATTAGACTCTGCACTCAGGGGAGTGGAATGACCCAGGCTCTGTACACCTTGTTCATCAGGCAAGAGTAGAGTGTGTGTCCAAACTCTCTTCCATGACCGGTGAGCTGGGCAGAAGGCAGGCCCAGCCAGTCGGTCCCTCGGGCCAGGGCAGGAAGCAAGAGTCTCTCTTACCCTGGTGCGTGGGGCCGCAGGGCTAACACCAAAAATTCATCCGAAGGAGCATGTCGAGGTCGAGGCAGAAGACTTGTCCCAGCAGGTTCTGAGCAACTGGTGCTCCAGGCAAGGACTGACAGCCAAGGTGCACGGACCACGAGGGGTGAAGAAGCAGCAGCACGGGAGCAAGACCCAAGGAGGAGAGCGGGAGTGGGAAACGGACTTTGGAGTCAGACACATCTGCGCTCAAATACCAGCCCCGTCACTAACGAGCTGTGTGAACCTGGGCAGGCACTTAACCTTGCCAAGCTCGCTTCCATCACCTAAAATATCAGGATAATAGGATGTTTCTCCCATGGGTGTCAGGAGGCTTAAATGATATAAAGCATTTAGCACAGCGTTCGGTAAACAGCACATACTAAATGTTAACTTCTATTATTAGATCAACACCAGCATCATTACTACCGTTTAAAGCAGCTGCTAAAACAGATTCCCAACAAACGGTAGAAAAGGACGCTTATGATCTGTGAATGGGAAAGTGAGCTCCAGTAATTCCAGGGATAATGACGGGGGGTTTTCAGGACCCCAGGGTGTTTCCCAGGGTCTTGCCTGGGTCCACTTAAAGGACCGAGATGCGGAAGGAGCAGTGTCCATCCGTGGGCCCGGCCCAGGTGAGAAGTCATCCTACCCACCCTGCCAACAGCCTTGTTTCCAACACTGTCTTCTGAAGGCAGGACAGACCAACTCAGGAGGAAGCCACCCACTTCCAGCCCAAATGGCTTTTTGGTGTCATTGTAAAGAGTTGAATAAAGATGTCAACTGCACTGAAATGACAGTGAAAAGTGCCAGATTCAGTACATCTCCAAAGGGTTTATTTGCATCTTCCTGGAACCTCATTTCTCTGCTGCCATCTGCAGCACAAGGTAACGCAGGAGTATCGTGAGTGGCTGGGAGTCAGCCCCTGGTTGTCCATGGCAACCCAGCCTCAGGGAAAGTGCTGGGTGGTGAACGTGTGGGAGCCCAGATGATGCTATTAGCTGTTCTGGCTTGAATATGTCAGTATGATCAATGCATATATGGCACAAGAAAAAAACACCCTTCTTAGCCTCTGCAGCTATCTCAAGGCAGAGTCTTGTTTCTTTCAGGGAGGAGGTTTGGCTGGCAAAAAGGTTCTCTGCTGAGAATTGCTGAGAACAATGTGCAAATCTCTCTCCACCCCTTTGTTTCTCAAAGTCAGCTCTGTCAGAAAGCCAACTTGGACTGAATTCATGAAAGCACAAGCCAGCTGGCCCTTGGAATTCCTGTGGCCACTCCTCCAAGTAGCCCCATTGTCTCTCAACTTCTCTTCTTCCTCCTTTTATTTGGCCACTTGTATATTTCTACCTTACTTTCTCAGAGGGACTTCTTAAAAGTCCTCAGAGGGTAGGAATCAGGTTTCTTTCTACCCAGTACTCAGCTAAAATGCTTTTGTGAAATGTGGAGGCAAGGTCTGAAGTCAGTCACCCTGGACTTAAATCTCAGCTTAGCTATTTACTAGCTGTGCTTCCAGATACATTGCAAATTCTTTGATATTCCACCACTCAAGACATGGAACTTAATCACCACCCCCTCCCTTGAGTGTGGGGTAGACTTGCTGACTCACACCCAGGAAATAAAATACAGCAGATGTGATGGGACATCACTTTGAGAGAAGGTTATTTAAAGACTACAGCTTCTGTCATGGGCGTGCTCTCTCATTCTTTTGCTGTAGAATCACTCACTCTGGGGACGCCAGCTGCCATGTCATGAGGACACCCGAGCAGCTTATGGAGAGGCCTGTGGGGTGGGGAACTGATACCTACAAGCAAGCACAAGAGTAAGCTTAGAATCAGATCCTCCCCAAACAAGCCTGGGGGTGACTGCAGTCCCAACCAGCAGCTTGACTACAACCCCACGAGAGGCCCTGGGCCAGGATGACCCAGCTAAGCCTCTCCAGGATCCCTGCTCACAGAAACTAAGATAAACGTTTGCTGTGTTAAGCCACCAAGGTTAGGGTAATCTGAAATGCAGAAACTAATACACAGCGAGTAGGTGACATAACCCGAGATCCAACTTCCCCATGTGTAAAAGGGGGATAACGACAATTTTGAAAATCTTATTAGATAATAAATGTAAATCACTCAGCTCAGCGCTTAGCACGTGCTCAGCAATTAGACCTGCTACTATCATCTTTGTGGGTTAGTATCATGTCATGGTCAAAAGCAAAGACTTTGAGTTGGCCAGACCTATAAAGAACTCTTACAACTCAATAATTAGAAAATAATTTTTTAAATGGGGAAAGATTTGAACAAAAACTTCACCAGAGAAGACAAACAAATGGCAAATAAGCACATGAAAAGATGCTCAACATCATTAATCATTAGAGAAATGCACATTAAAACCACAATGAGATACGACCACATACCTACTAGAATGGCCAAATTGTTTTTAAATAGATAATACAAGGAGTGGTGAGACAGTTGAGTAACAAGAACTCTCATACGTTGCTGACGGGAAAGCACAATGGCACAGTCACCTTGAAAGACAGTTTAGCAATTTCTTAAAAAGTTAAACTTACAGTTACCATTCAGCCCAACAATCCTACTCCCAAGAGAATTTAAAGTATTTACCCAAGAGAAATTAAAATATTTGTCCACACAAAAATCTGTAAGTGAATGTTCAAAGCAGCTTTATTTGTAATAGCCAAAAACTGAACACCCAAATGTCCATCAGCCAGTAAATGGATAAACAAATTACAGTCCATCCATACAATGGAATATTCCTTAGCAATATAAAGGAATTAACTCTTAATACGTGCAACAACATGGATGAATCTCAAAAACATGATGCAAAGAGAAATAAGGCAAGATCAAAAGGCTACATATGGCCTAATTACAATACATTTATGACATTCTAGAAAAGAGAAGACTGTAAGGACAGAAATCAGATCAGTAGCTGTCAGGAGCTGGGGGTGGGAGAAGGCACTTGACTACAAAGCAGCACAAGGGAACTTTTTGGAGTGATTAAAATATTCTATATTTTGATGAGGATGGTGGGTATATGACTGCATGCATTTGTCAAAATTCATCAAACTGCATCCCTTTTTAAAAAGAGCAAATTTTACTGTGAATAAATTATTGTACCTCAATAAATAGGAATTTTTAAAAATATGGGATGTTGATAATGAGGAAAGCTACGCATGTGTGGGGGCAGAAGGTATATGGGGAATCTCTGTACCTTCCCCTCAATTTTTAAAAAAATATTTATTGGGGCTTCCCTGGTGGCACAGTGGTTGAGAGTCCACCTGCCGACGCAGGGGACACGGGTTCATGCCCCGGTCTGGGAAGATCCCACATGCCGTGGAGCGGCTGGGCCCGTGAGCCATGGCCGCTGAGCCTGCGCGTCCGGAGGCTGTGCTCCGCAACGGGAGAGGCCACAAAAGTGAGAGGCCCGTGTACCAGAAAAAAAAAAAAAATGTATTTGGCTGTGCCACATCTTAGTTGCAGCCCACAGGATCTTTGTTGCTGCATGCAGGATCTTCATTGTGGCACAGGAGATCTTTAGTTGCAGCATGCAGGATCTTAGTCCCTGACCAGGGATTGAACCCAGGCCCCCTGCACTGGGAGCATAGAGTCTTAACCACTGGACCACCAGGGAAGTCCCCCCCTCAATTTTGCTATGAATCTAAAACTGCTCTAAAAATATAAAGTACTAACTTAAAAAAAAAGAAGTAAATGTATTAGAAATGCATCTCAATGAGATGAATGAGATATTATAGAGCTTTAATTAAAGAATATTTTGATGCGAAAGAAAAAAAAGAAAGATGAAGAGGGAGGGAGGGAGGGAGGAAGGAAGGAAAAATAGGGAGAGGGAAGCGAAAAGAAAGAAAAGAGAAAAGAAAAGGAAGAGAAAGAAAAGAATCTTTTTTTATCTGCCACCAAAATGTGAAAACCTGTCCCTGAAGGCAGTTTGGTACAAGACTTTGGAGTGGAACAGACCTTGTTCAAACCCCAGATCTGCACTTACTAGCTGTATTACTGGGCAAGTTACTTAACCTCTCTGATTAAACTCTGTAAAGTAGGGATATGACTAGCACTGACCTATTATTATCATGATTTAATGAGATAAGGCACAGTCCATAATCCTCAAAGTGACAACTCCCCTCAGCACACCCCACTCCTCAAACCCACAGTGGAGATCTTGTTAATTCAAGTGCCCACACAATGGTGACAGGAGTAGAGGTTGAGAAGCAGCATGGACAATATAACCTTAAATCATTTAAGGACTAAAGCTGGGGGAACAATGAGGCAAAGAGCAGCAACGCCTTTTTTTAAATTCCTTCAACAGATTCAAAGGAAGTCATGGTGCCAGTCGCCTGCAGAAGGCCATGTGCTCAGAAACCTAAATATTTTCATTTGGAAAATAAACGGTTCCTAAGGAGTAGAGGCGACAGGGGGACAACTTTGGCCTCCTGAAACAGGGGGTGGACTCTTCTCAATTATAGAATCAATATCTGGGAAGGGACACAAGGTATGTTGCAGAGGTGGGGAGCGGTGGTGGTGGGGGGGGAGGGTTGTCTCAAGCATGCTTAGTCCAGGCTCAGATACAAACTTGGCTTTGATTTTCAAAACTGTCTTTTCATGGGTGTATGCTGTAAAAGCCAGACATGGAGTCTAGAAAAGGAGAGGCCACTGGGTAGGGTCACCACACAAAGAAAACGGGCCAGCTCTGCACCATTTCCTTAGCTCCAGAATACACTCCCCAGGAAAAGACGTCATTAACCTGATATTAGATAGGATGAGAACCTCAGTTTTCAAAGAGAAAAGTCACAGACAAGCAATAAGGCCAGCTGAAAACCCGGGATATAAAAAAACCGCCTGCACACAAAACAACAGTGCACCTTATAATCAATATTCTCCAGACACAAAGCTGGTAGAAATTTAGATCATAATGAGGGTGATATTCAAGTCCATGGGAGAGAGAGATTATTTAATAAGATAACTTTGAGGCAACAGCCTCATGATCTGCAATACAAATAAACCTGAATTCCTACCCTCACTCTTTACACCAAAACAAATTCTAAGTGCATCAAAGATTCAAACAGAAATCATAAAAGTACTTGAAGAAAACACAGAGTATTTTTTTTTTAATTTCTAAGCAAAACCTAAGCTATAAAGCAGAAGATAGATTAATTTGACTACTTATTATTTTTCGGGATTCAAAATGTTACAAACAAGTTTAGAGACAAACTACAAACTAAGAAAGAAATATGTAAAACACATACAAGGGCCTAAACTCTTTAAAAAGAGCATGTAAAAACCATTAATTAAAAAAATACAGTCTAACAGAAAAATGGGCAAAGGACATGAACAGGGAATTTCCACACCCCCCAAATATACAAATGCCAATAATCCTTTGAAACCAAGATTAATCTTACTCACAATTAAAGAAATGCAAACCAAAACAAGATGCCATCTTCTAAAGGATATTTGACACATATATGTTTAGATATTTTAAAAAATGGAAATTATTGCAAGGCCCATCAATAGATGACAGTTACATAAATAATAGCACATAAATATAATTAAATGCCATGCACCTATTACAATTTAAATGCTGTTTTTACCCATAGTGATAACATTGAATGCAGTCTGTAGCATCTGGTTGAGTAGGAGAAAAAGATTTCAATCTGTGTAGCAAGAGTCCATTTATCTAAAACTGTAAAGTTTGACCTATTTGTGAATAAGTGCACAGAGATACGTCTGGAAGAAAATTCATCAAAATGATAGCAGTGACTGTCCCTGGGTGGAAGGATTTCAGGTGATTTTTACTTTATTTTGAAATCCTTTTAATAATCTACAATGAGCATACATTTCTATAATCAAAGAAAGCTAAGTTATTTTCATTTTGAAAAATATGAAGAAGTTTTGATGCAATGTTCCAACAAAACAAAACGCATCAACATGCAATAAGGCAAATGGTCCCAAGGCTGAGACCCATGCCCTGTGGCTGCCCCTCCTAGCTGGCACTGTGCAACAGGAGGCAGACAGGTAGGTAAAAATCAGGTTTACAAAGGTGGAGCAGGTACAGGATGGTAAGGGTTCAAGAACAGGTTTGCAGCGGGAGAAAGACTCAATTCAAAACCTGATTCCAGGGGGTTTCCCTGGTAGCACAGCGGGTAAGAATCGCCTGCCAATGTAGCAGACAGGGGTTCGAGCCCTGGTCTGGGAAGATCCCACATGCCACAGAGCAACTAAGCCCATGCGTCACAACTACTGAGCCCACGTGCCACAACTACTGAAGCACGTGCACCTAGAGCCCATACTCTGCAACCAGAGAAGCCACCACAATGAGAAGCTCACGCACCACAACAAAGAGTAGCCCCCGCTCACTGCAACTAGAGAAAGCCCACGTGCAGCAATGAAGACACAACGCAGCCAAAAATAAAAAAATAAATTTATTAAAACAAAACCATAAAAAACCTGGTTCCACCACATTAGCTGTGTTGACTTTGGGCAAGTCAGTTAATCTCTCTGACCCTCAGTTTCCTCCTTCCTGAACTAGGATAACTGCCTCTACTTTCTATGCGATATCTTCAGCTCACTGCTTGGCACACAGTAAGTACTCAATAAATGTCAGATGCTTATATTATCTGGGACATTTGTAACCTCTGTTCACATTGCAACCACTATGTTCTCCATGATCTGGGGTCACAGAGCAGAGTGGAGAGAAGCAAACCTCGGAAAATCCAAATATCTGGTCTTGGACAACATGCTTCTCTAGCCCCGTGAAACCCTTCCTGGAAGCAGCAGGCGCAGAGTAAGGCAGCCAACCACAAAGAGGAAGAGAAGGACAAGGCAAGGAATTCCTGGGTGCTGCCTACTTGTAGTGGATGAGCCAACACGACTCATTCCTCTCCTCTACCCTTCCTCCTGGGTTGGCTGGGACGTCCCCCTAGACCTCATGTTAGGATCCTGGAAAGACGACTCGAATGCCAAGGTAGAAAGGCCTTGAGAGACCATCTAGTGCAGCATCCTTCATTCTACATGTGAGGAGCCTGAGGACCACGGAGGGGTGGGGACTGGCAGGGAACCAGAGAGCCAGTACCCAGCACAGACCTTCCATCATGGTGTCCCCTCCTACACTCATCCTTCCCTCCCCCTGCCTGCCCCCTCACACGCTCTCATCTCCCCCATATCTTTCCCCCACTTCCTTACCTGTAGGACTCCTTAAGGGCCCCTTTCTCCTCTGGCAGCCCTAATTGTCCTTTATGGCTCTGTGGTGAGGGGAGAAACCAGACTAGGACTGTTCTGACTCAAAGAATGGCCTAGAAAGAGGACTGCTGTGGCCAACACTACGTCAAGACCCACTCAGCTACTCCTCTGCTTCCAAAAGAAACAGAGCCCATACCATGGTGTAAAACAGGAAGGGAAGAAGAAAGAGACCTGAGTTATTCACAATCCTTCCTGGTGACAGTGAAGGTTACCTTGAAACCCTTAGGAAAGGAAGACCCCGGAAGAGAGAGGTACCAGCAGATTCACGAGGAACCAGCAGACTCCATCTCCTAGGTGGTAAATACAACCGAGATGCAGGGCAGCCATGGGTGAGGAGAGACTTGGAGACAGGAGTACAAGGCCATTTTCCCAGATCACAGTTCCAACTCTTGGCAGTGACTGGGCTGGGGCTTACCTTGGGCAGGCTAACTGGAGTCCTGGGCTTCGTCCTTGGGTTTTTAATCAAGAGCCTCTGATCCAGAGGGAGAAGATGATATTTCATGGCCTCGATGAGGAAGTCCTTACAGGTGTTGTTATTCTTTATCAAAGCTTCTTCTTCAACTGTCTAGAGGTAATAACCCACAGGTGATCCTGGTGCAGAACTCGGCCCCATTTCCCAAGCCATCTCCCTGGGCTGAGTCATTCCTGTACTCTCACACTCATTCGTTCCCATACCGCACCATCTCAGACCCTAAGACAAAGGTCCACAGAGTTACAGCTTAGTGCCCACCTCCTGCATCTCAAGAGAACAATGGAGTAGGTGATTAAGCTCTGGCATCAAGCAGACAGGGTTACAAATCCCAGCTCTACCATTTAACTCCTCTGATCCTCAGTTTCCTCATCTGTAAGATGTAAGATGGGCATATTAAAGTCCCCCACAACCTCACAGGTTGTGTTTGTTTGTTTGTTTATAGGCTTAAAGAGATTATGCAAAACAAAGACAATTGATTGTCCCTAAGGCTTCTTTCCACATGCCTTCTGGTTGGAATGTATTATAATGTTTAAGGCAAATGGCCAGATATTTGAGAGAAGGAGAGGGAGGGAAAGAGGAAAACGGTGGGATGCATCGGCCAACCTTTGGAGGCACTGGGTATAATAAGGTGATATTCAAGAAGAATTATTCATATTCATTATCTTACAGTGCAAGCCTCAGGGAGAAGTGTCCAGTGAGGCACTCTCCAACAGAGCAGTGGTATCAGAGCAGAAAGAATGTCCTGCACAAAAGTCCCACCAACTGACCTCCACTTGGACTGCATCTAAGCTGGGGCTGTGGCTTCTTCATGCCTTATTCTGGAGCCAAGGACTTAAGCAGGTGCTCAGCAAGTGTGGGCCTAAATATTTCACAAGCAAAGCTAAGGATGAACCACGCTGGTACTCTGACTCTCAAATCTCCACCCTTGGGCACAGGTCAGATTGCTACGTGGCATATCTGTAAGGGGTAGTGTGGTCTTCAGAGGCTACTTCATGTCTTCTTTGCTGGAGTGTTTGGGAGCTGTTGGCAAGGTCAATTCCATTCAGCAGCTAACGGTGATTGAATGTCTCCTGGTTGGGCAGCTCAGTGCTGGACCCCGGGGAGAAAATGATGCACAAGACAAGGGTTCTGACCCAGAGGCCCTCAGGTCCAGTCAGAGAATGAGAAGGGCCTCCCCACCTCAATTATCTCAGCCCTCAAGCTGTCACGCACAGGCCTGGCTGAGCCGCTCCTGGGTCCCCCACCTGTAACTAGGAATGGGAATGCGGCCAGGGCCATCACCTGCTGGGTAGTGTTGGAGATGGCAGGAAAAGAAGGATCAGTGAGGGCGCCTCTGTTATCTCTGGACACCTCCTTCCCCGCAGACTATCCCCAGGGACACTCCGTTTTCTTGGAAGGTTTTTTTTCCCACCTACTGAGGGATTGAGGCAGGTAGGGACAAATCATAAACGTTTGGGGTCGGTTAAAAATGAAAAAGGGTGGGAGAGGATCTCTTTAAAAGCTTGGGAAGAAGGAAAAATACATGAGTAGCTACTTCTCCCAAAGAACTCATTCGGCTTGAATGAAAAGCTCCCTGAGAGAGTTAGTACTTCATGGGTACAGAGTTTCAATCTGGGATGATGAAAAAGTTTTAGAAATGGGTATGGTGATGGCTGTACAGCACAGCGAGTGCAATTAATGCCACTGAACTGTTCACTTAAAATGGTTACCATGATGAAGTTTATATTGTACGTATTTTATCACAAGGACCAATTTTTAAATAAGATACGGCATGTTATACATTTGGCACAATATTTGTAAATATTTAATAAAAGCCTAATAAAGGTTAGCTATTAAAAGATAACAGCAACAACAACAACAAAACAACTGCCCCAGAAGTCAGTGTTGGTACAGGTCTGCCCAGAGCTTTCCTTTCTCTCAGCCTCCTCCTCTACCATCAGCCATCCCCAGTGGTTAGACTAGTTTGACGTTTCAAGGTCAAACGAGTGTTTTGGCGGGGGGGGGGGGGGGGGGTGTTAACATTTTTATTGGAGAAAATGAGTGTTAATGAACATCTCCTTCCAGAGGTGTTCTGGAAAAAAAAAAAAAAGTCCCACACAACAGTTCTCATGCACATTGTCTCTGAGCTCCTCCTTCTCCAGATCTAAACCTGACTTTGCCCTAATAACCCAGGAACTATTTCCTAAAGTCTTCATTAAATTTCCATTGTGGGTACCTGACGGAGGTTGTGCATAGGGGTATCTAAAGCCCCTTTAGCTTTCTCCGGAACCCAAGTCCACAAACCGCCCTTCCTCCTTGTGAAAGTGAGACTGTGCTGGAGGCCAGGTGTCCGCCTTCACCGGTGGTTAGGCCCCACTCAGGATAGTGGGAGGTTTGGCTCTGACACGGGGAGCTCAGGTGGGTTCGGTGAGATCTGCTGAGGGGGCCTCTCCTACACGAAGGATGTGCGGCCACCAGGTGGCAGTGGTGCCATCCAAAGTGTAAAACGCAGGGCATGTATGAAGGCTTGAGAATATACGTCCCGACCCCTGAGAAGAGGGCTAAGGTTCAGAGATTCAGAGACCATTCCACTGACTCCTGAGGCCTGTGATCAACAGCACCACAAGATGAAGACTTTATAAGTGCTGGTAAGGATACTCTCTCCCGCTACTACCAACGGTAGCAGTGGTCGTGAAGACCATAGAGATATCACTGAACACAGGGTTGTAGGCTTTACATGGTTTATCTCATTCTATCCCCAAACGACACTATAAGGGCAGGGGCTATTTTCACCAGATGAGAAGACAGAGGCTTAGCAAGGCTGAGGATTCGCCCAGTGTCTTACGGTCAAGAAGTGACAGAACTCAGCTGCTGGGCTGCCGAACCTACTCTTATCCCGGCTTCACATCTGCCATTCCTCCCAGGGACTTCTTGAGGACGGCTGAGGGCTGGCCTACTGCCTTGGCACTTGTTATTTGTCTATTTAAGTTTTATCCTCTGCCTGCCTGGAAAACATCTAATGCCACTGACACTACAAAGTTAAGTCATGTAAAATATACAAACAGAAGAGAAAGTATTAAAGGTGGTGCCTGCTTAGGGAAGGTGGGTGGTCTAGAGCCAGACAGACTTGGATTTGAATCCTAACCCTGCCACTTACTAGCTGGTGACTCCAGATAAATCCCAACCTCCATAAGCCTCAAAGCCCACATTTGTAAAAAGGGGATTTTAACCTCTGCTCACAGGGTTGTTACAAGGATTAAATGAGAAAATATGTGGCGCCATGTTTTAGAGGAAGCAGATGCAGTATGTATTCCAGGCACTTGCAAAGAGCTGGTTTTTACAGTCCTGAATTGGGCCCCAAGTTGCCTAACACGAAGGCAAAAAGGGAAGATAGAAACATGATGGAAATGACCCTTCTTGCTTCAGTTCTGTACAACAAAAACAGCTAATAACTTCTGTTGAACATGTGTCATCCCCAGCTCCATATTAACACCTGAACCGCATCCTTACAGCTCCTTTGGTCCTCACAACAACCCTGCTGGGCTCTAGTATAATTTCCCTTCTAGAGAAAAAGAAACTGAGGCTTAAAGCTAAGAAGTAGAAGAGGAGGAACTAAACCTTAGTGTCTCATTCTCAAACCTATGCTCTTAAACCTTACACTACCATGCCTCACACTGAACCCAGTGGGTTGGTGCCCTCACTCCACAGAAAGGACCCAGGAAACTCACCACTCCATACAACCGGGGTTGCCCACTGCTACTCCTAGGAGGCTTGGGTGAGCAGGGAAGTGCTTGGCTCTTCACATAGCACTCACCTGGACAAGGTAATCCCTCGGTAAGAGAGGGAGACGGACGTGTTCCATCAGCTTTGCCATGTGCTCTAAACGGGTTTCTTTCTCGTAATTGATCCATGAAATCACAGCTTCAAATACCTGTAAGGAAAATCAACATAGGTAACTTTTGCAAAGAGGCATTAACTTTAAACAGCTTTCAAACAACTTCCTCAACCTCAAAAAAGAAAGAAAAGTTACAAGTCATCCACAAAGGTGTTTAGGCTAATGTAAACACCTTTAAATTTAATACTTAAAACAAAAACACAAAGTCTCTACTATCTGACATCAGCGAGTGCTCTCTCTCTCACACACACACAGGTACGCTAAGAAAAACCTGCTACCCCAAACACAGAATCATCAAGGTTCATCGCAAAACAAAAATCAATTCCAGTAGTTACCTCAGGGTAGAAATACAGAGCAGTAACTGAACCAAATTTTACAAAGACTGTCCAAGAGGACCAGAAGCCCTGGGGGCAATATCATCATCCCCATCACACCCCCCCGTCTCTTCATCTATCTCCCATGTTCATTTAATGCAGAACAAAAACAATAAAGATATCCTCTGCAAAAGCTGGCTGTAATGGTGAATGTGACACTGAATGACAGAAAATGGCAAAAATTTCTCCTTGGGTCAAACCTCTCCTTTGAGGAGAGATTTCATTTCTATACAAATCAAAATGGGGCTTCGAAGCAAAAAGGGGAATCTATGGTTTGGATGTTTGCCTTACTCAAGGTTAAGTTCAAATTCAAACTCTGCACCACCATATACACAGAGACACATAAACTTCAATGCTGGTAAGACAGCGGGGAAACCACCACTGTTAATGGAAACTTAACTAACACGGCTTAAGAAGGGAAGGAAGAATTTGGCAATATCAATCAAAAATTCAAATGTGCATATCTTTGACCTAGAAATATCACTTCTAGAGCTCTAGTCAACAAAAACATTCACAAAAGTGGTGCAAGAATATGTGTTCCAAGATGTTTGCTGCAGCGTTTTTGTAACAGGATAAAAAAGGAGACAATCCAAAATCCACTAGTGGAGAAATTATTAAACTAGTATCGATACCATGGGATATTTTCAGCTCTTAAAAAACAATAATAACAATAACAAGTAGTAATAAGACAAAACACTTTCTTGCGCCAGAAAGCAAAAAAGTGCTCAAAGATTAAGGGGGACACAACGAACAGACACAGAGCGAGCTAGATGGCGCTTTTTCATTGCCGACGTCTGGGACAATTTAAACATCAAAAAGAATAATGAAGAAATCAGTTCTGCGCTGACTGGGAAGGGGCCAAAGGAAATTTCTTCTGGTAATGGATATGTTCTTTATCTTGATAGGGCAGGAGCTATGTAAGCATAGGCATTTGTCAAAATGATTCTAATTTTACACTTAATATCTATACATTTCACTGTGTGTAAATCGTACCTCAATTTAAAATACTTTTAGTTAAAAGAAAAGGATAGTAATGAATCGTAACCCAAAGAATAAAAAAAGAGTCCATGAGTCTGTAAGGACACTTTAAAAAGTGTGGGAAGGGCTGCTATTCCCAGAAAAATGTCTTCTAATAAGGTAAAAGGGATGACAGAATAAGAAAAACATTGTTTTGCAACCACCAATGTAATAACTGATTCAGCAAAGATCATGCATAGATGCTGAAATCATTGGGTGAAAAGTTTTTGGGAAAAAAGATATTCACGGTTCTCAAAGTGTCACCTGACAGATTACTTATTCATTACATGGGGAGAGTGGGGGTGCTTCAAACGGGTATATCTGACAAATACCACCTTTAACAGGTGGTCAAAGGCAGCACCACTAATAAATAGGACAAATTTATATTATTGTGTTAGCCAAAAAGTGCCTTTGGTTTTTAAGTAAAAATAAAAGACACATTTTTCATTTTCACCAATAACTTTATTGAACAACATATTCACCGTTTTGTTCCACTACCTTTCGACATTTTTCAGGCAACTTCATAATTGCATCTTCCCAAAACTTTGTATCTTTTTGAGCAAAGAACTGTCCCAGATGCCTTTCACAGTCTTCCAGGAAACTGAATTTTTTTCCATTAAGAGAATTTTGTAAAGACCTAAATAAATGGAAATCCGAAGGCGCACTGTCTGGTGAATACGGCTGATGAATCAGAACTTGCCAGCCAAGCTGTAACAGTTTCTGCCTGGTCATCAAAGAAACATGTGGTCTTGCGTTATCCTGATGGAAGATTATGCATTTTCTGTTGACTGATTCTGGAGGCTTTTCGTTGAATGCTGCTTTCAGTTGGTCTAATTGGGAGCAGTACTTGTGAGAATTGTTTGGTTTCCCGGAAGGAGCTCATAATAGAGGACTCCCTTCCAATCCCACCACACACACGACATCACCTTCGTTGGATGAAGACCGGCCTTTGGTGTGGTTGGTGGTGGTTCATTTCGCTTGCCCCACGATCGTTTCCATTCCACATTATTGTACAGTATCCACTTTTCATTGCCCATCACAATTTGCTTTAAAAACAGAACGTTTTCGGGCTTCCCTGGTGGCGCAGTGGTTGGGAGTCTGCCTGCCAATGCAGGGGACACGGGTTCGAGTCCTGGTCTGGGAGGATCCCACGTGCCGCGGAGCAACTGGGCCCGTGAGCCACAATTACTGAGCCTGCGCGTCTGGAGCCTGTGCTCCGCAGCGAGAGCGGCCTCGACAGTGAGGGGCCCGCTCACCGCAATGAGGAGTGGCCCCCGCTTGCCGCAACTGGAGGAAGCCCTCGCACAGAAACGAAGACCCAACACAGCCAAAAATAAATAAATAAATAAATAAATAAAATTAAAAAAAAAACAGAACGTTTTCATTACATTGGAGTGGAGAATCACATGCAGAAATGTGGTCAAGAAGGTTTTTTTCACTTAATTTATATAGAACCCAAACATCAAAGCGATGAACACAACCAAGCTCATGCAAATGATTTTCAACACTTGATTTGGGTATTTGAATAAGTCAGCTCTCTCCCATGTAATACAACGTTGATTGTTCTCAATTAATGTCTCAATTTGATCGCTATCAACTTCAACTGGTCTACCCCACCGTGGAGCATCATCCAGCGAGAAATCTCCAGCACAAAACTTCACAAACCACTTTTGACGTGTTCGATCAGTCATAGCACCTTCTCCATACACTGCACAAACCTTTTTTTTGCGTTTCAGTTGGTTTTTACCTTTCTTGAAATAAGAAAGCAAAATATGCCGAAAATGTTGCTTTTCTCCTTCCATCTTCAATATTAAAATGGCTACACAAAAATTCACCAATTTTGATGTCTTCTTTTTTTTTATGCATGCAAATATGACAGCTGTCACAATACAATCTAACAAAATTGTTTCAAATGAAGTTAAAGACAACTAAGTGGGACTTCCCTGGTGGTCCAGTGGTAAAGAATCCGCCTTCCAATGCAGGGAATGCGGGTTCGATCCCTGGTCAGGGAACTAAGATTCCACATGCTGCAGGGCAACTAAGCCTGCGTGTCACAACTACTGAGTTTGTGTGCCTCAACTGGAGAGCCTGCGTGCCACAAACTACAGAGCCCACATGTTCTGGAGCCCGAACGCTACAACTACAGAGCCCACGCACCTTGGAGCCCACGTGCCACAACTAAAGAGAGAGGAAAAAACCCACATGCCACAACTAGAGAGAAGCCCACACGCCACAGCAAAGAGCCCACATGCTGCAATGAAAGATCCCGCATACCTCAACAAACATGCCATATGCCACAACCAAGACCCGATGCAGCCAAAAATAAATTTTAAAAATAAATAAATAATAAATCTTAAGAAAAACAAAAAACTAAGTGCTAGTAGAGCCATCTTATGGAAAAAACTGAACGAACCTTTTGGCCAACCCAATACATTCCTGAATGTGATTTAATGAGAGGGAAACAGCATCCCCTAGGTAGTATTCTTTCTAAAATGTTTAACCTGAATCTTATAGTGAGGAAACAATCAGACAACTCCATGTGTGGGACACTCTACAACACAGGTGTCCTGGATTCTTCGAAACTGTTAGCATTATGAAAACCACTTAAAAAAAAAAAAAGGCAGGGAGATAGTTCTAGATTAAGGGGATTTAGAGACATGAGAACTAAATGGGAGGCATGATCCTTGTTTGAATCATGGATTAAAAAGAAACAACCGTGAAAGACTTTTTCTGAGACTGTTAGGAAATCTGAATGCTGACTAGATATTTCTTTGGTATGATAATGGTTTATGGCTAGAAAAGGGAATTTCCTTGTTCTTAGGAGGTGCAAGCTAAAATACTTAGGGGTAAAGTGTCATGATGTCTGCAATTTACTGTCAAATGGTTCAGCAAAATAAAAGATTAAATAGAGAGAAAGAGAAAGCAAGTGAAGCCCAACGTTAACAAATGGTGAATCTAGGTAAAGAGTATATGAATGTTCATTCTTTCCAACTTTAGTATAGGTTTGGAATTTTTCAAAATAAAAAGTGGAAGGGAGAAGAAAAGGATACAACCAAACTGGTATAAATGACTTTCAGTGCTTGATTTGGATATTTTGAGCTATGTCAGCTATCTCCCACGTGGTATAACGTTGATTGTTCTCAATTAATTTCTCGATTTGATCTCAATCCTACAACAAAATTCAAAGTTGAAAGCTATATCTCCCGGGGTGGGTAAAAAACCTCCAATTTTTCTTACCCTAACTATATTTTTGTGTGTATTGATATGTTAATAATGCTTTGGCCCTATTTCCTAAACATATACTTAAGTCAGGCTAAGCATACTCAGATTGAACAAGGTATCAGGAAGGAATCCGTCAGAAAGGGAAGGGAAGGGAAGAGAGATGAGTGGAATGGAACAGAAGGGAAGGAGCAGTATGTATGTATAGTTTGCTACCATTTCTATATAAAATAACCTATATGTGTACAAACATAGACACACACACACACCATGGAAATTCTCCCTGTCTAGTTCATTTTTTTTTAATTATTAACTGTCACAGAGCTATGTGTCTCACCCTTATCGCATTATTTTGTAAACAGTTGTGTGTTTCTTCAAGTAGCCCTTAAGATCCCTGAAACAGGGTCCTTGTCTTACTTGCTGGCGCACAACACACACTCAAATATGTTTTAATGAATGAATGGACAAATGAGTTCAGAATAAGCATGTAAGCAGGCTGGAACAGACAGCAGGACTGGGGAAGCAGAGGCTGGTATCTTGGTGGGGAGGGCAGAGCCAGGCCACAGACCAAAGGATGCTGGAGACTCCTTGCTTTTGCTGCGTTAGGAGGTGAGCAGCCATGGTTCTGTTCTGCCCTGCACTGTGGTTACCCACACTTCCTTCCACTTCCCTTTACTGGACTGTAACTCTTGCAGGGTGAGAAGTATACCAGCTCTGTCTCTGCACTTCCTGCCGCTGAGTACAATGCCAGGTGACTGGTTGAGAAAGCTTTCATGAAGAATGAACTGCAAGGCCTTGAGTAGGTAGGATTTACTGATCACGCCCTTCCCTGTCAACCAGCTTAGTCTTTGTTATAAAAGCTGCAAAGCAGGCTGAGTCTAATGACGTTGATATTTAACCTTATCTTTATTTTTGGCTTGACTTGTCTAACTGGTTCCACTCAGTTGCACTGTTTACCTACTCAGCTGTGAAAGCCACAGCACTCGGCAGCAACGGTGACCTTCTCAGCAGCTAGAGAAGGCCACATATTTTTTTCATTTAGACGTCATGCTTGGAAAATAAGCAAATAAACTTCCAACTAGCCTATGTGCCTAAAATCGCTCCCAACGGCCCCTGCCATCAAAGGACTGGCCAAGGCAAAGGGGCAACAGGTAGCAGCAGCAGCAGCTCATGTCCATGCTGTGTCAGGCCCTGAGCCACACTCCCCAGAGACACTGTAACCATGGACTCTCCTGACGGCCACTGAGTAGACACTCCTGCCCCTTATTGACTGACTCATCCAAGTCCAGAGGCAGAAAGCAGCAGGGCTGGGCCCACACAAGCCCATCTCCAGGGCTCAGGCTCTTACCCGTTATTCTCAGCAGCTACCCAGCTGGCAAACCTCAGCCAACAGGCCACATGCACCTGTTTTTGTAAATAAAATTTCCCTGGAACACAGCCACACTCACTCATGACAAATCACCTATGGCTGCTTTCACACTTCAACAGCAGAGCTGAACTGAGACTCTGTGGCCCACAAAAGCCTAAAATATTTACTGTCTGGCCCTTTAAAGGAAAACTGTGTCAACCCCTGGTCTGTAAAATCTAAGCAGAGACCCTGTGGCCTCAATCATGAGACAGGGTGATGTCTACTCAGATGAAAATACTTTTCATGGGCCCCACGATGAAATAATTGGCTGCCCACACGGCACGCTTAGGGTTTCACTTTTAGACAAAGAAATAGCATCATTTCCTCACTGCTTCATGTTCCAGAACCAATTTCTTGAGTGCTACGAGGTTGCTATGTGGAAAGGGGATGGAGGAAATTGGATTTCATCGTCCTCGGCTCACACCTCCAACATAAGCACAAGCCTTGGCCAGAAAATACCAGATGAACCCGATCCTTCTACCCCACCCCCTAAGTCACTGAGACAGCCAAGCCAGATGTTCCTGCACACTGAGTAAAGGGGGGAGCCCTTCACTGGCAAGGGGAAAGGTCCAACAGCTCACGGGATCCCAACCAGGGATTCAACCCGGGCCATGGCAGTGAAAGGCCAGAGTCCTAACCACTAGGCCATCAGGGAACTCCCAACAAGCTCTTGAATAGTAATGAGTAAGGTCTCCCCATTGGGGTGGGGGTTCATTAATAAAGACTAGGGGCCTGGGTGGCAGACACAGCCAGCTTCAAATCACAGAGCTGTCTATTGTCAATAAGCCTTAGTCTCCTCCTCTCCAAATGGCCTTGAGAGCCGTTGTAAGCATTAGAAATGATATGCAAAACAGTATGCTGGGTAAAAGAAGTCAGGCACAAAAGCATGCACACACCAGGATTCCATTTATACAGAGTTCAAAAACTGGCAAAACTGATCTACTGAGAAGTCAGAATAGTAGCTTGGCTTCTCGGGATGGGGGGCAGTGACTGGGAGGAAGGCCTGGAGCTCTGTTCCTTGATCTGGATGCTGGCTTTGTGGGTGCTGCACTTTGTAAAAAGTTGAACTGTGCACTTTGCATTTGCTCATGTCTCTGAGCTTACTCCAAGCTCACTTACTCTGAGCTTTTTTTCAGCGATGTGTGAAACAGTCACAGTGAGCAGCCAAGATAGATTTTTGGTCCTAGCGTGGTGGTACTCCCGTCATAGGCACTTACTGAACTGCGTTCTCCAAAGGAGAGCAGTAAGAAGGGTAACACTGACTCGGGGGCCCAGGCCACATCATTGTCTGCAGGCTAAGGATTTGGCAACTCGAATGCTGACCTCAGAGTGTGGCAGGGCTGCCAACAGCTCGGCCTAAGCACAGGATGTACTTCTTTGGGCGCTGGATGATACCTCAGCAGCAAGCACTGAAGCCCAGCCTACTGGCTGAGGAGCTCCTGCCCACACCCCAGACCGACCACCGGTGCTGGCGGGAGAGGCTAGGAATTCAGACAGGAGAGCCTGCAACACTAATGATCCCAGGAGACAAGGTCCAAGCCCTTCCAGGAGATAAAATATCAGAATTTGTCCCCTGATGAGAGTTTTAGGAGATAAAAGTACATAAAAATGTGATCATGCAGAGAGAAACTAACCTGTTCTTCTCATTATAACACATACTTGGCACTAATTTAATTTTTTGAAGAAACTCAACCAATTTCTTCCTGACCTGTATCTAACATGTGGCCATTTCCCCGTTAGTTCTTACTCTGAGAAGCCTCAATAGTATTTCATAAGAAGGCATGGAATTCTTGAAAAGTAGAAAGATATTTACCAGCTAGAAAAGCAAAGATTCCGAAAAGTCCAATAACCAGCACCTTGGTGGCAAAATTGCAGTAGAACGCAGGAGTCATATCTCTTCTCCCTGCAGTGTGTTTGTCCTGGAAGGTTGCTTATCCTGCCCCTGGGTCAATGAGGCTGCCCATGGTGACAGCTGAACTTCGTGTCTCAAAGGGTATGCAAAAAACAGGCTTTCTGCTCACAGGGTTAGCTCTAACCCTGCGACACCTCCCATAGGAAAGAATCAGGTGCCTGGGAGGGGCTTGCTTCTCTGTGTTTTCCCTCTCACTGGGCAGGGGTAAGCAGGGGAGAGGGGAGGAAAGTCCTAACCAAAGAACTAGTGATTTTGTGATTCCTACCACATCCGCTTGTCCTCTCTCAAATAACAGGAATTTTAAAACAAAAACCACACGGAGGAAAAACAGGAGAGAAAATGGCAAAGATCCATGCCTCCCTCCAACCTCTAGTTTCCACATTTCTCCTTATTCTCTGGAAAAATATTAAAATTATCCCTATAATATCTGCTGGCTCAGGGCAGAGCCCAGCCCCAGTCTGCCTCTTCACTCCCTCGGGGAACGTCTGCTGAGCACCTCCTAGTGCCTCCCAGGGCTCTGTGTCAGGACTGTGCGTGACACAGAGATGGCTAAGGTACCCTCACAGCCCTCAAGGAGCTTGAGCGTAGTGAAGGGGATGAGTCGTGGGCAAAAGCAAGTGCTCTTGGAGGAAGAACAGCACCTGAACCCTCAGAGAGGCCCAGATGGTGCTGGGGGTGCTGGCGACCCAGAGACAGCTACCACCCCCAGCTCCTGCCTGGCACAGAGCCACAGGTCACGCCAACCACCCAGACCAATATGGGACCCGGGAAGAGCTTCCCCTTGAGAAAGGCCCCAGTCAATGGTTACATGTATCACCTCATTTCATCCTCAGAAGAGCTCTATAAGATAGATACTACACTATCATTACCCGCCTTCACAGATGAGAAAACTGAGACTTAGGTTCTTTTATTCATTCCTTCAACAAATATTTTTTGGTATCTACCATGGACCTGACACCACTCTAGAAGCAACCATAAGATAGTCAAAATTCCTGACTATACATGGTGTATACATTCTGGTAGGCGATGAATAACTGGCCCAAGATCACTCAGCTTGTTAAAGTAGTGGAGCCGGGATTGAATTCAGTTATTCTGGCTACAGAACCTATACTTTCAAACTTCCAACAAGCAAGCTGCCTGGGCCCAGCCACAGACACTTGAAGTCATCATTAACAGTAAGATACCACATTTCCTCTATTTTAAGATGCATAGTTTTAAGATGCATCGGAAACCTGGCTGCATTTTATAATATACATTGAAAGAAACCTGTGGGCTGCTGGTAGAGAAGTAAGTCATAATATAACTGATACTGTGGTTCAAGTGTAAATTTCGCTGAACACAGGTCATTTGCCGACGCAATTGAATTTTCTGCAACTGTTAACATTAAATCAGTTGGATTTTAACTTAAATGAAGATCCCTGATACTACTTCAAATACACTCAAAAATTTTCACTATATTGCAAGAAAAAGCTATTATGCGTGCAAGCGATTATGCCTATCACACGCAATGTAATTAAAGGGAGTAGAAATCACCAAACCTCTTGGAACAGATCACAGAATTTTCAAAGCCTTAAGGGCTAGCGTTCAAATGACAAACACCTAATTGTCAAAAGCTTCCAGCTATTTAACTTCCAGCAATATGTGAGCAATTAAGGGGGAAAAAAACATATGGGTTTTGCCAAAGAGAAAATGCAGGCCAAACCCTACTATTCATTAATAAGACTCAAAATTACATAGCTAACCTTAAACATACCAAAGGGTTCAAGATCATGAGTAATATACTTTCTGAAAAGCATCACATAACTCTGAAGTTACACATAACTTCTGAGAACCAAATATGATACACAACATCAATAATGTGAAAAATACCTACACTCCAAACTGATTCTACAGAAAGAGGAACCCATATGTAAGCATATGAATAAATGAAAGTCACTATAGACAAGTTTTAAGAGTGTACATCTATTGTCATGTTTCTTTGTTTCTGGAAAGATGCAATTAACATCATGCTTTGTTTCACCATTACCAATGGCAAATCAATACAATTACCATTATCACTGGTACCTCCAAAGAGAGAACTGTGATCATTACAATGATAGCTGCCATTTATTGAGCACCTATCAAACACCGTATTTGATTTTTTTTCACCCATTATCTCTAATCCTCATGACAACTCTATAAGGGAGGCACTCTTAGTATTTCAGTTTTACATGTAAGTAAATTATGGTTCAAAGAAACCAGTGACTTCTCAAGGTCATACGGTCAGTAAGCTGAGTGTGGAACCAGTCCTACCCAAGTCCAAAACCCAAGTGGTTTCCAGGGCACTATACTGCCCCTCCCTACTAACAACCCACCTCCACCCCTGTCCTGGCATAGCACGCATAGATAAGCCCTCACCTAAAACTTACTATGATCTCAGAGAAGGATGGGCCAGGATGAATTTAAGATCGAAGGGTCTCCCTCTCAATCCAACACCCTAAGTTGATTCAAATCCTGCTACTTATGTGCCTGCTTCCATTTTCTCAAACTACACTTGAGGACATGATTAAGCAGACCCTAAACTGGCCAACAGCCCAACATTCACAGAGCCAAATGACTGGTTCATTCCGTCAAATTGTGCCAATTTGGTAGCACAGTCCAGAGAAGAAAGTACACAAGCTTAGCAAGAAGCGAGGAAAGCCTCTCCATTTCTGAGGCTGGGGCAGGAAGGGGCCTGTGGCCTGGCCAGAAGCATTCTTTCCCCTGGAGGTGCTGTTTCACATCAGCTAATGGAAGCAGAGACCTCCCTAAGCCTACGGAAGAGTCCAGCTTGTGCCAGTCACCTTCTGGGGATCCCCCTGAAGTCTCAGGACAGCCCATAGTTCCAACTGACAACTGCTTTTCTTCTTGATCAGACTTTTGCAGGACAACAGGCAGGGGCTTGTGAATTTCACATCCATTCTCTGGACATGTACCTTTGGATGCAGTCTCATCTCCAACATAAAATCCTTCTCAAGGGCTTTTCCTTGAATATTCCCTCAGGAAAGGGCCTCAAGCTTGGATGCTGAGATTGGACTAGGACAATTCAAGAAACATTTACTGAGTATCTCTGAGGCTACAGAGGTGAGTACGGTGTGGTCCCCACCATCAGGGAACTCACAAGTGAGTGGAGGAGGTAAGACCAGCTCAGAACTAACTACAATATAAAGCAGAACAAGGTTAAGTGTTATCCCAGAGGAAAAAGGGATTAATTCCAGATGCACAGTCAATAATCAATTCAGCTAACACTGACTAGGCACCCACTAGGCAGCAGGTACTATACTAGGCATTTTATATACCTTATCCCATTCAATCCCCACAACCACCCTGTGGAACATGTTCTATTACTACCCACACTTTACAAAATGAGGAAGTAGATGGAGAAGCAAAATATCTTGCCCAAGGTCATATAACTGATTTGTAAATACTAGAGATGAGATTTGGACCCCAGTGGCCAACATGGAAGCGTATGTTATTTCCAGTATAGTAGACTGAATCTCCTGGAGTAAAGAAATTCTTCCTGGTAGAAGAAAAATCTGAATTGTTTGGGAATTCAACCAGGTGAAGAGGGAAGTAGAGAATATTCCTAGCATAGGGTCAGAGATGAGGAAGGCTGGGAAGTAGGATAGATCAGCAGTCACAGACCAGCTACAGCAGGGGCAGAAGTCAAGCTTCTAGCACAGAGGAAGAGGTGTGTGGTCAGTGAGTCAGGGGACTGGGGTCAGGAGACCTGGGTCTTAGTCCTGGCTTGGCCACTGAAAAACTGTGTGTGACCTTCAGCAGTTTCTATCCCCTCTCTGGGGCTCGGTTTCCTCATCAGTAAAAATTCCAATTCCCTATCGGAGTAGATGTTCCCCAAAGGTATGCTCTGGCTTAAATGCTCAGTGATACTCACAAGAGGCTGTGTGGGACTGTGGTTAAGACCAGGTGACATGCAAACCAGCTGAGTGACCTTGAACAAGCTAATTAAATCCTCTGAGTCTGTTTCCTCATCTGTAATGTGAGGACAACAGCGATGCCTGCTTCACAGGGCTGAGGTGAAGGCTGAGTGAACTGAAGAACATCAAGCACTTAGCACAGGGCTTGGCAAACGCTTAAGAATGGGAGGCAAAAAAAAAAAAAAGGGAGGCAGCTTTGTCGCCATCATCATCATCATCACCATCACTCCTTCTTTAAAGGGTCCATAAAGTGAATGTAGCAGTCGTGGGCCAGAAAGCCTTTTTTTAAAAAAAAAAAAAAAAAAAGGGACAAAAAAATAAGATCTTTTTTTTTATTTGAAAAAGAGAAAAGGCCTCATTGAACCACAAGTCCTTCCCATGACCACCTCACGAGAGAGGCTCCTGTTTCAAAGAAGGGCCATGTCATACCTTCTCTTCTGAAGAAACGGTCAGCTTGTCACTGGATATCAAGCTGCACACCTGGTCCAGACTTAGGCTAAGAAATTCTTCCCCCAGCATCACCTCTGGAAAGTGCTGCTCTGTTCCAAAAAAAGCAGAAGTTCAGAAAACAAAGTTATAACACACTCCTGCCCTTCCATGAACCAAGGCCATGACAATCTGTGGGATTCAGAGCAGAGTCCTGGGAGCTCTGGGGGAGGCAGGAGGCAGAGAGAAAGGCAGACATCCTGGCTGGAGGGAAACCAGCCTCTTAATTCAGCAGCAAAGGCATCCCCCTGTGTGACCCTCTGTCCTGAACATCATCACAGAGGAAAATGGGGCAGAGAGATGCGCGGTTATATTTTTTCCATGCTCCATGAGATTAATAATGGTGTTGCAGAGAAGCCTCACAGGGGCCTGCCTACTTAATTGAGCTCATTTCCCCTCAAGGCACAGGCTGGCGGAGTTGCAGACGGTGCCCCCTGCAGCTCAGCCAAACAAAAGTGGGTCAGAACTGCTGTGTAGCTCAAAGTCTCTGGGGGTTCTGGTAGGAAGTCAACATTAGAAGGCTGGCAGAAGGGTTCATCCCATCTTGCCCAAGTCAAGCCTGCTACAGTGAGAATCTGGTTCACAAGAAGGCTCAACTAAGCTTTTGTCCAGGTGTGGCACCAACACAGCTGGCACCACCACCACTGGGAACAGTCCACAGCAGCTGAGCCTATAGAGGCTATAAGATGGAGGGGAGTTTGGGGACAACTAGAACAAGATAAAACTCACAGGCCCGAGGACCACACAAGGGAAATGCCAAGGACAATTCCTACCCTGACATTCGCCCAGGCCACCATCCTGCTATTACAGAGGCATTTGCCAGTGAAAGAGCGTGCACTTCAGAAAGAAGGACCTAGATTCAAGTCCCGGCTTTGTCATTTATGAGTTGTGTCTTTGAGCCAATGGCATCACTTCCCTGGGTCTCATTATCCCCATCTGTACAATGGAGGTAAAAACCACGTCTCACTCCCTCCCATGCTCTGATGAGAGAGGAATTGAGAACGTGTTTTGCAAGCTCCTTCAAAGTGAACCAGCCCAACGGCTGACAATTCCTGGTGTAGCAGACTCTAGAGGTCACAGCGTCCTTTGTCATTTGCCCCATACCTTGCTCCCTCCTCGGTTCTCACAACCCTGCACCATCGCCCCAGGAGCATCTGTGCTCCTTGCCCTCCAGGCCTCTCCCCTTCCTTCTGTGGTGGCCCCGCTCTGCCCTGAGAGCTTCTTGGATAATTCCAGAAGCTCCCCACCCCCCACTTGGCCTGGCTGGCTCCTGGAGTGAGATTCTGAGTCCCTCCATGCCTGGGAGGCTGCTGAAACATCAACTCTGCTGCAGCTGCACAATGAAAAGGAAAATCAGAGCATGCTAATCACACTCATCAGCTTCTTAAAAACCAAACAAATGAAGAACTAAGGTTTAAATCATTTTCTTGCAAAAATCATTTTTAACTTTTTATGTTGTAAGAATTTCAGATCCAAAGAATTCCCATATGCCTTTCATCCAGATTCCCTAAATGTTAATACTTTACTCTCAATGACTGAGTTATAAATAATCTTTTCCATCTTTCACTGGACAAAGAGGGCTCCCCACTTTCTCCCCACCAGCCTAAGGATATAACTGAAGCCACTATTAAAGCTCACCCGTCCTGAGGCTCAGGGGATGCTTGTACAAGACAAGACAAATTTAAAAGTCAGATCTTTTACAAACGGAAGCAGCTGTCAAAACATAAGAAGCTGGCCTTACTTCTCTATATGTCAACAGAAAAAAGCCTTTAGTTAAAGCATAGATTTTAAGTATGACATTCAAAACACCTCCCTAACTATGGGAATATTTAAGACTAGATAGTTATTTTTAAAGTGTCCATTCCTAAAGATTTTTAAATAAAAGCAAGTAAACAATTTTTTTTGGACAATGGGAATTCATTCTTGGCCTGGAGGCTTGGAAAGTAACAGGATTCTCCCTATACACTCTTTCTAGCCCAAGAAGTCTTTGGACCAGAGTCTCTCAATGTGTTGGCAACACCCAAGAAACAGCAGAGAGAAAACTGACAAAGTATAGGACAGGGAGGTTCTGTGGACCAGCCTCGGCTGAGCTCACCAGGTGAGTCAGCCTACATCCCTGTGGCCCAGAGCCATACCTGGTCTTCCCACCTTTATCTTTGGTTGACTGAAAAACCTAACATTTGGAGGAGTGAAAAGAACAGGAGGAGGTGAGAAAGTAAAATTCTGAGCTGTAAGGAATTCTTCCTCAGAGCTCAGAAAGCCAAAAGTAGATGAGCTTGGGTTTTGAAAAGGAGGAAAATAGAAGTGCAGTGATGTGTACCCTAGGTGACTTGGTGAACAAACCAGAAGTCCTCAAAGATAAACCAAGGCAGGAAGTAGTCAGCCCCCCACACCTCCCCATCTCTCACACTCTGTGGCATTGCAGGATGTGAATCTGGGTCCCTTCTCTCTGAAGTCAGCTGCTTATTTGCCCATCAGGAACCTCCCACTGAAAACCTTCAGAAATCCTCCCAGGAAGGAGCATCTGGTGGGGAGGAGGCAACAAGGGAGGTATTGGGCAGGAGCTTCTCACCCAGGGCTGGCACCCCGAGATCCAGGAGATTTGCGAGGCATGAACAGGGGGACACAAAGAAGGGGCCCAGACAAAAACTCCTTCCCTTCCCCCTTTGGTCTGAGGACACAGGGCCCAGAGTCTGGGGACCAGAGCCCCCTTTCTGTTAGCAACACTCAAGACACAACAGGACAGAAAAAACAGGAACAGGATACTCTGGCTAACTCAGTTTCCTGGGAGACAGGAGCTCCCCAGAAGACTTTGTACCCAAGTCAGCACTCTTCCCAGCCTCTTCCTGGAAAGAACCCACTATGCTACCAGAAGATACCGCCCTGAGAATCAGCTTCTACCTTTAACACTTGTTTGTTTGTTTGGAGATTTTTTTAAATTTGTTTTGCTTTGCTGTGAATGTATTAAGGGAGAATGTAGTGACAAACTGTGGCTAACAATCAGAAGACCTGGGTTCAAGTCCCAGCTCCACCTCTTACAGTCACTTCTTTCCAGGCTTTGGCTTCATGAATCATAAAATGGGATGGTAATGCCTGACCTCAGTCTCCAGGTTGTTTTGAAGTTCAAAAATGATACTATGTATTAGCCCATTTTGAGATCTATAAGAAACTCTTTAGAAATGAAGGAGGAATATTATGCGCCCATGTTCCTGAGTCACGAAGTCCAGTTCTGTGGGCAGGACTGCTCTCCAACAGAGAAGCGTTTCCGCAGCATCAGAGTCATCCTTTGAGACTGCAGGTCCTGCAGGCAAGGCTGTGGACCTCAAAGGTCTTAAGAGACCCACTCTATTCCACTGAGTTCCACAAACTTTCTAGTGATATAAGTTACTCAATTTCTTCAGATGAGAATACCGAAGGCTTCAGAATTCTCATCTATTAAATAGAGAGAATAATAGCACCTATCTCATAGAGGTGTTATGGGCATTAGATAAGCAAATATATGTAACTCACATTTCCTGAGACCATTGTAAGTGCTCAATAACTCTTCATACATGATGTGCCAAATACAGTGTTTCTTCAAAAATGAAGAAAGCAGAGCCGATGCCTACAAGGAGGCCACTGGCTTACAAAAGGGTAAAACAAGGCACCAGCAACTTCAACCCAAAGTCCACAGGGCCGTGACTGGGAGAGGCACTCCAAGTTAATAAAGGCAGGCAAATTCAGAGCATGACTAGAGAACAGCAATAGCTCAGTCTAGCTAGAGGGTAGGCTGTGTCTTCTTCATTCATCTAACAAATATGTACAGAGCATCCTGTGCCAGGCTCCCAGAGATGCAGGAGAGACAGGCAAGGCTCAATCTTGGGGGACGGGTGAAATATGCAGGGGTGTAGTATCTTTCAACCATGGGCTAGCCCCTTGAAGGGGGACTCTCCAAAATAAACTCTAACTTTTCTTGTCTTTTTGCTTTTTTTTCCTTTAGGGAGGAGTGTAAACAGGAAAAAAGAAAAAGTCAATTAATTAACCATTCTGACTGAGAGTCCCAATTAACCAGGCTTCACTATAAGTAGCAAACACTGTTTAGGATCCAAGTTTTGGAATGGAAATAGTGAGTTGTTTAAGTTATTAGGTATTTAATTTTTCTCTTCATTTGACTAAGTTTTTGCTTATGGAATATAAAGGGAAAACATGATTTAAGAGATTATAATAGCAACAAAAAATCATAACATTAAGAGAAAATGCAGAATACAAATTTATAGATACTGTTTGGTCACAAATATGTAAGTCTAGAATTTCAGGATTAAAAGATAGCTCTTTATTTCCCCTCTGTACTCAAATAAAAAGTATTATTATAAATATTTTAAAAATCCAAGTTTTGGAAACACTGCTTTGGGAAAGATCTCCAGGGTTCTCCCTACTTGCTGCAAATAATAATAAAGCCTTCCTTCTCCAAAAAAAAAAAAAAATCCAAGTTTTGATTAATGAAACATTAATGGATCTGTTCCTGTCCATTTGGATGAGAAATTTTGGAGAAGGGGAGGGGCACCAGACAACTGCAAATCCTTTCCCTGGCAAGCAACACGCGCATATCTTCCCAATGTTGAAAGGATGAGGAAATTGGGTGGCACATTCCTAGGAAAGGGGGCATATTTGGGTCTTTTCAAGGAAGCAGGCCTGGAGAAAGTTAATGGCTCTTCCTAAAAACAGCTGACACTGTACTAGGTATTTTACATATATTATGTCACTTATATCTTCCAAAAGCCCAGCTGAAGTGAATATCAATATCTCCATTTTACAGATGGAGAAAGGGAGGCTTGGAAAGCCTCAGTTATGAGCTTAGTATCATACGGCAGTAAAGTGGTAGAGCCAGGTTTTGAAATTAAGGCTATCTGAATATAATAACAAACATTCTGATAAGTATTATAGTCCTCAAGACAATAAAAACTTGTCCTGAGCAGGCCATTTTGGTAAAATTCAATATAGACATCAGAGCACCCTAAGAATCCCTCTTAGGGATACTGCAGAGAGAGAAAGAAATAGGAACCTAAAGATATTTCTTTAAAAAAAAATCTTAGAGTAGTAGTGTTCTAAACATTTTGGCATCAGACCTGGATTCAAATCTCAGACCCAACCCTTGGATTGAAATCTTTCTCTAATCCACCTGTCTTCCAGGCTAGATGCCGTGATATTCTTCTGTGTTCCCAAAGCCACCCAAATAGGAAATTTAAATGTTCATACTGCTAGTCACCCTGTCCTACCACCTGAGGTCTTCCTCTCATACTGGGACTATGAGTCCCATGAGGGCAGGGTCTGTCTCATTTGAATCTGTCTGTGTGAAGGTGAATCCTCAGTGTCCAGGACAATGTCTGCAGATATTGAGCTCTGCAATTACTGTGCTTCCTTGTCCATTCTTCAGGACTGCCTAGGGCTCAGGCAACCTCTCAAGCAAGTCCCAAGTCCGTTTCTCCCTCTTGAATGGATGAAATAAACCTAAGCCTTTGATCAGGTTCAACTAAACTACAAGCCCAGACAATAACCCATCTATGACTTCTTTGACCTGCAGGGACAAAATGAACCCAGTTATTCCAGGGCCAGTGGCCCCAGCATAAAAGGTATGAGTGCCTCTGAATGGAACCACTGATCATGCCCCCAGGAATGAATGGCTGACACAGGTGGACACACAAACAGAATCAAAACATTTTAGCAGGGTAAAAAAAGAAAACAGCTGATTTAAATTTCTCTCTCCATTATCCTATTTTGGGAGGGCAGAGGTAAGCTTTCTTGAATCAATATTTGGCTTTCAAGGCCCACAGTTTCCTTGCTCCAGGGAGAAGGCTCAGCTCCCACAGAGAAGTAACACAGATCTACCTTGACCTTTTCCCACAAGGGGTCACGACCACCAGCCCTCAGACTCTAAATTTCACTGACTCCACTCTCCCAGGGATGGTGGGATACAAGCTCTCTTTCCACGTTGACCTAATTCCAGAAGTATATATGTTGTATCTCCCCTTTCTCTCTATCACACACACACACAGAGCAAAGGGCTATATCAAAACTACCCAGTTATCAGTGCTACTGATTCAACAACAACAAAGTTCCCTGTTCTCCAGAGTATGGAAGGAACAGGGAAGTTTCCTAAAATCCCAACAAGGAGAACAACTAACAACAAAAAATACCTGCATCTGCACTAATACTTCACTTGCCACCTTCAAGGTAGAAGCAGAGGTAGGAGTGAGGCAACCGCCATGGACAGAGAGGCTGAACTGGCCTGGGAAGATGTGAAAATAAACAGTGGGCTCAGAGCACAGGCCCTGGAGACAGCCTCATCATGAATCTTGGCATTGCCACTCACAAACTATGTGATCTGGAGCAAGTTACTAAACTTCTCTGGGGCTTCCATTTCTTCATCTATAAGTTGGGAAAGTAATAACTACTTCTGATAGTTATGTGGCCTCTTATAGTTATGAAGTGTGTAGCACCATGCCTGGCACCTTGCAAGTGTTCAGAAAAGGTAGAAACTCCCACCATGATCATCACCACCATTATTACTTTATGATGCCAAGTTGGAGGCAGCAATTTCACAAGATGACCCTCAGTGAGTCAGAGGTTCGTGTGTTTTAAAATGCTTTGTCAAAGTTTTTTGCTGCCCTTAGTTTAATTACTTCATTCCATGGTCTCAAATGACTCCATCAATCGAAAAAAAAAGGCCATTTCTCTCCACAAACACGTGAAATTCGATGGCTTTTCCATCCCATGGCTGGAGGGTTTCAGCTCAGCTTTGGCAGACTGATGTGAACAAAATGTCCAAAGAATTTTAATTGCCATTTCATTAACAGGGTCCCATTAATATCCCTCCCAACCAGCTCTGCTGATGGTCCAGTGCATGGCCATCCAATTACCAAATAACAAAGTCCCCATAAACCTGGGCCCAAGCCTCTGAAGTTAAATATTAAGCAGTCCCTGGAAACAATAACAGTGAGATATAAGAAGTCGCAGGATACAAAATTAATACACAGAAATCTCCTGCATTCTTATACACTAACAACAAAAGATCAGAAAGACAAATTAAGGAAACAATTCCATTTACCATTGCAACAAAAAGACTAAACTACCTAGGAATAAACCTACCTAGGGAGACAAAAAGTTTTCTTATGCAGAAAACTATAAGATACTGATGAAAGAAATCAAAGATGACAAAAACAGATGGCGAGATATGCCATGTTCTTGGATTGGAAGAATCAATACTGTGAAAATGACTACACCACCCAAAGCAATTTACAGATTCAAATGCAATCCCTATCAAATTACCAATGGCATTTTTCATAGAATTAGAACAAAAAATTTTACAATTTGTATGGAAACACAGAAGACTCCGAATAGCCAAAGCTATCTTGAGAAAGGAAAATAGAGCTGGAAGAATCAGGCTCCCTGACTTCAGACTATACTACAAAGCTACAGTAATCAAGACAATATGGTACTGGCACAAAAACAAAAATACAGATCAATGGAACAGGATAGAAAGTCCAGAGATAAACCCACACACATATGGTCGCCTAATTTATGACAAAGGAGGCCAGAATATACAATGGAGCAAAGACAGCCTCTTCAATAAGTGGTGCTGGGAAAACTGAACAGCTACATGTAAAAGAATGAAATTAGAACACTCCCTAACACCACACACAAAAATAAACTCAAAGTGGATTAAAGACCTAAATGGAAGGCCAGACACTATAAAACTCTTAGAGGAAAACACAGGCAGAACACTCTATGACATAAATTGCAGCAAGATCTTTTTTGACCCACCTCCTAGACTAATGAGAATAAAAACAAACAAATGGGAGCTAATTAAACTTAAAAGCTTTTGCACATCAAAGGAAATCATAAACAAGATGAAAAGACAACCTTCAGAATGGGAGAAAATATTTGCAAATGAAGCAAGTGACAAAGGATTAACCTCCAAAAATATACAAACAGCTTATGCAGTTCAATATCAAAAAAACAAGCAACCCAATCAAAAAATGGGCATAAGATCCAGACAGACATTTCTCCAAAGAAGACATACAGATGGCCAAGAGGCACATGAAAAGATGCTCAACATCACTAATTATTAGAGAAATGCAAATCAAAACTATAATGAGGGGCTTCCCTGAGGGCGCAGTGGTTGAGAGTCCCCCTGCCGATGCAGGGGACATGGGTTTGTGCCCCAGTCTGGGAGGACCCCACATGCCGGGGAGCGGCTGGGCCCGTGAGCCATGGCCGCTGAGCCTGCACGTCTGGAGCCTGTGCTCCACAACGGGAGAGGCCACAACAGTGAGAGACCCGCGTACAGCAAAAAAAAAAAGCTACAATGAGGTATCACCTCACACTGGTCAGAATGGCCATCATCACAAAATCTACAAACAATAAATGCTGGAGAGGGTGTGGAGAAAAAGGAACCTTCTTTCACTGTTGGTGGGAATGTAAATTGATACAGCCATTGTGGCAAACAGTATGGAGCATCCTTAAAAAGCTAAAAATAGAATTACCATACGACCCAGCAATCCCACAACTGGGCATATACCCAGAGAAAACCATAATTCAAAAAGACACATGCACCCCAGTGTACATTGCAGTACTATTTATAATAGCCAGGACATGGAAACAACCTAAATGTCCATCGACAGATGTGGTACATATATATACAATGGAATATCACACAGCCATAAAAAGGAACGAAACTGGGTCATTTGTAGAGACGTGGATGGACCTAGAGACTGTCATACAGAGTGAAGTCAGTCAGAAAGAGAAAAACAAATATCGGATATTAATGCATACTTGGAATCTGAAAAAATTGGTATAGATAATCTTGTTTACAAAGCAGAAATAGAGACACAGATGTAGAGAACAAACATATGGATACCAAGGGGGAGGGGGTGGGAGGAATTGGGAGATTGGAATTGACATATATACACTATTGATACTATGTATAAAATAGATAACTAATGAGAACCTGCTGTATAGCACAGGGACCTCTACTCAATGCTCTGTGGTGACCTAAGTGGGAAGGAAGTCCAAAAAAGAGGGGATATGTGTATACATATAGCTGATTCACTTTGCTGTACAGTAGAAACTAACACAACATTGTAAAGCAACTATACTCCCATAAAAAATTTTTTAAAAAGAAAAAGAAACAGGCTGTGCAAAACACTAGGGTCCTTTTCCCAGTTACCCAGGAGAACTATGATACCATCAGCTGGGGGCAAGGGTCTGAGCAGTCAGCTTCTAACTATGGGACTCACCCTCCCCCAGCCCAGAATAATATATATCACAGCAAAAATCTGGGGGCATAACCCTGAAGGGGAAACTGGACCCAGAGGAAGCAGAAGGGACTGCCACAGCAGGAAGAAAAAGGCCCATTCCAAACAGGAAATCAAATAGGGTGGAAAGAGGTCGTGCTCCAGCCCGGCAGAGGCATGCTGTGTCCACCTTCGCCAGGGGTATGAAGACTTATCAGAAGGCCATCGTCGACCTTAAAAGTAGTTCCTCTTTTAGACAGCAATTTGGCAGTATCTTTTTTTAATGCTCACTCTCTTTCAGCTACTTTACGCTGCTAAGATGGTACCCTACAGGTACAAGCTCACTCTTACTTACAAAGCAGCAAGTTTACTCCAAAATATTACATAAAGTAATTCTTGCTAAAGCATTTTATGTAAAAGAAAAAAACTGGTAACATTAATGTTCATCAAGAGAGGACTACTTAAATAAATTGTAGTTCATTACAGTTCATCCCTACGATGCAGTAGACAAAAAGAGTAAGATGTAGCCATACACAAGGGTCTGCCAAGAACCCCAAGATATTGTACTAAGTAAAAAAAAAATTTTTTTTAAGTATAATGAGTACAAAAGGCTTCTATTTGTGTAAGTTAAAAAGCGTAACATATACATATTTTGTAGGGATACCCAAGAGAGTGCCCTACTCCCTTAAGAGGGCCTGGGAGAAGATCAGCTGAGCATTTGCCTTGTGTCCTGTTTGAAACTTTTATCACGGGTACAAGTTGCTTTTATTGAATACATTCGCTAAAGTTTTAAAATAATGGTATAGAAATATGTCTGCTGACACGGAAAGTTGTTCAGAATATACTGCTAAGATTTTTTTAGGCTGGAAAACATACACGTGGAATGAAAAAGACTGGGAAAGCTATACACCAGGGTGCTGCCCGTGACTCCCACTGGGTAGGATTGTGGTGCTTTTCCTGCTCTTTCTGCCTGTTGGCTGCTTCTGTAATAATCACAGGTGGTTTTGTATTAAGATAGTAATAACAATAGCAATAATAACAAAAAGAAAGCTCATCTTAGAGAAGGAAGAGGAACAGAATTGAGGCACAGCTTGGGGCTATGGACAGGTGAAGGCAGAGGCCAGCTGGCCAGAGACTAGGGCAGAGGGGGGAGGCAGGACATACCCAGCTGTGTATCTGCATACAGAGAAACCACAATCAGAAGCTCTGGAAATGGTCCTCCTCCCCCAAAGTGCAAGCAGTCTGCAGCAGGGGCAGTGGTGGTGACCCAAGGAGTCCCATCTCTCCGCCAGGTCCCAGCTCTGAGGCTCTCTTACTACAGATGGTGTGAGTGGCAGGGAGGCTCCAGAGCACGGCCCTGGGTGGCACCTACTTCTGCAGGGGGCTCACCTCCCTGTCCCCCTGACCCCAAAACCATCCTGGAAACAAGGCAGGATGAACTACCCCATCAGAGAGAGAAGAAAACAGGCCTAGGGCCACTCAGCTCCAAAGTGTTGGCTGGTGTGACCCCTGGTTCTGATCTGGAAGGTCTCCTCGTAGTCTGTAGGCTAAAATACCTCCTAACTCGAGGCATCGGGCCAGGGAAGCCTGTGACCGCAGGGGCTGACGCTGACCCTTGTGTGTGACTCTGGCCAGTACCCACACCCCCACAGTTAAAATGGGACGAGGTGGCTGCTCTGTCTCAGCAGGCAGCAATGGCAGAGCCGCCAGGTTCCAACTCAAGTCAATCGGTGCAAGATCAAAGACACAAAGCAGGCCCACAGCAGTGGGTGGGTGCAAGGGAGTGAGCACAAATAATCATTTTTTATTTCCTTCTCTAAGCACTGCACCGTGTGAAGTCTTACCTTCACACTGCTTCTTCTGTCTTCTCATCACGGTCTCATCAACCTCTGCGTTACCACACTACCTTAAAAATATGATTTTTATTTTCCCTGCTGTGCACAGCTGATGGCTGCAAAGAAAACTATCCAGGAGCTGGTCCCAGGCTCCACAGAAGGCCTGAACGACAGGCAGAAGGCTCTCAGCCCTAAGTCACGCTGACTGAGACAGGGAAAGGAGGAGGACTCATGCGTGCAGTGAGGGGGCTGCCTCCACGTGCTCCTGGGAGGCAGCTTCCCAAGGGGGAGGAGAAGATATCCACGTCTCACTTCTCCACCCCAAGATGACTAAACACCCCACATCTAGCAGAGACAGCTGGCCGTCTGTCTACACTACTTGGTTGTTGGGATTTGGTAATTGCATGGCACAGACTTCAAGGCTCACACTTCCGATGGAAGATGCCAGCTCTAGCCACCAACACTCCACAGTTACTGATTCACAGAGCCACCCTACGTCCAAACTGGACCTGGAAGCCACAGAATGTAGCAGTTAAAAACATGGCTCTGGAGTAAACACTGTCTGGGTTTGAATCCTGTCTGTCTCTTCCAAATGACCTCAACAAATTACTTCACCCCTCTGTGCCTTAGTTTCCTCAGCTGTTGTATGCATTAAGTGCACATAAAATGCTTAGCCTAGGATGTGACCCAAAGTAGAGCTCAGTAAATGCTAGCTAAAAGTAATTCACCAGGACACTGCCTACACACACCCACAATGCTGCAGAACCCAATCACCACGCCCAGATCAGGACTTAGGAGCACCAAGACCACGATATGTTCCCAACTGCATCCTCCCCACTCTCCCACAGGTGAGTCTCACCATCAGACAGTAAAAAGGGCAAAGGGAGAAAACACAGATTTTGAAAGTAGGGGAGAGCCAAGCCAGAAGAACCTGGGAGCCTTTGTTAAAGGTGGGGTTCGGTACACGGCCCAAACCTCAGACGACCTTGTAAGCCAACTACAAAAGGATGTGATACCTGCTGTGTGCATGCAAGCACGTGCACTCTATAGAAGGAGAGGGCTGGGGAGGGGAGACCAGGAAGAGAGACAGAGACCTTCTGGTGTCTAAGCACTGTCCCTTTGCCGCTGCACCAGCAGATGTCCACAAGCTGACCTGGGCCTTGGCCAAGCTCTCAGCTCCTGCTGAAGCAAAGTCTGAACACATCCCTCAAGAAAGTGGCTGGACTAGAGAGGGCTGGACTAGCCACGGCTCCCTGAGAACAGAAAGGAAGTGGGGTACAATGCTGGGAAAGGCAGACACAGGAGGGACAGCAGAGAAGCAGGAGAGTCAAGGATTAGGGCCAGGAAGAGTCAGAGGAATTCAGAATTGGGGTGACTGGGGAACGTCCTTCACAAAAATCATCATCACTGACATCATCCTAACATCTGGTCCCATTTGTGTCCTCAGAAACAGACCTCAGGAAGAAATGAGAGTCTGTGTAGGCTCCTGGGCTCTGGGGCTTGATGAGAGCAAAAAAGGATGCTGAAAAACAGAAGAAATGCTTGTTGACTTGTGGATCAAGGGGCTAACACAGCACAGGGAGCTGGCAGGTGGGCAGCCAGCAGGTCCTCAGTTAACTTCTAGACATTAGCTGGACATGAGACACAGAACAGACAGCAGCTATGCTGGCGTTTGTTTGGGCAGGGGGAAGAATGAGAGGCTTTACTGCAAGGGAAGGAGGTGGCCATGACTGAATCTATTGATTCATATGACCAGATCTGTTTCCTAGGTCACTCATGACCTTCGTCCTCAAGTTGAAATAAATACCAATGAAGACTTCTTTCCAGCTAAACATGGTGGGCTGAACATTCATGTTCATCACTACTCCCTCTGAAAACCCCATTAAAATAGCAAGATGACAAGCTGTAGCCGGGAGAATGTCTCCAAGAAAAATAAAATGGACTCAACAGATTATCTGATATACTGAGAAGACTGTTCAGTGTATCTGTCTTACAAGAGTTAGCAGTTGTAGCAGTCACTGTGTAAAAGAAAAAGCATTTTATTAACTGCCTTACTGAACAAAGAGTTTTCTGATAAAAAAATAATTATAACTTATCTCAGCTGTAGAAATGATGTTAGAAGAATAAAGAGAGGAGAACAATGTATGTATATGAGGGGGACGTCTATGAAAGCACAATTATTCTCCTGTGAGAAGTCAACAGATAACATCTAAAGCTAGTAAGTCCAAAAATAGTGGTACAAACGTTTTATTTAGGTAAATAGAGGTAAATATCAGACAAAGCAGCTTTTAGCTAAATCAGCACATGTATTTTAATTCTTTTAGAATTGCAAGTGAGTGGTTCTAGAGAGCAAGACTTCATGTGGAACAGCAGAGCAGGAGACTCTTATCATTATAAGCCTTGCAATAGTACTTGACTTTTCCAAATCGTGGTCATAGAACACATTGGTCAAAATAGAAATTTTCCTAAATGACAAAGATTTATTTCAAGACCTAGGCCAAATTACTCTTCCCCCACGAAGTCTCAGATCTCCTTCCTCTTCTCTCGTGAAAATCACTGTCTGCACCATTCACCCGACAATTAATCACATTCCACTTGGTAATGAGCTGAACTCTTCTATTGTTAATTATCTTTTCACCTGTGTCTTGTCTCCCTGACTAAATTATAACTTGTTCATAGCAGAGTGCACTTTTCATCATCTTTGAGGAGTACACCACAGACCAGGTTATTAAATCCACAAGTTCAGAGAGGTACAGCCACCCCGCTCCCCATTACCTGCATAAGCGTTGGCCTGCTGCAGGAGGTCGGTACACGTGTGCACGTCTGCAAATGCGCGGATACCCAGGCAATTGGTGGGATGCAACTGAGACTGCAGGAAGTCACAGCAGTTCTGGCGAACATCCATGAGCTGCAGCAAGCTGGCTGCTGGGAGCAGCACCTGGAAGAGAAGGTGACATTCTGACTTGCAGGATCCCACCGCCAGGGTCTCATCTCCCCAAAGCAGTGTTCTAATCAAACCACACCCAAGCTCAAGGTCTTTGCACAGCTCTCCACTACCTGCCCAAGTAAGTCCAAACTTCTCGGCCTGGACTTTGAGGCAAGCCCAGCCTTAGTCCCCACTACTCTCCACTTCATGGACCCTAAGCACCAACAGATTCTCTGTCTCCCTACAGACCAGCAGTGCCTCCCAGTGGCTAATGTGTATATGAATTCCCCTTGGGATCTTATTAACATGCAGATTCTGACTCAGTAGGTTTAGGGTGGGGCCCAAGAGCCTCCATTCTGAGTGAGTACCCAGGCTATGCTTGCAGCTGCTGGTCCATGAACCACACTTTGAGTAACAAGACCCTTATAGGCTGAGTGTTTGTGTCCCCCGCAAAAGTTTATACATTGAAGCCCTAACCCCAAATTTGGGCGGTATTTGGAGATAGGTTAAAGGAGGTCAGAAGGGTGGGGCCCTAATCCATCAGGGCTGGTGCCCTTATAAGAAGAGAAATAGATACCAGAGTTCTCTCTCTACCACGTAAGGACACAAGGAGAAGGTGGCCTTTTGCAAGCTAGTAAGAAAGCCCTCACCAGAAACTCAATCAGCTGGAACCTTGATCTTGTACTTCTAACTTCTAACACTGTGAGAAAATTAGTTTCTGTTGTGTAAGCCATCCACTCTGTGGTATTTTGTTACAGCAGCCCAAGCTAAGACAAACTGGTCCTCCTACCTGGAGATTCACCTGGAGAATTTTTAAAATACTGATGCCTGGGTCTCACCCCCAAAGATTCAACGTAATAGGAATGGGGTGGAGCCTGGACAGTGAGATATTGCTAAAGTTCCCCAGGTGCTTTTAATATATAGCCAAGTTTAGAACCGCTGCCCTTCAGCCTTTAGCTACTGTCTTCACTCAAAGGTCTTTATTGACTTGTTCACAAGCTCATTCACCATTTAATTACTGAGCACCTGTGGGCCCGCCTTTGTGATTCAGTGGTAGGTAAGCAAGAGAAATCGAACCCCTGATCTTACAGAGTTTATCATTTACTGGAACAAGAGCATCATCCCCAAATCCACTGGGACTCAAACAGACACACTCTACTCTCCCATCCAACAGATAAATAATAAAGAACATTTCTGAGTACATTCTCAGCAAAAGGAGAGCTAAGTTTCCTTTTAAAAGGTCATGAGACACATGAGTATTTATACTGTATCCTGGAAGACAGAAATAGTTTCTGCTCAGGTGTGTGTGCATGTGTCTTTCCTAAAAGCCAGGGAAGACTAGCTTGAACAGGCCAGATGGGTGCTCAGACTGTCAGCCCTGGTCAAGCTCCCTAGGACTTTGCCACAGCTGCCAAAGCCTGCCCTTGGATCAAAAACCATGATCGTTGTCAGAGTCCTTCTTGACACCAGCTCTGCTACCCCTCCCTCCCGACCCTGTGGGAGGGGTAGATGTTCTGAGAGTGACTTAACAAAAAGAAATTCAGAAAAAAAAAAATCAGAGCAGAACAGTTTGGCTTGAGACTGTATCGCTCAGGGACCCCCAGCATCCATTTAACCCCAAAACAACCCCCGTGTCCTGGGCCTTTGCTCTCAGCTGCCCCCCTGACTCTCAGGGAGAGTGTCTGGGCCAGCCAGACTCCAGGTATTCCCATCCACACGGGCTTGCCCAGGAAGACAAGGGCTGCAGATGCATTTGATTTCTTGACTCAGGGCACTACAAAAGTTTTTTGTTTTTTGTTTTTTGTTTTTTGAGTGATTTAAATTCTGGAGGCTGACGGTCTCCAAAAACAGCTCTGAGCCTCATCTCTAGCCCTCCTCACCTCCATAGGCTAAGGCCAAAATCTCTGCCCCACTGCCCATTCTTGGGCCTTGTCCCACCACTAGGGTAACCAGCCATCCAGGTTTGCCCCAGACTGAAGAGTTTCCCAGGACACAGGACTTTCAGTGCAAAAACTGGGGCAGTTAGCCACCCTTCCTCATTCCTGCCCACACACAGATGCCACCAAGAGCCTCCACTAACAGTGGTCCTGCTCCCAAGCTTAAAAGCCTGCTCTCAAAGGGAAGCTCTTCCTACCTGCAGGCTTAAACCTCTCCCTCACGAGAGCCAAATTCTAGAAAACATCTCCTCTCTCCTTCCTCTGCCCTCTCTCTTCCACTACCCTATGTCCCCAGCAATACAACAGTAAATTACCATCCTGTCCTTGGTATTTTCTGAACCACTGATTCATTCCAGAGAAGGAAAAAGATAAGATCACCCGTTCTGCAGACTTTGAGACCGTAAGTGAACATAGCCAGGCTCCAAATCTGACCACCTGAGCTCCATCCCCACTAGACAGCCATGTCCCCACGGAGCAGCCATAAACTGGGAAACTCAATTAACCTGTGAGCTTGCTCAGCCTAGCCAAACAGATTCCAGGACCAGATTAGTCTCTCCCTGAGAGTTAAGTGGAGAACCATTAACCATTCTTGCTGAATACATACCAGGAATGGAAAGTCGTGTTCCAAACCCCCAAATGACCTCCATGACACCCGCCCTGACCAGCACCAGCTATAAACCCTAGAGTTAGGGCCATAGGTTGACCAACCATCCTGGTTTGCTCAAACTTTGCCAGTTTTAGCACTCAAAGTCCTGTGTCCCAGGAGAGCCCTCAATCCTGGGCAAACTGGGCTGGTTGTTTACCCCAGAGACCAGAAACTTGTATCCAGTTACACTAAGAAACCCTGGTGGAGAGGAGTAATCCAATGCTGTCCAGCATACACCCTACTTCGGGCGTGGCAAGCCCCCAAGGGTCAGGTGTGATTAGAGGCCGAAATGGACAGCAGCCCTTTAGGTCCGCAGAGGAGGAATTTCTGAGAGTCCAATCCGCCCCCAGATTGCATACCCGCCAAGCCAAGATGCGATCATGCCAGGGACACACGCCTCCCCCGCCTCCCTGTCCTCTTCTCCCCCACAATGACAGCCACAGTTTGGGGCTTAATTTTTCAAGCTCGTGACAACCATCCAAAGAAATGAAATAATAAATACTTTCTGAACACATTCCTTAGATTATACTTTCAGTTTTTAGAACCTCCCTGGATAGAGCTACCCACACAGCTTTCAACTTTCCTACTGTTCACAAAACCCACTTCGCAGACAAAAATGATCAGGCTTTCCACCTCTCCACACACCCTCCTCCCATCCTCTTTGGGTCCACTTCTGCCCGAAAGCATTCCCAAGGTGACTTCCCAAAATGAGCGGGGCTGGTGGTTTCTCTAATTGCCCCTTCCCTCCTTTCTCTTTGATCTTATGCTGCGATCCACTTGCTTCATACAGGAAGGCATGAAGAAAAGCAAAGGGATTCAGAATGCTGAGGAGGGTTTAGAGGCTGGAGGATGTATCACTGCTCAAATGCTGAGTCTCAGGGATAAACAGGGGCCTGGTCCAGTAGGGCTCTGGGGGCTGCACACAAGGCGAGTCAACACAAATCCCCAGAGGCTGCAAAAGAAAAGAGAGAGAAAAACGTCCAGGAGGTGGTCTTTGCTTCCCTCTCCCACAACAAGGGCTAAGAGAGGATTTCCTCTTCTCTTATCTTGCCTGCAACTCGACTCCCTCAAGTGGCAGCAGTAACAAGATTAGGAACAAGAGGCCAAACTCAGGTCCTCAGCTTGGAAGCAAGACTGTCCTGGTGGAATCCCTAGGGCCGTGCTGCTTGGCCCCTGGAAGGAGGTTGAGACCTGAGAAGGAGCAGTTGGCTGGAATCGCCGCAGGAAGAGAAGACGACCCTGGGTTAAAAGCTTTCAGCTTGCCTCTTGCCGTCTCAGCATTTTGGTTCTGGGAAAACAGGCCCTGGAATGACCCTCAGCAGAGAGTTTACAGGTTCCCCTCCAGCTTGCAAATGGCTTCCCTCCATTTTTCACATGCAGGCGCTGTTTTGTTTTTTTTCCTCTCCCTCGGATAACATGAAAACACAGCAGAGGATATCCCGTCACAGAGTTTAGTTTCCTTTAACAAAAACAAAAGGAAATGCCCTGCCTCAGAATGCACCTACTCCTGGAATTTCAGAGAGGCAGGGCCATGCACAGAGGAAGGGTACCAGCCAGAGGACCAGGTGGCAAGGCTACCCAGGGCCTCTGCCCACACCACACAGCAGGGGGTCTGCCTCTGCCAGCACCAGGCATGAGGCCTGGCACAGAAATAGTGCTAAATAAAAATCTACTGAGAGAAAGAAGACAGGGAGAGAGAGGTGTACAGATAGATGAACAGGAGAGCTAGCAAAACAGTACTGTGATTAAATGTGTCACTTAGAATATTTTAAAAATTTTTTTATTGAAGTATAGTGTCACTTAGAATATTGACTTCTCTACTTACCAGCCATGTGACTAAAGGCAAATTACTTAACCTCTCTGTACCTCTGACTCCTCAACAGTAAAATGAAAATAATAGTACTGCCTTAAAGGCTTGTTGTTGGGCTCAAATGAGATAATACATTTAAAGCAGCTAACCCAGTGTTTAGTGCATAGGAATTCGTCAGTTAAACTGGTTTTTATTATTATTAATTATTACGAGCTGAAGTCAAGATTCTGATCATTCATTTAACAAGAAACTTGAGTTGACCACATCAACAGGGCACAGTGAGCTGGAGAGAGCTGGATTCAAACCCCAACTCCACCCCTTACTACCTGTGTGACCGTGGGTACTACCCACTTAACCCCTTGGAGCATCAGTTCCTTCAACTGTAAGAGAAGAATCATAGTACAACCTTCTAGTGATGGTTACGATAATTAAATGAAATAATGCATGTGAAATAATCAACACATGTTTGTCTTACAATGAGTATCAATAAGTAACAGTTACGACTTGTTACCTCCACCATAGAAGGGCAGCTCAGACTCTCCAAGGTATGTGTGGCTGGGAAGAGATTTAGGGCATCATCTCCCGGTCACTTAACCAAGCCCCAAGTCTCTGACCCTTGTTTCCCCAGGTGCCTCCATGCTCACCGCCTCAGTGCACCAAATCCTCAACACACACTGTCCTCACAGCTTGTGAGCAACTCTCAGCAGGTACACCACAGCATAAGAAGCAACCACATTTTCATCTAAACTTTCTCTTCTCAACTTTTTTTGTTTTGTTCTCCCCCAAGGTCACCCCTGACCAAACCATAGTTTAAAGTGAGGGATAAAAAGGAAAATAGTTCATGTATCTGACTGATTCCAAACAATGCAGTTTCCTGAAGGTTCCACATTGTGCTTCTCAGGGGAGCCCCTGAACATGCAGCCTACTCCCACATACAAATGAATGCAACAGGCCCCTCCAGGGGCTCACACGCCAGCAGGGACACAGACAGGTGGAAGAGGAGGCAGGCCTGACCTCCCAGACCTTCCTTCAAGACCCAGCACACCCAACACTTCCTCATTGAGGCCTGCCCTGACCATCCTCATCAAGGGGGTGATGACCATTGCCTGCTTCCTGGGTACCTCCACCCTGGCCCCTACCACACTGGAGGGCATGCATTTGCCTGGCCACCTGTCTCCACCTTCAGACTATGTGCTCCTTGATGAAAAAGCTTCTGTGTTCACAGTGCTCTCTGTGCCCATACTGTCTGTTGGCACAGGGTGGCACTCCTCTAAGTGCTTTACCTATAGTAATTCATTTAACCTTCATGCCAACCCTATGAGGTTAATTACAATTATTATGCCCATAATACAGACAAGAATACTGAGGCACAGAGAGGTTAAGGACCTTCTTGGAGTCACACAGCTAGAAAATGGTGGAGTCAAGGTTTGAAGGCAGACAGTCTAACTCATGACCACCCAACAGAATGGGTACTATTATGATTCCTGTTTTACAGATGAGAAAACTGATCCTTGAGGCAGCATGTCAGGGACGGTATCAGAGAAGCTCTAGTAGAAAGGAAGCAGAACAAACCAGAGGCTGGCAGAGTAAGAGTCTTCTCTGATCAGAGGTCAGAGTCCCATGCCCTCACTTTACAGTCAGAAGACTGAACCCCTGCAGTGGGAAAAGGCAAGAATAAGAGTACTGTGTGAATGAACGTCAAAGCTGAGGCCTGGACCCAGGTCTCCATTCAGACTTGATTCCTGCCTCATCTTTAGTTCTGCATGCCCTCTGAAGCTGCACGTCTTCACGCTGGCTCCCTCCCCACGACCCCTACAAAGTAGTTTTTAAAAGTAATGGTGACGCCATTTTCTCCAGAGTCCTCCGATTACCCTATCTGTTGCTACCTGCCTTAAGGTAACTGGTGCTATAGAGACCACCACTGGGTTAAACCAAAGTTGCAAAGATAAATACCCAGCCAGGCAAAAAGGATCCAGAATGGAACATCTTCTAACTACCTAAGCTTTTAAACACTTTGTACTTTACAGGGAAAAAAAGTTTATTAAATAAACACATGTAGAAAAGGGAGAAAAAAGCTGGTTCCAATTATACAATTCTACAATCTCCCCTAAACAGTGTTTTAAGTTTGTTTGTTTTTGTTTTGTTTTAGTGACCTAAAACAACAAAAAATTTATTTTCTTACATCTGGAAGTCGGAAGTCCCAAATGGGTTTCACCAGGCTAAAATCAAGGTGTCAGCAGAGGTGAGCTCCTTCTGGAGGTTCTGAGGGAGAATACGTTTCCTTGCCCTTCAGGCTTCTAGAGGCACCCACATTCCTTGGCTCATGGCCTCCCTATCTTCAAGGCCAGAAACATCAAACTGAATCCTTGCCAGGTCACATCGCTCTAGTTCTCTCATTCCACCTCCCTCTTCGATTTAAATACCCCTAGCTATTACACTGAGCCCACCTAGATAATCCAAGCTAATCTCCCATCACATGTTCAGCTGATTAGCAACATTAATTCCATCTGCAATATTAATTCCTCTGACATTCACCCTAACACATTCACAAAATTCCAGGGGTTAGGACACGAACATCTTTGGGGGCTACTATTCTGCCTACCACACTGTATGATTAATGAGTTACTGATATACCCTAATGCAAGATTTTAAAAAATTATTTATACACCTGCATATTTTTAGGTTGACATCTAGCATTATTCATTAGAGTTGAAAGGATGTAATTTCTGGCATTTTGTGAATCTCAATATTTATATCAGTCTCAAAAGTACCTAAATGAATTTAAATGTCATGGTGATTTGAAATCACTATCACCCATTAAAAAAATTTTTTTCCATACATGCCCTATACATATTTTATACTAAATTACTTTGCACTTACTGTTACTGCCCCAAAAGTCATTCAGCTGTTTAAATTCTGCTGCTAGACCTAGTATGTAACCATGACCTCGCCCACTCTACTCTGGATGGGAAAGACCAGAAATAATGGAATGGCTATGCATTTTATTGTGTATAAAATAAACCTCAATTTTAAAAGGGCAGGGGAGGATTATACCAGATCACTGTAGAAACTATGCCACCCAAAAGTCTGTCTAGGGTCCAGAGACAAAAGCAGTCTGTACATTGGGGCAGGCTCTGCAGGCCCAAATGCAGGGTGCCTCAGACCATCAGTCTGCCTGTGCCCTGACACCCCCAGCAGAGTACCGTTCACCACACCAAGCTAACTTCCACTCATCCTGCAGTCCTCAGCTCAAATCTTATCTCCTGAAAGAGCCCTTCCTAGATTCCCTCCTTCATCCAAATTGTTCCTTTCCTTCAAAGGACTTACCACAATTTGTGCATAAACATTACTTGTGTGCTTATTTGATGAGTGTCCATCTTCACCCCTAGACCACAAATTCCATGAAAGCAGACAATGGAATGACCTCTGCTCACTGGTACAAACACAGTGCCCAATAAAGTGTCTGGCATGTAAGAGGCACTCAAACATCTGGGCCAAATGGAATCAATACATGATTATCAATTCGGCCTCCCAAATACCTCAATCCTAGAAAAGGGGATGGTGTTCTGGATAAGGGAAATAGGTATTTTGGTCACCAGAGAGGTATCGGCCTATTCACCTAACTAAGGTGAAATTTTGCTTTAAAAAAAAAAAAGAAGGAAGAAAAAACCTCCATATCCCACACAATTTCCATTACTTTAATTAAACAGTAAAATCCTTAATGACAAGAAATAGTGTATCCTGCGTCTGTATTTGGCCTAGTGACTCATAGGGTTCCAGCGTGGGCCACACCCTCAACCATCTTCCCTTCTGAAGCATGACGCTGATGTCTCACGTCCCCACAGTAAAGATCCACACCTTTGGGTGAAGCAGTGTCTTCACTGGCTCCTATTTCAAGGCTCCAGATGGCTTGGGATGAGGGCAGGGCGGCGAAAGGAGGAAAAGGCACAGACAACATGTCTCAGAGCAACATGCCCCTACTGACACTCAAGCCTGGTGCTTGGCACCTCCACAGGCTCAGAGGCATTTCGCTGACGAACAGTGAGACAAGAAAAACTTTTAACAGCCTCACAAGCCAATACTCAAAATCCCTGAGATGAGATAATGACTGAGGAGAAGAGGGATCACACAGGCTTCTTAATTCTTCCTTTACCAACACTTTAAACCAGCATGAGTTAAAGACTTTCTGCTCTGCAGCCCAAGCTCATTCAGAGGGATTTTGGCCTAGTGGTTAAGAACGTGGGTCCCATGGTCAGGCAGGCAGGAGTTTGACGGTCATTCACCCTGGCCATGTGACCCAGGGCAAGTCACCTACTCTCTCTGGAGCTTCAGTTTCCTCTCCAGTTACCAACTGAGTTGTTGTGAGGGTTAAATGAAATGATGATGTAAAACAGTGGGCCCTGAATATACAATACACTGAGCTATTAGTTGGAGCTGAGTTTACCTGGACGTTCTCTTCAGTCACCTCAATCTCGGCCGTATAGATGTAGTCAATCAGCTTACTCAGGGTCTGCCCATCCACATCCTTGATTTCTATCTTCTTGGCTTTACTCTCAGACATGTCACCTACAGTTCAAAACAAAAACAAAATGGACATGAACTTGGTGCCTAGGGTGTGCTTAACTTTCACATGGCCTCCTGCCCTGTCTTGGCAACATAAAAGCACTGTCTGTGTTCCCGGAGGCAGCAGAAGGGCTCAGGCACAGAGGAAGATAGACCAGCTGACATCAAGGTCACAACAACTCTGGGTCTGTGATCATCCACAAACTCAATTTCAAGCATTCCCCACTCTATCTGTTGCCCATTTCCACTCTGAAGGCAAATCTATACGTGATAAAGCATTCAACCAAGTTACTACAAACTTGTACACGGGGGCCAGGGAAAGTGAATGAGATATGCACCTGTCCTCAAGAAGGAGCACCTGTTCTAGTAGGGCATATATATAAAAATATATGAGATGATAAGAGCTTAATAGAGGTATATGCAAAGTACCAATAGAACAACAATTTCTTAAAAAAACAATTATTGAGTGCTAACTCTGGCCAAGCACTGTGCTAAGCACTTTAAACTGTTGCCTATTTTAATCAACAACCTATGAGTGTTATTAATATCATCCCCATATTACAGGTGAAGAAACTGAGGCACAGGAGTGTAGGTAATTCATTTTGCCTACAGTCATACATCTAGGAAGGGGCCAGGCTGGGATTGAAAGCAGGGAGTCTGACTCTAGAGCCCCACACTTGTAATCACTATGGTGTATTGAATCCCAAGAATGCAGATGATAGAGCAACAAACGCTGTCTGGGGAATCCAGGAAGGCATCCTAATAGGAGGTCACATTTGAGCTGGGTATTCCTCATGCAGCAGAGGTGAGGAAGGACGAGCTGGATGCAGGAATCGTCAGTGCAAAGACAGAAAAGTGTCAAAAGTATAAATGTGGGGAACAGTGAGAGGGCAGCACGGCTGGTACATGGGGTGACAGTGAGAGGAAGGAGGCTGGAGAGGCAGACAGGGGCCAGGACTTGCAGAGCCCGGCAAACCATGCAAATGAGTTTGCACTTTATCCTAAGAGTAGCACCACTGAAAGGTTTTAAATGAGGGAATGACATCAACAGATGGGTGTCTTTGAATGAAATTCTGGATGTACTGGTGGAAGCTGGATCAGAGGCAGGGAGAACAGATGGGAGGCCCTGACAATAATCCAAAAAAGAGAAGACAGAGGCCTGTGAACTAGGGCAGCAGTGACACCACATGTGCAGTCCCGAGGCCCCTGACTTCAGCCTGCCCTCTCTATACAGTGCACAGTTCTATCTAGAGCCAGGCTCCTTCAACAAGGGCTGCTGATTTCAGAAGGAAAAGACAGGCAAGACATGTGTCTTTGTAGACTGAAATGAAGGGCAACATGACTACTAGAAACAGGGATTCAGAAGTCCTTATGTGAGTGTGAAAACTGAGCCTGGGCAGTTGTTTTCTCTCTGTGGAATCTGTGCACTGGAGCCAAGAAATAAAGTACAGTACAGCATGTGGGCTGCAGACGCCCACCTCCAAGCTGCATGGACTGCACATGATTCCTCCACCAATCCCCAGTTCCCACCCTGACACAGTTCTAGATATGAATGACTCTGAACAGGGAGGAAAGGTGGGGGCGGGGGACCTATTCCAGACGTTGCTGGCTCCCACTGCTGCCAGATCAGGTAGCCCAGAGACCTCCAGTTGGTTCTCTCTTCTCTCTGACTGTAGTAGAAGCCAGTGAAAAGTCTTCAGCACAAAGAGCCCTGAGACAGGACGAAGAGGCAAAGAGGAAACAGGAAAAGACGGTGGGCTTCTCCTCTACCTATAAAACAGGCTCTCACAATCTTTTCTTGAATTTACTCTAAAACAAACAAGAACATACACGCGGGTTTCCCTGGTGGTGCAGTGGTTGAGAGTCCGCCTGCCGATGCAGGGGACACAGGTTTGTACCCCGGTCCGGGAAGATCCCACATGCCGTGGAGCAGCTAGGCCCGTGAGCCATGGTCACTGAGCCTGCGCGTCCGGAGCCTGTGCTCCGCAACGGGAGAGGCCACAACAGTGAGAGGCCCGCGTACCACAAAAAAGAAGAAAAAAAAAAAAAAAGAACATACACGTAAGGAAATCAGAAGTTAAATTCATCTCTCCAAACAGCTACTAAGACATTCACAAATAAAGGTCCAGTTGGTAATTATATTGCAAAAGATCATCAAAGATAGCCAATTATTAGTTTAAGAACTTGGACCTTAAAGGGACTTCCCTGGTGACGCAGTGGTTAAGAATCCGCCTGCCAACGCAGAGGATGCGGGCTCGAGCCCTGATCCGGGAAGATGCCCCATGCGGCGGGGCAACTAAGCCCGTGCACCTCAACTACTGAGCCTGCGCTCTAGAGCCCGTGCTCCTCTACAAGAGAAGTCACTGCAATGAAAAGTCCGCACATGGCAACCAAGAGTAGCCCCCGCTCACCGCAACTAGAGAAAGCCCACGCGCAGCAACGAAGACCCAACACCCAATAAATAAATAAATATATAAATAAATTAAATAATAAAAAAAAAAACTTGGACCTTAGAAAAATGAGCAACCAGCAACCTGACTGCAAGAACCAAGAGACTCAGAAGCCCTTAGTGAGTGTGAAATCAGAGCCTGGCCTGATTGCTTTCTCTCTATGGAATTAGAGCTTGGGAGTCTGCTTAGGGTTTTATAACTTGGGGGTAAACAAATGGAAACTCCTGAAATTGCATGAAAACATTTGTATATGTGGGCAAAAGTCTGATTTTCTGAGGGGATGAACAAATCATTTTCATCAGTCTCAAATGTCCAAAAAACATTAAGACACAGTTTTCTAGATGGTGGGACTTTGGGAGATTTTTTTTCTTGCTTCTTTATGTGAATCAAAAGTTTCTAATTTCTACATTAAGTACTTAAAACTCCAACAAGGATGGAAAAAATGAAAAAAAAAAAAAAGAAAGAAAACCTAGGGCCTCAAAGACATGTATTTTCTGAGAAATTTACCTTATAGGAAATAGGAGACCTATATAAATCATAAGCACTCATAAAATGCAATTTAATATCTCTATGAAGCAGTAGAAATCACTGCACCAAACTAAGACACCAGTTTAAACAAATCCTGAAAGTGGCAGTAATAATAGTTGCTACTACATGCAGGCCCTCAGGGTTTACACACATTATTTCATCTAGTCCTTGCAATGACCCCAGGAGGTACTAGACATTACTTCCATTTTACAAATTATAGAACTGGCATATCAAGAGGCACTTGCACACAGCTAGTAAGATGCAGGGCTGGGATCTGAACCGTGGCCTAACTCTAGACCTCATGTCATTTCTAATAAATCCCTCTATAATTTAACTAATTTAACTGGCCCCAACTAATGGCTTTGATAAAAGTATTCCCAAACAAAGCCTATGTCCAAATTCTGAGCCAACTTATACTTATTACCCAGTAAGCAAGAAAGAAGAGAGATGGGATCTTGTCCTCAACACCTAACAAAGTGCGTGACATATAACAAGCACTGAAAAAATATTTGTTGGTACAGGGAAAGAAAGAAAGAAGAGAGGCTTTCTTTTGACATCTCATAAATCCACAGACTCTGATAATTCTAAAGAGGGAGAAATCATCAAAGGCTTGGTCATTCTTACTACTTCACTCACCTCCACTACTTTGACAAATATTTCTAGAGAACAGAACATAAGCCCAATAAGTCCTTCTCTATTCAAGGTCAACCCAAGAGACCTGTTCTGCTGGTTTTTCTCAAGAGGCCCAGCCCAGCCACTTCAGACTCTGAACTTTCAGAAAAGAGGAAATGCAGATGGCCAACAGGCACATGAAAAGATGTTCAACATCACTATTCATCAGTGAAATGCAAATCAAAACCACAATGAGGTATCATCTCACACCTGTCAGGATGGCTATCATCAAAAAGAACACAAATAACAAATGCTGGTGAGAATGTGGAGAAAAGGGAAGCCTCCTACCACTGTTGGTGGGAATGTAAATTGGTGCAGCCACTGTGGAAAACAGTATGGAGGTTTCTCAAAAAACTAAAAATAGAACTACCATATGACCCAGGAATTCCATTCCTTGGTATACATCAAAAAAAAAAAAAAAACAAAACCCAAAACACTAATTTGAAAAGATACATGCATCTCAATGTTCACAGCAACATTATTTACAATTGCCAAGATATGGAAGCAACCAAAGCGTCAATCAACAGATGAGTAGATAAAGAAGATGTGGTTTATATACACAATGGAATACTACTCAGCCATTAAAAAGAATGAAATTTTGCCATTTGCAGCAACATGGATGGACTTGGAGGGTATTATAATAAGCAAAATAAGTCAGACAAAGACAAATTCTGTTTGACATCACTTATATGTGAAATCTAAAACATATAACAAATTAGTGAATACAACAAAAAAGAAGCAGACTCACAGATATAGAGAACAAACTAGTGGTTACTACTGCGGAGAAGGAAGTGGGGAGGGGCAATATAGGGTAGGAGATGAAGAGGTACAAACTATTAGGTATAAAATAAGCTACAAGGATATATTGTACAACACAGGGAATACAGTCAATATTTTATTTATTTATGTATTTATTTATTTATTTTGGCTGCATTGGGTCTTTGTTGCTGCGCGTGGGCTTTCTCTAGTTGCAACAAGCAGGGGCTACTTTTGGTGTGGTGTGCGGGCTTCTCATTGCAGTGGCTTCTCTTGTTGCAGAGCACGGGCTCTGGGCACGTGGGCTTCAGTAGTTGTAGCATGCGGGCCCTAGAGCACAGGCTCAGTGGTTGTGGCGCACGGGCTTAGCTGCTCCGTAGCATGTGGGATCTTCCCGGACCAGGGCTCGAACCCATGTCCCCTGCACTGGCAGGTGTATGCTTAACCACTGCGCCACCAGGGAAGCCCAGTCAATATTTTATAATAACTATAAATGGAGTATAAACTTTAAAAATTGTGAATCACTATATTGTACACCTGTAACTTATATAATATTGTACAGCAACTATACTTGAATTAAAGAAAGAAAAAAAAGAAAATGTCTGTTTGTTGCACATCTTTTGTCCTCTGTTAACAACATATCCTGTTCTTCCAGACAGATCATGATCTACTCAAGGGCAGATATTTGTTCATTCATTCACTCAACAAACATGTATCAAACAGTCCCCATGGGCAAGGCCCAGAGGACACAGTGGTGAACAAGTCATGTTCCCTGCCCTCATGGAGCTCAGTCTAGTAGAAAGAGGGATAAGTAAACCAACAATTACAAAGTATGTTAAATGCTAGAAAAGGAGGTTCAGCTTAAAAGGTTCTTAAGCAGGGAAGCCTATACCCTGAATTGTATGCAAAATGATGAGCACACAGGAGCACACATTTACTATTTTTTGTGGAAAGAATCCATTGTTTTCATCAGACTGATTCATAATGGTTAAGAACCACTGATCTAACATGAGATCTGGAGGAGTCATGGTTGTTCAGAAGAGCAGTGAGTATGAGGGAAGAATATTCCAGGCAGATAGAGTAGTGTATGTAAAGGTTCGGAGGTAAGAAAGAGCATGACCTATTCTGGGACCATAAGAAGTTGAGTCTGGCAGAAGCACAGCATGAAAAAGGAGGAAGGGGGAGAGGAGCTGGAGATATAAGCAGGGTCTGGACCACTTGAGGGTCTTGTGGGCCATGCTGAGAAGTTTAGACTTCATTCTAAGGGCAATGGGGAGCCCTTGACAGACTTTAAGCAAGTAAGGGATACATCATATTTTTTATTTTGGAAAGATCACTAAAGCTACAGCATAGAAAATGGGTTGGGGGTGAGGGAACAAAATAGGAGGCAGGTTGACCAATTAGAAAGCTGCTGCAGTAAATTAGGTGAAAGATGATGGCAGCCTGGACTAAGGGTCTGTGTCTTGAACTTCTTTAAATCCTCAGGCTCTACTTTAAGACCTTGCACCTAGAAGTCTCCAAGAACCATAAAGAGCCCAGGAAAGCAAGTCATGGTTCTCGACATAGCAAGCACACCACATGCACAACAGAGCTCTTTTTAGGTGGAAGACTGCCCAAGGGGGAACAGGAGGGAGGAGGTGCATCTTGAGGAGCCAGGAGGGAAAACCTTTCACCATCACAGAAGACTTAGGAAGGCTATGAAATCACTGGCTCATCCTCTAGGTCACTGATATAAACCCAACCCTATTATTCAGCCAAAGAAGTCTCAAGAGTGAGAAAGGAATGGTAGAGTGGCTGTGAAGTCTTTCTGAAGGACCAGACATAGACCACCAACCACCCCTACAAAGCTGTATGGCAAAGGCAAGAAAAAGTGCATTCAGGAAGCCTTGTGTTATGGAACTCTTCCTCACTCCTCAGCTGAATCCTTACTGTTTTAATTTAATTTCATGATCTGGGTAAAAAGAAAACAGAAGGTCCTTATCCTTTGCACAGTGATCCTGCATGGCTGTTAAGATGGTTATTAAACTCTCTTACCACTAACCTTCATCTGTCTAAGTCCTAATATCTGGGTTGCCAACTCATTTAGCTAAAGCTGAGACCTATGTCACATGTTAACATCACATGAGAAAAAGAAATACCCTGTCATGTCCCTGAATCCCAGCTAAACCTCCTGCAGGTGAGCAGCCTATGCCATTTAACTGCAAAAGGCTGACCTCTGTCTCCTGTAAAGTAAGGACATTCCCGGCCCTGCCTTTAAGCCAAGGCTATGTGAGAGTCAAAGGAGATAATGAGAGTCTGAGAACTGTGGCAGCAGGATTCAACAGAGCTGCAATGATGGATATCACCCCAGCACTCAACCTCCCTGGAATCTCATCCTTCCTCCACTTGGAAAGGTCTTTCTGCTCAGCTAGAGGCACATGGAGCACCAAGTCAGGAAGGAAATGCCTTCCTGATATGAAACAGAGATGTTTCATATCAACCCTAACCACCATCAGGGCGGCTGGTATCAGAGCCACCCCACACATCCACATGAGCTCTGTAAACTATGATGTGCTCTACACATAATAAGAGTAAAGTTTATTAAGTACGTATTCTGTATTGGGTGCCTTATTTCCCTTACCTGTATCTGTTCCCTGGTTATTGTTATTATTGTTTTATTGTTGTTATTGCAGTCTCATAAATAAGCAAACAGGATCATAGAGGTTAAGTGAATTCCCTACAAACCGATCAGGTGCTGGAGTCAGGTCACGATGGCTCCAAAGCCCTTTCCAAGACACCACACCATCTCCCAATGCAAGGTGGCATTACCACCCCTGTGTTTAATCCTTAGCAAAGAGGCCTCTGCATCAATAACTCCAAACCTCCTCTATGAACATTCATAAAACATTTCTTACCAGTGATCCTCTCCAATGATGATCTAAATTTCAAGGCTGAGCTACTCCAAGTCCAGACAAGTCTACCGCAGATCATCTTGGTCAAATCAGTTGCACCTTAATGGGTGCTGGTGAGTGTCTGAATAGTGGTCTCTTTTCCTAGACACTACAGAGGCCTATGTTGAACTACATCCAAATCAATTCCTGAAAAACTCGCCATTTCCTTAGAGGCAAAACCCTCGGAAACCAGACCCTATCTACTCCGACTAATCTCTCAAGGCCCTCTTTATACAAAGAAAGGATTCTACTCCCTAGTGCTCCCTCCCTCCCTGCCCCACTGCCTTGGATTAAGTCTTGCTAAACTGCATGTTATGCAAAGATCTTCAAAAACATCAATACATCATACAAACACTCAGAACACAGACATAGGCCAGGGCCTGGCAGAGTCAGGCATAAAGAAAGGGTGAAACAATGGTTCTATGGGATGAGTGCATGCCTGGAGGTAAGAGGGCCAGGCCCTAATTTTTCTGCTTGAGGCTAGTTGGTGCTTACATTCCAAGCCCCTTGCCTCTTACCTCCAGCACATTCCTGACTCTCCTCCCTATTTCTGTTCACCATATGTTCAAAGACACCAGTTGAATATCAGCCTACATCTAATAAAAACTGGACAGTAACTTTTCTTTAAAAAAACAAAGCCGGGGCTTCCCTGGTAGTCCAGTGGGTAAGACTCTGCACTCCCAATGCAAGGGCCCCGGGTTCAATCCCTACTCGGGGAACTAGATGCCGCATGCATGCCACAACTAAGAGTTCACATGCCGCAGCTAAGAGTCCACATGCTGCAACTAAGAAGTTCCCATGTCACAACTAAAAGTCTGCATGCCACAACTAAAAGATCCATATGCCACAACGAAGATCCCACGTGCCACAACGAAGACCCAGTGGAGCCTAAATAGATAGAAAAATAAAAACAAATAAAAAAACAAAGCCAATTTAATCAGCTGCTGCATGTAGCACAACAGAGCCAGAAGATGGGACAGCTCACTTCCAGGGCTTCTTTTGGGATGGAGTTCAAATGTCTTTTAGCCATGTGATGAGCCTAAGACACTTAGTCCACATATTCTTTAGAACTTGGTTCTTTTAACACCATAAAATGGGATTGTTTTCAAAGTTTTGGATGACATGAAGGGATCCATATGGAGTATAAACACTATAGTACACAGAACACATAGAAAAGGGCATGACAGAAGGAGGGAAAAAAAACTGACTGGGCTATTTTGGGGAACTTATCTTCCCCTGGGATGGAGGTGCTAGATGGGGGGATGGGATCAAGGGGAATTTTAAGTATTCCATACTCACAGAGAAAAGGAGGACAAGACCAGCCCTTCTGGCCTCTCCAATCTCACTATGCTGAAGGAGTGGAGAGCAACTCAGGTGACTGCCCATCCCAGATCTTCTCACAGGTTGGCTGCCTTTGGACACTCTTCTGTGGGCACTCAGACCTCAGTTTCACGCTTATTACAAGTTATTCTGGGAAGGATATGGTCAAGGAGTGGAGCTGGTATTTGGAACCATCACAGGACATTTGGGCAATATGAACTCAGAGGACAAAAAAATAAAAACACTTTAAGCCTCAGTAAAAGATCTTAATCATACTACTCAAGTCAGAAGAAAGTCACATGTATTTCCTTTTCTTTGGGGCTTTAAACATGCTGATAGAAATGGACTCAACACGAGTCAGCTGGGCCTTTTCATTACTAATTTTATGCATTTTGAAGCTGAACCTGATAATTAGAACAAAATTTTGCCATGTTACTTTTTTTTTTGTACCTGTTTACCAAGGTTTAAGCAAAACCAACGGGCCTCAGAAATACATGAATCTGATGTACCGCCGATGGAAGCATAAGCTGGTACAACTGTTCTAAGTGTTGTGGAACTGAGGCACGTGTCTCACAAGAATTCAAAATGTGCACACACTTTAACCAAGTATTTTTTATTCTAGGGATCTAAGGAAATAATCAGGAATGTAAGTAAAGACTAAGTTGCAAGGATGCCCATTTTAGCATTATTTACAATAGCAAAATATTAGAAAGAACTATAATTTCCAACCAATAAGGAAATGGATTTTCAATTCGGATACATATGATGGAATCTTATGCGGCCATTAAAATAATGATGTAGATGTGATTTCATTGCCATGAAAATATATTGACAATATAGCGCTAAGTTCAATTAAGCAAATTTTCATTGAGCACCTACTGTACGTAAGATCACGCTAGGCAGCAGGGACATAGCAGTAAATTTAAAAGGTACAGTTTTTACCCTCATAAAGTTTATGACTGACCAGGCAAATCAGACAGTGAGGAAGTAATGAGATAAGTAGTAATAGTAAAGAGAACCATAAGCTATCACAAGAGTAAATGTATTACATGTATTTTTTTTGCTTGCTCACATTTTCTAATTTTTATTCTACAATGAACATATGTGAATAGTGTTTGGATGAGTAGATGGATAGGTAGGTGGGTGGGTGGATGGATGCACAGACAGACAGATGATGGATGAATGGATGGATGGAAGGAAGGAGGGAAGAATGGATGGTAACCAGAATCAGTGGAAAGCTTGGGCTAGGCAACATATTAGACTGCTTTCTTCTCTTGATTCCCTCTTCCCTTCAATTACCAGAATCCAAAACCTGATCCAGAAGCACCTTTTCTCTCCCTTTTTAAAATCACCTTGTTTTGCTAGGCACTTCCACTACCCCCAGAGGCAAGTTCATGAGCAAAAAGTGGAGCCAACAGTACAATTTATTGTAATTCAAATAGACTCCTCTCTCAACACTGGACTTTCCAAACCACACAAACAGAGAAGAATGACTGGCAGAACTATCTACTGAAGTTGCAGCTAAATAACTATTGTAGACAAGATAAATTATTTTAAAAGAAAGGGACGGATGAAGGACAAGGACAAAAAAAGAAATAAAAACCTTACTACTAGAGTTTGAGGCTACTCCAAAGAGAACGTGGCTCAAAATTTCCAGGTAGTGAAATTAGCTGGTTTTCCAGGCTTCACTGTGGCATTCCTGGCCCAAGGCTCAAAGTGAGGTAAGTGTGGCTTGGTCCACTTAGCAAAAGCACTGCTCCAAGTTGAGGCCAGGTCCTTCACATGATGAGCCAAGGGGGACATACATGTGAGGAATTCTCCAAACGCCAAGTGCTAAGTACTCCCCGCCCCACCAAGAACCACTCCTGCCCAGCACAGGCTTTGTACTATATCAGGAAAAGGGCAAGAGCCTATTCAGCAAAGATGTGCCTGCACTCACCCATCCTTAGCAACACCACATTCATTCATTTAACCTTCACTTATTCAGTCTCCTAAACATCAGGCCCTGGGGTGGGCGCTAAGGATTCAACAGTGACAAGACATAAGACATAATCCGCAAGCACCCAAAGCTCACAATCAAGGGTAGGAGACATTTTGTTCATTAAAACAATATTTTAGTCCTATTATGTACCAGGTACTCAGGGTACAGAAACAAACAAATCTAACAAGATCCCTGTCTTCATGGAACTGATACTCCAGTAAGGAGACACAGGTAAAAAATATATAAACAACCAACCAATACGATTTTCAGACAGTGATAAATGTTATGAAAAAAATAGAGTCAGGTTATGGAATAGAAAGAGACCTAGTGGTGAACTACGGCTCAGGTGGTCAGAGAGGAGGCAACATTTGATACAGGGTGAGAAGCAGCAGGTACATGAGACCCCAGAGCATGACCACCTCAAACCCCAGGAAACAGATGAGCATTTAGAGTGGTAGTGACCACACTCAGAGGAAGCACAGGGTACAGATAAGTGTGTGGAAGAGACACCTGACCTCATCCAGCTGGCTTTCAGTCAGCAGTGATGGATACAGCACTGCCTGCACCTGGCTCAGGGGAGGTGCTGTGAGGTACTGCAGACAAGAAGCTCAGCCCATGCGTTTCAGGGAATTCAGTCTTAGAAATAATACACGTGCAATAGTTGGACAAGGCTATTTGGCATGTTCAGGAAACAGGGACTCCCTGGAAAGTTGGCAAAGGTACTGAAACTGAATGCAGATGGTGAATATACCTCTGTCTTACTCTCCCCACCCCAAGCCCCACCATCAATTCTGCCAACTCTACCACATTCCTATAAAGGTTAGAGGAGACTCAAGGTCCCTGCCTGGAAAGAACAGCTAAGGAATAATAAGATGTGGGCCAGCTAGGCCAGCCAGCCCTGGGCCAGGCATCCAGAAGCCAAGTTCCACTCATTCACCGTGTGACCTCAGGCAAGTCCCTTCCTTTCTCTCAGCCTCAGGGTCCCCCATCTGCAAAATGATAGCTCAGAAGCCTGGGGATGAAGCCAAGAGTCTACATGTCTAACCAGCTCCCTGACATGATTATGATGCATGACAAAGTCTGAGAATTCATAGACTATATGATGCTACAGAGTTAACTGCAATAGAGGCTGCATGCTTGACTCGCCTAGCTGAGGGCCTGTCATGGTGCTTTGCATCTCCACGGTGCAAAGCAAAGAATCTGGCACACAGGAGCTCCGCAGGGTGGGCGTCACAGCCTTCTTTCCTCCCCCCTCTCATGCCACCACCCTCAATATTCTCCCAGTGGGGCTGCAGCCCCACAACCATGGGTTATTGTTTGCCCCTCACCATACCTGTGAACATCGCACAGAAGTAGGGGCTGCAGGCTGCCAGGACCACACGGTGGGCTTCTATCTCAACATCTTCTGCCACAATTACCACGTCACACAATAGCTGTTTGCTGCAAGACACCAGTGGGAGAAAGGATGGGTCACAGCACCAACTCCCACCCCCAGCCACACAAGGGTATTTTTTCTCCCCCACCCTCCACATTCCATACTATCACCACGGTTGTCATACAGACCTACCATATCTTAAGTTAGGCAGGGAGATGGACTCATCAACTTTTCCAAGTCCCTAATAAGCCCCACATTCAGGCTTTCCTAAGGCACTCAACTCTGTAGAGATCTAACTACTGTGTAGCTGCAAATTCAGGGCTCCTTCATTTGTCTTCACATCTCTGCTCCGCAACTCTACAGGCTATGACTGAGAAAGGGGGACAGCAGTTCAAGGAGCAGTGGGAAAAGCTTTGGGCTGTTAGCTGAGTAACTGAATGAATGCCAAGGAGCATGAGCAGGCCACTGAGGTGTGCCACCAGCTAGAACAGGTATTAACTCTTCCCCAAGGAGCCCACTGCCTGTGAAACACTGGTAAGAGGCCAGCCAGATCTGGAGGACTCAGGTATGTTTCTTCCCACCCAGGTTTAACACTAACATCAAAAAGACTCCGCCGGTACACACAGTGCTCCCTAAAGACCCTGGGCAAACTCCAATTACTGCAATTATTAAGAAAACTGTAACTACATTTTTACTTGTTTGTCACCCCCATACACTATGAACTTTAAAAAGGACTTGTTCACTGTTATATCCTAGACACCCAGCTGGATGCATAGCACACAGTAGGCCCTAAACTTTTACTAAATAAATAATGAAATTTTAAATAGGATCAATCCACACTCAGAAACAGAATGAATATTTGACTACTTTGAAGACTGAAAGGGTACCACAAGCCCTATCAATCCAAGAATTTTTCCTCTACCAGCCTTTCAAGTTCTTATCCTGGCTATTATCAATACAATAGTCAACATTTCTTGAGTTACATGTGCCAGGCACTGTTCTAAGCACTTTTTTTAATACATATTATTTCATTTAACCCTCTCTACAACCCTATGAAGTATGACTACTGTTATGCCCCATATTACTAAAAAGGGAAACTGAGGCCCAGAGAAGTTAAGTAACTTTCCCAAGGTCATACAGAAAGGGAGCAGTGGATGCAGGATTTGAATATAAGCAGCTGAACCCAAGAACCCATGCTCTTAACTTCTGTAGTATCCTGGTCACCACTAGTCCTTGCTTTAGATTAAAGCACTAGAAGTGGGAGGGAAGACAGGGAAGATAAACACATTTCAACTGTGATCCACTGGTAGTGGTTACTTAGCGCACTATACTGGATTGAGAAGTCTGAGGTCATGACTGGGTTCCACGTGACAGGGATGAGATAAATATAATGAGTATGTCATGGTTAATAGATGGAAGAGAAGCTACATATTTGCTCTCCCTGGTATAGCATATTAAACCCTTGCCAACTATTCAGACATTAGTCCAGGTTCACTTTTCAGAGAAATAGAGTCATACAGCCTGGGAAGGCTAGAACCACAAATGCCCTTAGAGATTACCCTATGTATGAAGCTCAGAGAGGTGGCCCAAAGCCACAGAAGCCTTAGTCTTGAACTAGTTCTGACTCCAGGTACAGTACCATAATGCCTCATGATTGGTTGACACTTAGAATGGGAAAAAACAGTAGCTAGGTTATCTCCAATGGGGAAAGGTGACCAGGAAAGGTTCAGCATATAGAATAAGGTACCAGTGAGGGGGCTTCTGGGAAGGGTGAGACCCCTGAGCACCAAGAGGCAAAACCTGGGGGTGGGACCTCATCCTGCAGTGAACAGCACACCTTACACACGAACTTTATCAGAATAAACCAGCTCAACTGGGAACAGAACTGGCTCTGCCCCAACAGGCTACAAGAACATGGACAAATTGACCCCATCAGTTTTCTCATCTTTCTTAGCTGCCTTGGGACATATACCGTGGGGACCAAATGAGATTGCAGATGCTACTTGAGAATAGGCTTGTTTAAATATGATTAAAATATATTGTAAAAATGTATTCCCAACAGTATAGACTCTGCTTGGACATTTTCATTTCTATTAAAGATTCTGGGGAGAAAACAGAGTTATCACTGCTATTTAAAAGTACAAGTAATTTTTTTTGGTAACCAGTATTTTAATAAGGAAAGTGTTGACACAGATGGGTCAGAAATGCTGAGCAAATTTTCAGTGCCAGGTGATGGGCAAGCAAATGTCAAAGTAGGATATCTTACACAAACCCAGAAGAGCTGATAATTCTTGAACAAATGGGAAAGAGACCAGAAGGAATGAGGAGTAAAGATGGAGAATCCAGTCAAGCAAATAAATGAGAGCAGCTCTGATAGGTGGGAAGTGTATCTCAAGGCCAGAGAAACTCTAACCTGGGAGAGTGACCAAGAAAAACTTGCCACAAAGTCAGGGTAGGCTTTCCCAGGTGGTGGGAAAGCCTGTCTACACACTGGAGACATCTCAGTCTCCACTATGCAGGGAAAAGGGAAGAGGCAGCTCTACAAGCACTGCATGGCTCACAAGCACTTCTAATTCCAATTACCAGAGATCCTGTGAGATCCTTTTTTCTGAAGTATCAGACACTACTCCAAAGGACAGTCTTGAGGAGAGAAAAGTAGGGCTATACATACTCTGATTTGTAGGAAATAGAGTAGAGCTGTTAGGAAGGAGCTCAGGCCCTGGAATCAAACTGACCAGGGTTCATGTCCCCTGAGTATCATAGAACTGATATGTGTTGTAAACAAGATAATGAATAGCGCTAATAGTAAACATTCAGTGAATATGTATTTCTTTTCTTCCTTTTTTCCACAAAATACTTCAGTCAAGATTAGAGTAAGTTTTGGATATGGTAAATTTGAGCTGCCTTTTGGACATCTAAGTGGGGCTGTCAAGTAGGCAAGTGGATACTAGGGTCTGGAGTTCAGAGGTGGGAAATGGTTAAGAAGTTGGGGGAAAGGGGAAGAACCAACAAAAGAGATGAGAAAACAGCCAGTGGGATAGGAGGAAAACCAAAAGAGTGTGATGTCCAAGAAGCCAAGTAAAGACAGGGATACAAAAAGGAAGGAATGATCAATTGTACCAAATACTGCTGATAAGTAAGATAACATTAGGGTGGCTAGCCAGGGCAATTAGGCAAGGAAATGAAATAAAGGGCATCCAAATTGGAAAGAAAGAAATAAAACTATCTCTCTTCACAAATGACACGATCTTGTACATATAAAATCCCAAGGAATCCACTAAAAAACTACTAAAATAAATAAATGAGTATAAGGAGGTTGCAGAATACAAGATCAATATACAAAAATCAACTGTGTTTCTGTACACTTGCGGTGAACAATACAAAAATGATATTTTTAAAATCCCATTTACAATAGCATCAAAAAGAATAAAATACTTTAGGAATAAATTTAACAAAAAAATTCAAAACCTATACCCTAAAACTATAAAACACAGTTGAAGTAAATTAAAGACTTAAATAAGTGGAAAGATCTCCAGTGTTCATGAATTGGAAGATTAATACTGTTAAGATGGCAATTCTCCCCCAAAATGTTCTACAGATACAATACAATTTCTATCAAACTCCCAGCTGGCTTCTTTGCAGAAAGTGACAAGCTGAGCCTAAAATTCAAATGTAAATGCAAGGGACCTAGAATGGCCAAAACAATCTTGAAAAAGAACAGAGTTGAAGAACTCAGGTTTCCCAATTTCAAAACTCTACAAAGCTAAAGACAGTGTAGTAATAGCACAAGGATAGATACATAGGTCAACAGAATAGAATTGAGAGTTTAAAATAAACCCTCACATTCACAGTTAATTGATTTCTGAAAAGGATACTAAGACCATTCAACCGGGAGAGAATAATCTTTTCAACAAATGCTGCTAGGATAACTGGATATCCACATGCAGAAGAGTGAAGTTGGACCCTTACCTCACACCATACACAAAAATTAACTCAAAATGGATCAAAGACCTAAATGTAAGAGTTAAAACTATAAAACTCTTAGAAGAGACATTGGGGTAAATCTTCATGACTTTGGATTAGGCAGTGGTTTGTTAGATAGGACACCAAAAGCACAAACAAAAAAAAAGATACATTAGACATCAAAGTTTATAACTTTTGTGCTTTAGGACATCAGGAAAATGAGAAGAAAACCTACATAATGAAAGAAAACCTTTGTAAATCATATGTCTGATAAGAAGCTTGTATCTAGAATACATAAAAACTTTACAACTCAATAATAAGTAGACATATAACCCAATTTAAAACAGGCAAAGTATCTTAATAGACATTCTCCAAATAAGATACAGAAATGGCCAATGATCACATGAAAAGGTGCTCAACATCATTAGTCATCAGAGAAACGTAAATCAAAACCACAATGAGATAACTCCTCACACATACTAGGATGGTTATAATCAAAAACACAGAAAATAACAAGTGTTGATGAGGATATGGAGAAACTGGGAGCTTCATACACTGCTGATAGAAATGTAAAGTGGTACAGCTGCTGTGGAAAACAGTCTGACGGTTCCTCAAAAGGTTAAACACAGAGTTGTTATTTGACCCAGGAATCCCACTCCCAAGAGAAATAAAACATACATCCACACAAAAACTTGTACCTGAATGTTCACAGCAGCATTATTCATAATAGCCAAATGGCCTCAAATCTGTATATCCATACAATGAAATATTATTCAGCAATAAAAAGGAATTAAATACTGAGACATGCTACAGCATGAATGAACCTTGAAAACATTATGCTAAGTAAAAACTGTTAGTCACAAAAGACACATTATATGATTCCAAAATAGGTAAATCATAAAGACAGAAAGTAGATTAGTGGCTGTCTAGTACTGGGAGGTGAGTGAATAGGGATAACAGGGGGATTACTGCTAAAGTATACAGGGTGATGAAAATATTCTAAAATTGATTGATGGTTGCCCAATTCTGTGAATATAATAAAAGCCATTAAATTGTACACTTTAAATGGGTGAATTGTATGGTATATGAATTATATCTTGATGAAGCTGTTACCAAAAAAAGAAAAACAGCATATACATCTGCAAAAAATGAAAATTCTAAATCGAAAAGATATATGCACCCCAATGTTCATAGCAGCAGTATTCACAATAGCCAAGACATGGAAGCAACCCAAGTGTCCAGATGATTGGCTTAAGAAGATGTGATACACACACACACACACACACACACAAAATGGAATACTGCCCAGCAATAAAAAAGAATGAAAAATTTCCATTTGCAGCAACATGGATGGACCTAGAGAATACTATGCTTAGTGAAATAAGTCAGACAGAGAAAGACAAATACTTACATATGAAATATAAAAAATAATACAAATGAATGTATATACAAAACAGAAACAGACTCACAGACATAGAAAACAAATTTATGGTTACCAAAGGGGAGGGGGGAGGGGCAAATTAGGAGTATGGTATTAAAAGATATAAACTACTATACATAAAAGAGATAAGCAACAAAGATTTACTGTACAGCACAGGAAATGATACTCAATATCCTGTAATAACCTATAATGGAATATAATCTGAAAAAAATGAATCAGTATGCTGTACACTTGAAGCTAACACAATATTGTAAATCAACTATGCTTCAATTTTAAGAAGTTATACTAAAAGCAAGAAGGAATAAAAATTTTAAAGGCTAAAAAAATGATACACTTCAAAAGAAAAGAAAAACAAAAAGCAGTGTGCTAAAATGGCTCGTTACTAGTAATAAAGCCATACTGGAAAACAATCTAAAAAAAAAGATGAAGCAGAGAACTTTTTGCAATGGAGAAATGAGAGATTCAAATTGTAAAGATAAGATAGAAGATTGTCGCTCCTTTTCAGGCCTGATGAGGAGTTGCTATTCCAACAAGGACCACGTGCCCACTTGCTGGTTGGCTGGTAAGTCAGGAGACAAAGAGCCATTAGGGCTCTGCTGCCCAGAAGCAGCTGTTGGTCTGACCAGAGCAGAGCGAGGAAGTGCAAAAGGAGGAGGAAAGCTGGCTGGTTACCATGTCAGCAGCCCATTTTCTACAATGCAAGTATAAAGAACAGGAAACACGTGAATTGTGTGATTCATAAATTGCAAGGAACATATGTGCTTGAACTAAAATAGCTTAAAATTGAGGGAGGGGAATGTGAAAATAATGCAAGAAATAACCCTAGGTCCCTGGAATATCAGGTAACATTTCATTAGCCTGACCCCTGAATGGCAAGGTGCTTCACCCTGGTCTTCATCAAAACAAAGTATGCCTCTCTCCAGTTCCCATTAAACTCACCCAAATCAATAAAGTGTCTATTCAGGCCCCCTTTCTCTCCCTGCCTCCCCCATTCCATGCTAGTTTTTTAAGTTAGCCATTTAAATACCTTAGAATTTGATATAGTCTTTGAACACCACTAGAATACAAGCAAGATTGAGGGCAAGACTTTGTCTCACCTACTGCCATATGCCTGAAGCAAAAAATTGCCATCAGGGGACTTCCCTGGTGGTCCAGTGGCAAAGAATCTGCCTTGCTATGCAGGGGACACAGGGTCGATCCCTGGTCGGGGAACTAGGATCCCACATGCCGTAGGGCAACTAGGCCTGCGTATCAGAACTACTGAGCTCGCGCGCCTCAACTAGAGCCAACGTTCCACAAACTACAGAGCCCAGGCATCCTGGAGCCTGCGTGCCACAACTAGAGAAGAGAAAACCTGCACACCACAACTAGAGAGAAGCCCACGCAACACAACCGCAACAAAAGATCCCGCGTGCCGCAACTAAGATCCGACGCAGCCAAAAATAAATTAAATAAATAAATAAAGACATCTTTTTTAAAAAATCGCCATCATAATAACAGCTAACATAGAATGTTCACTATGTTGCAAGGACTCATAAAATATCTAAGGAATAAGCTATTGCTATTATTATTATGCAACATGCTGTTTAAATTAGCAATTCTACTTCTAGGAATTAATTCTATAGAAATAATTGTAAATATGCACAAGTACTTAACAACAGTAATATATGTGCTGTCACTGTTCTAAGCACTTAACTTATTAATCCTCTTAACAAGCCAGCAAGACTGGAACTATTATTAGCCCCATTTTATGGTTGACAAAAGTGAGGTTGGGGATATTAAGGAACTTGCCCAGGTTCACAGCTAGTCAGCACTGGAGCCAAGATTTGAAACCAGGCTGCCTGGCTCCAGAGTCTATGCTTGTGACCACTGTGCTATCCTGCTCCACATATAACCACTGCAGGTATTATTTATTTGAGGGATTGGAAAACCTAGACACCCAGCAACAGGGAAGTGTTTTTAAAAAAAACAAAAATAGAATATCATTCATCCACTTAAAATGAAGTTGTAGAACAGTAACACAAAAAATTTGTTCAACATAATGTTAAGAATAAAAATCTGGTTGAACACATACACTACTATATATAAGACAGATAAACAAGGACCTACTGTATAGCACAGGGCAATCTACCTAATATTCTGTGATAACCTATATGAGAAAAGAATCTAAAAAGAATGAATATATGTATATGTATAACTGAATCACTTCGCTGTACACATGAAACTAACACAACATTGTAAATCAACTGTACTCCAATAAAATTAAAATATTTTTTAAATAAATAAAATAAAAATCACCCATAGGAAAAAAAATCTGGTTGAGACATATATATTAAAGAAAAAAAAGATCTCCTAAGGGTTAACAATGGTTAGCACTGTGACTTTTTGCTCACCTGTATTTTCTAAATGTTCTATAATATATTCTTTTTACAAAAAATTTACAAAATTTACAAATTTTTAAAGAAAAATTTAAAGGTTTTAATTTAAAAACGAAAGGGAAATCCATGCTTAAATCTGAACTAAAATTTTCCCAACCAAAACATAAACAGATTGTGGTCCATTTGAAAAAATCAAAATCAATTTGAAAAAATCAAAAGGAAGAACAAGACTGTGATGGTTAATATTATATGTCAACTTAACCAGGCTAAGTGATGCCCAGATAGCTGATAAAATATTATTTGTGGGTGTGTCTGCAAAGGTTTCTCTAGAAGAGATTAGCCTTTGAACTGGTAGACTGAGAAAAGAAGATCTCTTTCACCAATGTAGGTGGGCATCATCCAATCCACAGAGGGCTTGAATAGAACAAAAAGGTGGAGGAAGGGTGAATTCTCTCTTTCTCTTCTTGAGCTATACTGGCCATCTTCTCCTGCCCTCAGACATCGAAGCTCTTGGTTCTTGGGCCTTTGGACCGCAAGACATACTCCACTGGCTCTTGTTTCTCAGGCCTTCAGATTTGGACCGAATTATACCACTGGCTCTCCTGGTTCTCCAGCTTGTAGACAGCGGATTGTGGCAATTCTCGTCCTCCACAATCATGTGAGTTAAACTCCTATAATAAATCTCCTCTTACATATCTGTGTCTATATATCTGGTTTTCCAGAGAAACAGAAGCAATACATATATATAAATAATATAATAATAATAGATAAATAAATAGATATATTATTGGTTCTGTTTCTCTAAAAAACCCTGACTCATACAAAGATGATTCACTTAAATTTCAGCAAAGGACCAGTGTTTTCCAAAATAAGTTTCACAGAACACTCGGTCTATCCATAACAACAACAACTAAAGAGGATTCAAAACCATGTGGGAAACCCTCAGTTAAACAACTTTATTGTATGACTTCTCAGAGATTTTAATATGCCTATATATATTATGAATCTCAGGGGGTGGGTATAGCAGTTTTATATAACATTTTTCAAACTCATTTTGTTACAGATCTCTTTTTTCCCCACAGAGCATCTTGAGGAAATGTTCCTCAGAACAGCCTTGGCAAACGCTGACTTATACAAAAGAGAAGCAGCAGGACTGTTGGAGGAGGTTAAATCCAAGTTGATGCTTTTGAGGAAAGATGCAAAAATGTGGTAACTTGCAAAAGAAGGAACAGACATAACAGGATTTTTTTAGGTATTTAAGAAAAAGAAAAAATGCTAATAATATAAAGTGAGGATTCGGGGAATTCTGTGTGCATGTCTATTTCCTGAGCTCTACCTTTAAGCAGTTACTACACTTGGCTAAAGCAGGCAGTCTTTTTCACCCGGTTTTATTGAGCTATAATTGACATATAACACTGTGTAAGTTTAAAGCGTATAATGTGATGATTTGATATATATTGTGAAATAATTACCACGATAAGGTAATACATCTATCATCTCACATAGTTACCATTTACTTTTTGTGGTGAGAACATTTAAGATGTACTCTCTTAGCAACTTTCAAGTATGCAATACAGTACTGCTAACTATAGTCACCACATCGTACATCAGATCCCCAGAACTTAATCCTCTTAAAACTGGAGGTTTGTACCCTCTGACCAACATCTCCCATTTCCCACAACCCCCAGTCCCTGACAACCACTAACCTATTCTCTTTCTGTGAGTTCGGCTTTTTTAGATTTCACATATAAATGAGATCATACAGTCTTTGTCTTTCTCTGTCTGACTTACTTCACTGAATACAATGCCCTCGAGGTTCATCCATGTTGTTGCAAATGACAGGATTTCCTCTTTTTTGTGGCTGAATAATATTCCAGTGTGTATATATACCACATCTTCTTTATCCATTCATCCACTGACCAACAGTTAGGTTGTGTTCATGTCTTGGCTACTGTGAATAATGCTGCAATGAACATGGGAGTGCAAATATCTCTTCAAGATGGTGATTTCATTTCCTTCAGATATACGCCCAGACGTGTGACTGCTACATTGTATAGCAGATCAATTTTTTAAATTCATTTATTTAATTTTTGGCTGCATTGTATCTTCACTGCTGCATGCGGGTTTTCTCTAGTTGCTGAGAGCGGGGGCTACTCTTTGTTGTGGTGTGCAGGCTTCTCACTATGGTGGCTTCTCTTGTTGCAGAGCATGGGCTCTAGGCACACAGGCTTCAGTAGTTTTGGCACACGGGCTTCAGTTGTTGTGGCTCACGGGCTCTAGAGCACAGGCTCAGTAGTTGTGGTACATGGGCTCAGTTGCTCCACAGCATGTGGGATCTTCCCAGACCAGGGCTCGAACCCATGTCCCCTGCAGTAGCAGGCAGATTCTTAACCACTGCGCCACCAGGGAAGCCCACAGATCAATTTTTAATTTTTTGAGGAATCTCCATATTGTTTTCCATAGTCGCTGTACCAATTTACATTCCTACCAATAGCACACAAGTGTTCCCTTTTCTCCACAGCCTCACAAGCACTTGTTATCTCTTGTGTGTTTTTTTGTTTTGTTTTGTTTTGTTTTATTTTGTTTTGTTTTGCAGTACGTGGGCCTCTCACTGTTGTGGCCTCTCCTGTTGCAGAGCACAGGCCTGGACGCGCAGGCTCAGTGGCCATGGCTCACGGGCCTAGCGGCTCTGCGGCATGTGGGATCTTCCTGGACCGGGGCACAAACCCACGTCCCCTGCATCGGCAGGCAGACTCTCAACCACTGCGCCACCAGGGAAGCCCTCTTGTGTGTTTTTTATTTGTCTGTTTTTGTTTGTTTGTTTGATAATAGCCATTCTAACAGGTGTGAGGTGATACCTCATTGTGATTTTGATTTGAATTTCCCTGATGATTAGTGATGTTGATCCCCTTTCCATGCACCTGTTGGCCATTTGGGTATCTTCTTTGCAAAAATGTTTATTGAGGTCCTTTGCCCATTTTTAATCATTTTTTTCTACTGAGTTCCAAGCATTCCTTATATGTTTTGGATATTAACCCTTCATAAGATTTATGGTTTGCCAGTATTTTCTCCCTTTCATAGGTTGCCTTTTCATTTTGTTGATGATTTCCTTTACTGTGAAGGAGCTTTTCAGTTTGATGAAGTCCCACTTATTTTTTTTCCCCTGTTTTCTTCCAGGAGTTTTATGGTTTCAGGTCTTAACATTTAGGTCTTTAATCCATTTTGAGTTAATTTTTGTGAGTGGTGTAAGACAGGAGTCCAAAGTCATTCCTTCACATGTGGATGTCCAATTATCCTAACACCATTTGATGAAAGACTATCCTTTCCCCATTAAGTATTCTTGGCTCCTCTGTCAAATAGTAGTTGACCATATACATGTGGATTTGTTTCTGGGCTCTCAATTCTGTTCCACTGGTCTACATGTCTATACCATACTGTTCTGATTACCATAGTTTTGTCATATACAGTTGAGCCTTGAACAACATGGGGGTTATGGGAGCAAACTCCTCCTTCCCCATGCAGTCGAAAATCCACATATAACTTTTCCATATCCACAATTCCACATCCAGGATTCAACCAACCACAGATAGTGTAGTACAATAGCAGTTAATGAAAAAAATCCAAGTAAGTGGACCCTTGCAGTTCAAACCCATGTTGTTCAAGGGCCAACTGTAGTTTGAAATCAGAGAGTGTGATGTCTCCAAACTTTGCTCTTCTTTTACAAGATTGCTTTGGCTGTTTAGGTTCTTTTGTGGTTCCATACAAATTTTAGGATTGTTTCTTCTATTTCTGTGAAAAATGCCATTGGAATTTTTATAGGGATTGCACTGAATCTACAGATGGCTTTGGGGAGTATGGACATTTTAACAATATTAATTCTCTCAATCCATGAGTATGGGATATCTTTCCATTTATCTGTGTCTCTTTTTCAATGTCTTTCATCAATGTCTTATGGTTTTCAGTGTACAGATCTTTCACCTTCTTGGTTAAATTTATTCCTAATATTTTATTGCTTTGACACTATGGTAAATGAGATTGCTTTATTTCTTTTTCAGATAGTTTGTTATTGTATAGAAATGAAACTGACTTCTGTATGTTGATTTTGTATCCTGCAACTTTACCAAATTTGTTTTTAAGTTCTAACAGCTTTTTGGTGGAGTCTTTTAGGGTTTTTTATATATAGGATCATGTTATCTGCAAACAGAGATGATTTTACTTCTTCTTTTCTAATTTGGATGCCTTTTATTTCTTTTTCTTGCCTAACTGCTCTGGCGAGAACTTCCAGTACTATGCTCAAAAAGAATGGTGAAAGTGGGCACCCTTGTCTTTTTCCTGACTTCAGAGAAAAAGCTTTCAAACTTTCACCATTATGATGTTAGCTGTGGGTTTGTCATACAGGGCTTTTAACATGTTGAGGTATGATCCTTCTATACCCAATTTGTTGGGAGTCTTTTATTATGAAAGGATGTTGAATTTTGTCAAACAGCTTTTCTGCATCTATTGAAAGCATCTTATGTTTTTTATCCTTCATTCTATGAATGTGGTGTATCACATTTATTGATTTCATTATCTTGAACCACCCTTGCATCCCAGAGATAAATCTCACTTGATCATGGTATATGATCCTTTTATCAGATCGCATTTTACCAGATCATACATATACTGTTGCTAGTATTTTGTTGAGAATTTTTGCATCAATATTTATCAGGGATATTGGCCTACAGTTCTCTTTTCTTGTAGTGTCCTTAGCTGGCTTTGGTATCAGGGTAATGCTGGTAATGAGTTTGGGATTATTCCCTCCTCCTCAAGTTTTGGTAAGAGTATGAGAAGGACTAGTGTTAATTATTCTTTGAAAGTTTGGTAGAATTCACCAGTGAAACCATCTGGTCATGCTTTTCTTTGTTGAGAGATTTTTGATTACCAATCCAATCTCCTTAATCATTACTGGTTTGTTCAGATTTTCTACTTCTTGATCCAGTCTTCATAGTTTATATGTTTCAAGGAATTTATCCATTTCTTCTAGGTTATCCAATTTGTTGGTATATAATTCTTCATAGTGGCCTCTTGTAATGATTAGTCTTTCTGTGATAACAGTTGTAACGTCTCCTTTTTCATTTATAATTGTGAGTCCTCTCTCTTTTTATCTTGGTTAGTTTAGCTAAAGATTTGTCAATTTTGTTTATCTTTTCAAAGAAACAGCTCTTAGTTTCATTGATTTTTTTCCTATTGTCTGTCTAGTCTCTATTTCATTTTATCTAATCTTTATTATTTCTTTCCTTCTGCTAAATTTGAGCTTAGATTGAACTTCTTTTTCTATTTCCTCGAGGTGTAAAGTTAGGTTGTTTATTTGGAGACCTGAAGTCTTAAATCAGACAAAGGACACAAGCCATAGTCAAGGGAACTAAATGAGGAACTTCAACAGTGTCTAGGGAACACAACACAAATTCTTTAGTGACAAAAGAGAATTAGGATTGAATGTTAGCACTGCCCACTGCCTAAAACAACTATGGATGGAGCTTCTAGGAAATCTGGCAGGAAGCCTAATAAAAATTGATCAGTAAGGCTTCCCTGGTTACACAATGGTTAAGAATCTGCCTGCCAATGCAGAGGACACGGGTTCGAGCCCTGGTCCGGGAAGATCCCACATGCCGCACAAGAACTAAGCTCGTGCGCCACAACTACTGAGCCTGTGCTCTAGAGCCTGTCCTCCGCAACAAGAGAAGCCACCGCAAGGAGAAGCCCGTGCACCACAACGAAGAGCAGCCCCCGCTTGCCACAACTAGAGAAAGCCTGTGCACAGCAACGAAGACCCAATGCAGCCAAAAATAAAATAAATTAATTAAAAAATTCTTGATCAGTAGGGCATAAGACAAATTTAATTTAACTTGGTTTTTAATGCCAAAGACTAGGCCTTGCAGAAAGGAGAAATGAGTAAATGAATATAGAATTTTTGTTTACAAGTAGTTTAAGCCTCTACCCAAAACACACATCTTCAGCTATATGTGCTTTTGCTCATGCCATTTTCTCTGGCTGGAAGACTTCCCCCTAACCTTACCACTTTTCATTTCTCTAACTCTTACCTGTTCTTCAGAATTTAGCTCAAGCACCTTCCCTTTTAGGAAGTGTCCTCCAAAGTTGCGGTTTGACATGCTTGCTTTCACGACACCCTTTAAGAAACTAACAATTATTGCATACCTACCACCTGGCAGGCACCTGATGCAGTTTTCCTTCATAACACCTAGTTGCACTGTAGAAAGACCATTTTCATTGACTTATTATCATTTTTTACCTTGTACCCCCACCCACGCATCCCAGAGCCTAGCCAGTATATCTGGGCATCTTTGGTGGATAACTCAAAGCTCCTATGAAGTACAAGGTGCTAGAGATTAAAATGATTCAGAAGTTGCCCCTGCCCTCAGGGAGCGCATGAACTACAAAGAGGGTATAAACAGTTACAACTCACAATAGGATGAAATATGCGGTAAATAATGGCATGGGCACAACAGAAACATGAAAAGATGCTCAACATCACTAATTATTAGAGAAATGCAAATCAAAACTACAATGAGGCATCACCTCACACCAGTCAAAATGGCCACCATCAAATAATCTACAAATAATAAATGCTGGAGAGGGTGTGAAGAAAAGGGAACCCTCCTACACTGTTGGTGGGAACGTAAACTGGTGCAGCCACTATAGAGAACAGTATGAAATTTCCTTAAAAAAATAAAAATAGAGCTACCATATGATCCAGCAATCCCACTCCTGGGCATATATCTGGAAAAGAGGAAAACTCTAATTCAAAAAGATACATGCACCCCAATGTTCATTGCAGCACTATTTACAATAGCCAAGATATGGAAGCAACCTAAATGTCCATTGACAGATGAAGGGATAAAGAAGATATGGTATATATATACCATATATATATATGATATAGATATAGATATATATATACACCATCGTTTTTTACATATATATATGTATATAAACGGAATACTATTCAACCATAAAAAAGAATGAAATAATGCCATTTGCAGCAACATGGATGGACCTAGAGATTATCATACTAAGTGAAGTAAGTCAGACAGAGAAAGATAAATATCACATGATATCACTTATATGTGGACTCTAAACTAATGATCCACATGAACTTATTACAAAAGAGAAATAGACTCACACACATAGAAAACAAACTTATGTTTACCAAAGGGCAAAGGGTGGGGGAGAAACAAATTAGGAGTTTGGGATTAACAGATACATACTACTATATATAAAATAGATAAACAAGATTTACTGTACAGCACATGGAACTATATTCAATATCTTGTAATAATCTATAATGGAAAAGAATCTGAAAAAGAATATATATATATAACTGAATCACTTTGCTGTACACCTGAAACTATCACAACATTGTAAATCAATAATTTATTGTATTTCAATAAAAAAGATAACAAATAATGCCATGGGCAAAGGAAGCTTCTGAGCTCTCTGATAAAGAAGAGATTGTATGCACAGCCTTCGTACAGAAAAACATGTTCAGTGCCCTGAACCTGTCTTGCAAAAAAGCTCAGCAAACATGCACATTGGTCTTACAAATAGCCTGCACACCCCTCACTGTTTAGCTCAGTGAGGATGAGTGCTTCTGCATTTCATTTCTTTCTTTATAGAGTTAAACTGCATTTTAGAAGCTAGGTATTCTTCCATTCACGTGGTTGTCTTGACAAAGACAAAAGTTCAGGCCAAAGCATGAGAGAGGGAGGCCCAAAGAAAGCCTGGCATCCACAATCTTTAATCTGCAATTGTGTGTAGGTGTTGCAATCATTCTATTACTGGCCTTCATGCAGCTGGTTCAGTTGGAAATCAAGTTTATGAACAGAACTGCTGTAACCATAATGGATTTTTTCCCCCAGTGATTAAGCACTGAAACAATAGGTGTTAAATAAATACAAAGGAAAGAGAAATTTGAGGAAGCCATTCTGTCTCTGTCAGAGTTTGAAAGGGAAAGCCAAGTGAGAAGTGTGGGTGAGGAAGAGTCAGACTTCACTAGTTGGTGGTGTTCTGGCCTCTGTTCTCAGTCCCTGATGACGCTCACCCAGCAAGTTCCTTCCAAAAGGGCACGAGCAAAATAGGAAAAGTACCTCCGCAGTTCATTCATAACCTTGAACGCCTTCCCCATGTGGGCAGGGTTGACAGTAATCGTCCTCTGGTTCTTTTCGTCATCCCCAGCCTGTATTGGGGGCTGGGAGCTCAGCTTGATGCTGTGAACAGGAAGGGAGTGGGAAGGGAAAGAGAGGATCACATGTTGGTAAACTCGTTCATCCAACTGCCACAAACCCATGCATTTGCCCACCCACCAGGGGCATCTCTGTCAGCCTGTTCTCTTCACCACAGACCCAGCAGGGAAAGAAATCACTGGGTCAGGAATTTCTTCAGGATCTTCCAGTGCAAAATGCACCCCTCAGAAAATGTACCCCTCAGATCCGAGCTCAGCTTCTTCCATCAAACACAGGTGTAACTTTGTGGGAGGTCCTTATCCTCCATCTCTCCATCCCTAAAAGGGTAGGGGGTGAGGAGAGATTAAGCACTATACCACTCACTTCACAGGGATGTTGGTTCATTCAACGAACATTTAAAGGAGTTTACTATGTGCCAAGCACTGTGTTTAAATTCAAGAGAAACACAACAATAAGGAAATCACAGACCTTGCTTTCACAAAGCTTAGAGTTCAGTGACAGAGAAAGCCAGGAAAACATTTCTCAGAAGCACAAAGGATAGGCAACTATCCCAGTGCTGGCAGGTTAAGGAAAAACTTACTAGAAGCTGAGGAAAAACAGAAGTCTTAAGGCAGAGCAGGAATTAGCCAGGTAAAAAGGACGATGGGAAACAGCAGAGGAAACAATATGAACAAAGACCCAGAGAAAAGGAGTCAAGTATGTTCAAAGCACTGGAAGTTCAGTAAAACTAAAGAAGAGTATCAAGAGAAAAGCCTAGAAGACTGAGCAGTCTTTTAAGTGTCATAAACAAAGCTAAGGAGTTTGGATTTCATTCTAAAACAATGAGAAGCCATCAGAGTTTTAAGCAAAGAAGTGGAGCAGGAAGTGGGTGAACACATTTGTGCTTTAGAAAGATCACATTGGCTACAGCGTGGAGAACAGTGGCACAAGAGTGAAAGCTTTGGCGAAACCATAATCCCATAGAAAGCCAAGGGATTGTAATTGTTATATAAAGACTAGCTATGTGGCCTAAATGAGCAGGTGGTGACTAGCAAGAGCCACCCATAATCTCAAAGCCCTCTATACCAAAGACAAAACACTCAAATTCCTATGGGATGCCAGCTAGATGCCCAATCACTCCTGAGCAACAAGTCTCAACTTGATGGTGGGTGCGAAAGAAGAATCCAAAAAATGAGCAAGGAAAGGACCTTCTCCCCAAACTGGTAAAACTATTCAGCTCCAAGTCAAGTCCAGGACATTGGAGTTAGGTCTCTTTGGACCAGGTTAAGCTCTGCTTTGCTAGTAGAAAAACAGAACCTTCTCCACTTGTGTAGATTTGGGGACCCACAGTTCACTCCAACTCTAAGACACTGAGAGTAGCTTCCTTTGCCTTCCCCTAGTGGACCTCCGCTGATGCTACCACCTAGTCTTGCAAACTGGCTCAAGATAGGCGTTGCTATGGTTAAGAAAAAGTTCCAGAGACCTGAGAGTCTCTCTCAATTTCACACTGGGATTGGTAACCACTAGAACATTCCAATATAACCAGCATGCCAGACCCACAGCTTGTCTGACCAGGACAGATGCCTCTTCTGGCTTCCTTCCCACTTTCACTTCAGCATGAAAATGTAAGCTACAGACCTCTGAACTTGGGGACTGCCTGCATTCAGGGTGCAGAGAAGTTAGCTGAGCACAGTATGATAAATATCAAGACAGATGATTAGAATCATGTGTTTAAAAAGGTGAAGAAAATCTCAAAACAGAGAATGTTATCAAGGAAGGGGAGAACCCAGTAAAGATAAAAAAACTTCATATTAAAAATCCCACAAGTTGGGCTTCCCTGGTGGCGCAGTGGTTGAGAGTCCACCTGCCGATGCGGGGGACACGGGTTCGTGCCCCAGTCCGGGAAGATCCCGCATGCCGTGGAGCGGCTGGGCCCGTGAGCCATGGCCGCTGGGCCTGCGCGTCCGGAGCCTGTGCTCCGCAACGGGAGAGGCCACAACAGTGAGAGGCCCGCGTACCGCAAAAAAAAAAAAAAAAAATCCCACAAGTATAATTTCTTTTGTAGTTAGTGTCCTTCCCTACTCCATGCCAGACAGATATAAATTTCTATTTTATACCAAAGGTTTAACATTTTTGCTTTTGATATTTAAGCCCTTATTTTATCTGATGTTGATTTTTATGTCACTATATTAAATGGATCTAATTTTTTCCTTTAAGTTCCATTTATTGAATATTTCTTTTTCCCACTCACCTGTTATGCCACCTTTAGTCATATATCACAGAATGTTGAACATAAAGTGTGCTAATGAATATTCCTGTCATCTTCCTGCTTTTAAAAAAGATGTTTGTAGTGTTTCCTCACTGTGTGTTAATTTTAGGATTTCTGCAGATGGCCTTTATCAAATTAAGAAAACTCCCTTGTGTTTTATTTTTTAATCATAAAGTTAAACTGAATTTTATCAAATGTTTTCGTGAATCTAATGAGATGATCATACGTATTTTTCCCTTTAATCTTTCAATGTCGTATATGACATATATTTTCTAATACTACACTATACTTGCATTCCTGGAGTAAATTTAGAAACTGTAAAACACTGCACAAATATACATTACAAATGTTGTCTTCAAACTGTAGAGAGACTTAAAAGACAGTTAGAGAAAATATAATCTAGTACTGATCAGGAAAAACTGAAGGTTTCTGACAGAGAACTAATAAGATTAGAGCTCATAAAAGCCCAGGGGACAGAAATTATTAGTTCTATTTTACATATATGGAAGAGATGTAGACCAAACAGAGCCATTTTGGAAGCACTGACAACAACCTCCACTGTGACTAGTAACTGGAAAGCTTGCTCTCCCTTGTTGTGTTGGACTTTGCACTTTCCAGACTTCCAGAATGGTCCAGTGAGTTAAGTTTTGCCTCCTCTATGAAGCCCTTTGAATACTTCAGTCCTAAGTGATCTCTGCCTTCCCTAAACCACTGTAGTATTTCTGGCCTGTAACTCAGTTGGCACATAGGACACTGACCTGTGTTTGAGTACCTTTTCATAGCACATATTTAGCCACCCAGCCCCCTCATGCTAGATTCGACATTCCTGGTGAGCAAGGACTGTGTGTCCAAGGACTCTCATACGGCCTAGCCTTCCCAGCATAGGGCCATGCCCACAGCAGGTCTTCATTACATCGTTCTCATCAATGAACTCTGATCTGAAGACCTCTCACTGTCCCCACAGTGGTAGAGAGCACAGCAGAAAGGGATGGTCTGCCCCAACCACTGCCCCCAACCCAACAATTTAAAAAAATGAAAGTAGAGCTGGTCTTCAGAGTTAAACTACAACTCAATACACACAAACTATTAATTATAGAAGTTATACATAAAAATACATAAACTCTAAACATCAGGCCCTCTTCATGGCACGCCACCTCCCACAGCCTTTTCTCCCACCCTCCCCTCTCCTCTAAAGTCCAGAGCCACATATCCAGTGTCTGAATCGACTCCCCTACTTAGATATTCACAGTAACTTATACTCAACTTATGCTCCCCACCCTCCCTCAAGCCTACTCTTCTATCTATATTCTCGATCCCAGAGGTATAACCAACTACCCACTCACCTATCCAAGAAACTGGGATATCATCCTTGATATCTTCTTCCCTCCCTCTCTCTCTCTCACTTCACATATAACCACAAGTCCCATCAGTCCTAGGTCCTTTACTATCTCTCCACCCCATTCCCTTCTCACGGTCACTGCTACCACGACTTCAGTCCAGGCCATCAAGATCTCTCACCTGGGCTACTACAGTAACTTCCTCACAGACTCCAGAATGATCTTTACAGAATGTCATTGTGCGCATGCCACGTTCTATGTGAAACCTCTCACTGGTTCCTCACTGCATCCAGAATAAGCCTCAGAGACCCATCCTGGCCCTGCATAATCTCATCGTTGTCCTGAAGACTTCTTGTTACTGAGGTACTAAAATACTCACAATTGCCTTAATAAACCAGGCTTTTTTGCCCTATCCCCACCCACTGTCCCCTATGTCTAGCTCATTCCCACCAGCGCTTCAGACTTCTTGCTGAAAGCCTTCTCTATCATCCTCCACTACCCTGGACTAACTTCCCCTCTTCTGTGTTCCCGCAGTACTCTGTACTTCCCTCTGTATTATACTGTAGTGACCTCTTACTTCTCTGTCTCCTCTTACTTCTTCTCTCCCCCACAGAGTGTGTGCTGGTAAATGTGTAACAGCTGGTTACAAAGAAGGGAGCCCTGATTTGTAACATTTGCCAATTTCCTTGGTGTAAATACCTCCACCATGGCAGATTTCAAGCCACCAATGGGATCTCACTGAACACATGGAGTTGGGAAGAGATGTACATTATACCACCATATAGTACTTCCACTACACAAGTATAATAGACATAATCTAAAGGGCATAGATATTAGCAAAGTAATTAGAAAGTGATGAGTATGTACTACACTTGTTTTTAATATAATTTATTAGTAAGTTACGTAATTTAATTTTTAATAAGGGCTGTATTTAATAACTCACAAAATTCTTAAAAATTTAACAAGCAGCTCCAGCAAGTGGGTGAGTGCTGGCTCTTGCACACCACTGCCCACCCTAGATTTTGAGCTCCATCAGAACCAGGATGGTGCCTTATTTCCCTCTATAGTCTTAGCCTCTGGCACATGACAAGTGCTCAATAAATGATTACTGAGTAACTGAATGGATGGATAAGTAAATGAGGTATAACGGTCAATTATTCCATCTTTCCTCACATCCCCTCATTAAAATAATTATAGCTTTATCGCTCTCAACTTCCCCCACCCTCCTCCCCATAGGAGGTACTGGGGGGAGGGGAGGGGCATTCTTAGCCAGTCTAGTCCCCTGCATTGGTGATACAGTATCAGGAGGATGTGGAGGCGGGTGGAGAAGAGAAAGCCAGACACAACTAGAGTAGAAGGAAGAAAGCAAGAAGGGTTGCCGCTTACTGTGTCAGTTCTCAGGCTCTTTCCATCACTAAGGAAAATCCAGGCAATAAATGGAAAGGAAAGGACAGTAGAAGGCATGTCAGCAAAGCAGGAGACATAAAAACCTCTGAGCATCCAATTGTGCAGAAGTGTTTGGGGGATGTGCCAAACGAGGAGCTCCAGAGCATCCAGGGTGTGAGAGAATGGGGAGGAGAGGAAACGGGAGTCTAAGAAACGCTGCTGAGGGTTAAAGACTGCATCCCCACTACAAGTCTTCAAGAGATGCAAATAAAGTTCAGGCAGCGTGGACCACACACACAGAGCCCAAGCACGTTACGGTCAGGCTATAGATGAGACAGAATAAAGAGAGTCAAAGTCACCTAAAGAGGGCAGCACAACTCTTGAGTCAGAGTTAAGACTATGCCGAATGCATTAAAATCCTTCAACAAATATGTCCTTTAGAAAGGGAAATTGAAAAAAAAGAATCAGACTGAGAAAGCCCTTGGTCCAGCTCATCCAACACTATCTATGAAAGACATGATTTAATCATCAGACAATCATTTGGTTCAGTCTCAGGTCAGATCCCTGTTGTGGAACTTGAAACCTATAAACACTCAAATGCCCTAACTCAGTCCCCAGCTCGCAATGGAGCCTCTTGATGAAGTTGGCCTCCCCCATGGTTCTCCTTCAGGAAGCAAGAAAGTGGTAGCAGGCTCTCAGGAACATTGTGCCAGTAATACTGTTCATCACATATCAATAAAGTGACACTCTGACTGCTGTACCTCAGTCATGATGAGTTCATCAGCATGACTCCACTTCTCCAAGTCTGGGCAGCAAAGGAAACTGACAAGAGAGGATTTCAGAACCTACCAGGCTCTGGGCAAACTGCAGATCTAGCTTATTTCTCAATCCTAAAGTTCAAGGCCAAAATGACCAAATTTAGATTTCTGCATCTGGATGAATGAAGGACCTGGCACTTGAAGATACCCAGGCTGCAGGATTCAGGGTGTGATGGTGCAGTCCTGTCATCAAGAAACACCCCCTACACACAGGCTGCTATAGAGCTCCATATTCTCCTGCACTTTCACAGTGCCACCTCAGTTCACAGCATCAGCTGATTCCCTGCAACGGGACACATGGACACAGAGAAGATATGTATCAGTAAGCTACAGCTCCTGGGTAACAGTAACAGTTAACATTTACTGAAAGCTTACTTTACCTCTACCATCTCATTTTATCTTCAGAACAACCCTATGAGGTATTATCTCCCGAGGCACTGAGATAAAACTTGTCCAAAAGTCCCACAGAACTACTAAGTAGAGAACTGACACTCAAACCCAGGTCTGACTCCAGGGCCTATGCTATTAATAGCAATGTCCACTGACTTGGGATAATGTCCACAGCCCATCGGCCAATGGGAGCTCAATCCTTATGATCCACTCTCTGAGGTTCTTCATGGTATGGCCAAACCAGGCTAAATGAAAAAGACTGAATCTCCTAGGACCTGTGACATAGCACTGTTTCACTCCACTGATTGTGGGGAACTGCATTACGTACGGGAGTTGATATTATTAATTATACGGAACTTAGAATTTCCACACAAGCCCGTCATGATGCATCAAAGCTGGCCAGCAGCTGCTACCATTCTTATAATGTGCTCCTTCATAAACAAGCTCAAGAACAGGTATGTTACTAATCACATTCCTAAGAGTCCAATTCACAGATAGCTTCCTTCAAAACCAAGGGGGAAATCTCTTAAGCAGGCTGCATAAAAAATGTAAAACGTAAGAGAAACGCTTGAGTTCGGACAGATAGAATGAGACAAGGAGAGAGAAAGGCTAAAAGAAAACACAGCCTCATTATGTGGCATTTTTGGAAGCTAAGCTTCTATTTGGTTTGACTAGGAGAGCTGAGCTCTTCCATGTGTGTGGTTTTGATAGAGGCTACAATAGACTTTCACAAGTTAAAAAGAAAAGTCCAGGAAAGTTGGGCCGAGAGTCTGAAAATCCTTTTAAATTATAAAAAGTTACAGATTTCTAACTTGACAACCATTGAACTTATTTGATAGGGAAAAAAATATCTAAGAACAAAACATGTTCAAGTTATTTTTTACATAGTGCATTAATGCTTTTTTAAGTCTAACCTAGTTTTAGGGTTTATCCAGAATTTGAAAAAAATTAGGTCAATGGCAAATTTCATCAAATAAAACACTTGCTTTAGAAAACTTACCCCAAAATGTTCTTGTCTGGATGTGTCTTAACAATCTAAAACGTAACAAGAAGCAGAAGCCTAAAAACCCAAATCTGGGTGTGGGGAAATCAAGAAGTTTCTTTCAACTGACTTGTTTTCTTGCAGCTGAAAACCTTGCTTCACCAAAAGGTATTTCCAAAATGGAAAATTTGGTTTCATTTATCATGGTTGAAATGCACATATGCTTCAGGAAGCAGTGATGCCGAAAAATTTCTACAGAAGTTTCCACCCATGCCTTCTAGGGGTGGGAGAGGGCTGAGAGGAAAAGAGAAAGGCTAGGACACTGAACATTTGCTCTTCCCTAGGTCTTGCCAGTGTTACACCTGGCACTGCAAAACTCAGCATTTGGAGAGCATTGGCTGTATATGTCATGTTCTTTCAAAAAATATGCTCTATCTGTTCCTGATCAAGAATGGAAAGATAAATTCTTGGAGTTCCAGGCTCTCCTCCATAAGGACGAGCCATTCTCCCTCTGAGGACTGCTCACACAAGTTCACAGCACACTGCTGGGCACACAATGCCCCTCACAATCACGGGCATCCCGATGCTTCTGATGAAGAAAACCACCACAATTTTAAGAAAAATGGACAACCAACTTCCCCTTTTTGTGATGTTTCTTCCAAAAGTTGTGGTTCTCTGCAATTCTTGTGGATATGCCAGAGACTTTGCCTGTAAATTTTTGTAACTGTGGTAAAATATATGTAACTTGAAATTTACCATTTTAACCATCTTTAAGACTGTAATTCAGAGGCTTTATGTACATTTATGTTCTTGCGCAACCATGCACTTCCAGAACTTTTTCATTTCCCCAAGTTGAAACTCCATGCCTATTAAGCAATAACTCCCCATTTTTCTCTCTCCCCAGCCCCTGGCAACCACCATTCCACTTTCTGCCTCTATGAATTTGACCATTCTAGGTTCCTCATATAAGTTGGGAATTTATTGTAATCCATCCAAAAGGCTGATTTCCAGAACTTAAGTCCCAGTAGCCAGAGCTACTGTCATTTTCGATGTCTATCTGCTCTATACACACACACACACAATTTATCACTGTAGTGGCTGAGAGCTGGAGACCCTTTTCCTATGCAAAACAGAAGACGAAGTCATCTTCCTCTGACTGATCAAGGCACAATGATTCTTCACAGAGGGAGATGGGAAACTTGGCATCAGAAGGTCCTGTAGAGAGCTAGAGTGCTTAGGGGATACTGCAAAGGTGAGTGTAAATTCAGTTTCTTCTTAAGATTTTGGCCTGAACAAAGGAGTATCCAGTTCATGGTTCCAAACCACTAAAGCATCCAGATGCCTCAGGGTGTCTATAAAAAGGAGGACAAAGGTAGGTGCTGGTGAATCCTACAAGAGGAAGTGCCACGCCCTTGTGTGGTATCTTACTGTGAGGAGACAAGTTTAGGTGGATGGGAGATGATGACCTGATAAGATCTCTCTAATTTTCTCATGGGAACAGTCCCACAAAATCTTCTTTGGATTATGAATATAGGAAGGCCCTAAAATAAGCCCTGGGTACTATCTAAGCACAAACCATGGAGTACAACAGGGCAATAGATGAACACCAACAATAACAGCAACTACCATTTACTGAGTACTCACGCTGTGCCTGAAAAACTTACTAAATTGCCTCCTTTGATCTTCACAACAACTCTGTGAGATATGGAAACTGTCCCTCTACACTGAGAAGAAAAATTAATGCTGAAAAAATGTGACACACTCAAGGTCATACAGTTTATGAAACAGATTTACTGCAAGCTCTGTGTTACCCCAAAGCCCATGATTTTCATACCCTTATGACAAAGAAAGAAAATTGTTCATTAGAAATCTCTAGGCTGAACATTTTTAATGCTTAAAAACAGCCCCAATTAAGCTTCAGCGGGTTCAGTGTGGAAGAACCAGACTCAGGATCCCTCCAGTCCCCAGAGGTCTGACATGTGATCCTAGGCCAGTCACTCAGCTTCTCTGGCCCTGAGTTTCCCAGGGAACTTGTGAAACAAGGCTACTTCCCCCTCTTCTGCCCCCACCTCAAAGCATTCCATGGGGTCAATTACCCGTGCTGAGATAATAAGGCTGATATCCAAGGATGAACCTATTGGCCAAAGGTTTCAATCACCTCTCTCATGAGCTTCCTTTTTAGTTATCAGAGCTTCCCACAAAAGTTATCAGCTAATCAGCAAATAATTATCTAACGCCTACTATGTGTGCAGCCACACAGTACTTAATGTGGAATATTCAGAGATATAGGCAGCATCCTTGCCCTTGCGGACCTATCTCCCAGTTTGGGGACTTACAGGAAACAAAAGCATAGAAACATCTTGTGGGTGGGCCTATTATTCAGTACCCAACTATGGAATTGGAATTAGGAAGAACATCTGCCAGAACCAGAAAAGCTTAGGTTTCCAAGACAAAGCGGAATTTTAAAACAGCCTTGATAGATGAATAACTTTTGGAAAAGTAGAAGCAAAAGGCATTCCAGGCAAAAACAAACTCTGGAAGCTAAGGATCTGAGACTGGATGGAGTACTGTACAGGATGGGTGATCACAAAAGAGACCCACAGATCTCTTGGTGGCGGTATATGGGTGAGCACTGGGAATGGAGACTGGAGCCAGATTTCACAAAACTTGAATGCCTGGCAGGGTAAGCTGGTCTTGGAGTGGGAACAAAAGGTAGTGAGCTTGGTGACCTGGTGAACACTGGAAGCTGCAAGGTTTAGATTTCTCTGCCTTTGATAGGAAAAACTAAAAGAACATGTGTGAAAACTAGGTGTTGTAATGCCAAAGACATCAGCCATCCCAGTTGAGAGGCACCAGAGTGTTGAAGAACAAGAGAGCTCCTGGGGGCAAGGACTCATTACATTTCTGAACACAAAACTGAGAACACAATAAGTACCCCAAAATGCTTGGGAAGCAGTACTTTGATCTGCTGCTGCTAGTTTGAAATGGACCTTTCAGCCCCAATATGTAAGCAAATCAAGAATCTCTAAACCTCCATTCACATCACTGCTGCCCTCTGTTGGCTACTAGACCAATAAGAGAAGGTGGGGACACTGCGCACCTCTGTCCCAAGGAAGCAGGCTTTCAGATGCTCTGTCGGCCAGTGGCCACACAGAGTCCAACACTAAGCTCCTGTTGCAAAGGGCACTCAAGGAGAGGCTGTACCAGCACCACACTCAGTCTAAAATGTCCCAATCTCTTCCTGGGAGTCACATCAAGAAACACAATCCCTGGGGGCCTCTTCAGACAAGAGGACACCAAACAATCATGCCAGTTCTAATGGGGTCTAGAGATGTTTAATGACATCATTCTGCCCCATGAGATGGGGCAAGATTTGGGACAATCCATGCAAAAGAAAGTGTACTGAGGTGCTCTCCAGTGTTGACTTAGTGGAACCTGTTATCATTTAACCAGCTGGTTACCATCTGAATCAAACTGGCAACTCAGAGCAGCAGCCCTCCCTCCTCGGCTGTCCACTGCCATGGCCTGACCGCTCTTGCAGTCTTCTCACCTCAAGGAAAATGGCAAGCCTTGTTCTCTACCAGCCACAGACCCACAGAATGAAGAGGGGACATTTTAGCACACAGAGGAATGACCCGCCCCTGCACCACACTGAGCACCTTCACGATGAAAGAATCAGATCCTCAGATAACAGCTTAAAATTTATTAAAATGCATGTGCCTGCCAGGAAACAATCCCTCGCTAGTTAGATCCAGCTCAACACAAATACTTAAATTCCCATCTGTTAACTTCTATTTCATAAAGAAACCCCTGACAGAAGGAGCAAGAGTTTCTCTAAAGAATATAACTTCCAGTATAATTTGTAAACTTTTCAATGCAAATGGAAGTCAGTTCAGAGCAAGTGTCACCTGAATGGATTTCTCTCCTTCTCACTTGAACTTGTGTGTGTATACAGGTACACACACACACACACACACACACACACACACACACACACTGTAAGGAAAGACATCAGCTTGGCATGCGTGTTGACAACTTGAGCACTTCAGAGTGAAAATGCAAGCACTCTATGTCAGGCCAGACCTGCTATGATACCAAAAACCCCCCACCCAAGAAAAACCACCCCGGGAAAGCAGCCAGGAAAGGGAAACGCCTCCTTGAAACAGCCTGATTCAGCCCATGCTGAAACTATTCCTGAACACCAGCCAAGAAGTCCCTTCTTTCAGGGTGCTCCGCTGCCCAGCAAACCCAGACCCGCCTCTGTGGAAGCCAGATCTCTGGGGAAAGTGGCTTTCCTGCTCTGACTCTGCTGCCCGCTGGGATCCATCAGTGACCAGGTCTTCCAACCCTGTCTAACCAATGCCAACGCAAAGCTGGTGGCTGCACCGCGAACGCACACAAACACACACACACACACACACACACACACACACACACGTACACACTCAGGCGCGCGCACGCCCGCGCGTGCGTGCACGCACACACTTATACATAACATACCTTTCACCGTCCATTGTGTGAGGCCCAGCCAGGGTGGCAGCCGCTGAGCTGTGCATGCACTGGAGGATCCTAGCCCTGTTCTCGTTTCTCCCAGCCAACCAGCAGGAGATCTGATCAGCAACAGTGATTCAGCATGGCTGCAAATGAAGCCTCCTCCCCTCTTGATCCTCCTTCCTCTGACTTACTCGCGGCAGCTTCTACCGCAGAAGCAGCAGCAACAGAAAATGTCTTACCCAGAGCTCCCTGCAGCCCTTTCAGCTGCTAAAAGCAGCAACCCACTTGCTCCCCCTCCCCCACAGGCTTGCTGCTCCTCCGTCTCCTAGGAACAGCGCAGCGCCAGCAACCCAAGTACAGTGCCACCTTTCCAGCCGCTTCCACATCTGCCCAGGCATCCCCAGCCCAGGCGACTAGCCCACCCCAGTGCCTCCTGCCTCCTCTGCCTAGACTGAAAAGACTCAGGCAGTTCCTCACTAGCCCAAGAAATACGGGCCCCCACCTCCTCCCCTGCCCCCATAGACTACGACTTCGTCAGCCTGGTCAGATTGCTGGAATGAGGAGGCCCCTCTGTGGCTTACAGTGGACTTTATCCACCTGGGGAAATTGACTTGTAGGTCACATCTCATTTTCCAATTCCTCCTCCCAAAATCTACAGCAGCTCTGAGAGTCTGATGGATGGAGAGAAGTTAGGGCAAAAGAGCCTGATAGAACTGAGAAGAACGCAGAGAGAAATTAGAAACAGGGAACTGAAACAAATGCTATTTTACTACAAGAGGCTAAACTGCAGTAAAACCACCACAATGGTACCACGTACATTTATTTCCCCAGGCCATACCAAAAGACCACAAGTTCTATAGCACAGCCCTAAAATACCTCCTTAAAGTCTGTCGTGTTGAAATTTAACTTAAGCTGTGGCTCCAACCAGTAAGTCTCCCACTGAATCCCTATCTGCAGCCAAAGATCTCTCGCACCCTGTAATCTCTAGTTGCTGAGCCTCAATTTTGGCCCACCTAATGCAAACACATAATCCTGGGGCACACTGGAGGCCAGTCTGTACCTCATAGCCACAGTCAAGGGACACAGAGGAAATGGGGGCAATCAGCCACTGGTGTTTGGTTAGCCACAAAAATGGGTTAAGAAGCTTCCTTGATGCCTCAGAAAAATCATACATGAGGATCTATATTCTGGGAATTCTCTGGGTCACATCTGTGCTTTTCAGGACCCGTACTACCACTAGCTGGTTGAGCGACTTTCAGTAAGTCTTTTCTCCACTCTGGACCTCAGCCCCTCATCCATAACATAGGGTCAGACTCTAGAGTCCCTTTTGGCTCTAAAATCACATGATGCTAAAAATGTCTTAAATGTTCCATTTTTCTCCTCATTAGAGTAATCTGTAAGATTGTTTAAGAAGAAAGTTTTACTGGACTCCAATGTTTTGAGAGGGCTTCAGGGAGGATAACATGATGTATGTGAAAGTATGTGGGATGCTTAGTAAACCTATTATAGTTATAATTTTGACCTGATAAATGTCTTCACTGCCAGAAAGCCCTGAAACCAGGGAGGGAGGCTGGACACTGAGGTAACAGAAACTAAGAGTAACTTAAACTTTATACAGCCTCCGGAACTCAAAGTGGCTAATGTGTTACTCTTAAAAATAACCCCCCGCCTTTGACACCGCAATGTCCTCTTAGATGAGGCCATTAGGCCACTACCCAAACTCATTCTTTCTCAAGTGAGAAGAGGCTCGGGTGATTTTATTTACAACCTACAGCCCTGTATCACAACTTCTTCCTTTCGCAACAATACCCCTCCTATCTTTCTCCCTCTGCCCCTTCCTCTTCTAATCAGCTTTGTGGCGCTGCTCCAGATATTTCCTCTTGAGGTGAATCACAGGGACCAGAAGCTGAACATCACAAATAAGGAAACTGAATCCCAGAATCCGTGCCAGAATGCAGACATCCACCAGGATGACAAGTGGGTGATTCATAAAAGGGACATGAGAATGAGTCTCTCACAACTTCATACCCTCTTTCACAACTTCACCATATAGGAAAGGACGGGGGGAGACTCCCCTGGTGTCCAGTGGTAAAGAATCCGCCTTCCAATGCAGGGGATGCAGGTTCAATCCCTAGTCAGGGAACTAAGATCCCACATGCTGCAGGGCAACTAAGCCCACATGCCACAACTACTGAGCTTGCGTACCTCAACGAGAGAGCCCACGTGCCCTGGAGCCTGTGCGCCACAGCTGGAGAGAGAAAACCCTCACACCACAACTAGAGAGAAGCCTGTGCACCACAACTAGAGAGACAACCAAGTAGACCACAGGCTATAAGGAAAAAAGATCCCACATGCCTCAATAAAGACCCCATGTGCAGCAACTAAGACCCGACGCAGCCAATAAATAAATAAATAAATAAAACAAATAAATATTTTTTAAATAAATAAATAATCCTGTTTATTTAAAAAAAAGGGGGGGGGGGGAGAACTGTCACATCTAACAAACCAGAGAGAAAATTTTTAAAGATCAGAAAATACTGAAAGGCTGAGCATATTCAGGTTTTAACATACAACTATTGAGAGCCAGTATAAAATTTTTACACAATTTCCTTTGCAACCTACTTTTGCCAAGCTAACCAACATCACTACAACGTATGTGTTGAAACCATAGTGCTACCACCTGCTCACTTTATTCCCCATTCTATCCATGAGAAGTAAGCTGAACAGAGACTACCTAGAGAAGGACATTGAGAAAAGAAAGGCAAAACCAGGGTCAGAGCTGAACCAAGAATCAAAGCCTCCAGACTCCTGGCACAAAGTTGCCACCTAAATCTTCTCTACTATCAGAGCTACACTTTACACTTTCTACATTATTACCCAAGTGTTCTCTGGGCCACAGCCTGAACCTGCTTGCTCTAGGCTAACTTTCCTAACTGGACTTCAGATTAAGGAGAGTCACTATTGGATTCTTGCAGTAGAGGAAAGTCAGAGGAACCAAAGTAATCTCTACCTGGAGGAAGAGGTCCCATCCTTGAATTCCCAGATGTAATGTCTCACCTCCTTGCTAGCCCTCCTCCCCATACCCAAAGCTTCTCCCACAGCTTACCAATAGTACCCACCTCTCCATCCCACAGCAATTTACCCAGCCATGTACACCAACTTTGTTCAGCATCCTCCAGCTCTATGTGGCTGAGGAAGAAGCCATGTGAGGAGAAAAAACTTTTAAGTGGGTTTGGTCTAGAGAGTTCTCTTCTCCACACCCCATCTCTCTACAAGGAGCCTGTACAGCACAGCTTATCTGGAGGTAGCAAGGCCCATCATTCTTCCAAGTGTCTTTTTCTTCTTTTCTTGCTTTTATCCTGCTTCTCCAGAGCCTCAGTTCCTCACATGTGCAGGCACCATAACACATACAGTAGCCCCACACCTGCATCAGAACCATCTGCCCAGCGGGTTAAAATTGTAGGCATCAAAGGATCAAAAGATGCAAGGAAACTTTTCAGGGTTATGGAAGTGTTCCATATCTTGACTGTGATGATATTTACACAATTGTATACAACTACTACATTTTATCAAACTAGACACTTAAGTGGGTGAATTTTATTTTACGCAAATCATACCTCAATAAATCTGGGAGAAAGAAAATACTACAGTACCAGGCTCTACCACACACCTACAGAATTGGGGCCCAAGGAGCAGGAATTTTAGTGAACTTCATAGGTGACTCTAATACACAGCTAAATGGAAAGACCACAAAGAAAAGAGCTCAGACCAATAGAATCAGACAGACCAGGGTCTGAATATACTTACCAGAAACATGACCCTTAGCAATGTACTTTACAAGTCTCAATTTCCTCATCTGTAAAAAGAAGATAATAATAGTACCTACCTCACAGTGTTGTTAGGTTTCAAGACTATAAAGCACTTAGCAGAGAGCCTGGCCTGTAATAGGCACTGAGTAACCATTAGCAGCTATTATTTGCATTGCCTATGCCAATGCTACCAAACTATAGCTCTGTGAGTCCTTAGTTTTGAGGTCAAGAAGAAAGTCAACCAGGATAACTTGTGCCAGGAAGCCCAGCCCTGGGCCTCTCCTAGAGCCATTCAGTGGTCACTATTACCAACAGGTCACCAAGAGCCAGGCAAGACCAAAGTTAAATCAAGACCCACCCACACCTGTATCACCAAAACTTTCCCTCAGATTCTGGACCACTTGATGAGAGTAGACTCCCCCTGTAGCTGCTTAGCATGCCCCCAGCACAGGAAGCCAGGCAGAAAATGAAAAGGAATTTGAGGCCCAAAAAAGTCAAAAGGTAAAGAGAACAGCATATTATCCAGAGAGATGCTTGGCTTCCCTCAGGACTCCTCCTGTGAAGTAGAAGAACCCATGCCCTGAACATATTCAAGACAATAATTACCCGTGGCATCTGTGTTGCACTTTAAAGCTCACAAAGTTCTTCACATCCCTCATCTCCTTGGACTTAAGATAACATCCCCCGAATAGTAATAACAGCTCCCATCCCTTAACATTTTACTCTGGGCCGGACTCTGTACTCAAGACTTTACATATACCCCTCTCATTTCCTCACAACAACCCTGTGAGAAGGGACTATTATCCCTGTTTTAAATGTGAGGTGTACAGAAATGAAACAGATTTTTGTATATTGACTTTTTATCTTGCAACTTCACCGAATTTTATTAGTTGTGACAATTTTTTGATAGAGTCTTTAGGGTTTTCTATATATAATATCATGTCATCTGCAAATAATGATAGTTTTAATTCTTCCTTTCCAATTTGGATGCTTTTTACTTTTTTCTTGCCTAATTGCTTTGGCTAGGACTTCCAATACTATGTTGAATAAAAGTGGTGAGAGTGGGCATCCTTGTCTCGTTCCTGATCTTAAAGGAAAAACTTCCAGCTTTTCACCTTTGAATATGAAAATATATGGCCTTTATTATATTGAGGTACGTTCTCTCTATACCCACTCTGTTAAAACTTATTATCATAAATGGATACTGAATTTTGTCAAATGCTTTTTCTGCTTCTATTGAAATGATCATATGATTTTTATCCTTCGTGTTGTTAATGTGGTGTTCCACAATGATTGATTTGAAGACGTTGAACCATCCTTGCAATCCTGGAATAAATCCCACTTGATTATGGTGCATGATCCTTTAAATATGTTGCTGCATTCAATGTGTTATTATTTTGTTGAGAATTTGTACATCTATGTTCATCAGGAATATTGGCCTATAATATTTTTCTTGTGGTGTCCTTGTCTGGTTTTGGTAAGAGGTTAATGCTGGCCTCCTAAAATGAGATTAGTAGAGTTCCCTCTGTTAGAATTAATAAATTCAGTAAAGTTGCAGGATACAAAATCGGTACACAAAACTCTATTGCATTTCTATACACTAATAACGAAGTATCAGAAAGAGAAATATGGAAAAATACCACATTTACAGTTGCATCCAAAAAAACCCAAAATATCTAGGAATGAATTTAACCAAGGAGGTGAAAGACCTGTATATTGAAAACTACAAGACATTAATGAAAAAAATTGGAGAAGACACAAATGAATGGAAAGATATTCCATGCTCGTAGACTGGAAGAATCAATATTGTTAAAATGTTCATACTACCCAAAGTAATCCACAGATTTTATGCACTCTCTATCAAAATTTCAATGGCATTTTTTACAGAAATAGAACAAATTATCCTAATATTTGAAATAGAACAAATTATCCTAAAATTTGTATGGAACTGCAAAAAATTCCCAAATATCCAAAGCTATCTTGAGAAGGAAGAACAAAGCCAAGCCATCACACTCCTTGATTTCAAACTATATTACAAAGCTATACTAATTAAAACAGTATGGGGCTTCCCTGGTGGCGCAGTGGTTGAGAGTCCACCTGCCGACACAGGGGACACGGGTTCGTGTCCTGGTCTGGGAAGATCCCACATGCCACGGAGCGGCTGGGCCTGTGAGCCATGGCCGCTAAGCCTGCGCATCCAGAGCCTGTGCTCCGCAACGGGAGAGGCCACAACAGTGAGAGGCCCACGTACCAAAAAAAAAAAAAGATGGGCAGAACATATGAATAGATGTTTTTCCAAAGAAAACATACAGATGACCAACAGGCACATGAAAAGATGCTCAACATCATGGAAATCATGCATCATCGTGAAAATGCAAATCAAAGCCACAATGAGATACCACCTCACACCGATCAGAAAGGCTATATCAAAAAGATAAGAATGGTACTGATGAACCTAGTTGCAGGGCAGGAAAAAGAGGTAGACATAGAAAATGGACTTGAGGACATGGGGTGGGAGGGCGAAGGGTGAAGTGAGAGTAGCATTGACATATATACACTACCGAGTGTAAAACAGTTGGCTGGTGGGAAGCAGCAGCATAGCACAGGAAGATCGGCTCAGTGCTTTGCGATGACCTAGAGGAGTGGGATAGGGAGGGTGGGAGGGAGGCTCAACAGGGAGGGGATATGGGGACATGTGTATGCATATGGCTGATTTGCTTTGTTGTGCAACATCAACTAATACAGTATTGTGAAGCAATTATATAATAAAGATCTATTAAAAAATTTTTTTTAAAAGATAAGAAGCAAGTGTTGGTGAGGAGATGGAAAAAAGGGAACACTTGTACACTGATGGTGGGAATTTAAACTGGTGCGGCCAATATGGAAAACAGTATGGAGGTTTATCAAAAAATGAAAAATGGAACTACCACATGATCCAGTAATTCCACTTCTGGGTATATATCTGAAGAAAACGAGGGATTTCCCTGGTGGCGCAGTGGTTAAGAATCCGCCTGCCAATGCAGGGGACACAGGTTTGAACCCTGGTCTGGGAAGATCCCACATGCCGCAGAGCAACTAAGTCCGTGCGCCATAACTACTGAGACTGCGCTCTAGACCCCACGAGCCACAACTACTGAGCCCACGTGTCACAACCACTGAAGCCCTCGCGCCTAGAGACCGTGCTCCACAACAAGAGAAGCCACCACATGAGAAACGCACACACCTCAATGAAAAGTAGCCTCTGCTTGCCGCAACCAGAGAAAGCAACGAAGACCCAGCGTAACCAAAAATAAATAAAATTGATTCTTTAAAAAAAAAAAAACGAAAACACTAACTCAAAAAGATGTATGTACCCCCATGATCATTGCAGCATTATTTACAATAGTCCAGATATGGAAACAACTTAAGTGCCCATCTATGGATGAATGGATAAAGATGATACACACACACACACACATATACACACCCAGAGCGATATTATATAGCCATAAAGAACATTAAAATGCTGCCATTTGTGACAACATGGATGGACATCAAGGGCATTATGCTAAGTGTAATAAGTTAGAGAAAGACAAATACTGTATGATCTCTCATATGTGGAATCTAGAAAATTTTTTTAATTAAAAAAAAATCTCACAGATACAGAAAAGAGATTGGGGGCTTCCCTGGTGGTGCAGTGGTGCAGTGATTGAGACTCCGCCTGCCGATGCAGGGGACAGGGGTTCGTGCCCTGGTCCGGGAAGATCCCACATGCCGCGGAGCGGCTGGGCCCGTGAGCCATGGCCACTGAGCCTGAGCGTCCGGAGCCTGTGCTCCGCAACGGGAGAGGTCACAACAGTGAGAGGCCCGCGTACCGCAAAAAAAAAAAAAAAAAAGAGATTGGTGGTTGCTAGAGGCAGGGGGTTGGGGGAGGGAGAAATGGGTGAAGGGGGTCAAAAGGTAAAAAGAAAAATGTTTTTCTTTTCAAAAGTAATGCAGTAAATATAAGCTCGACTGGAACATAAATAAACAAATAAATGTGAGGAAACTGAGGTTCTGAGACTTATAAGGACTTGACCAAAGCCCTATAGGTTTGAGCCCAGGTCTCCCTGACCTCAGAGACCATTACTAACTACTGTGCTTGGCAGTCACTACCCCTATCTTATTACCTTCATTTTAGAGAAAAGCCAGCTGAGGCTGAGAGAGAGAAAGCAACTGGCTCAAGATCACTCAGTGAGTTGGTGGCCAAGTGGGGCGTGGGATGAAATCCTCAGATGCCTGGCCTAATGCCCTCTCCACCTCATCTGAAGATGGGGAACAGCATTTGAACCCCTAAAGATATTAACACAAGCTGGCATCCAAGGCTCCCAACACCTACTATTACAAAGTCCTTAACCCTGGATTCCTCTGGTCCCTTAGCTTACCAAGCAGGCCTAGCCAAAGATTGCTCTTGAGAAAAGCTGGAGGCACATCACTGGACCCCGGGTGAGTCAAAGAAAAGCCAGACCAACTATAGCAGCAAGCAGGGTGCTTCACACAGGCCAGCACATTGCAAACACTTGTCTTTCCGGGTCTCCCTAAGAATTCCATCCTCTCGCTAATCTTCAACCTGCAACTGGTGCCCTCTGCTGGTAAATATGTGCATATCTTTATGAGAAAAGCAAAACCTAATGACTACATCAATGGCTTAGGCAAGGTTCAAAAATCTGCTTCCTTCAAGAATAAGTATTAATTCCTACTTACAACTTTTTCATAGGTACTTGCAACTGTAAATTGACGCATCGGTCCTCTATCTGCTGCCCCTGTCTCAGCTCTCTAGTCCTTTCCATTCTGGTTACAAAGAAAGCTGAGCTGTTTTTTACAGAAGAGGTAAAATACAGATGAGACATAGCCCCAAAGTCAAGAATACAGGGATGCGTATGTGGGTGAGGTCAGGTCTGCCCATCTAGCAGGTACAGAGAACTGAGGCAGGCACATGGTTAAAGTAATGTAAAACCCATGAGAAAGTATGCTCAGACATTCTGGTCACTCTCTGCCTTCATATGACTGCACGCTTATAATTCAGTCTCCCTGAATATCTTACTATGTCTATGTGATGGGTTGTACCAGGAAGCTGCCACATAAATTCTACAAGAATAGAATGCCAGAGAGCTTACAAACTGATTGGGGAAACTGCACATGGACACATATAAATAATGGTAGAAAACAAGAGACTCAAGAGAAATGAAGAAAAGGTACTATGGGAACTCAGTGGAGTAAGAGACAGCTTCCAGTTTGAGGAAGGAGGGAGTAGGACACAAGGAGTAGATATAAAGTTGTGAATTTAGTAAATAATTCCATGGGGCTTTAAAAAGAGTATTCGTAAGTGTAAATAGTTTCAACTGGATAAGTTCAATTTCTCATGATTTCACTTAAAATTTTTAAAAATAATTTTAAAGGGTTAATTGTTTAATCTCACTACTTTAATACACTGACATACTATATTACACTAAATACATATTATTGCATATTTTATTATAATTTTTATTGTGATAGAATATACATAAAATTTACCATGTCAACCTTTTTTTTTTGCCAACAAGATTATTTATTTTTTGCAGGTATTTTTTTAATTAATTTTTATTGGAGTATAGTTGCTTACATCAACATTTTTAAGGGCACAATTCAGTGGCATTAAGTACAATCGCAATGTTATGCAACCATTACCACTATCCATCTCCAGAACTTCATCATCCCCAAAGAAACTCTGTACCCAGTGAACAGTAACTTTCCATTCCCTCCTTCCCCAAGCCCCAGGTAACCTCTATTTTATTGTCTCTATGAATTTGCCTATTCTAGATCCCTCAGATAAGTGCAGTCATACTTGTCCTTTTGTGTCTGGCTTATTTCACTTAGCATAATGTTTTCAAGGTTCATTCATGTTGTAGCATGTATCAGAATTTCATTCCTTTTTATGGCCGAATAATATTTCATTGTATGTAGATACCACATTTTGTTTATCCATTCACCTGTTGATGGCCAATGGATTTTTAATATCCCACATTTTCACAGAACACAATTTAGTAAACACTTCCCTAATGTTTGACATTTACATCAGTTTCCAATCTCTTGCTATAGATGTTATAATGACCATTTTTGTGCAATGACTGTTTTTCTTTCACTGAATTGTTTTCTTAGGTTAAATTCCTAGTATTGGAGGGCTAGAGAAAAGATACGGATACTTTAGTGGTTCCTACCAAATAAATCCATATTTACCCTCCTCACTCATCATCTTTTCCAGCCTGATGGAGAAGTTACTGTCTGCAATTTCAGTTATAAAAGTACAAAACTGTGATTAAACTCAACTGAAGACAAGCAAACAAACAGTTCCACCAAATGAAAATAAAAGCTTTCAAGCTCATGAATATATGGATCCAGAGATTTGAAGGGAACTGGTTGTGACTCTGAAGTCAGCAATAAATAGAAATTCAGAAGAGCTATGTCAAATGGGCATTTTTGCCACAATCTCCCTTCTGTGACCCACGTTTCATATTCTCCATACCAAAATCTTACTTCATGATGAGAACAGAATAACTTCCTTCCAAGGGGAGTAATACAAAGCAGTTAAATCAGACCATCTTGTTACACATTTCATTGCAGTGTATACAGGCAAAGTGTGATCCTTCTAACATACTGACATACCTACACCTGTTGTCAGATGCTGTTGCTTCTAGTAGCTGTACTTCCTACCTCCCTAAGGAATTGTTTATGGTGCCTCTGTCAACAACTGCCTTCACTAAGATTACTTTAAAGATGTTTACAAGGCAGTCCTTTTTATAAACTTGCTTACAAAGGATTTACATGGTGGCAGTGAGTCTCCACATGCTCAAAACTGCTAGAAGCTGCAATAATGAAAAGACCTAGAGCTTTTGGAAAAACGAAAGGAATTAACAAAGCAGAAAATGCTCAAAAGAGCTCTCCACTAGACACAGAGCTGACTGACCTATGTGATAGGTTTTCCAAAACTGCAACTTCTACCCGCAACCTGATGTTTTCCACTTAACTTGGTTACACACACACACACCAAAAAAAAAAAAAAACAGCTGTTTCAGGGGTTCCCAAGTACACCACCAGGTTCAGAGATGAACTAAAAAGAACTCACAGAACTCAGTACTGCTAAGTCTTACACTCACAGATAAAGTTTACTACAGACACACAGTGAAGATACACAGTAGGATCATTTGGAGAAAAGACACAGACAGTCTGGAGGAACCCAAGTGCAGGCCTCTTTATGGTCTCTCTGACCATGAGGGGTCACACAGAATACACTTGTGTGTCATGTTTCTGCCCAAGGACTAAGTCCTCCCAAGTTTTATAGGTACCCGCTGCCTAGCACCTATCAAAACTCTAGAGTCCCAGAAGGAAGGCGGTGTTTAGCATAAATCATACTGCTTGCACAGTCTAGACACTGTGAACCACCTTCATCAGTTAGGGAACAGTGGGAACACTCCCTAAATACAAGTGCCCAGGCAAGGGCCAATCTTGCAAGTAGTTCCTTCTAAAGACAGCACATCACAATTAAAGCTTCATTTCAGCCAAAAAGAATAATCTCTCTCTCAAAAAAGCAGATGCCTATAATAGAATTAAAGAGATTGTGGGTCTTTTTACACCTTAATCCAAATTGTTCTGATTGCTTTTCTCATAAACCCTCATCGAAACCAACCATAACAACTAAAGGAATAGACATTTTGTTCTAAGAAAATCAGAATCTTTTAAAATTCAAGGCAGATCATGATCCTCCTCTGCTCAAAACCGTGAAATGGTTCACCAATTGTGTGGTAAAAGCCAAAATCCTTACAACAGTTTACAAAGCCCTTTCTTTTGTGATCAGCTACTCCTCTGCTTCTCTTCCCTCAACTCCAGCCACCCTGACCAACTTGCTCTTCCTCAAAAAATCCAGGCACAATCCTGCCTCAGGGCTTTTGCTCTTCCTAAGCCTCTCCCTGGAATGCTGTTCCCCTAAATATCTACACTGCTCACTCCCACATTTCCTTCAAGTCTCTGTTCAAATGCCACTTTCTCAGAGAGAACTACCCATACCACCCCATTTTAAATTGCACTACCTTCACAAACATCCTGCCCTGCAGCACTCCCAGCTCCTTAGCCTAATTTTTCTATACCACACATCATTTTCTAAATGCCATATAATTTATTATGCTTCATTATCTGTCTCCCCCACCACCACCACTAAAATATAAGCTCTGCTGAGGGCAAGGATTTTTGTCTCTTGTTCACTGCTGCATTTCCAGCTGAATCACGAAGGAGAGAAGTCATACATTTAACCTGACATAGTAGGAGACAGGGAAACACTGAATTTCAAACAATGTGGGAAAACTCATGACCGGTGGGGAGAGTAACTTAGTGCAAATAGCTAGATCTTCAAGTTTGGTGGTGCCTGGGAGATCAAGTCACTAGAAAACATGGAAGGGATTAAATATTTTTTCACTGAAAGGATGACAACAGATGGCACATTCAAACAGGGTTATTAAAGAGTTTTAATAAAAGGAACTATTTACAAGGATGTGGGCACAGTTAAGGAAAACCAACAAGGTTTGGTGAACCATCTTGGGGCTAGACAAAGGGAGCCTGAAGTAGCAATAGGAGTGGTTACCAGAAGCCAGAAAAGACCCAGAGCTGTAAGGGAGGGCCACTGGAGCAGACCTGTAGCCCCTAATAACCTGTTTGCTGAGTATGTGTACTTGGGAGACAGGGGGAACAAATATCTTGACCTCACCTTTCTGTCACTCTCCAGACCTCCTGTTGGTTTCTCCCACTGTCCAAACTCAACATGAAGCCAAAGAAGAGAGTATACAGTTCCTTAAGAATCAACCTTCCAAGAACACAAAGCGAGAAATAGAAAGGTATGGAGTGAATCAGGAAGGGCAAAAAGAGAATATCCAGCAGAGATAACCATTTTGTAAAGCTATCTGCAAAACACACAATGCTTCAGTGTGTTTACCAGCATCTTCAACTTGCTATGTTCAAACCTTCCTTCTAAATCTCCTCTTCCCATTTTCGGTGACATCACCATCCTCCTACTCACACAGTAATTCTGATTCAACTACTCCCTCTTCCGTATCCCCCACCATATCTGATCATTTGCCAATTATACTTTCACAACTTCCCTCAAATTCCCTTTCACTCTATTGCCAGTACTACTACTTTGTTCATGCTCTCATTTTCTTACCTGGTTAACATCAGCTGTCTTAAAGGCCTTACCACCTGAAACATCACTCAAATGCCATCTATTATACCCAGTGTTATTGATTAATCTTTCTAAATTACAGTTCTACTACCACTATTGTTTCTCAAAAACCTTTAGTGACTTCCACTGACCGCCAGATAGACTACTCAAAGACCTCAGTAATATGGTCCCAACTTTTCCCAATTTATTTCCCACAACTCTCCTTTACCCTTAATACAAATTAGCCACTTGTATTTGGAAGCTTCAATTGTAAAGGAAGTTTTGTGCAGACTATGGCCATTGGAATCAGACTTGGATTCAACTCCCAGCTCAATCATTTAACCAGCTGGGTGGCCTTGGGAAAGTTTCTTAATCTTTCTGAGATGAGCTTCAGCTTCCTTACCTGTGAAGCAGGTTACTGAATGGATCCAGTGAGAACATTTGCAAATGTACTCAGTACAATGTTTAGCACAGAGTAGGCATGCCCATATCTCTGCCTATTTGTCCCTCTACCTGAAATTACCTCTTTCTCCCCTCACCTTCTCTATGTGGCCAATTTTTTAAGTGAAATACCACATCTTCCTCAATGCTTTTCTTGATCTTTCTTCCTACCTGGAAGTCACTCTCAACACATTATTTATATCTTTCTTATAATAACAAATAAACACACATAGCTAACACGGTTCATCTCTCTCCTACTAGAGTTGAAGCAGCAGAGGTATAGAGGGTTCCCACATCCAAGCTCACCCAGCAAATCAAGAGAAAGGCCTAGGTTAAAAACCAAACCTCAGATACTGAGTGCTCTATGGACTACATACACATGTCACTACTTTTTTTAAGATAGTTATTCATTCACCTCATTAACTGTGCAAATACCTTGTGGTTGAGGTGGGGGTGAAAAAAGGTACACCTTCTGCCTGTCACATCCCTTATCAGAAGTATAATATTAAAATTACTATATACCAGAGATGACAGTATGCCCTTTACATGTATTCTTTCACTGAATTCCTTCAACAACTCTGTGAGACAGGTATTAATAGTAGTCTCTCCTTTTTAAAGACAAGGAAACTGAGGTTCAGGCCAATTAGCTCAAGATCATGGAACAAGGTGACTGGGTCAAGAAAAGAACCTGTTCTACCTGATACCAAAATGTATGTCCTTAAGGACTATGAAATACTAAATCAGATGCCTACTGAGGCAAATTACATTTGCAACATAAGCATCGAAGAAAAAATACACCTTTCATATGGTATCCAAATAACAAGTAATCAATAAAGGAGTGAGACAATTTTCATCAGAGGATATATACTAAATGACAATGGGACTAACTCCAATTTGTTTGTATGGTGTGAACAATCTGAGATGATGCCACGATGCTGAAAAAGATGCAAGATTTCAAAAGAAATAGAATTCCCAACAGAATGCAAGTTACATGAAGACAGGAACCGTGTTAGTCTTACAGCTGTCTATCTCCAGATCCTAGATGTGTTTTGCACAAAGAAGGTAATCAATACCTAATGAAATTGACAGTAAACACTGGGAAATAAGCATACTGTCCAAATGGTACAAGTTCACATCAGATAATTTTAGAGCAGGAGACCATGACACAAACCCATTACAGGTAGAATTTTTATTTTTATTCTTTAAGCAAACCTTACAAAGTGGTAAAAGAATCAAAGGGGCCAAAGAAAATCTGCCTGAGTAGAGAACAGAGCACAGAACTGAAAAAAAAAAAAAAAAAAAAAAAAGGAATCTTCTTGAATCCTTTTTTCCTCTCTGAAGATTCAAACCATTCAGCTCCAGGTGCAAGTTTAAAACATATATGGAGGGCTTCCCTGGTGGCGCAGCGGTTGAGAGTCCGCCTGCCGATGCAGGGGACACGGGTTTGTGCCCCAGTCTGGGAAGATCCCACGTGCCGCGGAGCGGCTAGGCCCGTGAGCCATGGCTGCTGAGCCTGTGCGTCTGGAGCCTGTGCTCCGCGACGGGAGAAGCCACAACAGTGAGAGGCCCACGTAACGCAAAAAAAAAAAAAAAAAGTATATGGAATAGGTCAGTACATAAGAGACTCAACTGCCCTTTTTAGCCTTGCTATTATGGGATTCCTTTCTCAAAACCAGCTTTCTAATATCTTTTTTATGATAAATGTTTTATCTGGTAGCATTTAACTTCTCATTTAGGAAGAATCTGAAGCTCACCCACAAGTAGGCCCCAAATGTCAAAGACTAATTTTCCCAAACCAGTTGCGTGCCTCTCTTGAAAATGAGCAATAAGTCATTATTTCCCAACAAGATACTTCCACAAATTATATTTAGTAAGAGACTATATTTAAGCACCAAGAACATCCAGGATGTGCTAAGCTCAAATGCAATTTGAAGCTAATAATTCATGCCCACTTATTATTCTTCAAACTAACCTTGCCTCCCCACAAATTATAAAACTGTTAATTTTTAAAACAAAATTTACAGTACATATTAAGCTTTCAATTACAGCAAATTAAGTTTTATCAGAAACTGTTTACTGCAAAAGTTACTAGCAAAACTATATTTTAAAATCAATAAGTCAAAATATAGGGAAGACATATTAAAGGAAGAAAATGGAGGAAGAATAGTGAGAATACTGTTAACTATGGCTTAATAAAGGGGGTCTCCAAACTATGAATTACACTCCTTATGGAAATATTCATTAATATATAGTGATCATCACTTCCCATTTAAGATCTCAACTGATTTGTGTTTCTATCACTGAATATGTCCCATCTCCCTTAAGCTGATTCTATTAATGCTTAGCAAAAATCGTGAGTCATAAAATAATGCAAAATAAAAATGGACGACGTGCTTCTAAAGTCTTCGTGGTCCAGCAATCTAAGAAAAAACTGTAAGGAGCCCAATACATCGTGCTCTGTGTTTTGGCATAAGTTGTGGAACACCCTTTGCCAACTCATCTACCTAGTCCTAATGTCAAGACTAGTCCAAAGGTTAACAATTTTCTTGACCCACAAAGTCATCACTACTGCTCATACCTATCTCTGACTAAAATGTTCACACTCTATCATGATTATTTAAATTCCCCCTACTCAAACAAAACCTATGGGTACCTTGTGAGCATGGGCTGATCCTCCTTGGTACATTGCAAATTGCAACACAAGCCCTGCAAAAGTAGTTTTAAATTATAATCAGAGGAAATATGGAAACATGTTAATCAATAAATTATAGTGCCTCTCTACTATAGAATACCAGTTATATGAGACAGAGCTATATGTACAGATATGGGTGTCTTTGAAGTTAATATATATATATGTATGTATATATAAAATGACTCAATTCTTGTTCCTAAAAAAAGATAAATGTACCTCCCTGCAAATAAAAAGAACTAGAAGTAGACAAACTGTTAACATAGGTTATCTACAGGTACTGGGAGAAAACAAGAAAGAACAATACAATGGTCTTCATAGGCCATTAACTGTTTTATCATGTATAATATAGCTTTGAAGTTTTTCAGTAAATCTTTTAATTGAATATACCCTAAGTCTTTAACAATGCTGCCAATGAGCACGTATCCTCCCTGAATATACACGAGAACTAAAAAATACATGATACCAGAGAACTGCTGCATTCTCATGATCTAGCACATTTAACTCTAAGGTAGCCAGCTCATCAACTAAGTGTATATGTGATGAGCAACAACATGATGTGCAACAAGAACAATCACTGCATTATTTGTAACAGCAAGAGAAGGAAGAAGCCTCATGTCCATCAACAGCTATGGTACAGCCATGCTATGGAACATTATACAGGCATTAAAAAGGATGAGGAAGGTCTATCTGCCCTGATATAATGTCAATGATATACATACAAACTGCAAAACTATATAATCCTACTTTTAAAAACTAATGTATTTGCTTTTGTTTTTTTGCGATACGCGGGCCTCTCACTGTTGTGGCCTCTCCCGTTGCAGAGCACAGGCTCCAGACGTGCAGGCTCAGCAGCCATGGCTCACAGGCCCAGCCGCTCCAAGGAATGTGGAATCTTCCCGGACCCAGGCACTAACCCGTGTCCCCTGCATCGGCAGGCGGACTCTCAACCACTGCACCACCAGGGAATGGCCATCATCAAAAAATCTAGAAACAATAAATGCTGGAGAGGGTGTGGAGAAAACGGAACACTCTTGCACTGCTGGTGGGAATGTGAATTGGTATAGCCACTATGGAGAACAGTATGGAGGTTCCTTAAAAAACTACAAATAGAACTACCATATCACCCAGCAATCCCACTACTGAGCATATACCCTGAAAAAACCATAATTCAAAGAGTCATGTACCAAAACGTTCATTGCCGCTCTATTTACAATACCCCGGAAATGGAAACAACCTAAGTGTCCATTATTGTATGAATGGATAAAGATGTGGCACACATATACAATGGATTACTCAGCCATAAAGAAACGAAATTGAGCTATTTGTAATGAGGTGGATAGACCTAGAGTCTGTCATACAGAGTGAAGTTAAGTCAGAAAGAGAAAGACAAATACCGTATGCTAACACATATATATGGAATTTTAGAAAAAAAAGTCATGAAGAACCTAGGGGTAAGATAGGAATAAAGACACAGACCTACTAGAGAATGGACTTGAGGATATGGGGAGGGGGAAGGGTAAGCTGTGACAAAGCGAGAGAGGCATGGACATATATACACTACCAAACGTAAGGTAGATAGTGGGAAGCAGCGGCATAGCACAGGGAGATCAGCTCAGTGCTTTGTGACCGCCTGGAGGGGTGAGAAAGGGAGGGTGGGAGGGAGATGCAAGAGGGAAGAAATATGGGGACATATGTATAACTGATTCACTTTGTTATAAAGCAGAAACTAACACACCATTATAAAGCAATTATACTCCAATAAAGATGTATTAAAAAAAACTAATGTAGATACATACAAATAAGATCTAGCTGAACATATGCCTATTAACAAGGATTATCCTTCAGAAGAGAGTTTGCTCATATTGGCAGGGTTTTTACTATTCTTTGTTTAGTCTGGTTTACAAGCAGTTATTTAAGTATTTAATTCTAATTTTTGAAAATACACCAGCCTCAAGAAGATTAATATCTGTTTCTTCTATTTCCTAGTAATACTGGTATTTTCTGTGACTTGAAGTACAATCCAAATATGCAGTATTATACTTTTTAAAATAACACAGAAGGGGCTTTTTATTGGAAAAAAATTTACAATTTATGTTCACTTTTAATAGAAAGCATTAGACAAAGGCACAGCAGTGTAATCTGCAATAAGACACTAAGGAAAAGGCATTGTCTTACACTGGTTTAGAGGCAATCTTTGTTGCCCTGCTTCAGAAAAAAAATAAAGCTTTCTAAAACAGGGAAAAGAAATAATTTTTCCCAGTGACCAAAATCTTAACACTGACTCAGTAAGTTGGTTAAAATGGAAGAAAGAGACTTACCTCTTCTAAGTGCAAATACTGTCTTTTGGGGAATAATCCTTACATTACCCAGATGCAATTTTGCTTAAATCAACTCAACATCCAAATGCCCACTTTCAATCAGCAAAGAGATAAGTTTAAAATGCAAATTCTCAAATTTGAGAAAATTAAGCACACTTAAAAGATATATAAGCCTACAAATCAAATAACTGACACTGCCATTTCTGGTCTTGAGGGAAATAATCATAAATAGCAAATTCTTAAGTATCCTCAATCCTTTAACCTTGCTTAAAAACAAAAATTCATTGTGAAGGTTTAAATATGAAATGTGTCCTAAATCACTATTATAGGAGGAAACAATCAGTATATCATCCTGTTTTGTTATCACTATGAACGTTAACCATTTGCAAGCGTTTTAATATCTGAAATTACTATCAATCTTTTAAACCACTTCCAACTAATGACTACCATTGACTTTATACTAAAAACACTGTAAATGCAAAGTTCTTCACGATAGGGAGACAAAAAAAAAGGTTTATTTTTCTAATCTTTCAAATTAAATTCAAGCATAGCACAAAAATTATATTCAATACTGATTAGGTTCTGTGCCACCTCCTCCCATGAAGTCTTAATTAAATTTGAAGTAGTAATGGTCAGATAGTCCTTACAGGTGAAAGAAATCAAAACATAAGACAAAGTAAGTCCCACATGCCAAAAATGCTTGCATAAAATTGATAAGAGGAATTCTGGGAAGACTAAATACCACTACTTTTACCTTCACTAAATACCAATCCAGAGTATAAATTTGTAAAGGTATATACATGACAATGAAATGGTAATATACCATGAACAGAACGCTGTCATTTTTCTAATTAAGAGAAAATCCTTTAACATAATTTTTTTTACAAGTCACTACGTTGGAAATACAAAATGACAGTAACCTTATTACACTATGAAAACCCTCCAAGAGGTGGACTATTCCAATTGAACCAGAAGAAACAGATCTTCCCCTTAAAACTGAGTAAAATACAAGCAGAGTAATAATTATGATAAAAAATTTACACATATCATTTTCTATATCTTAGAGGACCCCCCAAAAAAGCTGAACCAAATCACCACATGAAGAAAGGCAGTATGATGCATTTTACTGAGTAAAAAACAGAAATTTAAGCAAATTGTAAAACCATGTGAGTGCAAAATTTGACTACGTTGCTTATTTATTCAATAGGCAAAAATATCTACCCCATTTGTTGTAGAGGTACTTAAGTATTTGTACCAAGTATCAGCTACCCTTTGTCAAAGTGACTACTAAGCAGCCTAGCAATCTTGACCGTACTTCCTGTCTCCTGAAAGCAGAACCCTAGCAATTAGAAAAAAAAAAAAAACTTTTGGCAAGAATTAAATCTTAATATACAGCAACAAGAATTAAGAGGAAAAGGATCAATATATTTTTTTACTTTAATGCCCAGTAATCTCCCTTCGGAAAGCTTAATACAGCTAGCTTTGGGCTTTCAACCACAAAACTCCAAATATTTTACCACAACATTAAATCAAAATGTAGGTACTGGATTAATAGGTACTCTGAACCCACCCACCAGGTTATACATACTCTCACTCAATCATGTAAAGGATTGAATTCTTTATTTGTGATATCCATAAACGTTGCTATTCTATATGTCTATCCAGGAAGGCAATTTTCTCTGGTATCACTGTTCTGTTTTGCTTTTTATAAACACAACTTGAATTCTATTGCATGAAAGGGCTACAAATATACATGTTAACCAAGCAGAAAACACAGATATTTTGCTTTACAACTTGCACCTAAGATACCAGTACACGAAGCTGGTTCATTAGTCGCCATAGCAATATGGGGCCACTGCCCAAGCTATGCATAGCAGTTTACATTTTCAAATCTCATGTAGAAAGGGCAATTGTGATATTGACTGTTAACTACATTCCTGTAAATCCCATCTTAGTTACAAGTAAATGTATAACCAAAGTCTGCACAGATTTCTGATGGCAAAACTTCTAAATCTGACGCAACTGTCCTAAACAAGTTTTTAAACGAATTGTTTTGCAGATATACTGCCATTCTGCCAGTAGATGGTGCCACAAAGGTTGGGGGAAGGATTTCCATAAGGACAACAGTTCAGCTAGAGGGGGAAAAAGAAAAACGTCTAAACCTGCTCTGAAAATACAAAAACGCTTTTAGTTTGAGGATAAAATATAACCCTTATTTGTAACCATTCATTACAGACAAACCAGTAAGAGGGATGAAACTAGTCCATCTGAAATTTTTTTAAACAGTTCATATGAATGAAAACACATGCTTAATACAAACTATTTCTTTAGAACTACACGGTACATACTTTGAGGTAAATTCTCATAGAAAGAAGTGACCATGTCAAGATGATAAGCAAATTACTTAGTACAAGAGATGGATGCAAAGAAACTAAAGATTTTAAAAAGCCACATCCACCACTTCAAAAGTTTTACCTGTAAGGGATAAAATTCAACACGTCACTACCAGGGCAACAGCAAGAAGAAGAAAAAAAAAACCCACAGGACCTTTTAAAAGTTTCTCGAAGTACACATCAAGAATTAAGAATTAACAAGAAAATTTTTCAAGATCCCTTAAAACGGTACGGAATGGATCCTAGAAAAAAATGTTAGACATGTACGGTCAAACACAATGATTTATTAAAAATAAAACGTAAAAATGATTTTTGTACATATGCTTCCAAATTTCGGGCATGGGATCCAAGGAGATTTCATAGAAAACGCTGTAGCCAGATATCAAGTCCTTACAACAAAGTAAACTAACCCGCCCAACCCCCGCCCAGGTTTTGCTACAGAATCAGCAAGTTCACTCCCTCCCCCCAAAAAAAAACACAAATTAAAACAAGACATCTTGCTAGTATAAAAACGACCAAGGTCCAAGTAATAATAAAAAAATAGAGTCCATCAATGACTGTAACACAAAAATGTGTATGTGGGGCCAAGTCCATCTTCAGAGGGAGACAAGGGAGGTGGCAGGCAAACAGGGCAACACCCCCAAGGGTGAACAGCCTAAGAAGTGGCTTCCCCAAGGGCAAAACGGGGAAGGCGGTGGGAGGGGAAAGGACTTAGGAGTCGACCCTAGTTGGGCGGTTGAAAACAGCTACCCCTATAGCCACTCCCAGGCATTAAAAAAATTTTAGAAGGAGCTGCCTCCATACCCACCCCCACCGCCATAGCCACCTCTGTAAGGTCCACTGTTACTGCGACCTCCCCAGCTGCTGCCTCCTCCACCGCCGCCGCCACCGCTCTTCATGGGCCCGTAGGACGACTGGTGCTGGCTGTAGCTACCGAAGCCGCCGAAGCCGTTACCGTAGTCGCTTCCACCGTAGGACGAACCGCCTCCGCCGCCTCCGTAGGCGTTGTAGCCACCGCCGCCGCCGTAACCACCGTAGCTGTTGTAGCCGCCGCCGCCCTTAGACAGGCCGTTCTGGTCACGACCACCGCCCCGACCCCGACCGCCCCGGCCACCCCGGGAGGAGCGGGAGCCGCCTCCGCCCCCACCGGAGTGGATATCCTCCTTAGGGACAGCCTTCTTCACCTCCACGCGATGGCCCTGGATCGGATGGAACTTGACCACCGCGGCCTTGTCTGCCGCGTCGTGATTCTGAAAATACACGAAGCCGAAACCACGCTTCTTGCCAGACTGCTTGTCGGCAATAATCTCGGCCTTTTCCACGGTGCCAAACTGCGAGAAGTGCTCTATCAGGTCGCCCTCGGCCACGTCTCCCTTAAGGCCCCCGACAAAGAGCTTCTTCACCTTGGCGTGGGCACCGGGCCGCGCCGAATCCTCCCGGGACACCGCCCGCTTCAGCTCCACCGTGTTGCCGTCCACGGCATGGGGCGAGGCGGCCATGGCGGCATCGGCCTCCTCCACATTGGAGTAGGTCACGAAGCCAAAGCAACGGGAGCGCTTGGTCTGGGGGTTCACCACCACCACGCAGTCCGTCAGGGTCCCAAAGGCCTCAAAGTGGCCGCGCAGGCCCGACTCACTCGTCTGCACGTTGAGGCCGCCGATGAACAGCTTACACAGCTGGGAATTCTCCATCTCCACGGCCCGGGCCTTCCCCCCGCCCTGCGAGCTCCGAGGTTTCGCCGTCGCCGTTATCGTTAGCTAAGGCTTCTTCACAGCTTGGGCCCAGCCGTCGCTGGAGCCGCCCCCGCCGGTCACCGACGGGGAAGGGAAGAAGGGAAGGGAAGGGAAAGAGGAAGAGAGGAAGGGGAAGGGAAGGGGAAAGGTGCCGGCTAGAGGGCGAGCCGAGGAGAGTTGAAGGCAAGCGAGGACGCCGCTACCGCCACCTCCGCTCCCTTATCTGGGCACCACACAAAGAGGCCGCTGAACGCGCGCGCACCCTCGCCGAGGCGTGCGTCACCGCGGACGTACGACAGCCCAGGGCTGCCCGCCAATCCCCGCCTCGCTCTCATTAGTCCCGCCTACCGCGCTGCCGCGCCGCTCTAGGTCACGGACTCCCCGCCCTCCGCGGTCTATTCAAGCCCTCGGCCTGCGCTGCTCCCACCACCGCCTCTACCGCCCCGTTTTCAACCCCAGGATCCTCAGTTCGCCCTGACTAGGGACTCTTCCTGCCCTTAGCGAACCTTTGCGATTCATTTGCCCCCAGCCCCGCGGCTGTTCCCGGTGATTTTCCCCCTCCCCTAGCCGTGTCCCCTCGCCAAACTCCGCAGTGGCGTTCGCGCCAGCCCCTTGAGAGACGTGTCAGCTCAGCCAATCACGGCGATCCGCTCGCACCCACTTCCGTTTGCGGCAGCTGCTGGACGGGCGCGCTCCCCGGTGCGCGCTGGCCCCGGCGCCCCTAGCGTGCAGAGCTCGCTTGCCACCCCCACGCCTCCTCCCGCGCTGGGCTGGCCGCGGGGTGGGAAATGGGGGAGGGGTCGAACAGGGGACGCGCTGGGGGACGTTCCCAACGGATGCGGCCTGGGGCGCCACGCGCGGGCTTTTTGAAAACTTGACTGTTGGGGTTGGGGGTCCGGATTTATTTGCCGTGTTTCGGCCGGGCCGCTACACCTGGCGTCCTCGCCCCTCCCGTCCGCACAAAGATGGAGGGAAGAGGCCTAGTCGGGGAAGGCAGTTATTAACCGTTTATAGTGGGCCAGAGCGGCGATTAGACTAAAACGCCGGCACGTGGCCCTGCGCAAAAGAGAGCCCGAGGCCATGTGAAGGACAGCGGCGCGCCTCCAGACTTTCCGACCAAGGCGTGGCGCGAAACCCCCGCCACCCCTAGGCCGTCCGTGAAGCCCTCCCGCGACACTCCTCTCGGCCTCCCTTCGCGCATTCAGACAGAGGACATTTTCATATTACCCCAGTGTACACATATTTTTTTCTTTTTTTTTTTTTCGCGGTACGCGGGCCTCTCACTGTTGCGGCCCCTCCCGCTGCGGAGCACAGGCTCCGGACGCGCAGGCTTAGCGGCTATGGCTCACGGGCCCAGCCGCTCCACGGCATGTGGGATCTTCCCGGACCGGGGCACGAACCCGTGTCCCCCGCATCGGCAGGCGGACTCTCAACCACTGCGCCACCAGGAAAGCCCAAACATTAGGTTTTTAAAGGAGTTTCCAATCGGACTGGGAGCCGAGGGAGTTAAACACATGAACACTGTATGTTAAGTATTACGCACCCCTGAGAACTGCCTTACGGACCCAGATGGGAATGCAAGAAAGTTACAGTGGCTTCCATTTATTGAACCTTTTGTGTGCCAAGCAAGATACAAGGAGTGCGACACGGTGTAAGACATGTGACCGAAAGCCCAAAAACCATGTGGTAAATTAGAAGAGGAATTCCTCACTGTATCCTGGAATGGAATGTATTCAGAAATGATTAAAGAGGTAGAAGTTGCACTGAATCGCAGAGTCAAAGGCTAGATAAGATTTCTATAGGGAGTTTATCTGAACAAAATCTGGAGGAAATTTATAAGCTTCCAGGGACAATGAGTAGACCAGTTTGACTGGATCAGGAGGTTTTTGACATTAAAAAGTAAAATAAGGGTCTTGGTATTATGGAATGTTTTGAAATTTAGATTAAGGAGTATGAATATTATTTCAGAGGCATACAGATAGGCTTCCAAGTTTGGGGACAATCTATAGTCTGGCTCTAACACCTACTAACCATGTGACCATCAAGTTGTGTGACTTCAGACAGGTTACCTAACCTTTTTAAAATTAAATTATAAGTTTTATTATCTGAAAATCAGAACATAAAACACCTACCCACTGTGGTAAAAATTAAATGAGATTCTGCATGTAAACGCAGAGCACAGTGCCTGGCACATAGTAAGTGCTCAATTTATCCAATAAATACTATACCGAGTGCTGGGAACAGGGCAGTAAACAATAGACAAAAATCTCTGCCCTCATGGAACTTATATTCTTGTGGGGAGAAGCAGACAATAAATAAGAATGGTATACAGCATGTTTGATAGTGATAAGTGCCATTGAAAAAATTAAAAGAGAAGGACAATAGGAAACTACTACCTTGTCATTACAAAACACAATTCAGGTAAGTCAGGATTTGCTAACCAATTGATAAAGAATGAGGAAAATAAAAAAAAAAAAAAAAAAAAAAAAGAATGAGGAAAATAAAAGCATTCCAGTGTTTGAAATCTGGAAGCCAAAAACTGCAGCATAATAGTGTAAGGCTAACTGGCCCGAGGCAGGGGAACACAATCAGATTCACAGGTTGCATCAGACCGAAACTCTCCGGACCACCCAGTTCCAGGAACTGACCTGGGGACTTTGCACCAGGCCCAGCCTTCCCGCCTTTCGAGGGGCGGGACTAACGGTCCCCCAGGATACCCGAAAAGACCACCAAATAAGGAATACCCTGCGCCCTCCCAGATTCACCACACCCCTTTCCCTTCTTCCCCTATAAAATCTTGCCCAACCCTCGCCCGGGTGCGACTTCTCTGGCCTGTTTCTCTCGGACCAGTGAACCTCGCCAGGGAGCGCTCCCTAATAAAGCTCACTTGAAGCTTTCCTCTGTTTCGCGGTGCCGTTTGTTAAGATCCGACCTTACAAATAGAACTAGAAAAATCTAACAAAAGAAACTATTTTGGAGGAAGTGGGGGAGATGATGAACATAGTTGTTAATGTTTAAGGTGATACTGGGATATTCATGTGGCACTGTTTTCTGGGATGCCCAAGACTATAGCTCAGATGAGAGATTAGACCTGAAGGAATTCAGAGTCATCCAAGTAAATGTAAAATAATAAAAGGTGAATTTCTGAAAGAGAATAAGACCATAACTTATTTTTCCATCTAAACTGTAAATTCTAAAGTAACAGTTTTTTCCTACATTGTTTTGAAATAATCCTCCATACCACCTTATTGAGGACCCATTATTGGTTTAATGTCTATTGACTAGGAAAGCTTCAAAGAAATGTATGTCTAGTATAAGCCTTACATATAGAAGGAGGATAGGGATGGTGGGAGACAACACAAGCATGTTTGAGAGACATTTAGAAAACCAGGATAAATGCAAGATAATTGGGATGTTAGATTCTTTTCAGAGATTAGATTGGTAAAGGTAGGGACAGTGAATAAGAAGTGTTATATAAACACTTAAATGATGCTGTCGCTTTCCTACCCCTCAGATCATTCAGGAGAAAAACATTTTTTTTTCTACTTTACCTTTTAGATCATTGCCTGAGTATGGTTCTTGGCTTTACCTTGCTTACAGGTATGTCAGCCTTCCAAAACAAAAAAGTTTTAAAATATAACTGAAATTTAGACAACCTTTGTTTTCCATCCCTCCTACAAATGTGATTACAAAAACCTAACTGAATATGGTGTTTAAACGACTCATAGAAATGCACAATAAAAAGGGCATATTTGGGCTTCCCTGGTAGCACAGTGGTTGAGAGTCCGCCTGCCGATGCAGGGGACACGGGTTCGTGCCCTGGTCCGGGAAGATCCCACATGCCGCGGAGCAGCTGGGCCCGTGAGCCATGGCCGCTGAGCCTGCGTGTCCGGAGCCTGTTGCTCCACAACGGGAGAGGCCACAACAGTGAGAGGCCCGCGTACCGCAAAAAAAAAAAAAAAAAAAAAAAAAAAAAAAAAAAAAAGGCGTATTTTACTGTACCTAAATATACCCAGAAAAAGAGAACTAGAGAAAAGGAAAAAGAATGAGCTGAAGAAGAGGGGGGAAACTATGGCCAGCTATATTTTCAGAAAGCAGCAACTCTGCTTTTTTTTTTTTTTTTAAGTCAACTTTTTATTATATCCAAGAGTTTCTTTTCGCAGTTAAGAGTTCTGTTGTGGCCTGAACTGTGTCCCCATCCTTCCCTCTATATTCATATTTTGAAGCCCTAGCCCCCAGTACTTCTGAGTGTAACTATAATTGAAGATAAGTTACTTAAAGAGGTGATTAATTTAAAATGAGGCTCTTAGGATGGAGCCCTAATCCATATGGTTAGTGTCCTTATTAGAAAAGGAAGAGACACCAGGGGCATATGTGCACAGAGCAATGACCATGTGAAGAGGCAGCAAGAGGGTGGTCATCTGCAAGCCAGGGAGAAAGATCTCAGAAGAACTCAACCCTGCTGGCACCTTGATCTTGGACCTCCAGCCTCCAAAAGTTGGAGAAAAAATTTCTGTTGTTTAAACCACATATTCTTTGATATTTTGTTATGGCAGCCCTAGCAAACCAATACATGTTCCATTTTTATTTACTCAAGGTACTTTCCAAAAGGGCAGTCTGCCATTTGTGATGAGGTACAGTCTTTCTAATGGACTCTTTAGCAACTCACATCAACAGCCTTAAAATCTGACCCATTCTTCTGAACCAGTAATGATGCTTCTGGAAATTTATCCTAAGGAAATAATTGAGGATCTGTGTAAGAGTTCAGCTACAACATCTCAATACTGTTTAAACTAGAAAAAAAAAAAGGAAACTATCTAAATGCCTCCAAATAGCTAACTAATTAAACAAATAAGGAAATAATTAAGTAAACAGTTCAGGTAAGAATATTATGAAGCAGTTAAATTGATACTATATAGGAAAAAAAGTGACTGGTACTTGGGTATGAATCTTACACCATTATGATGATGTGTGAAAGGTCACATTACTTATTTTACCAAATCAAATTAAGTCTAACTTTAAACCACATACTTGACAGAATTCACCTTTGCTGAATGCAATTTTTTTTTTTTTTTTTGCAGTACGCGGGCCTCTCACTGTTGTGGCCTCTCCCGTTGCGGAGCACAGGCTCCAGACGCGCAGGCTCAGCGGCCATGACTCACGGGCCTAGCCGCTCCGCGGCATGTGGGATCTTCCCAGACCCGGGCACGAACCCGTATCCCCTGCATCGGCAGGCAGACTCTCAACCACTGCGCCACCAGGAAAGCCCAACGTTTATTTTTTTAGTGCACTGTTTTACTTAGTCCAGTAAGAACTTCAATTTTTTTAATATTTATTTTCTTCAGCAAATTTTATACAGAATATTTTCCTCTCCAGGAGACATGTATCGGATCCATGTGAAAATGAAGTTTTTTAATCTTACCTGTTAAGTCCATTTCAACTTCTAGTTTTAGCCTATAATATAGTTCAAAATGTGTATAACAGCTTAATAAAGCTTCTTTTCCTCACACAGAAAAGGGAAATAATGTGCACTGATTGAGATCAAATTTCCATCAACCTAAAGAGTGGCAAATCAGGGTAAAATTTAATTTGTGAAGTATTCTATACTCAAATTTGTGAATAAAGTAATATTCATACTACCATATACATTTTGAGTCATCAGGAATCTGGTCCTTCCTAATTTCTAAATATACACTGAACAGTGCAAAGAACAGGTTAGTCTACTCAGTAATAAGCTGTAAGAGTGGTATTTAGTTGTAGTTGTTCAGTGAGTTCAGATTATGTACAGAGCCTTTCTGGATCATTCGGGATCTAAACATTTTTAGTCAAATGATATTTATTATCATAATTTCAGCACATTAATATGAGAAAGGAAATTACACGCTTCTTTTTTTTCAAATAAAACTAGGAAAACAGTGGAAAAAAATAAAAATAATTAGCCAAGATTTATACAAGCAACAACAGTATACTAATGATTAGCAGCTATGAAATCAAGAATCAAATGCTTCCTGAGGAACCTATTCCATATGATAATCACTGACTGAGACCTCTCAATGTATTTAGCAGTGATTTGTTTGTTTGGGATTGACTATCTGTACAGCATAATTTACCTAAAATCTGTTTTACTTTGCTGCCCAGGATTCTAAATATGGTCAATTTTCCAGCTTCTGAAATAATATATAAAGCACTTTTCATTCATAGGAATCAAATGAAGTGATTTCTTTCAAGGATTAAAAGTGCATATAATTCAGTTCAAATTCTAATAATTTGTTAATTCCCATCATTGGTTTTGAGGAGTTTATGTTTCACCAAGCCTTGATATGATTATCTACTGCATACAGCCAAAATATATAGTAATACAATTTCTAAGTTTCATCACAAGGTTTTGATCATGGTTTTGTAAAAACACTGATCTGATCTTACTGGCACATTCAAAAGTTCTACCAAAAATAGTAAGTCCCATTATATCTAAGCATGTAATGTCAGTAAGGGTCCTTTATTACCCTGTATTTCTATTTTAAAAGAATCTTCTTACTCTACATTCTAGAATCACAAGAAGAATAGAGCATGAAGAGACCTTTTATTGGTCATCCAGTCCAAAACTTTCATGTGCACATGTGGCCCAGAGAGTTAAAATGACACGCCCAGGGCCACACAGACAGGTAGCGGCAGAGTCACAACTTCTAATCTGCAGTCAACTGGCTTTTTCACACATGGCTAAGCCTATGACAGTCTTCTTCGTATAGTTTCTGTATCGGCTTCCTTATTTGGAAAATAAAAACATCATTAAAGAAGGAGTTGGGTTGTCATTCTATCCTTCTAGCCATCATTTATCTGAAGTCTACTGAAGTAGACTCAATTCAGAGCTCAATTTCTCCTGGCTCAAATTAAGATTAAAAGAAATACGAGGTTTGGGTATTTGAATGACAACTTGTACCTGGAAGATAAAGCTGTAAGAAAACTGGAATTAAACCAGTATTCACCCCATACCTGCTCCCAGCCCCAAGTCAGATGCAGGAGCACTGGGAAAGCGAAGAGAACATCTGAGTCTACCAAATGTTGAGCTGGCTTGTTCCTTCCTTCCCACCACTTCAGCTTTTGGGTTAGAAAAAATAATACAAAACCAAGCTTGTTGAGGTATACTGAGTCCATCTGGCATTAATTTCTGGAGGCACATATCAAACTGAAATATCTCAGCTGTTTCACAGAAAAGGTACAATTAGACTTATGCCGAATTTTTCTGGGGAAAAAAGTCTTTTCATGTGTAAGTAATTTCCCCCAGATCTTGCGAGCTATAAATGTGTATGTTGAGTATGAAAGTTACTTCACAGTCTAGGCGAAGGAAACATCATACTCTTTTTCTACTGTCAAATCTCATCTTAAGCCACCACTCCTCAAGTTGATAGAAATTTAACCTCAATCACTACTAGGGTCAAGTCCCACCCCTAGGATAAAGACTTCAGGTTGTACACAGTCCAGAATACTTAGGGACAGCCCCCTGATCTTTGGTCCAGATTGGTCCCTCCTGATAAGACTACAGGGTCCCTTGCAGGAAAGTGACTCTGCTGTTTCCTGAAACTTGCCGCCCAGCTCAAGCTGGGACTCCTTTTTACCAAGGCTAGGAACCCCAACACCAAAGGTTCAGCTTCCCACTGTACCACAAAGCCATTCCACACTGAGGACAGGCTGCATCCCCAGGGGATTATAAAAGAGCAGCTCAGAGGAACTGGATGCTGGTTGCTGATACTCATGGAGCCCTCCCTCCCCGAAAAAATCGCTCTTTGAGGTCTCCATAGTAGACTCTCCCTCTTAGGCTCTTGCCTCTCTCTCCTCTCCCCTGGGAACACCTGGCATAAGCCCTTCGATGAGTTTAGGTTTTCTTTTTTTTAATTTTCCTCTCTTTATTCCAGCAAATGAAAAATAAAAATAGATGAAATCATAATATCACTAAGTCTGAGAATAAACATCAAAACTTGACTGTTTTCTTTCCTTTAAGGCAGAACTAGAGGATGAGATTTTTTTTTAACTTTTCATTTTATATTGGCGTACAGTTGATTAACAATATTCTGCTAGTCTCAGGTGTACAGCAAAGTGATTCAGCCATACACATACATGCATCCATTCTTTTTCAAATTCCGCTCCCGTCTAGGTTGCCATGTAATATTGAGCAGAGCTCCTTGTGCTACACAGTAGGTCCCTGCAAGCTTTAAAAAACTAAAGGCAATTGTAATTCTGCATCGGTCCAGTTGAACAAAAGCTCAAAGAAAGTAGAAAAGTATTCTTGAAGTAGGGCAAGAAAACAGAATAAAAAGCAAATTAATATTTCAATAAATTATCTTACCGCATGTGTCTATCGTAAGGTGTCCTTTTTGTTAAATTATTTGAAAGCGGGTATGATATGACAGAGGCTACATTCTCCATCCCTATTCATGTTTCTGAGGAGTGCCTCCTGCAGGCACAAGTTTAGGGCAATTTGTGATTGAATTCTCAGCTCAAGAAGCATCGTGTGCAGTGTAAGGTCGGATCTTAACAAACGGCCGCGAAACAGAGGAAAGCTTCAAGCGAGCTTTATTAGGGAGCGCTCCCTGGCGAGGTTCACTGGTCCGAGAGAAACGGGCCAGAGAAGTCGCACCCAGGCGAGGGTTGGGCAAGATTTTATAGGGGAAGAAGGGAAAGGGGTGTGGTGAATCTGGGAGGGCGCAGGGTATTCCTTATTTGGTGGTCTTTTCGGGTATCCTGGGGGACCGTTAGTCCCGCCCCTCGAAAGGCGGGAAGGCTGGGCTGGGTTCAAAGTCCCCAGGTCAGTTCCTGGAACTGGGTGGTCCGGAATGTCTCCAGGGCAGTTTCTGGAACTGGGTGGTCCGGAATGTCTCCAGGGCAGTTTCTGGAACTGGGTGGTCTGGGAGAATTTCGGTCTGATGCAACCTGTGAATCTGATTGTGTTCCCCTGCCTCGGGCCAGTTGGCCTTACATGCAGTTTTTAGACAAATGATTATCTGTACCAGTTGGGGAGCATCTTCTTTGACATTATGCTCTTGGTTGTCAGTTTTAGGGTCATAGAAGTGAATATATCCCCTATGTCAGTGAATGGTACCACCGTCCAGCTGAGGTTGTTAGAGGTCTTTTCCTTTGACAGCTGCCCCACGACCAATTTCACACTTTCCAGATGTGCAGAACTAATTGTAATTCTCATAAAAGTCATGTTCTCTGAGCTCCAGGCCTTTGCATATGTGACTCCCTCTGCCTAAAATAATGTTTCACAGCCTTTTACATAATTTGTTGCAAACAAAAAGGATAATATTTATACAACACACAGAGATAAACTGGAAGGAATGTGGAATTATCTATATGGGCCTTGTTGGAAGAAAATTCAACAGAGAAAATATTTAATAAGATATCAAAACATTTTAACGAGAAACTTTAGTTTCCTCATTTAAACATAACTTTATTCTTTTCATGTTAAAATAATTCCGAACTTACAAAAGAGTTTCAATGATAACACTATAAATAACTTTTTTCCCCTCGAGAGTAAATTACCAACACAGATACCCCAGTGCCCATGCTACCCAGATGCCCCCTTCACTTCAATCAAGCTCCAACACCTTGTGCCAGACTTGCCGCTGTCACCACTATCCTGTGCAGACAACCTCCTCACCTCTCTCAGGCTCCCAACAACCACACAAGCTGCTACCACCCTCCTCCTCATAAGCACCCTCCTCACTTCACTCGGACTCTGATACACCACGCCAGGCAGCCAACAGCCCACCACACTCCAATGCAGATGCCTACCTTGCCAACCCTACCTAATGGTTTTTTAATTGGATTACTTAGGAAGGATGAAAAGAAGGTAGGAAAACCATAAGGTAGAAAAACAGGGAAGGGGACAGGAGGGGAGGGGAGGGGAGAAAACTGGTTTTATAATTGAAATGGCCAGGTTTAATTCCTGATCATTTATTTAATGATAATCTCTCCAATTTTTGACAATCACCATCCACAAGAAACTTTATTCATGGGTAGGTAGATGAAAATATAAAACAGTTTTTATAACCATTCTAAAATGAACCACAACTGAAATTATACTTTAAAAAATCTAGTACTTCTTCATTTCCCTTCACTGGCAAATGAAAGCATTCCAGGCAGAGGGAACAACTAGTGTAAAGATCCCAAGGAAGAAAGAAGTCGAGTGGGCTGGAGATTATTGACAGAGCAGGAGAGTGATAGGGGAGATTTCTTGTGCAAATGCAAAAGGATTTCAAATTCAATCAAACTTTTATCAAGGCTTTTAAAGTAATGAAGAAGCTCTTATTTGCAGTCTATACTATAAACAATACAATAGTTACCTTGTAGCTACCCTCAGATCCCACCAAAAGTATATCCCAAGTGTAGAGACAAAAGTAACTCATTTATATATAAACACAATAATTGAGGGCCACCATCCCAAGCTGTGCCCACCAGGATCCTCTGCTGAGCCCCTCTGCTTCATATCCCAGACCAGCTATACACTATACTCATTGGACTCTTGGATCACTATGTGTTCCATGGACTCCATTGTCTCTTGTCCTTAACAGGCAGCAGCTGGCTCCTAAACAGATGTCCAACTGGTAGATGACATCCTTGGGCTGCACTCAGTACCTTGCATTGTGACAGCAAATGCCAGATACCCTTAAAAATATTTGCTAGTTGCAGGGATGATGGGTCTTATGGTCAAATACTGCTCCATCATAAATGCCCTCTAAGGAGTTCAGCACAGGGATGCTCTTGACACCATTCCCAGGTTGTACCTGAGTATATCAAAGACTGAGGGGATTAACATCTACTGCATGCCTATAATCCATCCTATCACTCTCTTGCTCTGTTAGTAATCTCCAGCCCACTGGACTTCTTTCTGATTGGATATTTCTGGCTCTTTTTTCTTCCCTTCTGTGCCTAGATAAGTCTTATTCTGATTCAGAACTCAGTTTAGAAGTTCAAAATCATTCATTCATTCAATTAACAAATATTTAGAAAGAGAAATGAAGAAAACAATCCTATTTTTAATTGCATCAAAAAGAATAAAATACCTAGGAATAAATATAACCAAGGAGGTAAAAGACCTGTACACTGAAAACTATAAGCTATTGATGAATGAAATTGAAGACACAAATAAATGGAAATATATTCTGTGCTCATGGATTGGAAGAATTGATATTGTTAAAACGTCTACACTCCCCAAAGCAATCTACATAGTCAATGAAATCCCTATCAAAATTCCAATGGCATTTTTCACAGAAATAGAATACATAATCCTAAAATTTCAATGAAACCACAAAAGGTCCTGAATAACCAAAGCAATCTGGAGAGAGAAGAATAAAGCTGGAGGCATCACAATTCATGGTTTCAAACTATATTACAAAGCTATAGTAATCAAAAAGGTAAGGTGGTGGCATAAAAACAGACACACAGATGAATGGAGCAGAATAGAGTTCAGAAATAAACCCATGCATATATGGTTAGTTGACTTACAATAAAGGAGCCAAGAATATAGAATGAAGAAAGTACAGTCTCTTCAATAAATGGTACTGGGAAAACTGCGTAGCCATATGTGAAAGAATGAAACTGGACCGCTATCTAACGTCATACACAAAAATCAACTCAAAATGGATTAAAGACTTGAACATAAGACCTGAAACTATAAAAAGAAAGCACATGGAGTAAGCTCCTTGACATCAGTCTTGGTAATAATTTTTTGGATTTGACACCAAAAAGCAAAAGTAAATAAGTGGAACTATATCAAACTAAAAAGCTTCTGCACAGCAAAGAAAACCATCAACAAAATGAAGAGGCAACCTACAGTATGGGAGGAAATATTTGCAAAATCATATATATGATAAGGGGTTAAGGTCTGAAATATGTAAAGAATTTATACAACTCAACAGAAATAAACCAAACTATTCAATTTTTAAAAGGGCATAGGATCTGAGTAGACATTTTTCCATAGAAGACACACAAATAGCCAACAGGTACATTAAAAGATGCTCAACATCACTAATCATCAGGGAACTGCAAATCAAAACCACAATGAGCTATCATCTCATACCTGTTAGAATGGCTGTTATCACAAAGAAAAGAAATAAGTGTTGGCAAGTAGGTACAGAAAAAGGAACTCTTGTGCACTGTTGGTAGGAATGTAAATTGGTGCAACCAATACAGAACAGTATGGCAATTCCTTAAAAAATTAAAAATAGAACTACCATATGATCCAGCAATTCCACTTCTGCAAGAAACAAAATCACTATCTCAGAAAGATATGTGCACTCCCGCTTTGTGACCACCTAGAGGGGTGGGATAGGGAGGGTGGAAGGGAGGCCCAAGAGGAAGGGGATATGGGGATATATGGATACATATAGCTGATTCACTTTGTTATACAGCAGAAACTAACAGAACATTATAAAGCAATTATACTCCAATAAAGATGTTAAAAAAAAAAGGAAAGAAAGATATGTGTACTCCCATATTCACTGCAGCATTATTCACAATAGCCAAGACATGGAAACAACTAAGTGTCAGTAAATAGATGAATGGATAAAAAAAAATGTGATATATATATATACACACAGTGGAATCTTTTTTAGCCATAAAAAAGAATTACATTGTGTCATTTGAGACAACACAGATGGACCTTGAGGGAATATATGCTAAGTGAAATAAGTCAGAGAAAAACAAATACTGTATGATCTCATCTATATATGGAATTTAACAGAAAAAAACAAACTTATAGATACAAAGAACAGATTAGTGGTTGCCAGAAGCATGGGGTAGGGGCTTCCCTGGTGGCACAGTGGTTAAGAATCTGCCTGCCAATGCAGAGGACATGGGTTCGAGCCCTGGTCTGGGAAGATCCCACATGCCACGGACGAACTAAGACCGTGGGCCACAACTACTGAGCCCACGTGCCACAACTACTGAAGCCCACGCGCCACAACTACTGAAGTCCCCGCGCCTAGAGACCATGCTCCACAACAAGAGAAGACACTGCAATGAGAAGCCTGCACACTGCAATGAAGAGTAGCCCCCGCTCACTAAAGAAAGCCCACACACAGCAACAAAGACCCAATGCAGCCAAAAATAAATAAATTAATTAATTTTTTTTAAAGAAAAGAGAAAAAAGAAGCAGGGGGTAGGGGGAGAGTGGAATAGGTAAAAGTGGTCAAAAGGTACAAGCTTCCAGTTATAAGATAAATAGGTGCTGGGGGTATAAAGTATAGCATGGTGACTACAGTTAACAATACTGTATTGTATATTTGAAAGTTATAAGAGAGTAGATCTTAAAAGTTCTCATCACAAGAAAAAAAGTTGTAACTATGGGTGGTGATGGATATTAACTAAACTTACTGTGGTAATCATTTCACAATATATAAATACATATCATACACCTAAAACTAATATAATGTTTTATGTCAATTATATCTCAATAAAAAATTTTTTAAAAAAGAAGATATTTTAAAAGTGTCTACCAGGCACCCTGTTAAATTCTGGGAATGCAGCCCTGAACAAGATAGACAAAGCCCTGATTGCAAGGATTTTACAGCTGGTAAAGCAGGTGTTGGGAGAGCAGACAGACAATAAATAAACACACACAAAAAATTAGAAACGATAGGTGCTGAAACACAAATGACAAGAAGAAGCCAGTCATGTGAAGAACAAGGGAAGAACCTTCCAGACAGAGGAAACAGCTAGTGTAAAGGTCCCAAGGAAGAAAGAAGGCCAGTGGGCTGGATATTACTGACAGAAGAGTGGTAGGAAATGTGGATAGAGATCTAGCAAGGGCTAGATCATGCAGGGTCTTAAGTCAGGCAAACAAGTTTAGATTTTAAGAGCAATAGAAACCACTGAAGGATTTTAAACAAGGAAGTTACATGATGTGATGTCTTAAAATGTAAAAGATGACTGGTGGGTATATGAATTATGAACTGTAGAATAGAAGCAGGGAAACTAGTAGGAGTCTACTATAGTAATCCAAGGAAGAGACAACGATGTCTGGGACTAGGCTAGTCTGGGACTAGACTAGGAGACAGAAAAAGAAAGAGTTGAATTCAAATATACTATGATAACAGAGTCAAAAGAAACTTGCTGATGGACTTGATATAGGGTATAAGAGAATAAGAGTCATCAAGAATGGCTCATAGGGGCTTCCCTGGTGGCGCAGTGGTTAAGAATCCACCGGCCAACGCAGGGGACACGGGTTGGAGCCCTGGTCCGGGAAGATCCCACATGCCGCGGAGCAACTAAGCCCGTGCACCACAACTACTGAGCCTGCACTCCAGAGCCTGCAAGCCACAACTACTGAAGCCCGTGCGCCTAGAGCCCATGCTCCACAACAAGAGAAGCCACCTCAATGAGAAGCCCGCGCGCTGCAATGAAGGGTAGCCCCCGCTCACCGCAGCTAGAGAAAGCCCGCGCACAGCAACAAAGACCCAACACAGCCAAAAATAAATAAATATAATAAATTAATTTTTTAAAAAAAGAATGGCTCATAGGCTTCTGGCTTGAGTAAGCAGGTGGACAGAATCCCACCTACTGAAATTTGGAAGAATGGGAGAGGATGCAGGTCTGTGAATAAAATCATGAGTTCTGCTTTGGACACGTTATCTGAAATTCCTATTAGACATCTAAGAAGAGTTGTTAAGTAAGCAAATGGATATAGGGCTCTGGAGATGAGGGAAGGGTCAGGGCTAAAGATGAAGCAATCTGCACACAGTATTTAAAGACATGAGACAAGATGACACAGCAAGAGTATGTAGACAGAGAAGATATATCAAGGCACAGACCTAGGGTACCCCAACATTTAGAAGGTGAGCGGAAGTAAAGGAGAATAAAGAGGAAGAAGAAGAGGTAAACACACAAATGCGTACGAGAAAGAGCAGCAAGTGAGATAGGAGAAAAAACCCAGGATAGTATAATCTTGGAAGCCAAAACAAGAAAGTGTTTCAAGAATAAGGTCTGCTATAACAGAACACCATAGACTGGGTGGCTTAAATAACAGAAATTTATTTCTCACAGTTCTGGAGGCTGGAAGTCCGAGATCAGAGCGCCAGCATGGTTGACTTCTGGTTAGAGCACTCTGGTATAGTCTTTAACTGTTTCCTCACATGGCTGAATGAGAGAGTGAAAGAGAAGAGAGACAGACAGACAGAGACAGAGACAGAGACAGCATGTACTCTGATCTCTTCAACCCCTTACAAGGGCACCAATCACATCATGGGGTCTCCACCCTCATGACCTATATAACCCTAACTATCTCCCAAAGGCCCTACTTCTAAATACCATCACATTGGGAATTAGGGTTTCCACATACGAATTTGGGGGAGGACACAAACATTCAGTCTATACAAGATTGCTATAATCTAAAAGATAGACAATAACGAGTATTGGTGAAGATGTAGAAAAATTGGAATCTTCATGCATTGCTGATGGAAATGTAAAATAAAATGGTACAACCACTGTGGAAAAGTCTGGTGGTTCTTTAAAAGGTTAAACGTACAGTTACCATATGACCCAGAAACCCCACTCCTAGGTATAAATCCAAGAGAAATGAAAACATATGTCCACATGAAAACTTGAACACAAATTGTTCAGAGCAGCATTATTCATAAGAACCCCAAAATGAAAGCAATCTAAATATCTACCAACTGATTCTTACAAATGAATATTATTTGGCAATAAAAAAGGATGAAGTAGTACTTATACATGGTACAACATGGATGAACCTTGAAGACATTTTGCTAAGTGAAAGAAGTCAGACACAAGGCCACATATTATATGATTCCATTTATATGACATGTTCAGAATAAGCAAGTCTACAGAAACAGAGTAGATTAATGGCTGCCTATGGCTGGAACAGGGAAGGAGGGGGAAATAAGGAGTGAATGCTAATGGGTACAGGGTTTCATTCAGAGGAGACAAAAATGTTCTAACATTAGAGTGGGTGATGGTTGCACAACCCTGTGAATATACTACAAACATTGAGCTGTACAACTTAAATAGGTGAATAGCATGGTATGTAAATTAGGGAAAGGTCACCTAAAGCAAATACTGCTGAGAGATCAGTTAAATTTTGAATAGAGACCACTCTATCGGTTAGCATCAAAGTCATGTGTAACCTTGACAAATGTTTAGTGGAGTGATGGAGACAGAAGGCAAATAGGGTGGACTGAGAGGGAATAAGTGAGGAAGTAGAGTCAAAGAAGTTTTGTTGTTAAGGGTTGCAGAGAAACAGGGTAATGAAACAGAGGGATATGGAATAAAGGGAGGGTTTGTTTTCATAAGATGTTTCATAAGATGGGAGATAATACAGCATGTTTGTTGATGAGAATGAATCGATGTGGAGGCAGAACTTGACAGTGAAAGAGAGAAAATGTTTGCTCTTGAATCAAAGTCCTTGAAAAAGGGATGATTAAAAAGCACAAATGAAAAGGCTGGCATGCCTTCACTTCAACAGGGAAAAGGCAGAGAGCCGAGGCATACATGTCAGTAGACTGTAGACAGTGTTAGGAAATCGAGAGAGGTGCTGCTATTTTCTACATGAGGCCTGAAGCAAGGTGACCAACTTAGGGTAAGGATGTAAAAGTGTATTGATTATATTGCTGTATAAAAAAATTACTCCCCCAAACTTAGCAGTTCATGAGGTCACGTTTTCTCCACAGTTTCCTAGATTTGATCTTTGCCTAGAAGCCAATTCTTAACCTTAGAATCATTGCTTTTTGGAGATGCTAGAAACAATTTTAAGACCAGTAAGTAAGTCCTGGCTTCTTTGTGTTTAACCAGCTTTTCTTTAGCATCTCTCTTAACATTTCACTATAAGCAGCAAGAAGAAACCAGGAAATATCTTCAACAGTCTGCCTGGAAATTTCCTTAGCTAAATCAACAAGTTCTTTATGTATATTTGCTACCTTCCACATTAACACAGGTGACAGTGTTGCTAAACTTTCTGCCTCTACATATATGTGATCCCCTTTCCTTCAGTTTCCACTAATATTTTCCTCACTTCACCCATAGTCTCCTGAAAGGCCATAATGCATCTCCTAACAAACTATTTAAGCCACTTAAACTTTTCTCTAACATTCTCTTCAAAGTCTGTTCGGCTTCTGCCTACTGCTTAGTTCCTAAACTACTCCCATATTTTTAGGTTTTTGTTATAGAGGAATTCTACTTCCAAGTGCCAAGTCTGTATTAGCTCCCTATGACAAATTACCCAAACTCCACAGCTTAAAATGACAAATATTTATTATCTCACAGTTTCTTTGAGTCAGGAATTTGTGAGGTACTGAGCTGGGTGATTTTGGTTCAGGGTCTCACGAGAGGTTGTCATCAAGATGTCAGCCAGGACTGGAGGATCTGCTTCCAGGAGAGCTCACTCACATAGCTTTTGGCAGCTGGCCTCAGTTCCTTGCCATGTGGCCCTCTCCATAGAGATGCTCTGACATGGCGGTTGGCTTCCCCTGGAGTGAGCAATTCGAGAGACAGGGAGAGCAACGGAAGCCACATGCTTTTCATGACCTAGTCTCAGAAGTCATATATAGTCACTTTCTTTATTTTCAGCTTCACTGGGGTATAACTGACAAATAAAATTGTAATATAAAGTGTGCAATGTGCTGTTTTGATATGCGTACATATACCCAGTCACTTCTGCCATATTAGTTTGTTTGAAATGAGTCACTAGGTCTAGCCCATACTCAAGGGGAGGGGAATGAAGCTCCATGACTTGAAAAGAAGATAACCAAAGAATTTGTGGACATATGTTAAACTACCTAAAGGAGGAATGGAGAAAGCGTGCAAAGAGAGAAGGTGAGAAATACCTGTTTCTGAGAGTAAGAAAATGAATATAAGATTACTGGAAAATTGAATAGATTTCCAGAAAATTTTGAGTTCCCATTTAAGATCTGTGATAATGAATTTAAATAACTAGTCAGGGGACTTCCCTGGTGGTCCAGTGGTTAAGACTCCGAGCTTCCACTTCAGGAGGCACGGATTCGATCCCTGGTCAGGGAATTCCCGCATGCCGTGCAGTGCGGCCAAATAAATAGTCAGCCCCCTGAATTCATTGGCTGGGTTAGGTGTCTCTTTCACATGCTCCTCCACCATCCTATGCTTACCTGTATTATATCTTTTATCAGGAAGATCTGCAGTGTCTGTTTACTTATCTGTTTCCCCCAACTAAATGATTAATCTTTCAAGGTCAAGGACTGTGAAATAGTCCTCACATGATAGGTATGCAATGACTATTGGTAATATAATTTAATCTGTTCCAAATATTTGCCTTTAGGCAAGAATAGAGGAAAAGGATGAAAAAGGAAGCTATAACATAACCTCGAAGAGAAGGGTGAAAATAATAGGGTAATGAGCACTTGAAGGGTCATAACATAACCTGGAAAGAGAGGAACAACATTTAATTTGCCAAAGAAACTAGTTTATTACCACCTTACCTCCAGTTCTTTAGGTTTGCCACTAGCCCAAATTCAAGCTAGCTCTACACTCCTCCCAATCTGAGCTTCCAGACCCAATTCTAATCAAAACATGGGGTGGAGGCTTATATTAGTTTTCTATTCTTGCCGTAACAAATTACCTCAAATCTAGTGGTTTAAAATAACACAACTTATTATCTTACTGTCCTGTATGTCAGAAGTCTGATGACACTGGGCTAAAATTAAAAGTGTTAGCAGGGCTGCATTCCCTTCTGGAGGCTCAAGAGGAGAAACTGTTTCCTTTGTTCACATTCCTTGGCTCATGCTCCCCATCCCCCTCCATCTTCAAAGCCAGCTTCAGTGAGTCTATTTGCTTTCACACTTCAAATTTTTCCTGCTTCTTCTTTCATTGTCCTATCTATCTATCTATCTATCTATCTCTTTCTCTCTCTCCCTCTGGCTCTCTGACTACAACCAGCAAAGGGGCTCACATGATTAGACTGTACCCACTCGGATAACACAAAACAGTCTCCCTATCTCAAAGTCCTTAACCTTATCACATCTATAAAGTACTTTTTGCCTTGTAAGGTAACACATTTGTAGGTCTGGGGATTAGGATGTGGACACCTGTGAAGGGTCGTTATCCTGCCTACCACAGGGTTACAGACACAGAAGAGGAGAAGAAGCACAGGGAGGAGCAAAGGAGGCCATGCATTTGTACAGGTCATAAAGCCAACACTGATTTCATTAAGAGAAGCGCTGAAGGAAAATTTTAACTTTGATTACTCAGTCTACTTAGCACCACATATGAGGTTGAAAATGCCAGATGCTGAAGCAGCGCAAGGAAGGTAAGAAAAAAGTAGGTAGAGAAGCCATAAAATACCACAGGCAGACAAATCTCCATGCCCTCAAACTATTGCTGTGATTTGGTGGTTTCAATATTTGGAATCACAAACACACACAACCATTTATTGCTTCTCTTCAGTATATTATATTACAATTCTCAGTATAATATATATGTTATATATTTTTTAGTATATTATATATGTTTTCAGTATAATATAATACATATTCAGTATATATTTCAAAATAGTTGAAATTCCTTATCTTCCCTCCAAACGCAATGTTCCATTCACATACCACCAGATGGCAGAGAAGAGCAAAGAATAAATTCCAAAATACCAAAGAGACAAACCCAAAACCCAAAACAAAAAACCATTTTCTTATACTTGAAGAAGCCCAGCCCTCTGGTTAGGTGGCAAACCCAAACCTCTTAGAATAGAAAAACACCTTATTTTTTTTTAACTTTTTTATTATTTCAAACATACACAAAAGTGGAAGGAGTAGTGTAATAAATCCCCATGAATCCATAAATTAGCTTCAAGAATTATCAACACATGGCCAGTCTCATCTCATCTATATCATTCTCTTGTCCTCTCTCCATTTTTCTTATACAGTAGGTCCTTGTTGGTTATTTATTTTAATATAGCAGTGTGTACATGTCAATCCCAAACTCCGTAACTATCCCTCCCCTCCAGGGAGTCTGTGAGTCTGTTTCTGTTTTGTAAATAAGTTCATTTGTATAATTTTTGTTAGATTCTGCATATAAGCAATATCATACAATATTTCTCTTTCTCTGTCTGACTTACTTCACTCAATATGATAATCTCTAGGTCCATCCATGTTGCTGCAAATGGCATTATTTCATTCTTTTTAATGGCTGAGTAACATTCCACTGTATATATGCATCACAACTTCTTTATCCATTCCTCTGTCAATGGACATTTAGGTTGCTTTCATGTCTTGGCTACTGTAATCAGTGCTGCAATGAACATTGGGGTGCACGTATCCTTTTGGACCATGTTTTTTCTCTGGATGTAGGCCAGAGTGGGATTGCAGGATCACATAGCAGCTCTGTATTTAGTTTTTTAAGGAACACCCATAATACTGTTCTCCACGGTGGCTGTACCAATTTACATTCCCACCAACAGTGCAGGAGGGTTCCCTTCTCTCTACACCCTCTCCAGCATTTATTGTTTGTAGATTTTTTGATGATGGCCATTTTGAATGGTGTGAAGTGATATCTCATTGTAGTTTTGATTTGCATTTCTCTGATAATTAGTGATGTTGAACATCTTTTCATGTGCTTGTTGGCCATCTGGATGTCTTCTTTGGAGAAATGTCTATTTAGGTCTTTTGCCCATTTTTTGATTGGGTTGTTTGTTTTGATGATATTAAGCTGTATGAGCTGTTTGTAAATTTTGGAGACTAATCCCTTGTTGGTCACATCATTTGCAAATATTTTCTCCCATTCTGTGGGCTGTCTTTTCATTTTGTTTATGGTTTCTTCTGCTGGAAAAGCACCTTATTTTTAAAGGCTTGAAGAGACATGAATTTCACAATTTTCCTCTAATTAATATTTGGACAACCTGTTAAAAATGTGTATCAAGACAATATAGCCAAGATGACCTCAGACTAGTAGGCAAGTTCTAAGTTCAGAAAAAACTAAGAATCACAGTAGCTTAAAAAGAACCTACCAAAACCAAAAATATTTCAAAAAACCAAAACCCACTGCCTTGGCCCTGACCTCCTTGAGGAAACTTAATGGCTGCCTCCTGATCAATCCCATGTGGCTGACCCTCAAATTCAACTTGTCCTACACTGAACTCACCCTCTTCCATACTCTCTCTTCCTCCTAGTCCCTGTTTCAGTTAAGAATACTATCATCCATCTGGTTGCCAAAGCCAGAAATCCTCAGGTCATCCTTGCTACTTCCATAACCCTCACACTGTAAAGAATGAATATTTTATTATCCCTTTTTCTTCATCTACTGGTTTGGAAATAATGCACTGCTTTTATTTTTTTTAGCAGTTATCCCAGAAATTACTGCATGCATACTTATCAAAACTAAAATTAATGAATCTCTTTATCCTATGCTTAGGTGATATGAGTATCATTTAAAATGCATTACCCCCCTCCTGGATGACATTACTGTTGTTACTGTTGTATATTTTAATTTTTTAACCCTACTGGGACATTATTATTACTGTTTTCTATAATTAGTGTTTGTTAGATTTACCCCTATGTTTGCTACCTTCTTTCTTTCTTCTTCTTCCCTTCTTCATCTCAGACCTTCCCTTGGCATCACTTTCCTTCTCTCTGAAGGGCACCTTTTGCAATTTTCTATAGTGAGCATCTGCTACAGATGAACTCTCTTACCTTTTGTTTGTCTGCAAAAATGTCTTTCCTTTGCACTCTTTATTGAAAGATATTTTTGTCTAGTATAAGTTCTAGATTGGCAGATATTTTGTCAGCCCTTTAAAGATAATCATTCCATGTATAAAGAAGATGTGATACACATACGCATGCAGAAACACACACACAAAATGGTATACTACTCAGCCATAAAAAAAAAGGTAAAACTTACCATTTGCAACAACATAGATGGACCTTGAGAGTTTATGCTAATTGAAAGTCAGATGGAGAAAGACAAATACCGTATGATTTCACTCATATACAGAATATAAAAAACACACACACACACACACAAAATAAATGAACAAACCAAACCAAACAAAAAGAAACATGTAGATACAGAGAACAGAACAGTGGTTAACAGGGGACAAGAAGAAGGGTGGGGAGAGGGCAAAATGGGTAAAGGGAATCAACTGTTTGGTGACAGATGAAAACTAGATTTTTGGTGGTAAGCACATTATAGGGTATACAGAAGTAGAAATATAATGCTGTACACATGAAACATATAACATTATAAATCAATGTTACCTCAATAAAAAATAAATTTAAAAAATAGATAAATAAAATAAAGATGCCATTCCACTATCACCTGGTTTCCACTGTTGCAGTTAAGAAGCCAACTGTTAATCCAACCGTTGCTCCTTTGAAAATGATCTACTACTTTCCTCTGGTGCTGCTAATACTGTTTGCCTATTGTTTGCTGTAATTTCTATGATGTGTCTTGGGTGGATTTCTTTTTATTTATCCTACTTGAGATTGTAGAGCTTCTTCAATTCATTCCAAAATACTTTCAGTCCTTACATCTTCAAATATTGCCTCTGCCTCATTCTTTCTCTCCTTTCCTTATAAAACCCCAACTAAATGAATGATAAACCCTCTTACTCTATCCACAACACACCTTAATTTCTCTTCCACATTTTTGGTCTTTTTGTCTCTCTTCAAAGCATTGATAATATCTTCTGATGTATCCTCTAGTTCATTAATTCTCTCTTCGGCTTTGCTCAATCTTCTGTCAGACCCTTCAAATGAGTTTTTATTGGATGATTTATTCATCATTTCTGGAAGCTCTATTTGGTTCTTTTTCAAATATTTTCTTCTCCTTTTTTAAATTTTCTATTCCCTGCAGACAGTTTAGGCTTGTATTTTATCTCTTTTAACATTGCAAACATACTTGTATTAGTCATAGAAGGCTAAGTTATGTGACAGTAATAAGTGGTTCCAAAATCACAATGGCTTACGACCACAACCATGTATTTTTTGCTTTCTCCCTATGTTCAGTGTAGGTCAGCTGCAGTATTGACCCACATCTTCTCTGCTGTGGGACCAAGACTGACATATAAGCCATTATCTGAAATATTAATGCTTGTCATGGAAGAAGTGAAAGAGATTATGGCCAAGCACATGCTGACTCTTAAATCTTCTGCTAGAAAGTGACACATGTCACTTCTGCTCACATTTCAAGTACAATCCTCTTGTAAGGAAGGGCACCAAATCTCATGAGTAATAAAAAGTCTATCACAGCATTGCAACAACATAGATGGACCTTATTTAATGGACCTTACCATTAAATATTCATTTCCCACCATCTGTCACATACTAATAAGTTTATCTCCTCCTCAAGGGAGAAAACCCTAAAATTCCACACAGTCACTACTTTGAGCCTAAAGTGCAAGATCTCTGAGTGATATGTGTTCATTGCTATATAAGGTCTAGATGAGGTTCATCTGAATTAATAATACACATTATCTGTTCCATCCCACCCTGATATATATACAATAGTGGAACAGGGTCAGGATAATTGCAATAAATACTTCCACTTGGAAAGAAGAAAGATAAAAGAAACAATTCTAAAATCCCACTGGGCAGACGGATTATAAGGGGTCCTACTCTGAGGTGGGGGCGGGGGGGTGGGGTGGGGTGGATATTTCTTGAATAGGTCCTGATTTCCATAATCCATTGTTCCACTCCCTAATCCACTGTTCACATGGCCCTTGGTTCTGCCCTTTGGCAGAACATCCTATTCAGTTATTCTTAGTCACTGTGAAGAGGGCATTGGAAAATATGCCCTCCTTGGGGACTTAGCATCTTTCTTTGCATGTTTCCTTCCTATAGAACATTGGGGCAAACAGTAGCAGACTCTTTTAATCCAGTCTGGTGGTATTTTTGATGTACAATTCTTTCTCAAAAATATGTTTGATTTTTATTTATTTTATTTTAATCAGTTCCCTATACTAATAGCCACACCCACAGTTCTTTTTAAGACAATCCCCCCTCATTAGAATCCATTCAGATACTTGAGCCTATCAAGCTTCTGTTGGGATAGACACACCTCTAGTCTCTTTTCCTTGATCATTCTGTCAAACTAAAAAGAACTTAATAAACATCACTTTGATCCACTCATACTTTTCTTTTTTAGTTGCGCGGCACGTGGGATCTTCATTGAGGCATGCAGGATGCGGGATCTTTAGTTGAAGAGCGTGGGATCTAGCTCCCTGACCAGGGATCGAACCGGGGGCCCCTGCATTGGGAGCGCAGAGGCTTATCCACTGGACCACTAGGGAAGTCCCCATTCATAGGTTTTAACAATGAGTGTATGTTCACATCCTTGACGTGACCCTTGCTTTAGAGGCTAAGCATTTTTTTTTTTTTTTTTTTTGCGGTACGTGGGCCTCTCACTGCTGTGGCCTCTCCCGTTGCGAAGCACAGGCTCCGGACGCGCAGGCTCAGCGGCCATGGCTCATGGGCCCAGCCGCTCCGCGTTATGTGGGATCTTCCCGGACCGGGGCACGAACCCCTGTCCCCTGCATCGGCAGGCGGGCTCTCAACCACTGCGCCACCACGAAAGCCCGAGGCTAAGCATTTTTAATCAAACTTTATCATTCAAAGGTCTTAGTTTTATCTTTTACTAGATGGAAATGAGAAATGGAATCACTTATATCTTCCAAACCTGCAAGTTCTGAACTTCTATGCTCTCTTAATTTCCTCTCAAATTAAGGAATTAAATTCTTTTTTGACTTGCAAATCAGCCAATTCTTTTTCAAGCCCATCTCTTTCCTGTCATAGCTTATCAAATGCAACCAATATTAACTAACTCACACTACAAACATTCTATTTTTCCCAAAAATCTTCCCATAAAGAAAACTATAGGCCCAGACGACTTCACCATCAGTGCCTATAAATATTCAAGGGAGAAATAAGTCTAATAACATCCAAATTCTTTTAGACACTTTAAAAAAAGAGTGTATTTTTCCAATTTATTTTATGAAGCTAATGTAACTCTCATACTCTAACATAACTCCACTAAGAACAGTAAGAAAAAGGAGAACTTACAGGTAAGCTCACTGAAGAACATAAATGCAAACTTCCTGAACAAAATATTACACAGAAAACTGCAATGTATAAAGAGGATAAGGCATCATGATTAATTTGTGTTTACAGAAATTATACAAAGTCGATTAAGCAATAAAATATCAATCTTACTAACCAAACAACAGAATAGAGGAGAAACTATGATTATCTTAATAATGACAGAAAATGTATTTGATAAAAGTTAGCACCTAGTCAAGATTTTTAAAAAATAAATCTTAGTGTACTGAGAAAAGAATTTTCGTATCCTGAAAGCAGCATTTACAAAAAACTTACAATAAACAACACACTTAATGGTGAAATGTTCAAAGTTTTGCCTTTAAAGGATGCCTGTTGAAACCACTTTTTATTCAACACTGTACTGAAGAGCCAGTCCAGTAAAGCAAGTATATGAAATTTTAAAGCTGGGCTTGGAAAGAGAGAAACAAAACTATCATTATTTGTAGATGATAGGATCACAAATGTGGAAAATTTAAGACTATCTAAAGACAAATTATTAAGACATTTTAGTAAGATGACTGAATATAAAATGAATTTGCAAAATCCATTTTATTCCTATTTATCAGCAACAATTTAAAAAATGAACAAAATTTTAAATACCAACTACGCTAGCATAACATATATGAAATATCTACAAATAAATCTTTAAAGATATGCCAACCTCTATATGGAAATTATAAACTTTATTGAGAGAATTTACAGACCTGAATACATAGAAAGATATACCACATCTATGGAATTTGGAAGACTCAACACTGGAAACATTTCAGCTCTTCCAAAATGAAGTACAGATTCAATGCAATCCCTATAAAGTCACTAGCAGTTTCTTCGTAGGAATTAAAAGCTGATGCTAAAATTTATAAGGAAACACAGAGGATCCAAAATAGCCATGATGGACCTAGAGTCTGTCATACAGAGTGAAGTTAGAAAGAGACAAACAAATATTGTATGCTAACACATATATATGGAATCTAAGAAAGAAAAAAAAAAAAAAGATCATGAAGAACCTAGGGGCAAGACGGGAATAAAGACACAGACCTACTAGAGAATGGACTTGAGGATATGGGGAGGGGGAAGGGTAAGCTGGGACAAAGTGAGAGAGTGGCATGGACATATATACACTACCAAACGTAAAACAGATAGCTAGTGGGAAGCAGCCACATAGCACAGGGCGATCAGCTGGGTGCTTTGTGCCCACCTAGAGGGGTGGGATAGGGAGGGTGGGAGGGAGGGAGACGCAAGAGGGAAGAGATAAGGGAACATATGTATATGTATAACTGATTCACTTTGTTATAAACCAGAAACTAACACAGCATAGTAAAGCAATTATACTCCAATAATGATGTTTAAAAAAAAAAAAGATGTGATTAATGAGAATACTGAAATTGAAATATAATTTTTCAGATTCTTAAAAAATAAATAAATAAAAATAAATAAAATAGTCACGATGCTTTTGAAAAGCAAAACAAGCTGGGAGGACTTATTCTATGATCTCAAGTCTAATAAAATACAGTAATTAATATAATGTTATACTGACATGAGTGGTTAAAAAGACAAACAGAACAAAATAGCCAAAAATAGACCTATACCTATTTGTCCCTTGATAAATGACAGAGATGGCACTGTAAAGTACTAGGGGGAAATACTGCCTTTTCAATAAATGGCTCTGGAACAATCAAGTATCTATGAGAACAAAATTAAACTGTACTTCTACTTTAAACCATCAAAGATCAGTTCCAAGTAGATTATAAACCTAAATGTGAAAGTCAAACTGAAAATCTTTTAAAAGATTATATAGGAGAGTATCTTCATGACCTCAAGATAGGGAAGAATTTCTTAAATAAGATGCAAAAAACACTGAAGATTTATAAATTCAACTCCATTAATCTTTGTTGAACTCTGGGGTGAGAAAGAAGATAATAAACTGGATCAGAAAATGATAGCAAAGTAAAAGGTTAGAGGGGTACACCCAAATTGACTGAAATTCCACAAAGTTGGAAAAATAGTCATTTAAAATGGCAATGGGGAGCTAGAAATAAACAAATAGAGAGATAAATCAATAAAGCTGATTCTTATTATATGTTGTACTTATGGTCTATAAAGTTGCCATGAATGCTAAGTTAGTGAATACTAAAACATTGTTCCTAGGGGAAATATGGGGTTAGGTTTCTGTGAGCCTCTAGTCACGTCTTCATCAACTGATCAACACATAACCTTGTTTTGAATGTTTCTGTTTAAAGATACTTTATTTAATATACTCATGGCAACAGCCATATAACTCATGTTTGAACAAAGCTCATCTAACACATACATTTTCTCTGTAAGGCCCATCATAGCCTTCTTGCACTTAAGGACAGTAGATAGCACTTCAGCACTACACTTGGGGGACCATTTTAAACAGTGAAATCACTATCAAAAAGCATAAAAGTGTGAAAAATATGGCACTAAATAAACTAAAAAAAGGACATCTGTTTACAGTATGAAAGCTAAAACAAGAAGGGAGAACAGCTGCCTTATTCAAACTCAATGTGCTCCTTGTATGATGCAAACTTTCACCACTCTGCATATGTCTACAAATGACCTTGAAAGCACTGTGAGTATTGATTTGGGGGTTACGAATAAATTTTAGTGAGTAGGTGAATTTGTAAATATGTAATCCTTGACTGAGGATCAACTGAATATATATATTCTCTGAGAACCACCATGTGAAGCTCTGAATTAAGTGGGCAAGAGGGTGCAGGAGGGGCACACTGCCTGGAGGGGCTTATATTTTGAGAATACCTAAGGATGATAGAGATGAAAGAAATATTTGGAATTAACAGACCCCAAAATTTCAAATGAAACTCTAATAAAAAGTTCTTTGGGAGGTTTTTATTATGCTTTGACATATCTGTCTGCCACAGCATCACAGGACACTGATTAGGCCTGGATATATGGATATATTCAACATGTTCAAATAACACTGTATCCCAGACTGTTACTTCCTTGGGATAATCTCTAAAAATGAATGTGGGCTAATATTTAGCCACAAATAAAGTTGCTGTTTATAATTTGGTGTTGTTTGTAATGGGGGGACCATCAATAGGAAACTTGTTAAATTATGGTCTACCCATAAAATGGATTATTACTGTTAAAAGGGTATTATCAGGAGTATGTCCTGATTTGTATTACCAATTCCCACCCTTACCTCTACTCTCCCCCTCCAAACCTGATCAACCATCATCAAAGAGAGACAGGAGGGCTTCCCTGGTGGCGCAGTGGTTGAGAGTCCGCCTGCCGATGCGGGGGACACGGGTTCGTGCCCCGGTCCGGGAAGATCCCACATGCCGCGGAGCGGCTAGGCCCGTGAGCCATGACCGCTGAGCCTGCGCGTCCAGAGCCTGTGCTCCGTAACGGGAGAGGCCACAACCGTGAGAGGCCTTCATACCACACAAAAAAAAAAAGAGATAGGAGAAGGTGGGATTCTATAACAAGATAGGTATAAAAGTAGGCATTGTCAAAAAAATAAAGGATTATTTTAGCTGCCATTCAACAATCAAGCTACCCACCAGCTCACAGAGTTCTTCCTAGAGAGTGAAGAAGATACCGTGTCCCCCATTAAAACTTCTTAAAATTGGAGTTGGGAAGGACTTGATGGATTGTGGGGAAAGAGAGAGATATGAGATAAAGTTGAAGAGGTAGACAGGAACTACCTCATATAAGACTTTGTCAGGAATAGTAAAGAATTTGGATTTTCTTACAACAGCAATTAAACACTGATGAAAGGCTTTAGGTAAAGAAGTGACATGACCTAATTTATATTTTATCAAAATTCACTCTGATACATTGTGGAGAAAGGATTGGAGGAAGTAAAAGAAAATGTTGAGCAACAAGTAATTATACTATTGCTTTAGTCTTGGTGAGAAATGACGATGGCTTGGATAGGATGAACACAATAGTAATGAAGAGAAGAGGATGGATTTAAGACACATTTTGGAGAAAATAATCCTCTAAAATGCTAAAATTGATTGCACTACAGTGGTGATATTATTTTCCCCCTCAAGTTATTTCCCAAGTTTTTAAAAATAATGTTCTTACATTTAAAATAAAAAACACATGGGCTTCTCTGGTGGCGCAGTGGTTGAGAATCTGCCTGCCAATGCAGGGGACATGGGCTCGAGCCCTGGTCTGGGAAGGTCCCATGTGCCGCGGAACAACTAGGCCCGTGAGCCACACTACTGAGCCTGCACATCTGAGCTTGTGTTCCACAACAAGAGAGGCCGCGACTGAGAGGCCCACGCACCGCGATGAAGAGTGGCCCCCACTCACCGCAACTAGAGAAAGCCCTCGCACAGAAACGAAGACCCAACACAGCCAAAAATAAATAAATTAATTAATTAAATTTAAAAAAAATTAAATTAAATACATTTACTCTAAAATAATTAAACCTTGAAATAAACAAATAAAATAAGATACATCTAAACAGACTCATGCCCAATATTTGCAGGGTCCAGGGCAAGATTATAAATGGAAGCTCATACCATATCTCTAAAAATTCAAAAGTTATAAAACAATCTATTAAATAAAATGTTTAACCTACTTAACTTGATAAGATTAAAAATGTGTAAATCAATAATTTTTATATAACTTAAAGTTGACAAAATATCAAAGACAATTGAATTTAAGTATTATTGCACATGTCTGGATATAATGATGAGCTGGCAATGTACGAATGAATTAATAAAGACATATTTAATTCATAAATTGTAATATATTCCATAAAATTTATTTTTCTTACTTTAATATAATCAAAATCACTAGTTATGTTGTTATAAACAAGATTTTCTCATAATCTGTGTCATATTGCCAATAAGGATCCACAGGATTAAAAATAAAATGCGGTTTAGAATCATCGACAGGAAGACACTGAAACTCACCAAAAAAGATACCCCACATCCAAAGACAAAGGAGAAGCCATAATGAGACGGAAGGAGGGGCGCAATCACAATAAAATCAAATCCCATAACTGATGGGTGGGTGACTCACAAACTGGAGAACACTTATACCACAGAAGTCTACGCACTGGAGTGAAGGTTCTGAGCCCCACGTCAGACTTCCCAACCTGGGGGTCTAGCAATGGGAGGAAGAATTCCTAGAGAATCAGACTTTGAAGGCTAGTGGAATTTGATTACAGGACTGGGGGAAACAGAGACTCTACTCTTGGAGGGCACACACAAAGTAGTGTGCACAATGGGACCCAGGGTAAGGAGCAGTGACCCCACAGGAGACTGAACTAGACCTACCTGCTAGTGTTGGAGGGTCTCCTGCAGAGGCGGGAGCGGGGGGCTGTGTCTCACATGAGGACAAGGACACTGGCAGCAGAAGTTCTGGGAAGTACTCCTTGGTGTGAGCCCTCCCAGAGTCCGCAATTAGCCCCACCAAAGAGCTTGGGTAGGCTCCAGTGTTGGGTCCCCTCAGACCAAACAACCAACAGGGAGGGAACCTAGCCCCACCCATCAGGAGACAAGCGGATTAAAGTGTTACTGAGCTCTGCCCATCAGAGTAACAGCCAGCTCTACCCACCACCACTCCCTCCCATCAGGAAACTTGCACAAGCCTCTTAGATAGCCTAATCCTCCAGAGGGCAGACAGCAGAAGCGAAAAGAACTACAATCCTTCAGCCTGTGAAACAAAAACCACATTCACAGAAAGACAGACAAGACGAAAAGGCAGAGGGCTATGTACCAGATGAAGGAACAAGATAAAACCCCAGAAAAACAACTAAATGAAGCGGAGATAGGCAACCTTCCAAAAAATAATTCAGAATAATGATAGTGAAGATGATCCAGGACCTTGGAAAAAGAATGGAGGCAAAGATCGAGAAGATGCAAGAAATGTTTAACAAAGACCTAGAAGAATTAAAGAACAAACAAACAGAGATGAACAATACAATAACTGAAATGAGAAATATACTAGAAGGAATCAAAAACAGAATAACTGAGGCAGAAGAACAGATAAGTGACCTGGAAGACAGAATGGTGGAATTCACTGCTGTGGAACAGAATAAAGAAAAAAGAATGAAAAGAAATGAAGACAGCCTAAGAGACCTCTGGGACAACATAAAACGCAACAACATTCACATTATAGGGGTCCCAGAAGGAGAAGAGAGAGAGAAAGGACCTGAGAAAATATTTGAAGAGATTATAATCAAAGACTTCCCTAACATGGGAAAGGAAATAGCCACCCAAGTCCAGGAAGCACAGACAGTCCCATACAGGATAAACCCAAGGAGAAACACACCAAGAAACATAGTAATCAAACTGGCAAAAATTACAGACAACGAGAAATTATTGAAAGCAGCAAGGGAAAAATGACAAATAACATACAAGGGAACTCCCATAAGGTTAACAACTGATTTCTCAGCAGAAACTCTACAAGCCAGAAGGGAGTGACATGACATACTTAAAGTGAAAGGGAAGAACCTACAACCAAGATTACTCTACCCGGCAAGGATCTCATTCAGATTCGATGGCGAAATCAAAAGCTTTACAGACAAGCAAAAGCTAAGAGAATTCAGCACCACCAAACCAGCTGTACAACAAATGCTAAAGGAACTTCTGTAAGTGGGAAACACAGAGAAGAAAAGGACCTACAAAAACAAACCCAAAACAATTAAGAAAATGGTCATAGGAACATACATATTGATAATTACCTTAAATGTGAATGGATTAAATGCTCCAACCAAAACACACAGGCTCGCTGAATGGATCCAAAAACAAGACCCATATATATGCTGTCTACAAGAGAGCCACTTCAGACCTAGGGACACATATAGGCTGAAAGTGATGGGATAGAAAAAGATATTCCATGCAAATGGAAGTCAAAAGAAAGCTGAAGTAGCAATTCTCATATCAGACAAAATAGACTTTAAAATAAAGACTATTAGGGCTTCCCTGGTGGTGCAGTGGTTGAGAGTCCGTCTGCCGATGCAGGGGACACGGGTTCGTGCCCCAGTCCGGGAAGATCCCACATGCCGCAGAGCGGCTGGGCCCGTGAGCCATGGCCACTGAGCCTGCGCGTCCAGAGCCTGTGCTCCGCAACAGGAGAGGCCACAACAGTGAGAGGCCCACACACCATAAAATAAATAAATAAATAAAAAATAAAGACTATTACAAGAGACAAAGAAGGACACTACATAATGATCAACAGATCAATCCAAGCAGAAGATATAACAATTGTAAATATTTATGCATCCAACATAGGAGCACCTCAATACATAAGGCAAATGCTAACAACCATAAAAGGGGAAATCGACAGTAATACAATAATAGTAGGGGACTTTAACACCTGACTTACACCAATGGACAGATCATCGAAACAGAAAATTAATAAGGAAACACAAGCTTTAAATGACACAATAAAGCAGATAGATTTAATTGATATTTATAGGACATTCCATCCAAAAACAGCAGATTACACTTTCTTCTCAAGTGCACATGGAACATTCTCCAGGACAGATCACATCTTGGGTCACAAATCAAGCCTCAGTAAATTTAAGAAAATTGAAATCATATCAAGCATCTTTTCTGAACACAACGCTATGAGATTAGAAATCAATTACAGGGAAAAAAACGTAAAAAACACAAAAACATGGAGGCTAAAAAATACATTACTAAATAACCAAGAGATCACTGAAGAAATCAAAGAGGAAATCAAAAAATACGTAGAGACAAATGACAATGAAAACATGACAATCCAAAACCTATGGGATGCAGCAAAAGCAGTTCTAAGAGGGAAGTTTATAGCAATACAAGCCTACCTCAAGAAACAAGAAAAATCTCAAATACACAAACTAACCTTACACCTAAAGGAACTAGAGAAAGAAGAACAAACAAAACCCAAAGTTAGCAGAAGGAAAGAAATCATAAAGGTCAGAGCAGAAATAAATGAAATAGAAAGAAAGAAAACAAGAGCAAACATCAATAAAACTAAAAGCTGGTTCTTTGAGAAGATAAACAAAATTGATAAACCATTAGCCAAACTCATCAAGAGAGAGAGGGAGAGGACTCAAATCAATACAATTAGAAATGAAAAAGGAGAAGTTACAACAGACACTGCAGAAATACAAAGCAACCTAAGAGACTACTACAAGCAACTCTATGCCAATAAAATGGACAACCTGGAAGAAATAGACAAATTCTTAGATAGGTATAACCTTCCAAGACTGAACCAGGAGAAAAAGAAAATATGAACAGACTAATCACAAGTAATGAAACTGAAACTGTGATCAAAAATCTTCCAACAAACAAAAGTCCAGGTCCAGATGGCTTCAAAGGTAAACTCTATCAAACATTTAGAAAAGAGCTAACACTCATCCTTCTCAAACTCTTCCAAAAAATTGCAGAGGAAGGAACATTCCCAAACTCATTCTATGAGGCCACCATCACCCTGACACCAAAACCAGACAAAGTTACTACAAAAAACGAAAATTACAGACCAATATCACTGATGAATATAGATGCAAAAATCCTCAACAGAATACTAGCAAACAGAATCAAACAACACATTAAAGGATCATACACCATGATCAAGTGGGATTTATCCCAGGGATGCAAGCAAATATAATATATATATTTGATATAATATATATATCAATATACGCAAATCAATCAATGTGATACACCACATTAACAAATTGAAGAATAAAAACCATATTATCATGTCAATAAATGCAAAAAAAGCTTTTGACAAAATCCAACACCCATTTATGATAAACCCTCTCCAGAAAGTGGGCATTGAGGGAACATACCTCAACATAATAAAGCCCATATACGACAAACCCACAGCAAACATCATTCTCTATGGTGAAAAACTGAAAGCATTTCCTCTAAGATCAGGAACAAGACAAGGATGTCCACTCTCACCACTATTATTCAACATAGTTTGGAAGTCCTAGCCATGGCAAGTGGAGAAGAAAAAGAAATAAAAGGAATAAAAATTGTAAAAGAAGAAGTAAAACTGTCACTGTTTGCAGATGACATGATACTATACATAGAGAATCCTAAAGATGTCACCAGAAAACTACTATGAGTTTGGTCAAGTTGCAGGACACAAAATTAATGCACAGAAATCTCTTGCATTCCTATACACTAATGATGAAAAATCTGAAAGAGAAATTAAGGAAACACTCCCATTTACCATTGCAACAAAAAGAATAAAATAACTAGGAAGAAACCTACCTAGGGAGACAAAAGACCTGTATGCAGAAAACTATAAGACACTGATGAAAAAAATTAAAGATAATACAAACAGATGGAGAGTATACCATGTTCTTGGATTGGAAGAATCAATATTGTGAAAATGACGATCTACCCAACGCAATCTACAGATTCAATGCAATCCCTATCAAATTACCAATGGCATTTTTTTACAGAACTAGAACAAAAAATCTTAAAATTTGTATGGAGACACAAAAGACCCCGAATAGCCAAAACAGTCATGAGGGAAAAAAACGGAGCTGGAGGAATCATACGCCCTGACTTCAGGCTATACTACAAAGCTACAGTAATCAATACAATATGGTACTGGCACAAAAACAGAAATATAGATCAACAGAACAGGATAGAAAGCCTGGAGATAAATCCACGCACCTATGGTCAACTAATCTATGACAAAGGAGGCAAGGATATACAATGGAGAAAAGACAGCCTCTTCAATAAGTGGTGCTGGGAAAACTGGACAACGACATGTAAAAGAATGAAATTAGAACACTCCCTAACACCATACACAAAAATAAACTCAAAATGGATTCGCGGCCTAAATGTAAGACTGGACACTATACAACTCTTATATGAAAATATAGGAAGAACACTTTTTGACATAAATTGCAGCAAGATCTTTTTTGATCCACCTCCTAGAGTAATGGAAATAAAAACAAAAATAAACAAATGGGACCTAACGAAACTTACCTTTGCAAAGCAAAGGAAACTACAAACAAGACGAAAAAACAACCCTCAGAATGGGAGAAAATATTTGCAAACGAATCAATGGACAAAGGATTAATCTCCAAAATATATAAACAGCTCATGCAGCTCAATATTAAAAAAACAAACAACCCAATCCAAAAATGGGCAGAAGACCTAAATAGACATTTCTCCAAAGAAGACATACAGATGGCCAAGAAGCACATGAAAAGCTGCTCAACATCACTAGTTATTAGAGAAATGCAAATCAAAACCACAATGAGGTATCACCTCACACCAGTTAAAACGGGCATCATCAGAAAATCTACAAACAACAAATGCTGGAGAGGGTGTGGAGAAAAGGGAACCCTCTTGCACTGTTGGTGGGAATGTGAATTGGTACAGCCACTATGGAGAAGAGTAGGGAGGTTCCTTAAAAAACTAAATATAGAATTACCATATGACCCAGCCATCCCACTACTGGACATATACCCAGAGAAAACCATAATTCAAAATGACACATGCACCTCAATGTTCATTGCAGCACAATTTACAATAGCCAGGTCATGGAAGCAATCTAAATGCCCATCGACAGACAAATGGATAAAGAAGATGTGGTACATATATACAATGGAATATTACTCAGCCATAAAAAGGAACGAAATTGGGTCATTTGTTGAGATGTGGATGAATCTACAGACTGGCATACAGAGTGAAGTAAGTCAGAAAGAGAAAAACAAGTATCATATATTAACGCATATATGTGGAACCTAGAAAAATGCTACAGATGAACCTGCTTGCAGGGCAGAAATAGAGACACAGATGTAGAGAACAAACGTATGGACACCAAGGGGGGAAAGCAGCAGGGGGGTGGGGGGTGGGGGGGATGGGGGGGTGCGATGAATTGGGAGATTGGGATTGACATATATATACTAATATGCATAAAATGGATAACTAATAAGAACCTGCTGTATAAAAAAATTTAAATAAATAAAGCACTTGGAGGGGGAAAAATGTGGTTTATTCAAAATGTATAAAATTTGAAGATACTGTCATAAAAAATATATACTAAATGTGAAAAATCAAAAATTAAAATTATTTTCACATTTGTTTTCAAATATTATCTTTTTTCCAAACTGCTCAAAATTATCTATAAAATTAAAAAGCAGTATACAAATTGTAATTAACAAATACCAAATTTTAAGTAAGATTATTATAATAAATGGAAACTCATGTAATGTTTTAAAAAACTAATTAAATCCTATTATATATTTTTTAAAAAATAGAACTACTCTCAATTCTAGGATTCAAGGCTCATCCACTGTCACTGTCAACAACTGGCATCACATATATTATGCTTGGACTTTCATGTACAACATTTAAAAGTAATATGAATTGCTTATTATTATAAAATATTCCTCAGCTGCCATGGACCACTGTTACAAATATCACCTTAATTTGTGAGTAGAACCACAAATTGGAATACAATGAAAAATAAGAAAATGGATAGTTAGTAGTACTGGAAAACAGTAATTCATTACACAAGAATCTATTTCATTTATGCTAAGTTAATTAGTCTTTCCTCTCACCTAAGAACTTCTGTCACTCAAGGCATCCCCATACTACAAAGCAGTATCCATAACATCAACAGCCCATAACCTTCATGATATTTGGACATAATCACCTTTATTTTTTGAGGGCATGGGGCAAGTGATGGAGAGAAGTGTACCTTGGGCCTGAACAGTCTTAGTCTTTTAAATGTTTAGAATTACAAGTTGTGCTCTGCCAGTGCTGAGTGCTGGAACCAAGATGACACTTTTTTTTTTTTAAAAGGATATTTATTTATGCTGTGTTGTGTCTTCGTTTCTGTGCGAGGGCTTTCTCTAGTTGTGGCAAGCGGGGGCCACTCTTCATCGCGGTGCGTGGGCCTCTCATTATCGCGGCCTCTCTTGTTGCGGAGCACAGGCTCCAGACGCGCAGACTGAGCCAGACGCGCAGGCTCAGTAGTTGTGGTCACGGGCCTAGCTGCTCCGCGGCATGTGGGATCCTCCCAGACCAGGGCTCGAACCCATGTCCCCTGCATTAGCAGGCAGATTCTCAACCACTACGCCACCAGGGAAGCCCCATTTTTTTTTTTTTAACATGTGGGTCCTCTAAGTACAAGACCCAGGGCAGGTTGTCCTCTGCCCTGAGTCTTAAGGTAGTACTCTAAAGCTTTAGTAAGTAAATAGGTCCTCTAGGATCTACTGAAATCTAAGGAGAAAACAATCAATTCAAGCAGGTTAATCCTAACAGCTTTTCTTTTTAAAAATGCTTATAATGAGACAGCTCTTAACAAAGACAGAGGTAAAGACAACTTCAACAGGGTGAGAATAAAAAAACAGAAAGCCTTTCTTTACCAAGCTTTTAGTATAATCAATTATAACACAGATGACTGAGACTTTGAGTTTAGACACTACTTATATTTTTCAAGATGCTCCTCAATCTTGACTTTCTCTAATATGTAAAAGTATGGGCTCAGAGAATCACCTAATGGTTTAGTTTACACTTATCAAGGCACAGCAGATTAAAGACAATAAAATGTGTTTTATAACCAAATATAAAGCTTATAATATAATGAGAGAAAAAGTAACAAAGCGGCAAGAGCTTCAGAAAGATGGGAGAAATAATCAGCGGCTTAAGTTCTTTCTTTGGATACTTTGCTTGTTGTCCAAGGCTGTTAGCCTAAAAACTACCTTTTGCAATTAAAACAGTGAATTTTAACTGAGGCAAACAAAACTCAAATGCTTGCTAAACTTTACCAATAAAGACAGCAAAGGATTATATCAAACATCCCCTTAAAAATTTAAAAACAACTGTTTTCACCATTTCCCAATATCTCATGCTCACTCTAGGCTTTCTTTGGGAAGGGATGCAAAACAGAAAACAATTAACTTTGCTCTTAACATGGATTATATACTTCTACTAAGGCAAACTCTAAAACACAACAGTAACTGCCACTTACTGAATATCTACTATGTGCTACCATTTACCTTCAAAATAATCCTGCCAGACAGATGGCAACATTCACCTTACGGAAAAGAAATCAAAAGCTCACAGAGAAGCTCAAGGTGACCCAGGTTAGGTAACATGGGACAATCTGGGTTCAAAGCCAGCTCTGTCTCACTCAAGCTGCCTCTCAAAATCTTCACCAACATCACAGACAACTAAGATGATTTCTTAGTATGCTAATACTAAGTTATCAGTATGCTAATACCTCACTGCTAGTTATTGCCACTGTTCTATGTACAGAAAAGATATTTGTTTTTTAATAAGCCCTCCAAAGTTTGCTACTCTATATTTCAAGTACAAACAGATAAATAAGTAGTGGGGATACCAGTAAAAGATGACTGGGAGAAGACGAGGTATGGGCCCTGAACTACTCTGACTCTCCAAGTTTCCACAGAGGAGGAGATTGGCTTCCACTCCTGTAGCGCACATCCCAACCCCCTGCCACATACTCCACCAGGCCAGTGACCTGGCAGGGTTCTATAAAACACAGATACATAATTTCAGTGTTGTTGACTGCCTGGTAATTTTGAGTTTTTAATTAGTTAGTTTGGTGTGTTGGGTAGGGAAATAGAACTGATTTGCATGGCTTAGTTCTAAAATTTGGGCTCCATCAATGAATCCTTGAGTTAGGAAATATTTCAAAATGTTGCTAGTCTATCCACTAGGCTATGTCAGAAAGATCTTCAACCACACTTGATATTCCATAGCCCTGCTTCTCAAAGTCTTTGAACACACTCACTATAAGGAAATACTTCTTATATTTCATTGAAATCTCACTTTTCAGTCTTTTGTAACAGTGAGGAACAGCCCCCTCTTGTAATAATCTTTCAAATATAGAAGAGGGATTTTCAGTCCCCACTTTTATTTAAGAAGCTTAGTTGCTGTCAGTTTCAAAGTGCTTGATGAAAATCTTATTTAATAATACACAACTTTCCTGGGGAACTTAGGTTAACTTTAATTTTAAAAGCATTTTTATTAGTCTCATAAATTATAACAAAATCAGGAATAAAACCCATCTCTTAACTGACAGTAAATTCTCTAAGAACAACCACTAATGCTTATGAATAATTTTCCAGGAATATTTAAATTAAATGTATGATTTTGGCAAAGCTATTTTTTTAAGTACAAAACATATGTATACATGCCATAAAATGCCACAGATTTTCACATGCACTCTTATTATCATCTCTATAAGATGACTGAAAGTAACATTTTGAACACATCTTGTAAATAGTTCCATCTAACATCACCGCTGCTGTGACTCCTGACTCCTCCCTCTGGCTCTTCAGTGGCCTTCAGATCCTAATGGATTCCTGAGCTTGATCTTCTGTGCAATGATTTCAACTCTGGAAGCAGCTTCTGAAGCTATAGATTGTTTAGTGGATAAATAAGCCAAAAAGGGAGAGGGGCGTGTTATGGCTTGGACAGGTGGCTGACATGTCATCTTTTGACATAAAAATAAACTTAGAAAAATAATCATGGAAATGATGAAAGAAAACATGTAGAAGATGAAAAGAATAGCAACAGAGCCAGAAATTTCCAACAGGTAAGAAACTGGGAAACAGAGCTCTAAAATGCTAAATAAAAATCTTGCAAGTATGTTTTTCAAATATTCTTTTCATGTTAAAATAATCCTGTTTTTAGGGCTTCCCTGGTGGCACAGTGGTTAAGAGTCTGCCTGCCGATGCAGGGGACACGGGTTTGTGCCCCGGTCCGGGAGGATCCCGCATGCCGCGGAACAGCTGGGCCCGTGAGCCATGGCCGCTGGGCCTGCGCGTCCGGAGCTTGTGCTCCGCGGCGGGAGAGGCCGTGATGGTGAGAGGCCCGCGTACCACACACACACAAAAAAAATCCAGTTTTTAAATATGTGAAGATCATTAAAAATTAGAACTGCTGTAGAACTGTTGTATGTTCAGGCCTAGTTATACCAGATGTCTTTTGCTTATGTGACCTGAAAAACAACCCCACAGCTTTAAAATGCACCATTGTAAAGAAATTATCAAAACAAATCACCAAATGCTAGTATTGGCAAAATGGAGTTTTCATTACTTTTTGTTTACCAGTTTGTAAATAAACTTAAAAACCTGGTATACTTATATTCATTGGCAGAGTTTAGCTCTCCTTTCTCGATACATTTAATGTGTTGTTATTTTAAGAATTAAAAGCCTCAACATTCCCAATAATGAAAAGTTCAGTCATTAACCTCCACGGAAAATTAAAGATTCAAACAATCTGTATTGGCTTGATTTTAAAAGTAACTGTTAGGATCTGGAAAATGAAATGTGTACATTTTCTACTGACATTTTATATGGACTCAGGCAACTGTCAAATTCAAGGAAAAACAGATAAACCATCTCCAGCAGAGAAAATCAAAGTACATGTAATAAAACTCTAATGTTACCCCCAAATCTTAAAAGCATACATTTCTCCAATAGATAAATGTAAAATGTAAAATCTGATTTGGGGAGAATGGGTGAATAGTTGAGTAGGATAAGGAGTTTTCACAGTATAGAATAACCAGGCCAATTACACTTTTATAAGGCTGTGAAAGAGCAAGCATTTGTTTCTTGATGCTTCTTATGGTTACTTAACATAGTAGTTTGTTCTTAGGGAAAACTATAAGATGTGTCTTTACAGAGATTCAAGTTCTACTTATTTTCATGGAACACAAATGATTAATTTGATTGATTCTAAGAAATGACCCAAATAAACTAGAAATATTACTTTGTGTATGGTTTAGAAAGTAGAAGTCCTATTCCTGGCTTTGCTATTAACTATGCAACCATGAGCAAGTCACTGGGTCTTAGTTGCCACGTTTGTAAAGTCAGAATTAAAGTAGAGTACAGGACTGCTGTTGCGATCAAATAAGAGAACCCACTTTGTCAGTACTTAAATTCGTTTTCAAAAATTGTAATTGAGGTAGAGTTGATTTACAATATTGTGTTAGTTTCAGCTGTACAGCAAAGTGAAATCTTGTCATATATACATTTTTTTCAGATTCTTTTCCATTATAGGTGATTACAAGATATTTAATAGAGTTCCCTGTGCTGTACAGTAAATCCTTGTTGCTTACCTATTTTATGTATAGTAGTTTATATTATACTCCTATACTAGTTAAGTTGTTAATTCTACACTCCTAATTTATCTGTCCCCCTCTCCCTTTCCCTTTGTTAACCCTAAGTTTGTTTTCTACGTCTGTGAGTCTGTTTCTGTTTTGTATATAGATTCATTTGTATTATTTTTTAGATTTCACATGTAAGTGATATCATATAATATTTATCTTTCTCTGACTTGCTACACTTAGTATGATATTCTCTAGGTCCATCCATGTTGCTGCAAATGACACTATTTCATGCTTTCTTGTGGCTGAGTAATATTCCATTGTATATATATATAGATATACCACATCTTCTTAAACCAATCGTCTGTTGATGGGCACTTGGCTTGTTTCCATTCCTTGGCTACCGTTAATAGTGCTGCTATGAACACTGGGGTGCATGTGTCTTTTCAAATACAGTTTTCATCTTTTCTGGATATATGCCCAGGAATGGGATTACTGGATAATATGGTAGCTCTATTGTTCGTTTTTTAAGGAACCTCCATACTGTTTTCCATAATGGCTGTATCAATTTACATTCCCACCAACAGTGCAAGAGGGTTTCCTTTTCTCCACACCCTCTCCTGCATTTATCATTTGTAGATATTTTGATGATGGCCATTCTGACCAGTGTGAGGTGATACCTCATTGTGGTTTTGATTTGCATTTCTCTAATAATTAGTGATGTTGAGCATCTTTTCATAGCACTTAAATTCTTGAGTGAATAAATAAATGGGGTAGTACTTTAGACAAATTAAGCTCTAAACAAGTGTGAGATGTTATTTGCACCAACACAGCCATAGAATCTATATTCCTAGAGGCTTAAGGAAAAGGAGAGAGAGTTCTTGCAGTGTGATCCTGCACTATTTTGGGACCCTCACATACATACTTGGAGGGTGGGGATGCAAAACTTCACTTTGCCCAAGGCCACAGGCTCTTTGAAATTACATAAGGAAATTTTTTAATATAAAAGAAAATGTTCTGCTCACCTGCTTTTAAAATTAAGAACAACAAATACAGAAGTTTCTTCAAGAAATATAAAACAGGAGGTAGCAGAAAATAGTGGAAAGAGCATGGAACTCTCCAAGAAGCAGGAGACTAAGGCTCTGATCCCTGTTCTGCCGGTAATTAACTGCAAAGCCACAACATCTGTCAAATAGGAGGGGTATAGAGTTTCTTCCAGGTCAAAACACCATAGCACCAAATGAAATATAAGAGATAATCTGAAATATTCTTTAGTTTTTCTGTTATGGATAATTAAGGGAAAGGAGGAAACAGAGAACAAGGCAGAGAGGCAGAAAGGGAGGAAGACAATGAGAGGTAAGGAGAAAACACACATAGACCAAGGAGCAGACACACAAACTCTACCCCCAACACCTCCCCCCAACCCAAAAAAAGAATTATAAGAATAGAGACAGAAAGAAAGACACACACACAAAAATAGATATTCAGATACAGAAATAAATATGCATATGCAGACTTTGGCAGAGTAAAGCTTTTATTTTATTCATCTTGAAACTTTTAAACACAAAACTACCAAGAAATGTGTAATGTAATGCTGTACTTTTGCATTAAAAGGTATAAACAGAGCCAGTTCAAGGCATGTGCCTCATGAGCATATCTAGATACAATCGAGTTGAAAGACTGAAAACTACCTACCTCTGCCATATGCTACTCATATTTTGGGGCAAAATATCACTTGGTAATTTGAGATCTCACATCTTTGGGGGTCATTTGCAACCAAACAAGCCAAAGATGAACTTTCCTAAAATAGAAATGTATCCCAAGAATTTTTTTATGAATCAAGGCTTAGCATTACTTTGCTTCCAGATAGGCAAGATTTAAATATTTTAACTTAATAGTTACCAATTATGTAAAGTGTAAATCCCACACTGCCATTCACAGTCCATATTGGGGATTTACTTGTTAATCTTCTCTGAATTGTAAAGAGGGCACTGGATAATGTAACTCCAGCACTCCCCTTTGATTCCCTCCCAGATGAGGTCCATCTGACCTTCTGAGCTTCAAGCCTCTGTAGGAATTTATAGACTGGGGAACTAATTTGTACTTTGCTACTAATCATTATAGAAGAGAGTAGAGGGGTTTCTACTAAGTTTTAGACCTGCTGTTGCAGGGTGGTGAGTGATACTCATTCACTCGGCCCAGACAACCCAGATCAACAAGAATGGGCAACAAGCATTTCTGATGTTTATTCCCATCTCTATTACCAAACTGCTAGGAAATGTGCAAAACTGTATGAATTTCTAAATCTGTAAACAGAAAACTGTTACTCAGACCTAATTTTGCAAGGTTCACAGGAAGCTTTTCTTTATTGTAGACAGTAAGAGCTGGGAAGCACAAGATTTTGCTGGTTTTGTAAAATAGGCCATTTTTAAAATTTCATTTGACAGATAAAGAAATTGAGGCCTAGAGAAGGGGAATGATTTGCCCAAGATCAAAAAGCTAGTTAGGGCTTCCCTGGTGGCACAGTGGTTAAGAATCTGCCTGTCAAGGCAGGGGACACGGGTTCGAGCCCTGGTCCAGGAAGATCCCACATGCCTCGGAGCAACTAAGCCCTTGCGCCACCACTACTGAGCCTGAGTGCCACAACTACTGAATCCTGCATGCCTAGAGCCCGTGCTCCGCAACGAGAGAAGCCACCACAATGAGAAGCCCGCACACCGCAACAAAGAGTAGCCCCCCACTCGCCACAACTAGAGAAAGCCCACGTGCAGCAACAAAGACCCAACGCAGCCAAAACTAAATAAAATAAGTAAATTTTTTTTAAAAAAGCTAGTTAGCAGCAGGACATGTCTCCTGACAGGAAGTATAGTGCTCATGCTAGCATACCCATATGTATCTGTACATCTGTACACTGCCTATTTCCTTTTCATCCCTTTTCTCCTCCAAGTAAAGCTTGTTTGGTGGTAAGTAAACAATTTTCTATTTCTCATTTATAGTTCTAGTCCACTGACTGTCATAAAGGGCTTAAATCTATCTTGACATTTCCCTTCAGCCAATATCTGTGAACTCTAATTTTGTTGAACCCCTGAATCATCCAAGCCCTAAACTGCATCTCAAATACCTCTGTTTACAAATTTTGCTATGTCTACTCATCACCACAGCACATATGAACCATAGTTCAGTTCCTTGTGTCCTTCTTTATCTTTTATCAATGCCATTTATGTTGTTTTCTTCAAATTCCTAAATAATAAACCAAGATAAGGGGTATTTTTTTCCTGTGCTCTCTTTCAACATGTCCTCTTTGGGCCAGAAATGTCACCACCTGGAATGGCAGGGCATTCACCATGTCTGCTGTGCATCCTGGTACGAATAACTCCACTGAATTTGACCACCCTAAGCCATGCTGAGCCATGGGATCAAGGACCCCCTTTCCTCTAGAAGTCAGAAAAAGAAGAGACCCAAAGGAAAAGAAAACTGAGGGAATGCTTTCCAAATAAAGTTAATTCTGAGTAATAGCTCACTAGGCACTAGCTACCTTTGCTTGATCTCTAGAATCTGAGCAATGTACCCAGAAACTGTGCCAAGTCTGGCTTCAACCCCAGAGAATGGAAGAAAGAAAAAGAGGGGAAGCCATATGCTGTTCCACAGTGGTCATGATCTGGGAGTCTAGCCCCCAGACTTCAGGCTATAGACTAGCTCTGGGGAGTGGAACTGACAAATTTTATTCAGCACACATATACTGAATACATACTATATACTCTATGTTGGGCGTGAGCAACAAATTCAGTTGCGTGATCTCATTTAGTCCTCACAACAATGCAGAAAGACATTGTTTATCCCCATTTTACAGCTTTAAAAAACTGAGCCATAACGGTAATTAACTTATGTCAAAGTCATACAGACACCAAACAGTAATGCTCCAAGTGGAGCCCAACTCCATATATAGTTACTCTGGCCTCCACAGCACACATATACAAAAAAGACAGAAGGTGATAGGGATGGAAAGATACCTTTGAGCTACCTTATATAGTTAACAGAACACTGTGGCATTCCCTTTCTCATTATCTCTAAAGATTATACTGTTGGGACAAATAAAACACCCTGAGATGAAAGGAAGGCAAGGATACAGAGACTCTCTGGATATCTCTCTATGTACTCTCAGGGACATTGTTCCACCTATAGAATTGTCCAGGTTGTTAAGAACTTGCATTAATTTTCTAGGTTCTGTTTAATTTTTTAGGATCTCAAGAGCTTACTCAAGTCATTCATGTATTTCCATCAAGCAGACAAAGAGGAAGACTAAACCCTACTAATCACTCATTGGAAGACTCAGAGCAAAGTTCTTTCCAAGAACTGATAGCCAAAATATCCAGCCATAATACAAATAAGCTTAGAAAAGCTCTTCTTAAACCCTGACATGATGGAATTTTTCCTAAACCATCCAGCATCTAATAAAGCCAGCATAAAGAGCAACAACTCTGCACTTTGCTACTTTGAGTCCTGTAGACCCCACTTCCCTAGGCTTGCTCCTATTACTCATAGTCTATACTGTGATTTTAATCATGGACTTTTCTGGAAACCTCTCTCTCATTATTATCATCTTTAAGAAGCAGAGAGAAGCTCAGAATGTCACCAACATACTGTACGCCTATCTCTTCCTCTCTGACATCTTGGTACGTGTCATGTACATCCATTTTACTATCATCTACACTCTGATGAATCACTAGATATTTGGGGATATCGTGTGCAAACGCACCTCCTATGTGCATAGTGTCTCCATCTCTGTGTCCATATTCTCACTTGTGTTAACTGCTGTTGAAAGATATCAGCTGATTGTGAACCCTCGGGGCTGGAAACGCAGTGTAGCTCACGCCTACTGGGGTATCACATTGATTTGGCTATTTTCCCTTCTGTTGTCTATTCCCTTCTTCCTGTCCTACCACCTCACCCATGAGCCCTTCCAAAACCTCTCTCTTCCCACTGACCTCTACACCCAGCAGGTGGCCTGTGTAGAGAACTGGCCCTCCAAAATGAACTGGCTCCTCTTTACCACCTCCCTGTTTATGCTGCAATATTGTGTCCCTCTGAGCTTCACCCTCATCTGCTACCTGAAGATTGTTATCTGCCTCGGCAGGAGTAATGGGAAAGTAGACAAGAAGAGGGAAAGTGAGAGCTGGGTCAGGGAGAACAAGAGGATCAACACGATGTTGATTTCTACTGTCGTAACCTTTGGGGTCTGCTGGCTTCCCTTGAACATCTTCAAGGTCATCTTTGACTGGTATCATGAGGTCCTGATGAGCTGCCACCATGACCTGGTATTTGTATTTTGCCACTTGATTGCTATGGTTTCTACATGTATACATCCTCTGTTTTATGGCTTTCTCAACAAAAATTTCCAGAAGGACCTGGTATTGCTTATTCACCACCGCTGGTGCTTTGCACCTCGGGAAAGATACCAAAATACTGCCATCTCAAGTATGCACATAGATGAATCCAAGGGATCATTAAGATTAGCTCATACATCAGGAAGTATATAAAGGGCTTCCCTGGTGGCGCAGTGGTTGAGAGTCCGCCTGCCGATGCAGGGGACACGGGTTCTTGCCCCGGTCCCGGAAGATCCCTCATGCCGCGGAGCGGCTGGGCCCGTGAGCCATAGCCACTGAGCCTGTGCGTCCGGAGCCTGTGCTCTGCAACGGGAGAGGCCACAACAGTGAGAGACCCGCGTACCGCAAAAAAAAAAAAAAAAAAGAAAAAGAGAGAAGTATATAAAAACTGGTAACACTTAGTGCTAAAGCCCTTCTTATGTGAGAGATGGAAAGGTAATGGCTGGGGATAAGGCAAGATGCAAAAGAAGCCAGAACTAAAAAAATTTTTTAAAAAGCAACTTTACGCTAACCAGTTTTGCTTTAGGCCAGACCTATCTGTCTCATATATCCACCCAATACAAACACACACACACACACACACACACACACACGTGTGCGTGCACATCACCCTTTTCTCTTAGAAGAATAATAACTCACACACCTAGTTGTCATCATTTGTGGCAAAGAATGACAGTGAGAAAGCAAGAGAGGCAAGGAACATTGATGGCTGGGGAACAAAATTCCCAGATATTGTTATTCAATGGAATATCCACAAGAGTTATTACTGATGACATGCCCACTAAAAACAATGCTATATATATCTCCTTAGTGCTGAAGCAATTCCACTTTCTGATATGGAAATTGTAACTTTCAACCATGTAACTATTAACTAATTAGCAATGTCAGAAAGACCCCTATTATAATTTACTAATTAGCTAACTGAGTTTGGATTGGAAGTTGAAGGAATGGTTTTAAGTTAACATTTAAACTAAGTATTGTAATTATAATTAATTCACATGCCTGAGTCAGATTCTCTGGTTTATGACAACAGTACATTTTCTTCACTAACAACGCTATTAGTGCCACTAGAACTGGTCACAAACTCTTTAGCACTCCAATTATGCTCAAATCACATAAACTAACTTATTAATGGCCAATGTAGATAGAGCTTTCACTACAAAATGACTTTTTATCTCTAATTCTTTATGTATATTAAGTAGGGGTTATTATGACTCTATCATTGGGTCTGATGAACTTCATTAGTAACACTTATAGTTAGCTCCAGATTTTTTAAAACCTCTTGCATATCTTATGACTTAAACATTTAAAAACTATCCCTCATCCCTACAGAGTCACTTAAATAGAGAATCAGCTAGATTGTCTTCAAAAAGAATACTAAGCTACTGTTCAAATTAGCTCAATGACTTTTACTAAATGATGACCGCTTTATCTCTTCCTCAGATACGTCTCCCTATTAAACTGGGGCTGCAGCTTATTTGTATGTTAAAAATGTAATCATATTTTCTTCTTTCTTTTGAATAAAGGGTAATGTTTCTCTGAATACCTGTGATTTTTCAATTGTGTGTGTAGTTTTTTTTCCACATTAATCTCCATATTTTCCCCTCCTGAAAAATCTTTTCTCTCTCTCTCTCCCCTTCCCCCCTCTGTCTCTGTTTCTCCCTCCTCTCTCCTTCTCCATCTAGCTTTTCCTTCTCTTCAGGACTTCTATTCTCTCTGATATATCATTTTGGGGAAAATGAACAAAAAAAGCACTGCAGGATACCCAACAGAAATAAAACGTAACAGTATCACAGTATTAGCTGCAAATAAAAGCTCTTATCTAAAAACCAGCTTCAAATGGTGTCAGTTTAGAATCCTAAAGGTACAGCTGCATCCCCTTAGCCCAGAAAACAGCTCTCCCTAGATATTTCTATCTCTTCTGACAGACAGTGGTTAATATATACTATAATTAAGATCCAATGTGCTATTTTACTTACTTGGTAAAGATACAATGATTCTAGTTTCCATTACTAAACAGATTTAGACCAAGCCACTGAAAGCAGGAAACGGCTTTCATCAAACTCTGATACCACCCTCTACCCTCACTGAAACACAAACACCTGGGCTCCTCTAACCCTGGCACCCCACCCCGAGCATTCACAAGAGATCTCCAATCTGTTCCTAAATATTATAGTGCTCTTTCTGGCTCCATGATAAGAACTATTTCCTTCTCCAATAAAACTGTTCTGTCTTTTCTTCTGAACTTTTCTTGAGCTTTAATGAAATAAAAGTCACTAATGACATAACTATCAATTATAGTCTTTTGCATTGCCATTTGCAGCAACATGGATGGACCTGGAGATTATCATACTAAGTGAAGTAAGTCAGAAAGAGAAAGACAAATATCATATGATATCACGTACATGCAGGATCTTAAAAAAAATGATACAAATGAACTTATTTACAAAACAGAAACACTCACAGGCTTAGAGAACGAAGTTATGATTACTAGGGGAAATGGGGGGGGAGGGATAAATTGGGAGTTTGGGATTGACATGTACACACTACTATATTTAAAATAGATAGCCAACAAGGGCCTACTGTACAGCACAGGGAACTTGGCATAATATTCTGTAATAACCTAAGCGGGAGAAGAATTTGAAAAAGAATGGATACTTGTTTGGGTATAACTGAATCACTTTGCTATACACCTGTAACTAACACATCATTGTTAATCAACTATACTCCAATATGAAATATTTTTTTAATTAAAAAAAAATAGTAGTCTTTCTTGGGTTTATTTTTTCCTCAAAAAAGTAGTGAATTAACTGTAGTTTTTTTTTTTTTTTTTTAACTGTAGTTTTAATGCATGCTTTCACCTGTAAGGGATTTTCATTCTGACAGATGGGAGAGCACAGGTCTATAAGTAGCTACTTAGGAAGGTATAATGAGAATATAAACCAAGTGTCATGCGGACCCAATGGAAGTAAAATGCATTTTTGAGAGTAAACAAGGAAAAATTTCAGGAAAGTCTACCATACTGTTTCTGCAGCATTTGTGGATGGTGCACACCAATTGGTCTATTGTTGAACCACTTGGTGAATGAAATAAGGCCTCATTTTCTCACTTGCCTCTCCCCCGGTTGCCAGGTGGGCCTGTATTCTCCCTGCTAGGGATCTATCTGAGACTGGAACTTGACGATGTTTGCCTGATAGCCATGCAAACACAGTTCCCTCTAGCCACTGCTCCAAATATCTGTTCCTCTGTCTCCTGACCTCAAATCATTTTGGATTGAGAGTAATTTCTCTTATCTTTAAAAGTTTCCAGAAAAGACGACTATTAGTGGGATGTACGTGTCTGTCTACTGAACCAGAGCTGAATGAGAAAATGCTAATACATCCTGCAATGAGTTCCCTAAGTTTTCTCTCTGACCATTTCTAAAGATCCCCCAGATAATTTCTAACAGAGAATCAACAACGTAAATGATCCAACATAACAAATACCCAAATGTGGTTTAAATACATATGGTGCATATTTTTCTACAATGGAAATGTAATATCCTGAAAAAGGTGTAAATAACTTGACAGAGCAATGAGCATGAGGCTTCATTTTTTTGTGTGTGTGAATATTTTCTCCCATTCTGTAGGTTGCCTTTTCATTTCGTTGCTTTTAGTCTTTCTTTTTTAAAAAATTGTCATTACTTGAATTGGGATATTGGAATTGACATATATACACTATTGATACTATGTATAAAACAGATAACTAATGAGAACCTACCTATAGCACAGAGAACTCAATGCTTTTTTGGTGACCTAAATAGGAAGGAAATGCCATCCCAAAAAAGGGGGGATATATGTATACATACAGCTGATTCACTTTACTGTACAGTAGAAACCAACACAACATTGTAAAGCAACTATACGCCAATAAAAATTTTTTTAAAAGCAACAATAAAACGCACTTTAGCTTCAAAATAATAAATAAACAGTCATTACTTTATTTATTTATTTTTAATTTTTGGCCGCACCACAGGGCACATGGGATCTCAGGGATTGAACCCACGCCCCCTGCATTGGAAGGCGGAGTCTTAACCACTGGACCACCAGGGAAGTCCCTTATTTTATTTTTTTAATTTAACTTTTATTTTATATTGGAGTATAGCTGATTTACAGAGGCTTCAATTTAAAGAAACTGTTTCTCACTCTGTGCTATGGAGGAAGAGTATATAATTCATCAGCCCAGTAAAAAGGTCAACCTCTATTCCTGTAAACTTTGTTTTTTGTAGAATAATAAATCAAGATAAATATATTAAGTTCTCAGTATGTCTTTAGCAGTGTATTAGGTACAGAATAAGTATGACACAGCTTTAAGAGTTTACAGTCTAGCTGAGGCTTTAAAGAGTTTACAATATACCAGAGGCGTAATTCAATGTCTTGGTTTTGAAGGCTTTCCTTCTGGCTAGGTTGAAAGCTGCCAAAAGGAAAGTTAAGAGTAAATGATGGCAGAGTTGGTATCAAAGGAGGACTCACTTTTTCTTTATACCCATAAGTGAGAATATACTGGGGAAGAAAAGAGGAAGTATTCTAGAAGAGGGGTCAAGGAGGAGTATTTAACATCGATAAGCCCAGGAATTCCTAAAATCCTCCCTGAAGTCACCTATGCAATAAATGTGCTCATGCAATAAACTGGAGAAATGAGACGATGAGTGTTTCCAGTGCGCATTAAGGAAGGCAAGGCAGGTCTGTTTCCCCTGTTACTGTGTCCAAATCAAACTCCTTGTTGATGCTGGGATAGTATTTGCCCTGCGGAAGAAGTGAAAGGATGTGTGATGCCAGTGACAGGAACACATCCATCTTCCATCTGGTCACCGACTGTTTCCTGTGATCCTCTATTTTAGGTAGAGAAATCTGTTCTTCTCAACTAGACTGTGAACTTTCAGAGACGTTAACCTACATCTTTTATTCCTTCTATACCAGCCCCACACTACCCACTCAGAGTATTTAAGATAGGACTAGGCAAGGAAAAGCATTTAATACAGATTTTAAAAGTTATTTCTTAAAATACAAGCTAGGCAGTCATTACAAATTATTGAATGCCTGAATGTTCTCAAACCTATGTTTTATTAATTATCCAATGAGAATATAAAGACATAAGCCTAATTACACAGATTATAGTAATGTCAATAAACTACCAAAACCCAAGTGCTTTGGGGCTCGGCTTAAACGTTTCTCAAAAATCTTCTCTAATCTCCCAGGGCTGTTACGATCCCCCTGCTCTCGTAGTACCCCGTGTATAGATAACTACCATGCATAACAATGAAGGCCTGTTTACATCCACAAGACATGAACTCCTTGAAGGCAGAGACTCCTTATTCACTGCAGTGCTTCCAGTGCCAAGCATAGCATCTGGCACAAAGTAGGAGTTCAATCGATATTTGCAAACTGTAGATGTAGAATAAATCTAGCGATAACAAATCTTTGCTTGGAAGTGGTGTGTGGATCTGAATAGTAAGTGGGGCCTGTACTCCCTGAACTCAGTACTTAAAGAAACAGAATGTCAAACTTCTATCTGAAATATAAGAGCCAAGGCTCAGGAAATCTGCATGAGCCGGAGAACAAACAGGAACACCTTGGTTCTAGGGGAACCTCAAGGGTAAGGTGGATTTTTATGGCTCACATGTTATTTGCAGATACAAGTTGTGCCAGTAAAAGTCAGCTAACTGGGCAGGTCCTGAGAGTGGAAGAAAATGCCCTACTAACTTCCAATTAACGAAGTTGGCAAAGTTCTTCGAGCAAACAGATTTTAGAAATGAAAGGCCAGTCTTCCAGGGCAACCAGCCTCTAGGAGAGTGGGACTCATTATGACTCTACTAGAAGAAAAACCGGACTCTCTATAAAAGGCCAAGGCAGGGCAGAACTTTGTCTTTTTCAGTGAGCCAACTTCTTCTCCACCCAAAAGCAACAGTTACTGTGTTACTGATTTGGAGGCAGTCTTCCTCACGCCGGGATCCCAGAAGATGCCCTCTGCTTTTTTACAGCAGTAGGAGTCCCTGACTTCCAGACACTGTCACCAGACAATCGTATCCTGAGGATTCAAGTTTTACACCTTTCTATTCCCTGCAAAGTTTCTCAATTTAAAAACAAAGACAAATATTTTAATGTGTATATGTGTGTGCGTGTTTATCCCTGGCTGATAGGACTTTTGGGTGACCTATCTTTACTTCTTTCTTCCTTGTTCCATCTTGCCTTCTAACCTCCCTTCCTCTCTCTTTCTTTCTTTTTTTAAAAATACATTTATTTATTTATTTATTTAGGCTGCATTGGGTCTTCGTTGCTGCGCGAGGGCTTTCTCTAGTTATAGCAAGTGGGGGCTACTCTTCATTGCGGTGCGGTGCACGGGCTTCTCATTGTGGTGGCTTCTCTTGTTGTGGCTCGTGGGCTCTAGGCACGTGGGCTCAGTAGTTGTGGTGCACGGACTTAGTTGCTCCGTGGCATGTGGGATCTTCCCGGACCAGGGCTGGAACCCGTGTCCCCTGTATTGGCAGGCAGATTCTTAACCGCTGTGCCACCAGGGTAAGTCGCCCCTCTCTTTCTTTTGGCCTATTTGCTTATCTGTATTTTCTACTATTCTGCTAGGAACATACATTATTTGTATAATTTTTTCCAATGGGTGAGAAAAGGTAAAAACTTTTTTTTCTGTTATAAATTTATTTATTTTTGGCTGCATTGGGTCTTCATTGCTGTGCGCGGGCTTTCTCTCGTAGCGGGCCAGGGCTACTCTTTGTTACAGTGCGCAGGCTTCTCATTGCGGTGGCTTCTCTTGTTGCAGAGCACAGGCTCTAGGTACATGGGCTTCAGTAGTTGTGTTACAAGGGCTCAGCAGTTGTGGCTCATGGGCTCTAGGGCACAGGCTCAGTATTTGCAGTGCACGGGCTTAACTGCTCCACGGCATGTGGGATCTTCCCAGGTCAGGGCTCGAACCTGTGTCCCCTGCATTGGCAAGTGGATTCTTAACCACTGAGCCATCAGGGAAGCCCTGGGTCCCTATTCTTGAGGGATGCACTGTAAACCAGACAATTACAACATGGTTAAGAGTTTAGAAAGAGGCAGAGTGGGACCATGCCTTTTCATCAGAATCTAATTCCCCAGCTCCCTCAAGAAACTGAGAGGGAGAGAGGGTACATGATCACTGACAAAAAGACTAAACAGACTGGAAATTTTGCAAAGCTATAGCTGAAGCCTGGCATCCCTGACTGGCACTGACCAGCAGCTCTGTCTCCTATGCCATTGGGCCCTGCCAGTGTTCAGATGAAAATTTTCCAGGGGAATGGGTGTCCGAATGGTGCCCATGCACCTTACTACACAGAATAAGCATGCTCTCAGCATATCAAACTGATGAGGAACTTCAGCAGTAGCATCACAGGCTCCTAAAGAGAGACAGGTACAAGCTAATCATGCCTGCCATAACCATGGAACATTCCATGAAAGTTTTCAGGCAAAGCCCCTCCATACTCATATGTCTTCTAAAAAAATACTCTCTTTCTCTCTGATTCCAGGGAATTGAGAAAGAAATTACAAAACCAGGATTTCAGCTGCTTCTGGAAGAGCCAGGAGCTCTCAGAAACAGATGTTAAATCTAATTTTGGAGCCTAATAAAAATGTTGGATATCTAGCTTGTTAGAATGAGTCTGGGATATGGCTCATAAGTCAATGATTCAGTGGAACCTAAACCTACAGTATTGTGTAGAGGGGCTTCAATTCCTCCACAGAGCAACTGGTGGGAAACAGCTCACAGATCTCAGATGTTCACTCATCCTCCTGAGAGGCCACAAGGAGCAGCTACTTGCTCATTCATTAGACCTACAATAAAATTGTCTCTGATGTTGGTGGGGACATGGACTGTCAAATAATGCCCCTGGAAGCCAGGAGTCCTGAGACTCTCATCCCAGCTCCTCCAAGGACTTATTTTATAGCCCTAAGCATGTCAGTTACCCCTCTGTGCCTCAGTTCTGCCATGCATGGAAAGGGACTCCTGCTGCCTTCCTTTCTGGAAGAGATACAGAGATGACACTGGAATATTCACCCCCATGCTTCAGAAGTTAAGTGGTGATATTGCTCCCAGGTCAGGAGGGATGGAAAGGAAAGTGGAAATACATTATCAAAGTATAGTGGACAAAGCTCAAGTTTTGAGCTATCCAGCCCTGTGTTTGAATCCTGACCCTACCACTTACCAGCTGTGTGAAATGAGGCAAGCTTCTTTAATATCTCTGATCCTAGAGTTTAATAAGACAGAGAATAATTCCTGTCTTATAGGACTGCTGTGAGGATTCAAGATAATGTATGCATGGTGCCTGGCACAAGCAGGGACTGAAAATAGTAGAAATATTAAAATTTCTGACACCTACGTAAGCCCGGAGGAAGTCACTCTTCTATAAATTTACCTGAGTCAGAACCAGCCCACAGATCAGAGAGTTGGGTTAAAAATCTATGGAGGAAAAAAAAAAATCTATGGAGGAATCTAACTTCCTAAAGATGATAGGAGAAAAAAAGCAGACAATTTCACACTGCTCTCAGCATCCTTCCTCAACCCTCATCATATAGAAGGAAACTTTCCACCTTCACTCAGCCATGGCCTTGGTATCACTCTGACAAGAAATCTCTTGTCACCCCATGGGACCTGGCTTCATAACCTGACTACAGAATACTGCAGGAAAGGGAGACGCAGGATGTTGCAGGAAGGGCTTGCAATTTTAAACATGTGGTTTGGGAAGGCTTCACTGAGGTGACATTTGAGAAAAGACCTGAAAGAAGTAAGGAAGTAAGACATGCAGACAGCTGAGGGAAGAGAGTCTAGGGAGAGGGTAGAACAAGTTGCAAGGGCCCTAAGGCAGGAGTATGTCTGGTGGATTCAAGGAACAGCAGGAAGACTGAAGCAGAGTGAGTGAGGGGAGAATAATAAGAGGATGGGGTCTGGGAAGGGAGGGCCTTCACATGTGGTCTCTGAAGTGATAGTCCTCCCTTAGGCCTCAGTTCTCTCTTCTGAAAAGTAGACATAATGGTAATACTCAAGAATAGCATACTTGAAAGGGTAAAGTAAAAAGACAACATAGTGAACAATCTAATGGACTAGGAATCAGAATACTTAGGTTTTAGGCCTATATGTACTCTAGTTGGCTATGTGGCCTTGGGCAAGTCACTTCTCTAAGCCTGTTTTCTTATCTGTAAAATGGAATGATCTTGGTTAACAGAGAATTTTTTAATCTGAAAAGTTATATTGTGCATAAAGTATTTTTCAACAAATGGCTGGAACAACTGGATATTCGTATGCAAAAAAAAAGAACTGTTATTCAATACCTCATTCCATATAAAAAGTCAAATTCATCACAGACCTAAATATAAAACTTAAAGTTATAGGGCTTCCCTGGTGGTGCAGTGATTGAGAGTGCACCTGCCGATGCAGGGGACACGGGTTCGTGCCCCGGTCCAGGAAGATCCCACATGCCGCAGAGCGGCTGGGCCCGTGAGCCGTGGCCGCTGAGCTTGCGCGTCCGAAGCCTGTGCTCCACAACGGGAGAGGCCACAACAGTGAGAGGCCCGCGTACCGCAAAAAAAAAAAAAAAAAAACCAAGTTATAAAACTTATAGAAGAAAACATAGGGGAAAAAATTAAGAACTTGAGTTAGACACAGATTTCTTAGATACAACACCAAAAACATGTTCCTTTAAAGAACAAATTGATAAGCTAGACTTCATCAAAATTTAACACTTATGTTCTTGAAAGACACTGGTAAGAGAATGAAAAGACAAGACAAACTGGGAGAAAATATTTGCAAAGCACATATCTGATATAAGACTTTCTGTCCAAAATATATAAAGAACTCTCAAAATTCAATAACAAGAGAACAAACAACCCAATTTTTTTAAATGGGCAAAAAAACTAAAGAGACATTTCACCAAAGAAGATATATAGATGGCAAATAAGCACATGAAAAGATGCTAATGCTCATTAGTCATTAGGGAAATTGAAATGAAAACCACATGATACTAACACTACATATCTGTCAGAATGGCTAAAATTGAAAAGAGTGACACACACAAAGAGATGGTAGGGATACAGAGGAATTGAACCCCTCATAAGCTGTTGGTGGGATCTAAAATGGTACAACCACTTAGAAGTTAAACAGACAACTACCATTTGATGCAGCCATTCCACTCCTAGATGTTCACCTAATAGAAATAAAAGCATACGCCCATGCAAAGATTTATATGTGAATGTTCATAGCAGTTTTACGTGTAATAACCAAAAATCAGAAACAATCCAATGTCCATCAACAGATGAATGAACAAACACGGTATATTTATATAATGGATACTATGTGGCAATAAAGAAGAACGAACAATTGATACAGGTTACAATATGGATGGATCTCAAAATAATTACAATGAGTGAAAGAAGTTACACCCTCCCCCCAAAAGAGTACATACTGCATGCCATTTATATAAAATTCTAGAGAATGCAAAGTAAACTACACTGACAGAGAACAAATCAGTGGTTGTTTGAAGATAGAGGGTAAAAGGGAGGTTCTACATGTAGAGACATGAGAAAACTTTGGGGGGTGACGGATATATTAATTATCTTGAATGTGGTAATGCCTTCATGGGCATGGAGCATGTCAAAACTTATCAAATTGCACACTTTAAATATGTGCAGTTTATTGTATGTTAATATACCTCAATAAAGCTGTAAAAAAATTTTTAAAGGACGCAAAGTATTCATTCCATTTTTTGTCAGCAAACATTTATTAAGCATCTACTTTGTGGCAAGAACCATGCCAGGCACAAGAGAGGCAGAGACAAATGAAACCAGGTTCTGAAGGTACTTACAGCCTCCAGGAAGGAAGCTTTAAAGCAATTTCATGAACCTACTGCACTGTCACCATCCTATGCAGAAGGGGAGAAAACAAGGGCAACCTCTGACAGTGCCAGGAACCAAACGGTAAAGCATGGATCAGAATTAACTCTCTTCCCTCTCTCCTCCTTGAATCCTCAACTCCCAAATTGGGAACATTCTTCTATACTCCCTCATCTCAGAACTTTAGAACACCAGGGTTGGAACTGCTTATAGGGAGGAATGAAGCTCAGAGAAGGAAAGTGACTTGTTATCTCCCACAAAGCTCGTCAGTGGCAGAACTAAACTGAGCAGTTTGACCACTGACTTCTGTTTTATTTTTGGATAAATTGCATTATGACAATATTTATTCTCTACCTGAGCTGACTTTAGTGATTAATGATTGAGGATTCTCAAATTCACCCAGAAACTTCACATGAAATGGAGCTGGATGAGCTGCTTTATTCTTCTATAGTGAGCCTTCAAAGCAATTCTGTGAACACCAGGGCCAGAGTCACTGGAAATTCAGCTGACCATGAATTTAAGTGTCAAAGCTTCCAGGCCAGTTTTCTTCTGCTCAGTCACCACTCACGGCCTTCTCAGGGGAAGGACTCTGCAGCTAGGCCAAGAGGTGGATGTGGGAAAACTTGTGCACATAGCATAATACCAACAGGGATGATGAACAGATTGTATAGATCTCTCAGTTTATCCCTTCTTCCTCCTTCTCCTTCTGAAACATACATCTACAACTCTTTCACCCTACACCCTAAGGGTGAATCCAAACTTCTTCTAAGTCCCAAAAAGAAAAAAAGAATAAGAAGAGGGGGGACCTTCAAGAGGGCAGAGGAGTAAGACGTGGAGATCACCTTCCTCTCCACAAATATATCAAAAATACATCTACTACACGTGGAACAACTCCTACAGAACACCTACTGAATGCTGGCAGAAGATCTCAGACTTCCCCAAAGGCAAGAAAATCCCCACGGACCTGAAGGGCAAAAGAAAAAACAGAGACAAAAGAATAGGGATGGGACCTGCACCTCTGGGAGGGAGCTGTGAAGGAGGAAAGGTTTCCACACACTAGGAAGCCCCTTTGCGGGCAGAGACGGAGGGGGTGGCGAGGGGGTGGGAAGCTCTGGAGCCACGGAGAAGAGCACAGCAACAGGGGTGCAGAGGGCAAAGCGGAGAGATTCCCGCACAGAGGATCAGTGCCGACCAGCACTCACCAGCCCAAGAGGCTTGTCTGCTCACCCGCCAGGACGGGTCGGGGCTGGGAGCTGAGGCTCGGGCATCGGAGGTCGGATCCCAGGGAGAGGACTGGGGTTGGCGGCATGAACACGGCCTGAAGGGGCTAGTGCACCACGGCTAGCCGGGAGGGAGTCAGGGAAAAATTCTGGAACTGCCTAAGAGGCAAAAGACCATTGTTTAGTGGTGAGGAAGGAGAGGGGATTCAGAGCACTGCCTGAACAAGCTTCAGAAACGGGCACGAGCTGCAGCTATCAGCGTGGACCCCAGAGATGGGCATGAAATGCTAATGCTACTGCTATAGCCACCAAGAAGCCTGTGTGTAACCACAGGTCACTTCTACACCTCTCCTCCTGGGAGCCTGTGCAGTCCGCCACTGCCAGGGTCCCATGATCCAGGGACAGCTTCCCCAGGAGAACACATGGAGCACCTCCGGCTGGTGCAACATCACCCTGGCCTCTGCCACCACAGGCTCGCCCTGCATTCCATACCCCTCCCTCCCCCTGGCCTGAGTGAGCCACAGCCCCCTAATCAGCTGCTCCTTTAACCCTCTCCTGTCTGGGTGAACAACAGAAGCCAGAGGGCAACCTATACAAAGAGGCAGGGCCAAATCCAAAGCTGAACCCCGAGAGCTGTGTGAACACAGAAGAGAAAGGGAAATTTCTCTGTGCAGCCTTCGGAGCAGCGGATTAAATCTCCACAATCAACTTGATGTACCCTGCATCTGTGGAATACCTGGATAGACAACAAATCATCCCAAATTGAGGAGGTGGATTTTGGGAGCAACTGTAGACTTGGGGTTTGCTGTATGCAACTGACTAGTTTCTGATTTATATGTTTATCTTAGTTTAGTTTCTGGCACTTGTTATCATTAGTGGATGATAATGTTGGATGAGTGGATTAGTGTTTCTTGATTTGGTTGCTCTATTCTTATTTCTTTATAATTTCTTTATATTCTAATTTATTTATAATTTTTATAATTCTATAATTCTTTATAATTTTCTTTAAAATAAAAATATAATTATTTTATTTTCTTTCTTTCCTTTTTTTTCTCCCTTTTCTCCCTTTTCTTCTGAGCCATGTGGCTGACAGGGTCTTGCTGCCCCAGCTGGGTATCAGGCCTGACCCTCGGAGGTGGGAGAGCCAAGTTCAGGACACTGGATCACAGAGACCCCCAGGCCCGACGTAAACTCAATCGGTGAGAGCCCTCCCAGAGATCTCCGTCTCAACACTAAGACCCAGCTCCACTCGATGACAAGCAAACTACCGTGCTGGACCCCCCATGCCAAACAACTAGCAAGACAGGAGTACAACCCCACCCATTAGCAGAGAGGCTGCCTAAAATCATGATAAGTTCACAAACACCCCAAAACACACCACTGGACTCAGTCCTGCCCACCAGAAAGACACAATCCAGCCTCATCCACCACAACACAGGCACCAGTCCCCTCCACCAGGAAGCCTACATAACCCACTGAAACAACCATAGCCACTGGGGGCAGACACCAAAAACAATGGGAACTACGAACCTGCAGCCTGTGAAAAGGAGACACCAAACACAGTAAGTTCAGCAAAATGAGAAGACAGAGAAATACACAGTAGATGAAGGAGAAAGGTAAAAACCCACCACACCAAACAAATGAAGAGGAAATAGGCAGTCTACCTGAAAAAGAATTCAGAGTAATGATAGCAAAGATGATACAAAATCTTGGAAATAGAATGGAGAAAATACAAGAAACATTTAACAAGGACCTAGAAGAACTAAAGAGCAAACAAACAGTGATGAACAACACAATAAATGAAATTTAAAATTCTCTAGAGGGAATCAATAGCAGAATAACTGAGGCAGAAGAACGGAAAAGTCACCTGGAAGATAAAAAATGGAAGATAAAAACGGGGAAATAACTGCCGCAGAGCAGAATAAAGAAAAAAGAATGAAAAGAATTGAGGACAGTCTCAGAGACCTCTGGGTCTCTCCAACATTCGAATGTCTCATCAACATTCGAATTATAGGGGTCCCAGAGGAAGAGAAAAAGAAAGGGACTGAGAAAATATTTAAAGAGATTATAGTTGAAAACTTCCCTAATATGGGAAAGAAAATAGTCAATCAAGTCCAGGAATCACAGAGACTCCCATACAGGATAAATCCAAGAAGAAACAAGCCAAGACACATATTAATCAAGCTATCAAAAATTAAATACAAAGAAAAAATATTACAAGCAGCAAGGGAAAAACAACAAATAACATACAAGGGAATCCCCATTAGGTTAACAGCTGATCTTTCAGCAGAAACTCTGCAAGCCAGAAGGGACTGGCAGGACATATTTAAAGTGATGAAAGGGAAAAACCTACAAACAAGATTACTCTACCCAGCAAGGATCTCATTCAGATTCAACAGAGAAATTAAAACCTTTACAGACAAGCAAAAACTAAGAGAATTCAGCACCACCAAACCAGGTTTACAACAAATGCTAAAGGAACTTCTCTAGGCAGGAAACACAAGAGAAAGAAAAGACCTACAATAACAAACCTAAAACAATTAAGAAAATGGTAATAGGAACATACATATCGATAACTACCTTAAATGCAAATGGATTAAATGCTCCAACCAAAAGACACAGACTGGCGGAATGGATACAAAAGCCAGACCTGTATATATGCTGTCTACAAGAGACCCACTTCAGACCTAGAGACACATACAGACTGAAAGTGAGGGGATGGAAAAAGATATTCCATGAAAATGGAAATCAACAGAAAGCTGAAGTAGCAATTCTCATATCAGACAAAATAGACTTTAAAATAAAGACTATTACAAAAGACAAAGCAGGACACTACATAATGATCAACAGATCAATCCAAGAAGATGTAACAATTGTACATCTTTATGCACCCAACATAGGAGCACTTCAATACATAAGGCAAATGCTAACAGCCATAAAAGGGGAAATCGACAGTAATACGATAATAGTAGGGGACTTTAACATCCCACTTTCACCAATGGACAGATCAACCAAAATGACAATAAATAAGGAAACACAAGCTTTAAATGACACATTAAACAGGATGGACTTAATTGATATTTATAGGACATTCCATCCAAAAACAGAATACACTTTCTTCTCAAGTGCTCATGGAAGATTCTCCAGGATAGATCATATCTTGGGTCACAAATCAAGCCTTGGTAAATTTAAGAAAACTGAAATTGTATCAAGTATCTTTTTGAATCACAATGCTATGAGACTAGATATCAATTACAGTAAAAAAAAAAACTGTAAAAAACATAAACACATGGAGGCTAAACAATACACTACTAAATAACCAAGAGATCACTGAAGAAATCAAAGAGGAAATCATAAAATACCTAGAAACAAATGACAATGAAAATGCAACGGCCCAAAACCTATGGAATGCAGCAAAAGCAGTTCTAAGAGGGAAGTTTATAGCAATACAATACTACCTCAAGAAACAAGAAAAATCTCAAATAAAAAACCTAGCCTTACACCTAATGCATTAGAGAAAGAAGAACAGAAGAAAACCCAAAGTTAGCAGAAGGAAAGAAATTATAAAGATCAGATCAGAAATAAATGAAAAAGAAATGAAGGAAACGAAAGCAAGGATCAATAAAACTAAAAGCTGGTTCTTGGAGAAGATAAACAAAACTGATAAACCACTAGCCAGGCTCATCCAGAAAAAATGGGAGAAGACTCAAATCAACAGAATTAGAAATGAAAAAGAAGTAACAACTGACACTGCAGAAATATAAATAATCATGAGAGATTACTACAAGCAACTATATGCCAATAAAATGGACAACCTGGAAGAAATGGACAAATTCTTAGAAAAGTACAACCTTCCAAGACTGAACCAGGAAGAAATAGAAAATATAAACAGACCAATCACAAGCACTGAAATTGAGACTGTGATTAAAAATCTTCCAACAAACAAAAGCCCAGGACCAGATGGATTCACAGGCAAATACTATCAAACATTTAGAGAAGAGCTAACACCTACCCTTCTCAAACTCTTCCAAAATATAGCAGAGGGAGAAACACTCCCAAACTCATTCTATGAGGCCACCATCATCCTGATACCAAAACCAGACAAAGATGTCACAAAAAAAGAAAACTACAGGCCAATATCACTGATGAACATAGATGCAAAAATCCTCAACAAAATACTATCAAACAGAATCCAGCAACACATTAAAGGATCATACACCATGATTAAGTGGGGTTTAGCCCAGGAATGCAAGGATTCTTCCATATATGCAAATCAATCAATGGATACACCATATTAACAAACTGAAGGATAAAAACCACATGATAATCTCAATAGATGCAGAAAAAGCTTTTGACAAAATTCAACACCCTTTATGATAAAAACTCTCCAGAAAGCAGGTATAGAAGGAACTTACCTCAACATAATAAAGGCCGTATATGACAAACCCACAGCCAACATCATTCTCAATGGTGAAAAACTGAAACCATTTCCACTAAGATCAGGAACAAGACAAGGTTGCCCACTCTCAATGCTATTATTCAACACAGTTGTGGAAGTTTTAGCCACAGCAATCAGAGAAGAAAAAGAAATAAAAGGAATCCAAATCAGAAAAGAAGTAAAGCTGTCACTGTTTGTAGATGACATGATACTATACAGAGAGAATCCTAAAGATGCTACCAGAAAACTACTAGAGCTAATCAATGAATTTGGTAAAGTAGAAGGATACACAATTAATGCACAGAAATCTCTTGCATTCCTATACACTAATGATGAAAAATCTGAAAGTGAAATTAAGAAAATACTCCCATTTACCATTGCAACAAAAAGAATAAAACATCTAGGAATAAACCTACCTAAGGAGACAAAAGACCTGTAAGCAGAAAAATATAAGACACTGATGAAAGAAATTGAAGATGATACAAATAGATGGAGAGATATACCATGTTCTTGGATTGGAAGAAACAACACGGTGAAAATGACTCTACTACCCAAAGCAATCTACAAATTCAATGAAATCCCTATCAAACTACCACTGGCATTTTTCACAGAAATAGAACAAAGCATTTCACAATTTGTATGGAAACACAAAAGACCCCGAATAGGCAAAGCAATCATGAGAAAGAAAAACGGAGCTGGAGGAATCAGGCTCCCTGACTTCAGACTATACTACAAAGCAACAGTAATCAAGACAGTATGGTACTGGCACAAAAACAGAAATATAGATCAATAGAACAGGATAGAAAGCACAGAGATAAGCCCATGCACATATGGTCACCTTATCTTTGATAAAGGAGGCAATAATATACAATGGAGAAAAGACAGCCTCTTTAATAAGTGGTGTTGGGAAAACTGGACAGCTACATGTGAAAGAATTAAATTAGAACAGTCCCTAACACCATACATAAAAATAAACTCAAAATGGATTAAAGACCTAAATTTAAGTCCAGACACTATAAAATTCTTAGAGGAAAACATAGGCCGAACACTCTATGACATAAATCACAGCAAGATCCTTTCTGACCCACCTCCTAGAGAAATGGAAATAAAAACAAAAATAAACAAATGGGACCTAATGAAACTTAAAGCTTTTGAACAGCAAAGTAAACCATAAACAAGACTAAAAGACAACCCTCAGAATGGAAGAAAATATGTGCAAATGAAGCAACGGACAAAGGATTAAACTCCAAAATATAAAAACAGCTCATGAAGTTCAATATCAAAAATACAAACAACCCAATCCAAAAATGGGCAGAAGACCTAAATAGACATTTCTCCAAAGAAGACATACAGGTGGCCAAGAGACACATCAAAAGATGCTCAACATCACTAATTATTAGAGAAATGCAAGTCAAAACTACAATGAGGTATTACCTCACACCAGTCAGAATGACCATCATCAAAAAATCTACAAAAAATAATTCTGGAGACGGTGTGGAGAAAAGGGAACCCTCTTGTATTGTTGGTGGGAATGTAAATACAGCCACTATGGAGAACAGTATGGAAGTTCCTTAAAAAACAAAAAATAGAACTACCATATGACCCAGGAATCCCATTACTGAGCATATATCCTGAGAAAACCATAATTCAAAAAGAGTCATGTACCACAATGTTCATTGCAGCCCTATTTACAATAGCCAGGACATGGAAGCAACCTAAGTGTCCATCGACAGATGAATGAATAAAGAAGATGTGGCACATATATACAATAGAATATTACTCAGCCGTAAAAAGAAACGAAATTGAGTTATGTGTAGTGAGGTGGATGGACCTAGAGTCTGTCATACAGAGTGAAGTAAGTCAGAAAGAGAAAAACAAATACCTTATGCTAACGCATATTTATGGAATAAAAAAAAATGGTTCTGAAGAACCTAGGGGCAGGACAAGATAAAGATGCAGACGTAGAGAATGGCCTTGCGGACACGGGGAGGGGGAAGGGTATGCTGGGACGAAGTGAGAGAGTGGCATTGACATGTATACACAACCCAAAGTAAAATAAATAGCTAGTGGAAAGCTAGTGGAGATCAGCTTGGTGCTTTGTGACCACCTAGACGGGTGGGATAGGGAGGGTGGGAGGGAGAGGGAGGGGATATGGGGATATATGTATACATATAGCTGATTCACTTTGTTATACAGCAGCAACGAACACAGCAATATAAAGCAACTTTACTCTAATAAAGATGCTAAAAAAAAAAAAGAATAGGGAGAGAAATGTGCAGGATGAATATATTTGTCAGGATAGGCTTGTATATGCTACGGTAACAAACAACACCAAATCTCTCAGGTCAGGGCCTGAGACTGGGGACGACTTCTGCTCCACATAATCACTCATGGACCCAAGATATTAAGGTTCCACCATCTTGTAGTTATACTGTCTGAAATACATGACCTTTTCAGTTACTCAGGCAAGGAGAGGGAAAGATGATGAGTCTCATACCAGCAATTAAATGCTCTGGCCTAAAAGTGATATGCATATCACTTCCACTCAAAGCCCATTGGTCAGAACTATTCATATGTCCCTACCTAAATGCAAGGGATGAAGAAATATAATTCTCCAGTGTGCCCAGCAGAAGAAAACCAGATATGTGTGGACACCATAAGTCTCTATCACAATGGAGCCAAGGTTATTGGTATCTTGATTCAAACGGGTCAGCCAATAGCCTTTACAAAGGATCTTGAAGGGCTTTACAATACCTCCTGATTATCATTCTTCATTTTCTAAATGAAAATGATTATCATTCTATCATTATCTATCATTCTACCAACTTTCATTTTCTGAAATTCTGGGGATGACCAGTTTGTCAGTTGACCCTTAAGCTTTGACTCTTCTCACGAATATCTACTTGCTCCAGGTGACCTCACTTTGGTGCTCACAGAAGCACTTATTAATTTACAAAAAGCATTCCCTTATAGCTTCTTCTCAGTACAATAAAAAGGCTTCTTTCCATCCTAAGTTATTTCTTTTTGTCCTGATTCTTACCTTCTTGACACAGTACCCATCTCAAACACGTACCCCTAAAAATGGTTAAGAAAAAGATAACTGAGGGACTTCCCTGGTGGCGCAGTGGCTAAGAATCCACCTGCTAATGCAGGGGACATGGGTTCAAGCCCTGGTCCGGGAAGATCCCACATGCTGTGGAGCAACAAAGTCCGTTCGCCACAACTACTGAGCCTGCACTCTAAAGCCCACGAGCCACAACTACTGAGCCCGCGCACCACAACTACTGAAGCCCTCATGCCTAGAGCCCATGCTCTGCAACAAGAGAAGCCACTGCAATGAGAAGCCTGCACGCCACAACTAGAGAAAGCACGTGCGCAGCAACAAAGACCCAATGCAGCCAAAAATTAATTAATTAATTATTTTAAAAAAGATAACTGAAAATAAAATTCAATATCCTTGAGTCTGGGATATTGAAAGCCCAGAACAAGATGATCAGCCACTATCTGTGCTTAAATGATCTTGTATTTTTAAAAAGGAAAGCTAAACTCACCCCTTGATCTTCCCAAGGTGGCCCTTCCATTCCAATTAAAATAGACATTTATTTTGTCCACAACATATGGTCACTGCAGTCTCTGGGCCTTTGCCCCATGGTGCTCTTCTTCTGTTCTGAAAAGCAACCAGTTTTTTATTATAATTAGTTTTTATTGTTTCTTTTAAATTTTTATTGGAGTATAGTTGCTTTACAGTGTTGTATTAGTTTCTACTGTACAGCAAAGTGAATCAGCTATATATCCCCTCTTTTTTGGATTTCCTTCCCATTTAGGTCACCACAGAGCACTGAGTAGAGTTCCCTGAGCTATACAGTAGGTTCTCATTGGTTATCTATTTTATACATAGTATCAATAGTGTATATATGTCAATCACAATCTCCCAATTCATCCCACCCCCCCTTCCCTCTCTTGGTGTCCATATGTTTTTTCTCTACATCTGTGTCTCTATTTCTGTTTTGCAAATAAGATCATCTATACCATTTTTCTAGATTCCACATATATGCGTTAATATACAATATTTGTTTTTCGCTTTCTGACTTACTTCACTCTATATGACAGTCTCTAGGTCCATCCACGTCTCTACAAATGACCCAATTTCATTCCTTTTTATGGCTGAGTAATATTCCACTGTATATGTGTACCACATGAAAAGCAACTAGTTTTGATCCATAATTTCCTTCAAGGTCTAGTCCAAGGTTCACCTCCCCTAAAAAGCTTTTTCTCAGCAGACCTGACTCACATTGTGCCTCCAGTCCTTGGGCCCCCTCAGTGCCTGTACACAAAGTCATCTATTCCTGCTGCCCACCCCTTCTCTATTTCTACACATAGTACTCTGCTTCCAGGCTGCCAGCCTGTCCCTAACAAAACTGTGAGCACCTCACCAGCAGATTCAGGCCTTTTTATCTCTTGACTCTCCCTGCGTGTCTAGCATGGGGCCAGATCTACTTGCTAAGTAAAGCAAAGATAACCTAGAGAATTTCTATCAGCTAGAGAAGATTCAACCTTTAGAAATTACCCAAATTTCTCAAATCCTAATATATAACAGAATTGAGAATCCCTTTGTCCTATTAACCTTGCCAGAGCAAGGAAATTAAAAATTGGTATACAAGAAGGAAAAAGAAAATAGTTATTATTTACCTTCTCATGTGTTCACATTCAGCATCTGTTTTCTTACAAAGTTCCAAACAGCATCACTGTTTACAATTACTAAGAGCTGCATTCATCAAGTAGATACACAATATTTTACTGATCATTTCTGTGGCTAGATGTTTAGATCACTTTAAAGTACTATATGATATGATATTACATTACATTATATAAAAAATGACATTGTGATCAAAAGACACTGTGATAAAACTTTGCCTGTGTTTTGGATTATTTCCTTAGGATAGGTTCCTAAAAGTGGATCTGTCAGGTCAAAAGTTACGAACATTTTTATTATGCCTGAGGTATACTATAAACCCATGACAAATTCTTAAATACCTTTTGGCTCTAGGATATTATAATTCTACTGCTAAGAAATGGAAGCCCCCAATGGTAAACATTTTTTAAGGCAGGCAGAATAGTAAAAGTCAAGAAAGCAAGACTCTGAAATCAGATTGCCAGAATTCAAATCCCAGTTCTATCATTTGCTATCTATATAGACATAAACAAGTTACTGAATCCTTCTGAGACTATATACATAAAGAACAGGGTCTGGCATGTAGTAAGGGCTCAATAAATGTTAATCATTATCATTGCTTTTAGATTACCAAAAAGAAGATGAATCTATAATTCAAAAAGCCAAGCATTATCCTCAAATATTACAGAGGAAATAAACATAAAACAAATGACAAAACAATACTCCTGTACCTAGAACATAAGTAAGCAGGTTCATTTACTGTGAATACTATTTACACTCCTGTGGTTATTAATTACATATAAATAAAAATAATTACCGTTTTACTGAGTGCCTGTTCTCTTTAAAAAACTTTACATACACTGTCTCATTTAATTTAATCACCACAACAACCCTGTATGGTGGTAGTATTAATAACAATAACAATGATAGCTAATAATTTCCAACTGCTGATTATGTGCCATACATGGCTGTAGATAATAATTTATTAAACATTATAAAACCTATGAAGTAGGGCTTTTCATTTTACTATTATCCTCATTTTACAGACAATATAATTGACATACACAGAGGTTAAAGAACTTGTCCAAGGTTACATAGCTAATAAGGTAGACATTATTCTATTCACTTTATAGTTAAGAAAACTGAGACTTAGGGACTTCCCCGGTGGTACAGTGGCTAAGACTCTGCACTCCCAATGCAGGGGGCCTGGGTTCAGTCCCTGGTCAGGGAAATAGATCCCATATGCTGCAACTAAGAGTTTGCATGCTGCAATTAAAGATACTGCAGGCCACAACTAAAGATACTGCATTCCACAACTAAAGATCCCCCATGCCACAACTAAAAGATCTCACATGCCACAATGAAGATCCCACATGCTGCAACTAAAGACCCCACATGCCACAAGGAAGATCCCACACATGGCAACAAAGATCCCGAGTGCTGCAACTAAAACCCAGCATAGTCAAATATTTTTTTTAAATGAAAAGAAAAGAAAACAGAGATGTAAAGAAAATTGTCTATAAAGGTAAGTAACTGGGGCAGGCTTTGAACCAGTATCTGTTAAGACTCTGAATCCACATTCTTTTGTTCTACCACTCTGCCAAATTTATGTGGATTTTCTGTGTACAGAGAATGCCCTATATAGATAACAAATGTTTAAGGCTGGCTTCCCTCTTTCTTGCCTTCTTTTTCCATAAGCCATGGGATACTGAGGACAGTCTCATTTTAACATGTGCCTCTGAGAAGAATATAATTGGGAAGGCAAGCCCAACATGAAAGCCCATATACTGAAATGTGTCCTTTAAAATGATTCTTTCTCCCGAGGCATTATGTGTTGTAGTCCTTTGAGAATGCGTACCTGAGAGTTTCTAAGGCTTACCTTTCAGATACTTGGGGATTCCTAAACAGGTGCTTACGACAACTCTTCTTCAAAAAGTTTTTCAAATGGTTGCTACAGAAAGGTCTCCTATTTCTCTCTGCCTCAGAAAGTCCTCAAAATTCTCACCACTTGGAGAAACAAAAGCTGCTTCAAGCCTCCCAAGACACCTGGAAAATACTCACATTTATAAAGCGACTGAACCCACAGGAAGAAACTGGGATTGAAGTCTTAACTCTTGAATAAACTGATTGCTTCATTTTGGACAAACTATTTCCCTTCTCTGCGCCTCAGTTTCCTCTTCTACAAGATGAGGCACTGGATTAGATGGTTTTCCAGGTTCACCAGAGCTCTGATTCAAGGATGAAAATTAAAGTGAGTTTGGAGGCTATAGCGGTGCAATCCCAGGGGGGAACAGTTGTATGAAAGTCCAAAGCCCAGATTTGCAACCATTAACAGAAATAGATTTGCAACCATTAACTGAAACCCACCAGGGCTGGTTTAACTTCAACAGGGAAGGAAAGTGCCCTGGGATTCTGATTTAAGAATGCAAGTCCTATGCTTCCCTGGTGGCGCAGTGGTTGAGAGTCCACCTGCCAATTCAGGGGACACGGGTTCATGCCCCGGTCCGGGAAGATCCCACATGCCGCCGAGCGGCTGGGCCCGTGAGCCATGGCCGCTGAGCCTGCGCGTCCGGAGCCTGTGCTCCGCAACGGGAGAGACCACAACAGTGAGAGGCTCGCATACAGCAAAAAAAAAAAGAATGCAAGTCCTGCTTTCTTGAGACGCGCCTCGCTGGGAGAGTGTCAGGGGCACCGCGTCCCCGTGGCAGCCTGCAGTCGGCTTCAGTGTGGCTCGGAGCCAGGCCAGGCAGCCACGCTCAAGGCCCGCGTTGCCATGGCCACAGTTCCCAAGTTGCTGCAGCAGCAGGAGGAGGAACACAGCAAGCTGAGATCTGTATCGGTGGACCTGAATGTTGATCCCTTGCTTCAGACTGACATACCTTATGCACTCAGTGAGAGAGATAAAGTCAAATTTACAGTACACACCAAGACCACGCTGCCCACGTTTCAGAGCCCAGAGTTTTCTGTTACAAGGCAACATGAAGATTTTGTGTGGCTACATGACACTCTTATTGAAACTACAGACTACGCTGGGCTTATTATTCCGCCTGCACCTGCAAAGCCTGACTTCAATGGCCCTTGAGAGAAGATGCAGAAACTGGGAGAGGGTGAAGGGTTTATGACCAAAGAAGAATTTGCCAAGATGAAGCAAGAGCTGGTCTTCAAGAAGACTGTGTCTTCCCGTGATGTCTCTCTTCAGTGGCTCTCCTCTCACCCTGTTCTCAGTAATGATTGCAACTTTCACATTTTCCTGGAATATGATCAAGATCTAAGTGTTAGGCAGAAAAATACCAAAGAGATGTTTGGTGGCTTTTTCAAAAGTGTGGTGAAAGCACTGATGAAGTCCTTTTTTCAGGAGTTATGGAGGTAGATGACTTCTTTGAACAAGAGAAGCATTTCCTCAGTAACTATTATGATAGGATCAAGGGTTCCTTTGCAAAGGCTGACAGAATGACCAGCACTAATAAAAATGTAGCAGACGGTTACATCCACACTGCAGCCTGCTTGCATAGCCTGGCTTTAGAAGAGCCCACGGTCATCAAAAAGTACCTACTGAAGGTGTCTGAGCTATTTGAAAAACTTAGGAAAGTAGAGAGTCGAGTCTCCTCAGATGAAGACTTAAAGCTGACAGAGGTCCTCCGATACTACATGCTCAACATAGAGGCTGCTAAGGATCTCTTATACAGACGCACTGAAGCCCTCATTGACTATGAGAATTCAAACAAGGCGCTGGATAAGGCCTGGTTAAAAAGCAAAGATGTCAAGCTGGCTAAGGCATACCAGCAGGAATACTGCCAGAATTTGAACAGCTTTCTGAGTCTGCAAAAGAAGAGCTAATCAATTTCAAACAAAAGAGAGTGGCAGCATTTAGGAAGAATCTGATTGAAACGTCTGAACTGGAAATAAAGCATGCCAGGAACAACATCTCCTTCCTGCAGAGCTGCATCGACTTGTTCAAGAACAAGTGAACAAAGGATATGAATGTGAAGAAAGCCAGCATCATTTGCACTCAGATCATTACCACAGAAGATTACCTTTGACTTTAATTTAAAATTATGTGAATAAATATTTTGATTTCTAAAGATCTTAACACTTACCCATGTTGGTTTAAAAATATTTCTATTGCATGCTACTTGGACACAACTAATCTTTATGCATTTAATACCTCAGAGTGGGTAGAATTTAAGTACTGGGTTCTCCTCTAATTTGTCTTTTGTAATTAAGAAAGGGTGCGGGAATCTCATGCCTTCTGGAGTCTGTGTAAGGAGTGGCCTGGCACATGCTGCCTCACTGTTCCATGTACCCATGCCCCTACAAACCGGTTACTTTAGGGCAGGTGCCGATTATAACAGATAAGTCAGCCACTTGTTACAGGTAAGAGACATTCTATCTCTTCATTAAGTAATTTTCCCTTTCTTACTCTCCTGGTTCTTTAATCACCTTGAGTTGTTTGTACTATAACAAGAGCAAGAAAAATCTTTATATACACCCTTTGCAGCCCCATTTTTGTAGTAGGGGAGAGAAGCATCTTAAGGGTATAAGAACAAGTAACAAGGCCTAATTTAGAAGGTGGCCAGATCTACATTAAGAAAGATGTGACCCCCTCCCTAATGGGGGGGGGGTATGTGTGTGTTTGGACTTTTTATAAAGTGTACAATAAAATAATAATCCATGCTCTTAAAAAAAAAAAAGAATGCAAGCCCTGGGAATTCCCCGATGGTCCAGTGGTTAGGACTCTGCGCTTCCACTACAGGAGGCACAGGTTCTATCCCTGGTCACCTGTAAGCTGCACGGCACTGCCAAAAAAAAAAAACAGAATGTGAGTCCTTTGAGAAATTATTTAACATGGACTTGAAGGATTTGGTGGAGGAATGTAGGCAGTGGTAAAGGAATAACTCTTCTTCAACTTTGCAGAAAAGAGCAAAGCAGCATCAGATCCTTTTCATATGTTTTTCCCTGTGCTAAAGACAGGAGCAAAGATAGGCTCCTGCTGCCACCTTGTGGCACATTGGACAGCTTAGAAGGAAGTGTTTACTCAATCTGGGTGCCCCCAAGCCTAAAATACCCTCAAGAAACCACATCTTCTTTCTCCCTTAACAATTACACAGAGCTTGATTACTCACAAAACACTTCCAACCCTATGATCTCGTTTCATTCTCTCAGCAACTATGTTGAGTGGCAGGAAGGAGTTAATAACACCATTTTACCAACAGACTATGTGATTTACCTACCGTCACAGTAGTTGGCAGTCAGGACTTGAACACACATCCTGACTCTAAATGAGGCAGTTCATTCACTACTCTGTAGGAGTGGGGATGAAACAGGTTTAGGTATGCTCTAGGCCTAGGAATTTGAGAGAGGGAAGCTTGGGAAAAGGAAAACTCAATTTCTTGTGCAGACACAACTGGCCACAGGCTACAGTCAGGCTGCATGTCTATAGAAAAAGACATTCAAATAAGCCTGGATTCCTGCCTTCCTTCCTGGTTTGCACATTCTTGGTTAACATCTCTAGCCACTCCAGCTGGCCTCCCTCCCTCTGCTCCCCAACCCCAGCCTATAAATCAGGGCTCAAGACTTATAGTTAAATGCTGAACACCAAACAGATCCCAGGCACGGGAGCCACAACATCCAGAAATCAGCAAGAACTACTGGGAGCACTGCTGTGTCCCTGGGTTAGAGCTCATAAGATTTGTGGCTCAGCCAAAATCTTCTTATAAGTTTTCATGGGAAGCCCAATTGGCTTGTCTCATAATGATGTCATGCTCACTGAAACACAAGGGGCAATGCTGGGGTTACATGATTTACCAACTGGCATATAGGAATGGCCTAAAATTAATCTGAGTGTCCAATTACTCCAAGGCAACCATAACTTCTTTGATATGGAATTACAAAGCCCAGTGCCTAAACCTTCCACCACCATAGGCATTCCTTCTGGTCCATTCATTCATTCATTCCCTAAGTGAGTAGAGCACATTCACCAAATGAGTAGGGCACTGTTATAATCCCTTTGATTGAGATTTTGTTGCCTAGTGGTGAACAGAGGGAAATAAGGAAAGAACATAATTACAAATGCATGTGAGATATATATATATTAAGTACTCGGGGGTTAGGAGGGAAAAATAAGATTCCTTCTGGTTTGGGTGTCAGGGGATTGGGGGCAATAAGTGGATAAAGAATTATTTCACAGATATAGAACACAAAACACTGCAGTCTGGCCTTTACAAACCTTCTCTGCCTTCTCTCCAGCTACTACTTTGTTCTTACCCTACCATATTCTGAACATAAATTTTCTTCAGTAATTTAAGGATTAAGAGTTTAGGCTTTGGAATCAGATAGATCTTGGTTCTAATCCCAGCTCTGACACATTATACAACCTTGGGCAAGGCTGGAATTTTCCCAAGCCTCAGTTTCCTGATCTGCAAAGTGGAGATTACAGTAATACTCATTTTAAAAGGTTTTTGTAAGAGTCAACTGATGTCACGTATGCAAAGCACCTAGCTTTGTGCTAGATGCACAGTAAAAACATAGTAAATAGCAATCAATATTGTTAGTTATCTCTGTGCCTTTGATCTTTTCTCTGCCTGAGGTTCTCTTCATATTCTCAGACTGTTTTACCCCAATTTCTCTTTTAGAGCCATCACAAAAGTCTATTTCCTTCAGTGCCAGGTCCTGCTAGCTGTCCCTCACTGAGTTCAGAACCTTTGTTCATTCCTACATGACTGTGTTTATGTGACGTCAACTTGTATTTGTTTATGTCTGTCTTAAGTCTGTGAGGCTTCAGAGGGCAGCAACTGAGTCTTATTCATTATGCACTAGCACCTAAGCACAATACATGACTCATGGTACCACGAGAGAAATTACTGTTGAATAAATAAGATTATATTTGAACTGGATCTTAAATAAGTAGGATTTTTTTTTTTTTTTAGTATTTATTTATTTGCACCAGGTCTTAGTTGCAGCAGGCAGGCTCCTTAGTTGTGGCTTGCAGGCTCCTTGCAGCTGGCAGGCTCCTTAGTTGCGGCATATGGACTCCTTAGTCGTGGCATGCAAACTCTTGGTTGCAGAATGCATGTGGGATCTAGTTCCCTGACCAGGGATTGAACCTGGGCCCCCTGCATGGGGAGCTCAGACTCTTAACCACTGTACCACCAGGGAAGTCCCCAATAAGTAGAATTTAAAGCATACTTCCGAATGGCCTTTTAAATGTGAATATTAACCTATTAATGTTGTACACTAAACCACTGGAACCCACTATATTGAATATCAAACATTAGCCTTAAGATGGGCTGACAGCATCATCCACCACAGTATAGACAGCAGAAGCAAGAAGAATTAAAATCCTGAAGGCTGTGGAACAAAAACCACAATCACAGAGAGTCAAACAAAATGAAACGGCAAAGGATTGTGTCCCAGATGAAGGAACAAGATAAAAACCCCTGAAAAACAACTAATTGAAGTGGAGATAGGCCATCTTCAGAAAAAGAATTCAGAATAATGACAGTGAAGATGATCCAGGATCTCAGAGAAAGAATGGAGGCAGGTGTCGGGAAGTTGCAAGAAATATTCAACAAAGACCTAGAAGAACTAAAGAACAAACAAAAAGAGATGGATAATACAATAACTGAAATGAAAACTACACTAGAAGGAATCAATAGCAGAATAACTGAGGCAGAAGAAAGGATAAGTGACGTGGAAGACAGAATGGTGGAAATCACTGCCATGGAATAGAATTAAGAAAAAAGAATGGGGCTTCCCTGGTGGCACAGTGGTTGAGAGTCCACCTGCTGATGCAGGGGACACAGGTTTGTGCCCCAGTCCGGGAAGACCCCACATGCCGCGGAGCGGCTAGGCCTGTGAGCCATGGTCACTGAGCCTGCGCATCCAGAGCCTGTGCTCCATGACGGGAGAGGCCACAACAGTGCCTGCATACCGCAAAAAAAAAAAAGAAAAATGAATGAAAAGAAATGAAGACAGCCTAAGAGACCTCTGGGACAACATTAAACACACCAACATTTGAAGTATAGGGGTCTCAGAAGGAGAAGAGAGAGAGAAAGGACCTGAGAAAATATTTGAAGAGATAATGGCTGAAAACTTCCCTAAAATGGGAAAGGAAACAGTCACTCAAGTCCAGGAAGTGCAAAGAGCCCCAGGCAGGATAAACCCAAGGAGGAATGCGCCAAGACACATAGTAATCAAACTGACAAAAATTAAAGACAAGAGGGAGGGAGACGCAAGAGGGAAGACACATGGGAGCATATGTATATGTATAGCTGATTCACTTTGTTATAAAGCAGAAACTAACACACCATTGTAAAGCAATTATACCCCAATAAAGATGTTAAAAAAAAAAATTAAAGACAAAGAAAAATTATTAAAAGCAACAAAGGAAAAATGACAAACAATATACAAGGGAACTCCCATAAGGTTATCAGCTGATTTCTCAGCAGAAACTCTGCAGGCCAGAAGGAAGTGGCATGATATATTTAAAGTGATGAAAGGGAAGAACCTAGAACCAAGAATATTCTACCCAGCAAGGCTCTCATTCAAATTTGCTGGAGAAATCAAAAGCTTTACAGAAAAGCAAAAGCTAAGAGAATTTAGCACCACCAGACCAGCTTTGCAACAAATGCTGAAGGAACTCCCCTATGTGGGGAAGAGACCAGCAACTTAAAACAACCTTGTACACATATAGACTGCTATATCAAAACCTCATGGGAACAGCAAGCCCAAAAACTACAATAGATACACACACAAAAAAGAAAAAGCAAGCCAACCTCAACACTAAAGATGGTCATCAAACCACAAGAGAAGACAACAAAAGAGGAAGAGAAGAAAAAGATCTACAAAAACAAACCCCAAACAATTAAGAAAATGGCAATAGGAACATTCATATCAATAATTACCTTAAAAGTAAATGTATTAAATGCTCCAACCAAAAGACACAGACTGACTGAATGGATACAAAAACAAGACCTGTATATATGCTGCCTACAAGAGACCCAGTTCCGGGCTTCCCTGGTGGCGCAGTGGTTGAGAGTCCGCCTGCTGATGCAGGGGACACGGGTTTGTGCCCCAGTCCGGGAAGATCCCACATGCAGCGGAGCAGCTAGGCCCGTGAGCCATGGCCGCTGAGCCTGCACATCCGGAGCCTGTGCTCCGCAATGGGAGAGGCCACAGCAGTGAGAGGCCCGTGTACCGCAAAAAAAAAAAAAGAGAGAGACCCAGTTCCGACCTAGGGACACATACAGACTGGAAGTGAGGGGATGGAAGAAGGTATTCTGTGCAAATGGAAATCAAAAGAAAGCTGGAATAGCAATACTCATATCAGACAAAATAGACTTTAAAATAAAGACTGTTTTACAAAGAAGGAAACTACATAATGATCAAGGGATCAATCCAAGAAGAAGATATAACAATTGTAAATATCTATGTACCCAACATAGGAGCACCTCAATATATAAGGCAAATACTAACAGCCATAAAGGGAGAAATCAACAGTAACATAATAATAGTGGTGACTTTAACACCTCACTTTCATGAATGGACAGATCATCCAGATAGAAAATCAAGAAGGAAACACAGGCCTGAAATGACACATTAAAGCAGATGGACTTAATTGATATTTATAGAGTATTTCATCGAAAAGCAGAATACACATTCTTCTCAAATGCACATGGAATATTCTCCAGGACTGACCACATGCTGGGCCACAAAGTGTGCCTCTATATATTTAAGAAAATTGAAATCATATTAAGAATCTTTTCCAACCACAACACTATAAGATTAGAAATAAACTACAAAAAAAAACAGTAAAAAACACAAACACATGGAGGCTAAACAATATGCTACTAAACAACCAATGGATTACTTAAGAAATCAAAGAGGGAATCAAAAAATACCTAGAGACAGGGACTTCCCTGGTGGCACAGTGGATAAGACTCCACACTCCCCATGCAGGGGGCCTGGGTTTGATCCCTGGTCAGGGAACTAGATCCCACATGCATGCTGCAACTAAGAATTCACATGCCACAAATAAGGAGCCTACGTGCTGCAACTAAGAAGCCCGTGAGCCACAACTAAGGAGCCAGCAAGCCGTAACTAAGGAGCCAGCCTGCCGCAACTAAGACCTGGTGCAAATAAATAAATAGATATTAAAAAAAAAAACCTAGAGACAAATGAAAATGAAAGCCCAACAATCCAAAACCTACGGGATGCAGCAAAAGCAGTTCCATCAGGAAATTTTATAATGATACAGTCTTACCTCAGAAAACAAGAAAAATCTCAAACAACCTAAACTTACACCTAAAGCAACTAGAGAAAGAAGAACAAACAAAACCTAAAGTTAGTAGAAGGAAAGAACTCATAAAGATCAGAGCAGAAATAAATGAAATAGAGACAAAGAAAACAAGAGCAAAGATCAATGAAACTAAAAGCTGGTTCTTTGAAAAGATAAACAAAATTGATAAACTTATAGCCAGACTCATCAAGAAAAAAAGGGAGAAGACTCGAATCAATAAAATTAGAAATGAAAAAGGAGAAGTGACAACTGACACCACAGAAATACAAAGGATCATAAGAGACTACTACAAACAACTATATGCCAATAAAATGGGCAACCTGGAAGAAGTGGACAAATCCTTAGAAAGGTACAATCTCCCAAGACTGAACCAGGAAGAAATAGAAAATATGAACAGACCGATCACAAGCACTGAAATTGAAACTATGATTAAAAATCAGGACATGATGGCTTCACAGGCGAATTCTATCAAACATTTAGAGAAGAGCTAACACCTATCCTTCTGAAACTGTTCCAAAAAATGGCAGAGGAAGGAAAACTTTCAAACTCATTCTATGAGGCCACCATCACCCTGATACCCAAACCAGACAAAGATACCACAAAAAAAAGAAAATTATAGGCCAATATCACCGATGAACATAGACACAAAAATCCTCAACAAAATACTGGCAATCTGAACCCAACAATACATTAAAAGGATCATACACCACGGTCAAGTGGGATTTATCCCAGGGATACAAGGATTTTTCAGTATCCGCAAATCAATCAGTGTGATACACCACATCAACAAACTGAAGAATAAAAACCATATGATCATCTCAACAGATGCAGAAAAAGCTTATGACAAAATTCAGCACCCATTTATGATAAAAACTCTCCAGAAAGTGGGCATAGAGGGAACATACCTCAACATAATAAAGGCCATATATGACAGACCTACAGTTAACATCATACTCAACAGTGACAAGCTGAAAGCATTTCCTTTAGAACCAGGAACAAGACAAGGATGTCCACCCTCACCCCTTTTATTCAACGTAGTTTTGGAAGTCCTAGCTATGACAATCAGAGAAGAAAAAGAAATAAAAGGAATACAAATTGAAAAAGAAGTTAAACTGTCACTGTTTGCAGATGACATGATGCTATACATAGAAAATCCTAAAGATGCTACTAGAAAACTACTAGAGTTCATCAATGAATTTGATAAAGTTGCAGGTTACAAAATTAATTCAAAGAAATCTCTTTCACTCCTATACACTAACAATGAAAGGGCAGAAAGAGAAATTAAGGAAACAATCCCGTTCACCATTGCAACAAAAAGAATAAAGTACCTAGGAATAAATTTACCTGAGGAGACAAAAGACCTGTACCTGAAAACTGTAAGACGCTGATGAAAGAAATCAAAGATGACACAAACAGATGGAGAGATATACCATGTTCTTGGATGGGAAGAATCGGTATTGTGAAAATGACTATAATACCCAAAGCAATCTACAGATTCAATGCAATCCCTATCAAATTACCAATGGCATTTTTCACAGAACCAGAATAAAAAATCTTCAAATTTGTATGGAGACACAAAATAGCCAAAAGCAATCTTGAGAAAGAAAAACAGAGCTGGAGGAATCAGGCACCCTGACTTCAGACTATACTGCGAAGCTATATTCATCAAAACAGTATGGTACTGGCACGAAAACAGAAATATAGATCAATGGAACAGGATAGAAAGCCCAGAAATAAACCCATGCACCTACAGTCAATTAATCTACAACAAAAGAGGCCAGACTATACAATGGTGGAAAGACAGTCTTCAACAAATGGTGCTAGGAAAACTGGACAGCTACATGTAAAAAAATGAAATTAGAACATTCTTTAACACCTTACACAAAAATAATTAGGATTAAAGACCTAAGTGTGAGACCAGACACTATAAAACTCTTAGAGGAAAACATAGGCAGAACACTCTCTGACATAAACTGCAGCAATATTTTTTTCAATCCGTCTCCCAAAGTAATGGAAATAAAGAGAAAAATAAACAAATGGGACCTAATTAAACTCAAAAGCTTTTGCACAGCAAAGGAAACCACAAACAAAACGAAAAGACAAGCCACAGATTGGGAGAAAATATTTGCAAATGATGTGACCAACAAGAGATTAGTCTCCAAAATTTACAAACAGCTCATGCAGCTTAATATCAAAACAAACAACCCAATCAAAAAATAAGCAGAAGACCTAAATAGACATTTCTCCAAAGAAGACATACAGATGGCCAGCAGGCACATGAAAAGATGTTCAACATTGCTAGTTATCAGAGAAATGCAAATCAAAACTACAATGAGATACCACCTCACAATAGTCAAAATGGCCATCATCAAAAAATCCAAAAAAAAAAAAATCCAAAAAAATCCAAAAAAATCCCAAAAAAAAAAAAAAATCCACAAATGATAAAATGCTGGACAGGGTGTGGAGAGATGGGAACCCTCCTACACTGTTGGTGGGAATGTAAATTGGTGCAGCCACTATGGAGAACAGTATGGAGGTTCCTTAAAAAACTAAAAATAGAGCTACCATATGATCCTGCAATCCCACTCCTGGGCATATATCTAGAGAAAAACATGGTCCAAAAGTATACATGCACCCCAATGTTCATTGTAGCACTGTTTACAGTAGCCAAGACATGGAAGCAACCTAAATGTCCATCAACAGAGGAATGGATTAAGAAGATGTGGTACATATATACAATGGAATATTACTCTGCCATTAAAAAGAATGAAATAGGGCTTCCCTGGTGGCACAGTGGTTGAGAATCTGCCTGCTAATGCAGGGGACACGGGTTTGAGCCCTGGTCTGGGAGGATCCCACATGCTGCGGAGCAACTAGGCCCGTGAGCTACAACTACAGAGCCTGTGTGTCTGGAGTCTGTGCTCCGCAACAAGAGAGGCCGCAATAGTGAGAGGCCCACGCACCGCGTTGAAGAGTGGCCCCTGCTTACCACAACTAGAGAAAGCCCTCACACAGAAATGAAGAACCAACACAGCAAAAGTAAATAAATTAATAAACTCATACCCCCAACATCTTCTTTAAAAAAAAAAAAAAAGAATGAAATAATGCCATTTGCAGCAACACAATGGACCTAGAGATAGTCATACTCAGTGAAGTAAGTCAGAGAAAGAGAAATATCCTATGATATCACTTATAAGCAGAATCTAAAAAGAAATGATACAAATGAACTTAGTTACAAAACAGAAACAGACTCACAGATTTAGAGAACAAACTTATGGTTACCAGGGGGGAAGGGTGGAGAGAAGGGATAGTTAGGGAGTTTGGGATTGACATGTACACACTACTATCTTTAAAATGTATAACCAACAAGTACCTACTGTACAGCACAGGCAACTCTGCTCAATATTATGTAACAACTTAAATGGGAAAAGAATTTGAAAAAGAATAGAAACATGTATAACTGAATCACTCAGCTGTACACCTGAAACTATCACAACATTGTTAATCAACTATACTCCAATAAAAAATAGAAAGTTAAAAAAGAAAAAAAATTTTAATAAAATAAAATAAAAAGATGGGCTGACAGGACCAAAGTGGGTCAAAATTTCATTAGGGAAGGCTGGGATGGCTGCACAGATGAATAGATGGAGTCTGGAGCCCAGGTGGATGTTTAGGAAACAGGTGCAGGCCTTCCTTGGGTAACCAGGGGCACTTTGGGAGTCTTCAGTGGAGGAGGGGAAGGATTCCCTTTAAGAGTGGATAGGAGATTCAACAATAGAAAGAAGACAAAAGACAAGTAACTTTTTCCAGGATGACCCTAAGAAGAAGACAACACATTATGTTATACAGAAGATCACCATATAGTCTAAAAGGCTTAGTCTAAATTATAGCTTTCTGCCTGCTCATCATGGAACCATCACTTTATCTGCAGAGGAGCAATCTTGTCTTTCATTACAACAGAATCAGAGGTCTCCAGGTCCTCTTAAGGTGCTTGGCAATTTTTCAGCCATCATTTTTTCAAATATGTTTCTGGTGTCCCTGCCCTGCTCTAATTCCAATTATATGTATGTTAGACCACTTGATATTGTCTCACAGTTCACTAATGTTGGTTGTTTTTTTTTTCAGGCTTTTTTCTCTGTGCTTTATTTTGGATAGTTTCTATTGTTATGTCTTCAAGTATCTAACCTTTTCTTCTACTGTGTCGAATCTGCTATTAATCCCATGCAATGTAATTTTCATCTCAAATACTGTATTTTTCATCTCTAGACTTGCGTCTTTTTTTATATCTTCCATTTCCTCTCCTTGTTATACTCATATTTTCCTCTACTTCTTGAACAAGTGAAGCATATTCATAGTAGCTCTTTTAATATCTTGTCTACTAATTCTATGATCTCTCATTTCAGGATTCTGTTTCTATTAATTAAATTTTATATTTTGACTGTATGATCGTGTTTCTTTGCACGTCCAGTAATTTTTCACTGGATGCCAGACATTATGTCATTTCCCTTCCTTTACAGATCACGGTCCTGTGATGCCTGTTGTCCAATGTCTGAAAACTATTCTTTTCTGTATCTGGTTGGGTTTTTCAGTTGTTTAGAGTGAGAGGGTAAATTCTCTTCTTGATACTCATCATTGCTGGAAATGGAAGGCCTTGCAAGCTCCAAGAAATTAATGTATCTAGGCATTAAGCATCAATGATTCCTAACATCACAAAAAGAGAGATAACTAGACATTATGTGCTTCCTAATGATACAATGTCATCTATAGTTTTGCAAAAAGGTATGTAACAAACCTGAATGTGATCAAGCCTCTAGATCCAACTACCAATTTACAGGAGATACAGAAGACAAAGGAACATCTTAAACTACACAAACTACAGAGATACAATCAACAAAATAAAAATTGCAGGAAGCTCTATAGGACAAACAGTTTTTTCAACAATTTAAATTACAAGAAAATTTAAAAGGTGAGGCAAAGCTGTAGATTAAAAGAGACTTAAAAGATACATCAATCTACTGTAATGTGTAGACCTTACTTGGATCCTGATTCAAGCAAACTGTAAGAAAAAATTGTAACACTTTTGAGACAACTGGAAATGTGAACTCAGACTAGATAATTGATGGTGTTAAGGAGTTATTATTAATTTTGGTTCACCTAAATTATTAAATATAGATTATGGTATTATGATTATGCTTTTAAAATGACTCATCTTTTAGAGAAACATTCTGGTATATTTACAGATGAAATAATGTTCAGTATTTGCTTCAAATTAATATGGTAGAGGGCAGGTGAGTGGAAGTACAGATGAAATAACATTGATCATGAATAGGTAACTGAAGAAGCTGAGTAATATATGTGTTTTAAATTTTCTATTACAAAAGAATTACAATTGTTTTAAGGATCATAAAATTGAGACATGAGTTCTAAATCTGTCTCTGACGTCATTCTGCTCTGCACCTATGGACCAACCACTTCTCTCTAGGCTTTAGCTTTCTCTATAAAATATGAAATGTAAAGCCCATTCCAATATACTTTCCATTATATCCACTTATGAGCTATGTGACACAGGAAAGTTACTTAATCTTTTTAAGCCTGTTTCCTTATCTGTAAAGAGTGATGAAAACAGTAGCTGTTTTTCATGACTACTGTGTGAGTTAAATTGGGTACTGTATGTTAAAGCCCTCATCATAGTGCTTGGCACAAAGTAAGCACTCAATAAATATTATCTATCATTATTATTACCATCTCTTGCTACATTGAGAAATACTATAGATGAAAGGACTCTATAGTTTATTACTCCCTTATCCCTTCCTTCTCCATATCGCCTTTCTTTAGGACAAAGGTAGGAAAATGTGAAACTTCCCCTCTAAAATCTTTGCAACAATGTGCCCACCAGCACAAGCCAGGAGAGAAAGAGCTTGGCTCTCCTCAGAGTCATTGCTCTGGGTCTGGAAAAACAGAGGCGTCACTTTCATCATTTTCAGAATATAGTATGCAGCTGTTCTTCTGGTATGCCACACATCCTGAGGTTGCTCCCAAGGGCTAAAAACGGAGCTCATGCGATTAGCCCAGGGCAGCCAAGATCATTCTTTTTCAAGGTGGCGCCATTTCAAATATAATGAGCACTTTGTATGTACCCCCTTTTTAACCAAGAGTTGGTCTTCCCCACCAGACTGTGAGCTCCTTGAGGGCAGGACTGTGTCTAGTTTATCTTTATAGCTTATGCTCCTAACATAACACCTGGGACAGAGCAAGTACTCAACAAATATTTGCTGAATGAAAGAATTAACTGTTTATTCTTTTGTTTTATTTAGTGTGGGACAGGAATGGGAAAGAAACATTGATAGGCACACAAAGAACCAATTGTTGGAAGAATCTTTCTAACAGTATTTGTCAGGGTGTACAAACTTGTTCACAACTTCTAATTCATTTCTTCTCCCTATTTCCCACTACTTCCCACTATGCATCTTTTATAACTTCCCTCCACTCCCATAAACTACCAAATACACCCTGAATATTCTTCCTCCTGAGCCCATTTTCATACTACTCCCTCCATCTCTTAATATTTCTCTCTCTCCATCTCTCTCTCTCACTCTCATCTTAACATATGCATCCTTCAAGACTTGGCTCCAGTATCTCCCCTTCCAAGAAGCCTTTCTAAACCACTACAACTTAAAGGGATATCTTCTTGATTTCCTATAACACTTTAGATTTAGCTTCAGGCACTCATAGTATTACATCATATGCTGTGGTTAGTTGTAAAGGTTTCAAAACTTTTACAAGATTGAGGGAAAGAGTCATCTTTGAATTTCTTAGGCATCCAGCATAGTGCTTTGTACACACCAGGCATCTGATGAGCATTTAGTGCATTTACTGGCTAAACTTTGCAGAGGAAGTAATATAATCATTCGACCCAATTTAAAGTATAAAACAAGTGAGGGCTTCCCTGGTGGCGCAGTGGTTGAGAGTCCGCCTGCCAATGCAGGGGACACGGGTTTGTGCCCCAGTCCAGGAAGATTCCACATACCACGGCGCGGCTGGGCCCATGAGCCATGGCTGCTGAGCCTGCGCGTCCGGAGTCTGTGCTCCGGAATGGGAGAGGCCACAACAGTGAGAGGCCCGCGTACGGCAAAAAAAAAAAAAAAAAAAAAAGTGAGCCTTTAAAAGGGTGTTTTGTCTGTAAGATATTTTTCCTTAAAAAGTTAACACATTGTTTTGGAAGTTTTGGTACCCTATTATTACCTGCTCTATTAGGCAATATCCTCTACTTTTAGAAATCAAAGGGAAAAGCGTCACACGGCATATATTTTTTTTAATCAAGTGAATTTAAAAGAAAAATTCATATCATTAAAAAATAATAATTTCACATTTTCTTCAAACCCCAGGATGACAGCCTGGAGTATCAAAAACCCAAGATTGAGAATCATTAGACAACTGTATAAGCTTGGCTAGGCCCTTGGTTTTCCCAACTATCATCCCCAAACTACTTCTCAGCAAAGTTACAGGGCACAAAGGAAAGAAAAGCATGGAGAAACTGTAAAATACTAAATAATCGTAGGCTATTATGCTTCTCAAAGGTAAGGGTTAGGATAGAAACAAATCTCATTTCTTAAAATTAAGGGTGAGCTGAGGCTTCCTTGTTACTTGGATAGTTGCTTTATTATCTCTTCTAGAAGATACACTCTACCACTGCCATCATATATTTACCACCTTGTTGCCTTTCCTTTTTTTTTCACTCCTTCTAGATTAAAGATTTATATAACCAATTACATTCCCCACCACCACTATCCTCAGCAAACAACTTCATTGTGGCCTTATCGGTGCTGTTTCTTAAACTTATCATATTTTATTGCAGGAGCATACTTAGATTATTTAGTCTAACTTTTCCATTTTCCACATGAGGAATCCAAAGTCTAGAAAGAGTATATGACTTGTTCAACGTAGTGTCAAAATCCATAATAGAAACTCATTTCCTTAATTCCCAGTTCTCAACATTACACCCAACAAATGTCTGGGCACACAGATGGCCATTAATAAATATTTTCTTGAACTGAAATGAATTATTCCTTTCTCTTTGTTTGACGAAACTACCTGGCCACCCTGTAGAATGTGGAAGGAAGAGGTGAAAGTGGTGTTCTGAATACTATGGCTTAAAAGGCAACTTATTATAGACTGGAGTAGGCTGCCCAAGTTCTGATTTAGGCTCCACCACTGCCCATCTGTATGATCTCGGGAAAATTACTTTACATTTCTTAGCCTCAGCTTCCTCATTTGCAAAATGAAGGTAATCACAGAAACTACCTCAAAGGGTTGTTTATTCATTCAATGACATTTGTTGAACACCTGCTCTGTAACAGATACTCTGTTAGATGGTGGAGATACAACGCACAAGAAAAAAAAGAATCTACCCTTAGGAGCTAATATTCTACTAGGATTACAGGATATAATGTACATAAAATGCCTAGTAGAGAGCCTGGTACCTAATAAATATTCAACAAATGTTAGTTGTTGTTATCATTATTAAAAACTGTACTATGTATGCACATTTAAAAAGCAAATCAGCAAATAAATCTTACAAAGAGACAGCTCCAAGCAAGACTTTAATGCATGAAACAGCTCACACAGTAGCGTTTCATAAGGACAGATATCATCACCATGGAAACATTTCTCTGAGTTCCTTAAGAGTACCTGCTGGATACTGTGGAAGGTTCAGGCACGGTCTGTGAAAACACCTTGTAAAGAGCATCACTTAGGGAGTGGAGAAAATCCTAATTTTGTCCAAAAAAGATAACTTTTTCTATAGAATCATTTAATAAACTTAATGTATAAAATTTTAAATTAAGAAACATAAATCAAGGGATAATTACTTATATTATAGTGGAAGTTGTCAAAGATATCTTTTTAATAGCCAGCTTCCCTAGCATATTCAAAACATGTTACTGTTCAAAATTCTACATGATTAACAAGAACAGGAAAAGATAGGCAACATCTTCAGTCATTAGAGAAATGCAAATCAAAACCACAATGAGATACCACTTCACACCCAGTAGGGTGGCAATACTTTTTTTTTTTTTTTTTTTGCGGTACGCAGGCCTCTCACTGTTGTGGCCTCTCCTGTTGCGGAGCACAGGCTCCGGACGCACGGGCTCAGCGGCCATGGCTCACGGGCCCAGCCGCTCCGCGGCACGTGGGATCCTCCTGGACGGGGGCACGAACCTGCGTCCCCTGCATCGGCAGGTGGACTCTCAACCACTGCGCCACCAGGGAAGCCCGGCAATACTTTTAAAAATGGAAAATAACAAGGGTCGTTGAGGATGCAGAGAAATTGGAACCCTCATACATTGCTCATCGGGATATATAATAAAACAGTTGCCTCTGTGGAAAACAATTTGGTGGTTCCTCTCAAAAAGCTAAACAGAGAATTACCATATGATGTTGCAATTTTGCTCCATGATACATACCCAAAAGAATAAAACACAGGTACTTAAACAAGTTGATGTTCATGCATGTTCATAGTAACACTATTCACAATAGCCAAAAGGTCGAAACAGCCCAGGTGTCCATCAACAAACACATGGACAAACTGTGGTACATACATACAATGGAGTATTATTCAGCCATAAAAAAGAATGGATTACAGATATATGCTACAATATGGATAGATATTATGCTAAGTGAAAGAAGTTAGATACAAAAGGTCACATATTGTATGATTACATTTATATGAACATCCAGAACAGATAAATCCATAGACACAGAATGCAGATGTGTGGATGCCAGGGGTAATGGGAAGGGAAGAGTAGGGAGAAACTGTTTAATAGATAAGGCGTTCTACTTGGAGTGATGGAAACATTTTGGAACTAGATAGAGGTGTGGTTATACAACACTGTGAATGTACTAAATGCCACTGAATTGTTCATTTTTAATATTTATTTATTTATTTGGTTGGTTGGTTGGTTGCACCAGGTCTTAGTTGCAGCAGGCCATCTCCTTAGTTGCAGCTCACCAGCTTCTTAGTTGTGGCACATGGGCTCCTTAGTTGCAGCAGGCATGCTCCTTTTTTTTAGTTGCAGCTCGTGGGCTCCTTAGTTGCAGCTTGCTGGCTCCTTAGTTGTGGCACACAGCTCCTTATTTCTGGCACGCGAACTCTTAGTTGCAGCATGCATGTGGGATCTAGTTCCCCAACCAAGGATTGAACTCAGTCTCCCTACACTGGGAGCACGGAGTCTTAACCACTGCACCACCAGGGAAGTTCCCTGAATTGTTCATTTTAAAATGGTTAGTTTTATAACAAACATTCTAAAAAAGAAAAAAAAGTTAGTTTTATGTTACATGAAATTCATCTCAGTGAGTTTTTAAGATGTTATCCACGTGGCCTATAAACACAAAAATATGACCAAAAAAAAATTACAAGTGATGGCTTAGCCATCTCAGAAACCCAGGTAAACAGGGCCTATACCTATTCACAATGAAGGAAGAACAGAGAGCTCTTACTAAAATCCTAGTTCCTTCCTGTTAAAGGATAATTATTTAAGGTAAAATTATGACTGTCATATAAATATAAAACAAACACATGTCAAGGTTTTATTTAACTAATTAATTAAAGGCAGAATCAGAAGATGTTAAAAACTGGTTCTAGAGGTAGCCAGAAATGCTGAAATTAATTTGTTAACAGATGCAAAACTAGCCTCTTGGAAGAGGTGGTCAATTTCATTTCCACAAAACAAAACTGGTTTGCTTTTTTATAAACAAGAATAATTTGCATTACCCTCAGTTTTCTACAACTTTATAGAGTTTAAAACAGTTCAGAGACACTGAAAGGTACAGATCACTACAGAATCAGATAACTTGGAAGAACATACTAGTCAATGCCTAGCATTCTAAAGGATTCTCAGTAATTTTTTTTTCAAATTTCACAATTTTTCCTGACATTCTTCTGGCATTCAAGGTAATTCACTACATTGGCAAATGGCTTCTCTTCTTTGACTTGAGGTCCTTGTCTGTTTTAAAAAAGTTTTTTAAGGAGTAGTTGGCTTGGATGACCTGAAGCTTGCCTTGATCTTTGACAGCCTGGTAAGAACCAACTTCCAGGGGCCAGATGCTCAGTCACAGATTCCTACAGCTAACAGAGCCTTTTAGGCCATCAGCACTCATCATTACATCACATAAATTACTTCCCTTCTGATGGGACATGCCATCCCTTGATGAGGGAGACCGTATTTCTAATGAATCATTCCAAAACAACTTGCCTTCTTGCACTGCTACTGGAAATAGGATTATACTGAATTCCCCCAGCTTCTGTCATGACCAAGAAGCATCATTTAATTTTTAAGCAACTGACTGAAACTAGAGAGAGAAGTAGTCTGGAGCTATGAAAAAAAACAAGAGAAAGTAGTTGGCCTACATGAGATGCTCAGAAAATACTGGCTGAGTGGAATGGCTTTGGAAATTTTTATACCATGTACGTGGAGTTGTGATCAATTGCACTTAGTTTACTGTACTGTAGTAATGCTGTATTACTTACTTATGGATTACTTACTCAGTGACACTAAGGACTGCACTTAGGATACACTTAGTGTAAATGTAGCATGACATTGTTTCTTCCTTTTGTTAGCTCTTCCATAGCACTCTCCAGCTGCTCAGTACTGGGCACACAGTAGGTCCTCAATCAAAGCTTGCTGCTAAATCATAATTTAGGACAGAGTGGAAGTCTATACTTATCACAGAAATTTTCAGCTTACTCATGATAACAAGAAGTTTCTCTGTTTATTGGACCTACATTCTTTATATTTTAGGTGTATTGATCAATCCAGCACAATCAAAAGCACATCTACCAACAGCATGTAAAACAGAAGTCTTAAGCTTCAAAGAAAAAATGTGCGGTTCCACATACCTCTCCACAAAGATCTACAACCCTGCATAGATCCACCACCAAAGTCAATGCTGATATTATATGACACTTCTGAAATCAGTAAAATTATAATCCTGACCCAAGCAACTGTGAGCTATCTCCTGTCTTCTGGATTGAGAGGGAGGGCAGCTTGAATTTCCTTGAAATGCCAATACCAAAATTCTTTACATTCCAGCTAAAAAACGCTTTGCTCACCATGAGACTTTGTCTTCTGCCCTGCCTTTTATCTCCTGGTTTCCATTCAGATTTGATGTATAACTATTAGTGGTTAACTCATGGTCACATATTTTTTGGTCTTCTGTTGCAAGGCTGTGCACTCCCCAAGTGTCATTAATACAAAGTTGGGGCTGCACCAAATACAGTGGAATAGATAGACCCTTCCCCAGTCCTTCCAGTTGATACCCTAGCCTCTTTGCCGACAGCTGTCGTTACAGTTTATGCCCCTCCTTGACAGACAACAGGGATCTACCTCAAACAAACCCAGCCCTGAAGGGCTCTTCCTGTGAGGACAACAGGAGAAGAAAAGCACACAGACAACGTGGAGGCTGTGAGTACCTTTGAAACCAAGGCTGCTGTCTGGGTTTTCTCATATCATAGTGATCCTACAGATGAGGAAAATCAAATATTTCTAATTCCTTGGGCTCAGGACAGAGAATACAATCCAGATGCTTTTAATTTATAGGAAGTCAGTACAGTGACTTCCCACCTCTACTCACAGGACCAAATATATTCACTCACTCACTCACTCACTCACTCACACAGTCATCAATATATACTTACCTAATGTCTATTATTAAAGCACTAAGAAAAATGCAAGAGGGGGTTCGAAGATATATTGGAATTCAGCATTTCCTGGCTCCAAACATCTGGTGCTGCTAAAGTCCCTGCACTTCCCAGCACTCCTCTTGGTCAGATGTACCTTCTGAGTGCCAAGGTGCAGGTGTAGCATACTAGAGAAAGAGCAGCCCTTCCATTGTTTCAATGTTACTTGGTCCTTGACTCTACATCGGGGAAGCCAGACAGAATTTGAAGAAAGGTCTGCAAAAATACTGCTGGTGACTTTAAGACTGGAAATGACAACTTGCCGGGAAAGATGAAGAGAGGTTGTACTGATATAGCCAGAAGGAAAGGAAGAAGGTTGTGTAGAGGAAACAAACAAACAAAAAAAGAGTAATGAAAGGAGGACAGTGAATTGTTGGTCTCTACCAGGGATGCCACCTTTTATAGCTCAGCTCAAAAGGTCCAGAGTCAACACCTACCTGTAAAGGCTCCCTGGAGGCAGCTTAACTAAAATGTCTATAATGTACATTATGCTAAATGCAGGGAAATGGGTAGATACACAATGAGCATTACTGAATACCTATTTCATCTCTCCTTCCAGCCCACAGATTTAGTCAAAAACCTAAGGAAACCCAAGGAATTTGTTTTTGTGTACTGGGTCTGTGGTTGATTTTTTTCTCTCACTTTTCTGCCATATTTTCCAAGTTTTCTAAAATGAAAATGCATTTTTACAGAAACATTTAAATAAATTATTTTATAAAAATAGAACAAACCTCCAGACTTGGAGAGAGGGCCCTGGGTCAGACTGCACATTGCTTAGTGGACCAAGACATTCCAGAGCTCCCAGGGCTCTTAACACCAATTGTTGTCAACATCTGAATCTGTTGGGTTTTCTAAGTCCAGCAGTTAAGAAGAGGATAATAACATCTGCCTTCCTTAAAGACTTGTTCTGAAGGTCACAAGATAAATGTGTGAAAGCGTTTTGTGAGTATCAAGTACTGAATCAGTGTGACACAGTGTTATTCCAGCTAAAGGCAACTTTCTATAAAATGAAAAGAGGGTAGGGATAAATATAAAGAAGGTAGTGATTTATATGAATTTCCCCTCCATCTGAGTTCAAACGAAATCCACAGAGTAATTCTGACTGGCAAAGGCTCTCTGCTCAGGACATCCAAAGCAACAACAGAAACAGAAATTCAGCAATAAGAATATTTCTTTACTCCATGTCAGGTGACTTGGATGACTGTGAAGTCTTCAAGTCCTAGAAATGAACACCTGAGAGGTCTTACCACTTTTCTAACTCCGGTGGACTCTGACCACTTGGGGGAAACACTGAAACCCAACTGACATGGAAGAGACCTAGCAAAATTATATTTAAATCTAGAAGAGATCGAGTGATTTCCCCTGAGATTGGCCCTGAGTTTGTTTCGAGTTCTCACCTGCATGTATTTAGCTCTCTCCCACAGGAGCTGGAGGGACTAATTAATTGAGTCTGACAAGAAGCAACAAGTACAGGGCTACAGACTTTTACTAACACTAGTCCATGGCCAAATATGTTTCTCATTCTGGCTCCTATTTGTGGTGTGCATTAGAATAGATGATGTCAACACCAGACGAGAAGACAAGTTATCTCAATACTCAACCCCTGGCAGGAGAATTTGTGCCCTGATTTATTTTTAGTGCTTTTCTACCTTAGTAATCCAGTCAGCTGAAGAAAAGCTAGCAACCAGACTGTTCTCTGAGCTCACCACCCTTATTTATCCCTTAGCAACTAGCAAGACATTCAGTCACCTGGGGGAGAATCTACTAGGAGTTGGGGTCCCATCATTTGCAAATTTGTAGAGGCCACAGAGGATTATTATCCTAACCAAAGTGGAAATGTGGGCTTCACTATTTCATTGGTAGCAACTTTTTACTCAAAAGAGAAAGACAAAGAAAGAGAGGTTCCTAACAAAAACAGGTATGTATAGCCTATCGTTTTTATCAGCAGGGTGCAAGATGGGGTGAAAAGCAAGAATTGTGCTTTACCTTTTATGAAATGTTAGAACTTAAACTAGAGCACACATTATTCTCCTTATCTTAAGCTTCAAATTGGACTGTTGCTAGGAGTTCACAACGAATAATAAGTGCCTGTTCACCAAGATGCAGAAAGGGAAGCATCAAAAGATTAATCAATACTTTCCATGTTTTTGCATTTGGATTTAACCCCAAATATTTAACTTTATTTCAATCTTATACAGCTTGTGAGGACAGATTTATCCAACACCAGCTGTCCTCATATTTAAAAGCTGCTCCACAAAGATAAAATTAGAATCAAGGGAGGATCATATTCCTCAGCAAGAATTCTGCTCTATGCCCCACTGATGCCCTGAGCCACAAATGACAAACCAAATACCAGCATTATTGTTGTTTTTCTTGGACATTTCCTAAGAAGCTACAGTGTGGTAGAAACAGTATACACTGCACAAAAAAGGCATGAGCCCTAAACTCAGAATTGTACCCATGGGTATATATAAATTTATTCCCAAGGTTATTTCTCACCAAAGTGGGAGGAAGGCATGTACTGTTTTGACAGAGCAGGGAGTGAAGTCAACTATCACACATACCCCCGCCCCTTTTTTTTCTGGAGCTTTCCACTCCAGGAATTTTCCAAACTTGTATGAGGCTCAAATTAGACTGAAGTCTGGGTAAGATACTGCTGTTCATTAAATCAAACAGAAAGACCAAATGTCATCACCTTGATATTAAATATTTGGTGTGACAATATATTATGTAAAAAAAAGAACAAAAAGAAAAATAATCTCAAGATTCTAAAAGACTATTAAATATTTTCTCTGAATGAAGTCTAACTGTAAAAGTATAGCTGTAAAAATACATCGTTAATGTTCTATGTGCAGTTTGGAAGATCATATTTCTCAACAGGCATTTTACAAGAGCAGAAAGCAAAAGTGACCAATAAACACACAAAAGATGTACAACCTCATTCCAGATTAAAGAAATGCAAGTCTACAAAACAATGAGATGCCCAATTATGAGGATTACAAGGAAGTGATTCTCAAATAATTATTGAGAATGTACCATTTTACAAAAGGGCAATGTGGCCATAACTATTAAACTTCAAAATGCATATGCTTTTTTCTGCTGTAATTCCACTGCTATAGATATACTTTAAAAAGCATGCAAAGGTGTATTTATAAAGATGCTCACTTAAGTATTGTTTTTAACAACCCAGATATTTTTCAATAGGGAACTGATTAACTATTATAAACCATATAAAAATTCTATGTAGGAATTTAGAAGAAAAAATTAGATTTTTATGTGCTATTATCAAATGATGACCCAGATATATTAAGTGGAAAGGCAAGATGTAGAATAATATAAATAGTATGATTACATTTATGAAAAAAGAAAATTAAATTATATACATAGCTATATATGTGTATGATTAAATATTAGAAAGAATATTAAAAATTGTTAATAACAGAAATTAGAGACTAGAAAGGGTCAGTTTTAATTTTTATTTTTTATTGAAGTACAGTTGATTTACAATGTTTCAGGTTTACAGCAAGGTGATTCAGTTTATTTTTCAGATTCTTTTTCATTATAGGTCAATATAAGATACTGAATATAGTTCCCTGTGCTATATAGTAGGTCCTTGCTGTTTATCTATTTTATATGTAATAGTGTGTATCTGTTAATTCCAAATTTAGCCCTCCCCCAACTTTCCCCCTTGATAACCATAAGTTTGTTCCGTATGTCTGTGAGTCTATTTCTGTTTTGTAAATAAATTCATTTGGATCATTATTTTAGATTCCACATATAAGTGGTATCACTTGATATTTCTCTTTCTGTATCTGACTTACTTCACTTAGTATGATAATCTGTAGATCCATCCATGTTGCCAAAAATGGCATTATTTCATTCTTTTATAGCTGAGTAATATTTCATTGTGTGTGTGTGTGTGTGTGTGTGTGTGTGTGTGTGTATCACATCTTCTTTATCCATTCCTCTGTTGACAGACATTTAGGTTGCTTCCATGTCTTGGCTATTGTAAGTAGTGCTGCTATGAACACTGGAGTGCATGTATCTTTTCAAATTAGAGTTTTCATCTTTTCCAGATGTATGCCCAGGAGTGGCATTACTGGATCATACAGTAGTTCTATTTTTAGTTTAAGAAACCTCCATACATTCTCCATAATGGCTACACCAATTTACATCCCCACCAACAGTGTAGGAGGGTTCCCTTTTCTCCACACCCTCTCCAGAATTTATTATCTGTAGACTTTTTGATGATGGCCATTCTAACTGGTGTGAGGTGATACCTTATTGTGGTTTTGATTTGCATTTCTCTAATAATTAGCAATGTTGAGCATCTTTTCATGTGCCTTTGGCCATCTGTGTATCTTCTTTGGAGAAATGTCTATTTAGATCTTCTGCCCATTTTTTGATTGGGTTGTTTGTTTTTTATATTGAGCTGTATGAGCTGTTGGTATATTTTGGATTATTAATCCCTTGTCAGTCACATCATTTTCAAGTATTTTCTCCCATTCTGTAGGTTGTCTTTTCGTTTTGTTATGGTTTCCTTTGCTGTGCCGAGGCTTATAAGTTTGATTATGTCCCATTTGTTTATTTTTGGTTTTGTTTCCATTACTCTAGGAGACGGATCCAAAAAAAATATTGCTGAGATATATGTCAAAGAGCATCCTGCCTATGTTTTCCTCTAGAAGTTTTATAGTGTCTAGTCTTACATTTAGGTCTTTGATCCATTTTGAGTTTATTTTTGTATATGGTATTAGAGAATGTTCCAACTTCATTCTTTTACATGTAGCTATCCAGTTTTCCCAGCACCATTATTGAAGAGACTGTCTTTTCTTCACTGTATATTCTTGCCTTCTTTGTCGTAGACTAATTGACCATATGTGTGTGGATTTTTTCTGGGCTTTCTATCCTGTTCCATTGATCTATGTGTCTTTTTTGTGCCAGTGCCATACTGTTTTGATTACTGTAGCTTTTTAGTATAGTCTGAAGTCAGGGAGCATGATTCCTCCAGCTCCATTCTTTCTCAAGATTGTTTCAGCTCTTCGGAGTCTTTTGTGTTTCTACACAAATTTTAAAATATTTTTGTTCCAGTTCTGTGAAAAATGCCATTGGTAATTTGATAGAGATTGCACTGAATCTACAGACTGCCTTGGGTAGTATGGTCATTTTAACAATATTGATTCTTCCAATCCATGAACACGGTATATCTTTCCATCTGTTTGTATGGTCATCAGTTTCTTTCATCAGCGTCTTATAGTTTTCAGAGTGCAGGTCTTCTGCCTCCTTAGGTAGGTTTATTCCTAGATATTTTACCCTTTTTGATGCAATGGTAAATGGGATTGTTTCCTTAATTTCTCTTTCTGATATCTCATTGTTAGAGTACAGAAATGCAACAGATTTCTGTATATTAATTTTGTGTTCAGCAACTTCACCAAATTCATTGATGAGCAGTTTTCTGGTGGTGCCTTTAGGATTTTCTATGTATAGTATCATGTCATCTGCAAACAGTGACAGTTTTACTTCTTTCTTTCCAATTTGCATTCCTTTTATTTCCTTTTCTTCTCTGATTGCTGTGGCTAGGACTTCCAAAACTATGTTGAATAAAAGTGCCAAGAGTGGGAATCCTTGTCTTGTTCCTGATCTTAGAGGGAATTCTTTCAGCTTTCTACCACTGAGTATGATGTTAGCTCTGGGTTTGTCATATATGATCTTTATTATGTTGGGGTAGGCCCTCTACACCCAGTTTCTGGAGAGTTTCTATCATAAATAGATGTTGAATTTTCTCAAAAGCTTTTTCTGCATCTAATGAGATGATCATATGGTTTTTATTCTTCAGTTTGTTAATGTGGTGTATCCCATTGATTGATTTGCAGGTATTGAGAAATCCTCACATCCCTGGGATAAATCCCACTTGATTATCATGTACAATCCTTTTAATACATTGTTGGAATTGATTTGCTAGTATTTTGTTGAGGATTTTTGCATCTATGTTCATCAGTGATATTGGCCTGTAATTTTCTGTTTTTCTGATATCTTTGCCTGGTTTTGTTATTGCGGTGATGGCAGCCTCACAGAATGAGTTTGGAAGTGTTTCTTCCTCTGCAATTTTTTGGAACAGTTTCAGAAGGACAGGTGTTAACTCTTCTCTAAATGTTTGGTAGAATTCACCTGTAAAGCCATCTGATCCTGGACTTATATTTGCTGGGAATTTTTAAATTACTGATTCAATTCCAGTACTGGTAATTGGCCTGTTCATATTTTCTATTTCTTCGTGGTTCAGTCTTGGGACATTGCACCTTTCTAAGAATTTGTCCATTTCTTCTAGATTGTCCATTTGATTGGCATATAGTTGCTCATAGCAGTCTTTTATGTTCCTTTGTATTTCTGTGGTGTCAGTTGTAACTTCTTTTTCATTCCTGATTTTATTGATCTGGGCCTAATGAGTCTCACTAAAGGTTTATTAGTTTTGTTTATATTTTCAAAGAACCAGCTTTTAGTTTCATTGATCTTTTCTATTGTTTTTTTAGTCTCTATTTCATTTATTTCTGCTCTGATCTTTAGTTTTTTAAATTTTTGGCTGCATTGGGTCTTCACTGCTGCGTGCGGGCTTTCTCTAGTTGCGGTAAGCGGGGGCTACTCTTCGTTGCGGTGCGTGGGCTTCAGTAGTTGTGGCTCGCAGGCTCCAGAGCGCAGGCTCAGTAGTTGTGGCACGTGGGCTTAGTTGCTCCGCGGCATGTGGGATCTTCCCGGACCAGGGCTCGAACCCATGTCCCCTGCATTGGCAGGCGGATTCTTAACCACTGTGCCACCAGGGAAGTCCCTCTGATCTTTATGAGTTCTTTCCTTCTAATAACTTTGGGTCTTGTTAGTTCTTCTTTCTCTAGTTACTTTAGGAGGAAAGGGTTAACTTTTTTCACTTTATACCTTCCGTACTCTGCATTTTTAGAATTTTTGCCCTAAGCATCTACAACTTTTACTTTTTTAAATCTTTTGGCACTCACAAGTTTGTTTCAATTTTCTGGAAGATTCAGTTGCATAGAACATCCCAAGTTCCTAAAAATACATTATGAATCAAAGAATTAAATTATACTCAGGATAGTTTTAGCGCTGACTGTATTTTACGGTACTCTACTTCTCTAAAATTTGATTATTCCTATAGCTTGGTAGAACTGGCCAGAATTCCAAGGGATTGGCAGGGATCTCTTGGAATCTGGGCAGAGAAAAGAGATTTATGATCCAAACAACTTCCAGCCCCCAAACCCAGGGTCAGTCTTTAAGCAGGTAGCTTCCTTATTGCCAATCTTCTCCTCTCTCTTTTCTGCAAGTTTCCTCACCTGGCATTAAGGGCCAGGAGTTGAGTCTCTGCTACTTGATACCTAATACGAAACTTCTACCCCATATGTTCTATACATGATGACAAATAAATCTCCCTTAAGTCCTATCAGGTCACTCTATACCCAGTACAGACCTGCAATGATTCCTTAACCCATATCATCTAAAACCTTACCCTGGCATTCAAAGCTCCTGGGGATTTGATCCTAACCAATCTCTCCAACTTTCTGTCTCCGTTAAAATGACTTATTTGTATTTCCTATGCATGCCTCACATTTTAACCAATGTTAAGATACTTTGCCATGCTATTTGTCAAAGTGTGGACCAACAGCATCAGTTTTATCTGGGAGCTTGTGAGAAAAGCATGATCTCAGGCCCCCACCCAGACCTACTTAATTAGAATCTGCATTTTAATGAGATTTTCAGGTGCTGCGTATGTACATTAAATTTTGAGAACCACTGTAAAACTATTAAGTGTCTTTCTTTTTTTTTATTAGCTTTTTAAAATATTTATTTTTGGCTGTGTTGGGTCTTCATTGCTGTGCACAGGCATTTTCTAGTTGTGGCAAATGGGGGTTACTCTTCCTTGCAGTGAGCAGGCTTCTCATTGCGGTGGTTTCTCTTGTTGCAGAGCACGGGCTCTAGGAGCAGGGGCTTCAGTAGTTGTGACACGTGGGCTCAGTACTTGTGGCTCGTGTGCTCTAGAGCACAGGCTCAGTAGTTGCGGCACACAGGCTTACTTGCTCCGCAGCATGTGGGATCTTCCTGGACCAGGGCTCGAACCCGTGTCCCCTGAGTTAGCAGGCAGATTCTTAACCACTGCGCCACTAGGGAAGCCCTCAAGTGCTTTGCTGTGGTGCCTGAGGGACTATTATCACCATTATTTATTTCCCTGTAGACTATGTAAGCACCTAGAAAGCAAAGGGTTATCCAAATTATGTGCCTAAGATATGCTGTCCAGCCCTCAGAAACAAAGGACTACACTGAGCAGATACTCACTAAATATCTATGGATCGACTAATTTGGTTTCAGTTCTGCAGCTAAAAAAGTAACTAGAATCACCATCCTTCACTCTGTTGTCTGACAAACCAGACCCAACATAGACAACGTATGCACACAAACACACAAGGACATACACACACAGGGTCTTTTATAAACAGGATTTTTCACGGGAGAGGAAACTGCAAAAGAAAGGCATGTTAAAGCCTGACATGAATATCAAAATTGTTTCGGGATCAACTAGACAGTCACTGTTAAGTCCCCTTTAAACTAAAACTGAGGGGCTAGATTTACTTGATGGACTCCAAGGTCATAGGGAGCTCTAAGAGTCCATGATTCTATGATTCCAAGGGACATCACTTTTGTACTGTCCTAGAAGCTACTGTAGGGACCAGGGACAGCCCTGAGATTAAGTCTGACGCTGCAAAGCCTGACTTCCTCTCTCAGTCTTCTCTAAGCCCCAGCTTCTCTATTACCTCCTCGAAAAGCTCCTGCTCTAAACGTGTGTCTACTATCATAACACTTCCATCTCCTGGCACTTCCAACTGCCCTTGCCTCTACGAGCTTGTCACTGTCACACTTCTCTCTCCTACTCTGTATTCAGCTTCTTGGTCTCTCACGCAGTTCAACATTGCCAAGGTGACAATGAGCTAATTAAACTGTGCTAAAAGAAGGAAGTTAGGGAAGAAAGATGTCCTGATAAGCTGTCCTAATTACCCTTGCCCCCTCCCCTTGTGTATTCTTTGGTAACTTTATTTTTTTAATTTATTTTTTATTGAAGTATAGTTGAATTACAATGTTGTATTAATTACTGCAGTACAGCAAAGGACTCAGATATACATATATATACCTTCTTTTTCATATTCTTTTCCATTATGGTGAATCACAGGATATTGAATATAGATCCCTATGCTATACAGTAGGACCTTGTTTATCCATTCTATATATACCAGTTTGCATCAGCTAATCCCAAATTCCAAATCCAACCCTCTCCCACCCCTCTCCCTCTTAGCAACCACCAGTCTATTCTCTGTGTCCCTGATTCTGTTTCTGTTTCATAGATAGGTTAATTTGTGTCATATTTTAAATTCCACCCATAAGTGATATAATATGGTATTTGTCTTTCTCTTTCTGACTTACTTCACTTAGTGTGATCATCTCTACTTGCATCTATGTTGCTGTAAATGGCATTATTTTGTTCCTTTTTATGGCTGAGTAGTATTCCACTATATATATGTACCTCATCTTCTTTATCCATTGCATCTTTCAATGGACATTTAGGTTGTTTCCATGTCTTGGCTATTATGAATAGTGCTGCTATGAAGACAGGGGTGCATGTATCTTTTTTAATTATACTTTTGGGCTTCCCTGGTGGCACAGTGGTTAAGAATCTGCCTGCCAGCGCAAGGGATACGGGTTCAATCCCCAGTCTGGGAAGATCTCACATGCTGCAGAGCAACTAAGCTCGTGCGCCACAACTACTGAGCCTGCACTCTAGAGTGCTCAAGCCACAACTACTGAAGCCCGTGTGCCTAGAGCCTGTGCTCCACAACAAGAGAAGCCACTGCAATGAGAAGCCCGTGCACCACAACAGAGGGTAGCCCCTGCTCGCCGCAACCAGAGAAAAGCCTGCGCACAGCAACGAAGACCCAATGCAGCCAAAAATAAAATAAATTAAAAATAAAAATTATAGTTTTGTCTGGATATATGCCCAGGAGTGGGATTGCTGGAGCATATGGTAATTCTATTTTCAGTTTTCTGAGGAACCTCCATACTGTTTTCCACAGTTGGCTGCACCAATTTACATTCCAATGGTGTAGGAGGGTTCCCTCTTCTCCACACCCTCTCCAACATTTATTATTTGTAGACTTTTTAATGAAGGCCATTCTGACCAGCATGAGGTGGTACCTCATTGTAGTTCTGATTTGCATTTCTCTAATAATTAGCAATGTTGAGTATCTTTTCATGTGCCTATTGGCCATCTGTATTTCTTCTTTGGAGAAATGTCTCTTTAAGTCTTCTGCCCATTTTTCGATTGGGTTGCTTGTTTTTTTGTTGTCGAGTTGTATGAGCTGTTAGTATATTTTGGAAATTAAGCCCTGTCAGTCGCACTGTTTGCAAATATTTTTGGTAACTTGAGAGAAATGAAGTCGGGTATCATTACACCATATTCTGTAGTGAGGGGGGCTGGACCTAGTAAGAATTTGCCCTTTGGGACTCAATATTTTAATTTACTGAACACATTTTCAGTTCTGCCTCTCCCAAGCTCTCTGATATGGGTCTTTGGAGCTTTAACCCAAAGCTATCTCATATCCCCAAAATGGGATCAATATAGTCACCACACATCTCTCTCACACTTTGCAAACAGCTTTTTACACACTGTCCAGTTTGATTTAGCTCAACACCACATCTAATTTCTTACACATCTAAGCAATAAACAGAGACCACTGTCAGAATTAAGTTTCTGACCCAGTGTCCTGTATATGAGAAGATTATTAATGGACATCTCTGTTCATATCCTTATAAGGTCCCTCCTAAACCCAAAGCTTTAGAGCTACAGTAAGCAAGACAGTGGGGTATTAGAAGAGGGATAGAAACACAGAACAGAAGACAGAATCAAGAAATAGATCCATATAAGAGTAACTAACTGAATTTTGACAAAGGCTAGGCTTTTCATTGGAATTTAGATCCCCTTTCCTCCCATTTCCTAAGGAGTACACAGGTCAAGAAGTATATTTCTTATAGTAGAGGTTAGAAGCCCTCTGCCCTAGATATGGACTGTGCAGATTTTATTCCTGGCTTCACCATTCACCAGCTATGTGTGTTTGTGCAATTTGTATAACCTCTCTGAGCTTGTGTTTCCTTAGTTGTAAAGTGAGAACAATAACATCTCTGTAGCTTGGGGGTTTTATGGGAGTGAATGAGACAATGCATACAAAGTGATTAGTGCAGTGCTGGTGATTAACCTCATCATAAGTTTTTAAAATCAAGCCCAGAGAGGATCGTTGTACGTGATCTTTCTTTTTTTTTTTTAATTTGCGAAGCCTGCTTAATGCTACAGATTCCCCTCTCTAGGACTCTTCTAGTTACACATAGCTCTAGCACATGCCACTGTCCATGTGCTGGGTAACCTGACTCCCAGCTAATGACAGTATGTGGTCTTAGCTGTCCTTGTGCACATAGCATTCCTCTTGGCAATAACTCTGTATGTGTGTGAGGAGGACAAACAGAAATGGAACAGCCTCTTTTAAAAATCGAGCATGATCTTATAACATAAAAACTTATGTACTTAAGCCAGTAGCATCAAAAAGGACAAACATCCTCTTTCTATTTTAGGCTAAATATCAAAGGAAATAAAAATTCTAGGGTTAAATATCAGTCTCTTCTGAATTTAGCAGGATGTGAAAGACATTAGAAGGAATCTAATCTCTCCCACCTCTAAGATGACTTGACAACTGGCTTGTCTGCTTCAGAGTGTCACCACTGGAGAGGGTGTCATTTGTATTAAAATAATGGCTCTTCCTGTTTAAAGACAAACGGAGGACTGGAATGTCTTCATGGAGAAATCTGTGTCTTTGTCTGAACCAGTCTATCAGAGGATTGGTATAAAACAAGTCAGTACTGATGTGGCCATGAGGGTGTGATAACTTTGTAGGGCTACGTCTAAAGGAAGAAAACACTATAAAGTGTGTGCAAGAAAGGATTGCAGGGCTGAGGAGAGTTTGCAAAATACAAACTTTGTCAACTTGCCAAAAGTTGGACTGAAAGTTGCTGACTGTTTCCAAGACAGTAAGACTCTTAACTCTAGGCAACTTTTCTCCTAACATCTCTGACCAGCAGTCACTGCGGGTGCTGGAAAATGAGACCAGAAGTGTTGCAGATTATTCTCCTGGAGTCTAGGTCTCTGCCACCACTGCTCCTTTGCCCCAGAGCTGGTTTGGTTTCAGTATTTTATCCTTAAATAAGAAAAAAAAAAATCTTAAACCCAATCTTTCACTAAACTTGAAAGTTCTCTAACAAAACAAAGTACAAAGTGGCTTGCCATATAATTCAAACCAAACATCTGTTTATCTTACTATTTGAGCCCTGAGGTCTGAATTTATTGTACAAAAGGACTCTACAAACTGTCTTTTAAAACTAGTTCCTGTACTGCCATAAATGAGGGTCCAAGAAATAACAACAACAAAAAGTGGGGAAAGTTTTTCTTTAAAAGAGAGAGAGATTCTTAGAACACTTGCTCTTAGAGCCCTAAGCCTGCATGTAAGAAATCCAATTACCCTGAGGTCACCATGCTGTGAAAAGCCCAAGCCATATGGAAAGGCCCTGGAGGAAGAGACATCACATGGAAAGAGAGAGAGAGAGAGGCCAAGTAGCACCAACGTGCCGCACTTGTGAGTGAAGAAACCATCTTGGATTATTGCACTCTCTAGGCCCAGCTGCCCCAGTTGAAAACACATGGATCGGAAATGAACTGCCCAGCTAACGCTTCTTGAATTCCTGACCTAAAACATCAAGTAACGGTAGGAAGATCATATGCCCCAAAGAGCCCCTCAGTGAGCAAGAGTTTCAAGATATGTCCCAGTCGTTTCCAAGCCTACTAGGATCTTAGCATCAGGGGGAGGAAGTAGTGACATTCCTAACTCATGATCAGGCATCATATCCTTTGATGGAGAAGCAGTCTGAGAAAGGCCATGAACAATGTGGACCTTGACAATAGGAAAACAAGTATGGTACAGGTTCAGCCACAGAGATATCCAAATAGAAATGTGTATGCTAGTTAGAGCGTAATAGTTATCCTTTAAAACAGCTTTATATCAAAACACCATTTAGCTACTGGAGAAACCATGAGAACCAGGACAGTGAGTATTTAACATGGAAAGACATAATTGATAATCTCCTTGGCACTGTATTAAATCAAGAAATTTGACAAAACATTAGGAAGAGGCAAAACATTGAAAATTAAGTAAAATTTCTAGTCATCTAGAAAATAGCAACACACCCTTGACATTAGTTTAACTGTGTTGAAAATAAAAAGAAGTGGTTTAAAAAAAAAAAAAAAAAAAAAAAAAAAAAAAAAAAAGAAGTGGTTTCTTTTTCTAAAAAGCAAGAGAGAGGGAATTCCCTGGCAGTCCAATGGTTAGGACTAGGCACTTTCACTGCCATGGCCCAGGTTCAATCCCTGGCTGGGGAACTAATATCCCGCAAGCCACGTGGCATGGCCAAAATAAATAGGTAAATAAATAAATATAAATAAATAAAAAGCAATAGAGAGAGAACAAAAGACAGAGAAACATGATCAATCATGAAGGCAGGGGCTTCCCTGGTGGCGCAGTGGTTGAGAATCTGCCTGCCAATGCAGGGGACACGGGTCCAAGCCCTGGTCTGGGAAGATCCCACATGCCGCAGGGCAACTAAGTCAGTGCGCCACAACTACTAAGCCTGCGCTCTAAAGCTCATGAGCCACAACTACTGAGCCCACGTGCCACAAGTACTGAAGCCCATGTGCCTAGGGCCCGTGCTCCACAAGAGAAGCCACTGCAATGAGAAGCCCGCGCACCACAACGAAGAGTAGCCCCCGCTCCATGCAACTAGAGAAAGCCCACACACAGCAACAAAGACCCAATGCAGCCAAAAATAAATAAATAAATTTATAAAAGTAAAATTAAAAATAAAAAGAATGCACCAAATTTGGCTTATTGTGTGAATTTTCACTAAGTATCCTAAGGTGACATTTTGAAACATCTGAAATATTGTATGTTGCTAACCTGCCTTACCTCGCTCTCTTTCCCCAATTTGGCCTAATATAGCTACTATCTGAGTCTTCTGTTGTTCACTTTTAAATAGACCTGATGTTCTATTTCTCAGACCACTGAACCTACATTACACCCATGAAGCTGGTATAACTCTACAGACATCCTATTCAGGCAGTGTTATAAGGGCCTCACCATTGTTCATGATCTCTATGTATCTTGTCATCTTTCCAGGGTAAGACTGCCAAGGTCTTAGACTCTTCATTTGGTGGAGTCTAATTCTGTTCTCTTTTCAAAGAGCTAGGGTTACACTCAGCAAAGGTTACGATTTACGTGAGACATGAAGCCTGCTAGCGTAACTCATCACCAAAGTACAATCCCTAGCTATTTTTTCTCTCAAGGACATCCCCAGTGCTACCTAAAGTCAAGAAGGAACACTTCAGGACAGGTCACATGTAGGGCCTACACATATTCTGAATCCACATTTTCATTTTGATACTCTAGAGGGTGGTATTATTTCATAGCAGTCAAGCAAAAGGGTTTTTTCTTTCTGAAAACCTCCTTTTCTATCCCCTAGAGGGAAATGCATGAGAACCAAATGTAATGACTGCAGTGGCTTTAGCAAGAGAAGTCAGTATTTAAGAGTGAGCTTTTTAAAGAAATATTTTTCTTTTCTGGAAGGAAGAGGGATGTTCTCATGTTTGGTTTGGTTTTATCATTAACCCAAATGAGTTCTGAAAGATTTGTTTTCATAAATAAATCACATTTTAAACTGTTTAAGTAATTCCTAAAGCACAGCTCATTTTTCAAACCTCTGCATTCTGGAGTGGCAGTTTAAGCCACAGACCTAAGTGCTGACTGGTTTTGCCTTTAGTGCCAATGTTCATCATTCTTTCCCTTATGCTCTGGTGGAAGTTCATCTACTCCAGTAATTATGAAACTCAGAGATTTTAAAGCAGGATCAAATATTTTAAATATTTAAAAAGAAACCTTCTCACTTCTCATTAGATATAACTGAGACTCTAAAGGGTCTTGCCCAAGTCATGTAACTAATTAATGATAGTTCTAGAACCAAAATCTAGATTTCCTCAATCCTGAATTAGTACCCCCTCTCCCATACTATCTGGCCTCTCTATATTTTTATCCATTTCTATATCATCTTCAGACAGAGACTATTTAACTCATGCTAACCAGTGGCATATCCCAAAGTAAGATTCAGGACATTTCATGGTTCTATTAGTTATCACTGTCTCCTTTCATTGGCTGGATGATCATGGACAGAAGATGGGAAATCCTGCCTGGCCTGTTCACCCCACTGATTAAATGACAACATGGGCTCTCTGGTGCCTTGCACATAAAGTTTGATTTTTCATGCTTAGAACAGGAAGCATATGGAATGTTAGGGGGCCTTCCCTTCATAAGAACTGGATTTTCTCTTTTTTGTCTCATTAGCCTGGGGGCATAGGACAATTTCAAGGTGGACAAAAACCTGAATCTCATCCACCACTGAAACTATTCTGCTGATGTTTTCTAGCTTCTTCAAGATGTGCCAAGGAGCTTAAAGGAAATTCTAGCTTCTTGAACCAACTGACCTTAATATTTATTTATAACATATGTTTCTTCCAAGAAGTTCCAAATGTTTCATATACACTTTTACTTAATTCTGCTCCTCCTGTAAGGGGAAGAATTTCATTTTTATTTTCCTGCCACAGCCAGAGTTTCCCTGCTGTTTATAACGGTTTCTTTCCGGGGTCTGATACTTAAAGGTTAGAATCTCTAGAAGCCACAAACATTCTCAACTGATGTCTCAGCCAATATTGCTAACAAATTCATTCATTCAACCAGTATTTATTGAGTATCTCCTATGTGCCTGGCACTATTCTAGGCACTAGGGATACAAGAGTAAACAAAACAGACTATGTCTCTGCCCTCAAGGAGCTCATATACAAAGTAAAAAGACTGTTCCATTACCCAGTGAATTCAGAACCGTAAAAATGCTCTATCCTGATAAAAGAAAAAATCACTACAGTTTTAACTACTCAGACTAATATCTGCAGTTTTACATTTATCTGGTAATACAGAGTCAATTTGCTAGAGGCCCATATGGATTGCACTAGAAAACAGGAGATTTTGATTCTAATCCTGACTCTTCAACCAAAAGACTGCATGACCTTGAGCAAATACATAACCTCTATGACCCTTAGAGTTTTGTTCTCTGAAGATGTTAGACAAGACTTCCCATGTCTTCTCTTGGTCTGCAATTCTTTTTTGAATTTTTTTTTTTTTTTTTTAACCGGTACGCGGGCCTCTCACTGTTGTGGCCTCTCCCGTTAAGGAGCGCAGGCTCCAGACGCGCAGGCTCAGCGGCTGCGGCTCACGGGCCCAGCCGCTCTGCTGCATGTGGGATCTTCCTGGACCGGGGCACGAACCCACGTCCCCTGCATCGGCAGGCGGACTCTCAACCACTGCGCCACCAGGGAAGCCCTCTTTTTTGAATTTTTAAAAATATTTTTATTTATTTATTTGGCCATGCCGGGTCTTAGTTGCAGCATACGGGATCTTCATTGCCGTGTGTGTGGGATCTTCCTTGTGGCATGCAGGATCTTTAGTTGCAGCATGCAGGATCTTTAGCTGTGGCATGCAGGATCCTTTAGTTGTGGCATGCGGAATCTTTAGTTGCAGCACGCGAACTCTTAGTTGCGGCATGTAGGATCTAGTTCCCTGACCAGGGATCGAACACAGGCCCCCTGCATTGGGAGCACGGAGTCTTAGCCACTGGACCACCATGGAATTCCCTGCAATTCTGTGATTGGTTAAATTCACCTAAGATGGCTGGTGTGGTGTGAGGACTTACTTCCAAGGTTAGAAGAGGAGGAATATTTCTTTTCTCTTTTTTTAATTAATTTTTTTCATTGGAGTATAGTTGATTTACAGTGTTGTATTAGTTTCTGCTGTACAGCAAAGTGAATCAGTTATACATATACATAGATCCACTCTTTTTTAGATTCTATTCCCATATAGGTCATTACAGAGTACTGAATAGAGTTCCCTATGCTGCACAGTAGGCTCTTATTAGTTATCAATTTTATATACAGTAGCGTGTATAGGTCAATCCCAATCTCCCAATTTATCCCTCCCCCACCTTTCCCCTTCAGTAACCATAAGTTTGTTTTCTACATCTGTGACTCAATTTCTGTTTTGTAAATAGGTTCATTTGTACCTTTTTCTAGATTCCACATATAAGTGATATCATATGATATCCGTCTTTGTCTGACTTAATTCACTCAGTATGACAATGTCTAGGTCCATTCACGTCGCTGCATGAACGAAATAATGGCATTATTTCGTTCTTTTTTATGGCTGAGTAATATTCCATAGTATATGGAATATACCACATCTTCTTTATCCATTTCTCCGTCGATGGACATTTAGGTTGATTCCATGTCCCAGCTGTTGTAAATAATGCTGCAATGAACACTGGGGTGCATGTATTCTTTCAAATTATGGTTTTCTCCAGATATATGCCCAGGAGTGGGATTGCTGGATCATATGGTAGCTCTGATTTTAGTTTTTTAAGGAATCTACATACTGTTCTCCATAGCAGTTGTACCAATTTACATTCCCACCAATGGTGTAGGAGGGTTCCCTTTTCTGGAAGAGGAGGAATCTTTCCATATCAACTGTTATTATTTGTGGGATGGGGTTGAGGGAAATGGCACAAACCAACACATACCTCCTAGGGCAACTATTCACAGCATCTCCTTATGCAATAATCTATAAAATCAATCAGCTCCACGCCTACTATCTGGACTAGATACTTTGGGGATGGGAAACATACGAAAAGACCCCTGATCTTAAGGAACTTCCAGATGAAAGTATGCAATAGTAAATAATTAAAAACAGAAGTGTATTGTAAGGAGTTCCCCAGTGGCCAAGTGGTTAGGATTCCGGGCTTTCACTGCCGTGGCCCAGGTTCAACCCCTGGTTGGGGAACTGAGATCCTACAAGCCGCACAATTGGCCCCCCAAAAAAAGGTGTATTATAAGGGTTGTAAGTTCACAAGAGAAGAAAAATCAAAGACAGCTGGATTAGAAACCTGAGGAAAGGTGGAACTTACCCTGGATCTACATATAACAATTACCATCACAATAATAATAGCAGCTAACATTTATTGAGTGATTGATATGTGGCACAAATATGAGTTAAGTGCTTTTGTAGGCTATCTCATTTAATCCTCGAAACAACCCTAGAAATAAACACTATTATTGTGCCTGTTTTACAGATTGGGAAATTGAGGCTTAGAGGGAAACCTAATATACCTAATAAATCGCAAATCCAGGCAATCTGATCCCAGAGCATTCCATGCCATTGAATGGTTATGGAAGGCTTTCCCCACACGAGATAAAGAGAAAAGCACAGTACTGACACACCAGTTAGTGTTCCATGAATGTTACTTCGTTTTTCTACCCATCCCCCACCACTATTCACCGGCTAACTCCCATCCCCAACTCACACACATACACACTTTGTCTTTTCCAATTTTAACATTCTTCAAAACCGAAGGTACACCCTGGGCAGGAAGTTTTCCTATGCTGGTCAAGCTTCTGTCTCCTTTGAAGTCATAGCACTTATTTCCAACAGCCTGTGGGGTGATTACATGCTGTCTTGTGATGTCACTGGCACTATTTAATGTCTTATGACTTCAGTGTTTCTGATGTCTTATGGTATTACTAAGATAGTACCTATATTATTATTATCATACATCTTTTGCATTAGTGAGCTTTTCATATACTTTCATTGTACCAGCTAACTCTAAACTCCTTTGTGTTTCTCCTGGGATCTTGGCATAGGAGACATCAGGAAGTATTCACTAATTCAAAAGTTTGAGGTGTTTGTGAAGTTTTCATTCATTACAAAAATGATCCAAGTCAAATAAATACAGCTAACACTTCATGGTTTGATTCTACTGTTTAGAGAGTCCATAGTTATAAACTCTTTTTGTGCCCAATTTTGGACATAAAGGTAATCTGTGCATGTTTTCAATCCCTTTAGGTCACAGAACTAAAGCTATCTTCTTCTGAACTACCAAAGAAAAATTCTATCTGTTCTTTGAAAATTAAAAAACAACCAACTAACCCTTTTAAAAAAAGCAGTTCCAGTTCACAGATTTTTTTTTTTAATATTTATTTATTTATTTTGGCTGTTGCCAAGTCTTAGTTGCGGCACATGGGATCTTCGTTGAGGCATGCAGGATCTAGTTCTCCGACCAGGGATCGAACCCGGACTCCCCGCATTGGGAGTGTGCAGTCTTACCCACTGGACCACCAGGGAAGAGTCTCCACAGATTTATTTTAATCTTACAAATGTATTATAAAATACTGTATGCTTAGAAAGGAGTAAACATAATATATAGGTAAAATTTAAATAATAATAAAATGTACACTCTGTAGCCATTATCCATCACAGGAAATAAAACATGAAATAGTAAAGCTTTTATATCACCAAAATTTTAGTCTAAAGCAAACTAAGTCCAAAATGGTTATAAGGGGACTGCCCTGGCAGTCCAGTGGTTAAGACTCCCCGCTTCCAATGCAGGGGGCACAGGTTCAATCCCTGGTCAGGGAACTAAGATCCCACATGCCACGCAGTGCGGCCAATAAATAAATAAATAAGTAAAATTTTTAAATGGTTATAAAGCTTCGAGATGATGAATGGGTTTTTAAAGACTAAAAAAAGACACCAACTATTACAGGATTATACATTGAGATTAGAAGGAGATTAGGTAAATCTTGTCCTAATGACAGTATCAAATACAAGACTTTTTAAGTTGGAACTACTTTATTTTCATTGACTACATAGCCTGGATTTTTGGAATAGTTACAATTTCATTCCATTTCCATAAACCAATGGCTGTCTGGAAATTACAATATTCTGTTATTCAAACTAGTCTACATCTGCCAAACTACCTCTTCTATCTGGAAATAAAAGTTCTTTGTGGGGTCATGTGATCTAAATGTTGGTTTCTGTAAATAAATCAGCATAGATAAAATGAAAAAAAAAAAAGGCATCAGGTTACAGATTTAGGAAATCCTGACTCTAGTCTCTGTTGAATTACTGGCTTTCATGAAGTGAGCACTAGACTTTCAAGTAGCTAATACAGAAAGAAATACAACCAATATTAAGATCCACAGTATCTATGAGGAAAAACGAAACCAGTAGCACAGGAGAAGCCCAATTATTCCTGATTTTAAGAATTGAGATATATTTCTCTATTAAAGCCTCAAAGAGATAATATGAACATTGACATCCCTTCCTTATAGTAAGCACAGGAATGTGTTTCAATGGGTTTCTTTTTTTTTAATTGAGTTATAGGTGATGTAGAATATTATATAAGTTATAGGTGTACAATATAGTGACTCACAATTTTTAAAGGTTATACTCCATTTATAGTTATTGTAAAACACTGGCTATATTCCCTGTATTGCACAATATATACTTGTAGTTTATCTTATACATAATAGTTTGTATCTCTTAATCCCCTATTCCTATATTGCCCCTCCCCCCTTCCTCTCCTCACTGGTAACCACTAGCTTGTTCTCTATATCTGTGAGTTTGCTTCTTTTTTGTTATATTCACTAGTTTGTTGCAATTTTTAAATTCCACATATAAGTGATATCATACAGTATTTGTCTTTCTCTGACTTATTTCACTTAGCATAATATCCTCCAAGTCCATCCATGTTGTTGCAAATGGTAAACTTTCATTCCTTTTTATGGCTGAGTAGTATTCCATATATATATATATATATATATATATATATATATATATATATATATATATATACACACACCATATCTTCATTATCCATTCATCTATTATGGACACTTTGGTTGCTTCCATATCTTGGTAACTATAAATAATGCTGCTGTGAACACTGGGTTGCATGTATCTTTTCGAATTAGTGTTTCTGTTTTTTTCCAAATACATATCCAGCAGTGGAATTCCTAGGTCATATGGTAGTTCTATTTTTAGTTTTTTGAGGAATGTCCATACTATTTTCCATAGTGTCTGCACCAATTCACATTTCCACCAACAGGGTATAAAGGTTTCCTTTTGTCCACATCCTTGCCAACATTTGGTGTTTCTGTTCTTTTTGATGATAGCCATTCTGACAGGTGTGAGGTGATATCTCATTGTGGTTTTGATTTGCATTTCCTTGATGATTAGCAATGTTGAGCATCTTTTCATATGTCTGTTGGCCATCTGCGTTTCCTCTTTGGAAAAGTATCTATTCAGATCTTCTGCCCATTTTTTAATCAAGTTGTTTTTTTGATATTGAGTTGTATGAGCTGTTTATATATTTTGGATATTAACCCCTTATCGGTCATATCATTTGCAAATATTTTCTCCCATTCAGTAGGTTGTCTTTTAGTTTCGTCAACTGTTTCCTGGGCTGTGCAAAAGCTTTTAAGTTTAATTAGGTTCAATGGATTTCTTATAACAAATATGCTGAAGACTTGAAATCAAAATGCAAATTCAGAGACAATACCATATGCCCTCTGAAATGATGTTTTTGGGAAATAACTCAGCACTTCTTTTGGGTGCAAGCATAACTCCGTAAAGGTAAACATCTGGAATTTTTACACTGCAAACATTAAAGAAGTTCCATCCTTAGTCAAGAATTCAGATGTTCTGGATTGATCTGCTATTTGTAATTAATTTGCTGGTCCTAGTGTGAATACAATACACTTGAACTAAATTTCATTAAATTTCCATCAGATTTAGATAGAATTTCATTTTTCTCTTTCTTTTAGGTAAGTACCCAGAGAAGTAAGAAAACATTTTCTCTCTGGGATTATGCTTGGAATATGCAACAGAAATGTCAGAGTAAGTACAAAATGTGAATGTGCATTTGCTGCATATGAATATAGGGAGAATTCTACTTTTAAAAAAATATACCAATTATCAACTTCTCTAAGTGCAAAGCGATTATTTGCTTTATAAGTTATTTTTTCTGCACAATAGTGACAGCCCACTGATTACGGGACTAAGACAAAGGAAACTTAAAGCAAAACTACTAGGAGGCATAATCCACTAATACTTGCTCAAAAACAAAAATTACTTGAATTATTATGCAAATCAAAAGAAAAATAAGGACTAAAGGTAAAAAATGTCAAACATTCAAATGTATTTTCAGTGAGGCACTTCTATCAAAGCCACCTCTAACCTTTCTTTAACTGGATTGTGTTTGGTTTTGTTTCCCCCACAGGATAAAGAAGAAAACCACTAGAGTTTCTCTGACCATCAGTTCCCCTGTTAATGAAACCTCCAATATCAGATCAAGTTATTCTACCTTAGTTCAACCACTGTGTATTGACCCCCAGAGGGTAGGTTCAGTTTTAAAAGCTTTCTGAGGGGTTCCAGTAATGGAGACACAGGCCCAGAGAGGAAGGAATCAATGCAACTTTCTTGAAAAGCACACATAGGGAGAGCCTCCAGCTGCATGACCTCAGAAAGAACAAGAGAGAAATCTATGGGTCTCAAAAATAACTCCACGGTAGTTCTGTGGGTTGGCCATTTGTCTGTGTGCCAGGCCGTAAGGGACAGTTGGTTTCTAGGAGCTCAGTCCCATAATAGAATATTCCAACTATCCAAGGAATGAATTCCCTTTTAATTAAAAAAAGGGGGAAATGCTTTTTCAAAAATCTAAAAGATACAACAAGAACAACTGTATGGAGAAAGGAAAAAAATCTAATCAGTAAAATTTAGAAGTTATTTAAACCTTTAATACACAGTCTCTAAATACTCATTTCTCAAATGTAATCTCCCAGTGTTGTATTTCACCGTCTCAGCTAATGGAATGCTGGAGGAGAGAGAAAAAAGGGTGGCATTGGAGCAGACATCCAAACTGACATTTAAATTAGGAGCATCATCCTTTTCAGAAAGTAAACTTAGGGTGTGGTCGGTAACAGCTAAAAATGATCCAGTTAGTCCATGCCCACCATGCACCTAGGTTTTGGGGCCTTGACAATATGGATGATAGTGTCTCTTCTATTTCTTAAACCAGATGCAGAGTCCCTGCAGCAGCCTGTCGGGATCCACTTGTGTAGTAGCCCCTGTGTTTACCAAGGTAACCTATCCACACTGCATGACGCAGTTTGGATTTTATAGATAAATTGTGGGGATTATCAAAGGTGAAAGAAGAAGGAAAGAAAACTAGAAAAGGACCTCAGAGATTATAATTATTTTATATATGAGAAAACTGAGTCCCAGAAAGCATAAAATTATTGTTCAGTGTCACAGAGCAACTCATGGTTTATCCTACGCTCTTTAGATTTTTGCTCTGTGCCAGTCCTCCAGCTCTGGAAGGAAATGCTTAGACTGTCCTTTCCAAGCAGACAATGCTCTGCCTGACCTCAAGATTCATCAGATTCTCTTAACTGGCCATAAGATGCCCTTCTGAAATAGTCAACAAGCAAAGCCATATCTACTTCCTGCTTGGGTCACAGTCAGAGATCAGGATTGAGAAACCTCCTCTATCACTCACTGGAAACAGCAGGATTCAGTCAGTTAGGTCAAACCAAGCAAAGATTGATATCTTCTCTGGGCTCTCTGTTCCAAACCTAACAGAACTGAAACTATTGCCATTGCTGGCCCAAGGTATGAGAAGCATGGCAGGGACTTAACCAGATACAGGATGGGAGACACAGAAAACAATGTCATTAAGAGTAAGGAACACTACTATCAATTCTGGAAGTCCACTTTCAGCAGATGCCACCAGGCACAAGCGTCTATTATTTCCACAAGTCTCCTGCTGCATTCCTTCCCTGTAATATGCAGCCCTGGGCATCAGGCTCAAGGGTGGGGTTGGTGGTCATTATGTCTTAACTAGGTCTCACCTGATAGAAGGGCCTCTGATCCTCTCTCTCTCTGGTCTGAGGACCAAGTTATAATCTGAAATGTAATTCTAGATTCTAGAGGACCCTGGAGCTAAGAATAGGAGAGGAGAGAGATTAGGATTTAAATTTAAGGGGTAAATTTACAACAAATGCCACTCGTTCATATGCATTATGAGACTATACTAGCTTGTTAATAAACACTTCTTATATATATATAACTCTTCATTCTTTAAAGAAAGTTTTCAGATTATTTCTCTGAAATGAGCCTCAAAACCTCAAGTTGGCTGAGCATTTTACTAGCCCTATTTCACAGACAAAGAACATGAGTTCTACAAAGGTTAAGAGTCTTCCAAGTTCCTATGATGAGCTTCAACCAACTAGTGGCAAAGTTGTGATTTTGGCCCAATTCCTCAAAGTCATGATTCAGAATCCTTAACAAATTACAATACTGCCCATGCTGCTTGACCAATAATAAAGATTAAATCTGTGACTTCACAGGTACTCAATAAAATAACACAACAAAGTGAAGACTTTTCAAGTAACTGGTTTTCTATCTTGAAAAATGGCTCTTGGGGAAGTAAAGAGCCAACTTTCTCATTAAACTCCATGAAACTGAGATAAAAACTTATACCTGACTGTAAAGCACACTATAAAGCACAAAAGATGCCCAGCAAGCTCCTTATTTTGATTAAGGTACAGTCAGTAGTCAATAATTATGATGAAAAGCATGCACACTTACTGCAATTGGCACCCCAAATCACTGTATATGGTGAAACAGTTTCTTCGATTCTGTGAATTCTGTGTTTATTCTTCAGCAACTTCAAGACATCTCTACAACCAGAGGTCAGTGTGTCGTGTTTGAATGCCGAGTCCAGGCCACAGCCACAGTTCAAGTTCACTGGTACAGAGAGAAAGAGCAGATAGCAGACTCAGATGACTTCCGAATTCTGAGAAAAAGTACAGTGATAAGCTTTTGAATTTACTTTTCATTCTGATTAACCTTGAAATATAATTCATGTTTTAATGTTTAATAGCTGATTCGTTACAGGCTCAAATATTGCTACTGCTAAACAATTATTTCAAATCCAAATGATTCCTCAACATAAACAGCCAAAAAGGAAAAACAAAACAACTTTTGTTCTGATTAAACAATAGTTTTAATAGCTGTAAAAAGACTAGTTTGTTTTCAGAGATTAACCTTATCTTCCTAAACAGTTCTTAGTATACAAACAAGAAAAAAATGTGAGAATAAACGTATTTTTTAAAGAGCAAAACAAATGAAAACTGGTGCATAACTTTCTAAATACTTTATTGTGTAAGTTTCCTACCAAATAATTAATTTAGGGAAGGGTAACAAGTATGATGATCTACCTCATGCTAAACACTGAGTTTATACTTTATAAACAATTTCTCATTTAATCTTCACATCAATATTTTGAGCTATGCGTTATCATCTGCATTTTATAAGCAAGAAAACTGAAATAAGAAATATTAAACACCTTGCTGAAGGTCACAAAGCTAGTAAATGCTGCAGCCAAGGTTCAAGCCAAGGTATTTCTTGCATCAAGTGAAGAAACTATACTCACTTAAATATTAATTCAAAACAAGTGAACATTTGCACATCACATTTAGGAAGAAACACCTCTACTACACAACATGGTATTTCTCTTAAAAATAACATTTATTGCATTTTCTGAACCTAAAGTAATACATATTTATTATAATAAATCTAGAAAAATATAAAATGTACAAGAAGGGCTTCCCTGGTGGCGCAGTGGTTGAGAGTCTGCCTGCCGATACAAGGGACACGGGCTCGTGCCCCGGTCCGGGAAGATCCCACATGCCGCGGAGCGGCTAGGCCCGTGAGCCATGGCCGCTGAGCCTGCGCGACTGGAGCCTGTGCTCCGCAACAGGAGAGGCCACAACAGTGAAAGGCCCGCGTACCACAAAAAAAAAAAAAAAAGTACAAGAAATTTAAAGTTACATTCTTACCACCCAGAGAAAACTATTAACCTTTTGTGTAGTTTTCTACAGTAGTACTACAGTATTTTTATGATGTAATATTCAACTTTATTTTAATTAGAAAGAGTAAAAGAAAAGGATTTTCTCAGGAGAAAATGGCCACCTCAGGATTAGTGTTTCAGCAACAGTTCACATTCAGAGAAGAGATATATCTGGTCTCACTTCCTATTAGAAATGAAGAACTAAAGGCCAGAGAAGTAAAGTAATTTTCAAAAAGTCACAGAGCAATCTAGTGGTAGAACATGGCTAAAATACAGTTTTTTTTTCTAGCACCTTGCCAAGTATTCATTCCATTATGTACCTTTTCTGAGTTTCTAGAGAATTTACAGCCTGTGACTCAAGATTTCAGTCAACATTGTATTTGCTTCAAGTTATTTCACACATGGCTCCTTCTCCCAACTAAATTGTCATCATTTAAATTCTCTCTCTATTCTTTTTTTTTATCTTTCAGAAGCTTGTTTATCATCCATTCCTGGTAAGCACAATTTTTCAACATCTTGATAATAAATAATTAAACCAAATTTAGCATCAGAAGACTTTGGCTCCTAAGCCACTTTTGCCTTCAGGAGCAGTTTTGAGGCTACCCTATGCCAACTCTTGAACTGATACAACAGAAGAAGCAAGATAACTGGGATCTATCAGTGTATTTATTTGTTTATTCATTCATTCAACATGTATTTACTAGACACAGGCTATGTCCTGTTCTGTTCTTCACACTGAGGAGTCCCTGCCCTCACAGGGCACAAATTCTTCCTCTAATTCCATTTGGGATATTATTTGTGCCTCATGAGCAACATACAGAGGCAGTAAGGAGGTGTCCTGACATCATACATCCACATTGTTGACTGTCCAAGAAGTATGTGTGGTGCCCATCACACAGTGGCCATCACTGTCTAACTACCATGGCAATAATAATTTTTAGGTCAGTTCAGGAAATCTTTCTATAGGACCTTTATGCTAAGCACTAAAGCTACTGAAATCTAGAATTCAAGAGATAAAGTATAATCCCTGCTTTTAAGAAACTCACAGTCTAGTAGAGAAAACAGATGTGTCTAAGAAGTAGGTGTTAGGGACCAGGATGGGATTATTTTAGGCTGTATTTTTAAGATTTATCTTCATGAGCCCACTCAAAGACAAAAAAACTAATCAGATGGATTTTTTTAAATCTTAGGAATACAGTATTTATTCCTAGTATGTACTCTCCTTGACATCCTCCCACACTGTTTGTTAACTTGAGGGATCCAAATACTCTGGTCAAGTTGACTCTCTCCCCTTTCCAGAGGAAGTGTGCACCTTAATTATCGCAGAAGCATTTCCTGAAGATTCTGGGGAATTCAAGTGCATTGCAGAAAATGAGGCTGGGACTGTAGTCTCCACAGCAAGACTCTTTGTTTCTCCAGGTAACTCCTCAGGATCACCCTGCTCAAATTCAGCCCTGAGCCAAGAGGAAGATTCTGTTTCTATCTGAACTGGTGACTAATTATATTTTTCAGAAGGAAAAGAAGTAGAGAAATCAGAGAGTTCTCCAAAGTCACTCATGAGGACATTTTCTCCAAAACTGGCCTCCTTTCCCTGGAGCAGTGAGAGCTACACAAAGGGCAAAAATCCAGACAATACTCCAATAAGCCTTATGCCAACTATTCCTGAAACAGCCAGTCACCATGAACATGAGATCCAGGTTCCAAAGGAGGATTTCTGTACCATCAATGAAAATTCCTCTGAGCTACAACCACAATGGTAAGGGCAGACAGACCTAACATTCACTCATTCAACAAATGTTCTTGGCTCTATATATAGAACAGTGAACATGACAAAGCTCCTGCCCTCAGTGAGCTTGCATTCTGAGATGACTCGCTTTACCTGTGTCATTTCTCCGTTGCCCTCCATCATGCATTTCACCAGGGCCGAAATAGTAAGTCATGTGCTTAGATCCACATTTAAGGGTTTGGTACAGAAACTTAGTAAAAAAAAAAAAAAAACACCAACAATGTTGAAATGGCAAAAGATTCTGAAGAATGGGATCTTTTCCCAAAACAGAATTCTATGTCCTATCTCAATACAAATTGGTAAAACATTTTGTGATACAGGTTTCTTCACGGTTAGTCTTAGAATACAGACACAATTGTCCTTGCATTTAGAGGACAAACTGTAAATGGAAAGATAATTCAGTAAGCAAATTTGCCAACCAGGCTAGGTTTAAAAACAACATAATCCACCACCATTCCCAGCCCCCAAAGACAAACCTCAAACGAAAATATTGATTTTTAAAAAACCTAAAAATTGATACTTGGAGATTCCAAGTCATTGGAGGGACTTCCCTGGTGGTCTATTGGCTAAGACTCTGCATTCCCAATGCAGGGGGCCCGGGTTCAATCTCTGGTCAGGGAACTAGATCTCACATGCCGCAACTAAGAGTTCGCATGCCGCAACTAAAGATTCCACATGCCACAACTAAAAGATTCCCGCATGCCGCAAGTAAAAGATCCCGCGTGCCGCAACTAAGACCCAGCGCTGCCAAATAAACAAACAAATAAATAAACATTTCTCTTTTTTTAAGTTATTGAAGACTAACAGACCTGGAACAGTGCGTGAAGTACATAGTAGGAATTCAATAAATAGTAGCTATTACTTCACTGCATTGTTCTTTTATCGAGATCAGTGTTATCTCCAATAACAGCCTATGACTGTGATTTCTCAGTTGGTCTCCTGGAATCCCTTTAGTTTATAGGATCACTAGTCACCTGGGCAGTAGCACCCCTATAAAGATTCCTCATGGGATCAAGGAAGAATGGGTGTGTGGAAAAATAAATAAGACTGCAATTTATTGAACAAACATCTATTAAGCACATTGTATGTGTTTTGTCAGTTTCTGTGCCTTGGGAAAATAGCCAATACTCATATCCAAAATTTTTCTCCGTGAGTACCTGTGTTTATCAGTGAGCCTTTAGGAGTTAAAAAGGCCTTGAATTTATAATATAATATCTTTCATATGAGACTACAAACCATTTGTGGGGACACTTATCGGGCAAAAGTTCCATGAACGTTAACAAGTTTTTTACTGAATGTCTACCATGAGCTAAATTGTCCTAGACAAGATATATAAGCAATAAAGAATCCCTCCCTCAGAAAAAAAACTTAACCTAGTTGAGAAGATACATTATACCACATAATAGTCCACTGTATGATTTCCTGTTTCATTTGCGTCTCTCAGCAACCCTGATTTAGGTTAGTAAAACTGACACTATCTTTGTTTTTTCAGTTAATTATTAAAGCTCAGAGAGTTGAAGCAACTTGTCTAAGGTTACACAGCAAGTATGTAGTAGAGTGGGCACTCACACTCAGGTCTCCAAAATAGATAATAAAAAGGTTAATGTGTCTAGAAAGCTGTAGAAGATCAACCAAATTAATGTTATCATTTTTACTGTTTGACTCCAAACCCAGTGTCCATTATTATTTCTTGCTTGAGAAGCATAAGATTGAGTCAACTACTACAATGGGACTCCCTTTTGCTATAGGTCTATGCAGAACTTCAGTAATCATAGTGATTAATGCATAACCTGAAAATGAATAAAACATTCATTTTTTTAGTCCTTTCATCTTCAATATGACACTTTCCTTCTCAGTTGAGACAGCAGAAATTAGCCTCATCACACACATCTGACCTCTGATTTTAGAAGCAGCTCACAGCACCATTTTTACAATCGCATATATACTTCACATTTTAAAAAACAACATGGGATGAATGAGTGACAGTTAAACAGCTACCCTTCCACTGATGATGAGACAAGAAGGAATTCCCTGGACATGCAGCAAGAAACATTTCAATAGGAAACATGTGAGACAGTAGGGAGTTACCTACATCTTGTGAGGCATTAGAATGATTTACCAGAGGCCCTTACTGATAATTTAGAGATAGAAATGGAAAAGGCTGTCTCTGGGGCTTCCCTGGTGGCGCAGTGGTTGAGAGTCCGCCTGCCGATGCAGGGGACACGGTTTCATGCCCCGGTCTGGGAAGATCCCACATGCCGTAGAGCAGCTAGGCCCGTGAGCCATGGCCGCGGAGCCTGCGTGTCCGGAGCCTGCGCGTCCGGAGCCTGTGCTCCGCAATGGGAGAGGCCACAACAGTGAGAGGCCCGTGTACCGCAAAAAAAAAAAAAGTATGCCTCTGGGGGGCAGGCTGGAATATGGTCCACCCACATGACATCTTAATATTTTCGTTCAGTTTTAGGATGATTTTTCTCAAATAAGCAACTAAACCATTCAAATAGCCATATTTGTGAGAAAACATAAAACACCACTCAAAAAAGCAAACCAAATATTAAAAAGTAGAAAAACAGATTCATGGTAAATTACTGAATACAGACCCTTATTCAGGGTCTGTATTCATTTTGAGAATGGTGTTACAAGTGATCTTACTTACCTTTCCTAAACTATCCCTTGATCCCCTAATTGTAGCAAGAACCTTAGCCTAGATGTACCATGGGGCTACCACACTGTAACAAACGTACCTTACAGAAGTCTAGGGAAAAGAAGAGGCAAAGCTTAAAGGATAGAGAGTAAATAAAACTAAAATTCTTCCTCAACTATGGAACATTTAGAATTGCCCTAGGCAAAATTGGGGATTTCAGTTTGTCCTGAGCATCTTCCCTACTTGGCTGGTAGGGTGTATCTCAATCAAACCCTGTTCTTGGGAAAAACTAAATATCAGTCACATACACCACATTTAAAGTGCTCAGAATAGGGCCATACTCAAAGTAAATGCTATATGTATCAGTTATTCTTGTTATTTTTATTGTCACTTGCACTTACATTTTAGGTCTCTCTAATTTAGATTGAAAGGCTTTGTCCCTATTAATGGAATCTGAAATATCAGTGAGCAGATGTGGAGAAATATTTTGGGTGATTCCTGAAATAAGACTTTGTAAGCGAATGCCTACTCAACAAGTCTAGTATGCTTTTTCTACTAAGTAATGGCTGTGTGCCCAGGTGGCAGTTATCAAACTTTCTCTGAACACCAAAGGAAGGTACACCTACATGGTCAGCTGTGAAGAATTTTAAACAGCTCACATGTGCTCAAACATCTATTTGTTGGATCCTAACGTACATGATAATGACAACAAGACTGGAGTACGCATGAGGGAGGGGAATAAACAGATATGCTTTAAGCAATAATACCATACCAAAGTTAAAGCCACTAAATAGGGATAATTCCACCTGATTAGCCTGATCCTCATGCCACCTACCCCTCTTCACCACCTCTTGTCGATCTGAAGGTTTCTTCCTCTGTAATTATTTACTTCCCTGCACAAAAATGGAAACTTAAATGCTAAGATGGTCTCCTTGATGAAAGGAGAAAGGAAGCTGTGTAACTGTAAGGAGTAAGGGAAATAAAGAGAGCTAACAATACAGAGCCCTAACTGTAAACACTGCTCGTTTGGTAGTTTCTGAAGTGTTTCAAACTCTTTTAGAATGAAAGTATAAAGTCAAGGAGGCATATGCTATACAGATTCAGAGAACTTGCTAAAGAAACCAAATCACATTTTTCCACTTCCCCACCTTCCCAGTGACATAACACCATCATCCTGCTCTCCTGCCTTTGCCCAGACACACTCCCTCTCTTGAAACAAACTGCTTGAACCCCACTCCATTCCCCCTCCCATTTGGCAAGAGAAAAAAAAAAGGCCTTCAGATGAACAACTATCCAATACAAATAAATTTGGAGCCCATCCATCACTGGTCTTATTTCTGGAGAAGTCTTAGCAGTTAGAATGTCAGTCTTAGAATACTACTTCCCTTTTAGTCCTTTCTTCAACAGGGAAGATCAAAGCCCCCACCACAAAAAAGAAAATAAGTTTTCTTTATATTTTTTCTCCCATTTCCCAATTCTTTGCTCTTCCCCCTATATGAGCTTGCTAAAGCTCATAGTCAAAGCTCACATCTAAAATAAAGAGGCTTGCAAGAGAAGCTCATGTAATCCCACTCCTTAAATATCACTAAGACATCTGAGATATTGTTTAGATTGTGGACTCTTACTTTGACATGCCAGCATAGGTAGATGGACAGGCAAGCACATCAGATGTCACTGTTTGGCAGCTGATAAAAGTCAGTGGTGCTATAATACTAAGCACAGAGCCACTAGATTAGTCTGTGAGGGAAGGGGATGCCTCTTCCTTCCCTTTAGTAGTAGGTTAAACCGAGCAGGCACTCTCTGGAACTCGGGTAAGTCCCTTCTTTATTCCTGCTTCAGTTTGGGGTTTTGTTTTTGTTTTTTGTCCAAATCAGAACAGTATGTAAAAGGTGGTCTTCAGATAAAAAGTTCAAAAGCCACAAGATCATAATGGCATTATACAAGATTTGAAAAGAATGTAACTGGTTCATTCCAGTGAAATTGAAAGGCATTACAGAAAGGGTAAAAGGAAAAATAGTTGTGTGTCATTATTTTTAAATCATCATTTTTCTTTGAAAAGGAACACTTGAACTAACTGTAATTGTGGTACTGTCCTACAGCTTCAAAATATCCTCAGGTTTTTGTGTAAGTCTGTGCTATATTAGACATGAGGGGGAAAGTCAAGATTTTTCTAAATAGGAGACTTAATAGTACTTTATTCATAAAATCTTTGAAATTTATTTAACATTATTTGGAATAAAATGACACTGTCATATAATAGAAGGCATTATAGAATTGAATTGTTGAACAGTAACTACTACAAACATGAAGAAAAACCTTTCAGAGTTACCTGTGTGAACATCTGTGTAAAATTTTGTTGAGACATGAATAAAATGAAACTTTTGAAAGAACATATTTTTAATTGAATTTTTTTTAAATAACAGTAATTGTTAACTATGTAGGCTGATACCAAAATGTTCAAGATAGTTGACCTTCTAAAAATATATGTAAAGAAAAATAGGGATATTTCTGGAAAATATCTACTGGCTAATTGTTAAACAGTTTATTCCTTCCTTGGTATTTGAAATTAATCTGAATGATTTGCCTGCCCAAAAAGGAATTTAAAACCAAACACTGGATTCAATTCTGCAATGGAAAAAATAAACCCATAACTATAAAACTACTTGCCTTGAAATAGAGTCTCTTTTCGTTTTTTTTAGAGTATCTAATTAAAGCCTCCTTCTGAATGTTATTCTCCAATAATTTAAAGGCCTAATATAGTTAATTACTAAAATGCACTCTAGTTGAATGTGCTTGTATTCATAAACTCAAAATTAAGAAATGTATGACTTTTTAAGTGCCTTTTTCAATAGAATCTTTCTCTTGGCTGTTTAGTTGCATTTTTGTTCTTTCCTAAAACTGCTAATTTTAATATAACTCTAAACTACATGCACAACCTGAGGATCAAGTTATTTGGTTTAGAAGTTTTTCATTAAAAATGATACTTTCTTCAAGAGAGGAAACTGAATAATTATAAGACTATGCTTCAATGATGACAAACAATTTGGTTAATTTTATTAGTTAAAAGTTTGATTTATCATTACCTCAGAGTTGATTTATATTATATGAAACTAAATGTATTTTGAACTAAATTACTTGATATTTTAAATAAAGACAGAATCAGTATTACAACAATTTATGGCGCTAGTTTTTGTGTGTAAAGACTATACACAGTCCTGCCCAGATTTACCTTACTAATGGAAGAAATCAGAAGCAAATATAATTCTCTCACTTCGCTATATAGTAGAAACTAACACAACATTGTAAAACAACTATGCCCCAATTAAAACAAAAAAGAAGCAAATATAATTCTTTAAGGTTGATTATAGTGACACATGATTTATCAAAGGAAAAATGGGGAACCACTGTCGGAAGTCAGGAGTGCCAATGCAGAGCTAAGTAAGAAAAATGGCACCCTTCTCTTCTTGGGAAACTATAGGCTAGCTTCACAGTTGCCTTACTTCCCTTCTGTACATCCTGTTTGCCATTTCAAAAGGAAAAATAATATAGGAACTAAAGCAATTTCAAAATTAGTCTAAAATACATATTAAACATGTAAAAATAATTTAAAGTGAAACTAAATATCTAAGAGACCATCAAGACCAATAACTAGATAATACAATCTAAAAATAACAAAAAATTACAAAGGGCTCTGGAATACTGTCAGTTACATATATTATATACACACACAGAGACACACGAATATAGTCACTCCTTAATATCATCTAGTTTGGTACTATGGTCAATTGGGAATCAAAGGGAGAAAAAGAAGCAGTGAATTATAAGGTAAAACAAAATCCACTCAAGGTTGACAACAGTGAAGAACAGATGTTTGCTCTACTTTGTGAAACTGTAAAAGGGTGAAGGAGCAAATATGGACAGTAATGTTCTTTACCAAAGAAGCACATTGCTCCCCTTGATTCACCACATCATTCATCACAGATCACCAGGGCATGAATTAACTGGAGTATCAGAAGAGCTGTTCATCAGTTTTGATGAGCAAGGGGAAGAATTCAGACTGAATAGAAGCTGACATGTTATATATTTACCTGCTAATAATTTTTTTTTTTTTTTTTTTTTTTGCGATACGCGGGCCTCTCACTGCTGTGGCCTCTCCCGTTGTGGAGCACAGGCTCCGGACGCGCAGGCTCAGCGGCCATGGCTCACGGGCCCAGCCGCTGCCGCGGCATGTGGGATCTTCCCGGACCGGGACACGAACCCATGTCCCCTGCATCGGCAGGCGGACTCCCAACCACTGCGCCACCAGGGAAGCCCCCTGCTAATAATTTTAAATCATTAACTCTCTGTGGTTAATGAAACTGTAGCCTCTGGGCAAAAGCTAAACATGAAACCATAAAACTATCACACTGAGCAACATCACAGGTTTTCTTTTCATAAATAACCATTTGGCAAACTTAAACTTTTCCTACATCTTGAAGGCCCTGGGCGTGCTTTAAGAATCACCCAGAGGCAAACAAACACTAATGAATTCTTTTTTCTTATTCTCAAGGGGGAAAGTCACTTGTGCAAAGACAACAGATAAAGGAATGGGAAGTCTAGAAGCCAGGAAAGTTCCACCTTGAAGTGACTTTGAAAGCACATAAGCTTTAAAAAAACAAGCAAAAAAACAAAGCACAAAAACTCTTAAAGATCTTAAACAGTACTGATTTTTATGCAAATACTGTAACTGAATCATCTTCTTCTTTTGAAGGAACAATATTCTTCAAGAGAAGGCCACTCTATCAAAGCCAGGAGCACAGTATTCCCAGGATCTCAACAACGAGGTGCAGACGAAGGTTGCTTCTGATTCACTGCAACCTTGTATAATTCCAGGCTTGCAGCCCCAGATTCGGGACCCCACCCTTCCAGGAGCAAATCATTATAAGTTGCCTTCAACTTCCATAAACCAGCTAAGCATGTTTAACTACGAACGTCCAAAACACTTCATCCAATCCCAAAACCCATGTGGCTCCAGACTGCAGCCTCCTGGACCGGAAACCTCCAGCTACTCTAGCCAGACCAAACAGTCTTCTATTATAATCCAGCCCCGCCAGTGCAAAGAGCAAAGATTTTCTGCCTCCTCAACAGTGAGCTCTCACATCACTATGTCCTCCTCTGCTTTCCCTGGTTCTCCTCAGCAGCTTGCTGGCTCCAACCCAGGCCAAAGGGTTACAGCCACTTATAACCAGTCCCCAGCCAACTTCCTCAGCTCCATATTACCATCACAGCCTGATTACAATAGCAGTAACATCCCTTCCACTGTGGACTCCAAGTAAGTGAATTTTTAAAATATATATAGAGAGACAGACAGACAGACAGAACTGTGTATACCGTGAGCTTGTATCTGGGGGAGAAGGGGAGATAGGTTATGTACGTCATTCTTCACTATCTAAAAAGTCAATGTGACATCACAGTCTCATTCCATACTTCTCCTAGAACACCTTAAAACAGGGTACTGGCAATAAGTCATCTGACCCATTCTCCAGTGTCCAGGTTGAGCTGAACCCAAATCACCTATTACAAAACACAATTACTTACCTACTATTTTCCATCTTCAAAAAAAATATTTTTAACATACCCAGGAACAGTGAACTATTCCCCCACCTCTAAGTTACATTCCTCATGCTGTAAATTTAATTGCTCTGGTTCTGAGCTTAGCTGAGGTGAACACCTGTCTGCTCTTCTTCAGATAGGATTTCCTCTCACATAAGCAGAGGCTATTAAGTTTCTCCTCAGTCTTAGTCTTTTCTTCCTATCCATTTTCCCCTCTGATCCTGAACAACCACTTGGCTAAAAAGAAAATATGGGATTCAAACACTGAAGTATATGAATTTTCCCTATGATCAGAAGGAAGGACTGAATAGGTAAAGGCTCATGATCTTAAGGTTTCCTCTGGTAATTAAAACTACACTTTGTTCAAATTGGTTAGACCAACCTAAATACAGGGAAGAATACCTGAAGCCTTATGCAAGCATGTACTATTTCCACAGCCCTAAAACTGTCCTAGGAGAACCTGATATGAAGAAGGACAAAGTGGTTGTGCTTTTTTTAAAACATGAACTGAATACTTTGTGCTTATGCAAACTCTGGGCTATCAGTTTTCCTATTCCTTGGCTGGCTAGAACATCAGAGAATTAATCAGAGGCATCTGAAAAACTGTGTGATGGAATATATTTTGTTGGTTACAGACTTATCAACAGATTTGCTGAAATTCTTGCTAATTTCTCTCAGTTTTCTCTAGAGGCTAATTTTTCTAGAGATTCCTATTTTTGGTGACAACTCTGGAAACCTAGGTGAACTCACCAGAGCAATTCAACTTGCAAAGAAACCTTTTCAATATTTTTAAAAATAAAAATGAGGAAAGCCAAAAACATTCGTTAGAATCCTATAGATACTAGGTTGAACCATTTGAAATGGCTGATAGTTAAAAATTTTTGACTGACAAAAAAGGCATTCTCATAGGTTTGGCCTAATGATTTTAAAAGATGCCTTCAAGAGTTAAGAGCCCGCTCTTTCTCTTCTATCTCAAATTCCCATTATACCCATTATCACATATTGTAGATTTTTCTTACTTATATTTTACCCATATAATCTTTTTCCATCTAGCTTTCAATTATTTACAAATTTCTTGTATAAGCATGTTTAAATCTAAAATAACTCTTTCTCACTAAAATACTTTTCTTAGTAAAGGCTCTAATCCTATTCCAAATTCCTGCCCAGAAAAGAAAGCCACCAAATAAATACTAGTGAGCCTCAACCATGTACCTAGCTCTCTGCACAGAACTAAGAGAGGAAGGAAGGAAAAAACAGAGAGGATAAGAAATAAAGCACAGAAGGACCCCAAACCAGAGATCAAAGATCCAGCTTTAGCTGCTCCATTTTCAGCAACCATAGATAACTCTTTTAATCTTCCCACAGCCACTTGATACCAGTTCAGTGTCCAGCTGCACAGGTGGAAAGCTCTGGCGCTTTGAACATTTGTGCACAACTCCCTCATTTTTACGATGGGCTGAAGTTTGCCCTGTCTTCTATAATAATCCCTTGGATTCTGACCTAGAGAAGTCTGAAAGCTTTTTTTAGCTTTTCATCAGTAGAAAACCCTTAAGCAAATGTTTTATTCAGTTTATCAAACCACAGACTAGAAATTCAGGGGAACTCTTTAACTATTCCTTTCAAAAAGCTTGCTGTGTGACATTCCTCAAGTTTTCCTTACCTGCTCAGTGATTCAGTTTTCTGATCTGTAATAAAAGTAAGGATTTAGGTGATTAATGATAGGGGGAGAAAAAAAAACTATAAAGCATTGTGCAAGTATAATAGTAGTTTCTAATTATGAACAGATATCAAGTCCTAACACTTAAACCATCTAAACTGGTAATAATGCAGATATTCAGTAAATAAAAAGGTGACTGAGATTACATATATATCAGTGATTCTCAGGCTTGGTTTTGATAGTCCTTCAGGATTTCTCAGATATATTACATCATATTATGACTGTCTGACAAAAGAATTATTTAATGCTAATTCACTTTAACCAAACACATATGACTGTTTTTTTTTTTTAGCTGGAAAAACAAAAAAACAAATGGGCTATTCTAACTTCATACAGTTGGAGACATAGTAGATCTATAAAACCAAAGAAATTTTACCACTTTGGCCTGGGAATTCAATCTTAAAACAAAACAAAAACATCTCACTATTTATTTAAACACTTGGTTTGACTATTTGCTTCACTGAACAAATCAGATACAGACAATCCTGAATATCTGAAATACAAGGAGGGAAAATGTATATAATCAACTTTCAATACAGAGCATCTTGAACATAATGGAAAATATTCATTCACTGAACTGATAGTGAGTATTCCCTCACTATTTTGCAGGCTTTGTGTTAGTGGATACAAATAATACAACGGTGAGTAACAAAACATCTTTTTTTTCTTCAGTGTATTTACAATCTAGAGATTACTAACCAAGACCCCAAAGCCTGCAAAAATTAAAACTCTGGCTCCACTCAGAGGAAATGCATTTCCACTTAGCTTACAAGTTCTTTTAATGATGCTTGCGAATTTTTGAACAGGGGCATGTCAGAGAACAGACCAAGGCTGCCTCATCTGGGTATCTGGATTTATTATGATAATGGTAAAGTATTCATTGAGGGCAGTGGCCAGTTTTCCCACATTAAATAGATATAAGCTAGCACCTTCAGAGCCCTAAATAAATAAACTAGGTAAAATCTGAATAAACCCTGTGAAAAGTGTGAGCTACCTAACAGATCTAAAAATATAGGACTCCCTAAATACCACCCCTGTCCTCTATCAGAATCAGCAGGGGAACACCAGGAGGGGGCAAGGACATCTTGGAAGAAAATTTAGGGTTGGAATTTGAAATAAGGATTTAAACCAAACTCTTCAACTGCCAATCAAATTTGCTTTTTTTCCCCCCAAAACTCCTTTTTTTCTCAGTTTACATTTCTTTCTCCTTCCTCCTCTAATCATCCCTTTCTCTAAAAATCACTTATGCAATGTTGAAGAAACTGTTATTACTGTACAAGTCGTTATATAGTGCCATACTTGGATTGTCTAGAATATGAATAGGAAGTAGAAATTAAAATGTAAACTGTAGACGCCATTCAAAGCAAGAGAATATTCACTAAATACCAGTGGTTATGCTGATAAATGTTTAACAATCAGCTCTGGAGGAAAGAGCCATGGTTTGTGGTATTTACCAATTTCCCTGGTGTAGATACTCCCACCACCACCAATTTCAAACTTGCAGCATGAGATCACAGTGAGCTGGGAAGAGACACTAAAAATCAGTTCTCTTGAGCCCGTATGAGTCAGCTCCAGCACATCGCTGCTTACTATCCACCCATAAATCAAACTAAGGAAATTCAGTTGGAATATTGGAAGAACTCTCAAGCTGCCAGTAACTAGGCTTACTCTCACTTCTTTAGGGAAGATCTTCAAGGAAGGACATTCTCCTTATGTCTAATCTAAATTGCTCCTCCTGCTACTTAATTTTCATTTGCCAAGATGAAAAGAAACAAAAACAAAAACAAAAAACAGCTAGTAACCATTCTTATAAAATCCTTCTTGACTGTTATTAGGGCAATTGGTGTTTTAATAACACCAGCAGTACTAAATGGTAAATTCAACCTACCTAAACGTGACTGACAAAATGATGCCAATTCTATTTTACATACCACACCTTACTTTAAAGATCTTCTTTTTAAGAAATCTTTTTTTCTTTTTAAAGCTATCAACAACCCTCAGTTGGCCAACCTGTAAATGCTAAGCCATCCCAAAATGCAAATGCTAAGCCCACACCAAGGACTCCTGACCATGAAATACAAGGATCAAAAGAAGCTCTGATTCAAGATTTGGAGAGAAAGCTAAAATGCAAGGACAACCTTCTTCATAATGGAAACCAAGTGAGCAAGATGTCTATTTTGTATTAAAAAAAAAAAAAGCCAATAAAACTATAAAATCTAATCTCAATAAGAATGTTGTTTCTGTCTCACAGATCTATGTCCATATAATCAGCAAGGGAGAGGAGTATCTAAAAAAAGGGAATATTTGGATCCTATTCTGTATTTCTCTGCATGAAATCCCCTCTAGGAGTTCAGTAGTAAAAGAATGAAGCAAATGAAAAAAAAAAAAAAAAAACCCAATCTGAATGATTCAATTTTGTTTTAAGCATTACCATAAAAATATGTCTGATGACCAAATAACTAATGGGAAATGCTGTCAACCTGACTTCTCCATGTACTTTGGTATATATTATTGATGGAAAAATAGCTATAATTCTTATTATACACGTTGTATTAGTCACTGATCTCTGAAAGAGTACTACTATATGCCTTTAATCCAAATACACCTAACATACGAGTTGCACTACTCTTAACCAGAAATTAGTAAATCAAATATAGTGCTCACTCAATATAAGTTATTTCTGAATCTAAGGACATACTGTACTATATTCAAAGACAGAGCCAACAGGTACATGCAGAACAAGGAGGAAGACAAAGAATTTCCCTTTATTGGGGAGAGAGAGCCTTATTTAAGGGTGATTATGCTTGCCTTTACTAGGAGAAGAAAGAAAACAGAGATGAATATTACAGATGAGGGAAGTGGCACTAGAACGAAAGGAAAATGCTTTGAATGAAAGAAAATGTTTTTTTATAAACATAGTATCTATCATTCAATAGGCATAACTATACTTCTTTGGTATAATTCTTGGTAGTTTTAAGGTAAAGCTATACAAATAACTTTTATTAAATCTCATTACTATCTCCTTTATGATTTATTTCTTTAAAGCGGCTAACATATGAGGAGAAGATGGCTCGCAGATTACTAGGACCACAGAATGCAGCTGCTGTGTTTCAAGCTCAAAATGACAGTGAGGCACAAGATCCAGCACAGGTAAATTAAAATAATCTTTATCTAACTGGAGCACTTTTCTTTTGTGTGATTTTTAAATATCTGCTTTTCTAAATGCTTATAAATAGCATTTGAAGCAAAAGTCAATTACTTCCATACTCCATTACATATAAAAAGTAGAGGCCATGATGGGTTGAATATATACACAAAAATTTTTAATTTTACCCCATTTTCTGGTGGTTCTAGTATCTGCATATGAAATGTTATAAAGTCAAAACACCAGAAGACTAATGGTGTCACTTTTCATCTGGACATTTAGGGGTCAGTTAAACCGAGGACTCTCCCTACAATGTCTACATGGACAGAAAATTTATGAGTTGTAAATCTTTCACAGGACAAAAGTTAAAACTCTAAACCAAAGTAATTATAACCTTTTCTCATAAGCTGTTTATCATTTCAATGTTTTAAAATAAACTCATGTACTAATGAAACATCCAATTTCTTCTGTCATGTGCCTGTATCTTAAAATGATTCTTATTAAAAACAAAACAAAATAAACAACAAAAACCTTATGAGTAATGGCTCCAGGATTAACAACAGCATCCTTTCCAAGGGATTAACTTTATCCAGAACATAAAGTGAATATCCCACAGGCGTGTTCCTGATCAACTTCATTTTAACAAGTTAACCTCAAAGAGAAGTGTACAGCTGGAGAGGCAAAATGAACTGTTATTGCTCTTCTATCTTCCTTCTGTAGTTACCTCTCATTCCTTCCTAAAAACTCCACAAGAAACTGGAAGCCAAACCGAGCTTTCAAGAATTCCAACCTTCTACAGTATAGGAAGATGAAAATAAAACTTTTGTTTCTGTTAAATGTGACTAGATCTACTGAAAAGGATAGAGCAGGGTCTAGCACAGCAAGTAACTAGAACCTGAGAACAGAACTTAAATCTCTTTCGGCTACTGAGGAGTTCACACACTCATTTATTCAACTAATTTATATGAAGTACCTACTGTGTGTTGGGCTCTGGAGTTGGTACAGGAGATTACAGCAAGAATAAGACACAAATATATCTCTATTAGAAGAAATAACCCAAAGTAACATTAGATTGATGATGGTTTATGTTATAAATTCACAGTGTATGATTTCAAGGTCAAGGGTGTATTGTTTTTCTCATTCATTCTTTAAAAACTTTAAAATGAAGGTGAAGGTACCAAGAAAAGAGATAGCAGCAAAACATATTATGAAATCAGAAAAGAAAAATCTTATGTTTTTTGGTACACTTCAAACAGTCTACTTAAATAATACAAAATGTCATCAAATTACATATAACTGAAATATCACACCTATGAATATGAATACATACGTGTTCAAACCACTACAGGAAAAGGTCAAAAACTTAATTTAGATATTATGAGTTTAAGTGGATTATTCTTATTTTTTACCAAAAAATTCACTGATCTTTTGACATTTGGCTTAGAGAAACTCAAAGCCCAGCCAAAAATTATTACAGAGTTGTAAGAATTTTGTTTTAGAATGACAAAATACATTAAAGTTCATCCCAAAATAAATTATTTGTACTGATCTGCTATGTTGTTTTTCATATATTTGGGTAAGGACTATATTTTCTACTTCTTTGTATCTCTCACTATACCAAGCACAATGAAATATACGGAATAGGCACTAAATATTTAATCAGTTAATTCTATTATAAATTCATCAATTCCTGATTTTATCCTCAAATATGAATAATTTTCTGGTGCTCAGATGTAAATTCTAAAAGATAACTGCTTAAATTAAATACACCCTTATTAGGCAGGAAGTAAGTAATGTTGTTTTTCAAAGGCTTTTCATAACTCTACACATAGCTTCCACAGTGTCCATCAGGATTTTGTACCATGAGCTAAAAAGAAAAGTATTTTCCAGTCTAATATGTGTTTACTGCTGTTGGTGCCACTTATGAGCAGTAGGCATAATACCCTGTATCTACTGCCAACACAAATGACTTCATGACTATTCCTGTTTTACCAAAGGACAATCTGTACTATGTGCTCCCATTTCAAATACACCAGGGGGACTCCTCATCCTTTGTCATAAAATCGTCATCTAAAAAACGAACCACCACCAATTCAAAGTCTAGTTAATTTTCATAAATCGTATCTATTGAATAGTCTTAATTCTGGGGATTTCTTGCTAGAGCATTAGAAGGTTAGTGTACTATATTTTAAATGCTTAACAGCTAAATATATAGAACTATCCATGACAGTACAAATACAGCCACAACAGAAATGTTCTTTTCAACTACGACTACTAAATTCTGCTTCATTTCAAGCTAACAACAGCATGTTAACATTATCACTTTGTTTTAACTTCAAGCAGCACAATTCAGAACATGCACGACTGCAACTTCCTACATCACAAGTAAGGTAAAAAAAATTTTTTTTTAATTTTAAAGAAATATACATTTTGCTACCTAAAATGTTTGCAGCTTTAAAAAAATATAATATTTACAAAGCCCTCAAGCTTCTTACATACTTCTTATACAAAGCAATGTGACCAGAGGGGATAACAGGTTGGAAGGGATAAATCAGGAGTTTGGGATTAACAGATACACGCTACTATGTGTAAAATAGATAAACAACAAGGACCTACCATATAGCACAGGGAACTATTTTCAATGTCTTATAATAACCTATAATGGAAAAGAATCTGAAGAATCTACATATATTTAATATATATGTTATATATATATAACTGAATCACTTTATTGTACACCTGAAGCTAACACAACATTGTAAATTAACTATACTGCAATAAAAAAATATGGTTACAAAAAAAGAAAATAATGTTTATACTGCTTTAGAACCAATTGAAAAAAAACAATGTGAATTTTCTAATGTCAAAGATGACAATAAAAATTTTTATCTGTTAATTATCACAACTATCTCAGAGGAAACTGTTTTTAATGTTTTGGTGAAATAAGCCAGGACCATGTTTCCATGCTAAACAACTTTTTCATAACAATGGAAACCTGATTCTAATTATACAATCTTTGCATGTGACTAGAATTGTCCATGGGGTACTCTGCATTTTAATAGATCAGTTTCTTCATCAATTCATGGCACTGAAAAAAGAAACAAAGATGTATAATTTGTATCAGGTGTTTCTAAATTGCTACCACTTCTAATAGTCATCAAATATGCCACAGCTAAATACAGCTCTGCAGCCTCTCTCCATTGTTACTACACTATCAGATCAAACAGCATAGACTTTAGGGTTTCAAATTTGATGGCTAAACTATATTTGCATGAAAGGAAGAGCAATGACGACTCTTCTGCATAGTGATTATTAAAATATTTTTGTAGAAGTAGATCATCTTCAAGGGGAGATGTGAATGATCAGGATGCAATCCAGGAGAAATTTTACCCGCCTCGTTTCATTCAAGTGCCAGAGAACATGTCAATTGAAGAAGGAAGATTCTGCAGAATGGACTTCAAAGTAAGAGAAAAGTGGAGAAAAATTAACAATGGGATACTAAGTTTTGAAAAATGTCCTCCTCCTCTTCATAGCTTTCTACACAGCTTGACAAGAAATATGTATAATAGATAAGAACACAAACTCTGGAGCTAAGTTTACTTGGGTTAGAATCCTGGCCCTGCCACTTTACAGCTGTGTAACCTGAGACAAGTCACTTAACAACTTTATGCTTTTGTTTCTCTGGGAATAACAAATATATCTACCTCATAAAGCTGTGTGAGGATTAACTAAGTAAACAGGTATAAGGTACTCAAAATAGTGCCTACCACCTAATACTCTATATAAATGAAGCTTTCATAGCAATAGGATTTCTAAAGTAGAATGCCTCTTTAAAGAAATTCAAGTCACCCTGCTCTCTCTTGGCCTAGAAGAATTCTTCAGGCTAAAATAACTTATTAGAAAGGCCTACATTTTTATTATCCTCATTTTGGAGAACTTTTTCTTATAAATGTTTTTTCAGATTCCTTATGAATGAAAGTCAGTGTATGGATTTAATTGTCAAGACTTACGAAAACACTTAACAAAATGCCATTTATACACCAGAACTACAGCTCAAGAACACTCAGTTTTGGAAAGGTTATTTGGAAAGGTTATCAGCAAGTCTCATATATATGGGCCTCTGGGACTTCATTCACACTTGCCATTAGCCAGAAAAGCCATATGACTTCCATATTCCTTGTGGAGACCAATATAAGATAACTTAACGTCCTTAATATAGTAATTAAGAGATCTTTAGGAGCCTGAGGTTGTTTATAAAAGAGCTAGATGTGTTTTCAGATAGTATGAAAATACTGTATTAATTTCAAGTGTTATAGTTTTTACTATTTTGTTAAAAATTATTGAAAGAAAATATCTTTTAAGCTCTTGTTTTGCATTTTCAATCACAAACCCACTCAGATACTGAACTGTTAAAATTCATAAATGGACAAATGGGTCCCAGTGATCTATAATTTAAAATTCTATCTCCTTGTGTTTTCATTTCTAGGTTAGTGGACTACCAGCTCCTGATGTGTCATGGTATCTAAATGGACAACCAGTTCAATCAGATGATTTTCACAAAATGATAGTGTCTGAAAAGGGTTTTCATTCACTCATCTTCGAAGTGGTCAGAGCTTCAGATGCAGGGGCTTATACATGTGTTGCCAAGAACAGAGCAGGAGAAGCCACCTTTACTGTGCAGCTGGACGTCCTGGGTAAGCTTTCAAAGAGATCCTACAGAGCTCCTTAAAATTTTGTAGAATCAAATAAGAAAGTGTTAAAAAAGAAAAACCCCAAGGACTTTCTATTTAAGGTTAATGTCTATACTATACAACCCAGTAGAACACGAATTTTTATGTAAAAGCCACGGTGGGCAGGGGTTAGTGCTCTTGAGCGAAACTCAGTGAAACTAGAATGACAGATCTACCACTAAAGCTTTTCTGGAAGAGAAATAAAGGTAAAATTTCAGACAGACCAAAGAAGGTAGTATATATTCTAGATACATTTCTAGATGTACAGTAGATGTACAGTATTTGTAGATATGATTAAAGGGTCTTAATATGAAAATTTTTAGTCTAATCATTTATCTGGTCTACAGTCTAAAATAATCAATCTGACTCACATTTTCACAGAATTGCTATAATCACACATAGTTTAAAACTGAAGGGTAAATGTCAACTTTTAGCCTTAGACTATGCACTGTTTACCAGGAAACTAGTCTCTATGACAACAAAAACATGCTTACTTGCTTTAGAAAACAAGTATGGTAAAACTCATATCTCAAATTTGTCTTTAGTAGGGCAGTTCTCATAAAACTAATGTCCTGTCTTAAAATATTACAATTCAAGTGCTCTAAATATATCACATTTGCAATGACTTAAGCCACAATATACTGCATAAGCGATATTTTGCTATAATTCACTGCTTATTATATAAAAACTTAATCAAGTTCAAGGATGGGCAATCTTGAGTTTGTATTCTACCCAGATGAATGAAAAATCTTTAAGATTATTCTATGATATAATAAGGGCCCTCAGACTAAGGGAAAAACTAGTGATCTGGGAATTTATACACACACACACACACACAAAATCCAAGTGATTAAGCTTACAGCAAATCCTTTCTGTGCCAATAGCTCCAAAAATACTATAATGTTAGAGCTGAAAAAGACTTTAACAGGCATCCGTCCAATCTCCTCCTTACTCCTTCAGAAAAGTTAGGGTTATAGTATTATAGTATCAGTTCCTCTTTTCCCTCAGGTATTTGAAGAAAACTAAAGACATAATTATTATTGGCATTTGTATATTATTTTACAGTTTACAAAGTGCGTCTTCATTCATTATCGCAATTGATCCTCACAATAATTTTGTGCTTTGGTGGGCAGAGCAGTAACTATTTCTTGGGTATCATTTTACAACAGATAAAATTTAGCCTCAGAGAAACTAAACAAAATTTTCCCCAATGTGGCATGACTGGTGGGGCAAACAGAATTCAAACCCAAGTTGCTGGTACTCTTTCCACCACTCATGCTGCCTCTCTATAGCTGAGATGATCTCAACTTGACTTAAATTCTTCCAATGAAACATGATTATAAATTCAACGCATCATTACATTACTGTTTTAGAACTATAAATAGTATACAATACACAACAGTATTGCATATTATTTTAACTACAGCTGAAACATAAAGCTTCCAATCCTGTCGTTAGTACTTTTTTAAACTTTTATATCAGCATACAAAATTCATAATACTTTGGTTTGACTTAATATTGTTTATAATATTTCAAATACATGATTTTTTTATTAATATGTAGCAAAAGAACATAGAAGAGCACCAATGTTCATCTACAAACCACAGAGTAAAAAAGTTTTTGAGGGAGACTCAGTGAAGCTAGAATGCCAAATCTCAGCTATACCACCACCTAAGCTTTTCTGGAAAAGAAATAATGAAATGGTACAATTCAACACTGATCGAATAAGGTAGGATAAGTATTTCTAGACTTAACTATACTGTACTTGGGTGAATCCAGTTATACTTTGAAATGTATTATAAATGGCATGCATCTGTGACCTCAATTTGTCTAATTTTAAAAACATATAGATGAAACTAACACAATATTGTAAATCAACTATACTTCAACTTTTAAAATATATATATATAGAAATATAATAAGCCTCATTAAGCCAGATCCCACTAATCAGAAATTTAAGGGATAAAGTAGGCTAGGATTTACCTTTTTACTAACAATAAAAGAAGATGGCTCAAGGAAATATGATACAAACAAGACTGGGGGGGGATGTTTAATTCAAAAAAACCCATAGCTATTTGGCAATGACTAGCTACAGACTCAGAATTTCCAAATGCTTTTTTTCTTCCTATTAGTCTGACTCTGTAGGTCACAGGCATCATAAATAAATTCTCACAGGAAAACTAATTCCTTTACTTTCAATTTTTGTTTCTTTCCAGTTTATATCATGATAACTCTGGAAGAGTTACTTTACTGATAAAAGATGTAAACAAGAAAGACGCTGGGTGGTATACTGTGTCTGCAGTTAATGAAGCTGGAGTGACCACATGTAACACGAGATTAGATGTTACAGGTATCTCACGCTGTTATACAGTGCTATGTCAAGTGTTATAAAGAACTTAACTGGAAAGATTTAATAAGAAACATAAATTCAAGCATAGCATAAATTCTGAAGGATTCTCCCCATACATAATCAGTTTTGATTTTTTTTTCTCTCCCTGTCCGATAATGACTACCTAGTGCAACCCATTTGTTTAGGACAAGTTTTCTAAATTAACGTTTATTTGATCCATTTCAGCCCGTCCAAACCAAACTCCTCCAGCTCCTAAGCAGTTACGTGTCCGACCAACTTTCAGCAAATATTTAGCACTTAACGGGAAAGGTTTGGATGTGAAACAAGCTTTTAACCCTGAAGGAGAGTTTCAGCGTCTGGCAGCTCAATCTGGACTCTATGAAAGTGAAGAACTTTAATAACTCTACCAACATTGGAAAACACAACAACTACACTATTAGCAATATATTCAATTAAATGTTTGAAATAAATCCATAGCTGTATTAACAGATTATGGTTTTAATTAGGTAATACAACTAATATATATTTATAATGCGTTTATCCTTTGACTCTTGCACATTCTGTTTACCTCTCTGGTTTGTGAAGCCTACAGAAAATCTGGGTTTGTAATTGTAGATGAAGATCTTAAAAAATGTGGGATTTTAATATTTAAGTCATACACATTTTACAACTACAGTTTAGAAATGAATATCAACGTTTTAAACACATCTAGTGAGTAATAAGATTTACTGGTACTGCTTTCTAAATACTGTTTTACCCGTTTTCTCTGATAGGAATACTAACATGGTATAGATTATCTGAGTGTTCCTTAGTTTTATGTCAAAAGAGAATAAAATTTCAAATATTTAAAACAGACTGTCTTATCTTCACAAAAGTCTAGATCTTTAAGATAAAACTGCTGGTTTGTACCTATTAAGCGACACACAGCAAAACCTATGAATAACAAGTTCCAAGAGACCAACAATATTATACTCTAGAACAGCCTGTCTTGGTGAAGCTCACTTACAGCTAATTTCTCCAGAGAGGGAACTAGACTTTTTACGGTTTGCACTTCGAAGGCAACCAGAATAACTTAAACCATGACAGAATCTCTCCTGAAATTGTGATTTTGTTTTAACCAAATAGGTTTCTAATGCTTTAAGATCTTTGAGTCTACTGAGCTCAATGGATTAAGAATAGACTGCAGAGTCATCTACCTAATTCTTATATTTAATGTAAATTTGAATACCTGTATTTTGGGCTTTTTTCCTGAACATTTCTAGTTCAGATAACCTACTACTTTAGAAAACAATTTTGCCAGCCTCTGAGAGTCCAAGTACAGGAAAGGGCAAATCCTTGTATTAAACTATTCTTAAGCTAGGCCAGTAGCCCTTTCTTCTCAGGTCTCATCTCCACTGGCTGCTGGCCTTTCGCTACACCTCTCCTATTCGTTTTATCATTGGTAGTCTTTGACCCTCGCTGCTATGTGGCCTAGTTTTCCTTTTTACCTGACATGAAACAGCATTTATCAACATCACCCTACATCTCTTTCGGAGAAATAACAAAAGTGGCTTTATTTTTTACTTTCAAAACAGCTTGAAGGGCTTCTTAGCTGGCTACCCTGGGGCTTTCCACTGAATTCCTTTTTCATTTTCCTTTTTACCAACCGAAGAATCCCTGCCCCCCTCCGCCCCTCATATTCTGGCAGGCTTATGGATGCCTTAATTTACAACCAAATTTGGCCTTTTCTATAGCTGTTTACAAACCTTCTCACTTTTGCAAAGCTGCTGGGTCAGATGTGAGTCTGGGCTCCCAAAGACTACTGTTTAGGGCTACGCTTTTACATTATCACCGCAGAACTTTTTTTTTTTTTTAATCTATTTCAACGTTCTCTTAAGCCATATTGGGTGGAAAGAGGGGTGGAAGCTATTTCCAGCCAACAGCTCTCGATTACTAATAATCAGTATCTGCAAGCTGCAGCGGCGGAGTGGGGTCTTGGTTACAAATTCGGGCTTCGGCGTCGAGCAAACCTTGCCCCAACGGGCCTTTGGTAAGTAATTTATTCTCCTCAGTCTCTTCAGGTCTAAAACGAGGACAAAACACATACCTTTCAGGAAAGGGCGGTGTGAAGACTAAACAAGCCAAAAGATGTTAAAAGTCAAGAATGGGTGGCCCATTATAATTAATTACTACGATTTTTATGATTAACCCCAGGCCTAAAGCCAGGTTTGCCCTAGAAGTCGGTCCTCCGCAGGAGACAAACGCCACCACGCTCAGGCCCGCCTCACGCAAAGCCTTTCCGTAAAGGCCTCGGTGCGCAGGCGCGCTGGCATCTTCTAGCGCCGCTTGTTTCCCGTCTTGGAGGCTGGGGCTCGCGCAGACGCATGAGCTAGGCGCGCACCGTGTGAGTATCGCGCAGGCGCCGCCAGCCTGGGGAGGCGGAACGGGCGTTGTCGTCCAAGTTTGCCATGGCTGAGGCGTCCCGGTGGCACCTAGGCGGTGAGGGGTTCCTCTAGGGAGTGGGTGGGGCAGAGCAGAATGGGCAATTGCAAATATCCTGCAAGGAAGTCTGTAGCCCCACGTGTATTCACGTGAGAGATGACCTCCAGAACGGTTAGCCGTCGCCGCCTCCCCTTGAGAAGCGGAGAGAGACTGTGGACCCATTTCACAGGAAAAGTGAAGCCCTGAGGGAACATCTCGCCCCTTGCCGGAAGCTGGAGCTGGGCGCTGCCACATGCTGTATAGTGGCCTTCTCTAGGCCGGCCTTAGAAGGCCTTTGTTGATCTAGGGAGTAGTGGCCTTGGCAGAACCCCAGGCTGAGTCCTTTTACCCCCTCCAGCAGGAGCCAGCCATCCCAAGAAGCAGAGTTAACAGGAGGAGAAAACGATTAGGGACAGAGGAGGGGGTTTTGTTTGCTTTGTATTTTGCTTTTTCAGTTTAAAACAAGACTGGTGAGGAAACATCTGGGTTATAAAATTCATTATATACGGTCATAAAATGATTGCCCACTATCACCACGGGAAAATGTTAGTAATTAGTCCTTCTTCATAAAAGTGAGAGTAAAAACATAACCAGAAGCCATTGGAGCTTTCCTTCACACAGTGTAAGCAGCTAAAAGCGCCTGTGTTTTTCCATCCCTATTAGTTATATATATTATAAATTAAGGAAAATTTTTGTTTTATATCTCACAGGAACTCCAAAACATAAGCTGCATTACAGAAGGGAAGTAGAAATGAGAACCACACTTCAGGAGTCCTTACTCTACCTTATTTTTTTAATAAACTTATGTATATGTAAGTACACAGATGTAGATGAAGACACTGTTTGAACTAAGAAGTTATGTGCAGATGAAAAACAAAACATATGGATTTTATAAAACCATAGGCTTTCAGACTACTGAAACCTCTTAAAAAATAGTGACACATTTTAAACATCTTAAATTCATTTAGGTTGACATTATTTCCAGTTCTTAAGGGGCACAACTTTAGGTCACAGAAGTAATAAAAAGCTTTCATAGTCAACACTGATTGAATTAATTATTCCTTTCTGTTGGCAGTTCTGTCTTGAATATAGTTATTCCCTTGAGTTGCCAATTCTTGATTTCTTTTAGAGCGATACAGATACATTAGCTTTGCTCTAGTTTCATAGGTCAAACTACAAATGAGGCCTAAGAAGTTAGTCTTGATGTCTGCTTTGTTCTTTTCCCTGGCCTGTTGCAGAGTTAATAGTAAAATATGCTAGTTCTGAGTCACAGAAGATATGAATCAATGCAGATCTTTAGGGAGAACCAAGAAAACATCTCAACCTACATTCCTCCTATCTGTGGGTCAATATCATTGACTTAATCAGTATTAAAGAGCATTTTGTCTTTACAGCACCCAACATATAGTAGATGCAAGCTCACTGACTGGACTTATGTTGGTACAGCCTACATAGTGGCAATTATATATCGGTTAACTAATTAATTGGTATTGTAGGGGTGAGCTTGAGTCAGAGCTGGATTAAAAAGACAGCTTTAGCCAATCTTATAAATTAAGATATTTTAGATTGCTTTTTAACTGCTTATTACAAACCATTTGGGGAGTGGAAAAATATTTAAAGATTACTCATAATCCCATTATTCAGGGATTTTTTTAAAAAAACACCTTTTCATAACTAGGAAAAATTGGAAACAAATCTCCAACAGGATTTGTTTAATTTTCGGTATATACAGTGAAATAATATGCAACGTTAAAGAACGGCATAGGCTCATGTGTCCCATGGAATGATGTTGAAGATATATTATTTCTAAAAATAAAGGCCTTCTAGCAAAAAAAAAAAAAAAAGACATATGTAGTATATACCCTGCTCTAAAATGCACCCACCCACCCTTAGGAAGAGTGAGAAAGAATACTAGTTAATGTTCTTCTCAATCTTATCATGTGCCAAAACATAGTTTTAAATGTTCCACATGAATTATCTCACTTACTTCTCATAACAAAACTATGAGGTAGGAGATATTATCCCTATGGTGGTACTCAAACCATTATCTGTTTAATTTTAAAGTTCATAGCCTAAACTACTCACTATATTATGTTGCCTACTCTCAATATTGGGAAAAAAAACCCATCTTGCAGAATAGTATGTATAATGTGATCTCAGTTTTATAAAAATAAAGTTATTTTCTCTGTGAGTGTGTATGCATTTAGAAAAATCTGAAGAATATATGCCAAACCTAATTCTAGCAGTGGGATTACAGGAAACTTCTTCCTGTTTTGTATATTTCTATTTTCGTTTTTTTTTTATTATTGCTCTTATAATTAGAAAAATAAAATTGAATTTTCAAAACAAAATTGAGAACAAATTACAAGTACATTTTTAATCCTGATAAAAATTGTGTTTTTAAATGTAAATTTTTAAACAAAAAATTCTTCTCCTTAGTGACTTTTGGGATGGTAAACCCACATATGTATTACTTAAACAAAGTTATGTCATCTCTATTTTTGGACACGTCTGTGCATGGTGAAGAAAGAATCAACTTTAAGTCTATTCGCAGCATAACTGACTTTTGGAAGGTAAGATGTCATGTGACTGTGGATGAAGTAGCTTTAGGCATTGCATAAACAATCCCTTGGCACACATAGTAGGCACTTGATACATATTTATTGAAGGAATGAATAAAAATGTCATTTCTTTAAACTATTAGAATCAATCAACCACTAAGTGTTTATTTCGAACCTGTGTTCTCAGTGTGATAGAGTTCTTATAACTTTAAAACAGTGATATTTGTCTTTTTAACATTATTGTTGCATTTGGGAAATAGATTTATGCGGGAGTTACGATCCAAAGTCAGTCTAAAATTGTATACAGTGAAAATTACCATTAAAAATTCCTTAAATTGGGCTTCCCTGGTGGCTCAGTGGTTGAGAGTACGCCTGCCGATGTAGGGGACACAGGTTCGTGCCCCGATCCGGGAAGTTCCCACATGCCATGGAGCGGCTAGGCCTGTGAGCCATGGCCGCTGAGCCTGTGCATCCAGAGCCTGTGCGCCACAACGGGAGAGGCTACAACAGTGAGAGGCCGCGTACCGCAAAAAAAAAAAAAAAAAAAAAATTCCTTAAATTGCCCATAAATTAAAATATATGTGATTTTGGTATACAGGCCTATACTCTTGTGTGTGTGTTACAGTAATGTACAGTATATAATAAAGAGTACATTTACAAAATATAATTTTATAGTGTTTTTAATTGCATAAGAGTATCATTCCTTTAGCATTAGAACAGACTTGTTTTTTCTGTTACACTTAACTTAGCAAGATGTTCACATTATGAGGAAAGAACAATTAAGGGAACAGCAGTTTCAGGTATCCCATGTCACAAACATTGGGACATACAAGGAAGAGGTAGGGAAGGCTTTCCAGAGGTGATCACAATTCAGTTGAGTTGTTTTTTTTTTTTTTTTTTTTTTTGCGGTACGCGGGCCTTTCACTGTTGTGGCCTCTCCCGTTGCGGAGCACAGGCTCCGGACGCGCAGGCTCAGTGGCCATGGGTCACGGGCCCAGCCGCTCCGCGGCATGTGGGGTCTTCCCGGACCGGGGCACGAACCCGTGTCCCCTGCATCGGCAGGCAGACTCTCAACCATTGCGCCACCAGGGAAGCCCTGAGTTTTAAAGGATGAGTAACAGACCATCCTAGGAAGAAAAAACGATATGTACTATAAGTAATTCATCATGTGGAGCTATGTTTGGCATTATAGGCATATAGGAGATGAGGTGGAAAAGACCAAACTATGAATTGAACAGAGGTCTAATCATGAATGCCATGCTAGGAATTTGAAACTTATCAAGGAGACAATGTCATTTCCTGAGAGTGAGAGAAGTGTGAGATAAGGCAAATGATTAGAAGTCATTGGTTTAGGCCAAGTGAAATATGAAAGAATGATAGGAAATTTTCCCTGAGACAAGAAGTGGAGCCCGACTGCTTCTTTTTTACTGTGCTGTCTTGAGGTATGTACGTGGCCAATGGCAAATAAGACAAAGGCAGGAAAGAAAAAAATGAACCCTAGGCTTAGGATCTCTTAGAAGGAGCACATAGTGACAGAGACAGAAGCAGTCACCACCGCCAGAGTTGGAGAGGAAAGGGGGGACACAGATAACTTTGAGGTGAAGTCATGAGTTGTGGCTATGACCAGTCCTGATATTCATGTATTGTGGGAGAGTTTTCAGTATACCCCTCAGAGAAGGAGGGTTATGGAACTAAATGAGTTAATACCCGTAAAGTGCTTAGAGCAGTACACAGTAAGTACTCAGGAAATGTTAACCATTTTCGTTATCATCATCAACATCATCATTTACCATTACCATTATTAATGGTGGCTTGGCTAAAATCACTGATTTTTATATTCTTATGGATAACATTATGAATGTAGATTCTGTTATACACTTGACATGAAATATTTTTCCCATAACATTTATTTTTCTATATGAAGTTTATGGAAGGACCCCTTTTGGAAGGCCTGTACTGGGACTCATGGTACAATAACAAGAATTTGTATGACTTAAAGAACAGCAGTCGCATCTACTATGAGAACATACTTTTAGGAGTCCCCAGAGTCCGTCAACTAAAAGTCCGCAACAACACGTGCAAGGTCCATTCATCCTTTCAGTCCTTGATGAATGAATGTTATGACAAATACACTTCTGAAAATGAAGATCTGTCTGATTTTGGCCTTAAATATGATACTGAGTAAGTAGTATAAAATTACATGTAACTTTTTCTAGCAGTTACCATTGTATCTTCAAACAATTGTGAAAACATATTTATTTTCCAAATAATACCAACAGGGGCCTGGCAGGTAAGGAGACTGTTTCAGTAATAGTATCAAAGGAAGACTCCAAGATGCAATGTTTAGAAAAGGAAGAGTAAACCTGGTTTTTTTTTTTTTGTTTGTTTGTTTTTTTTTTGCGGTACGCGGGCCTCTCACTGTTGTGGCCTCTCCCGTTGCGGAGCACAGGCTCCGGACGCGCAGGCTCAGTGGCCATGGGTCACGGGCCCAGCCGCTCCGCGGCATGTGGGATCTTCCCGGACCGGGGCACAAACCTGTGTCCCCTACATCGGCAGGCAGACTCTCAACTACTGCACCACCAGGGAAGTCCACAACCTGTTATTTTTTTTGTTTACCAAAGGATGTGAAGTGTTTTTTTTCCAACTGTGGTAAATGAAGTGCTAAGTCATATTGGACACAGGGCAAAGCGCCCATTTTTGCTTTTACAAAACTCAATCAGCTTTTCTGGCTCTGGCAAGATGCCCTCAAACACATTCCAAATGCTTCTTGGGATCCCTAGGGAGTGTCTTTGGCGTACTCTGTTGCTTTCTTACTCTGGCTTACTTCAGTGATATCTTCTATTGTTGCCAATGTTGGAAAGGGGCAGTTATATTTTACAGACACTGCATCTGATGATACCCGCCAAAGATCTTATGGCCTTTGTTCTCCAAAGTGGCTGAGGCTAATGCTAGTATAGACTCACGTCTACACTTTATATTGAAAATGTAAAAGCCCAAAGCCACTGACACTACCTCCCCTTAACACAGAAGCTGCTGGTATCATTGCTTTTAAGGTCATATGAAAATCATAGAGGCAAAAAATATATCTTTTTAAAAATTTGATATTTATCAGTGATGAAATATTTACAAAGTCCACCCTTTCCTACTCATAATTCCCACTCCAGAAGCAGCCACTTTTAGTTGTTTCTTCTTGTATATACTTCCTATTTCTGAATAATATGCTTATACTATTACTTGATTTTATAGTTTTATATATCTATTGTCTCTGTCATGGAAAGTGTCTGTCATATATCCCTCTTATGCCACTCCCTCCACATACACACTTCCTGTTCCTCTTAGCCTGTAGTTATACTGTAATTTTTGTTAATCATTAGTCGATGTTTATTTTATAAATATGAACAGTGATTACATTTCCTTTCTTGAACAACTACCTCTCTACCCCTAGGATTGATCATTGCTTTGTGGGTTTTGTTGACTTATTTTTTCTTTCTATGAGTTTTGGGTGTTCTTGAGGGCAACAAAGTGATTGTATAATTCTTATAAACCTAATAAATTCATAAGTATGGTGACACATTCTCTTAAATATTATACTATTATAACAGTACTACACACTATTTCCCTTTCATGAAAAATTACAAGATAAGTCAACTATTAATTACACATTTAAATTTGATCTCAAGACTAATCTGTTAAGTATTCTAATATTCCAAATTTTCATAACAACTACAAATAATTTAAATACCAAAATTAACATTATGGATTTAGAATTTTAATACGTGTCATTTCCTGACAAACAAAATAAGAATCAATTTGTGCTTGTTTTTCTTTCTAAAATGTAACGTTCATTAATTAAAACCAGTATAAAAAATTGGAAGTAGGAGAGGGTTGGTGTAATAAATGTTCTTGTTTCAGTTTAACAATCATATGGAAAATGCTCAAACATACAACTATGGAATTTTCATTAAAAATGAGTATTTTATCTTAGTGTTGTCACTTTTCTCTTCTCTGCTGAAAACAAACATGGTGTTACTAACAGAAAAACAAGTTTAAGCAGAGCATCTTTGGATAATTGTTCAGATCTGTTTTAGGAGACTGAATAGAGACTAAAATGAAGAATCAAAGATTTACTTTTTGATATTGCATAACTAAGTTAAAAGTAGAAAGAATGGAAACAAAATTTAGTTATACAGATTTTACTTTGTGTACTTTCATTAAAATAAGATACCTATATAACAATATAGACATTGTAACAAAGTTTTTATTTATTGGGCATTTATAAATGGTATATGATCGTTAAAACACAGACTGTGAAGCATCCTTTTCCCCATACTGAGACAGATATTTCTGAATCAAAACCCTGGATATTTTTGTCCTACTCAAAGACTAGAGATCTCGTCAGATAACAGAGACAACATGTTAAAGAAAAAATCCGTCATTATTTTCTAGATTTCAAGTTCCCTGAAGCAACAGATGGATTAAAAAAAATTTTTTTTCTCATCGTATGTAGTCCAGTATGTTGCCCACAATAAGCACTAAACAATGAAACCATATTCAATCTTAATCCTTTTAGCTTAATCCTTAACTCACCATCTTACTTCAAAATTACTATAATACTTATGAACTTAGTACTTTTTTTTAACTACTACTTTCAACCAAAGGTTAACTTAAATTCTTAGATACTTCTCCGTCAGGCTTTCTCATCTCTCCACTATTCTTTTTATATCTAACAGATGGAAGTACTCTGCTCCTATTATCAACTCCCCTTGGCATTGGGGATTTACTGGTGTTTACCGAAATGGGGGATATATTTTCACTTTATCAAAATCAAAATCTGAAACCCTAGACAAGTTCATTAATCTTCGAATGAACAGCTGGATCACAAGAAGCACTAGAGTTATTTTTATTGATTTTTCATTATACAATGCTAATGTAAATCTGTTTTGCATCATCAGGTGAGTTACTCAAAACCTCTTATTAGTATACTGAATTTAAAAGGCACCCAGAAAAAAAAAAAAAAAAAAAAGGCACCCAGAGCCCTCATTAAGGTTTCCAGTTTGTGCATGTTTGTACTGAGATTAAAATCATAAGCTCCAAAATAAATATAATGTAATTCTTCCAATAATGATAAAGAAGAAAGAGCAACATCATATTCATTGTTTCAGGATATGTTCCAGAACATGGAGAATTACATACAATAGGTTAGTTTTATATTGCTTAAGCGTATGTAGTCTTATTTATTGCCATTCTGCAGTTGGACATATCTAACATTTAGTCCTAATGATTTCTTCCTTTAAATCAGATCATTCAAATCTGTTGATTTCCTTTCAGAATAAGCTTCTTTATTAAGTTACTCATTTTCGTCTCAAGAATGAACAATTTAAAATTCAAACAATATATAACAGTAGCCAGCATCCTAGAAATGATTACAGCTGATGGTGATTTGCAAAAATAGCCCCAATTCTTCACATCTTTGCCATGTAAATTTGCAGTGACCTGTCACCCAGGGCAGGGTGCACTGCCCCAGAACTTGATACTGGGTTCAACCAGGTGACTTTCTTTGGTCAATGGAATGTCAGCAGATATGATACAAGCAGAAGCTTGAAAAGGGTTTGTAAATTAAAACTTGCCCTCTTGCACTTCTGCTATTGCATGAGAAAGACGTGCCTGGGCTAACCTGTTGGACCCAAGAAAAAGATGACAGACATCCCCTCTCACAAGGAGGAGGACAGAGAACCAACCAAAGAGAAAAAATTATTTCTGTAGGTCTGATTACCTTAGGTAATCTGCCTAACCTGGACCATGCTATTTGGCTTAGGCCTGGGTTCTAGAATCAAACACTGTCAAAGCAAATAGGATTACTGTGATTGAATCTGCCTGGGGATTGAATTGGCTTCTGCAAAGGGATCTGAGAATGGGTGAATGCCTGATACAATGAGGGTTCTGTTAGAAAGGAGGAATGGGATAATGAACACTAGACAGGCAAACAATAGTGTCCACTAAGTCTCAGTGAGCCACTTTTTTCTCATGAGTCTTATATTTTTACTCTGGAATATGGAATTGGCATTTACTCTGATAGGGAAATTTTTCCCCTGTGCAACAGTGATGGTGAAACATAATCATGGCCTTTAAAATTTGTAAAAATGAAAACAAATGAATTACCATCAGCAGCCAATGGACATTTTACCTTTTATGTTATAGTATTTTCTTTCAGGGAATCAACTTCTTACCAACATTTCCACCCTTCCCGATAGTCCTGGTAGGGATAAAGTGAAGAATACGAATCACTTCTATGTCCTAAGTAAGAATAGAAACAGTGGGGTAATTGGCTTAAAGTCGTATGAAGAACTCCTTGTAATACTAGATTAAGTCCATACTTTCTGTCTCTAGGTTTTGTGCTTATTCTATGTTACCTTTAATTTTTTTGCATATTTATTTATTTATTTGTCTCTGCTGGGTCTTAGTTGTGGCATGCAGACTCCTTAGTTGCAGCATGCATGTGGGATCTAGTTTTCCCACCAGGGATCGAACCCAGGCCCCCTGCATTGGGAGCACAGAGTCTTACCCACTGGACCACAAGGGAAGTCCCATCTATGTTACCTTTTAAAATGTTATTTCTTAGAAACTTTAGCAGATTTTGAAACTTTTAATTGGTAGTATATCTAATCAGTAGTTGTATGGGAGCATATTCCTTACACTAAGACTTTATCCACTTATTTTTCCCTTTGTACACATATCTGGCAAACTAAACTGAATACTCATCATTTTTTGCTTTTTGTTTACTAGTCTACACTTCAGATCAAAATACTGAGTTTCTTTCACTTCACTCACTTACCCAACATTGCGCACATACTATACACAAGGTGTAAAAACAAATTCCTGTTTTCTATTTGTTAACTGGTTGTTTTGTTCTTGGTTTTGGTGGTTTTTTGCTTTTGGGGCCACACCTTATTCCAGTACCAATAAGATTTGCTAATATCTTTAGGTAGGAATAATTACATCATGGCATTGTGATAGAGATGCTGGCTCCTTAAATTACTGTCAATTCTTAATTATCTGCAGTTGTGGAGAACACTAGAAATACAGTGAACTGCCTCAAAATCTTTTTATATTTAGTATTGGAATTAATTTTTATATTTCTATTTGCATATAGATCTTTGTATCCAACATCCAGTGCCTAAAGTGAAACAGAAAACATTTGCTTTAGTAAAATATGTTATCTTGACATTTAGAAGCAAGAAGTATCTCTGATAAGCTAAAGGGGGAGAGTGTATTTCCCTCCTCTGAAATATTAAGAAATTATGTATTTTGTGGGGGGAGTCCTGACTAATAACAGTAACTAACAGTATAGCATGTTCTTGAACATCATCTTCTTCTCCTGTAGGGATAAATTAGTATCCCAGTTATGAATGAGCAATCAAAACACAGAGTAAAATGAATGTCTAGCTAAAAATCACATCTTTCTTTCCCATTTACATTGGTCTTTGACCACTGGGAATTTTCAGAGTACCAAAAAAAAGTGGAGCATTAAAAAAGAAGTAATGGAGGAAGTGACGTCATGCCAAGGGCACTGGCTCCCAGAGGCGCAGGCAGGAGGTGGGGGGCTAGGGCTCTTTGGCACCTAGGTTGAAACTAGTTTTGTGTGCCTGAGGTCTCAGCTGGGAGACTTGAAGACTGGGTCTGTGATCATCTGAAGGCTCATCCACTCACAAGTTGAGTGGTTGATGCTGATGGGTGCTGAGGAACTCCACGTGATATTTTCACATGGACTAGTTTGCACTTCCAAAGAGCATGGTAGATGAATTTGAAAGGGTGAAGACCAGAAGTAGATTTGCAATATTTTCCTTTGGCAGAACAGAATTCCATTAGAGCAACTTTCATTGTTAGAGGAGAGAGAGAGAAGCCTCATTTGTTGACGTCACTTGGTTCATGAAGCCTTTACCTAGAAGTGAAGCTGCTGAACAAACCTTGAGAAGAATCATCTCCTGCTTCAATCTGCTGCTGGATAGGAACTAATCAGAGAGACAGAGAGGCAGAAGACGGAGAGGACGGTGTCCAAGGCTTTCGTGATCACAAATCTCACCTCCACTCCAACTCCCTTTATACTTTTCTTGCAAAAATAATAATATAAATAAGGAGGTGGTGGGGTTTCCAAAAACAAAAATCATAACCTTCAACCATCTGGGGAAGGCAAAAATCCCATCCACCTCAACTCGCAGTTTGAAAGTAAAGTTGTACTGCACACAATCAGGATGTTACTTAAGAGTGCTCTTAAAAGAACATATGGGGCTTCCCTGGTGGCGCAGTGGTTGAGAGTCCACCTGCCGATGCAGGGGACACGGGCTTGTGCCCTGGTCTGGGAAGATCCCACATGCCACGGAGCAGCTAGGCCCGTGAAACATGGCTGATGAGCCTGCGCGTCCGGAGCCTGTGCTCCGCAACGGGAGAGGCCACAACAGTGAGAGGCCCGCGTACCACAAAAAAAAAAAAAAGAACATGTGTGTGGCTGAAGGGTCATGGTGCTCTGGAGTGGAAGAGCCGAGTTCAGGACATTGGTCCACCAGAGACCTCCTGGCTCCATATAATATCAAACGGCAAGAGCCCTCCCAGAGATCTCCATCTCAATGCTAAGACCCAGCTCCACTCAACGACCAGCAAGCTATAGCACTGGACACCCTGTGCCAAACAACTAGCAAGACAGGAACATAACGCCACCCATTAGCAGAGAGGATGTCTAAAATCATAATAAGGTCACAGACACCCCAAAACACACCACCAGACCCAGTCCTGCCCACCAGAAAGACAAGATCTAGCCTCATCCACCAGAACACAGACACCAGTCCCCTCCACCAGGAAGCCTATACAACACACTGAAATAACCTTAGCCACTGGGAGCAGACACCAAAAACAACGGAACTACGAACTTGCAGCCTGCGAAAAGGAGACCCCAAACACAGTAAGTTAAGCAAAATGAGAAGACAGAGAAACACACAGCATATGAAGGAGCAAGGCAAAACCCCACCAGACCAAACAAAGGAAGAGGAAATAGGCAGTCTACCTGAAAAAGAATTCAGAGTAATGATACAAAAGATGATCCAAAATCTTGGAAATAGAATGGAGAACATATAAGAAATGTTTAACAAGGAACTAGAAGAACTAAAGAGCAGACAAACAATGATGAACAACACAATAAATGAAATTTAAAATTCTCCAGAAGGAATGAATAGCAGAATGAGGCAGAATGCATAAGTGACCTGGAAGATAAAATAGTGGAAATAACTACTGCGGAGCAGAATAAAGAAAAAAGAATGAAAAGAATTGAGGACAGTCTCAAAGACCTCTGGGACAACATTAAATGCAACAACATTCAAATTATAGGGGCCCCAGAAGAAGAAGAGAAAAACAAGGAACTGAGAAAATATTTGAAGAGATTATAGTTGAAAACTTTCCTAATATGGGAAGGGAAATTGTCAATCAGGTCCAGGAAGTGGAGAGAGTCCCATACAGGATAAATCCAAGGAGAAACATGCCAAGACACATATTAATCAAACTATCAAAAATTAAATACAAAGAAAAAATATTAAAAGCAGCAAGGGAAAAATAACATACTAGGGAATCCCCATAAGGTTCACAGCTGATCTTTCAGCAGAAACTCTGCAAGCCAGAAGGGACTGACATGACATATTTAAAGTGATGAAAGGGAAAAACCTACAACCAAGATTACTCTACCCAGCAAGGATCTCATTCAGATTCAATAGAGAAATTAAAACTTTTACAGACAAGCAAAAACTAAGAGAATTCAGCACCACCAAACCAGCTTTACAACAAATGCTAAAGGAACTTCTCTAGGCAGGAAACACAAGAGAAGGAAAAGACCTACAATAAGAAAGCAAAACAATTAAGAAAATGGTAATAGGAACATACATATCGATAACTACCTTAAATGTAAACGGATTAAATGCTCCACCAAAAGAAATAGAGTGGCTGAATGGATACAAAAACAAGACCCATATATATGCTGTCTACAAGAGACCCACATCAGACCTAGAGACACATACAGACTGAAAGTGAGGGGAGGGAAAAAGATATTCCATGAAAATGGAAATCAAAAGAAAGCTGAAGTAGCAATTCTCATATCAGACAAAATAGACTTTAAAATAAAGACTATTACAAGAGACAAAGAAGGACACTACATAATGATCAAGGGATCAATCCAAGAAGAAGATGTAACAATTGTAAATCTTTATGCACCCAACATAGGAGCATGTCAATACATAACGCAAATGATAACAGCCATAAAAGGGGAAATTGACAGTAACACAATCATAGTAGGGGACTTTAACAACCCACTTTCACCAATGGACAGATCACCCAAAGTGAAAATAAATAAGGAAGCACAAGCTTTGAATGATACATTAAACAAGACGGACTTAATTGATATTTATACAACATTCCATCCAAAAACAACAGGATACACTTTCTTCTCAAGTGCTCATGGAACATTCTCTAGGATAGATTATATCTTGGGGCACAAATCAAGCCTTGGTAAATTTAAGAAAATTGAAAGCATATCAAGTATATTTTCGGACCACAACGCTATGAGAGTAGATATCAATTACAGAAAAAAATCTGAAAGAAATACAAACACATGGAGGATAAACAATACACTACTTAATAGCCAAGAGATCACTGAAGAAATCAAACAGGAAATTAAAAAATACCTAGATACAAATGACAGTGAAAATACGACAACCCAAAACCTATGGAATGCAGCAAAAGCAGTTCTAAGAGGGAAGTTTATAGCAATACAATCCTACCTCAAGAAACAAGAAACATCTCAAATAAACAACCTAACCTTACACCTAAAGCAATTAGAGAAAGAAGAAAAACAACAAAAAAAACCCCAAAGTTAGCAGAGGAAAGAAATCATAAAGATCAGATCAGAAATAAATGAAAAAGAAATGAAGGGAACAATAGCAAAGATCAATAAAACTAAAAGTTGGTTCTTTGAGAAGATAAACAAAATTGATAAACCATTAGACACACTCATCAAGAAAAAAAGGGAGAAGACTCAAATCAATAGAATTAGAAATGAAAAAGAAGAAGTAGCAACTGATACTGCAGAAATACAAAGGATCATGAGAGATTACTACAAGCAACTAAATGCCAATAAAATGGATAACCTGAAAGAAATGGACAAATTTTAGAAAAGCACAACCTCCAAGACTGAACCAGGAAGAAACAGGAAATATAAACAGACCATTCACAAGCACTGAAATTGAGACTGTGATTAAAAATCTTCCAACAAACAAAAGCCCAGGACCAGAATGATTTACAGGCGAATTCTATCAAACACATAGAGAAGAGCTAACACCTATCTTTCTCACACTCTTCCAAAATATAGCAGAGAGAGGAAGACTCCCAAACTCATTCTACGAGGCCACCATCACCCTAATACCAAAACCAGACAAAGATGTCACAAAGAAAGAAAACTACAGGACATATCACTGATGAACATACATGCAAAACTCCTCAACAAAATACTAGCAAACAGAATCCAACAGCACATTAAAGGATCATACACCATGATCAAGTGCAGTTTATCCCAGGAATGCAAGGATTCTGCAATATATGCAAATCAATCAATGTGATACACTGTATTAACAAAATGAAGGAGAAAAACCATATGATCATCTCAATAGATGCAGAAAAAGCTTTCAACGAAATCAACACCCATTTACGATAAAAACCCTCCAGAAAGTAGGCATAGAGGGAACTTTCCTCAACATAATAAAGGCCATACATGACAAACCCACAGCCAACATTGTCCTCAATGGTGAAAAACTGAAACCATTTCCTCTAAGATCAGGAAGAAGACAAGGTTGTCCACTCTCACCACTATTATTCAACATAGTTTTGGAAGTTTTAGCGATAGCACTCAGAGAAAAAAAACAAATAAAAGGAATCCAAAACAGAAAAGAAGAAGTAAAGCTGTCACTGTTTGTAGATGACATGATACTATACATAGAGAATCCTAAAGATGGTACTAGAAAACTACTAGAGCTAATCAATGAATTTGGTAAAGTAGCAGGATACAAAATTAATGCACAGAAATCTCTTGCATTTCTATACACTAATGATGAAAAATCTGAAAGAGAAATTAAGGAAACACTCCCATTTACCATTGTAACAAAAAGAATAAAATACCAGGAATAAATCTACCTAAGGAGACAAAAGACCTGTATGCAGAAAACTATAAGACATTGATGAAAGAAATTAAAGATGATACAAATAGATGGAGAGATATACCATGTTCTTGGATTGGAAGAATCAACACTGTGAAAATGACTGTACTACCCAAAGCAATCTACAGACTCAATGCAATCCCTATCAAACTACCACTGGCATTTTCACAGAACTAGAACAAAAAATTTCACAATTTGTATGGATACACAAAAGACCCCAAATAGCCAAAGCAATGTTGAGAAAGAAAAACGGAGCTGGAGGAATCAGGCTCCTGGACTTCAGACTATACTACAAAGCTACAGTAGTCAAGATAATATGGTACTGGCACAAAAACAGAAATATAGATCAATGCAACAGTATAGAAAGCCCAGAAATAAACCCACGCACATATGGTCACCTTATTTTTGATAAAGGAGCAAAGAATATACAATGGAGAAAAGACAGCCTCTTCAATAGTGGTGCTGGGAAAACTGGAGAGCTACAGGTAAAAGAATGAAATTAGAACACTCCCTAACACCATACACAAAAATAAGCTCAAAATGGATTAAAGACCTAAATGTAAAGCCAGACACTGTAAAACTCTTAGAGGAAAACATAGGCAGAACACTCTATGACATAAATCACAGCATGATCCTTTTTGACCCACCTCCTAGACAGATGGAAATAAGAACAAAAATAAACAAATGGGACCTAGTGAAACTTAAAAGCTTTTGCACAGCAAAGGAAAACATAAACGAGACGAAAAGAGAACCCTCAGAATGTTAGAAAATATCTGCAAATGAAGCAACTGACAAAGGATTAATCTCCAAAATATACAAGCAGCTCATGCTGCTCGATATCAAAAAAAACAAAAACCCAATCCAAAAATGGGCAGAAGACCTAAATAGACATTTCTCCAAAGAAGATACACAGGTTGCCAACAAACACATGAAATGATGCTCAACATCATTAATCATTAGAGAAATGCAAATCAAAACTACAATGAGGTATCACCTCACACCAGTCAGAATGGCCATCATCAAAAATCTACAAACAATAAATGCTGGAGAGGGTGTGGAGAAAGGGGAACCCTCTTGCACTGTTGATGGGAATGTAAATTGATACAGACACTATGGAGAACAGTATGGAAGTTCATTAAAAAACTAAAAATAGAACTACCATATGACCCAGCAATTCCACTCTTGGGCATATACCCTGAGAAGACCATAATACAAAGAGTCATGTACCACAATGTTCATTGCAGCTCTATTTAAAATAGCCAGGACACGGAAGCAACCTAAGTGTCCATCGACAGATGAGTGGATAAAGAAAATGTGGCACAGGGCTTCCCTGGTGGCACAGTGGTTGAGAGTCCGCCTGCCGATGCAGGGAACACAGGTTCGTGCCCCGGTCCGAGAAGATCCCACATGCCGCAGAGTGGCTAGGCCCGTGAGCCATGGCCACGGAGCCTGCGCGTCCGGAGCTTGTGCTCCACAACGGGAGAGGCCACAACAGTGAGAGGCCCACATACCGAAAAAAAAAAAAAAAAAAGATGTGGCACATATATACAATGGAATATTACTCAGCCATAAAAAGAAACAAAATTGAATTATTCAATTGAGGTAGATGGACCTAGAATCTGTCATACAGAGTGAAGTAAGTCAGAAAGAGAAAAACAAATTCCGTATGCTAACACATATATATGGAATCTAAAAAAAAAAAAAATTGTTCTGAAGAACCTAGGGTCAGGACAGGAATAAGGACGCAGACGTAGAGAATGGACTTGAGGACACAGGGAGGGGGAAGGGTAAGCTGGGACGAAGTGAGAGAGTGGCATGGACATATATACACTACCAAATGTAAAATAGCTAGTGGCAAGCAGCTGCAACGCACAGGGAGTTCAAAGCGGTGCTTTGTGACCACCTAGAGGGGTGGTTTAGGGAGGGTGGGAGGGAGACGCCAGAAGGAGGGGAATTGGGGATATATGTATATGTATAGCTGATTCACTTTGTTATACAGCAGAAACTAACACAACATTGTAAAGCAATTACACTCCAGTAAAGATGTTAAAAAAAATAGTAATGAATTGAGCCCATAACCCTGAGAAAACATATTTTGTACAAAATAAGTGATTAAAGTACACAATATCACTGACTAGAAATATCAATCACGTTAGGTACTGAAATATAAATCCTTGAAATGCAGTGACTTTCACAAACCTCATTTTACAGATTGGTGGCAGAATTCCCTGCAACTGGAGGAATACTTACTTCATGGCAGTTTTACTCTGTGAAGCTCCTTAGATATGTTAGCTACTATGATTATTTTATTGCTTCCTGTGAAATCACATTTTGTATTTTTCTTATTGTCTTCACAACACAAGAAGTCCTAAAAATAAAAGAATTTAAATCTGCCTATTTCAAAAGTAGTTGGAACTGGCTAGAATTACTACTTTTGGTGGTAAGTATATATTCACAGATATGGTTGAAGGGAATCACATCTGAACCCACCAGTGAGAGAGGTTTAAAAAGCACCTCCCTCATCCAGGACTTATTTTAAAAGCTTTAAGTATCAATAATAAAATGAACTGTCATAATACATACTAATGGTGTGCCTCCAAAAGGGAGAAATCTACTTTTTTCTCTCTGATTTGGTCCTTGGCAGGACTAGCATAAATCTAGAGGAATAAGTGATTCCATACGTATTATGATTTAGTGGGCACAGTAGGTCTCCCTACTCCCACTCAAAAAAATGTATTCCTCTCAGGGCCTCATATTGAAAATAATGATTCTTTTGGGGCAAGGTCCTTTAAAATGTACTCTTGTATGTTGCCTAAATCTGCTTTCCTCTTTACACTGAATTTTTAAATAGGCAAGACAAGCCTAGGCAGAATACTGAAGGGGGGATAAGGTTTGAGCAGCCAGAGCGTAGCTTGTAGGCACAGAGGATGCCACCAGGATTGGGGAAATAATCCTTGAAGAAACTCCAAAGACTGCCAGTTGTTATCACTGGAAAATACTAAAATAAACATAGAGGTGTGGGTAGGGTGGAACAAATCGTAAGAGCTTGGTCTTAGGAACAATGAACAAATATTCTGGCTTATACAACCTGATCTTTCACTCTCATTGGCCCTTAGTTATAGTCAATCCAGTATGTATATATATATATATATATATATATATATATTTGTTTCTCAAAACCAAATTGAAAGTTTCTCAGAGTCAGAAAGTGTGCCATCTACCTCTCTGGTAACCACAATAATGCTTAACATAGGGTATAGCATTAAATGTTTAACTGAGTATTTTAGGGAAGAGAAATCAAAGGAAAATTTTCATGACAGTTAGAAAACTCTGGTACCTAAAATAATCTGGTTCTAAAATCCTCTTCTAAAAGAGTTGTTAAGAAGCTCTAAAGGGGTTTATTTTTTTGGAGCTGTAAAAAATTTTTTCTTGGAGTGTTACATAGTGAAAAATATTAAACTCTTAGGTATCATGTAGTTATATGGAGCAGAAACTCTTACAGTCTAGTCAGAATTATATAATCATTTTATACATTTGTGTTTTATGACTCAAAGAAACAAAAAGTCATATAGATCAGGACAGCCAGGCAGTCAGTATTTTGCTACTTTTATGATAATTATGCTACCTTAAACTTCTATAAATTGAGGCCTACTTTCATTTATGTAAAAACCTGTCTTATCTCTCCCTCCCTTTTTGTTGAATTTTGATGAACTTTTTCATGTGTTTATTCATAAGCTGCAGGAGATTTAGATGTAATCTCTAATTTAACCCTTCTTATTTTCCCATTTAGTTGTGTTTTGTGGCCGTTTTCCTCAACTCATACTGTAATATACAAACTTTTCTCTTGCTTGGACAACTGTTAAAAAGTACTGAAAAATATTCAGACTTCTATTTCCTTGCACACTGGCACATTTATTACAACAATATAATTGCCATAACCATCTTCTTTGCATGGATAAAGGTATTTATATTTTATCAGATATAACAGATTAGATATATTTTATTAGATAATAAAATGGGAACTTAAACTACAAAGTTATGAAAAAACAAAAGGATATTCTTACCTATACAGTAATTTTTTTATACAGTAAATTTTAAAGTAGTTTGGCTTTGTAATGATCGCCAGCGAATCCTCAAACACCCCAACTGTCATGAAGCATCTTTTTTTTTTAATGAAGCATCTCTTTTAATTTCAAGCAGATTTCTTCTGAAATTAATTTACTCTAATCATTATAATTTTTAATATTCTCCTATTTCAATTAACTTTGTTCTTTTTCAGATATTCAAATTCATAAGCTTTAATAAGACAATGTCTCGGCTGTCATCAACCTTGTCCCGCTGTATCAAAGACGTAGTAGGATTTGCCATCATGTTTTTTATAATATTCTTTGCTTACGCTCAGTTAGGATTTCTTGTTTTTGGATCACAAGTTGACGACTTTTCCACTTTTCAAAATTCCATGTAAGCTCTTAGCATAAATGTAATTTATGCAGTTTTATCCAGTTTATAACAAAAAAATCATGAAAAGGCCTATAAATACTGACATAAGCTTTAATAAATTAAAAAATGGTTTGATATTTTCACTGATGGCTAAATATCTGTCACACTCAAAGTACAGTTAGGCATTGAAAGATCCAAATGGATGGTGTTATCCACTTTTCAAGTGTTACCAGGTCAAGCTAGAAAAATATTTTTTTACTTTTCAATAGAAGTGAAAATTTTATCTAAGATAAAAGAAACTGGCTCCATGTCTCTGTAGTATTTATTCTCTGGGCAAAAGAAATCTTAAGTGTTTTCTTTAGAGGGCTCTACCTTTAGAATCCTTTTATTGATATTGACCTGATTATCCTTTGCTGATCTGGCAAAGCTGAATTTTAAAAATAGCTTTATACACGTAAAACAATCAGCAGATAACTAACTTATAGAACTGATTAGGTAGAATCCCTAGAAAAATATTGTCTTTAAAAGTGAATAATTTTAATAAATTTACTTTCGTTTTTGAGTAGGTAAAACAAGTTCTGTCTGTGTAAAAAAATTATGATAGTCTAAAATATCAGTTCTCAAAATGTGTCCTGTGCAATCTAGACCAAGAAAGACCGTCTGGGGGAAATGGCTTCACTTTGCCTCACTCTCGGAAATTCGTAGTGCATGGTAACATATGGCTCTGAGAAAAACTGCAATAACTTTCCCTTTAGTTAAGAATTCCTCAAACTTGTCCATGGCCCTTTTACTCAATTTGGGGTAAATTCTGGTCTGAAAAATTTCTTAGGTTGCCCTCTTTTCATCATCCACACGTAAATACTGTATTATCTAAGTACCAATTAATTGCATGGAATTTAATAATATTTTTCTGAATAACCCTTTACTAAATTAGTAGTGGAAAGAGTGGACTAGCAACCAAGAGGATATAATTCTACTTTCCAATTCTGCCACTAGCTATTTAACTTTTCTAGACCTTAATTTCTTTATCTGTAAATGAAGGGGCTGGACTAAATCACTCCCAAAGGTCCTTTCCAACTTCAAATGACCTATAATTTGAAGTCTGATTACCTTATCGAGAGTGAATAATGTTTGCAGTTCCAACAACTTCTTGGTCCTTTCCTAGGATCTTAATTCAAGTGTTAATAATAAAACTAAGTAGTATTGGACATTAAATATAAATGTAGTAGTTTACAGAACCTTGGAAATTTGTGTTACTTTGTATAATGGGAGGAAAGAAAGTATAAGGCACAAAGTAAACAGATAGAAAATTTTGAAATGGATTAATGAGGGGGCTTCTGCTTTTGGTAATGATGTGCTAGGTTATTCAAATCAACCTCTTCACAATTTAAAAAGCTGGATGAAATATAGGAAACATTTAAGAACTAACAAAAAATTGAGTGGCCAAAATCAGAAAGCAAGAACCCGGAAAAGTACACTCAGCATCCGAAGCTACTTCTGCCCTGAAGGCTTTTTTTTTAAAACTGATAAAAATTTTAAATTGTGTATAAAACATAAAATTTACCATCTTAACCATGTCTTTTTTTTTAACCGTTTCTAACTGTACAGTGAAGTACATTCATATTGTTTAATCATCACCATCATTCATCTCCAGAAATCTTTTTATCTTGCAAAACTGAAACTCTATACTCATTAAACAGGAACTCTCCATTTCCCTCCCTACCCCTGTCCCTGGCAACCATCATCCTACTTTTTGTCTCTATGATTTTGATTACTCAAGATACATAGTGGAATCATACAGTATTTGTCCTTTTGTGACTGATTTATTCCACTTAGCATAATGTCTTCAAGATTCAACAATGTTGTAGGATATGTCAGAATTTCCTTTTTGAAGCTGAATAATATTCCATTGTATGTACATACCACATTTTGTTTATCCATTAATCTCTCAATGACACTTGGGTTGCTTCCACGTTTTAGCTATTATGAATAATGCTATGAGAACATGGTGTACAAATCTCTTTGAGATCCTACTTTGAATTCTTTTGGGTACATACCCAGAAGTAGAATTGCAGGATCATATGGTAATTGCATTTTGAATTTTTGAGGAACTGCTATACTGTTTTCCACAGTGGCTATTCCATTTTACCTTTCCACTAACAGTGCATGTTTCAATTTCTCCACATCCGTGTCAAAAATTGTTATTTTCTGGGTTTTTTTTTGATAGTAGCCATCCTAATGGATGTGAGGTGATATCTCATTGTGTTTTTGATTTGCATCTCCCTACTGATTAGCAATCTTGAGCATCTTTTCATGTGCTTATGCATATGTTGGTTCACTTGATGGTATCCCACAGGTCCCTTAGGCTCTGTTCACTTTTCTTGAAACGTTTTTCTTTCTGCTCCTCAGACTCAATAATTTCAATTGCCCTATCTTCAAGTTCACTGATTTTTTTTCTTCCGCCTATTCAAATCTACCTTTGAATCTCTCTAATGAATTTTCATTTCAGTTATTGTACTTTGCAGCTCTAGAATTTTTTTGGTTTCTTTTTAGGTTTTCTATCTTTTTATTGCTTTTCCATTTTGTTCATACATAGTTTTCTTGACTTACTTCATGTCTTCTTTTACTTCTTTGAGGATCAGCGTGAGGTATAAACTTAAGGTCTTCTCAGGTCTTTTCTGAGCCTGTGCCATTCCTTGGGCATGGATGGTGACTGTCTAATTTCCTCATATATGCAGTTGTTGTTTTTTTTTTAATGTCCTAGTCTTTTTTTTTTTTTTTTTTTTTTGGCTGTGTTGGTTCTTTGTTGCTGCGCATGGGCTCTCTCTAGTTGCGGTGAGTGGGGGCTACTCTTCCTTGTGGTGCATGGGCTTCTCATTGTGGTGGCTTCTCTTGTGGAGTACGGGCTCTAGGCATGCGGGCTTCAGTAGCTGTGGCTCACAGGCTCCAGAGTGCAGGCTCAGTAGTTGTGGTGCACGGGCTTAGTTGCTCCATGGCATGTGGGATCTTCCTGGACCAGGGCACAAACCCGTGCCCCCTGCATTGGCAGGCGGATTCTTAACCACTACGCCACCAGGGAAGCCCCATGAATGTCCTAGTCTTTAATATCTGGCTCCCAAAGGGGAAAAAGAGAAAAATGAAGGAGGGAAGAGCATTGGGCCTCTCAATCCCAAGGACATTGCTTCAGCTGGAGAGGGAGGGGCTTGCAACAATGCAGGGAGATGCCTGCCTCTGTGATCAGAAGCAGCAATCAGCAATCAGAACACAGACCCTGGTGTCTAGACAACAGGGTCCTTCTTGTCCACCCTGGCTCCCACAAGCTGTGTACAAGCTGCTCTAGAAATACATGCAGGGCTACCTGCCATGGGCTGGGGGGTAGGAGATGGGTAGCTGCTGCCAAACTAAAAGTTTAAATTGACCCAAACTGCCCAATCCTTTCCTGGAAGTTGTAAGCCTTCAACAGACTCCAGAGTTCCAAAATAGTTTCATCAGAAAGATTATGCCACAGTGATTGTTGTCTAGGTGGTGAGACAGATTCCTAGTGCTTCTTAATCCATCTTCCCCAAAACCTCCACCATGAAGGCATTTTTGCTGATCCAGAAGAAACAGTTGAGAAATTGTGTTTCTAGTTACCTCTCAAGGAGAAGACAGAAGACAAACCCAAGGCCTGTGTGTGTGTGCTGGGGAGTGGGGTTGGGGGAGAGGAGGAGTGTCTATGTCTCCACACATAAAGCAGGGAGCCTGAAGTGCTACAGCCTCAAGTTAAAAGTAAATCCCTCCGTGACTTGACTTGAAGTCTGGGTTTAGTCACCTAGGTATCCAGAGAACCTCATGTCTTGAATTTGGATTAAGATGGTCCCAGGCTGGAATGCCCATATGCACTTGCAGACACACACACAAAAATACCTCTCTGGAGAAATATATTTCATCCTAAGCCCTTCCTTCAAGTATAATTTACTGCTCATGGTCAAAGATAACTTGGTACATAAGGAGGAAAAATTCATAAGCAAGAACCAGCAGATACAACAGACAACAGAAACAGACTCAAAGACTTCAAATATTGGAATAATCAATAAATACTATATTTAGAGAAATAAAACACAAGTCAGAAAATATCTTTAGAGAGAGAACAGGATAGTGTAAAAAGTGACATACTTGAAAAAGTATCAAACAGAATTCTAGAACTGAAAATTAAAGCAACTGAGATTAAAAGCCCAGTTGACAGGTTTGATAGCAAATGAGACATAGATGAAGAGAGAATGAGTAAAATGAAAAATAGGTGAGAAAAAATTTTAAAGTGGCACAGAGAGGCAAAATGTTCAGAAAATGACAGAAAGGGTAGAATGAGAAGGCCTAATATATGTTTAACCTGAATTACAGAAGACGACACAGTGGAATAGAGGCAATATTTGGAGAAGGCTTAGGAATACCTACCACCCAGTCATGCCTGCAAGTGAGAGACTGGGAAGTCAGATTAAGCATAAATGGTACATTATTATGAAACCGTCTGTAAGCTATTTTAATTCAACAAGAGAGAACTGTAGAAAGTTAACAGAGGTATCAAGAAGTTAAAAAACAGTGTTTTCATTCAGTATAATCCGTATCCTGAAGAGTCATGGTGTTCCTTTTAGCTTGGGGAGGGGGAGGGGAAAGGCATTTGTAAGTCTCCAGTTCCTATGTGATTATAACCATTCAGAAATTGCTTAGGTTTTCGTTATTCACACTATTTACAGAGCAGAGGTATGTGGACACTTTCTGGAGAGGAGAAATGCTGACTTGAACTTATATAAACGCAACTTAAGGATAAAAAATTAATTTAAAAACACTAAAACAGAACCTCATATTCTCCTATGCCAGAGAGGAAAAAAAATTTTTTTGATTTACTGAGAAACTTTGGTCTCCTAATTCAGCATTTTTCCTTCTATCTTGTGTAGAAGAGCATTAGAATCCAGTATTAGAAGCTGGATAAACACTGTATGTATGATTTAGTCAGGTCTCAGGTACTGAGGATGAAATTCCAGAAAACTCTGAGTCCTAGGACTCCAAATAGCTGATTTCTTTGAATACATTTTCTTCCTTCATTGTACATAGTCCTATGCTCCCTTCATGTGATTGGCAAAAGCAACAAGGAACAAGAAACATTCTGCCCTTTGACCAATCATGCAAAGTGTCTACATACTATTAAAAACTCCTTCCCAGATCTCCCCTTAAAATAAAGAACTCATGGGCTCCCCTGGTGGCGCAGTGGTTGAGAGTCTGCCTGCCAGTGCGGGGGACGCGGGTTCGTGCCCCGGTCCGGGAGAAGCCCACGTGCCGCGGAGCGGCTGGGCCCGTGGGCCATGGCTGCTGAGCCTGCGCGTCCGGAGCCTGTGCTCCGCAGCGGGAGAGGCCACAACAGTGAGAGGCCTGCATACCTCAGAAAAAAAAAAAAAAAAGAACTCATATATATATATATCATATATATATATAATTTATAATATATCCGTGGTGTGTATGGCAATACCACTGCAAACTAATGAGAAAACAAAATAAAACTTCAGGTTATGAAATCCTAATTCTACCTCTGCTAATACTATGCTCATTCAAAGCCTCAATTTCTTAATTTTTCTATCTTTAAAGTTAATAAAATGAAGATTTATAGTATTTTCAATGCTATTTCACTTCAAAGCCAAGCTTTTATACTTACTGGAGAAAATAAAATAAACCTCGGGATCATGTTTGAGGATCACTACCAGCACTTGTTTGAGACTTAGCAAGTGACAAATTGTTGCCATTTTTATTTCAGCAGAAGAGATGCAAAAATTAAGCATACCATTGATATTAGAAATTGTAGGGCTCTTGGGTCTATGTACAAGTTGAAAATCATTTATTGGAAAAGGTCAAAGTATTCTAAGTTTTATAAGGGCACAGGAATGGCTAAGGAGGCCACTGTCAAGACAAGCTGGTAAGCAGGCATCTCAAGGTTCAAATCTTGGAGGTGAACATTGGGTTCATATTGATTTAATAAATTGAAGCCCATCATTTCCTAAACTATCTGTTCAGCTATTAAGTCTTGGCTTTCTTTAGGGGAAAATTCTACATCCAATTTTATAGAACTCTGTGCTAACAAAACTAAAGCCAGAGAACATATGCCATATGCAGCTAGGTACTTTCCTAGGCACATTAGTAACCCCCATCTATTGTCATGTATGTATGAAGAGATATAGTATTTTCTAATGGTTTTCTTTTTTCCCATAAAAGATTCACACAATTTCGTATTGTTCTTGGAGATTTTAATTTTGCTGGTATTCAGCAAGCCAGTCGTACCTTGGGACCCATTTACTTCATTACTTTCATCTTTTCCGTGTTCTTTGTCCTGCTGGTAAGAATGACCATATATGTTCCCCTTTTTTGCTTACATTTTTCAGAATAAAAAATATAATTACCAATTTAGAAGAAATTATAGTATCACTGCTTAGCTGTCAGAACACTTTACATTTATTAAGAATGGCGTAGATTCCTAGTAATCCAGGGGGTCCAAATGTTTTCAAGCTGTCCAATGGAGAATGTGATCGTAATAGTTACCATCTTGGTAGTTATTGTGTGCCAAGAGTGTACTAAATCTTTTACACGTATAACTTGAAAGTTCCAGGTCTCTCCAGCCTGGGACATTTCATACCAGTAGGTATGAATTAGGCCATTCATATTCTGCCCATATTGCAACAGCTTTTGGCCCTTATGGATGAAAGCTCACACCCTTGTAATTTTTAGGAGTCCCCAGGACGGGTCTCTTACATGTGCTCAGGACAAATCTATTTGGCCTTCCTAATCAAGGAACCTTGCCTTTCTACTCAAGGCACTGCTACTGTCCTCCATGAAAACATTTTTTTGTCACACACAGCAGTTATCCCCTGATTGTGGGCAACAGTCCTCACAGTGACAGATCTGAGCCACAGTGAAAGGTGGAGAGGTGGGCTGGGAGTAAGAATACCCTCTCCACAGTTCTGTTTGTGTTATCTGGACATTAATATTTGTAAGAGCCCTAGTAAAATTGTGCATTTAAACAGCTCTATAGAATTTTAAAGAAAAAAAAGAAATACCCTTATGAACATATATTATTCTAAGTTTTCTTCTGATATGTAACATTAATAAATTTATATATATATATAATTAACCAATGTATATGCACTATTTTACATTCTGCTTTTCCCATTTACCATAAACATACTTGCCCATATCCACACACTACACATTTCCCACTCTACTATATTATATATAGTCTGCATAGCCATATCTCTTATTGAGCACATGAGTTACTTTTAAAATTTAAATCTAATTTTACAAATCCCAGCACTTGTCAAAGTCATTAACAACATTTAAACTAAATTTTTATTGAAATACTTCATTTGAATATTTCTCCCCAGAACATGTTCTTGGCAATAATTAATGATACCTATTCTGAAGTGAAAGCTGACTATTCAATAGGCAGAAGGCCAGATTTTGAACTTGGTAAAATGATTAAAAAGGTATGTCAAATTCTTCTAATCAGAATTCTAAGACCAATCTTGTTCAGTTTATACTTTTGTAGTTTGAATAACACCTAAACCCCAAGTGGTAGTGCAGGGAGGACATTTGGGTTTTTTTGTTTTGGTCCACGGTTACTTATATTTGTATTATTTCAGTACCAGGAGAAATGTTCTCTGGCTTCACAAATGTGACCAAAATTATTTCAGAGTTCAATGTATCAAAAAGCTACTGAGCACTAAATGCAAAGCACTTACTCTCTTCCCTCCCAAAGTTTTCAATTTAGATGCTGGTAAATTCCTATGAACAATCTGAACTCAGAACTCCTTTTGCCTTACCTTACTCACTTTCTGTAGTGGCAACACTCTCCTCAGTCACCCCTGGCTCAAAACCCTTGAACATTTCCTTTGTCCCTTATAATGGTCTGTTGCCAAGGCTTGTGTGTAAAGTTCACCCCTGTAGTTTTTGCTCACATTTGTGGAACTCAAAGACACTTTGAATTCTAACTGCCACCACTACGTTAGGTACTCAGTACTTTTCACCTGGACTTCTGTATGGTAACATCTTCTTAACTGTTCTAGCCTCCTTCCTGTGCCAGCCCAGTTTTGATCATATCACTTCTCTGCTCAAAATTCTTCAAAGTTTCCCTGGGCTTGTCAAAATAAGTCCAAATTCTTTATTCAAACATTCAAGGGCCTTTTCTAATCTCACAGTCTCAACCTATCTTTATTCACTACCATTGAACTAACTACACGATTTTTACCTTCTATGCCTCCATTCACAGCACTGTATGCCCCAGCTGTTTTGAGCACAGTGCTGTTCACCATGCTTGCTCTCATTGTCTCCTCTGGGCCTCTGCTCATGTCATTCCCTGACTCCCCAGTAATATTCCCTCTGCTCTCTTCGCTGACATTCTGTTCTCCCTGTGAGAGCAATCTTCCTTGTCCTCTCAATACCGACCTCACTGTGAACTGTAGCGGAGTCATGTGTGTACCATCTTGCCCATCTCTGCATACCCACAGCTCTAACCATAGCATTTCACACAGAAAAGGTCCTATAAGCTGTGAGGTTAGTGGGGCTTAAGAACTCTGTCCAAGAACTTATCTGTAAAAGTAAACTATTAATATGTCCCCCAATGAACTTAACTGTGGGTTTTTTCATCTTTTATCTCTTGATTATGATGTTGGTTATGTGCATTAAAGTGTTAATATCATTAATGCAATAAATGTTAATAATATTTTTTAAAGATTTTTTTTTCCAAGTTCAAGTGTGATGCCCTCCAGCTTTTTCACCAGCAGGCAGAAACCATAAGTAGTGACAAGGTGAAAAAAGATAATCATAGTATTTGCCTCTACATTTCTTTAGGGCAGCAGTCCCTAAAGTCAAGCATTCCCTATTTCCTTTACCTTGATCAAAAATTAACAATACAGAATATTATTTTTATGAACTTTTAAATTATGCTCAGAGTTACCACAATGCTCTCGAAAAACTCAAACTAAAGAAACCAGAAACAGATGAAGACAAGAAAAGGTAAGATGAATTTTCTTCAATTTTTAACTTACCATTTTAAAGCTCTGTATTATATTAGAAACTTACAGTGAGAGTAAGGTTTTTGTTTTTTTTTTTGAGAGTAAGGTTTTGATTGCAAAACAACCACCATTCAATGTGCTGATTCTAAATAAACTGTCAAAACATTCAGTAGCACCTCATAATTTCTGAGAGTGTCATGAAACTCTAAGCTAATTTAAAATTAATATAAGGCATGCCATGCCACTCAGAAAAAGGTTTAACACAAAGCTGCACAGGACAGTAAAGTCCCTCTAAAAAAGTAGGAAATGATTTTAGTCTACATTAAGTGCATGCTTTTAGCTATCAAAGTAAAAAATTCTTTAAATATTTAAGAATGTATTTACATTTATTGCATAATTTTAGTGTCAAAATTTGGCAGTGGGACATAATAGAAACATGTTTTTATAGCTAGAGATATGATATAGAGAACCTATTAATGACCACATTTTCCAATTAATTAGTGTTATTAGAAAGAACAGAAATTAAGTCAGATCCTTAATACAGATCTGGTTATATTTTATACTGTCATTTTCCTTTTTACTGTCATATACCTCTGATTTTTATTTTATATTCTCAGTAGGAAAAGCAGAGATTTGGCTGAACAAGCCAGAAGAGAAGGCTTTGATGAAAAAGTAAGATTTTAATTTTCTCGTAAAGAAGTGATAGCTTTATTAGAAAAAGTTCTGATTTAAGAACTGAATGATTTGCTTTTTTCAGAGCAGTAGTTGCCACCTCCAAATTTCTCCCAGAATCTAGATCCTTTCTTATTTAGGACAAATTGTTTGGATTCCAGATGCTCCATCTCTCTTATTGGTGCCCTTAGCCAGATACCCTTGTCCTACAGCTGTACCTTCACTGTGGGATTAGCACACAGGGTTTAGTGAGTATACTCTATTGAGATGATTATATAATTGTTCTCTTGTAATCATTAATGTGCTGAATCACTTAAATGATTTTTCTTATATTTCAAAACTGTAACATATATTCAAATGACTAAACATATATGTTTAATAAATAATTATGAAACAAACCTCCACATACCACTACCACCCAAGTGAAAAAGTAGAACATTGCTCTACTTCTGGATGCTTCCCACCCCCCAATATATTGAGAAAGAGGACAGCAGGGTCAAGAGATTGGAATAAGCAAACAAGTATGTATAATGGAGTGAGGTTTCTCATTATCAGACAATGGAATTGCAAAAATGGAAAGGCTGAAGGTTAAAATGAACCTTGTGGTGTTGGATTAGAATTGCAACTCTGTGTGTGTGTGTGCGCGCGCGCGAATTTATCTTCTAACTCTGTCCACTGAGAAGGCTAGAGTGACATCCTAGTAGCAATGACACAACGAGCGTCTAGATCTTGGTTTCCAAATACCATTCTCCTCTAAAAGGAACCAGGGCTCCTTGGAAATACAGTTAATTCCAGGACTGGAAAGTATAGGTGCTTCATACTGTACTCCATATAGAATGATGGAAAGCTGTTAAAAGGACACAAAAGTCAGCTTGAGTGGGGATCCCGCTGGCTAAGTGTGGGATTTTAAGCACTTAATGAATATTAATTTAAACCCACAGAATAAAATAGGATTCCATGAGTCCACACTGATCTAAACATATACATGAATAAAAGTCTGAGGAAGAATAGAACATTTCCATACCTCTCCACAAAATACTTACTAATTACAAAAAGAAAAAGAATAACATTATGGTGAAAAAGTCTAGAAAACAGAACCTTAATCAGTACTGGAACAAGCTGAAATTATATGCCACCTGACAGGACACTAAGAGAACACAGGATCCCTTCTGTAAAATTTCTGCCGAAGATGCATAACGCAACGAACCATCACACAATAAGAAACTGAGGGACATTCTATGAAATACTGGTCTATAGACTTCAGAAGTTTCAAGGTCATGAAAGTCAAGGTAAAGCTGAGGAACAACACCAGACTGAGATTAAAAGATGGGTAAATACAATGCATAATCATGGACTGGATCTTTTTACAATAAAGGGCATCATTGGGACACTGGTAAATTTGAATGGGGGACTGAGGATTTAGATGGTAATAATCTATCAATATTAATTTTCTGATTATGATGATTATACTGTGCTTATATAAAGGAGAATGTCCTTGTATGCAGGAAATACACACTGAAGTATTCAGGGACAATAAGGCATTCATGTTGGCAACTTCAAATACTTCAGAGGATAAAAACTATTTGTATTGTTCTTATAACTTTTCTAAGTTTGAGATTCTTTTAAAAAACAAAACTATAATTCAATAAACCATTTCTGAAATAAAAGACAATGTATATTGAAAGACATACTATGTACCTGGGAAAAATTACCTAAAATGAACATGAGACTTATCCAAGCAAAATTTGGATTTACTTACAAGGAAAAGAGAATTAGGTTAGCATAACACCATTCAACACCATAAATCAACAGAACAACACCTACAATATAGCAAGGAAAGAAAATGTAAGCCAAGGCTTTTTTATATGCAGCAAAGCTGTGTTTCAAGTATAAAGGCTCTAACAGTTTTGAACATGTAAGAACTTGGGGAATACCACTATATTCCTGAGGATTCCATGTGAGGATCATCTTCAGCCAAACAAGAGATGACTGAGAAATTTTAGAAAAAAGAAGGAAGAGAGAAGGTATAAAGTAAAAAAAGCTGACTGATTATTTCATATGTAATAGCTAAAAAGTTGAAGAATTATCATTTAGAGTTAATAGCCCAAAAGAAGAAACTTTAGCATATTTAAGAGCACAGTAGTAAATTAAAAAGATATTGTTTTATTAATTTTAAAACACATTTTTCCACATTTTAATATCTCTGAAATCAAGATGTGCCTTATATTTGACAATGTGCCATATTTTAACTGGTGGCATTTTTTTTCCTAAGTGGTACATAAAATAATGGTGTAATGGTCTTACGATAGACTCCATCTCTCAGATACAATAAAATACAGTAATATGATTAAATATACTTGGGTAGTAGAGGGAAAAGAAATGAGGAGGAAGAAATTATAACCTAATTTTTTTGTTGAACTTGTTTGGTTCTTGTTGAGGGAACCAAAACGAGAAGAGATGATGGAGGATGTATAAAAAGATACGTGGGCTTCCCTGGTGGCGCAGTGGTTGAGAGTCCGCCTGCCGATGCAGGGGACACGGGTTCGTGCCCCGGTCCGGGAAGATCCCGCATGCCGCGGAGCGGCTGGGCCCGTGAGCCATGGCCGCTGAGCCTGCGCGTCCGGAGCCTGTGCTCCGCAACGGGAGAGGCCACAGCGGTGGGAGGCCCGCGTACCGCAAAAAAAAAAAAAACAAAAAAAAAACAGACCACTAAAACAAAAATACATACATTCTTAAAGGGAAGCAATACCAAATCAAAAAAGAAAACTGATAATATGCCACATGGTAGAAGACTGTAAATATACCTTAAAACAATATAACTGTGACCAGATATATCTGACATATCAGTAAAGACAAATAAGCTTAATTTACTTAAAAAGAAAAAGAAAATATTTTCAGATTGAATCACAGAGTAACACCCAATTCTATGATATAGCCTAAAATATATACCTAAAACAAAGTGATTTAGAAAAGTTAAGTATAAAAGCATGAGCCAAGGTATAAAAGGCATGGAAAAGTTATCAGAGGACACAATATAAGTCAAGGTAGAATTCTAGAAAAAAGTTCTAAATGAGATGAAGGGCACTTTATAAGGCTAAGATCAATTTTAATAGTTATGATTATCTATGCAACAAATAATACAGCATAAACTTCCATAAAGTAAAGACTACTAGACTTATAAAAGGAAAAACATACAAGAATACACTAAAGTAAAGAACAGATCAAGAAAAATGAAAGGATTAAAAATATATATATAATGGGCTTCCCTGGTGGTGCAGTGGTTGAGAGTCTGCCTGCCGATGCAGGGGACACAGGCTCGTGCCCCGGTCCAGGAAGATCCCACATGCCACGGAGCGGCTAGGCTCGTGAGCCATGGCCGCTGAGCCTGCGCGTCCGGAGCCTGTGCTCCACAAGGGGAGAGGCCACAACAGTGAGAGGCCCACATACAGCAAAAAAAAAAAAAAAAAAAAAAAAAATATATATATATATATAATGAATGAAGTCTGTACTCCAAGAAGATACACCTGTTTTTCAAAACCCCTTCATGAAAATAGATATATTGGGCCAAAAAGAAAACCTCAATAAACTGAAAATAAAATTTATCAAAACTGAGCTCAAAAGAGATTTTTAAAAGCTTAAACAAATCCATTCTGTAGTAGAAATGAAGTCATCAAAGAGCTACCTCTGAAATAAATCAGGCCCAGATGGTTTCATATGGAAATTTTACCAGATTTTTAAAGAATAAATAATTTCAAGCTATTTGAGCTGTTCCAGAGCAAAGAGAAAATTGAAAATTTCCAAATTATTTTTATAAAATAATTTTAGAATCACTATATAGTGATTCTAAAACCTAGTAAAGATTGTATCCTCCTCAATTAAAAAAAAAAAAAAAAAACAGAAAAAGAAAATATCACTTATAGGGACTTTCCTGGTGGCGCAGTGGTTAAGAATCCGCCTGCCAATGGAAGGGGTTCAATCCCTGGTCCGGGAAGATCCCACGTGCTGTGGAGCAACGAAGCCTGTGTGCCACAACTACTGAAGCCAGCGTCCCTGGAGCATGTGCTCCGCAACAAGAGAAGCCACCGCAATGAGAAGCCCGCACACCACAACAAAGAGCAGTCCCCACTCACTGCAACTCGAGAAAGCCCACGCGCAGCAATGAAGACCCAATGCAGCCAAAATTTAATTAATTAATTAATTTAAAAAAAACAAAATATCACTTATAAATCTTGAAGCAAAAATCTTAAATATTAGCAAACAGAATCCAAAAGAACACAATACAATGATTCAGATAGGGCTTATTCAAAGAATGAGAAGATGATTCAAAACTGTATAATCAACTAATTACCATAATCCGTTCTATTTATAGATCAAAAAAAGGAAAACTATTATTTTCCATAGATGCTGGGTATTTGATAAGATTCAACATCCAACTTTGAGGGGGAAAACAAAACAGGAATCAATGGACTCCTCCTTGACATGATTAAAACAAATTTATCTCACCCCAAAGCTAGCACCTTATCTAATAGGGAAACATTGGACATGTCAAGGACAAGACAAGGATGTATTGGAGGGATCAGACAGAAGAATTAAGCAAGAGGGCTTCCCTGGTGGCGCAGTGGTTGAGAGTCCGCCTGCTGATGCAGGGGACACAGGTTCGTGCCCCGGTCCGGGAAGATCCCACATGCCGCGGAGCGGCTAGGCCCGTGAGCCATGGCCACTGAGCCTGTGCGTCCCGAGCCTGTGCTCCGCAACGGGAGAGGCCACAACAGTGAGAGGCCCATGTACCACAAAAAAAAAGAATTAAGCAAGAGAAGTACATGAGAAGTACAAAAGTAGAAAAGGATGAGGTAAAAACTACCTCTGTTTGAGATATGATTCTCTTTCTCAGGTATACAATGAACTGAACAATTATGACAAAAAGAGATTAAGTAGTAGGAAAAAATAATTTACATAGTCATGTCATATATGCAAACATCAACCAGCTTATTAAAAATTATAATAGAAGAAACTACAATAGCAACAAAATAGAAAATGCCCAGGGACTAATTTTTAAATGTTTAAAACCAAGATATGGAAAAATTTAAAACATTCCTTAAAGGCAAACATACACCTGACCAAATGACATACTTATTACATGTATGAGGACCTAGTCAGGAAAATGGAAACCATACTATACATTTCAAACAGAGAAAATTTATTACAGGGAATTGGTTACACAGGTATTGGAAAATAGAAAAAGTAAAAACACTGAAGCAACTCATAAGTAATAACTGTAGGAGGATGCTACCACTCCCATGGCTAAAGTTACAAAAGGTGGGTTTATTGGAACCTAAGACACTTAAGGGGCCTGAAGCTGCTGCTCAGACCTCTGAGGTCACCCTCCTCCCACCCCGCTGCTCCTGATACTTCTGAGGGAGTATGATGAAGCTGGTGCTGGGTATGCCAAAAGAAGCTGGACAACTGCAGCCTGGAGCCAACTACCATTCTATCAGCAATGCTGATAGAAAGAAAACAAGAAGAACCTTCTCCCCTCCATCGTCCAGTGAGGCAGAACCTAACAAATCTGGTAGCAAGACAGTCTAGGGAATGAGGTTTGCAAAGCCTGAGATCCAGCATAAAGAGCATAAAAGAGCATAAGAGTTTAGGAGGGCAAATTTTGAGTTGAGAGATATTAGCTAAACGGTCAGCTGAATTCACCCGCTTTAGCTATTTAGTACACATCTGTACTTCCATAAAATGACAATAACTATTTCTAGCTTCCATCTAATAAGACAGAACTATCCTCTATGAAAATGGAGCCCCTCTTATTCTCTCCCCAAAAGTGGAGAAGCAAGAGTAATTGTATCCATCTCTGGGTGACGTTAAGACCTTTTCTACTCGAATCACAATTCCTTAAGAATTTAATGTTTAAACTACAGAGTTTTAGACATGGAAGTATTAAGAGGCACCCCTCAGAGAATTCCCTGGGTTCCAAACAGAGCCCTCTCTGAACCCATTTTGTAGCAGCACCAATTTCCCCTTGGTAATTGGGATCAGTCACCTCAATCACTTCTTAGCCTGCTGGTTCGGTAGCCTGAGGAATCCCAAATAGCCAGGTGGTGGTCTCAAACTCTTAAGTCAATTGTGTCCCTCGGTGGAGGCACGCTGTCTATAAGGGTCTGTTTATTTGGACCTTCTCTGCTACCAACCAGTCATCAGTTAGGGGCCAGTCAGAAAAACAGAAACACACGAGGTAGCTCAAAAAGAGGGGGTTTACTTCACAGAATTCATTTCTGAGGCATGAGAGGTCTGTAAGAACCATTGCAGAACACTGAATTAATCCAGAAACAATTATAAGCAGCAGCTACCACCTGCAGGGAAGAGGTGGGTTGACTAGAACCTAGGAGCTTGAGCAAATGCCCCCACATAGTTGCTGCTCTATGAGGAAAGGTATTACTTTCCTGTGAATGTCAAGGAAGGCTTCATAGAAAAAGCGATGGTTGAGATGGGTTTTTTGAAGGATGCATCGTTTACCAGGCAGTCTATTCAATGCATATTACTAATGCATCCACATTTTAATAGACCTGGTCATTTAGAAATATTTGTGGGGCCCACCACTTTTTTAACATCACATTATAAGTACTGGTAAATATGTCAAAACATAGGTGCTGTAATATGGCTGAAATAAAACTAGAAAGATTGTAAACCACCCTTTCCTACTTCGGATATGTTGGTTTAAAGACAAACACTTTCTGATATATAGCACAGCTCCTCTGGCCAGCACAGCATCCATTTATCAGGTAAACAGTGTATGAACTTGGGCATCACCATTCTCTCTGAGGAAGGTAATCAGAACCCTTATACAGGGATCCACTTTGCTACTTAACATTACTGTTGGAGCAGGGCAATAGCATACCGATTTACTGAAAAGTCTCTGCATCGTATCTGGGTGCACTGTCTCTTCTTTCCCTCTTTTTCTAGGGCTGTTTCTATTTTCCATAACATAACAGAGCATTTTTTCTAAAGCTGGGAAAAAGGTATTTGGACACTAAAAGGAAAATGGGTGGGTAGTGAGCACAAAGCACAGAAAGGGCTCTTTAGGATCAGAGAAGGATACAGCAAGAATCTTCTGGTATGAGGAGCTTATTCTGGGGTATGTAGACAGATTGGAGTACACAGATTGATGCAGTAATTATGAAGAGGAGATCGGGAATTGTTAGGAGTCTGGCTGAGAAGCAGCTGGGAGGGCAAATAATACCCACAAACGTACTTTGATGTACACTTGCTTCATTATAGAACAGAGGTACAGAAAAGAACATCCCAGCTTTGGCCAAGTGAAGAATGGAGAATATCAGCTGGAGATACAGAGGGGAAGAGGCAGTGAAAAGGGAATAAGACGATATTCATAATTTTAAAATCCCCTAACTCTGCTAAACAGTTTTAACACCAAGTTCTCTGAGGTGACTCTGCTAATGCATAGACCCAAAAATCAGGCAGGGCAAAAAGCCAGTGGGGCTCAAAATCACAGCCCTGGAGAGTAAAGTTCAAGATTCTCAACCCTGTGATGCTTGTGTGCCATGGGCCTGCAACAGAGAAAAACAAAGATTGCAGCTTATGCTTTTTCCTCTAACTTTACAGGAGATTCAAAGTGCAGAGCAGATGAAAAAATGGAAAGAGAGGCTTGAGGAAAAGTATTATTCTACAGAAATTCAAGATGACTACCAGCCTGTCACTCAACAAGAATTTCGAGAGTAAGCATTTGTTCTAACCAAGGTACTATGGGATATCGTGATATGGGGACTGGGGACATTCCACAATTTTCCTGAACCCAGAATCTCATTCTGTTAAGATGCCACTTTTTTTCCCCAATTTTTTACCCAACTTTAAAATGACACAGAAAGCACAAAACTCCATTTGTTTAAATGTAAGGTGAGAGCAAGACCAACTGCTTTTGTCCTTACATCTCTAAATAATAGACTGCCATTTATACTTGACACGCATAGCAGATACTGTGCTCCACACAGCTTTATAATATTAGATCCATAACTGGCCATACTAGGCATATTTTGGGAGCTTAAAATACTATCTTCCCACTCAAAGTATTTCACAATAGGTGTTAATAACCTGCTGTCTCTTTATGTACAAAAATGTTACTGACTCATTCTCTACTTCCTTCTAAATTATCCTTTAGCCTCTTTTTATATGCTGTGGAGCTGGAGAAAGAATTACACTACGTCAGTTTAAAACTAAACCGAGTGATGAGAAAGGTTTCAGCTCTACAATATTGAGGCAAGTGGAGGTGAGAATCTGTGATACAATCATGGAACATTTCTAACAATTTATTCCTGTACTGAATTATTTCCTAAATTTGTCCCCATTTGGGGTACATTTTAAAAGCACAAAACTAGCTACCATCAAATTATCGTCAGGGTCAATGATAATCATCAAATGATTTCTAGGAATGGGACCCAATATATAATCCATGTGTATTACAACATGCCTCCACAGTATACACACACAGGTACACATGAAGACTTTTATAATGAGATTTATTATTAAATTCTAGGAATATGAATGGAAAGTATAAAATAATATTGCTTTTAGTTCTTAGGGCAGGTCTCTAATTAATAGTTCAATAAGTCAGTAAAGATAGTTTTCTCAATGCTACACAGAGTATTAGAACTGTTGGTATTCTCATCATGTGCCATGTTCTAATTTCTCTAGCCAAAGGTAAATTAATAAATGCTTAGGATTCTAGAAAACCATTATATAAGACCCCAAGTAAAATAATCTCACCTCCACTCTTCCCAGTTGGAAGTGTCCTGGAAAAAGGCAAAGTGTAGAAGAACAAACTTCCCAACCACCTACAGAAATTTCACTAATATCTTCAAACTAGAAATTCATCTAGACAGTTTCTAAAGTAACACATTTGAAGTTTCCCAAAAGTGCTCCCTCGACTACTTTAAAAGTAAACTATCCTTTAAAACATAAAATAAAAGAGCCAGGTAGGAGCATCAAGGTTATAAGAGGTTATGTTTGAAAAGTGTAAATGAGGGTGTTGCAAAAGCCCTGTATGGATGGTTGGCAAGTTTTGGATGGCTGGCATTTTGGAAATTGGAAGGAAACTCTTCTAATATAGGTTACATAAGCCCTCCTAGAAGAGCTATATGTTATACGTTCTCTTAGCCCAAGTAACATCATTTGACCACAGACTTCCACATTGTGCTCAACAGTCCCTGGACTGTAAAACTCAAATAAAGGAATTGTTAAATATACCCACCTTCCTTAAGCCAAGCTCTTCTCTTAGAGACTGCATGTCAAGTTTTCTTAATAAGATAATTCACTGCAACAAGAAATGCTGACTATTCTCTCTGCATCTTCTCCCTAGATTTCCAAAGAGAATCAACAACATGGCCTTTCCTTGTCTTACCACTCCCTAGAGCTGTAGACAGTCACGTGGTTTAGTAACCTTGCTGTCTCCCCACATGGTCCCTGGTTGGGGTAATTCAAACAAAGCCTGAGAACATTAAGCCAAGGGAACACTTGAGGGTTTTATTTCTTCTTTTTAAACATCTAGTGAAAAAAACAAAAAACATTTACAATGACTTAGAACATTAAAGTTCTTTTATTACAAAAGTCTATACAATGAAGTGCCAAACACAGCAATGCAATTATACTTGTAGTTGTATATATCTATATATTGTTTGTATATAGATATACAGTTTTTACTTGTACCAAAGTAAAATTATCACAAACTGCCTAATTCTACCACTTACTACTGAACTATGACACACAATACTGTCACATAGCATAAGTGCTGCCATGCCACTTTTTATCTATTCTACTCACAGCCAAACATTAACAGTGAATAACCAACATCATGAAGCAGCTGTTATTTCTAAAATGAAACCAGTCAGGCCACTGACTTATAAAAATATGGTACTCATATAGATTTAGCATTATAAAGAAGGAATATATTATTTAAAACATTTAAATAGTGCATATGGACATTTTTGCATGTGGTATATAAAATAAAACATTCATATAAAACAATACACAGTGCACATTAAATAAGATGTTTGGATATACTCCTGTTGGAGACTGAAAGAAATTAACTAAATGTACACTGCATGATGAATTCAAATCAAAATGATAACATCTTTTGGTGTTCTCAATTTCACGTTTCTAGGTGTACATTATGAATAACCTAGCTGTATCAAAAGGAAACCACACGAAAAGGGCTGGATTTAGTGCTTTATTCCCCAATGACACGTTCACTACCAAGGAACATTCCCTCCCCCCAAAAAAGGCATTGCACACAAAGGTGAAATGTGAAGTACTAGAAATGCTACTTATTATCAAGCTACTTCATGTGCTATGTAATAGTGCCAGAATTCTGAGGTTCATGCTTCCCTCACCTTATTAAAGGATGCTGTAAAAGTCCATTTTTGTATGGAACAAATTACGAATATTAGCTAGTTAAGAAAACCATGCATGAGTCACTGCATGCAAAACATGGGCACAAAGTGAGACACTCATCAATCCAAAAAAGCACCAGGAAAAAAATGAACACTTAGATTAAGCCTGATCAGAATATGCTGTTAATGACTATCATATTGTTAGCACAAATAAAGTCACCATTCTGTGAAAATAATTAGCAGAATTATACCAGGAAAGAACCTGAAGAAAAGCCATGCAAAGCCAGAGAAAAAAAGATATGCTTAGAGTGTATGACAAGGGGCATACCACAATACACCTATAACCAGCTGCTTTAAACAGCTTGTGATTGAGCAAAAGGTGATCCCTTTAGAGGATGTTTTCTTTATGGATTTTGCTGATTAAAAAAGAAAAAAAAATGATGTAACCCCTTGAAGGTACATGTAAAAATGCAGTGGTATAGCCCTTGTTAAGAATAGATTTACTTCAGGCATAATGATTCTTTTGCCAATTTAAGCCTATTTGATTGAACACACAAATCTGAGCACCATCAGAGTTCCTACATACTGACATGGCTATTTTCTCACATTATCTGGAGGTGGGTAGGGGGAAAAAATGCAGGATCTAATCCAGACAAATCACATCATCACCAACTGATAAACGGTAACTGAGGAAACAAACAGTAACTTAAGTCCCAAAGGCAGCATGTGATATAATTCAGTTCTGTGTGTGATGTGTGCTGTGTGTTTTCACTATACTAATAAGCAAGGTCACTTTTTGGTCTACCCGCTGTTATCTTCATCCAGGAGCTGTGTGACCACTGAATTGCAAAATTCTGCTAACATACTACCTGTGAGAAAGTGTCACTTTGGGAATTTAACAGAAATATGTTCCACAGTAGGACTTGAAATTTCAGTTGATTTTGGTTTTCTAAGAAAACACAGAACATAGTTGCATATGTGCACATTTATAGGCTTTTCTTTCAAATTTTCAGTCATTCTGTAAGAAAAAGGCAACTGAAGAAGAATTCAATGTGAAGATTTTCCTCTCAATTTTCTTGAGTAATGAAAAACAAAATAATAAAGTTGGTAATAACAAAAAGCTTCTATCTCCAAAGTTCTTAAAGTTGAAAAGATAAAATATTAGTCTTCTACTAACACGATGTATCTGTAGTACAAAACAATGAAGAAAAGTGGATGTTTGCTAAAGGTAGAGGGGCAGTCTGTGGTTAACATGGAACATCGCACTCCCTAGACAGGGTCTACTTACCCTCCCATCATTTCTCTAGTGGCACCACCAGCAAGTACAAAATGAGACTCTGTGAGTGCCTGACAAAATGAACTGAAGTACCAGCCAAGTACACATGATGATAGCTTCAGGGAATACAACTGATTTTATGATGTTTTCAAGGACCATATTTTATATGGATTTTGAAGAATCTTGTTTGCTGATAAGAACTTCAAGAAGCCTAAGCTTGGCTTTAATTTTCTTGTACTCCCTGTACTCCTCAAGCACTGGAACACGATCCTCTTTCTGGGCATTCCTAGGGGAGAAAATAAAACCTAGAGATCATCTGGAAAATAAAGTCCCAGAAGTTGTCGTAATGAGAGACAGAATATTACTCAATACAAACTCAAATAAAAAACTGTTCTGCAAGAAAAAAAAAAGACTATTGGACTAATTCCCTTCATCCCAATGGAATATTCCTAGAACACTTCTAATTTTGATGTATTTCTCTATTGACAGATTAATTGATGATATTAGTATCAATGATGATTGCAGGTAACTACAGATAATCAAATATTTTAATAAGACATGAGCTACTAGACTCTGTCAGGTCTGTGAGTGTATACTAAGTGCTAGAGGCTACGCTGAGTCATTTCATACATTCCATACATTACTTAACTCTGGCTTCAGTGAATTAAGATGTAAAAGTATAACATCTTAGTGGTAGCGAAAAAATCATTTTTCTCACTTTATATTACTGACCCAAAGCAATTCAGTTTAATAACCAGGTAAAGCATCAAACTATCCTAATTACAAGCAAAATTTTTTTCCAATAAGACAAGGAATTAGAAGGTACTTGGAAAACACACTTGTGATTTTTTTAACCATATATGCCAACCTACGTAGAAGACTCTCAAACACAGTAGTCCCCCTCCTTATCCGTGGGGATACATTCCAAGACCCCAGTGGATGTCTGAAACCAAACCCTATATATACTATACATACATACCTATGATAAAGTTTAATTTATAAATTAGACACAGTAAGAGATTAACAATAACTAATAATAAAATAGAGTAATTATAACAATACTCTGTAATAAAAGTTATGTGAATGCAGGCTCTCTCAAAACATCTTACAAGTTTAAAGCCTTTTCCATACTAACTAAGCACTTATCATGCACTGTGGCCATAACTTCTGCAGTTTGAGATATGACAGCAAAACTAGTAGGAATTTCCTTTTCCTTCTTCAAAATTTCATGGATAGATTCGTTATTATAGATCGGAGCACCTCAGCACAAGATTTTTTTCGTAGCCTCACTGAGTAAAGAACTTTCCCCTTTTCACCTGAAGTACTCTGTGGCTTCTCTTTGGCATATCTGAATTGCTAGCATCACTACTCTTGCGCTTTGGGGCATTAAGTAAAGTAAGGCTTACTTGAGCACAAGCACTGAGATACTGTGACGACGGATCTGACAAACAAGATGGATACTAACTGACTAAAGGGCAGGATATGCTGGACAAAGGGATGCTTCACGTCCTGGGTGGGCCGGCACGAGATTTCATCACATTACTCAGGACAGTGCACAGTTTAAACTTTATGAATTGTTTATTTCTAGAACTTTCCATTTAATATTTCTGGACTGCAATTAACCATGGAGTAATTGAAACTGCAAAGAGAAACTGAAGAGGGGGGACTACTATAGAGCTATTGGCTTGGTAAGACCGTCCGGTAACATGGAAAAACTTTTCTGAGGCCTGAAATAAATAATCCTCATTTCTGGCCACAATCTGAATTAGAATTTATTTTTCTTACTTTTAAAAGAGTCCCACTGGGTCAACTGGGTATTACCCAGTTAGATAAAGGCACTTGCCATATTGTATTATAGGGGAGCCACATGACTGCCACACTGATACACACCTTGGAAATACGTGCCCTAGAATGACCCAACATGCAGCCTAAGCAGCAATGGTCTCAGTATAAGAATCCAAACTAGTTAGGATACCACTCATATTTGGGACCCTTTCTAAAAGGAGATCTCGTTTCACAAACACTTCCAAAAGGATGAGGATACTGAATTAAGGAACATAAAATAACTGCCACTCAACCAAGCATTCTCTAGGACAATCCTGAAATATTTTGTCAGATGTTTACTCCAGCTCTGACTTTTTCTTTCCATTAAGAGCAGGGCTGCACAGTATAAAGGAATGTTTTTTACCGTTATTTTCAATGCTAACATCCTTATATGCACAATTTATTTCTATTCTTATATATTTCTTTATTTCAACATATGGGCACTTGGGAGTTTAAGAAGAAAGAAGATTCAATTTTGTGATGCTCAACAAACCTTCCATTTTGTTGATAAAATGCTTCTTCAAATTCCCGTAACGTTTTACGTAGTTTCTTTTTTTCAGCTCTGGCTTTCCAAAGTTGTTCCAGTAATTCGGGCCTAAAATTGAAATGGGAAGAAAACATTTGAAAGGGCACTTTTGATTCATTATGTTCTTAACAGTGTTTCTAACCCTGGCTGCAAAATCAAGCCAGCTGGGGAGCTTTTAGAATATACCAATGTCTTAGGTTTCACCTTGGAGCAACTAAATCAGAATAGCTGCTGGTAGGGCTCTGCATAAGTATTTAAAACAAAAACAAAAACAAAACAACTTCCCACATGATCCTAAAGTGACTCCAGGGCTAACAACTAGAACCAAAGGCCACATCAGGTAAAGAAGCTCAAAGAGCACAAACTAACAGATGACTCTCAGCTGGTTCCAGCACTTTGTCATACAGCAAACGTAAGATTTTAGGTTTATTTATTTATTTATTTTTTGCGGTACGCGGACCTCTCACTGTTGTGGCCTATCCCATTGCAGAGCACAGGCTCCGGACGCGCAGGCTCAGCGGCCATGGCTCACGGGCCCAGCAGCTCTGCAGCATGTGGGACCTTCCCAGACTGGGGCACAAACCCGTGTCCCCTGCATCAGCAGGCGGACTCAACCACTGCGCCACCAGGGAAGCCCGTTTTTTTAATTTTTAAAACACACTAATTTTCAATAAAGAAAATGTGAATCACAACATGTATTTGTAAAGCACACTTTTCAAAGCGGGTGTATTTCTTTTCTTTACTCAATTATTTAACACTGAATTTCTTTGCATATAAATTTTATTACATGAATAGGCTAAAATCACAAACCAGGATACATACATAGAAGCTGCTCGAGTACTTGACAATCGGAGATCTAGAGCCAGTTTTTCTTGATTTTCTTCCATATCAGATTCTGAGTTTTCCAGTGAAGGCTGTGCCTGTACAGCAGTTTTCAAGATATCAGTTAACTCAGAGGACAAACTAACACCATCTTCTTCTTCTTCTTCCTAAAAATATATCCAAACAGAGAATCAAACATGCCATGATTTCAATTTTTCCTTTAGGAAAAAGATCAGAGAATAATTTCTCTTAAGGATTACCTTGATTTCTTCAAAAAAATGTGCAGTTTCTCCTTCTATGATTGGCTGTAACGTCTGACCCCTTCGCTTGGTGGATGGAGATCCCTGTAACCATAAACATATAAGTGGGTTACATTTTAAGTATTTAAAATGTTCAATGAAGATTCACTTCACTATTACAGTTTAAATAAAGTTTAATAGATCTTAAAACTTTATTTTCAAAATTCTAACCATATGCTTTAAAATTTTTTAGGAATTCTTTACTAAATTTATTTTTGCTTTTTTCTTGTTATGTATCCATAAGAGTGACAAATGATAATTTATGTCTAGGTAATTCTAAAAGAGCTCATTCAATAAATGTTTTTAAAATTCTAAATAATAATGTGTGACATATTATTTAATTGGGAGCATTTTTCTTTTTAACCAAGCTGTCAACTTTTTTGGTCTGAGGACCCCTTTATACTCCTTTTTAAAAAATAACAGCTTCATTAAGATATAATTCACATACCATAGAGACTTCCCTGGTGGTTCAGTAGCTAAGACTCCATGCTCCCAATGCAGGGGGCCCGGGTTCGATCTCTGATCAGGGAACTAGATCCCACATGCCGCAACTAAGAGTTTGCATGCTGCAACTAAAGATCCTGCATGCCGCAACTAGAAGATCCCACATGCCACAACGTAGATCCCGCCTGTGTGCCACAACTAAGGACCACCACTGCTAGCTAAATAAATAAATATTTTTAAAAAGATATAATTCATATACCATAAAATTCACTCTTTTAAAGTGTACAATTTAGTGGTTTTTAGTATATGCACAAAGTTGTACAACCATCACCACTATGTGATTCTAGAACATTTCATCACCCCAAAAGGAAACCCTGTACTCATGAGCCCTCTCTCCCCAGCCCATGGCAAACAACAATCTATTTTCTGTCTCAATGGGCTGGTCTATTCTGGATATTTCATATAAATGGAATCATACAATATGTGGTCTTTTGTGTCTGGCTTTTTTCACTTAGCATAAATGTTTTTAAGGTTTATCCAGGTTGTAGTGTGTACCAGTACTTCATCCCTTTGCATGGCTGAATAATATTCCACTATACAGATATACCCCATTATGTTTATCTATCAGTTGGCTGAACATCTGGACTGTTTTTACACTTTGGCTATTATGAACAATGCTACTCTGAAGACCTGTCTACAAATTTTTGTGCGGACATGTTTTCAATTCTCTTGGGTATATACCTAGGAAGAGAACTGCTAGGTCATATGGTAACTCTATGTTTAAACTTTTGAGGAACTGCTAGTGCCATCTATTGGAAAAACGATTCTTTCCTATTGTCTTGGCTTAATTTTTAGATTCCAAATTTCTCTTTACGACTGTCATATTTAGGCATCCATAAGATGTAGAAATGCTTCCTATAGACTCAGTTTTTAAAAACAAATGTGTGGAATTCTAAGATGGTTTTCATAAATAAATTCAAAGACTATTTATACTATTATGGAATTATGAAAATGTCAGTGACACACAAAAAATACCTTGTAATCAAAAGATAAAATCTGTATTAAACTATCTTATGTGTGAAAAGAACATAAACTATACAGGATTCACTGTTCAAAGAAAACTGATTATACCTAAATACTGTTAAGAGATGGCCAACTAAAAAAACAGCAAGTTAAAAAAGAATGTTTATATAAGGGCTAAATAAAAGGTGCTCAGAAGGCCACTGTGAACATTCTAATAATGAGTAGCCAGAGAGTCGAAGCCTAAAGGGAACCCTTATTTCAAGAGGCCATCAACATAAAAATGGCCTGCAAGCTTAAGCAAACCATAAGCTCCAGAGAATTAATTCCTAGGAGATGATGCAGAACAAGCACATGCTGTTTTCTATTTGAGCCTGAGAGACATCTAGGGTCATACTATCTAATGGTTAATTTGGAGACAGCACTTAATATGCACGTAAGCATTTGAGTTTTCATTTTTTCTCAAAAAAAATGCACATATATATGAATAAGTATTATTTTAATAGACTTTTTTGTTAAAAAAGATGAACCTGAAAAAAAAATCAGTTTACATTATTGTGCAATTAAGTGAACATCGTCATGATGGCCATCACAAAAGTAATATAGTTTCAAAGGCATGAATTTAAATGGAAAGAAACAGGCAAGGGTCTGAAATATGAGTTTTTAATTCTACAAGTAGGTAACCCTGGGTACATCACTCCTGAGTTTCAGGTTCACCATCTGTGAAATGAGGCTACCGTCCTCTCTACCTGTTGTGACTTAACTTGTCAGGACTTAATGACATAATCATAAGTAAAAATGCTTATAAGAGTGCCTGGGAAGTAATAGTAGGCATTTATTATTAACTTCCTATTCTTTTAAAGCAGTAACCTCACCTTACATACACAATTCTTGTTACCTTGGCTGTGTATTTCTCTAATATACCGCCATAATAATAATTTTTTTTTAAAGAGTAGGTTCTGGTAAATGAACTAGATAAATATTCACATGTTTTACTTACAAGGACAGGAGTGATGCTAGCTCTTGTCAGCATCTGTTTTACAAGTCTGTATCTATCATAAAGAGGTTTAACAATGTGCCTTTCTTCCCTGGTTACCTGAAGCAAGAAAAATGGAAATCACCTAGTCATCAGAAATCTAAAATTTCTAAAACATTGAGCAATATGACTTTCCCTGCAATTTTTAAAAAGTAATTTTAAATAAGTAGGCGATCTCCCAAATGTAGGAAACAATGCTCTATGAAACAGCTCTGAAGACGTGGGCCACAAAAGTGATTCATGTTCTTTAAGACAGAAAATCAAATCTTTTCAGCAAGAGAGACATTACCGGTCTTCCATGTTGACTTTCATAATAAAGAAGACTTTTCTGGAGAGAAGTTTTCTCTTCTACCAAATGATCTTTTGTCATTTTCTAGAATAAAAAAAAACAAAAAAAAAAAACCCTCCCATTAGCAGCATCATTCCCTTCCCCAGCACAATGTAAATAATTTGGCTGAAAGGGCAGCCCATTACCACTCTTGCTTAGGTTAATAAGAACACATCTTTTGCTATGGATTTGCAGGCAACATTTTTCAGTCTCTTGGAGAATCTGGTCGTCTAAAACTAGGTACCAACCGCCTTTGGTGGTTTGATTTATTATATTTTATCTGAATAAGTGATGAATACCAGAGCTTAGTACCTTGGGTAAGTTACTTAGCCTCTTTTTGTTCAACATCCTGATCTGTAAATGGGGATACTTCACCTACCTCACAGAGCTCTAATGAGGACTAAATGAGTTAATACGTTGTAAAGGCATTTACACAGTGCCTACTCAGCACACAATAAAGAAAATAAATGCCTATTAGTTTATTTAATTTTGCACATTATCTTTTTTTTTTTTGCGGTACGCGGGCCTCTCACCGCTGCGGCCTCTCCCGTTGCGGAGCACAGGCTCCGGACACGCAGGCTCAGCGGCCACGGCTCACAGGCCCAGACGCTCCGCGGCATGTGGGATCCCCCCGGACCAGGACACAAACCTGTGCCCCCCGCATTGGCAGGCGGACTCCCAACCACTGCACCACCAGGGAAGCCCTGCACATAATCTTTTATTAGCATTATAACTATAATTTTGTTGTGTGTGGGCACATACACAAAACACAGGCACACAACAAGCACAGGTCTTAAACCTGGTGTTTCTCCTAAACTGTTAAAATCTGGCAGCAGTATAGTGGAAAGATCCTGAAAAAAGCTCAACAATGTCAATTTGTGACCCTAGCCTTCTACTCTATGACTTCAGTTCCCCTTCATCTGGCACTTTCTTTATACTGAAAGTAAGATACTCTTCTCCCATCTTTCAGTACTCTAATGGTAGTAGGCAGGAATCCCAAATTTATTTGCCCATAACTCCTTCTCCCTTTGTTCCACAGCACGACCTTTTAACATACCAATGAACCAATGTTCCACAGAATACACTTTAACCCAAATAAAACTCTCCAATTACTCCTAGGACTAATTAAAATTACCGTTTGTCATCAGAATGAAAACTAGAGGTACAAAAAAAACTTCAGTGGATACATACTTCCTATAACAAGCATTTTAGATTATGTACGTTCAGTAGAGGATAGCCAGGTGAAGACTCTGTAAAACATTGTGATTTCAACCTCAAGCTTGAACCTTAAACCTAGGAAAAGGAATTTGAATAAAGCTAATCCAATCAAAATCATTTATAGGAAAGGGGTTGAGGAGGCTGGTATAACATAAAAGTAAAACCAAGAAAAATTGGGGGAACTTCTCTGGTGGTGCAGTGGTTAAGAATCCGTCTGCCAATGCAGGGGACACGGGTTCAATCCCTAGTCCGGGAAGATCCCACATGCCTCAGAGCAACTAAGCCTGTGTGCCACAACTACTGAGCCTGTGCTCTAGAGCCTGTGAGCCACAACTACTGAGCCCGCGAGCCACAACCACTGAAGCCCAGATGCCTAAAGCCCGTGCTCTGCAACAAGAGAAGCCACCGCAATGAGAAGCCTGTGCACTGCAACGAAGAGTAGCCCCCACTTGCCACAACTAGAGAAAGCCTGCATGTAGCAATGAAGACCCAATGCAGCCAAAAAGAAAGAATGAAAGAAAAACTGGGGAGGGGAGCAACTAGAATTTCTAATCCAGCTCTGTTTGAAGGGAGAAAGACTCCAATATTTCGATCATGAGGTATACTCTGTTGTCAAGATAGGAATGCACATCAGGATTCATCACTGCCTGGACAAAAGTTCACCTAAGACCATCTACCTCTGTAGTCTCCCAGCAAATTTCATCTGATAAATGATCTTGGCTGCCAAGTGCTTTGACCAGGACTGCCCTAGGCATAGGCTATACTAAGTAATGGTTCTTCATAAAAATGTATTCAATTAGTCCTCATAACCATATTGTGTTAGTACTTTAATGGACATAATCGCAGTCACATGGCTGTTGAAGGAACTCAGCGGCAGAATGCATATAATATAACCAGTCAGGAACTGGCATAAGCTAAGAATTTAATACATACAACTACTAAGATACAAGGCCAAGATTGAAACTCTGGTATATTTCGTGCTCTTAACACACTCATCTTGTTAACTGCCTCCAATACAAGTGAACAGACCACATTCTAGTTTTTTTAGTTTTATTATTTCGACTCAAGCACTTCTGTTGTGCTGATAAAAACATGCTTCTATAACTACAAACCTGGAGAGTAAACTGAGGCCAGCAGACTACCTAGACATCTTTAGGCCACTATTGTAATTATTTTATTTCAGGTATTCTAAAGGCTAGTCTGGGCAAAAACCATAGCTCAAGATTACTTTGATATCTTCTGGAAGACACCTCTCAACACGTTTTTCTTTCAGTCTTTTCAGAATAAGTTCAAGTGTTGCTTCCTTAGATGGCTTCTTCTCCTTCTGAATGACCCGGGATTCATCTTCATTCTCTTCATCTTCATGGTCTAGAGAAGAGCCAAAGCTTTTTGGAAGAGTGTTACTACGTGGACGTGTCTGAGGTACAAACTCTCCATCAGAGGTTTTGTGTTTTGCATCTACATTTCAGAACCAAGAGGGTAGATCAGTAATACTGATTTTAGCTAAAATGAAGCTAGGTCAAAAAAGGTGCAAGAGATGCAAAAGCAAAGTATACATCAACAACACACAGGCTCAGATATTTCAAAGTCACATGAAATATTTAAATTATATATATACACTGAGAGAACTATATGGTTTTTCTTTCAACCAATATTCATAGAAAGCCAACTAAAGTGATGCTCTGATGAGCATACAGTAGTAAACAAACAAACATGGTGTCTGTTGTCATGGAGCATGTATTCAGGAAGTAAAAAAACAAAAACTAAGTAATCAGATTAATAAACAAAATAATTTCAATGACTGCTAAGTGCTATAAAGAAGATAAAGTAGAATGATGTCACAATGTTAAAGAAGTGTGCTTTTTGGAAGAGCAACTCCTTCGGATGGAATTGACAAAGAAGGCCTTTCTGAGATGGTAACGTCCTAGTTGAACATGGATTTAAAAGGAGCTAACCTAGCATAGAAGATTTAGGGGAAGAACATTTCTCCCCAGTTGAGGCAATAGCCAGGGCAAGGTCCCTAAATCATGACATATTTAAGGAACAGAAAATGAGGAAAAGTGATAAAATGGGCAAAGGGCAGAGTATAAAGGGCCTTGAAAGCCTGGGTAAGGGGTTTGGACTTTATTCTAAGTGGAAAGGGAAGCCCACTGAAGAACTATGAACAAGATAGTAACATAGTTTTTATAAAAGATAATTTTGGCTGCTATGCAGAGAAGGCACTGTAGGACAGTAAGAGTAGAAGAAAATTGGGAAATTAGTTAGGAGGCTAATAATTTAACGACACTCCTTAGTAATACATTCAAGGTAGTGATTCTCACTGATGGTTGGAAACTGGTGTTACACAAGGAAATTTTTGACAGAATTTTAAGGGAAAATTCTAAAGAAGTAGGAGAACTTATTTAACCACAAGAATGTAAATAAACTCAATGACAATAGGGACCCTGTTTGTCTTGTTCACTGCTACAACCTCAGATGTCTTCAAGTACTTGGTATTTACAGACACTAAAATTTCTGTTGAATAAATTCAAATGAATAAACCAAAATGTGATGCTCCAGATTACAAACCCACACTTGGTACAGATAATTTGTTAGGTATTAACAATTATTAAAAAGCATGTTCACTGAACACCCACAAAGGAAATATACCTTAGCAGGTGCTATACTGGACTGACACCCAGTAACACACGACCTAGTTTTTGATTCAAGACAACTTACAATTTAGTCTTTGTAGTATAAAAGGCTGATGATTATTCTTAGCCTTGGATGAAATACCCACCAAAAATTCTTAATACCTACCCAAACCCAAAACTGCTTAATATTTGAAATATGTTTCATATAAACTTCATAATACAATACCACCTGTGAATATATAATCTAGGGTACCCTTCAAAAGACTATTACTAATAAAAACACATGAAAGACATTTGGAAGAATGTAATATAGTATTGCAACTTTGACCATAACTACTAAAAGAACAAGAGAACTTTTATTTTGCCAGATAGTGGCCAAGATTTAAAATTATCAAAAATTATAACTATAATTCTCAGATATTATTATAAAGAATATTTTAAAATGCAATTATATTAGAAAAATGGCACATTTTATACCTTTGATTTGCTTTCGCAGTTTGGTGAGCTCTGTCATCCATTTTAATACCTTTGGATTGGCTGCTATATCACTGTAGGAGGGCTGAAAAATTAAGAAAACAGAATCACTGATTAGGCACTCATCAACCCCCTACCTGCGCTAAGTCCCTCGCTGATAATTGCCTTTGCCCAAAGGAGCTGCCTGGCCCAAGGTTACAACCCCTCCTCCAGAGCAGCCAGCATCCATGACTGGTTATGTGGGATTAAAAAGGCCTGGCGCCCTCATCTCAATTCAGGTCAATCCTGAGCAGCTATCCTAACTTGAGACCCTGTGGAACCTCCTCTACTAAACCATGCTGGCCTCACTCCTTACAGCTGCGATTCTCCCTAAACACTCTCTTGGAAATCACATGCACTGAAATCTCTGTCTCAGAATGTTTCCCAGATGATCCAACCTAAAACAACTCTACCACTATAAATCTACTCATAGATAGACGCTGTTCTTTCATAAAGATAGTATTTTAAGAGATTTGTTAACACCTCAATAAAATTAAGATATGAACTTCTAAAAAAAGAAAGAGAATCCATTTAAACCTTTGTGGGTAAGCAATGGTTTTTGTTTTTTGGTTTTTTTGCCATGCTGCACGGCATGCAGGATCTTAGTTCCCCAACCAGGGATTGAACCCATGCCCCCTGCAGTGGAAGCGTGGAGTCTTAACAACTGGACCGCCAGGAAGTCCCAATGGTTATTTTAATTTATGCCCAGATAGTATTTTATAGTTCTCATGGCAGAGATTTCACTCAATCCTCATTTCATCTTACTTTAAGTAGACAGGGCAAGATACTAAGTAAAGCTCTCTTGGAGGAGGGCCTATCAACTGGCAGAAGCCAGATTTGAATATGGGTCTTCCGACTCCAAGTATAGGGCTTTTTCCACTTCACATGTTCTAATTATTAAATATCTCATCCCTCCACCCCCACATCCCCTGGCTACCTGTGGTTTTTGAGAGAGCACAGCATTAACGTGATTTGTCAATGTAAAGTATTTGCTTTAAGAATTCTACAAGTTGTTTTCCAATAGAAATATAAAAATGCAATGGTGCAATGGCAAGAATACTGGTCTGGAATCAGAAGGCTAAGGACCTATATAATCTCAGATCTACATGATCACTATTTCTCTGGGCATCTTAGATTCGTTCTCTCTCCCAGGAAAGAGATGGAGGACTTTCTTGGAGAGCATTAGTCTCCAAGTTCCAACAGATCTACCTCACAGTGGACAATGCTACAAACTTACCTTGCTATTTCTTTCCCTTTCAAACTGTTCCTCAAATTGTCTGATTTTTTTCTGAAGTTTCTTGACTAAGTGATATGGAGTTCTGTCTTCTCTTTTTTCATCTTTTGAACTAAAAGATGATCTTCGAGTCCTGAATTAAAACAAGAGGCAAATACCGTTAGTTAAATATTTAAGTTATCGACACCATCTCTCTTATTATCCTGATAAAACATGATACTATTACCAAGAAGTATATTTTTAAAGTGAAATTAAGTCCCTAACACTAAAGGACAGGTAGTAAAAAGAAACAAACTATGTTAGAGACCACAAAATTAGCTAACACAAGTAGCGATGAAAACAATTGGGAATCATTCAAAAGTTGTTTGGGCAAAGGCAGAAGAGAAACAAAGACATCTAGCAGCTCAGAGCTCTTTTGGTGTTCAAACTGCAAAGGAAAGGTTCTAACTTTCAGGATCAATTTTAAGTTTTGATGATAAAAACATCTAGGATTGGTGAGCTCCACTTGCAGCTTCCCTTCCAGAGTTCTATATTTCAGTCACAAGTGAATAAAAACACCATGGAAAGATGTCTTATTGGACAGCAAACCCCAAAAATACCTCAGTGAACTCAGAATTTAGGGGCAGCCAAAATAAAAAATTACAAAAGCATGCTTCATGAAATAGGGGAGAAAGCTCTCAACTGCAGGTCTGGAGGATTAAAATCTCTCAAAGGACCTGGGTATGTGATAGGATTCACCTCCCATAAGAACATAAAAGTCATATACCTAGCAAAAGAAAGTGCTTTCGATGAGGAATCCAATGTTTCTGGATCATGTAGGAAACGCTGGCTTTGCCCAAAATCTAAACTCCGGTGTGATAATACTGGAGGACAGTCCTCTTCCAGAGGATGATGATTCATTCTTCCAGCTTGTGGAGAGAGTTGAGCTTCTCCAGACTCAGAGTCTTCCTGCCAAGACTTAAAAGCAGGAAATGGCTCTGCAAAACAAACACAAAGAATAGTACCATGGGTCTCTTGGTTCCACATGGAAAAAAAGTCACGCAATATCAGCTATATGTTCTTTAAACCTTTATCATTATGTAGTGGTTCATATAATAATTATGGGTTACTAGGGTCTTCATAAAGCCTACTATAGTTTAAAATTGTCTGAGCTTCATTTTTCAGCTCAGAGTTCTAATTTCACATAAGGAGTTACACTTTAAATTTCTGAACCCAGTCACAAAGTAAGAAGGGACACTGTCAAGCTCTTTAAAATTAAAATGTTATTTTTCAAGTAGGGAAAAGTCTTCTTTTAGAAACAGTAAACACTTAACAGTCATCAGTTAGGAATTTAACTTAGCCAAATGCTGCCAGGTGAATAAATCATCCCTCACTGTAAAATTACTGTGTTAAGAACTGGAAGCTATTCCTCATGCTATTCAGAACACTTACCCAATGGAGTTCTTGGACTCCAAAAGAATTCTAACCTTCCCAAACAAAAGCAGCTAACTCACCTGACAGTACCTGGCCTCTAACATTAAACTGTGGTGGTTATTTTCTGCTACAGGATTCCTGTGTATAATACATATTTTAATAATTAAACACCCCAAAGTATGACCAAGACAAAATTTAAAAGCACTACTCCCTCTTAAGCACATCTATTTTATTGGAGTTATCCTGTATGTTCTCAAATGAAGCCATGTTAAGATATTTGATGTCTTTGCACAAATAAGGTTTGATTACATACAGAACACATATAGATAAACACACAATCCACAAATATACTCCAAATACAAAATTATCTTCATGTATCACTGGATTCAGGGTGGGGATTGGGACTTTTCCATCTACACGTTAACTTTATAACTACAGCGTAAAACTTTGATACTGTGGCTTTTAATAGCAAAAATTAGTTAAGTATTTCTGGATGCAAAAATGGCTTGACAGTGTCAGAAATCAAGAATGATGTTTTCTTTTTCTTCACACAATACCTACGCATTGCTACTAATTTAGTTTAACTTTATGCATTAGCAATTTATAGCATTACTTTTTTTCAGGGTAATAACATAATTAATTTAGTTTTTAAAGCCCAGATCAATCTGATAACTAAAAATTGAGTACTAAGCGTGCAATCCCATAATAAACCCAGCAATAAAGTGATTTTCAAAACAACCCTTGTACCTGCTTCCCAGAAAATAAGTAACTGGTAATAAACATTTTATGAGAAATCTCCTGTTTTAAGAAAAGAAGGAACTAACAAAAACAATATTTTCTGGGTATCATCTTTAACCCAGAATAGTTTTCCTAATATATGGGGACAGCAGGAGAAGGGCTAATAAAAAGGCAAACAAAGTGAACCATAAAAAGGCAAAAAGCTAAACTATGGCGAACCATACTTACCCTCCCCATCTCTCTGCAGATGCATTGTTTTGAAATCAATGAGGGGAAAAGTGATAGGGCATGACGCTAATAAAATGGAAAAAATGGCAAAAAATACTAAAGTGAACACACAGCACAGTCAGAACAAACCATACACATAACTAACACAAAGCCAAAGATACCAAAAACATTTCCCTAAAACCAGTTAGGCATTCTGCTCAAAAACTTTATTCAAAGAAATTACTACTAACCAAACTTTAAAAACAAACACAAACATACATTTCTGTTTCAGCAAGCAAGGCAAAAAAAAAAAAAAAAAAAAAAAAAATCAAAGTAGTGCTGTTCTATTAAAACTCAAACATAAAACTGAAGAAATGGAAACTTAATCAGGTACTGTTGAAACTTTTCAGTATAAATGATTTGACAGAAAAATATTTCCTTTAGTTTGCTCTTTGAAAAGATCCTACTGTATTTCATTCAAGAGTCAGCAGGAAAGAATCTGAAGTAAAGATGTTGTCTCCTTCCATTAAAAACCAAGATCTTTGGATGGCTGCTACAAATGCATACTGGTGGCAGACATGTGCTACCTGCTTGCTAACTGCATTCTGCTGACTACCATTTGAACAATACAAAAAAACAAAACCCACATACTTAGGAAGAGTGAGGTGGTCCTCCATTTGAAGTCACCCTACTTCTCTATTAAGAGTCATTTCAAATGGGGTATGTCTCTGATTCCAAGGTATGTAGGGTCTAAAGTAATTTGGTCTCTTAAGGAAGACTATTATTTAGAATATCTTGACTCCCAGTTGTAGAAAATCAGTCTCTGTATTATGGGGCACAGTTGGAAAGAACAACATGGTCTGCTAGTAGCTACTCTCCCAAGCACATGCAGAGTTCATGACTGAGAAGTTTACTCAGATGTCTACTGCTCTTGGCTCTCTGAAAGTCACTGACCCGACCCTTACTCCTGGAAGAGCCAGAAGGAGGTCTACGAGGACTTCTCACAGCCAGGTAGCTAACAGGGCAGTTCAGACACTGAAAATCAGGGATCAGGAGTACATAGTGACCTACTTTCCCTACCACCACAAGTTGTAAAGGATGGATTCTGACAAAGCAACAAAAGAGAGCCTACCATCAGGGTCTCTTTGGGGAAGCCTCCAGAAAGCTGAAGCTGGACAGAGAATGTCCTATCTCCTCAGACAATGGAAAACAAACGGTCTTCTATGCTTAAAACTTAAGATCAGAACCCTTAGGACAAAGATTGTAAAGGGCTATTTATCTGCATCCTCCAAAAAGAAGCAGGATTAAATCCTCTGTCAGAATCCCAGCTTTATCTTTTACAGACTCTTCCTACTACAGCTCAAGGGATGCTCTATTGACCACCACTCCTTTTCAGTGACCATGCCAGGATAAATAACTAAAATGGACATCTGATCTTCACTGCCACCAGAATGCTAACATATCCCTAACTCTGGGGAGCATCTTCATAAATTCCAAACATCCTGAATAACCCAGAACAAAGTAAATGGAAGACAACTTCCTGATTTAGTCTAAGTTAAGACACATAATATGCCATTAGGCATGCCAAACACCTAGACCAAAAAAGGGGTAGGAGGGGGAGGAGGAAAGACAGCAATAAAGATTGGCACAATGATTTGTTTGGGGCTTTTAGAAAATTGGCTATACCTTAAAAATAAACAAATAAAAATGCTCCTACTGTGATCAGGTACATAGACTTGAGGTGGCAAAAGGAGTCCGTGGTATTGGCATTGCAATTCGTCTTGTTATTGCTACTGTATGTCACTGGCTAACTTGCCAAAGGTGAGATTACCAAGGGATCTTCATCCAAGTGAACAAATATACAACTTTAAGATTTCTGAGTGGTCTCCTTGTCTCTTTACATAGGAAGGTGTATGATCCAGAGGCCTCCTGGATCCAAATTTGCTTCTTACTTCCACTCCCAACCGCAACATTTTATTTGAAAGTTTACAAACACACAGCAAAGTTGAGAGAATTTTAAAGTGGACATCTATATACCAATCACCTAGATTCTACCATTAACATTTTACTATACTTGCTTTATAACATTCCCATTCCATTATTTATTATTTTCTTCATGAATTTCAAAGTAAACTGTAGATACCTGTATACTTCCCCATAAACACTTCTGCATGCAAATCATTCACTGAAGTTCAGTATTTATTTATACTTTTTGCTTCTTTTGATTAAAAAAAAACTTACATACAATGAAACGCAAGTCTTAAGTATATATCTGCTGAGTTTTGACAAATACATATACCCATGTGGCTTGCCTTTTTAAATTAAAACTAAAATTTCTCTCCTTTGTAAAATTTGTTAGGACCCTGCTCCCATACCTTCATAACCTAATACCGAGATACAGGGATACAGTACAATATGTGCTTACAAATAACCTTGAAGATAATTTCTTTTTAAATGTATTCCTGATGATTATAAAGAAAAGGTAGCTATATATAAGCCCTCTGTTTAAAGTGGTAAGATCCCCAAGCCCTAACATACCAGACTTTCAAAAACTGGGAGACAGCACCTGGTTTAACAATTAACAAAATCCTATCCTTGATTTTATTTTTTTCATCAGTTTTAACATCCATCTTCAGAGCTAACGGATAAAATAAGAACTTCTAGTTCAAATGAGATAGTTGCCCCATAATTTCATAAGTGCATTTGAGTAAAAATAGTCACTCACTCTTACATGAATCAAATAAAAATGAATAAGGTTGCTAAGAAAAGGGCAGTAATCTCATTTACTGCCTTGGGTAATTTCAGTTACAAATAACATTATCAGGAAAATAATGTGTGTGGGTAAAATTACCTTCCCATTTATCACCGTCAGAAACATTCTTCAGATCTAAATGTGGAATTTGGACACATGCTGCCTCCCCTTGAACACCAACACTTTGACCTCCTGGCACTTCTGATTCAGTGTTGGCATTCAAATCACATATCTTGCTACTAGAATCCTGTATTTTAAAATAAAGAATACATTTCACAACAAAGAAGATTTTCACACCCAGCTTAAAGACAACCAGCATATATCCTTGTGTAGTCTTCATTAGTTTACTGTGCCTACAGTTAACTGTCCCACTCCCACCATTCAAACTATTTTCAAATACAAATGTGCAGTTTTATAATACATCTTACTGGAACACAAAGTTTGGATCCCAAATTGAGAAAACTGTTTTCATAACTAAGTTTCTTGTAACCAAAAGTGGCAAATAACACAAAAACAAACAAAAAAACTAAAGTGGCAAATCAAGTTGCTGCTTAACTGTAAAACATTTGGTAAGAGTATTTACATTTCAACCTATTAAACCCAAGAGTTAAAGGTCAGATACAATAACTGGTAGATTAAACCTAGTCGAACTTTTAAGAACCATAAGAGAAAAATAATTCTTACCAGAATGAAGTGTGACAACTTATCACTGTCAAATGACAAACATTCTTTCCTAAAAATCAAGTGAAGTTATTAGTCTTTTAAGAATAAATTGGTTCCTATCATTGCATATTTCTTACCTAGATTCCTCTCTTCCTCATACAGTTAGGATTTACAGGGTGAGAGCATAAAACAACAACTGGACATATGCCCATTCTTTGGAGCCTTATTATCTGAAAATCACACACTACTGAAAAGATCCACAGAATCAGTTCAGGTGTAGAAAATTTAGTAACATTTAACACCCCTTTACACAGCCACTCCCCCAAAAGAAAAACACTTTAAAAGGAAAAATATAATCCACAATAAATAAAAGCCAAAAGAACTGAATGTATAATGGAAAAGATTTTATAAAAATAAATATTAGTTTTAACCAAATAACTTTATTCTCTCCCACTCTGGGACATTTTTTTCCTTTTTAAAGATTTCTTAAAGGTATAGCTATGTACCTATATATATATTTTTTTTTTTTTTTTTTTTGCGGTACGCGGGCCTCTCACTGTTGTGGCCTCTCCCATTGCGGAACACAGGCTCCGGGCACGCAGGCCTAGCGGCCATGGCTCACGGGCCTAGCCGCTCCGCGGCATGTGGGATCTTCCCGGACCAGGGCATGAACCCGTGTCCCCTGCATCGGCAGGCAGACTCTCAACCACTGCGCCACCAGGGAAGCCCTATGTACCTATATTTTAAATCTGATGGTATTCTATTACAATCAAAACAAGGTTACTACTTCTAAACCTCTCCTTCCTAAAAACATAATGGTAACATGTAAAAAGGAAATTTATAAAATCTCAATTCACTTCTTATTCCCCCATAAAAACTAACTCCCATCTAGAACAAGTGTTAAAGCAAGCTGTCACAAATGATCTCTACCTATTTGACCAGTCAACACAGTATCTAGTATCACAGTAGGTTATCAATATGCCGACTGCGGGAAAGTTCTCCTCCCCAAAGACACTGTGGCAATTTACAAAGATACTCACTGGTGCTGCTCCTACCCTGCCATAAAAGAGTGTGCATAAAAGAATTGCAAGAAGACAGGTCTTGATCTAAATATGGATTCTTGCTGAGCATGAGAAACAAACTAAATTCCCTGGGAAGCAAAAGCCCTCTTTTGCTTAGAGTGGGAGCAAATGGGGGGATGAGCTAAATTCTACCCTAACAGACTAAAAGACCTAATCACCTAAATTTGAGAAACATTGAGTGTTAAACATGCAAAATGTAATCCACTTAACCAAGAAAATCTTTGGGTCTAAAAACAAGTTTGCTAACCTATACATAAGTTGAAGGGGAAAGAGCTTTCTTGAAAAAGATTGAGTCCTCACTAAATGGATCCTTATTGTTCTACCAAATCCAGATGTCATCATTCTGGGGATGCCTGTTAATGCTGTTAATCTTTTATCTTCAGCCCATAGCTCCAATATTCCCTGGGCTGGAAGAAGATCATTCCTGCCTCCTGAAAGGAAGCACAAGGAACTGCTGTAAGCAGGAAATCTGTGGACCTTCAGAGTATGGGGACGCTCCAGAGACATGGCTCCAAAGAATTTACGTGCCCTCAGAGAACAGGTTTCCTACCCACAATTAAGAGAGACAATGGCATTAATGCAAGTTTACCCCTGCCAACAGGCTATCACCAAATTAGTAATGCTGTATGGGACTTCTCAGTATTTACAATCTAGTCTCCAACTTCATTACTAATGTGTTTTTAGAATATCAAATCATCATTCTGAAGAAAATTATAACACACTTCTTAGCAATGTCTTAAAGAATCATAAAAAGAGTAACGACACCCAAAACCTACTTTAAAACATTCTAGAAAGCTTCTGCTTAAAGGGACTTTATCTATCGAGTAACTATGGGGACTACATATGGCTGAAATACTCATTGCCTCAGGGATCCCCTTTCCATTACTGCTGGCCAAGGACATAAACAAGCACCAACTGCATAGGACTGTACTGGGACACATGGAGGAGTAGTTAGAAGGGGAACAAAAACATCCCTACATATTTGTTGATGCAACTATGTTACAAACTTTCAGTTAGCTATCCATAGTTCCAAGACTATGAATTAACTCACTGAAATGTATTCAAAATATCAATAAACTCCCAAATTGTTCTACAAATCAGCTGAAAGTTTTAAGTGTCTCCAAGAAGGCTGTGTTCTTCCTTCTGAACGTTTTCCAAGTTATAACTAATGTCTGTCTGAACCTGCATCTACTTTCAATATTTACGGACATTTAATATGCTTTATACTTACCATCAAAACAAAACATTTGGTTTTTTAGATCTAAAATGTATGTTATAATGGATAGCTTCATCTAAAACATTCACCCCAGAATCTGTAAAGAACTCCAATTCTCAAAATGAATAATTAATTAGCAACAACAAGAGAAAATGCTTACCTCTCAAGACAGCCATCTTCACCATCACCATGGTCACTGCATGGCTCTAACAGTATACCTACAGTCTGACCAAAAGAACACACCACTGTATTAATGGAGTTCCCATCACTTACATATGAGACGAAGTTTCCGATCTAAATTAGGATATTAGATTATAAGTTAGTCAAATGCCCCTCTTTAACTACTACTTATAATAGTCTATAGATGTTAGCATCTCTTTTTACAGAGAGTAATTTATCTTCCTCAAAACCTGAGTCTCATGTGTGTTTGCGTGTGTGTGTATAAAATGAGGACCCTGCATTTCTTGCTACCCCAGTGGGCAATAGGTACTGCTACTACTATCACATTCTTTTTCCTTCCTTAGAATTCTCTCCTCTGAAAATGATGGTCTGCTACTTCTCTTTCTCCTCAGCCATGAACATACAGGTTGGTTAACTTCCTAGCAGGTAACAGAGGAGTCATGTAGTTCACCAGATCCCTTTATTACATATAATTGAAATAACACCTCTGAACCTCAGAAACACATGAGAAGGCTCCTGCATTTTCCAATGGGTTTAATGACATCATCCCATGCTTATTCCTCCCTTAAAATAAATACCTCCCAAGTCTAATACAAATGTCTTGTGCATTACTTCAAACTATGTAAACTTTTTAGTGTCTTTGATGATCACCTCTGAAATCAACAAAAGCTTTGATCTTCTTAGATTCTTCTTAAGAAACTACCGCTTGTGCAGTTTTGTTTAATATGAAAGACATTCTGTAAGGAGCTATTAAAATACTTCTCTCTTTTCCAACTAGATATCTCTGTGAAGCTAAACTGGCCTCATGCACTAGAAACAAAAGAACCTATAGAACAGAGACAATGCAGAAGCAGGTATGAGAATCCAGCTGACTTCTGTTAAGTCAGACAGACATTAACCAGATTTTTAGATATGTATAACAATGCTGTGCCTCAAATTAACTATTTTTAAAAATAGCTGCTTTTGAGCAGAAGTAAGAACTACAATCTTGCAGCCTGTGGAACAAAAACCACATTCACAGAAAGATAGACAAGATGAAAAGGCAGAGGGCTACGTACCAGATGAAGGAACAAGATAAAACCCCAGAAAAACAACTAAATGAAGTGGAGATAGGCAACCTTCGAGAAAAAGAATTCAGAATAATGATAGTGAAGATGATCCAGGACCCTGGAAAAAGAATGGAGGCAAAGATCGAGAAGATGCAAGAAATGTTTAACAAAGACTTAGAAAAATTAAAGAACAAACAAACAGAGATGAACAATACAATAACTGCAATGAAAAATACACTAGAAGGAATCAATAGCAGAATAACTCAGGCAGAAGAACAGATAAGTGACCTGGAAGACAGAATGGTGGAATTCACTGCTGCGGAACAGAATAAAGAAAAAAGAATGAAAAGAAATGAAGACAGCCTAAGAGACCTCTGGGACAACATTAAATGCAACAACATTCACATTATAGGGGTCCCAGAAAGAAAAGAGAGAGAGAAGGACCCGGAAAATATTTGAAGAGATTATAGTTGAAAACTTCCGTAACATGGGAAAGGAAATAGCCACCCAAGTCCAGGAAGCGCAGAGAGTTCCATACAGGATAAACCCAAGGAGAAACATGCCAAGAAACATAGTAATCAAATTGGCAAAAATTAAAGACAAAGAAAAATTATTGAAAGCAGCAAGGGAAAAACGACAAATAACATACAAGGGAACACCCATAAGGCTAACAGCTGATTTCTCAGCAGGAACTCTACAAGCGAGAAGGAAGTTGCATGATATACTTAAAGTGATGAAAGGGAAGAACCTACAACCAAGATTACTCTACCCGGCAAGGATCTCATTCAGATTCGATGGAGAAATCAAAAGCTTTACAGACAAGCAAAAGCTAAGAGAATTCAGCACCACCAAACCAGCTCTACAACAAATGCTAAAGGAACTTCTCTAAGTGGGAAACACAAGAGGAGAAAAGGACCTACAGAAACAAATCCAAAGCAATTAAGAAAATGGTCATAGGAATATACATATCGATAATTACGTTAAATGTGAATGGATTAAATGCTCCAATGAAAACAGGCTTGCTGAATGGATACAAACACAAGACCTGTATATATGCTGTCTACAAGAGACCCACTTCAGACCTAGGGACACATACAGACTGAAAGTGAGCGGATGGAAAAAGATATTTCATGCAAATGGAAATCAAAAGAAAGCTGGAGTAGCAATACACATATCAGATAAAATAGACTTTAAAATAAAGAATGTTACAAGAGACAAGGAAGGACACTACATAATGATCAAGGGATCAATCCAAGAAGAAGATATAACAATTATAAATATATATGCACCCAACATAGGAACACCTCAACACATAAGGCAACTGCTAACAGCTATATAACAGAAAATCAACAGTAACACAATAATAGTGGGGGACTTTAACACCTCACTTACACCAATGGACAGATCATCCAAAATGAAAATAAATAAGGAAACAGAAGCTTTAAATGACACAATAGACCAGATAGATTTAATTGATATTTATAGGACATTCCATCCAAAAACGGCAGACTACACTTTCTTCTCAAGTGTGCACGGAATGTTCTCCAGGATAGATCACATCTTGGGTCACAAATCAAGCCTCAGTAAATTTAAGAAAATTGAAATCATATCAAGCATCTTTTCTAACTACATTGCTATGAGACTAGAAATGAATTACAGGGAAAAAAACGTAAAAAACACAAATACATGAAGGCTAAACAATACATTACTAAACAACCAAGAGATTACTGAAGAAATCAAAGAGAAATCAAAAAATACCTAGAGACAAATGGCAATGAAAACATGACAATCCAAAACCTATGGGATGCAGCAAAAGCAGTTCTAAGAGGGAAGTTTATAGCTATACAAGCCTACCTCAAGAAACAAGAAAAATCTCAAATAAACAATCTAACCTTATACCTAAAGGAAATAGATAAAGAAGAACAAACAAAACCCAAAGTTAGCAGAAGGAAAGAAATCATAAAGATCAGTGCAGAAATAAATGAGACAGAAACAAAGAAAACAATAGCAAACATCAATGAAACTAAAAGCTGGTTCTTTGAGAAGACAAATAAAATTTGTAAACCATTAGCCAGACTCATCAAGAAAAAGAGGGAGGGGCTTCCCTGGTGGTGCAGTGGTTGAGTCCGCCTGCCGATGCAGGGGACATGGCTTCATGCCCCGGTCCGGGAAGATCCCACATGTCGCAGAGCGGCTAGACCCATGAGCCACAGCCGCTGAGCCTGCATGTCCGGAGCCTGTGCTCCGCAACGGGAGAGGCCACAACAGTGAGAGGCCCACATACCGCAGAAAAAAAAGAGGGAGAGGACTCAAATCAATAAAGTTAGAAATGAAAAAGGAGAAGTTACAACAGACACCACAGAAATACAAAGTATCCTAAGAGACTACTACAAGCAACTCCATGCCAATAAAAGAGACAACTTGGAAGAAATGGACAAATTCTTAGATAGGTATAACCTTCCACGACTGAACCAGGAAGAAAGAGAAAATATGAACACACCAATCACAAGCAATGAAATTGAAACTGTGATTGAAAATCTTCCAGCAAGGGCTTCCCTGGTGGCGCAGTGGTTGAGAGTCCGCCTGCCGATGCAGGGGACACGGGTTCGTGCCCCGGTCTGAGAAGATCCCACACGCCGCGGAGCGGCTAGGCCCATGAGCCATGGCTGCTGAGCCTGTGAATCCGGAGCCTGTGCTCCACAAGGGGAGAGGCCACAACAGTGAGAGGTCCGCGTACCGCAAAAAAATAAATAAATAAATAAATAAATGCTGGAGATGGTGTGGAGAAGAGGGAACCCTCTTGTACTGTTGTTGGGAATGTAAATACAGCCACTATGGAGAACAGCATGGAGGTTCCTTAAAAAACTAAAAATAGAACTACCATATGACCCAGCAATCCCACTATTGGGCATATATCCTGAGAAAACCATAATTCAAAAACACACATGTACCCAAATGTTCACTGCAGCACTCTTTACAATAGCCAGGACATGGAAGCAACCTAAATGTCCAACAACAGATGAATGCATAAAGAAGATGTGGTACATATATACAATGGAATATTACTCAGCCATAAAAAGGAACTAAATTGGGTCATTTGTAGAGATGTGGATAGACCTAGAGTCTGTCATGCAGAGTGAATTAAGTTAGAAAGAGAAAAACAAATATCGTATATTAACACATATATGTGGAATCTAGAGAAATGGTACAGATGAACCTATTGCAGGGCAGGAATAGAGATGCAGATGTAGAGAACAGACTTGTGGTGTGGACACAGGGAGGGAATTGGGAGATTAGGATTGACATATATACACTACTATGTATAAAATAGATAACTAGTGGGAACCTGCTGTATAGCTCAGTGCTCTGTGATGACCTAAATGGGGGGATGGGGGTGGAGAGGTGGGAGGGAGGTCCAAAGTGAAGGAATATATGTATACATATAGCTGATTCACTTCATTGTACATCAGAAACTAACACAACATTGTAAAGCAACTATACTCCAATAAAAAGAAAAAATATATAGATGCAAAAATCCTCAACTAAATATTAGCTAATCAAGCACCTAAAAAACTACTAAAAGAACTATACACAACAACCAAGTAGGATCTATCCCAGGTATGTAAGGCTGGTTCAGCATTTGAAAATCATATAGTGTAAGCTATCATCAACAGGCTGAAAAAGAAAAATCACATGATCTTATCAAGAAATGCAGAAAAAGCATGTGACAAAATCTAACACTCATGATAAAAACTCTTAGTAACTAGGAACAGAGGGTACTTTTTCAACTTGATAATGACTGTCTACAAAAAACCTACACCTAACATCATACTTATTGGTGAGAAACTCTATAAACTTTCTGAGTTCAGGTACAAGGCAAGGATGTTCCCTCTCACCACTCCCTTTCAACACTGTATTAGAAGTCCTTGCTAATACAGTAAGGCAAGAGAAGGGAAAAAAGGTTAGCAGATTGGGAAGGCAGACATAAAACTATCTTTGTTCACATATGACATGATTGTCTATGTAATGTAGAAAATCTGAAAGCATTAACAAAAACAATCTCCTGGAACTAATAAGTGATTATTAGGTCACAGGATACAAGGTTAATAAACAAAAGTCAATTGCTTTTCTATACACCAACTGCATTCTGAAATTAAAACACAATACCATTTACATTAGCACCCAAAAAAGTGAAATATTTGGGTATAACATTTATGTGAGGGGGACTTCCCTGGTGGTACAGTGGTTAAGAATCCACCTGCCAATGCAGGGGACACAGGTTCGAGCCCTGGTCCGGGAAGATCTCACATGCCGCAGAGCAACTAAGCCCATGTACCGCAACTACTCAGCCTGTGCTCCAGAGCCCGTGAGCCACAACTACTGAGTCCATGCACCACAACTACTGAAGCCCACGCACCCTAGAGCCTGAGCACCGCAACTACTGAGCCCACACGCCACAACTACTGAAGCCCGAGCACTCTAGGGCCCACGTGCCACAACTACTGAGCCTGCGCTCTGCAACCACTGAAGCCCATGCGCCTAGAGCCTGTGCTCTGCAACAAGAGAAGCCACTGCAACGAGCAGCCCACGCACCACAACAAAGAGTAGTGCTTGCTCGCTGCAACTAGAGAAAGCCTGCACACAGCAACAAAGACCCAAAGCAGCCAAAAAATTTTTAATTAATTAATTTTTTAAAAAACATGTATATGAGAAAAACTACAGAACTCTGAGGCACTAAATCAAAGAAGAACTAAATAAATACAGAGATATCCCATTTTCATGGATTGAACACTCAATATTGTCGAGATGTCAGTTCCTCCCAATTTGATGTACAGATTCAATGCAATCCCAATCAAAATCCCAGCAAGTTGTTTATGGATATTAACAAACTCCTTCTCATCTTTATGGGGGGAGGTAAAAGACCTAGAACAGCCAACACAATACTGAAGGAGAAGCACAAAGTTGGAGGACTGATACTACCTGACTTCAAGACTTATTATAAAGGAATAGTAGTCAAGACAGTGTGGTACTGATGAAAGAATAGACAAAGAGATCAATGGAACAGAATAGAGGTCCCAGAAATAGACCCCCATAAGTATAGCCAACTGATCTTTTTTTTTTTTTTTTTTTTGCTGTACGCAGGCCTCTCACTGTTGTGGCCTCTCCCACTGCGGGGCACAGGCTCCGGACACGCAGGCTCAGTGGCCATGGCTCACGGGCCCAGCCACTCTGCGGCATGTGGGATCTTCCCGGACCAGGGCACGAACCCGTGTCCCCCGCATCGGCAGGCAGACTCTCAACCACTAAGCCACCAGGGAAGCCCTAGCTAACTGATCTTTAACCAAAAAGCAAAGTCAATATAATGGAGCAATGATAGTCTCTTCAACAAACGGAATTGGAACAAATGGACACCCACCTGCAGAAAAATGGATCTAGGCAGAGATCTTACACCCTTCACAAAAATTAATTCAAAATGGATCATAGACCTAAATGTAAAACACAAACTATAAAACTCCTAGAATATAACACAGGAGAAAACCTAGATGACCTTGGGAATGGTGATGCCTTTTTAGATACACCTCCAAAAACACAATCCATAAAACAAGTAACTGATAAGCTGGACTTCATTAAAATTAAAATCTTCTGCTCTGCAAAATCTGATATCAAGAGAATTAGAAGACAAGCCACAGACTGGAAGAAAATACTTGCAAAAGACACACCTGATAAAGGACTGTTACACAAAAAAGCAAAGGACTCTTAAAACTCAATAATAAGAAACAACCCTTGAGACACAGATGTAGAGAATAAACATATGGACACCAAGGGGGTAAAGCGGTGGGTGGTGGGGGGAGTGGGATGAATTGAGAGATTGGGATTGATATATATACACTAATATGTATAAAATGGATGACTAGTAAGAACCTGCTGTATAAAAAAATAAATAAAATTCAAGAATTCAAAAAAAAAAAAAAAAAAAAAAAACAACCCAATTGAAAACTGGGCCAAAGACCTTAAAATACTTCTCAACCGGGGAACTCCCTGGCGGTCCAGAGGTTAGGACTTGGCACTTTCACTGCAGGGGCCGGGGTTCGATCCCTGGTTGGGGAACTAAGATTCCGCAAGCGGCAAGGCACAGCCAAAAGAAAGAAAGAACTAAAACTCAATAACAAGAATACAAAACCCAATTAAAAAAAAAAAAAAAGACTTCTCACCAAAGAAGATACACTTCTTTATACAGGAGATGGCAAAGAAGCATATGAAAAGATGCCCCCACATCATATGTCATCAGGGAAATGCAAATTAAAACAATGAGATACAACTACCTACCTATCAGAATGGCCAAAATCTGGAACACTGACAACACCAAATGCTGGTGAGGTTAGAGAGCATTAGGTACGCTAATACAATGCTGGTATGAATGCAAATTGGTACAGCCATTTCAGAAGACAGTTGGCAGTTTCTTACAAAATTCATACTGTATGATCCATCAATTGCGCTCCTTGGTATTTACCCAAAGTAGTTAAAAACTTAAGTCTACACAAAAACCTGCACACAGATGTTTATACCAGCATTATTCATAACTGCCAAAACTTGGAAGCAACCAAGACGTCCTTCAGTAGGTAAATGGAGAAATAAACTGTGGTACATACAGACAATGGAATACTGTTCAGCACTAAAAAGAAGTGATCTATCAAGCCACAAAAAACACACAGAGGAACCTTAAATGCACATAACTAAGTAAAAGAAGACAATCTGGAGCTACATACTATGTGATTCCAACTATATGACATTCTGGAAAAGGCAAAACTATAAAGACAATAGAAAGATCAGTGGTTGCTGGTGGGATGGGGTATGAACAGGCAGAGCACAGTTAAAAAACCCGGTATATTATATATTTTTCCAAACCCATGAAATGGACAACACCAAGAATGAACCCTAAGGTAAACTAGACTTTGAGTGATTATGGTATGTCAGTGTAAGTTCACTCTTGGTAAGAAATGTACCATTCTGGTGAGTGATGTTGATAATGGGGGAGGCTATGCATATGTGGGGGCAGGGAATACATGGGAAATCTCTGTACCTCCCTCTCAATTTTGTTTGTAAACCTAAAACACCTCTAAAAATAGTCTCTTAAAAAAGAAAAAGAATTCCTGCTTTCTTAAAGTAACTAATACACCAACTTCATTCAGCAAATCTACTGAGTTGCCTACTATCTGCCAGGTGACATTTATTTGTTTGGTCATATATTCCACAAATACTTAATGAATACATACTATGTGTTCCAGATAATGGGGATGTAATAATAAACAAAACAGATGAAAATCTCAGCCCTCATGAAGTGTACAGTCTAATGATGGGAAACAAACTAACAATAGATATGTGCAATGGTGACAGAACTATTAAGGGGTAAGAGGGGCAGACAGTGAAGGACAAAAAGTTCAGAGACTGGATAGAGGCAGGTCAGTGAGAGGGCCTGTTAATACATACAGAGTAATGAGGTTTGGCCTGAGAAGGTAAAATTGAGGAAAAATCTGCGGGATCAGATGAGGAAACAAGCCATAGGCATATCTAGGCAAACAGCAATCCAGACAGCACCTTAAGACTGAATTGTCTCAATCATAACTGTCCATCAGTCCATGTTTCCCTACTGCCTATTGCTATATTTTTATACCTAGATGGCACTGGAAGGTTCTGAGATGAGAACTGACATTATGTAATTTTCATTTTAAAAGGATCACTCTGGCTGCTGCTCAGAACAAACCATAGGGCGGAAAAGATAAGATCAGTTAGGAGGCTGTATTAATCTAAGTGAAATGATTGGACCTGTGTGGTGGCAACGGAAACATTAAAAATGGTCAGATTCTATACAAACTTCGAAGGTACAATCAATAGGTCTTTGTAACGGACTAGATGTGCAGTAAAAGAAATCAAGGACGAACCAAGGCTTTTGGCCTATGCATGTGGAAGGAAAAACTGCTGTTTACTGAGATTTTAAAGGCAAAAGGAAGAACACATGTGTCAACAAGATTACAAGTACAGTTTGGTGCATGTTAAGATGGATATAAAATGTTTATATGATGTTTATGAGATATTAAGATGTTTATAAGATATTCAATGTTGGGTACAACAGCTGGGTATAGGAATCTATAAAGTTCAAGAGAGAGATCTGGACTAGAGATAGAAACCTGGGAACTTTTAGCATAGTTGTAATCACATAGTATGTAGTCTTTTCAGATTGGCTTCTTTTACTTAGTAATGTGCATTTAAGGTTCCTCCATGTTTTTTTTGTTGCCTGATAGCTCATTTCCTTTTAGTGCTGAACAGTATTCCACTGTCTGTATGGTATTTAAAACCATTAGACTAAATGAGATTACCAAGGAAGTGAATGAAAATTAGTGACCTGAGAACTGGGCCCTGGGCCATACTAAATTTGAGAACATGAAAAGCAATCAGCAAAGGGATAGAGCAGCCAGTCAAGGAGAAAAAAAAACCCAGAGGAGTGCGATATCCTAAAAGCCAAGTGAAGAAAATGTATCCAGATAGTAGGCATAATTAATTGAATCAAATTGTGCTCTTGGGTCAAGTAAAATGTGCAAAAGACATAATTAGTGATTTGCAAGAACAGTTTCAGAGGAATGTTAAGGGTAAAGGTTACCTGGAGGGGATTCAAGCCAGAATGTGAGAAGAGAAATTAAACAGACACAGATAATTCATTCAAGTAATTTTATTATAAAGGAAAGCAGAAAAATGGTGGTGTGGCTAGAGTGGGAAGAAGGGTCAAGAGAGGGTTTTTTCCTAAACATGGGAAAAGTAACAGCCAAAATATTCTACACTGATGGGAATGATCCAGTAGACAGGCAGAAACCGATAAACCAGGAAAGAGCAAAGAGACAACAACAGAAGCAATAACCAAGAATAGATGAAAAGAGATTAATCGAATATACCAGTGGAAGTAAGAATATTAATACACAAGTAAAATACAAGTCCAGTAAAAGTAACAACAGCAGCTTAACTTCTGTAAAATGTTTTCCAGCTTATAAAATAACTTTATACTTTTACTTCTTTGGATATTTATAACAATCCTCTAACAGAGGTATTACCTCCCACTTATATAAAGAAAAGCAAAGAACAACTCAGAGAAGTTAGGTAACTTGGTCAAAGTCACACTGCTATTAGCAGGCAAAGCCAGAATACAAATCTCTATAAATTCCTTATTACAGGTATGTTAGCTTATGATTTAGAATGAAAACATGCTGAAGAAAATTTCCTCATTCATTAAGTATATTATCTTAAAAAGTGTTAACAAGGGACTTCCCTGGTGGTCCAATGGCTAAGACTCCATGCTCCCAATGCAAGGAGCCCGAGTTCAATCCCTGGTCAGGGAACTAGATCCCACATGCCACAACTAAGAGCTCACATGCTGCAACTAAAGATCCGGCATGCCACAATGAAATCCCGTGTACCACAAGTAAGACCTGGCATAGCCAAATAAATAAATATTTTTTAAAAATAAAAAATAAGAATAAAAAGTGTTAACAAAACTAAACTTTGAAACATGTCTTAGAAAAAGGTTGTTTTGTACATTTATTGAAATTATTTTAAAAACAACGTTACTACTAAAAATTGTGACAGTGAAAATTTACTTTTTAAATGATGTTCATGCGTTTTCCATAATTATGAAAAGATCTCATGTTCTTCAGGAAAAAATATGGGACATACAGGGCTTTTAAAAAGAACAGGATCTAGGGCTTCCCTGGTGGCGCAGAGGTTGAGAGTCCGCCTGCCGATGCAGGGGACACGGGTTCATGCCCCAGTCCGGGAAGATCCCACATGCCGTGGAGCGGCTGGGCCCGTGAGCCATGGCCGCTGAGCCTGCGTGTCTGGAGCCTGTGCTCCGCAACGGGAGAGGCCACAGCAGTGAGAGGCCCGCGTACCGCAAAAAAAAAAGAACAGGATCTAGGGGAAGATGGCGGAAGGGTAAGACGCGGAGATCACCTTCCTCCCTGCAGATACATCAGAAATACATCTACACATGGAACAACTCCTACAGAACACCTACTAAACACTGGCAGAAGACCTCAGACCTCCCAAAAGGCAAGAAGCTCCCCATCTACCTGGGTAGGGCAAAAGAAAAAACAGAGACAAAAGAACAGGGACGGAACCTGCACCAGTGGGAGGGAGCCGTGAAGGAGGAAAGGTTTCCACATACTAGAAGCCCTTTCACGGGCAGAGACTGCGGGTGGCGGAGGGGGGAAGCTTTGGAGCCGCGGAGGAGAGCACAGCAACAGGGGTGCAGAGGGCAAAGCGGAGAGATTTCCGCACAGAGGATCGGTGCCGACCAGCACTCACCAGCCCGAGAGGCTTATCTGCTCACCCGCCAGGGCGGGCAGGGCTGGGAGCTGAGGCTCGGGCTTCAGTCGGAGCGCAGGGAGAGGACTGGGGTTGGCGGCGTGAACACAGCCTGCAGGAGGTTAGTGCACCACGGCTAGCCGGGAGGGAGTCTGCGGGAAAAAGTCTGGACCTGCCGAAGAGGCAAGAGACTTTTTCTTCCCTCTTTGTTTCCTGGTGCGCGAGGAGAGTGGATTAAGAGCGCTGCTTAAAGGAGCTCCAGAGACGGGTGCGAGCCGCAGCTAACAGCGCAGACCCCAGAGATGGTCATGAGACGCTAAGGCTGCTGCTGCCACCACCAAGAATCCTGTGTGCGAGCACAGGTCACTCTCCACACCTCCCTTCCAGGGAGACTGTGCAGCCCGCCACTGCCAGGGTCCTGGGATCCAGGGACAACTTCCCCGGGAGAACGCACGGTGCGCCTCAGACTGGTGCAATGTCACGCCGGCCTCTGCCGCCACAGGCTCCCCACCCCCGCACTCCGTACCCCTCCCTCCCCCCGGCCTAAGTGAGCCGGAGCCCCCGAACCAGCAGCTCCTTTAACCCCGTCCTGTCTGAGCGAAGAACAGACACCCTCAGTCGACCTACACGCAGAGGCGGGGCCAAATCCAAAGCTGAACCCCAGGAGTTGTGCGAACAAAGAAGAGAAAGGGAAATCTCTCCCAGCAGCCTCAGGAGGAGAGGATTAAATCTCCACAATCAACTTGATGTACACTGCATCTGTGCAATACCTGAATAGACAACGAATCATTCCAAATTGAGGAGGTGGACTTACAGAGCAAGATTTATTATTTTTTCCCCTTTTCCTCTTTTTGTGAGTATGTATGTGTATGCTTCTGTGTGAGATTTTGTCTGTATAGCTTTGCTTTCACCATTTGTCCTAGGGTTCTATCCATCCGTTTTTTTGTCTGTTTTTACTTCTTTAAAAAATTTTTTTCTTAATAATTATTTTTTTATTTTAATAACTTTATTTTAATCTTACTTTATTTTCTTTTCTTTTATCATCTTCCTTCCTTCCTCCCTCCCTCCCTTCCTCTCCTTTCTTTCTACTTTTTCTCCGTTTTATTTTGAGCCATGTGGATGAAAGGCTCTTGGTGCTGCAGCCAGGAGTCAGTGCTGTGCCTCTGAGGTGGGAGAGCCAACTTCAGGACACTGGTCCACAAGAGACCTCCCAGCTCCACGTAATATCAACGGCAAAAATCTCCCAGAGATCTCCATCTCAACACCAGCCCCCAGCTTCACTCAACGACCAGCAAGCTACAGTGCTGGACACCCTATTTCAAACAACTAGCAAGACAGGAACACAACCCCACCCATTAGCAAAGAGGCTGCCTAAAATCATAATAAGTCCACAGACACTCCAAAACACACCACCAGACATGGACCTGCCCACCAGAAAGACAAGATCAAGCCTGATCCACCAGAACATAGGCACTAGTCCCCTCCACCAGGAAGCCTACACAACCCACTGAACAAAATTTAGCCAGTGGGGACAGACACCAAAAACAACGGGAACTATGAACCTGCAGCCTGCAAAAAGGAAACCCCAAACACAGTAAGATAAGCAAAATGAGAAGACAGAAAAACACACAGCAGATGAAGGAGCAAGATAAAAACCCACCAGACCTAACAAATGAAGAAGAAATAGGCAATCTACCTGAAAAAGAATTCAGAATAATGATAGTAAACATGATCCAAAATCTTGGAAATAGAATAGAGAAAATGCAAGAAACATTTAACAAGGACCTAGAAGAAGTAAAGGGGAAACAAGCAATGATGAACGACACAATAAAGGAAATTAAAAATACTCTAGAAGGGATCAATAGCAGAATAACTGAGGCAGAAGAACAGATAAGTGACCTGGAAGATAAAATAGTGGAAATAACTACTGCAGAGCAGAATAAAGAAAAAAGAATGAAAAGAACTGAGGACAGTCTCAGAGACCTCTGGGACAACATTAAACGCACCAACATTCAAATTATAGGGGTTCCAGAAGAAGAAGAGAAAAAGAAAGGGACTGAGAAAATATTTGAAGAGATTATAGTTGAAAACTTCCCTAATATTGGAAAGGAAATAGTTAATCAAGTCCAGGAAGCACAGAGAGTTCCATACAGGATAAATCCAAGGAGAAACGCGCCAAGACACATATTAATCAAACTGTCAAAAATTAAATACAAACAAAACATATTAAAAGCAGCAAGGGAAAAACAACAAATAACAGACAAGGGAATCCCCATAAGGTTAACAGCTGATCTTTCAGCAGAAACTCTGCAAGCCAGAAGGGACTGGCAGGAAATATTTAAAGTGATGAAAGAGAAAAACCTACAACCAAGATTACTCTACCCAGCAAGGTTCTCATTCAGATTTGATGGAGAAATTAAAACCTTTACAGACAGGCAAAAGCTGAGAGAGTTCAGCACCACCAAACCAGCTTCACAACAAATGCTAAAGGATCTTCTCTAGGCAAGAAACACAAGAGAAGGAAAAGACCTACAATAACAAACCCAAAACAATGAAGAAAATGGGAATAGGAACATACATATCGATAATTACCTTAAATGTAAATGGATTAAATGCTCCCACCAAAAGACACAGAATGGCTGAATGGATACAAAAACAAGACCCATATATATATGCTGTCTAGAAGAGACCCACTTCAGACCTAGAGACACATACAGACTGAAAGTGAGGGGATGGAAAGAGATATTCCATGCAAGTGGAAACCAAAAGAAAGCTGGAGTAGCAATTCTCATATCAGACAAAATAGACTTTAAAATAAAGACTACTAGAAGAGACAAAGAAGGACACTACATAATGATCAAGGGATCGATCCAAGAAGAAGATATAACAATTGTAAATATTTATGCACCCAACATAGGAGCACCTCAAAACATAAGGCAAATACTAACAGCCATAAAAGGGGAAATCGACAGTAACACATTCATAGTAGGGGACTTTAACACCCCACTTTCACCAATGGACAGATCATCCAAAATGAAAATAAATAAGGAAACACAAGCTTTAAATGATACATTAAACAAGATGGACTTAATTGATATTTATAGGACATTCCATCCAAAAACAACAGAATACACATTTTTCTCAAGTGCTCATGGAACATTCTCCAGGATAGATCATACCTTGGGTCACAAATCAAGCCTTGGCAAATTTAACAAAATTGAAATTGTATCAAGTATCTTTTCCGACCACAACGCTATGAGACTAGATATCAATTACAGGAAAAGATCTGTAAAAAATACAAACACATGGAGGCTAAACAATACACTACTTAATAACGAAGTGATCACTGAAGAAATCAAAGGGGAAATAAAAAAATATCTAGAAACAAATGACAATGGAGATACGACGACCCAAAACCTATGGGATGCAGCAAAAGCAGTTCTAAGAGGGAAGTTTATAGCAATACAAGCCCACCTTAAGAAACAGGAAACATCTCGAATAAACAACCTAACCTTGCACCTAAAGCAATTAGAGAAAGAAGAACAAAAAAACCCCAAAGTTAGCAGAAGGAAAGAAATCATAAAAATCAGATCAGAAATACAAGAAAAAGAAATGAAGGAAACGATAGCAAAGATCAATAAAACTAAAAGCTGGTTCTTTGAGAAGATAAACAAAATAGATAAACCATTAGCCACACTCATCAAGAAAAAAGGGAGACGACTCAAATCAATAGAATTAGAAATGAAAAAGGAGAAGTAACAACTGACACTGCAGAAATACAAAAGATCATGAGAGATTACTACAAGCAGCTCTATGCCAATAAAATGGACAACCTGGAAGAAATGGACAAATTCTTAGAAATGCACAACCTGCCAAGACTGAATCAGGAAGAAGTAGAAAATATGAACAGACCAATCACAAGCACTGAAATTGAAACTGTGATTAAAAAATCTTCCAACAAACAATAGCCCAGGACCAGATGGCTTCACAGGCGAATTCTATCAAACATTTAGAGAAGAGCTAACACCTACCCTTCTCAAACTCTTCCAAAGTATAGCAGAGGGAGAAACACTCCCAAACTCATTCTACGAGGCCACCATCACCCTGATACGAAAACCAGACAAGGATGTCACAAAGAAGGAAAACTACAAGCCAATATCACTGATGAACATACATGCAAAACTCCTCAACAAAATACTAGCAAACAGAATCCAACAGCACATTAAAAGGATCATACACCATGATCAAGTGGGGTTTATTCCAGGAATGCAAGGATTCTTCAATATACACAAATCAATCAATGTGATACACCATATTAACAAATCGAAGGAGAAAACCCATATGGTCATCTCAATAGATGCAGAGAAAGCTTTCGACAAAATTCAACACCCATTTATGATAAAAACCCTCCAGAAAGTAGGCATAGAGGGAACTTTCCTCAACATAATAAAGGCCATATATGACAAACCCACAGCCAACATTGTCCTCAATAGTGAAAAACTGAAAGCATTTCCACTAAGATCAGGAAAAAGACAAGGTTGCCCATTCTCACCACTCTTATTCAACATAGTTTTGGAAGTTTTAGCCACAGCAATCAGAGAAGAAAAGGAAATAAAAGGAATCCAAATCGGAAAAGAAGAAGTAAAGCTGTCGGTTTGTAGATGACATGATACTATACATAGAGAATCCTAAAGATGCTACCCGAAAACTACTAGAGCTAATCAATGAATTTGGTAAAGTAGCAGGATACAAAATTAAGGCACAGAAATCTCTGGCATTCTTATACACTAATGATGAAAAATCTGAAAGTAAAATCAAGAAAACACTCCCATTTACTACTTTAACAAAAAGAATAAAATATCTAGGAATAAACCTACCTAAGGAGACAAAAGACCTGTATGCAGGAAATTATAAGACACTGATGAAAGAAATTAAAGATGATACAAATAGATAGAGAGATATACCATGCTCTTGGATTGGAAGAATCAACGTTGTGAAAATGACTCTACTACCCAAAGCAATCTACAGATTCAATGCAATCCATATCAAACTACCACTGGCATTTTTCACAGAAGTAGAACAAAAAATTTCACAATTTGTATGGAAACACAAAAGACCCTGAAAAGCCAAAGCAATCTTGAGAACGAAAAATGGAGCTGGAGGAACCAGGCTACCTGACTTCAGACTATACTACAAAGCTACAGTAATCAAGACAGTATGGTACTGGCACAAAAACAGAAACACAGATCAATGGAAGAGGATAGAAAGCCGAGAGATAAACCCACGCACATATGGTCACCTTATCTTTGATAAAGGAGGCAGGAATGTACAGTGGAGAAAGGACAGCCTCTTCAAAAAGTGGTGCTGGGAAAACTGGACAGGTACATGTAAAAATATGAGATTACATCACTCCTTAACACCATACACAAAAATAAGCTCAAAATGGATTAAAGACCTAAATGTAAGGCCAGAAACTATCAAACTCTTAGAGGAAAACATAGGCAGAACACTCTATGACATAAATCACAGCAAGATCCTTTTTGACCCACCTCCTAGAGAAATGGAAATAAAAATAAACAAATGGGACCTAATGAAACTTCAAAGCTTTTGCACAGCAAAGAAACCATAAACAAGACCAAAAGACAACCCTCAGAATGGGAGAAAATATTTGCAAATGAAGCTACTGACAAAGGATTAATCTCCAAAATTTACAAGCAGCTCATGCAGCTCAATAACAAAAAAACAAACAACCCAATCCAAAAATGGGCAGAAGACCTAAATAGACATTTCTCCAAAGAAGTTATACAGACTGCCAACAAACACATGAAAGAATGCTCAACATCATTAATCATTAGAGAAATTCAAGTTAAAACTACAATGAGATATCATCTCATACCAGTCAGAATGGCCATCATCAAAAAATCTAGAAACAATAAATGCTGGAGAGGGTGTGGAGAAAAGGGAACACTCTTGCACTGCTGGTGGGAATGTGAATTGGTACAGCCACTATGGAGAACAGTATGGAGGTTCCGTAAAAAACTACAAATAGAACTACCATATGACCCAGCAGTCCCACTACTGGGCATATACCCTGAGAAAACCATAATTCAAAAATATTCATGGGGCTTCCCTGGTGGCGCAGTGATTGGGAGTCCGCCTGCCGTGCAGGGGACGCGGGTTCGTGCCCCGGTCTGGGAGGATCCCACATGCCGCGGAGCGGCTGGGCCCGTGGGCCCGTGGGCCATGGCCGCTGAGCCTGCGCGTCTGGAGCCTGTCCTCCGCAACGCGAGAGGCCACAATAGCGGGAGGCCACAACAGTGAGAGGCCCGCGTACCGCAAAAAAAAAAAAAAAAAAAAAAATATTCATGTACCAAAATGTTCATTGCAGCTCTATTTACAATAGCCAGGAGACGGAAACAACCTACAGGAGATGGAAACAACCTAAGTGTCCATCATCGGATGAATGGATAAAGAAGATGTGGCACATATATACAATGGAATATTACTCAGCCATAAAAAGAAACGAAACTGAGCTATTTGTAATGAGGTGGATGGACCTAGAGTCTGTCATACAGAGTGAAGTAAGTCAGAAAGAGAAAGACAAATACCGTATGCTAACACATATATATGGGATTTAAGGGAAAAAAATGTCATGAAGAACCCAGGGATAAGACAGGAATAAAGACACCGACGTACTAGAGAATGGACTTGAGGATATGGGGAGGGGGAAGCGTAAGCTGTGACAAAGCGAGAGAGTGGCATGGACATATATACACTACCAAACGTAAAACAGATAGCTAGTGGGAAGCAGCCACATGGCACAGGGAGATCAGCTCGGTGCTTTGTGACCACCTAGAGGGGTGGGATAGGGAGGATGGCAGGGAGGGAGACGCAAGAGGGAAGAGATATGGGGATATATGTATATGTATAACTGATTCACTTTGTTATAAAGCAGAAACTAACACACCATTGTAAAGCAATTATACTCCAATAAAGATGTAAAAAAAAAATTAATAAAAAGAACAAAATGCGTCCATAATACCACCAAACACCTTAGCTGACAAGGTAATTTGTTTCCTTCCAGAAAAGTATTTTAAAATAAGGTGTTTTATATTTACTTCTCTACTCAATGATGGTTCCTGACCTCTACTGAGAGTATGTATGTTCCTGGGACTTATAACCAAGGCAAACATGTATAACAGCAAAGATATTGAACTATGGCTTCTGGTATCAAAGGAACACATGAAGCAATCAGAATTGTAATCTAGTACACCTAACACAGAGATTTTTAAGTCTTAGCATTTCTTACCTGGTTATTTTCTTCATCCTCAAATACAAAATCTTGCTGCATAACTTCATTGTCTAAATTAGTGCTAGCCACAGGTTCTGAACAGTCTCTGTTACATTCACTGGCATTAATAATACCATCAGCAATATCAACCCTAGTAATGAAGATTAAAAAGTCAGATCAGGCCACATGTTGAATACGTAATGCTTTAAAATAAATAAATATAAGTAACAATCTGAAACTTTTCCTTGTCAAAGAAAATTTGTCTTTTTCATAAAGAACCACAGTTTCTTTATCTTGCCAAGTTAGATTATTAAGTGTACAAAGTTTATTTTTTTCTCTCCATGGGATGTTGTGAGGACCCTACCTGGTTTGCTATCCACTTTGAATATTTTCAAAAGCAAATAAATGGTTTTAAAAATAACTTATGTGCCAAAATAATGATTTCCCTTATAAATGCATACTCTAAATCATAATAATGACCTGTTTACTGATTAAAATACAAGTCTAGCACTAGGTACCAGAGTGTCCAACACCTTATCAAGTACAACAGGAATAGCTTCCTACTGCATATTTTTTCATCTTATATAATTTAGAATATGCACAACACTGCAGGTTTTTGTTTACAAAGATGATACCACTATTAATGAGAATATGAGTTATTTCCATAATACTGTCTGAGTATGGGCATAGGTTTTCAGGATCTCTAGCTAACTTAAGGGCAAACTCCAAGAAATCTGCTTATATTATATCCTTTGAAACATTTTCCTACTATTTCCAACTTTTAGATACTGCTTCTTTCCTTCATATTCAACTCAAATACTCCCTAGATCCACTTGTATAGTTCAAATCATGCCTTCAAAGCACATAAATCAGGGCCATCATATCGAGCTGCACAGGCTGGTGATGCCATCTATGCAGACTACATGGCACACCTGCAGTTGTACAATACGGTATTCCATAAACATATTCCAAGCATTGGTTTTTATATCCATTAATTTTTCAGTTTCATTTCATACTTGATAGCTAGTCTAGTATACTTGACACATTTGGCCTTTAAAAAATCTAATTCTTAACAACAAAAACAGAATTCTACCCAGTCATCAATTTTTTTTGCCTTCCTATGAATTCTCAAAATTTGGGTACATCTTTCTTAAGATCATGATCAATGCTGCTCTGTAGATCTGTCCCCAGAACAAAAACTGATCAACGCAAACTATGAAATCATTGCACTGTGGTCTCAGAGAAAGGAACCTATATATCCTAAACTGCAGGGCTGAGGTAATAGGAAAGGAGATGAAGCTTTTTGTCATTTAAAGGTAACAAGTCAGATGAAAAGTGGAGTAACATCACACAGTACATAGAGTACTTTTAACTTACACAAATTCAATTATTAACAGCTAACCTAAAACAAAGGCATGTAGGGAGGGCAAAGGCTGGAGGCAGGTGATAAGTTAAATAGCAAAGGATGATTCCATCTACCATTTCACTCAATGACCATGTGCACTAGGAGTGATGTCAATCTGCTGTCCCTGTACCTATCTGTCTAGATAACTGCATGTCATGGTGTGACCATTTGGAGAACAGACAATAGTTCTACTTTTTTTAAAGTTATTTTTCATATAACATGGATCCTAAAAGTAAGCTTGCTACTTCATCTGGTGTTCACAGGCTGTGTTGGACTTAATGCCTACTACCTTAATGGAAGACTTATGAGATTTTCAATGTTAAGAAGTATATACAATTTATATGCAAGTATATACAAAGTCACTTTTCACACTGACTTTCAGAAATGCTCAAGTAAGATGACACCCCATCATTTAAGAAAAAATACAGTTTTTTAAAAGAAAAACAATTTTATAACTCAATAAATAACAGTAAAATGTTTTAAAAGTTTCTTACTGGTTATTAGATCCTTCCCCATCACAATTAACACTTCCTGCTTCATTATTACACACCAGACTTTGCTGTTGTAAATTCTTACGATCATGATCTATGCTGCTCTGCAGATCAAAAAGGTGCTGTTCCACAGCTGCTCTAATTGTTCTTTCTAAAATGCTATAAAACAGAACACATTTTAGTGAGAAGCAGTCACCCTAACTAGTTATTTGGTCACATAAACACGAACTTTAAAATGTACAACCAGTTTTTAAAAAAAATTTATAATGGTATATAAATGAACAGGCTAGAGGGGAAAAAGAAATAGGAAAACATAATATTGGCTTAAATTTTTAAATGAAATTTGCCCAAATAAGATATACAAATCAATCATAATGTCACTATTACTACTGAGGCATGAATGATCACTTGGCCCAGTAATTCACTCCTCACTTCAATACATATAAAGCCATTTAAAAAGACTTCAGGGAATTCCCTGGCGGTCCAGTGATTAGGACTCCGCGCTTCCACTGCAAGGAGCACGGGTTCGATCCCTGGTCAGGGAACTAGGATGCCGCATGTTGTGTGCCACACATGCATGCATGCATGCATGCATACATACATAAATAAAGCAGCCATTAAAAAAAAAACTTCATAAAAAAGCTCTTTTGACATTTTCAATCATTTCAGAAGATCAAAAAAAATCAATTGAGGGGCTTCCCTGGTGGCGCAGTGGTTGAGATTCTGCCTGCCGATGCAGGGCACACGGGTTCGTGCCCCGGTCCGGGAAGATCCCACATGCCGCGGAGCGGCTGGGCCCATAAGCCATGGCCACTGAGCCTGCGCGTCTGGAGCCTGTGCTCCGCAACGGGAGAGGCCACAACAGTGAGAGGCCCGCGTACCGCAAAAAAAAAAAAAAAAAAAAAAAATCAAGTGAAAAAAAGTTCATCTTTATTCTGTATGTGAGTGTAATTCATTCCTTCTTCATCTGTTCTGACTGAAGTACATAAAATACTGGTTTCACTGCCTTATGTACAATCCTTCCTCTAAAGTAAGTACAATAAATACATGATTTTAATTTCTACAGTTTAGTATTTTTTTTTTTAATTTTTAAATTGTCTTCTGTAAGTATACTACTTATTCCACAGAGGCTGGTAAGATGCTGATAGGAGATATATGGGCACTGTAATCAAAGAAATAAATCAGCTATAAAATTTTCAATACTAAATGACTATAAAATGTGGTGAAAACTGCCACATTTACACTACCCTTGATACACCCAGGAGAACATGCACTACGTTTATTATTCTAATTTTCTAAAGAAATTATTTTTCACATAAGAAGACCCTTAAAATACATACTCTGTGTGTGTGTGTGTGTGTGTGTGTGTGTGTGTGTGTGTGTGTGTGTGTGTGTGTAGGGGAGGGGCGCCGCAACTACTTCATCTGGCGCTTACCTGGAAGGAACACTGACCTATTCCAAGCCCGAAAGGAAAAAAATTGACTACTGGGCCAAACAAAAGTACCCATCTAGGATAGTATGGAGGCCTCAATTTTGGCCCTGTACTCCTTGCCAGAAGTAATAGCACATGCTCCTACTCAGAGGATATTCTCAGGTGGGGGTTATACAAGTTGAGTTCATTTTTTGATAATTCAATGGCCTTATGATTTGTGAACTTTTCTGTATGCAAATGATTCTTCATAAGAAGAATCATTTTTAAAAAGTAAATTTAGTTTTATGAAGATCCTCTGTAAAATGTGCCAACACATACTCTAACCAACATGAGGAAGAATGTCTATCAGGTTAATAGTCTCAGGATTGTCTGTAGGAAACCAAATGAACACCATTTACTATTCATCCAACAATCTTCAGGTCTCCCTTAAGCAAACACATCAGTAGCAAATTGCACCACTGCTTTATCAGACAACAGTAAACCATCCTGGTTTGGCACACATAACTTCTCCAGCTTTAAAAAAATTTTTTTTAACTGCCAATATTATACTAGTTTTCATGAATGAATTATTCTTAGCTAAATGCTTTCATGATGATACCCTCAAGGAAAGTACTTAAATTTTTTTTCATATTTAAATGAAATCATTTAATCATTTTCATTTCTGAAATCAGGAAAAGCTGGGGAGAAAAATCACATATCTGTGCACAAAAAACAGTGTACCCATCAGTCTATTTCTAGCAGTTTCAGATGAGCTGAAAGTTAAATATTTAGTGACTTTTGCAGAAAAAAACAAAATACCAAAAATGATAAATGAGGCTTTCCCCAAAGGGTGTTTAAATGTCAACTAGGATATTAGATCTTTTTCTGATATTTTGCTACAATGATTTGTTGATTATATTTTTAATTTTGGTTGTAGGTTGCTATTTCATTATAAAAGTTAAATCTGGTATATTTTCCTTAGTAACTTAGCAATCTCTAAGTTTAGATAATTTGTTACCTATTTAGAAACATTCATTTTACTTTTAATACTGTTATCCACTGACAGTGCAGTATGTTGAATGGTGTGAAGAAAAAATATATATCTAACATCACATTCTTGTCACCATTTAATTTGTGATTTCTGGTGAGCTTTTACTGTATCTTACAACAAATTCTCAAAAAGTTCCAATTCTCAACTACATAGTCCATCAGTCTGTTACTAAAGCCTTCTATCATGTTTTAACTTTTCATAGGGTTTACATCATCTCTCTGTTCTTTTTCAAATTTGCCATTGTTAGCCATCTACTCATTCTCCCAGAGGGATTTTCTCACCCTTTTTTATTAGATTAGATTATCAATAAAATGCTAGTGGATACATGGATACAAGACACTTTACAAAGAATCAAATAAACAAAAGAAAAATAATCACTCAACATCACTAATCATCAGGGAAATGCAAATCAAAACCACGAGAAACCTCATATCTGTCAGAATGGCCATGATCAAAAAGAATACAAATAACAAATGTTGGTGAGGATGTGGAGAAAAGGGAAACCTTGTACTCCATTGGTGGGAATGTAAATTGGTGCAGTCACTATGGAAAACAGTATGGAGGTTTCCAAATACACTCAAAATAGAACTACCAGCAATTCCACTCCTGGGTATATATCCAAAAAAAACCCCACTAATTCGAAAAGATACATTAACTCCAATGTTCATAACAGCATTATTTAGAATTGCCAAGATATGGAAGCAACCTAAGGGTCCATGAACAGATGAATGGATAAAGAAGATGTGGTGTATGTATTTATACACATACACACACACACACACACACACACACACACACACACACACACACACACACACATGGAATACTACTCAGCCATAAAAAAATAACAAAATTTCCATTTGCAACAGCATGGATGGACTTGGAGGGCATTATGCTAAGTGAAATAAGTCATACAGAGAAAGACAAATACTGTTATGATATCACATATGTGGAATCTAAAAAAATAACACAAGTGAACTTATTTACAAAACAGAAACAGACACACAGACACAGAAAACAAACTTATGGTTATGAAAGGGGAAAAGGGGAGGAGGGGAGAGATGAATTAGGGTCACCTGTATCAGACTCTCCTGAAGTAACAGTGTTATTTTATTGGAGATCTGGACCCTACTCTAGACCTCAAATACCATAAAACCAAAGTAAATAAGATAGTATGGTACTGGCACAAGAATAGACATACAAAACAGAAACAGACCCATGCTTGATTTAGAACAAAGATGCTACTATGGAAAGCAGGGAAAGAACAGTCTTTTCAAAAATGAGTACTGCAACAATTTGGTATCCATACTGAAAAAGGTAACTTGGCAACCTCTGTCATATACTACAGACAAAAATCAATTCCAGGTAGATTACAGACCTAAACAAGGAAGGTGAAATGATACAAGTTTCAGAAGATAATACAGGGGTGTGTATTTAGGAAAAGATTTCTTAAACAGGACACAAAAAGCATTAATCACAAAGTGAAAAGAATGATAAGCTTGATTAAAATTGGGAATTATTCATCAGAAGACACAATACGAGAAGGAAAAGGCATAACACACAATGAGGAAAATATATTTACAACATATATTTTTAAAGGGCTCCTAAAAAAGGGCTTTGTTTTCAATAAGAAAAAGATAACCCAACAAAAAATAGGAAACAGACTTGAATAGGCATCTCACAAAAGAAGAAATTGGTCCATACACATATGAAAAAGGGATGGACCTTATTAAAATGACAATGAAGTACTCAAGAATGTGAAGCAATGGGAAGGCTCACACACTGTCAGAATGAGAACTGGAGAAAGCACTATGGAAAACAATTTAGCAATAGTTACTTAAGTTGAAAGACAGTAAATGTGCATGCATGTGTGCACCAGAAGATGTGTACAACAATGTACACAGCAATGTTACTCACAATAGTCAAAAATAAAAATAATCCAATTTTCCAGCAACAGTAAATTGGATCATTGTGGTGCAATCATATAATGGAATACTTTACAGCAGTGAAATGAACAAACCACAGTGACATGTGACCACATGGATAAAATTCTCATACCATGTTTAGTGAAAGAAGCTGGATCAAAAAATACATATAGCAAGTTTAATTTTCATAAAGCTCAGAAATATATAAGAAAGTGGTTGCCATAAAAGTCAGCATAGTTGTTACCTTTAGTGGATAGGGAGATCAGGATTGTGAGAGCTACCAGGGTGTTTTCAGTGCTTAGTTCTAGATCTGGGATATTTGGATATTTGCTTTTTACTAATCTGTTTTGATATACATTTGTTTTATGCCCGTTTCTGTATGTATAATTTCTTTCCCAGTTAAAAAAAAAAAAAAAAAAAACACTTTAAGAAAGTAGATTCCTTGGTCCCTCCCCAAACCTCTGACGTAGGACCCAAGAGTTTACATTTTTAATAAGCACCAGTGATGATTCTTATCCATACTAACAAACTTAAGAAACACTGGCCGAGATCTATACCTAGGCTCCCAAAAGATTAAACTTTAATAATATTTTCCAGGGACTTCCCTGGTGGTCCAGTGGTAAACAATCTGCCTTCCAATGCAGGGGACACAGGTTCTATCCCTGGTCAGGAAACTAAGATCCCACATGTCACAGGACAACTAAGCCCGCGCGTCACAACTACTGAGCTCGAGCACCTCAATGAGAGAGCCTGCGTGCCGCAAACTACAGAGCCCACACTCTCTGGAGCTCCCGTGCCACAACCAGAGAGAAGTCCGAGTGCTGCAACAAAGAGACCATGTGCTGCAATGAAAGATCCTGCATGCCTCAACGAAGATCCCGTGTGCTGCAACTAAGACCCAACACAGCCAAAAAAATAAAGAAAATAAATAAATAAGATAAATAAGTATTAAAAAATAATAATAATAATATTTTCCAGTTATCTAAAGGAGCCAAACAGAACAAAAGTTCTAATGGTCTTAAATTCGATGAGTAGAGACTTCCCTGGTGGTCCAGTGGGCACTCCCAACACAGGGGGCCTGGGTTCAAATCCTGGTCGAGGAACTAGATGTCACACGCTGCAACGAAGATCCTATGTGCTGCAACTAAGACCTGGCGCAGCCAAAATAAATAAATAAACAAATATAAAAAAAAAAAATTCGATGGGTAGGCAGAGGATTTGATCTTTCAGTTTCCTATCCCTTTTAAGTGCTATGGGAATTAAATTTAAAATATATAAAAGTAGTCATCAGCAAGCTAGATTATTAGTATGAAAGTAAAGATTCCCTACCCCAAAAAGCTATAGTAAACAAATCAAATAAATAGATTTTGTACTTTATGAGTCACACTACAAAGCTGACTGTAAAACTGTTCTCTGAATTTCTGAAGGAAAAAGGACTGATTTAGTTTTCCGATTTCAAGGAATTTAATTATTCTTTATTTTCAGACTTTTGCCAAGTTCTGTGGGGAATAAAGCACTTATGTACAAACCAAGGCTAACATACACCTACAGCTATAAAAAAGATTTATCAATATAGTTATGCATCTGCAGAAGCAAAATAACATAAGTATCGTAAGAATGTGAGTTCTGATTAACAAAGACACACAAAAAATAAATGCTGACAAGTTCAAGGTCAAATTACTTAGGTACTATAGACAGATGCCATAAAGGCCACTTAAAAATCCTAACTGTTTTCATTAAACCACCAGACGAAAAGGGCAAACAATAAATCACAAGGGTCACATGTATTTTAGGCTTCGATCAAGTATAACGTTAAAGACTGTAGTCATTCTGACCTTCTTCTCCCTTCTGCTGTTAACTCTATTTTTAAATCTGTGTAGAATCACATAATCTTCTTGAGAACACAAAATCAATCTTGCAGCCATTTATTCAAACTACTATTTTTTTGTAATTCAAATACATTTATCACAGGGAACTACTATTATTTTAATCTCCCAATTGCAAATATTTAATATTACAAATAATACTTCAATAAAAGTACTGTAGCTCTGCTTCAATTAAATCTGATAAGGATCATTTTACCTGTGTAACAGAGCCTTGCAAGCCATTCTAGGCACTGTGTCATATCCTAACAAAAACATAAGGTAAAGTGACTTCAAATATCATAAAGGATGGTGACAGGCTTTTAAAAACTGCTGAGCAATCAGAACTGCAGTCTAAACGGAAGCAGGCTGCAACATGAGGTCACTACTGACAAGGAGGAACCCAATCAACAGTCCACAAATTTTTTCCCAAGTACTAAATAAGCAACTTGGTGGGAGATAGGGAAAGGGGGACAAAATTTTGAATCTGGCTGGAACGCCTATAAAAATATTTAAGCCTAACCCAGTGTAAAGCAGAAAAAAAAGTCTGTTTGTTTTCATTAATCACACTATATCAAGAGTTATAAATTATGACAAATAAGACATTGCTGAAACAGCTGCACAATAGGTAGAGAACTACTGTTCACTCATCCATTTTCAGAAAAGCATTAATGGTTAGTTTTTCAAATCTAAAATTAGGATAATTTCCAGATAATTCATGCAAGAGCCCCACTAAAACAACCATTTAAAAAACTGTGGTTTCGAAAAATAAATATATAAAACAGGGACTTCTCTGGCAGTCCAGGGGTTAAGACTCAGCACTTCCAACGCAGGGGCAAGGGCACAGGTTTGATCCCTGGTCAGGGAACTAAGATCCCACATGCTGCGCAGCACGGACAAAACAAACAAACAAACAAAAACAACCCAAAACCACATATCCCCTTCCAGTCAAAAGCAAAACGCATTTCTTCACTTTCCCCATCAACTTGGGAATACCCTATACCTATGACAAGAGCAAGAGTAAACTGGAAAGATGCCTCACTATTAGAAAGTTAGTCAATACGTTGTAACAACCACAAGTCTTTAAAATGTCAAATGTATAATTTTCAGGGCAATAGGAAGGAGGAAGAGAACCTGTCAATATCTATTATGCTCTGATACTTCAAAAAATGTTTAACTTTAATAAAATCATCTTATGACCCAAAGCATAAATTCTACTTTTTCCCACCCAACATTTTGATACTCCCACCAAAGCACGTTTTCCTCCTCTTTGCAATTTTAAGTGGAATCTAGCTAGCAAAAATGTGGTGAATTGATTGTCAACTGAAATATTCTGCAAACTGCTTATTTAATAGATTTAAAGGAAAAAGTTACTACTACATTTCTCTCACCCCTATAGTCAGCTGAAGGCATATTTCTTCAACAATAAGGTATCCACAGAATGAAGTGCAAACCAATTTGCCTCAACTCAGAGCTCTTTCTTAATCACTACACCTTTCCTGCATCACACCTAAAATCGAACCATCATAAGCTATGGAACTCACCAAAATGAAGCCCTAGCATCAACAGTACATAAAAGATAGTATCAAATTCTTCATTCTTTCTAAATTCCAAGTTTTAGCAAGGCATTAAATTAAAAGCACAACTTTAAATGAACTTTATAATAATGTCAGTGAGCTGGTTTTTTATTTGTAGTTCTGGAAGCAATATAAATTAAAAATTAACTAACCTCAAGCCAAAATAAACCTTTCCAATACAGCCTAGTTTTGAAAAAGACTGTGAAAAGCACAGGGAAAATAAAGAACTCTTTCAGAACTCTTCAATCTCCCTTTAAATTTTTAAAAGGTAAAGATTCCCCTAACATTTGTATATGTCAATAAGGCCAAATACTAGATAAACATGTGAATATAAAGCAATAATTTTTCATCTACAGATACAAGGCACTTTAGAAGCAAGCTTGAGATTTCCAAGAACTTCATGGATAAGACTGAGCCTCAGAAAGCAACCAAAACTTCTGCCTTTTACGCACCCTAGGCTACCCACACTCTAAATCCCACCATTTTTTCCACTCAACTCAGCTCAAATCTTAACATATGGTTAATGGCAAACAACATACAGAAATAACAGGTGTATAAGTAAGTCAATCAATACAACTCATACATGAATATTTAAACCACTGGTTCTCAAAGGGTGTTCCATGAAACAAAAGATCAAAACTGTTCTCATTTGCTTTTTTCACTGTGCTGATATTTGATGATACAAAATCAATGGTAGAAAAAGATTCCTTGGGGTCTTAGCATAAGTCCAGGCAAGTGGTATCAAACTATACCATGGCCATTGCATTCTTCATCACTACCCAGTTGTGATCTTTTTAAAAAGGGAGTCAGTCCTTGATGAAGAATACATATTATTAATTTTATCTCAGACCTTGAGTACACTTCTTTTTAATATTTGGTGTGACAAATAGGAAGTACACACAAAGCAACTCTGCTGCACAGCTTAGTACAATGCTTGTCTTGTTTGAGTTGAGAAATGAACTTTTACCATGGAATACCCATTTTTACTTGAAAGACTGACTGACAGACTATGGTTATTCCAACTTGAATATCTGGCAGAAATTTTCTCAAAAATGAGCAAGACTAACAGTACTGATAAAATTTGGGTTTTCAAGCAAAAATTAGAATTCTGGAAAACCTGTATCCTCTACCATAAGCTCAGTAGCATCCCAATACTTAAAGATATTTTGACACAATCAATAATGATATTAAAGAATATACATTTTGATATTATATAACAGAATATATCACTATTTGGAAGCTCTGAATAACTCAGTAAGGCAGTATTTTCCAAATAACCAATATACCATATCACAAAATTAAGCATGGCTAAAAGATTCTCTCAAAGTACAAAACAGACTGATGGATCAGAGTACGAAAAATTCAGATATGCTTTCAGGTTCCACATTACAAATAACCTTTAAGAAACTACCACTTACCAAGTTTTGGTGTATTGTCAAAGAAGAATATCCACAATTATCTGAAAAGGCTATAAAAATTCTCTACCTTTTTCCAACTACATACTTGTGTAATGCTAGACTGTCTTCACATTACTTCAACCAAAATAACATATGGCAACACATTAAATGCAAAAGAAAATATGAGAATCTAGCTATCATCTTTTAAGCCAGATATTAAAGAGATTTGTACAAATGTAAAACAATGCCACTAAAAAATTTCTCACTAAAAATTTTTGAGAGATTCTGGAAAAGTTACTTTTGATTAAAAAATTTTACATTAACATGTAATGAGTTCATTACTACTTTAAAAAAATTTCTCAGTTTTGGTTCCTAATAGAGTAAACACCAATAGCTATAACCCACAGTAACAAAAGTTCTTTGTAGTCCTCAAATTAAACCAAAAAGTTCGAGAATCAATGAATTAAAACTATAGAGGAGGAGAAATCTATCAACAAAAAAACCTGTTAGGTCATAAATAGCTGTATTTCAGCTACAAATACTAAGCGTCTTCCAAAGTACAACTCAACAAAGAACACTCCCAGCAGTTTAAGTATGCTGCTTTAATTTATAATGTGGTAAATAACCAGAGGTATAAAATCAACATAACAAAAGTTTTCGGAGTCCTCAATAATTTGTAAGAGTATAACATTTGAGACCAAAATGTTTGAGAACTGCTAAACTGTCACTTAATGTTTATTTCCCTTAGGTTTCTAATATATCTTCCCACAGAAATACAAAGTAGGCTACCTAATAATTCCATAAAATGTTTGTGAACAACCTGAAAGAAAAACTCAAAGAGACAAAACATTAAGTTAGCAAAAAGTTCAATCTCTAGTTTCATGTAATACAGTATCCACTAATTCCCTAAAATGAATTTATTAAGCACTCCCTATTTTCTATACCCTGTGCATTCTAGGATATTTCTCCCCTACCTTTCTTTCATTAAAGGTGGATATCAAAGAATGTATTTTTTACCTTTATGCAACCAATCAGCCAAAATTAAAATAAAATGTTAATGTATAAATATTAACTGAAATTTACAGATATCAACACTAAATCTAGAAGACCACTATGACATACACATCTATTTTTGTTGCCTTATATCCCTATCCCTTTCTTTTGGTATTAGCCCCATTTTTCTATGGCAAACTAGCTCCTCCCTCCATCCAATGCTCTTGGTACATGCATAAATTACAATGACCCAGCTCTACCCTGGCCAGGAATGGGCACATGACCCAATTTAGGCCAGACCTTCTCCTCTGCTACCCCACAGGAATCTGGTCTTGAGCAGAATGACAGATGAAAAGAAGTAATTGGAAATCTCACAGCAACAGCCACATGCTGAAGAGATTCTTCCATGACCCTCTGTTACTAAATTCTCCAAAGCTGCCATGTTCTTCTCTCTGCTTTTCCTTTCAATTCTGGGACCTATCCAGCATTCTTCTAATAAATTACCTTTTTTCTTTCCATTAACCAAGATCTGTTTCTACAACTTTCAATTAAGGAATACTGATTACCACCAATCTCTAATGATTCCATCTAAAAATGACTGTGTTTGGGACTCCCCTGGTGGCACAGTGGTTGAGAATCTGCCTGCCAATGCAGGGGACACAGGTTCGAGCTCTGGTCTGGGAAGATCCCACATGCCACGGAGCAACTAAGCCCATGCACCACAACTACTGAGCCTGCACTCTAGAGCCTGTGAGCCACAACTACTGAGGCCTGCACGCCTAGAGCCTGAGCTCTGCAACAAGAGAAGCCACCACAACAAAGAGTAGCCCCCACTAGCCCAACTAGAGAAAGCCGTGTGCAGCAATGAAGACCCAAAAACAAAGACCCAATGCAGCCAAAAATAAATTTAAAAATTAAAAAAAAAAAAAATGACTGTGTTGGAGGGAAGGAGGATCCTCTACAAAGCTAGACAGATGATCAAAAAGAAGAAACTATTGGAATCATGCATTTGAAACAATATTTAACCTTGCTGGTAATTAAATATATAAAAATAGTTAATGAATTTGCTCTCTAAATCAGCATTATCCAAAAGAAATTTTTACAATGATAGAATTGCTCTATATCTGCATTGTCCAATATGGTAACCAGAAATCATATATGGCTATACTGAGCACTTGAAATGTGGCTAGTACAACTGTGGAAGTAATTTTTTTTTTTTTTAATAAATTTATTTATTTATTTTGGGCTGCATTGGGTCTTTGTTGCTGCATGGGCTTTCTCTAGCTGCAGTGAGCGGGGGCTCGTTGTGGTGCACAGGCTTCTCATTGTGGTTGCTTCTCTTGTTGCGGAGCATGGATGGGCTCTAGGTGCACAGGCTTTAGTAGTTGTGGCTCGCGGGCTCTAGAGCGTAGGCTCAGTAGTTGTCGCGCACAGGCTTAGTTGCTCCGTGGCATGTGGGATCTTCCTTGACCAGGGATCGAACCAGTGTCCCCTGCACTGGCAGGCGGATTCTTAACCACTGCGCCACCAGTGAAGTCCCTGGAAGTGATTTTTAAATTTTATTTAATTTTAATTGTTTTAAGTCTAAATTTAAATAGCCACATGTAGCTAGCTAACGGTTACCTTATTGGAGGGCATAACTCTATAAATTATCAAAATAAAGAACACCAATTTAAATCTATTGTTTTCAGGTGCTCAAGAAAATATTGCTAATGGTAATGCAAAATGGGCCAAGTCTTTTAAGTAGTCTGGAAATACTTATCAAAAGCCACAGAAAAATTTACTCTTTGAGCCTAATAAATTTATATAAGTCAAAAGAAGGAAAAAAGGACCCAAGAACAAAGGTTGTATAGTAGTATAGCAATGACAAGGTAGCTGGAGTAACTCAAAGTTCAGAAAAAAGAATGACAGTAAATATATAATTAAGATACAGTTAAATAATTTAACATATAGCTTATAAATATTGTAATATATAACTAAAATATAGTAAAGAATGCCATGTAAACATAGAAAAGCACAAACAAAAAGCTAAATCGGAGCAAAAGAGTGAATAAGCTTGTTAATATACCATAACTATAATCACGTCTGAAGAAACTATACATAATATAAAAATCTAGAGGGCCACAGAGAAATGTAATAGTTGTATTTAGAAGTATACATTTTAAACTACTTTATAATTTTTCTAAATGACCCTGAATAGTTCTTCCCTTAAATTACTACTTATTTTAAAATGACATTTTGCTGTCTGACTCTTAAATTATTTCCTCTGCTTTTTTAACCACCGTTCTGTTGAACACAAATTTAATGAAAAATATCTAGTGGCCTAAACAAATAACTGTCCCCCTAGTTAGAAAACCATGGAGCTTTACAGAAAAGTAAGGACAGAATTCAGCAAACCTAGAGCTACCTACGAGGAGTTCTTAAATTCTCTAATGCTTCCTAAACAGTGTGTCCAATAGTCCCAGCTATGTGCTAGGATAGTGCCTCCAGCTTACCACATTTACCAAGTTTACCCAGTATGCCCTATAAATATCACTTTATACATGGAAAGGATTGGAAAGCACTATCTTAAAGGATCACAGAGTCCTCTCTTTACAGCCTAGTTCAATCTAGTTCTAGACTAGGACCTGGAAATATAGTCAACTCAACCACTGTATCTTTCTCTAGCAATTCTACTTCCAAAGGTTCTGAAATTTTACCCAACCCAACTAATACACTAATAACACAAAAACAAATAAACTTTAAGAGGAAATATACATAAGAGGTTATATTTTTAAAGAAAGGTATAAATGCTAATAACTGAAAACTCCTTAACAAGGTTGCTTCTTTAAAATTTTCTTATTGTTCTTTTTCATACAAACTAATCTTTCATATACCATTACAATCTGTGTGATTTAGTGCTTGAGTGAACTTACATCTAGAATGAAATGCTCAAAACTAAAGTCCTTTCAACTGAAATACTACCTTGTTGATGCTGTAACACTATTTGGTTCCAGGATGTTTTCAGTCATCCTTAACTGTACCACCTCTGGCATGTCATCTGATTTTTCTGCACCCTCTTCTGGAAGTTCTTCTGTATGTTCCAGCTTTTCATCTTCCTCTTCTTCCTCAGAAAGTTCATTAACCTATATAGATAGAATTAAATGAGAATTAAAATTTAATGAAACTGTTAACTGACATACTATTCTAAGAAAGACATAACTAGTCTAAGAAAAACTTAAACACAACTCATTTTTCACTTCATTTCCTAGGACCAATTTCTCCTACAAAGTAAACAGCTGCCAACTTCTCCATATTAGAGTAAAATATCAAACCAAACATAACATTTTAAAGCAGGAAGTAACAATTACATTACTATATCACTAGGAATATGAATAAGACTGCAAACTATGAAAAAGTCTGCACGCTGTAGTTAATTAACATTAAGAAAGCTTCATTTTCTAACCAATCAGATTTGTAAACCTATCAGCTACAACAAAGACTTCAACTGATCTCTCCAATTTCCAAGTGCACTGAACAAGTGATTTTAATATAGAATAAGTGTGAAAAAAGAAGGGCACAGGAATTTTGCCTTACGGTCTTAACTATGCATTAGAAAATGACAGCTAACTTCTAAATGATTCAGACTGAATTCTTCATGAAGAGACTGGACCTCACAACAAGAAAGAACTCACTGTTTTGACCATTAAGCACAACTCAAGGTTATAATTCTCTTTCTGGCAGGGGCTATAAAACATTTTCTATTATCAAATTGGCTACATAAGTAAACAATCACTCTAATAAAAAGACACAAATATCTGAGAATGAAAACCAATAAAATATTTTCAAATGAGAAACATTTGTTAAGCTATACCATAGAAGAAACTAGCTATAAATGGTCTTAACATTTTTTATAAATTAACACTAGTCATTAAAAACATTAAGCAGTAAATATGTACTTTTGTCCATCCTAGCCAAATGTGCTGGCAATACCTAGAATAAATTTACTGCTACATGTAACAGTGGTGTTTTTCCTACACACAGGCAAATACAGTTGCTAGAGAAATGAAAACTTCAACCAGAAATGAAAACTTCAACCAGAAGAAAGGTAATTACACTGTGATACTCTACCAATTCCTAATCAACGAGTACTGAAAATCATTAGCCTAAGTGGTTATTTACTGAGAGGTAAGATTTATACACAAAGGTGAAAATTTCAAATGATAGGTCAGTTTTTAAACGGGATCAAATGGAAAATTACTCTCTCTATGTATTTAATAAATTAGTGAAAATCAAGAATGTATTTAATCAATAGCTACCTGGTAATCCAAGCCAAAAAAAAAACTGGCAAGAAAATATCATTTTCAGGTTTGGGCGCAAGAGTAGAATATTAAAAAAAAAAAATTAAGATGGCTATTTAAACTGAGAATAGATGAATATTCAGTACACAAATATTTCGTAAAGAAGTACTGCAATTTTAACATGTTACATTACACATTTTAAAATCAGTTTATGCCTACAGTCAATAGCTTTTAGTAACTACAAAAGCTTTATACTCAATTATACTGAACATATTATATTCGATTCAATAAGCTTTATGTAAATTAATTGACATTCCCTAGTATTTTCACCAGAAACCATCAACTAAGATACGACATGAACAAAGTCTATGGCCTATGGATTTTTCTTTCCACCCCCACCTCCCATCCCCCCAGGCCTTCCAGTTTAACTTCCTTAAGTAAGAATTGACTAAATTGGTTTGGATAGGAGTAAAAATTATAAACTTATATAAAAATGCTCTCCCTCTCACCCCACACTTATCTTCAAAAATTCTTCTTGATCTTTTTCTTGTCAACTTGACCTTTTGCTTATCAACACTCTATTCTGTTCATAAATTATTCTGAACCTGCCCTATATATGCAGCTGCCTCAACTTACGGAAAACCCTCAGCCATACTTACATCTCTTCTTTCTTTGACTGCTGTAATTCCCTTCTCTAGGGCCTCGTGAAATGCCTGCTCTCCAGACTCCAGCTTGTGGAGAACGCTGCTACCTGCCTTCTCAAACGTATAAAGAAACATAATTATCACCTACATCTTCAAACCACTCTACTGGATTCGCAATCATTCAAGGATGCCATACAAAGAACCTATTCTCTAACTCTGGGTCATTTCTCAAACACTCCCTATTCAACATCTCCAGTCATCTCTCAAACTATTAAAAAAAAAATCTACTACCTTGAAAATGATCTAACGACCAAATACTTGCATTAATGGGATGAAACTCTAAAAGTAGAGAGTGCTAAATAAACTTTGCTTCCTTCAAGTATCAAAATCAGGGGAAAAATCAAAGCACTGCCATGATAGACCAGGTCTGCCTACCTTTTTAAATACGTGGATAACAAATTAGCAGCATTTAAGTTATGTCAACTTTAAAATACAACCAAATTGTGCTGAGTTTGAGATTTTACTTTCACTCAATATCTGATCAATGCAGCTTCACAAGTCAAATTTTGACTTGTGAAGTTATGAAATGTTTTAACTTGTGAAGTTATGAAGTTACAAAATCTGCTTTTAAAAATAATACTTTCAGAAATCTGTTCTTCTATTACTTGCAAGCCAGTTATAATTCAAAAAAGTAATAAAATAGATAAGAAAACAGTTACTGGCAATTAGCAACATGAGACAAGGTAATTAATATACATCACTGTCTCTCAGGACTCACTGCACTACCATGTTTATTGAGAATATTCTGTTCAATATGCTAACATCCTCTTTTCTATTCACAGGCAAATCTGCAGAATTCAACATTATTTCCTGGTGTTAATTAACCACCATTCTATTTAATGTAAAGCACAATATATTTTAAGTCAGTTTTTGTAGTGCTTAAAAAATACAGAAATATAAATGCAATATATGTGAGATATGAATATATTTCAGTTTACATAAGGAAGCTGCAGGATAATATAAATATCAGAGAATTACACCACAATGTAAAACATAATCAAGATATACCCTACAGACTAGAGGAGTCAAGATATAAACATTAGATCAAATTGGCATCATCAGTTTCTCACAAGTCAAATCATCTTGGAAAAGTAGAAAATGAATAACACAAACGTATGTATATTATTTCACTTTCAGCAGCCATTAATTTTATTAAAAAAATAAACTGCTGAACTAAAATATAAAGGAAAGAAAAATGGCACACAGAATTCCCCAAAGATGGGATTTCTTATGGGTATCAAAAAGCATTAAAGGTTTAAGGCATATATATCTACTTGTCCTCTTCTTGTCATTTTCTTTTAAGCAAAAATACTTTTGAACAGCTATGTCAGTTCTTTATTTTAACCAAGTTTTTTAAGTCAGGTACTGTATATGATAGTTGGAAACCTTCAAAAAATGCCAGAAGTTTCATGGATCACTGATTCAGGTTACAAATTCTACTCACTTGATTTACCTCACACACACACACACACACACACACACACACACATTTGATTTCATCTTCATTTCATAAACTGTAAGTTACAATTTGGCATCTTTTACTGTTTTATTAAAAGTTTCTGATACTTGAGAGAGGAGAAGAAGGAAGGTAAGGAGGGAAGAAGAAAAAGAGGGAAGGAAAGTCAGACAAAGATAAAAATGCTTACATGAAGAAAATATAAAAAACTTAAGGAACTGACCTATAGTCAATTAATCTATGACAGGGACTTCCCTGGTAGTCCAGGGGTAAAGAATTCACCTTCCATTGCAGGGGACACAGGTTCGATCCCTGGTCAGGGAACTAAGATCCCACATGCCACATGTGAACTAAGCCCGCACACCACAACTACTGAGCTCACATGCCTCAACTAGAGAGCCTGAGCACGCAAACTACAGAGCCCACATGCCCTGGAGCCTTTGCGCCACAACTACAGAGCCCACATGCCCTAGAACCCGTGTGCCACAACTAGAGAGAGAAAACCCACACACCACAACTAGAGAGAAGCCCGCACGCCATAACGAAAGATCCCACGTGCCACAACGAAGATCCCCGGTGCCGCAACCAAGGCCCGACACAGCCAAAAGAAACAAAAAAAAAATCTATGACAAAGGAGGCAAGGCTATACAATGGAGAAAAGACAGTCTCTTCAATAAGTAGTGCTGAAAAAACTGGACAGCTACATGTAAAAGAATGAAATTAGAACATTCTCTAACACCACACACAAAAATAAACTCAAAATGCATTAAAGACCTAAATGTTAAGACCGGTACTATAAAACTCTTAGAGGAAAACATAGGCAGAACACTCTCTGACACAAATCGCAGCAGTATCTTTTTGGCTTCATCTCCTACAATAATGGAAATAAAACAAAAATAAATAAATGGGACCTAATTAAACTTAAACTTACCATAAACAAAACAAAAAGACAACCTTCAGAATTGGAGAAAATATTTACAACCAATGCAACCGACAAGGGATTAATTTCCAAACTATACAAACAGCTCATACAGTGCAATATCAAAAAAAAAAAAAAAAAAAACCAACGGGCAGAAGATCTAAATAGGCATTTCTCCAAAGAATACATACAGATGGCCAACAGGCACATGAAAAAATGCTCAACATCGCTAATTATTAGAGAAATGCAAATCAAAACCACAGTGAGGTATTACTTCACTGCAGTCAGAATGACCATCATCAAAAAGTCTACAAGAAATAAATGCTGGAGAGGGTGTGAAGAAAAAGGAACCCTTCTACAATGTTGGTGGGAATGTAAATTGGTACAGCCACTATGGAGAACAGTATGGAGGTTCCTTAAAAACTAAAAATAGCTACCATATGATCCAGCAGTCCCACTCTTGGGCATGTATCTGGAAAAGATGAAAACTCTAATTCGAAAAGATACATGCACCCTAATGTTCATAGCAGCACTATTTATAATAGCCAAAACATGGAAGCAATCTAAATGTCCATTGACAGATAAATGGATAAAGATGTGATAAACACACACACACACACACACACACACACACACACACACACACAGAGAGAGAGAGAGGAATATTACTCAGCCATAAAAAAGAATGAAATAATGCCATTTGCAGCAACATGGATGGACTTGGAGATTATCATAAGTGAAGTAAGCCAGAGAAAAACAAGTATCATGTGATATCGTTTCTATGTAGAATCTTGGAAAAAAAAAAAGATACAAATGAATGTATTTACAAAACAGATACAGACGCACAGACATAGAAAACAAACTTATGGTTACCAATGGGGGAGGATGCGCAATAAATTAGGAGTCTGCGATTAACATGTACACACTACTATACATAAAATAGATAACCAACAAGGACCTACTGTATAGCACAGGGAACTATACTCAATATTTTGTAATGACCTATAAGGGAAAAGAATCTGAAAAAGAATAGCTACATAAATATATGTATAACTGAATCACTGTGCTGTACATCTGAAACTAACACAATATTGTAAATCAACTATACTTCAATAAAAAACAAAACCAACCAACCAACCTAAGGAAGGTATAATCCCCAAATATTAAAAACACTTATCTATAAAAGTTCACAATAGTATAGAAACCCTTTTAAATAAAAGCTGGGCTACCCAGGAAATAAAACTCCTAATTCACATAATCTGAGCCAACACCTATGAGAATGAATGAAAATCTGTATGATAAACTTTCAAGAGATGCTACTTTATAGTTTAAGAACAAATGAAGGGATGTAATCCACTGTCCATCAATAAATAGCATAACCATATAATTAATCATCTAAACCTGGATACATTTGAGTGAAAAGAGGAGCAACTAATAATTACATGAGAAAGCAAATATAAACTAGGACGGGCTTCCCTGGTGGCGCAGTGGTTGAGAGTCTGCCTGCCGATGCAGGGGACACGGGTTCGGGCCCCGGTCTGGGAAGATCCCACATGCCGCGGAGCAGCTGGGCCCGTGAGCCATGGCCGCTGAGCCTGCGCGTCCGGAGCCTGTGCTCCGCAGCAGGAGAGGCCACAACAGTGAGAGGCCTGCGTACCGCTAAAAAAAAACTAGGACTACTCTGAGAAAACCGGGATATACTATCACCTTTTCAAGTGGATACAGGTACTATGAATCAAATAAATTATATGTTACATCCATACAACTACACAGATGTTTAAAAAAACTAATATGTTCTCTACATTCCAATAAAACATCACCATGGGGCTTCCCTGGTGGCGCAGTGGTTGAGAGTCCGCCTGCCGATGCGAGGGACGCAGGTTCGTGCCCTGGTCCGGGAAAATCCCACATGCCGCGTAGTGGCTGGGCCCGTGAGCCATGGTCGCTGAGCCTGCGCGTCCGGAGCCTGTGCTCCGCAACGGGAGAGGCCGCAACAGTGAGAGGCCCGCATACCACCAAAAAAAAAAAAAAAAAAAAAATCACCATGGTACACTGTTAACTGATTTTAAAAAATAAGGTGCAGAATAGTGTGTATGGTATGCTACTTTCCTGTTATAAAATACTTAGAGGAGGGGCTTCCCTGGTGGCGCAGTGGTTGAGAGTCCGCCTGCCGAAGCAGGGGACACAGGTTCGTGCCCCGGTCCGGGAAGATCCCACATGCCGCAGAGCGGCTGGGCCCGTGAGCCATGGCCGCTGAGCCTGCGCGTCCGGAGCCTGTGCTCGGCAACGGGAGAGGCCACAACAGTGAGAGGCCCGCGTACCGCAAAAAAAAAAAAAAAAAAAAAAAAAAAAATACTTAGAGGAAATATTTACTTATATTTGCATAAAGAAATTCTGGAAAAACACATAAAAAAACAATGAGAGGAAGAGGGTGGGCATGGGTAAGAATAGGACATTTTACTGTGTATTTTACCTTGTTTATTTTTAACCAGGTGAATTATTAGTCATTAAAGAGAGGTAGCAGCCCCACTCCACACTCAAAATATAACATCAAAGGTTTTAATATAAAAGTTTGCTTGACAAATCATTTCACGTAAGCACAAAAGAAAAACCTCCAGATAGATCTATATCACGAATTCTAAACCTGAGAAGTCTGAATTAATGTGGCTTTACAGTCACTTACAATTAGTCAGAATCAATATTATCACTTCTTATAAAGAAGAAATTAGGGGCTTCCCTGGTGGAGCAGTGGTTAAGAATCCGCCTGCCGATGCAGGGGACACAGGTTCGAGCCCTGGTCCGGGAAGATCCCACATGCTGCAGAACAACTAAGCCCGTGCGCCACAACTACTGAGTCTGCACTCTAGAGCCCGTGTGCCACAACTACCGAAGCCCGCATGCCTAGAGCCCATGCTCTTCAACAAGAGAAGCCACCACAGTGAGTAGCCCCCGCTCGCCACAACTAGAGAAAGCCCGCGCGTAGCAACGATGTCCCAACGCAGCCAAAAATTAATTAATTAATTAATTTTAAAAAAGAAGAAACCAACTAGGATCCTTCTGCAGTCTCAACTGTCAAGGCATAGCAGTAACAACAAAATATAATGTTGTTTGAGAAATGGGTTTTAAATTTGAGAGTCACAAGATTTAAAACATTATCTGTAACCTAAACTATTACTCTTTTGATGCTTCCCATTAAGGACAATGTTTGCACTGCTATACTGACTTGGTACTTCAATCAAGAAAAACATTTTTAAGTTTCTGTCAACTTTGTATTCAACCTTTCTCTCTACCTTCTAATTCTCAACCTTTGCCTGCATTCCTCTATGCAAGCAGTTTCTTTGCAAAAACAAAAGCACACTATTCTTACAAAATAAACAATGCTCAATTTAACAGAAGAAAAACACAAAAACGTCCACAAAAGCTCTACCATACACTCTGGTTTCAATTACTTTTCCATATCCAAATTGACGACAAGAAGTTGTTCAGAAAAAAGATCACACTCATATACTACATGGATATATCACCTATGATTACATATAATAATCAAGAAAATTACTTCCAATTTAGTACTTAAAAATTCCACCTAAGTTTGGGCCAAGCCCTTAAGAGCAAATTCTTTATAAAGCAAAAACAACAAAAACTCCCTCCAAGTATATTTTAAATATTCTCACCTGTTCAGTAATTGAACTCAAATCATTAGATGAAAAATCTTCCTCTTCATTCTCAAAAAACTCATAGTAATTTTCCAGAAGTCCAGCCATTATCCTGCTCACTATTTCTTGTTCTTTCAGATCTTCCACATCTGTGTAAATACTAAGAATAAAAGTCCAAACTGAATTTAGAGTTCTTAAATCAATCACAGATAAAGTTTGAAGACAACCAATGAGTCACTTTATAGACCTGAGCGATTTATGCCATCATTCTGTGCCTCAGTTTTCCCATCTGTAAAGCCTACCTAACTTGTACTCTGTTCACAGAAATGCTGGAAGGATTAATCAGATCTACTATAAAAAATAATGGTTCATCAAGCAACCTATGACCCTTGGGAGACAGTACAATGATTCTATTTCACAAATATATATATATTTTTTAATCAAACAAAAATTTGTGAAAAAACTTACTGGAAGACATCTGGACCAAAGACAGCAGCCAAAGAGTTTGCAGACCAAATTTCTTCATGATGTGATGCTACATTGGCTAAAAATCTACACAGAAACTTTAACAAACTGTAATTAACAGGTGGAAGCTGTTGCAAGAGGAACCTCAACTTTCTTCCAAATTCATCTTCGTTATTATAATCTACAAAACATAATGACGGGTTTCTTTAATGAAGTAAAAGCAAAGCTCAGATATTTTGCCAGGTTCACATTGTTACACCCATATAACCATTTTACTGTAACAATTACAAAACCTCTTCACTTTCTCTACTAGAGGCCAAATGCCTTAGGGCTTTGCATTTCACTTATTAAGTGGAAGAATTTGAGAAGGTACACAACCCCTCAACTGTTGAAGGATGTTTTCCTCATCTATTACTCACTGGCCCCAATACTCTATTTTTTAAAATTCTCATCATACTGTCTCTTGCATGACTGTACCTGTGTTTCCAAATTAGTTTCAACTCTAAGAAGTCAAAATGCACTGGCCAATATCAGTCAACACCAACCACTAATAAGCAAAGATGAAAAGCAATTTAAACAGCTAATAGTATTAGAATGGAAGAAAAAACAAGGAAGGAACAGAATAAGAGACACTTTCTTCTTTTAACATTCTGAAAAGAACAATTAATTTCAGCAATATCAACACAACTAAATAAGAACGAATTCCACTTCTAAGTTGTTTTTCTCCTCTAAGTTGACATTGTTTTCTGTTTACCAAGTTAATTTTCAACTACCAGAAGCTAGGCCCTGTGTTTAGGTCAGTGAGTTTTCATTAACAGAAATTAGGCCTGTATCAACTCCCTGACTGGTGAGGGCCCCACTTAGGAGAAGTAATTTCTCAGAGTTACCCTCAAAATAATTTATTGCTCCAATAGAGAAAGTTAACCCAATTATATTTCATTCTTTATTTTTCTCAAGGTTCTTAAAATTAATTTAAAAATTAATTCTTGGGGGAAAAAATTCTTGATAAAAGGTTATGATCATAATATTGGCCATCTCTGCAAAATAACACAACTCTAGGATGTTTACAGGAAAGGCTATAGTCACATGAGTTTTACTTAAAATTTAAAATGCAACCAATAAGAACTCTTCGATATTTCATAATATTACCAACTGCCCAGGTACTTTTACTTTATAATTGGTTGGAACAGTCCTTGAATTAATGTTTTTTAGATTACTGGGACTACAATTGGTGGAAATTTTTAACAACCTAAATTTAGCAGAAAAGGATTATTTAAGAAAAATCACGTATATCAACTCAAAAAATATATGCAAGCAATTAATATTATCAAAATGATCACTACATCAACACTGACAAATTCTACATAACATCTTCTCTAGCTACATAGCACTCATCATCTAACATACCCTTGTATTTATTTTGCTTATCATCTATTTTTCATCTAACTCTCCTTACGCCCTTTTAGAATTTTTAGCTCTATGATGGCAGAGATTTTTAGCCGGTTTTGTTCACTTCTGCATTCCCATAATTTAGAACAGTGCCTGGCGCACAACGGGAGTTCTATAAAAGTTAGCTGAAGAAGCTGAATAAATACACAATAACTGAAAAAAGATGCTGCCTTGATGAGGTGGTAAGATCGTGGGCTATACTGGTTTTACTTGAAATACTGTTCATGCTGCTTTACTTTTGTTAGTGAACATTTCTAGTATTCAAAAATATTTATACCTACCAGCCTCCTTCTAAAATATTTATATCTACCAGTCTTCAAATAAGGCAGAGGAGCATTTCCGTGTGTGTGTTTGTATTAAAAACACACCTGCTTAAATTTTTTTTTCCTTTTGAGCCTACTTCCTAGTTAGATCATAACCAGGAAAAATAAATGTAGGTATCAAAGAAGATTCCCCTAAGAATTCTTTCAAGCATTTTAACAGTTTTTGTAAATATTACAACAAATTCACAGAACTGTGAACTGTGTTTTCTACCAAAACATAATGTATAAGTAATTGGACAAACTATCATGGGCTAAACCAATGGTTGGTAACATCTGACAATGAATGGAATGGCTGTCATAACTTGCGGGAAAGGGGTACTAGTGCTATCTAGTGGACAGAGGCCAGGGATTCTACTAAATATCTTAAAATTCAAGGATAGCCCCTATACTAAAGAATTATCCAGCCCCAAATATCAGGAGTGCCAACGTTGTGAAATCCTGGTCTAAATAAAGGATCAAACCACACCAGAAATGCCACTTTGCAATGTCCGGCTACCACAGAAAATGAAAACCACTTTTTAAAGAACACTAACTCAGGGACTTCCCTGGTGGTCCAGTGGTTGGGAATCCGCCTTCCAATGCAGGGGACGTGGGTTCGAGCCCTGTCAGGGAACTTAGGATCCCACATGCCACAGAGCAACTAAGCCTGCACGACGCAACTGAGACCTGACGCAGCCAAATAAACAAATAAATTTTAAAAAAATAATAAAAAAGGGGCTTCCCTGGTGGCGCAGTGGTTGAGAGTCTGCCTGCCAATGCCGGGGACACGGGTTCATGCCCCGGTCCGGGAAGATCCCACATGCCACGGAGCGGCTAGGCACAACGGGAGAGGCCACAACAGTGAGAGGCCTGCGTACCGCAAAATAAATAAATAAATAAATATGTGTGTGTGTATATATATATATATATATATATATATATATATATATAAATATAAAAATAAAGAACACTAACTCAAATGTAACTACATGCTGCCTCCATGATCTTAAAAGCATGAATCTCATATATTTGTGAACGTCAATTAAAATATTAACATAATAGTTGCCTACAATAAATGGAGAGAGGAACTTTTCCAGAGACCTAGACACCCAAAAGAATTACTGAAGGATAAGGAAATAGATTTTATCACAACAGGAATGCAAATATCACCTCAAGTACCGCCACACCTATCTGCATAGCTATTAAAGAAACAGGTGTATATATGGGTGTGTGTGCATGCATACATACCCATGCTAATGTTATATAAGTGGGGAATGGAGGAGAATGGTGGATTTCTTATAACAAATGGGCCACAAGCATTGTGCTTGCCTAGATTCCTTCACAGGTGAATGCTGACATAATAATTAATTAGTAAGATATATATTGCAATTCCATAAATAACACAGTGCATGATGCTGTCATACTTTTAAATGAATACCAATCAAAATGACAATCCTACTGACAAAACAGCTTCTGACTGGTAGCATCAGTGAGAGGCAGTAAATTTATCATCATTAAATCTTATCCGACTTATTCATTTATAAATTTTCAATCAAAACTGAAAGATTATCTGATTCTTGGAACTTTAAAAGACTTGTCTACAATTCGCTAACACAGGGAAAATGGAACCCTAACACTATAAAAACAAATGTCTCTAGAGACACAAAAAGGGCTCAAAAAACTCTAACACATCAGTTTCATTATATATTTAATGAATGCAAAGTGCTTATTAGGTGACTAAATATAAACATTTGAAAAAATTCCTACTCCTAAGAAAAGAAATTTGAAATGGATTCAGAAATTCAGAACAAAAAAATATAGTATTTGTTGAGAGAAAAAAAGAGAAAAAGGTGACATTATTGATGACACTTCATTTTGAAACCTGTTCTTTGATCCAGGTGGCACAATAAAAAAACAAAACTGGGCTTCCCTGGTGGCACAGTGGTTGAGAGTCCGCCTGCCGATGCAGGGGACACGGGTTTGTGCCCCGGTTCAGGAAGATCCCACATGTCGCGGAGCGGCTGGTCCCGTAAGCCATGGCCGCTGAGCCTGTGCGTCCGGAGCCTGTGCTCCGCAACGGGAGAGGCCACAACAGTGAGAGGCCCGTATACCGCAAAAAAAAAAAAAAAAAACTGAATCAGGCTAACCATTCCTGAATAGAGCAAGTACAAAGTGAGCCCTATCATCTAGCTGTACAGAGGAAAACATACATAAGAGGATCATAAAATATCTTTGTATTGACCTTTACACACAAATAAGAGGCATCCACTAATTCAGGCTCGTGTTTAAATTTAAGAAAAAGATGGATAAATACTCTCAAAAGGAAATCCCCCTTCTCTGCCCATACACTGCTTAAGGATACACACAAACATACAAAAAGTCCAGCTCTGACAGCGATAGGGATTAAGGAAGTAGTTATAATTTTTTTAACTCACTGAATTTCTGTAGAAGCCCCAATTCAAAAAATTAAAGAGATTCCATAACACAAACAAAAGCCAGAAAAAATAATTTAAAAATCCAAGAAATGTATTATACAGCTGACCTTTGAACACAGGGGTTAGGCATGCTGACCTTCCACACCACTGAAAATCTGTGTATAACATTACAGCAGGCCCTCCATATCCACAGTTCTGCATGTGTGGATTCAACCAATTGCAGATCATGTAGTACTGTAGTACAAATTTATTGAAAAAATATGTATGTAAGTTCAAACCCATGTTTTTCAAAAGCCAACTGTATTATATGCCAACTTCATAAATTCTCCTATATAACGAAGCATGTCACTCCATTATGTACACATGAATACCAGTGAATACCATCTGGCTCAAGGAAAAGAAGCATCTCCTCACTTCTTGGTTCTTTTACCTTTCTGCATACCTCTACCTTTATTTTTCTTGTCCATCCCAGCTAAGTCCTATTTTTAGTCACCACCAAAAAACTAACCCAACAGAAACAAACCAATTTTTTTCTTTATTTGGCTTGTAGTCTGATGTCCAATTTGATATTTTATTTCCTTCAGGCAGGTGTCCAAGAACAAGCTTTAGGAATATTCCAAACTTAGAATCAAAGCTGTCTTCCGGTTTTTGCTAGGATGTTCTATCAAACCAAGGATAAACATAGTAACATCACCACTAACCAACAACACTGACTATTATGGGTCATTCTGCCACACATATATTTTTTCTTCTTCCTTTTCCCTCCTACTCTTTTTTTTTTTTTTTTTTTGCGGTACGCGGGCCTCTCACTGTTGTGGCGTCTCCCGTTGCGGAGCACAGGCTCCGGACGCTCAGGCTCAGTGGCCATGGCTCACGGGCCCAGCCGCTCCACGGCATGTGGGGTCTTCCCGGACCGGGGCACGAACCCGTGTCCCCTGCATCGGCAGGCAGACTCTCAAACCACTGCGCCACCAGGGAAGCCCTCCCTCCTACTCTTTGTTCTTGTCTCCTGCCTTTCCTCCTTCTCCTTATCACTATGTATCTTAGGCTTACTAAGACCAATCATAAAAAGTAAATAGCACTACAGGAATCTAAGAGGTTGCAATTCCCTTAACTAGATAATACAGCCCCAAAGAGCATATGTCCCCAAATGGGAACTTAAGAAATTAATCTCAGAATTACTATAATTACTGCTTACATGTCAAGATTTCTAAAAGGTAAAGACTTTGAAATTAAATGTTAAGCGACTGACTGATAAGATTCAAATTATGTTACCTTGAGAAAGCTGCATCAAGTGAATATGCAAACTGCCAGGGATAACAGGTTCAGGAAGTTCTTGAAGGAAAAACCTAAGAAGACTAATAGCCGAGGGAACATCTGCTTCCTTAACCAAATCCACCTCTTCTCCGCTGTCGTATCTCTGCCGAAGCCACTCCACTGTCTCAGCATTTCCATTGACTTGAAAAAGTCCTTGTTGCTCCAGACCTCCTACATTAGTTCAAGGCAAAAATTAAATTAGCTTCAACTTCAACTACCATATATATTCATTCTCCAATCAACTTAAAATATTCATACTTTGGGAAAGCCGTTCTTGGCTCCCCTGATTGTGCTAACCACCTTCAAACTACACATCTAGAAACGCATACTATCTCTGTCCTGAGGGATATTCTATTTTATCCCACCCCCTTATATCCATTAAAAATATCACTATCACCCCTCCCACTAAGATATGCTCTAAACTGGGCATTTCTGAGTATATGATTTTTAAGTAATAAAGACACACTAAAATGTTAAAAAGAATTTCCATTGTTTTTCCTCACTATATTTTGGACATTGAATACCGAAAAAAAAATCCAAGGTCAAAAATGGATAAGTTGTGTTTATTAAAACAAAGGCTAGCCCTCAAAGTAAGGAAATGTATACCATGTTCCTCAATATAGTCCACTACGTGGCGGACTATGAACGGAACCTCATTGTCTGGATGTCCTCCCTGCTGCAGCTCATCAAGTGGAATTCCAAATATTTTGTTAGCAAGAACGGAGTTGCAGTTATTCAAGGAAGGGGAGGAGCTCTTCCTCATATCTTTTTTGCAGCCAGAAATCAAAGCTGTCTTTTCTGCCAAATAAAAGAAAAAAAAAAAAAGACTATAATGATTAACAGGTGGCAATATGACTAAATACATTAAAGAAAAAGGCTTTACACCTGAATGTGTTGTCTATTAAATATGTTCCAGTTACCAGGCCCATAGTGTGTTCTACAAATGAAGCTCAATACAATCATCTAAGCATTTTCTCTACCATGTGAAGTTAGTTCTGAGTGTTCCCTTTAGTGTTTGTATATTTACCAAACAATGGCAAACTGATCATTAAACTTCGCAGAGGACGTTAATATCTCAAAGACAAAGAAAGGGGCAAATTTTGCTCCAACAGGACCTTACTGACCAAGCTTATTAACGACATGAGTAAAAAGCCAAACCTAATCATTTCTGGACTCCGCTCTATGAAGGTCATCTAACCACTCAATTCATAAGCACCCAAAGAAGAGAGAATCATTTTTTAAAAAATGATGGGCTAATAAGGACAAGATTAACCAGTTCTTATTTCTACATGACAGAGCAGCCATAATATGTTTTTATAAACAAAGGAAATTTTTCAGTTCTAGGCATCAACCTTCAATGAAAATGTTCTTTTATCAATCCTGCTGTTTCATAATTATTCAAAAGAAAAACTTCCATAGCCCAGCTAGTTCAGAAGAAATAAATAATTTGTCTTTGCAGGAATTGTGATCAATAAAGAAGCAGTGGGAGAAAACAATGTTTCCAATTTATGAAGCATCAAAGGACAAGTACAGTAATCTCAAAAAAAAATGCATTTTCTAAAATAATCATTTATGGGAATTCCCTGGAGATTCACTGGTTAGGACTCCATGCTTCCACTGCAGGGGGCACAGGTTTGATCCTTGGTCAGGGAACTAAGATCCCACAAGCTGTGCGGCATGGCCAAAAAAAAACTTTTAATAAATAAATAAAAATAAAATAATCATTTATTATTTTATGTGGGGAAAGGAGTATTTTTAAAGGAAAGGAAAACTTTTTTCAAAGTTGATAATGAACAAAATGGGCTTTTTTCATCACCTCAGAGAAACAATTCCTTTCATACTACAAGAGAAAGGTAACAGAGCAGAAAAAAAAAAAAGCTCAATATTCTAAAGTTTATACAAATAAGGTCCATATGTATAACAGGTGTACCCACTGGATCGAGAGACATCGTGACTGGAAAACAAATCCATCTAACTTATAGAAACAGTAGAAATTAACTTAGGGGCAGCAAAATGCCATAAATTTAAATAGTTTTAGACAAGCAAAATCCATTCTTTAACACATCTGATGCCAGCTAATAACTATAAAACCTTAAGTTAATAATCCAATAGCAGCAATAGTAGATAAACTCCAAAATCTCTGTGGATATATAAGTATGGGATAGTTACCATTGTAGAAACTTACCTTTGAGTACTTAAACACCTAAGTTTAAAAAATGGTTTCTGCACCAGCTACCCTCACTGAGCAAGCATTCTTTTGTCATTTATGGCTGTTTGAGATTATGGCAGAAGATCAGCCTGTAGTTCCTCATTGAAGAAACACAGAACTCGATCAGTACTTCAGCAGTTAATCTAGAAAAAAAAAAACAGTTCTTTTAATTTCCCACAACATCTTTAACTGTGAAAAGAGACTAGAATAAGCAGTGAAGTCCATTTAGGAAGGTTCCTATAATGAAAAGCATTCTTCTGCCTAAAAGATCTGTCTGTGACCTAGTTAGAGGCAAAACCTTGCACAAGCTTTCAAATTATGATGGCTAACCTGGGTATGCTAAAGATAAACAAATAAAGGAACTGCATCTTCAGGGACTACACCATTCTAATAATCCATTTTTCCTCAATGGACCCTTCATTTGTACACACACACACATCCCATCCAGTTCTATTCCATCCTCATATACTCAGAACTAAACATGGAAGCATTTTTAGGTCAAAGAGTGGAAGACATGAGTTTAAGCTTGGAACTACACTTATATACTTTACTCTTTTCTCTGAATACAACAAATATTTTGTAAACAAGAACACAGTTGTCTGAGCTTTCTAATTTGGAGAGGCAATAGCACATGATGGAAAAGAACTAGAAAGGCACATATTCAAGTATCACCTTCATCATTCTGTAGGTGTGATCCTCAACAGCTTCCATGTTTCTAAGCCTAGGTTTCCTTATATAAAATAACACCTAAACACATGTTACATTTCACTGAGAAAACACATGCATGCATTAGAAAGAGAATCAGTTTCCTTCTCTTATTTACATAATGTTAAAAGACCAGCAAAACAGGCCGGGAAGACAGGAGAGAGGTGAAAACCTGTTCGGCAGTATGTTTAATATTTGGTCTCATCTTCTGTAAGTTCTAATAGTCTATCTAAAATCTAACAAGCTCAGTAAACTGCAAGATTCTGCTCAAGAGGCTTCAGGTAAGCAGAAGAGTATTATCATTCAGTGTGGTTTTCAAAAATGTCTTAATAGTTACATACACCTCTACGAGGAACATTAAAAACCAAGGGGAAGGAAAACCACATTCCCACAACAAATCTTTAGTAGATGATTACTTCCAAAACATCCTGAAATGCCTGCTAAAACATGTAGTCTATTCATGTGAAAAACAACTTCAAAGTTTATATAAGATCCTTTAGGGAGGTTAACTTCAGGGATAAGACGTTTAATGAACTTACATTGAAAGTCAGGTTGATTACCTCATGACATAAAGGAAAAGGGATCTTCTTGATGTACAATAAATGAAGACTCATTAGAAGACTTTGTCAAAGGCAAGTTCTAGGGACTTCCCTAGTGGCCCAGTAGCTAAGACTCCGTGCTCTCAATGCAGGGGGCCTGGGTTCGATCCTTGGTCAGGGAACTAGATCCCACATGCCGCAACTAAAGATCCCGCATGCCTTCAATGACGATCCCATGTGCTGCAACTAAGACCCCACGCAGCCAAATAAATATATTTTTTTAAATGGCAAGTTCTATATCACAAAAATGGCTACTCAGGTTTAGTGTACTTGTTAGTGAAACCAGAACCAGTTATCTCATCCTGTGTTTTCTACTACTCCCAACCTCTAAGCAAACAATCTGAAAAGCACATCTTTCCTAAGGCAATGCTGGGTAGGAATCCATGAGTTCATCAGTACAAATTCATCCTTACTACTAGAAAAACAAAGGGCATCATCATGATGATGAAAACAGCAGCAGCGAACATTAAATGAGCAATTACTGATACTATGTGCCAGGCATTTCTATGCACTTTACACATATTGATACGGTATTATGACTTATTTTAATGAGACACTGCATAGAGGCTCAACAATTTAACCACAGTTCACCCAGCTAATAAGGGTCAGAGGCAGAATCTGAATCCAGGAAGTGTAACTCCTAAAGTCTTTGCTCTTTATTAGTATACTATACCATCACTCCGTGTAAATTCTGACAATTTAAAGTACCACAGACTCTCACATTTTATCACTCAAACTGACCAGAGTCTTATATATATTTTAGGAGGCCATTCATTCATAGCTTGCTAAAAGGTACTTTTGTTTTGTTTTGTTTGTTTTGTTGTTGTTGTTGTTGTTTTGCTAAAAAGCACTTTTAAAGCATGCCTATGGTCCGAGCCCTTGCAGCCAACGACTATTCACTTCAGACCTCTATCCAGAGAACACTGCTGAAGGCATTCAGACTACAGTGGCCCAAAATAACATTCCTGCAAAATGCAAAGTTGTTTCTGACATGATTTAGTACTGCTTCCTGTCCCTTTTCAGAGCTTAAATCATGTAAATATTTCCTTTATATGTGTACTAGGTTGAATGAAGTGTCTCCCCAAAACTCATGTCCACCTGTAACATCAAAATGTGACCTTATTTGAAAATAGGAACTTTGCAAATGTAATTAGTTAAGGATATCAAGATGAAATCACCTTGATTTAGGGGAGTCCTTAATCCAATCACTAGTGTGCTTAGAAGAAGGAGACAGGACACACAGAGGGGAAGAAGGCCATGTGAAGACAAAGGCAGAAATTGAATTATGCTGTCAAAAGACAAGAAATGCCAGAAGCCACCAAAAGATGGAAGAGTCAAGGAAGAATTCTCCCTTCAGAGGGAGCATGACCCTGCCCACACCTTGATTTTAGACTTCTGGCCCCCTGATCTGTGAGAGAAATTTTTCTACTATTCTAGAGTCACCCCATTTTTAGTAATTTATCATGGAAGCCCTAGAAAACTAATGCAACATCTAAACTACAATATCCCATTTTTGAAGAAAAGAAAAATGGAAAAGAAAATAGCAGGAGGTCAGGTACCACAGAAAAATATGCCAAAGAGATCTGATGAAATGTCTGAACAGATACAGTCAATAATATGCAAACAAAGCAGTTAATTAAAGGCCTGACACAAGAGAATACAATGTGCAGACTTTCAAAATAACCAAGGATTTCTGAAAGCATAATTTTATTATAAATCAAAACAGCAAAATCATTTTAAATACAAGTGACGGTTGCCTAGCATGGTGGTACTGACAACAAATAAGAAACCATTTTGAATTTTATATCACATACTTTACCATGAGACAAGAGTGATAAAAAATAATGCAATTAAATACCAATTATCAATAATCTGACTAATGGGAACATTCAGGAAAGTGTACCTTCGTATACTAGCTATCAACCTGAGTTCTGCGAAGGCTCAAAATACTTCTACACTCCATTCATATACATATGGTTACATGTACATATATATCAGGGGTCCCCAACCCTGGTTAGGAACCGGGCCACACAGCAGGAGGTGAGTGGCAGTCGAGCGAGCGAAGCTTCATCTGCCGCTTGCCACTGCTCCCCATCGCTCACATTACCTCCTGAACTATACCCCCATCGCTCACATTACCGCCTGAACCATACCCACTCCCGCACCATGGAAAAATTGTCTTCCACGAAACCGGTCCCTGGTGCCAAAAAGGTTGGGGACCGCTGATATACATGACAGCAACAAACACACCTTTCTTAACAGCAAAGAATCTTTAAGTCTTAAGTATCAGGACCTCCTGGTGGTGCAGTGGTTAAGAATCTGCCTGCCAATGCAGGGGACACGGGTTCGAGCCCTAATTCCAGAAGATCCAACGTGCCGCGGAGCAACAAAGCCCGTGCGCCACAACTACTGAGCCTGCACTCTAGAGCCCGTGAGCCACAACTACTGAGCCCAGGCACCATAACTACTGAAGCCCTTGAACTCTAGGGCCCGTGCTCCGCAACGAGAAGCCACAGCAATGAGAAGCCCGCACACCGCAACGAAGAGTAGCCCCCACTCACTGCAACTAGAGAAAGCCCACATGCAGCAACGAAGACCCAACACAGCCAAAAACAAATAAAATAAATTTTAAAATGTGTTTAAAAAGAAAAGTCTTAAGTATCTAATAAAATTAGTAGTGACAGTTTTTTTTAAAGGATATAACACCAACATCAAAACCACGGATAACAGTAGATAGCATTAACTGAGCTATTACTGAGCCAGGAACTACCTTAAGGGCTTTAAATATATTAATACATTTAATCCTTACAACAATCCTATGGAAGTACATACTTTCATTATATTCATTTCACTGATGAGAAAATTTAAAAGCACTGAGAACTTTTGGGGGTGATGGAAATATTCTATGTCATGATTGTGGTAGTGGTGGTTACATGCTTAATACACTTGTCAAAACTTATTAAACTAAACATTTTAAATTGGTGAATGTGATTGTATATAAATTACACTTCAATAAAGCAGAAAAAATTAAAAAGAGAAAACTCACATGAATAAAGGCATAGCATCATTTTAATAGATTAACTATTGAATATTAAACTATTTGTATTATAAAATATATTTTAAAATATGCTTTTCCATCCACAAAAGGAAAATAAAATATTTCTTTTTTTTTAAATGTATTTGTTGTGGTTTTTTTAAACTATTTATTTATTTATTTATAGTTGCAGTACGCGGGATTTGTTTGCTGCACACGGGATCCTTTAGTTGCAGCATGCAGGATCTTTAGTTGCGGCACATGAGATCTAGTTTCCTGATCCGGGATCAAACCCGGGCACCCTGCATTGGGAGGCGGAGTCTTAGCCACTGGACCACCAGGGAAGTCCCCAAAAATATAATATTTTTTTTAACCACATTTCAAGAACCAATCCTGTTTGGCCCTTCTATGCTATCTAGCACATCCAGAAATTACTACAATTTCTATACAGCATAACTTAAAAAAAAAAAAAGAATAAAACACTGAAGACTTTATAAATTTTAACACTAGCTGAAAGTCTTCTCAGAGCAAATAATTTTACAAAACAGTATAATGGTAATAAGAGTAGATCTGGGGCTTCCCTGGTGGCGCAATGGTTGAGAGTCCGCCTGCCGATGCAGGAGACACGGGTTCGTGCCCCGGTCCGGGAGGATCCCACATGCCGCGGAGCGGCTGGGCCCGTGAGCCATGGCCGCTGGGCCTGTGCGTCCGGAGCCTGTGCTCTGCAATGAGAGAGGCCACAACAGTGAGAGGCCCACGTAAAGCAAAAAAAAAAAAAAAAAAAAAAAAAAAAAAAAAGAGTAGATCTGCACTATACTAGTAAACTTTGATCATTTTACAAATAAAATAACCTGTGGTAAGAGGGGTACCTGCAAAAATAAATTATCACTTTCATGTAAAATTGTTCTACCTTCAAACTGAATAGAAAGAAAAAAGAAAAGTCACTTTTGCCCAAAATGCTTTTGACAAAATAGGGATACAATTCACACAGAAAAGTTTAAAAGAGCTACCTCAATCATCTTCAATGATCGCTAAAACAGGACTTCCCTGGTAGTCCAGTAGCTAAGACTCCACACTCCCAATGCTGGGGGCCTGGGTTTGATCCCCGGTCAGAGAACTAGATCCCACATGCTGCAACTAATGGAGTTCACATGCCACGACTAAGAGTTCGCATGCCGCAACTAAGACCCAGCGCAGCCAAATAAATAAATACTTTTTAAAAAATTGCTAAAACAAAACAAAAACAAAAAAAGCGCTATCACTAGTATAAAAAGAGGGAAAAGCCAAGAGGGAGCTGAGTCTCAATAAAGATGGTAAACTTTGGGAACAGAGATAATGTACCCCTGCTCCATACATTCATCTTTTCATTAATAAGCTCTAAGCAATTTATCAAACAAAGGAAAAGGCACTTGTTTCATTCTGACTGAACAAGGATGGTACTACAAAATTTGCCAGTATGCTAAATCTGTGGTTCCCTCCTGGCCTGAGAAACTGACAAGGCGTCAATCTGTCTGAATCCTTAACAGTACCAAGCAAACAGAAAAGTTAAACAAACATCTCAACAGCATATAAACTTATCTGTCAAATGTCCATAGATGCTACTATGATCAGGAAAATACCAAGTCATTTACATCTACTATTAAATTCATTTGAAAAAGAATAGATACATGTATATGTATAAGTGAATCACTCTGCTGTACACCTGAAACTAACACAACAGTGTTAATCAACTATACTGCAACATAAAATTAAAAGTTAAAAAATAAATTCGTATTGACTTTGGCCTTAAGTAATTTATCAAAGTATATATAACTAAAAGAGAATTCAGGACTAGAAAGTTTGCTTGCTTGCTTATTTATTTATATATGTATGTATGTATGTATTTATGGCTGCGTTGATATTTATTTATGTATGTATGTATTTATGGCTACGTTGGTATGTATGTATGTACGTATGTGTGTATGTATTTATGGCTGCGTTTGGTCTTCATTGCTGCACATGGGCCCTCTCTAGTTGCAGCGAGCGAGGGCCACTCTTCGTTGCAGTGCGCGGGCTTCTCCTTGTGGTGGTTTCTCTTGCTATGGAGCACAGGCTCTAGGGCACGCAGGCTTCAGTAGTTGTGGCATGCGGGCTCACCAGTTGTGGCCCGCGGGCTCTAGAGTGCAGGCTCAGTAGTTGCAGCGCACGGGCTTAACTGCTCCACGGCATGTGGGATCCTCCCAGTCCAGGGCTCGAACCTGTATCCCCTGCACTGGCAGGTGGATTCTTAACCACTGCGCCACCAGGGAGGTCCCAGGACTAGAAAGTTTTTAAAGCGAGCTCTAATACTCAAAAGTTGAGGAATTTCTTTGCCTTAAAAAACAAAAAAAAGATTATAAAGTATTTATCACAACAATTATTACCCCTGTGCCTGAGGATTTGTTCATCTGTGCGCACTTTAACATACTTCTTGAGGGACAAATCCTCCTCCATGGTGATTCCACAAAACTACAATGAGCAATGAATCAAGTATATTTTGTATAACTACACTCCCCAAATCATGGTACTAGATACAGCACATATATTTTGCAGATTGCAACTCACTAAACAAAACATTTCACCTTGAGACAGCTCACTTATCCCTCTTTTATGCAAAGTATTCAGGCAAGGGTTTCATGGCCACAGTCAATTATTTTATAAACTCCCATGATTTCAAGCTTTCAAAGCAAAACAAAAGTAATAAAGCCAAAGAGAGATAAAATCCCCTGTAACTAAGTCCCTTCATCTATTCTCCTCACTGATATCCTCATCAAATCTAACCTGAATTCCCCTGCACAAAATTCCTCAACTGTTTTCCAATGCCTAGAGCCCTGGGCTCTAAATTTTTTGAACAGGAAAAAGATTATGCGCATACCTGTCATGTATGTATGTGTATATCTAAAGCAGAATAGCGAATACCCTAGTATATTATGCACATAATAAACATACAGAAAAATAACATTTTAACAAATCCCTGGCAGTGATTAGGGCTCCACTGCAAGGGGCACGGGTTGGATCCCTGGTTGGAGAACTAAGATCCCACATGCCTCATGGCGTGGCAAAAGAAAAAAAAATTGAACATTAAAAATAAACAGAAACAGGGCTTCCCTGGTGGCACACGGTTAAGAATCCGCCTGCCAATGCAAGTGACACAGGTTCGAGCCCTGGTCCGGGAAGATCTCACATGCCACGGAGCAACTAAGCCCATGCGCCACAACTACTGAGCCTGTGCTCTAGAGCCCGTAAGCCACAATTACTGAAGCCCACACGCCTAGAGCCCGTGCTCCGCAACGAGAAGCCACTGCAATGAGAAGCCCGCACAGTGCAACGAAGAGTAGCCCCCACTCGCCAGAACTAGAGAAAGTCCACGTGCAGCAACAAAGACCCAACTCAGCCAAAAATATATAAATAAATAAATTTATTTTAAAAATAAATAAAATAAAAAATAAGTAGTAACATAAATTTTATTCCTCCACCTACACACACATTTTTATAGGTCATCCTGCCCATTCAAAGTGCCAGCACCTCACTTTTGAGACCAGTGACCTACAACACTGGTTTCCTAACTTCATCTGGGGATGGGGAAAGTTTTGTTCAATATACAGATATTCAATATACAGCCACAACCCCAATCTGGCATCCATGAGAGCCTGGCCTGGGCTCTCTGTATGTTTAATAAGCTCTTTGGGTGATTACAATACATACAAAGTTTTAAGAACCTCTGACGTACACAGTAAACTGCAAACTCTATTACGTGGTGTACAAGTACTTCACCTACCAGTAAAATCTTCTTCCCTGCCACTCCTGCACCTCACTCTACTCTCCAACAATACTTAACTACTTGAAATTCACAATCCACATCTCCCAAGCTGTGCACATTGTTTTCTGTCTTGGAGTCCTAACTCAACACCATGTCCAATTCCATCTTGTTCACCAAACTTCCATCCACCATCAAGTCTCAACTCCAGCTTCCTCTGTCAAACCTTCCCTGACTTCCTGAAGCAGACAGTTCTCCTTCCTTTTGCTCCTAAGTTATCTCTTACCTTTTTAGCAAACATCCCATAGAATCTAAAAATATGTCTTTTTCAAAAGAGAGGATCCTTGTAGGTAGGAACCCTGTCATTTCATCTTTGTAACACCTCTGTATCATCTTTGTATTGCCTCATACAATCCGTAACACATAATTTAATGTTTAAAATGTATGTTGAGGGACTTCCCTGGTGGCACAGTGGTTAAGACACTGTGCTCCCAATGCAGGCGATCTGGGTTAGATCCCACATGCATGCCGCAACTAAGGAGCCCAGCTGTCGCAACTAAGACCCGACGCAACAAAATAAATAAATAAAATAAAATATATGTTGATTAAAGACATAAATAAGAAGCAAATAATACTGACTATTCAAATTTAAGAAGATTAACAAGAGAAGAACACATCCTTAAGTGATTAAAAACTAAATAAATACACTTCTATATATACATGGTACATATATACACTACCAAATGTAAAATAGCTAGCTAATGGGAAGCAGCCGCATAGCACAGGGAGATCAGCTCCGTGCTTTGTGACCACCTAGAGGGGTGGGATAGGGAGTGGGAGGGAGATGCAAGAGGGAGGGGATATGGGGATATATGTATATGTATAGCAGATTCACTTTGTTACACAGCAGAAACTAACACAACATTGTAAAACAATTATACTCCAATAAAGATGTTTAAAAAAAACAAAAAACATCAAAAGTGGCTGTCATATCTACTCCCAGCAATAACCAAAGATAATCAAATCAAGAAAGGAAAGCACTTTATAACAACTTTATTTATTTATTTTTGGCTGCATTGGGTCTTCGTTGCTGCACGCATGCTTTCTCTGGTTGCTTCAAGCTGGGGCTACTCTTCATTGCAGTGCAAGGGCTTCTCATTGAAGTGGCTTCTCTTGTTGCAGAGCACAGTCTCTAGGCGCGCAGGCTTCAGTAGTTGTGTCTCGCGGGCTCTAGGGCACAGGCTCAGTAGTTGTGGCGCACAGGCTTAGTTGCTCTGCGGCATGTGGGATCTTCCCGGACCAGAGCTCGAACCCATGTCCCCTGCATTAGCAGGCGGCAGATTCTTAACCACTGCGCCACCAGGGAAGCCCCTATAACAACTTTAAATGGAGTATAATCTATAAAAATATTGAAACACTATATTGTACATCTGGAATGTATAATAATAATAATATTGTAAATAATATTAAAAACAAATCATATTGTAAATCAACTATAATTTTTTAAAAAGTATGGAAAGGAACTATGATTTACGGAATACCTGTAAGTACTTCACAAGTTATTTCTCATACCTACAAGAATGCTATGAGGCAGGCACTATTCCCGTTTTACATGTACTGTGAGCCTCAAGTCACTGAGCTAAACTTCAATATTTGTAAATGGTGATGCTAGAATGTGCTGCTGGATCTAACTGCAAATCTTTCTAATGACAGTAACTTAAGTCTTAAGAAACCAGAACAATAAAAAGCAGTATTACAAAGGCAAAAAGAACTCCTCTCACATTTACTTGTAAATCAGCCACAATTCTGATTCAAATAGCCAAGGAGGGCTTCCCTGGTGGCGCAGTGGTTGAGAGTCCACCTGCCGATGTAGGGGACACGGGTTCGTGCCCCAGTCCGGGAAGATCCCACATGCCACGGAGGGGCTAGGCCCATGAGCCATGGCCGCTGAGCCTGCGCGTCTGGAGCCTGTGCTCCGCAACGGAAGAGGCCACAACAGTGAGAGGCCCGCATACTGCAAAAAAAAAAAAAAAAAGCCAAGGAAACCATAACGTACCTAAAGTTAGTCTCCAAGGTAGATAAACTTCCCCAAAGGATGAAGGATGACCTTTTGAGATATTTATCGGTCAGATGTAGAGTTTTAGAAGGTTCACATATCAGTGCATGAAAAACAGGTAAGTGGTAGAGGGATGTTTAATCTTACTCATGAAAGTATGAGAAAAGGTGACACTTTAAATGCTGTCTCCGGATGAAAGGGTAAGCTTGTAATGTGCTGGAGCAAGCTGGCTCCCAACAGGTTCCTTTACCCCACATTCACTCCAAGGTCACTGGTCACTACTCTAGCACGATCTTCTATTAAGTCAAAGTGAGCTATGTGTTAAATTAGCTCTTCCCACTAAGTACCAACACAATGACTGCCCCCCCCAAAAAAAACCAGCTCCACAATTTAGAGGGCAACACAAAATACCTGAGAAAGCATATATACGTAAAGAGAACACATATTCCAGTCAATTATATGCATGCATATAATCTCAATTTTGTGTATATTTTAGTGTATATTTAGTTGACTCTTTAAGACTCCTCTATTCTGGTAACTTTTCACCTTTCATGTTTCTCCATTGAAAACGTGCTCACCTAGGGTCTACTAATGAGTACAGTCTTAAGAAGACTAGCATACCATTCCTTATTGTTCTTTAATACAAAACTACAATACACTTTTTTTTTCTTTTTTCTTTTTACCATTGGAGGTAATTCCACAACTTGTTCTAGTCAAATGGGTCCCTTGAGAGAACATTCTCTTTTTGCACTGACTGTGTAAAAACTGCGCTGGGGGGAGAAAAAAGGAACCTGGGAAATGAACAAAAAAGCACTAACTATACTTATTTTTTGTATCTGTCTTTTTCACTTGATTATAAACTTTGAGAGCAAAAAATATGATTTCATCTTTATTTCCTGGGTTGAGAACACTACACAACAGCAGAACTCCAGTATCTGAAATGATGCTATCATTTCTGGTATACTTTCCAGTTCACTATCCAACTGAATCCTCACAACCATCCCCTGTGAGATAAGCATGGCAGATTATCACTTTTTCTCAGAAAAGAAACAAAAAAAATCTCAGAGAGCTGAAGAAACTGGTTTAAAGTCACTTAACTAGTGAGTAGGTCACTAAACTAGTGAGTAGAACTCTAAGTCTGCTGCCCTTTAGGCTGACGCTCTTTCAGGCAACAATGACTACAACCAAAACTGAAAATATTGTTTGAAATTTCACTGAAATGTATGAAACGATACTTCGTAAAGGTGATTCATAAAACACTTAAATATTCTGTACTTGCTAATCAAAAATCATTATTCAAACACTAGAATACTCCTTAACATAAAAAATATATATCTTTTGAAATCATTAGTTTCAAAAGTGATTCTATAATGAACCATTATATGGTCTGCTTTTCCTATAAAAATTCTCTCACCTTATCTGATCCTAAATTTGAGCTCTTTCACCTTTCCAAATTTTTAATCCACTATGACTGGTGTCCAAAAAGAACCTCCTCCCACCCTTCCCCCTAAGTATTAAGCACCTACTATGTCAATCAACAAGTGTTTTTCAGTTTTATTTTTACTTTTACTTTTCAATTACATGGAACAGCAGCTTGATACATAAAAGCAAAAATACATATTTTAAGAATAAGTAAATAACTCAAGTTTTTCTATTCCAGAAAAGGGCAATAGAAACCAGACAGACATCACTCTGAAAAGTGTTTAAAACCAAAAATATAAGAATTATTATACATCATATACAAAAGAAAAAGAAAATATACACTAAAACTAGGTAAAAACCTGTCTGAAAAGATTCAGGGTATTTCCTTCTCTAGTAGAAATCCAATAAATTTCATTAAATTATCTTGTCAAGCCACTGCATCTTCCTCAACCTAAGACTTTTATACATGCTGGTTCATTTGCCTCAAACACTCTCCCCCTCACTTCCTCCTACTCATCTTCCGCTCTTACTTAAGTCCCATTCTTGGAGGGGCCTTCTCCAACCCATCCAACCTAATGATATCCCCTGTCAATTTTTCTTAGGACATGTTATTCCTTGGCTCCAAAACATTCATCACAAGTTTAATTATATAGTCCTTTCTGTGTTTGTTTAAAGTTTCTTTCTCCCAACAGAGTATAAGTTCCTTAAAGTCCACTGGTGGGTTTTGTTTTTTTTTAAAGCAGCTTTATTAAGGTATAATTTACATATCATAAAATTCACTCTTTTCAAGTGTATAATTTAATGTCTAGTAAATTTACAGTTATGCAACCATCACCAAGTAACTGCTTGGGTTTTGCTCCTTCATGTATCTCTGACATTTAGAAGGAGAAAAATATCCAGTGAATGAATAAATAAATCTGATAATGAGTTACTCTTAATGCCATTACCATTAATATCTCATGTGAGTATGATTTGGTGCATTAAACCTGCCTTTATTACATTCCATTCCAAAAATCCTTCATTATTTCCATGTCCAATCAAACTGGCTCTTCTATAAGGCCCCAAAGTGAACCTCCTCACATATCGGCCTTCTGCGCCACTTGGGGAACACTGATTCAGGTCAAGTTCATGTGTACATACTACACTTCCTTTTTCTCCATCCAGTAATCCCCTCCTCTGCTCCTAGCCATGTTAACAAAATACTTTATAAACAAAGGAAAGTTCAGGAGCATTAATCTTACTCATTGGTGAGGATAGGATCTTCATTTAATGCGTGCCCCTTTGTAATGCTGAGGTTATGGAAATAAGTTCTCAGTATTGATATATACCTAATTGAGAGCTTAATACAGTGTGACTTACTAAATAATTGGAAACCTTTTTCAGATGTAAAATCTCTGTTGTTTACCTATGTGTAAAACAGAAATTTTCAATTTCTATTTATTTATTTATTTGTTTGTTTATTTATTTTAATTTTTTTAGCCGCACTGAGTGGCATGCGGGTAGTTCCCAACCAGGGATCGAACCCATACCCCCTGTAATGGAAGTGCGGAGTCCTAACCACTGAACTGCCAGGGAATTTACCCCAATTTCTATTTTTTAAATTTCAGTATTGCATTCATTTTAAGAACCAATAAGGTTTTCAGATAAAAGATTTAATGCACATACAAAATAACTTTTTAAAGTAACTTTTTTTGGAAAGTAATTCAACAACAAAGAAACAAAAACCAATTTAAAAACTGAGCAAAGGGCTTAAACAGACATTTCTCCAAAGAAGATACACAAATGAAAGATGTGCAGCATCACTCTTAGGGACATGCAAATCAAAACCACAATGAGGTATCTGTTCACCCCCATTAGGATGCCTATTATCAAACAAACGAACAAACAAAGGGAAGTAACAATTGTTGGGGAGATGTAGAGAAACTGGAACCCTTGTGCATTGCTAATGGAAATGTAAAATGGTGCAGCAGACCTGGAAAACAGTTTAGATGTTCCTCGAAAAGTTAAACACAGAATTACCGGCAATTCCACTCCTAGGTATGTACCCAAAAGAATCGAAAGCAAGGACTCAAACAGATACCTGTACACCAAAGTTCATAGCAGCATTATTCACAAAAGCCAAAATGTGGAAACATCCAAATATCCATCAAGAGATGAACGGATAAACTAAATGTTGTATATACACACAATGGAATACATTACTCAATCTTAAAAAGGAAGGAAATTCTGATACACGCTACAATATGAATGAACCCTGAAAATGAACTAAATGAAATATGCCAAACACAAAAGGACAAATGCTATATGATTCCACCTATATGAGGTACTTAGAATAGGCAAATTATAGAAACAGAAAGTAGAACAGAGGTTACCACGTGCTAGGAGGAAGAGGGAATGGGGAATTGCTGTCTATGAGTTTGTTTGGGATGATGAAAAAGTTCTGGAAATGGACAGCAGCAACAGTTGCACAACACGGTGAATGTACTTAATGCCACTGAACTGTACACTTAAAAATGGTTAAAATTGTAAATTTTATGTTATGTATATTTATCACAATTTTTTTCAAAGTATAGCTACAATTTATCCTATTATGTTTCCCAATACTAAAGTCAGGGTACAACAAAGGGGAGCCATGCACAGACTGAGGTTATTCAGAAATGATAATAACAGTAGCTGTCATTTTATTGATGGGGAAAAACTGACAAGTCACAATATATCCATTTCAGTCATTTTCTCTGTCCTAAAACAATGGTATTCTAATAAAAACACACTTCATACTAATACAAGATATAAAAAAGAGGGGAAATTGCATGCAGTGGGGGAGGAGATATGTAGTAACTCTGTACTTCCTGATGTTTTTGTGAACCTAAAACTTCTCTAAAAATTGCCTAGGGCTTCCTTGGTAGTGCAGTGGTTGAGAGTCCGCCTGCCGATGCGGGGGACACGGGTTCGTGCCCCGGTCCGGGAAGATCCCACATGCCGCGGAGCGGCTAGGCCTGTGAGCCATGGCCTCTGAGCCTGCGCGTCCGGAGCCTGTGCTCCGCAACGGGAGAGGCCACAACAGTGAGAGGCCCGCGAACGGCAAAAAATAAAAATAAGTTGCCTATTAATTTTTTAAATAAATACAAATTTTAAAGATAGAGAAAATAACAGAATTCTATACACTCATATTAATAAATAAAACACTACATATACAGTTAAAAACACACACACAATGTAACATTTACTTCACCTAAGGAAGAATTTTGTAACACTGATAAGCCTTTCTACATCTTTCCAAGCATTTAAGATGTGTTCCAGATCCCTAACTGGTAACACAATTAAATTATTTAAAATACTGCCCAAATTTTAAAAGCAGCAGAGATTAAGAAAGTAAGAAGGAGCTCCCGATAGATATACAAATAATAACCAGTTCATTCAATTCCATTCAGCTAGTACGCACTTACTAAATGCAGTACCTGAGAGACACCCAGGCCAACAAGTATTGCATGCAAGGTTACAAAAAGGAAAGTTGAAGACACAGCCTCACATTAACCCAGAAAGTCAATAATTCAAAACCATCCTTTAATGTCCACTTTTAAAAGTAAGTGCATCTCAGCTACTTAATGTTCATAATCTGCATTACTGTGGTTCCGGTTGCCATTTTTAGATTATCATCAACTTGAAAATAAGGTAAGTGCCCAATCTTAGGTACTTTTTTCATTGATTAGACGGCATAATGGGGAGCCGAACGAAATGCCTTTCTAAAAGTCAGTTTGATTTTTAATTGATTTTTTAATTGAAGTTTACCAATTTCCCACTGGGCAAGTGTGCCAACTGATTCAATTTCCTAATACCTTATCTCGGAAACCAGGCGCCTCATCTGAAACAGCGCTGTACCCTCTCTAGCCTGGCCTATGCAGAATGCATTCTAGACAAGTCCCCAGTGCACCAACAGCCCAATTTTGGCTATATTCTCTGAACGATCTAAGGAAGTCAGCAACCACTCATCTCACGTGATCTTAAAAAGGGGCGCAGCTGAGCCCAGATTAAACCACACTTTTTTTTTTCTGCATCAACTTCACTGCCCAGCTTTAAGGAAAAGGGCAGGGAGGCGGCGCAGGTCCGGTGTGCAGGGGAGGCTAGCAAACAAGGGTGGGGAGCTGTGCTTTCTACTTTGGGGGAGCTAGGTGAGAAGGCACGCCCGCTCACGCGCACTGCAGCGGCTGAAAAATCGAAGACTGCCACACCCCCTGGCTGCCAGGGGCACATCTTCACCTTCTCTTGCTCTAGGAGAAAGGGGGCCCTCTCTATGGAATGCCGCACCTGCAACGGCACTGCCCGGGATCCCCCGCACCCCGAGGTGCAAAGCCCTTGAAACCGGCGCGGGTGGGACATGGAGTGGGGGGAGGCAGAAGGGGGAGGGCCGCGGCTACAGGGACCAGCGCATGCGCAGTACCCGCCCGTTCACCTACCGTTGGAACCTCGATGCCCAGTTCCCCGGCCGCGGCCGCTTCTCCAGAACCCGCGGCAACTGAAAGAGGGCGAGAACTGAGGCCCCAAGTGGCTCCGCGGCCAGCGAGCTTCTTCTTGTGGCCGCCACTGGCGGGAGGCTGAAGCGACGACTGTGGCGCAGGGCCAGCCCGTTAGGCGACCCCCGGATGCCCCCGGCGGTGGCGGCGGCAGAGACGCGGAGGATGGGGCGGGAGCGGAGACGGAGGCTGTAGCTGAGGCGCAGAGCCTCCTTAACGGCGAGCGAGAGGAGAGCGGAGGGCGGAGGGCGGAGGGCGGAGGGCTGGCAGGGGCTGGGCCGGACGTGACGTACGTGGGAGGGGCGGGACGGGCCCGCGGGCGGGGACGGGGCGAGCGCGTAGCTAGGGCGGTCCTCTCCCAAAGCCCCGCGGCCGCAGCCCTGGAGTCCGTCGACTTTAGAGACGCCGGGCTTCTCCCACCCCAAATTTGGTTCCCTGAGTTAGGATGTGGGAAGCAGGGCGCGGGCCTGAGGGAGATGTCTGGGGGTCCTCAGTCTGGGGATGTTGAAAAGAAGATAGAGGAAAGTGGGGAGAGGACGTAGGTGTCATGAAGGTCAAATCCGGCAGCCCGAGGTCACTCCTGGTCTCTGCGGAGGGAGCATGACCACCTGCAGGACGCCAGAAAAACCCGGGTGCCGTTATCTAGGTGAGGAGCCCGAGATCTTAACAGAAACCTCCGGGCAGACTGAAGCGGTGAGTCACGTTCCCATTCTCAGCGACGGATGTTAGATGGGGGACTCTGTCCGCCCCCACCCTTCCACTTCACCTAAGGACAAGACCTAGACTCTAGAGAGAACATAGATGCCTCTGGTGCCGAAAGCATCTGGGAAAATGTAAGTCAACGGGCTATATGCTTACAGAGAGCTTCCTATACAAAACCAGAATTTCAGAGGCAGAGCTGAAAGGCAGAAAGAATGAGGAGCTCTCTGAGCCTGGGGTGTCTGTACTTGCTTGCATAGCCACCCAGACCGACCGTGCAGCTCCCACACGTTCACAAAGGTATGAATATTCATACAATCTCGTTTTTTTGCTTTAGTTTGTTAAGGGCTTTGAGATCTTCCATTGAGTAAAACGCAGTGTTCTGCCTTTAGACTTTGATGGAGGGTAGATAGATCCACACCTGCACAAAGAACTCTGGGTGTCTGTAAAAATATAAACTACCACAGTTCAGTTGTCCCCTACCTGCCTGAGCTGGAAGTCAGAAACCCGGAAAATGTAAGACAAGAACCCTTATAGAACTTGGGACAAAATTTACCCCCCCCCCCAAAAAAAAGAAAGGAAGAAAAGAAAAGTCACCTTATGAGATGATCTGTAAATGTGTTACAGAGGTCAGGGTGGCTCCCAAATTTCATCAGAGAGAGTAAAATAAATCATCTGTAACTTAAGTATCACATGCCCAGTTGATGCTGTCATAAGAGACGGATGGGGTCCATTAAGAGTCTAGAACCAGCAGAATCTGAATAAGAATGTACTGTGGGCTCGCATTCTGTCTAGGAGAGGGGCTACTGATTCTAATGACCAGGACCAATACCCATCCATTATCAGAACAGTTTAAAAAAACTTAGTTCAGATTCAGTCCCTCACTCAACAAATACTTATTGAACGCTTACCACGTTCTAGTCTCTTAGGACATATCAGCAAATAATATCCCTGTCAGTGAGTTTATATCCTAGTAAACTTAAGTTCTAGATATCATTTAAGAACATACAAAGACCCATGCTCTGATTCCACACTTATCAGGTAGTCTTCCCATCGCTCAAGGGCTCTCAATTAAATCAACACACGCAGTAAGAAGCAATTGTTCAAAGCACATGACTGGTACCAGTTATACTAGCAATACAGTTTTTCTCAGTAAATTCACTTCATGGTTCATAAATCAGCTTCTGTTCATTGGGTTGAATTATAAAGTTGTTTTACCCAAATTAAATTCTCAGAGCCTGATTAAGCCTGAATAAAGTGAAATGTAAGTGTCTGAATCTGCCAAACTGAGGACCAGACAGACTGTGGTTTCAAAGCAGCCCAATCAAGACGCAACCTATGCATTTAGCCTTGCACCTCTCTTTAAACGTCTTAAATGGAAGCTTTACCTGTGATTCCATGCTTGAAGAACAGGGGCAACATGTCACTTCTAAAGCTTAATCATAAGCGAGTAAAAATATCATGAGAGGAAATCATCAGAGTAAAAACCCTTCTGAACCTGCCCTGCCTATGCAACACAGGCTCTTGCTGACATAACTGACAGTAATAGTTAAATTACTCTGAGTATGAAACCCAAGACTGTAAGCACCCAGATGACAGAGACTCCCTTGCATTTATGTGCCCTACTCCCAAAGTATGGGCTCTCAACAAATGAATGGATTCAAATAACATTTTCCCCTGTAAAACTCAAAAACATATCCTTGGAAGATATCTTTTCCAGATCCTGCTTTATAATATGTAACCAGTATGTTCAACATACAGGATTCAGGGGTATAATTTTAAAAACAAAACAAAAAACCTTTATTTTTTAATTTCCTCATCCCTTTAAACCTATACAGTGGAGCCAATGTGTCATGTACCTGACTCAGATAGATTCCATGAATTCTGTGGTCTCTATTAGGAATAGAAAGTCCTATGGTTGTTGAATCAGAAAGAGTGAAACTTCCCTCTTCACCAGCTTGGGACAGTTGGCTAACTGCTTGTCCTGGAGAGGCATCCTGCCTGGTCTTTCTTGTTTTCTCCCAGCTTACCAACCAGAGCCAAATGGGTGGAGAGAGAGGAAAAGAAAGGGGAGCAGGAAAATTTGTAACTTTTACTTCCATGTGATGGTTTCACACTCGGCCTGGTAGATGTTTAAAGCTGCCTTTTGTTCAGATGGATGCTTTTAAGGTTTTCAGAAACCACCACCATCCCCATTCTTTGGTGGTTTCTCACCCATAGTAACCTTGGTTGGTCTGAGCAAAAGCATTTTATTCTGGCAGTTTTTTTACTCTTTCAGTCCCTAAGAATCTGGTGGTCCACCTCCAACTTCTTACCTCTTGAAACCTGTTTTTCTCAGTAAGGACCTGTCAGATAGAATCTAAGGTAGCTCTCACAGTGGCCCATTTGTAAGTGGCTCTGGGACCACCCCACATTGTGCAAGGTTATGTACTCCATACCCTAGGGAGTGCCTGCCATGCACATCACCCATGTGGATTTGTATATTTATTTTGACAGTATTCCAGCAGGTGGCAGTAAAGTGTTTTGTCCAAACTAAATTAGTGAGATTATTTTCCAACAGACGGAAGTGAAGTGTCTGGCCGAGGGAGAGCTTTTTTTCTGATGGTGTTTAGGCTAGCGGCAGCTCTATATTATCCACACCTGGTCCACACGAAGCTCTCATCCACTTCTTGCCCAAAGAAACTTGGGAATATAGGCCAATCCCAGTGCAGGCAGCTTCAGCATTCCTCTGCCTGCTGCCAGAACAGCTGCCAGCCTGTCTTGTCTTCTATATTTTTCAGGCAGGAGACAGACGCAAGTCCTCTGTGCCCCTTTAACTGCAAGAGACACATCCCAAGTACAAGTACTCTGACTAGTTCCACTGAAGGTTCCTGTCACTAGGCTTGAGGTAAGAGGCAGGCAAGTGGCTGTGGTAAGAATCACAGCATACCAGCAACAGTCTCCAAAGAAATACTCCTCAGTAATTCTCACCTGACCTTTTATAACTTGTGAGTTTTTAGAGTTAGTTATCTACCTGATTTTGCCTAAATCCTCTCATTTCTAGGGATAGTCCATTTCAGAACTCACTTTAGTTAGAGTTTTTTGTTTTTTGTTTTTTGTTTTTTTTTGCTGTACGCGGGCCTCTCACTGTTGTGGCCTCTCCCGTTGCGGAGCACAGGCTCCGGACACGCAGGCTCAGCGGCCATGGCTCACGGGCCCAGCCGCTCCGCAGCATGTGGGATCTTCCCGGACTGGGGCATGAACCCGTGTCCCCTGCATTGGCAGGCGGACTCTCAACCACTGAGCCACCAGGGAAGCCCTAGAGTTTTTTTTGGGGAGGAGGGGGTGGAGTCTTTTTTTTCTGTAATATCTTGGTGCTTTGGTTAAAACATAGTTCTCAACTGGAGATAATTTTTATGGCCAAGTCTGAAGACATTTTTGGTTGTCAAAACTCAGGAGGTACTATTGGCATCCAGCGGGTAGGGGTCAAGGATGCTGCTAAACATCCTGCAATGTACAGGGCAGCCCTCCCCACAACAAAGAATTATCTGGCTGATAATGTAACTTCAGATTTAATATCTTGTAACAAATAGAATTTCTACATTTGGGAGTCACTAAGAGAATACTTTAAAATTACATCACTTTTTCTTCATTCTTCCTACAAATGCTTTACCAGTAGATGTAGAGGTCACAATTTAATATATAACTGTGTGTTAGAAACAGCATTTCAGATAGCTGTTTGGGCAGGATGAGAAGTGACTGGTATATTTCTAAGACTTCTGGAGGTGAGGCCTGCCAGGAAAATTATTACTTGAGGTGAGATTTTTTTTAGTTATTTCTTTGCAAGATGACTTTCATAGCCCAGGGAAACAAACATTTTACCCAGTTTGTCTGAGCAGAGGCTTTATGCTTCTCAGAAGTCAAGTCCTAGGTCAAATCACCATAAAAGAAATATCTTTGCTACAACCCCATACCATGTCCTAGATACTAGGGAAGACTTCAGCACGTGTGCCTCCCCAGGGTCACCAGTGTCACTGGGATGAGACTTGAAGTCAGGGAGTAGCTGTCTCTGTAGTCATTTTACAACAGATACCCTTATTATTCAAAGAGAATGCAAATGGACTTCTTTCCTGCCCACCCCGCCCCCCAACCCTACCTAGATTAGTTTGATTGAATTCAGCTCTTTCAGATGTAGTAGAATGTTGGGCCCATCTCTTGTGCCATCAATAAGGAAACTTTCATTATTTAGCTGTCCTCCTCACCCTTACTGATCTCATCTCTGACCAAGGCTATTTAAGTACTAGCATATAGATTAATTTTTGTTCAGTCAAGGCTGCTATTATCTTTTTTCGTACAATGTTCATAAGACACTGGAGCCACAGTAGCCAGCAAGAGCCAAAAAGACATATCCCATCACCTCCCCCACATCCCATCAACACTATTACTTAGAAAGGAAAATAGACACAACAAACATTCAAAACTTATGAATGTTGGGCTTGGAATAAGAACACTGAACTTGTAATAAGAAAACCTACATTTGAGTTCTAGCCCTGTCACATACTAGCTATGTGACTCTGGTCAAGGTACTTAACCTAAATGTACCTTAGAGTCCCCATTGGAGAAATAGGAAAAATAATACTGAAATGAATTGGCATGCATAAAGTGTTTTATAACCTGTATACTATAATTTTTTTACTCCTCTCTCCTATACTGCTTTCAGAGACCTAAAGAAGTATCTGGAAATGTTTTGCTGCCATATCTGGGTTTTTATTGCTAGGGATGAGGCCCTATGTGGAAATTTTTCTTGGCAGAAGTTGCTAAATACTTGTCTATTTATTTTTAAGTGATAACTAAGAACCACCAAAAACCCTCAAACTCTTGATACTATTTTTAACATCTTTTGTACCTTGGGAATTACAATAAACACAAGCATACCTCCTCCCTAATTAGAAATATGTTTACAGTGCCCACTAATAGAATTAGACATAAATGTAGATAAGGATGAGAAGATACTTGCAGTTTTGTGTGTGGGAAAAACTGCTGCACAGGGAGATGAGGTTGTAACTACCCTGACTCCTGCAGAGCAGTAAAATGCTATCCAATTCAATCAAACTTGGCCAATTCATTTTTTTGTTCTTGAAGTACTCACCACTACTGGCAAAAAAGAAAAGACTAAACCCCTCAAATTTAAATCTTCTGATAAAGAGACACTCACCATCAGAGAGTGGTATTGCTGGGTCTTCTGAGGAATGCAGTGGAAATCTGTCTGTGTCACTTTCCCCAGGACCATTGTGCCAGTGTGCAAGAATGCTTGTTCTTCATAAACAAAAAAAATAATACTAGCTGCAAAGAGAAGAAACTGTTCCAGGGTGTACGAATCCCACGCCAACCTCCAAAATAATGGCAAATACTGTTCTGATCTTTGCAACCCAGGGTAACCTTTGTGCATTTATTTATTCACCACATATTTCCTGAGCAACTATTAAGGACCAGGCACTGTATTAGGGGATGTAACCATGATCTCTGCCCTAAAAAAGCTTCATCTTACATATCTCTGGAATAGAATGTTTTCGGAATGGAACCAAAGTTAACATGACGTTGATTTCAACTTCTGTATTCACTCACACAGCCACTGGTGCCATCCAGCTTGGGGAGCTGGAACAATTGACAGTAACTCTCATCTTTGCCAAGTCCACATTTTTGGCCTGATAACTCAGAATTCAGTGTATGACAATGGTATAAGCCAACGAGATCATCAGCTATAAGACTAAGTTGTTTTGGTTTCTTAATTAAATTTCTATAGTTAAATAAATATTTTTTCCACAGTGGGAACTTTTACTGTTTTTTTTAAAAAAAAGAATTAATATCCCTTTCTCCTCTTCCCTCTCCCTATATCCATGTAAAGGAAACAGAAAAGACTATGGCCTTTACAATACCATGGGCTGCCCCTTTAGCCAGAAATTCAGGTAGGAAGGTCTTCTCATTCTGCATACCCTACCTCTTCCTTAGAGGCCTTATGCTTTTGAGCCTTCATACCATTTGACCAGCCAGGTTCCTCACAGTCCTTTCATGAGGATCACACCTTCTGTGGCAAACTGACAGCACAAATATTTGCAGATTGCAATCAAACTACAACCACATTTTGCCAAACATTTACACCTGACTACTCTTTTCCACTAAAGACAAGGGTATAATGATTTGCAGAAGCATTTAGTGTTTTCCCAATCCCCAAGCTCATCAGCAGAGAGGCTATGAAGCATGAAGCCTCATACCCTTATTTTAGCCTTTCATAGTGAGAGAGAAACTAAACTGTGTACACAGGGGAGAAGTATTATAGTTATTATGCATGTGTCTTATTATCCCTATTAGCGTGTGGCACTGTCTGTATCCTAAATAAGGGTCTTACCAAAGACAACTATTGTAAAAACACTTGTTGAAAAAAGAAATGGCCCTTGGTTTAACCAAATTTGTTATTTTTAATAAAGTTTTGTTATTTGTTTCTTCTTATTTGCTTTATATGCATTGTTTCCCTCCATTTGGAATACTTTGATACTTCTTACTCTTTGATACACTTAAGTACATTAATTGAGCACCTAGTATGTGCAAAGTACTATGCTAAGTTTTGGAGACACAGCAGTGTACACATTGGACATGATTCTTGCCTTGTGGTGAACACAGTGTAATTACGCCCATTGCATGGCAAACTCCCATTTATTGTTTAATAAGCCTGAGTTCAGTTTAAGTGTCCTAAGTGTCACCTTACCTAGGCAGCCTCTGTGACCTCATCTGGATTGAATAAGACATCCCCATTCTCTGGGCCCCTGTCATCTTGCCCATATATCACACTGGCAACCTCCCCTAAACTAAGACCTCCCCAAAACTGAAGGGCTACATCCTCAGTAGTAGATTAAGGAAAAAACCTGACCTACAGAGGGAAAAGGTAAGGTTACCTGACTGTCTCCACATTATCTGTGGATGGAATAGAAAAAAAAGAAAACAACTCCCCTCTGAGAATTCCTAAACAAGTTTGCAAGCATATTGTCGGGGGCTAGAATTTCACACTACCTGTGTGACCCAGAAAACCTTGAGCTGAAAACCATAAAGGTGATCACTTTAGTGCGCCAGGCACCTTGTGTAAGCAAAAGTAAATCTTCTCTAAAAATCCTACAGGTAAGGTTCCTATAGAAATATGATCTCATATTAAAATATCACTAAAAACACAAGGAAATAATGAACTCCAGAATAATACCTGCAACGACTGCAACTATTCTAGTTATCAAATATCATATATAAAGAAAGTGTATCTGTGGGCTTCCCTGGTGGCGCAGTGGTTGACAGTCCACCTGCCGATGCAGAGGACGCGGGTTCGTGACCCGGTCCGGGAAGATCCCACATGCCGCGGAGCGGCTAGGTCCATGAGCCATGGCCGCTGGGCCTGTGCGTCTGGAGCCTGTGCTCTGCAACGGGAGAGACCACAACAGTGAGAGGGCCGCGTACCGCAAAAAAAAAAAAAAAAAAAGTGTATTTGTGATATTGTGACATAAGAAGAAATATACATTTGGTCTTTGTCCACAGTTTCTGGCACAGCGCTTTTAAAACCCTTGTAATTTCCTAAGTGGTAGGGATAAGAGAATTGTATTATGTTATTCATAACAAGTCCCTTTCCATCATCGCTGAGTTTATGCTAATTAGGTGATTTATGGTGGGGCCCTATAGCCTCAGGATGGGGCTGATGCCAGAAAGACCAAAGGATTAGAAGGTTACAATTTTCAACCCTACACCTGAGCTCTTGTGAAGGGAAGAGAGTTGGAAATTAAGCTCTATAAAAACTCTGAACAACAAGATTTGATGAACTTCTGGATTGGTGAATGCATCAATGAGCTGGGACAATGGTACACCCCAGACTTCTCAGGGACAAAATCTCTTAAGTTCAGGACACTTCTGGATCCCACCCTAGGTACCTCATTTGGCTGTTCATTTGCATCCTTTATAATATCCTTTATAATAAACCAGTAATAGAAAATAAAGTGTTTCCCTGGGTTATGTGAGCCATTATAGAAAATTATCAAACTTAAGAAGAGGGTCATGGGAACCCCTGATGTGTACCCAATTAAGACAAAAGTGTGGGTAACTTGAGGACCCACTACTTGTGCTTGGTATCTTAAGAGAGGGGAGCAGTCTTGTGGGACTGAGCCTTTAACCTATGGAGTCTGTGTTAACTCCAGGTAGTGTTAGAATTGACTAAAATTGTAGGACACCCAGTTGATGTCTGCAGAGAATTAGAGAATTGTTTTGTGTGGAAAACCCACACTTTTGGTGTCAAAAGTGTTATGAGTATAGAAACAGTTTTTCCATTAGAATGTTTAATATTTTTAAAGGAATTAGAGGAAATAAAGATAATGAAGAAATAAGAAACTATCAAAATTGATCAAGCAGATTTGAAAAAGAGCCAGATGAACCTACAGTAATTTTAAAAATATGATAATTGAGATTAGAAACCCAAAGGACAAGTTAACCATCAGATTTGACAGCTGAAGGGAGAATTCGTGCTCTGAAAGATCATCTGAAGAACTTGCAAGATATAACACAGAGAGACAAAGAAGTGGAAAATATGAGAGGTTGAGGTGCATGAAGGATAGGGTAAGATTCAACAAATATCTAATTAAAATTCAAGAAGGAGATAATAGAGAGAATGGAGGAAGGCAGTATTCAAAGAAATAATGGCTGAACATTTTCTAGAATTGATGATAAATATTCTAAATTCTGGAAGATCAAAAATTTCTATGCCAAAAAATTTAAATGAAATCCACACTTAGTCACCTCATAGTGAAAGTTCATGACATCAGAGAAAGAGGGGATCTTAAAATTAGGCAGAAGAAAAGACAAATTAATCTTCAAAGAAATGATAATTAGCTGACAGCTGATTTTTCAACAGCAACAACAGAAGTCAGAAGACATTGGAATGTATCTTCAAAATGTTAAGAGAAATCAACTCCAAATCCAGTGAAACAGTTTAAGGATAAGAGCAAAACAAAAACATTTTCAGATAAACAATATAAGAACTGAAAAAATTAGATAAAATTCAGATTTAAAAAAAGAATTTACTACCAATAGATATTCATTAAAGGACATGCCAAAGGATGTACATATGGAAAAAGGAAAGTCATCCAAGAAGGAAGCTCCAAAATGCAAGAAGTAATGGTGACCAAAGAAAATTGTAAACATTCTGTAAATCTAAACAAACACTAACTGTCCAAAATAATAGCAATACGGGACTTCCCTAGTGGCACAGTGGTTAAGAATCCACCTGCCAATGCAGGGGACATGGGTTCGATCCCTGGTCCGGGAAGATCCCACGAGCAACTTAAGCACATGCTTAAGTATGCTCAGTAGACCACAACTACTGAGTCTACGCTCTAGAGTTCGTGCGCCACAACTACTGAAGCCTGCATGCCATAACTACTGAAGCCTGCGCGCCTAGAGCCTGTGCTCCGCAACAAGAGAAGCCACCACAATGAGAAGCCCACACACCACAACAAAGAGTAGCCCCCGCTTGCCACAACTAGAGAAAGCCTGCACGCAGCAACAAAAACCCAATGCAGCAAATAATAATAATAATAATAAAATAACAGCAGTAATGTCTAAATTCAACTACTACTGAATAATTGTACATATACTGGAAGAGGATGAAAGGAGTTAAAGTATTATAAGGCTTTGTGCTGTTTAGAGGAGGCCAAATGTATTAAATTTACAATTTGTTGTGTTAGATATGCATGTCAAAATTTCTATGTAATCACCAAAATAAATAAGACAGTATGTATAACTTCCAGTTGACTACAGGGGATAAAATGAAATGGAGGGAACTTAATTCAAAAAAAGGATAAGAAGTTTTAAAAGCAGGACAAATAGTAAAAAACTAGCAGAAACAAATCCAAATATTTGAGTGATTACAATTAATGTAACTATATTAACTTCTCAAAAGGCAAAAAATGACAAACTAAATTTTTAAAATGGAGTTAAATGCTGTTTACTGCAAACATAATTAAAACATAAGAACACAGAAAAGTTAAACTTTTTTAAAAAGATTAAAAGTATATATATTTTATATATATACATACATATAATATATATATACACACACATATATATAATATATATATTCAGACTAGTTAAATATACATGTGCTCTAAAGTTCATCAATGTCACACATACCCAATAAAATATGTGCACATAGGCATTGAAAGACATACTTAGAAATGTGCATATATGCTTTTTTCATAATGGCAAAAAAATGGAAACTCAAGTAGCTGTCAATGATAGAATAATGAATGATAGATTCTTGTGTATTTATACCATATGATACTACACAACAATGAAAATGAACAAACTATAGCTACAAGCAACAACATGATGAATTCCACAAAAATAATTTAAATGTAAGGGGCCAGACACAAATGCAGACTGTATGATTTCATTTAAAAAATTCTCAAAAGCAGGGAAACTAAACTATGGTTTTAGAATTCAGGATTTTGTTTAAGGAAGGAAACCTTTTGGGGGAAGGAAGGAGTCAGTAATTGGGAGAGGAGTTATGAGGAAATATTCTATGTCTTAGGAGGTGATTATATGGATATATTCATTTAGGGACAATTTATCCAGCTGTCTTATGATTTGTATGCTTCTCTATATGTACTTTTTTTTTTTATATGTACTTTATACTTGAAAAAAATCTTAAGTAAAAATTAGCTCCCTACATTTTTTAAAATTAAAGCTAAATATAACAGTGTTTTTCCAAAAAGAAAAAAACTAAATGATCATATTTAGGGATACATACTGAGGTGGAAAAGCTATTTATTTTAAAAAGGCCAAAAAGTGATTAACATGGAGGTCATGGTAGTGGTTCCTTTGGGAGGGAGGAGCAAGAATGTGTTATCTGGGTTGTAAACAATGTTCTATTTCTTGATTTGAGTGGTAGTTACATGGGTGTCTGTACTAAATTATTATTGAGCTCTGTATATCTTAAGTTTGGGCATTTTTCTATATGAATATTTCACAATAAAAATACTTTAAAACAAGCTTCAGAAAAGTAATTATAGGAGAATGTCTTCATGATTCTTAAAACACAAATTCTGATACCACAGAGAAAGGAGTAATAAATTCAACTACATTTTATTTGACACCATAAAGAGAGTGAAAACACTAGCCAAAGACCTGGAAAAGTTAATTACAAAGAATTCAGCCCAAAAAGGAGTATTATCCATGTTATATAAAGAACTCCCAGAAATCAAATAAAAAATTTTAAGTGCAGACAATCCAATATAAAATTGCACCAAAAGAAACCTTTTTTATAGGTTCTGCACATACGAGGAAATTCAAATGGCCAATAAATATATGAATAATATTCAACCATATTAGTAACCAGGGGAAAGCAAACTAAAATGAAATACAACTGTACATCCACCACAATATACCCATCAGAATGGCTGAAATTAATAAGTCTGACAATACCAAGTATTAGCAAGGATGTGGAGCAATAGATTCTGTCATTCACTAACAGCAGGAAAACAATTTAGCACGATCCACTTAAGTTGAAGACCAAAAAACTCTGACTAAGCCTTTCTACTCCTGAGTATATACCCTGGATAATTATGTGCATGTAGTACCAGAATACATATGCAAAAATGTTCACAGCTACAGTGATTGTGATAGCCCCAAAATGGAAACAACACAAAATTCCAGCAACAGAAGAATGGACCATGCAATGAAATACATACAGCAATGAAAAAATGAGTGAACTAGACTTAAACCTACAGATAACAACATGGCTGAATTTTATAATACCCAAGGTAAATAAATACAAAAGAAACATACAGTATGGCTCTTTTATATAATTTAAAATGAGACAAGACTCAACTATATTGTTTGGAGGTACATACTTTGGTGGTAAAGCTATAAAGAAAAGGCAAGCAACTTATTACCATAAAAGTCAGGGTAATGGTTTATCTCTAAGAGGAAGCGAAATGGTAAGTGATAGACAAGGACCACGAGGGGAACTTTGGGGAAGGGGTGCTGTCTATGTGCTATTTCTTGAACTGGGCACTGTTTACACAGATGTTTGCTTTAGAATTCTTTTCACACTGTACATTTATGGTTTCTGCTTTTTTTTTTAAACGTGTTCATTTTACAACTTAAAAAGTTGGAAACAACAGGGAGCTTAACTGGTAATATCTGAATTACCTTACTTGCTCCTCAAGTTCAACTTGAAGGTATTGATAAATGCCCAGAGTTTAACATCCAGAGAATATATTTAATGTTACTTTGTGTCCAAACTCTGTCACTAGATCAAACTAAGAGTATTTATTCTTTTCACTTGTTCAGAAAACAACTCAGACAAATATGGAGTGAGGTATTTGTAAAAAAGAACCAAAAGAATAAAAGTGTTTTAGATGGTGGGCAGGACAAGCATGTGACAAAGGTGTGCACAAAGGTGGTTGTAGGAGGCAGAAGAACAATGTCTCAAAGGTGTCTACACTCTACTCCCTGGAACCTGTGAATATGTTAGGTTCCACGGCAGAGAGGAATAAAGGGTGCTAATCAACTGACCCTGAGACGTGGAGGTTATCCTGGATTATCTGGGTGGGCCCAGTGTAATCACAGGGTCTTTATAAATGGAAGAGGAAGGCAGAAGAGACAGGTTGGAATGATTAAATGTGGGACTGACTCAACCCACCATTGCTGCCTTTGAGGAGGGAAGGGGCCCTCAAGCCAAGAATGTGGGCAGCTTCTAGAAGCTGAGAAAGGCAAGGAAAATAATTCTCCTCTAGAGGCCCCTAGGTTTTCCCCTAGAGCCATGATTTTAACTCAGCGAGACCCAAGTCAGACTTCTGACCCACAGAACTGTAAGATAGTGGTTGGTTGTTTTGTTTTTGTTTTTATAAGAAAACTTTTTATTTCAGAATAATTTTAGATTTACATAAAAAGTTGCAAAGACTGAACAGAGAGTTCCCAGCTCCCCTTATGCTAGTAATTAATGCCCTTTTAAAATATATATATATACTTTAAAGCAGTTTTAGGTTCACAGCAAAACTGAGTGGAAGGTGCAGAGGCATCCCATATACCCCCTGGCCCCACATATGAATTGTGTCGTTTTAAGCTACTAAGTTCGTGGCAATTTGTTAGAGCAATACTCAAAAATGAATACAATGGCGAATGGCATTTTTAGGAGAAAAAGAAGAGAGGTACACAATTTAGGGATACATACACATATGGTAAAATGCTAAAGAAAAATAAGAGAACAATTAATCCAAAATTCAGTGTAATTGTTCCTTCTAGTAGAGGGTACGGAGCACATAGGTGGAATGCCCCCCAGGAACAGGGCTGCAGAAGACTGTAAGTAGCCTCTTTGGGAAAGAGAAAAAGGATCATTCTCTGTGGGCCAACAGCCTAGCAGCAGCCAAGAGCCTTTGTACCCAAGGGAAAGGCCCCCATCCTCCAGGAGGAAATCTACCCCACCTTGGCAAAAACCTTTGTGCAGTTCTCAGTTTGTACCACAGTGCTGGCAGCCCCACCATGGACCTTCCAAAGTTTTATAATATTCTACTTCTCAATCTGGGTGAAAGGTACATGGGATTTGCTTTTCATAATTACTCTTCAAATTGTTTTTATATTTACATATTATATATTTGTTATACACTCTCTTTTATATAGATGTTGTTTGCAGTTTTTTAAATGTTAAAATATTTAGCCATGTAATGAAATGTAGTACAATCGCACCCTGTGCAGACCTTTGCCAGTACTTTGGTGCCATTCCTCCTCTGTGTACAATCTAAAATCAGGGAGTTCTGAAGGATATTAGAGTGATGTTTTTCTTAACCCCGAGTACCTCTTTTCAGAGTTGGGGCAACTTACTGATGAGCAGGAAAACAGGATTCCCTTTCTTTCAGTTCCTATCCCTATCTTAAATAAGAGGTTTTATCTGTTTTCTCACTCAGGTATTTCACACAGTGGTAGGAACTAAATGTGCAACCACAGAGAAATTGGTGGGCACCTGTAATCCAAGAAAGCTCCCTAAGACCTGAAGAGAAATTTCATCATTCAGGATCTGGCATGTCTGATAAAATCTGACACGCTGACCTGTGAGGAAGCAGAGAGACAGATGAACTTGGAAGGTTCTCTGCCAGCCCAGGAGTCTTGGATTCTGAGGTGCTGTAATTATGAGGTTGCCTTGACTCTTCCAAAGAGTCCAAGACCTTTCTTTGTTTCTTTTCTTTCTTTCTTTCTCTTTCTTTCTTTCTCTTTCTTTCTTTCTTTCTTTCTTTCTTTCTTTCTTTCTTTCTAACAGAGCACCTTGGGTAGGACAGAAGATTCCTGAAACACCTCTCCTCACTCCCATGCAGTCCTGCTGTCTTCAGAAGGGGTCACTTGGGTTCAATGGTCCAACAATCCAAACCCCAAACCATAAAGAGGAAGTTTTGCTTCTTAAATACAAGCTCTGCCCACCCTTCCAGATCTAAGAAGTGCTTGGCTCTACGCAACTATAAACTTGGCACTAAACAAGTACTCACCATGGGGCTGAGGGATGGTCTAACTCACACCACCACCATTTTTTAAAATTGTTTTTTCAAATAAAAAATAATAGTCGTTGGGAAAATTCAAAACATTTAGAAGAGTAAAGAAAAAAAGTAAAAATTTCTCTTTATCCCTTAATCTTACTCCGTTCCCTAAAAGTAATCTTATGAAGTATATCCTCCCAGACCTCTTTTTATACATTTATAAAATACACACACTCAGTTATCTTTCTTAACATAAATAGGATCATATTATAATGTTCTATAATATATTGTTCCTGTTCTCTAAAAACAATAGTTCAATAAATGTTTGTATACTCATGTGTATATTTATATATAACAGATACCTAGAAACAAAATTGCTGAGTTAAAGAGCAGTGCAGGGGCTTCCCTGGTGGCTCAGTGGTTGAGAATCCGCCTGCCAATGCAGGGGACACGGGTTCGAGCCCTGGTCCGGGAGGATCCCACATGCCGCAGAGCAACTGGGCCCGTGTGCCACAACTACTGAGCCTGCGCTCTGGAACCCGCGAGCCACAACAACCGAGCCCACGTGCCACAGCTACTGAGGCCCGCGTGCCTGGAGCCCGTGCTCCGCAGCAGGAGACGCCACCGCAGTGAGAAGCCTGCGCACAGCAACGAAGAGTAGCCCCTGCTCGCCGCAACTAGAGAAAGCCTGCGCAGCAACGAAGACCCAACACAGCCAAAAATAAATAAAATAAATTTTTAAAAAAAGAGCAATGCATTTAAAATTTGATAGATATTACCAAAACTACCTCAGAAGAGGCTTTATGAACAGTATAGGAGAATGCCCATTTGCTTAAACTTTCACCAATGGATATTATGTATATTTTTATGTTTGTCAATTTGATGAGCAAAAACAGTGGTACAAGTGAGGTTGAGTATACACTTCCTGGCCAGTTATATTTCTTAGTGAGTGAATTACCTATCCATTTCCCTTGCCTATTTTTCTGCTTGCAGCTTCCTCATTTTGATCATAAGAGTAGCCACAATATATTGAGCACTTGGCTATGTGCCAGCCACTGCACTCGGTGCTTTAAAATAATTCTTTTCTTGAAACAACCCATTTTACAGGTGAGAAATATAAAAAACATGGAGAGGAAATTCAAACACTGGTCTTTTTTACTGGTCTCTTCTACTCTAAAGGCTGCACTTTCTCCGCTATATCACTATACCAAAAAGCCTCATTTTACTGAAACAGAAACCCCAAAGGGAAGAAACCCACCCAAACACTCACAGTCTTGTAGCTAGGATGTCCACCTCAATCCAGATCACTGGTGGCCTTTTTTCTGGTCTTCCCAGAAAACTAAGTTGAAAACTGCCAAAAGGCTGTTCAAGCAAACATATTAGACTCCAGTGGCCTGTTATCTGTGTCCTTCAAGATAAAGAACCCACAGAACAAGGGTGGAAGATAAATAAAATAGAAACACCAAGAAACATGGAGACTTTAGCCCCATTCCAACCATATCACAGTCAAAGCAGAGAGCTGATGACCCTACAAGTCAGTCCTGGTATGGGTTTCAGTCACATCCCAATGCCAAAATGTTTTTTAAAACTCTGAAGCTGGACGAACTATTAATCACAAGCATGAGTAGCAGATAGTTTGAGGTTCTGCTCTTTATAAAATCAAGATGTTTGTTTTATAATCCTTTTATCAGATAACCCAGAATGAAAAGTGTTCCTAAGACTTTCGCCCTTTTTTTTCTCAGATGTGATTAACGTAATGAGAACTACTATAGGAAATATGATTTTCTGATATTATTGTTCATACTGATCATAAACTTCTAAAGAAAAAGAGGATGGGACAAATTAAGTCTAAGAAATTTCCAAAATCCCTTCCTTCAAAATCATTAACTAGGGCTTCCCTGGTGGCGCAGTGGTTGAAAGTCCGCCTGCTGATGCAGGGGACACAGGTTTGTGCCCTGGTCTGGGAAGATCCCACATGCAGCGGAGCGGCTGGGCCCGTGAGCCATGGCCGCTGAGCCTGCACGTCCAGAGCCTGTGCTCCGCAGCAGGAGAGGCCACAACAGTGAGAGGCCCGCGTACCGCAAAAAAAAAAAAAAAAAAAAAAAATCATTAACTAAATGTCTATCTAATGAATTGATAACAGTTTTAAACTGGATACATGGAGATGCATTAAACCATTCTTTCTACCTTTGTGTAACTAAAATTTTCCAATAATAAAAAATTAAAAAAAAAAAGACCTATGTGTCAGAGACTGGGCTGGGTACTGAAGGTTTAGCAATGAGTAGAACATAGTTCCTATTCTTCTGAGGAGCAGTAATCCCTTCCATTACCACGTTAACATGTTATGTGTTACAAAGCACTTTCACATGTATTAGCTGATTTATCCTGTAAACATACTATAGTTGCAAATTCAACGTGGAAGCCTCCTACTTTTTATACTTCCTTTTCTTCCTGGTCTTTGTTCTCTGCGATAAGAGGGCCAGATCTCTAACAGGTTGGATAGTGATTGGGGGTGGGAGAGGTGAATGCGATAAGGAAAAGACCTTTATCCTATGGTTAAGGACATGGGTGGAGTTAGTTTCAGGATGCTTCAGACAATATTATCAGAATCTTAAATGCCATCTCCACCCTTTTAAATACTTAGGGTGAGCCTTTCACTCACAAAATCTTTCCTTGAATTCAGGCTGATACTCCTATTTGAAGACTATTAAAATGGGTCACAGAAAAAGAGCTACTCTCCCAGGATTAGATAACAAAATGGAGTAAAATTTCATTCCCTTTGACTCCAAGAATCTCATTCCATGAAGCTCAACCACGAAGGGCAGAGGACTGATGCTTACAACTAAATTATGTTTAAAATCAGATTGATTACCTGCTCCACAGAGCTCCCCAAGGAACGCATTTACCTTTGGAATGCTGTCACCCTCAGCTCTCAGAGTCCACAGAATGTGTTCCAGTTCAATTCTCTTTTAGAAGTTTCTCCCCACTAATTTTCCTCCATGTGGTTGTAGGGTTCTATACATGTGTACAAATGTCTCCTTCTTTAACCAGTTAGCCCTGAAAAACTTCAGAGAGTTCAGCCATACTGGGTATACCCTCTTGCTTTTTTGTTGTCTAATTCTTAAGTGTATGAAAAGGAGCACGAATTTATGCACAAAGACTAGCCTGGTTGTCAGGGACAAGCACTCACCTATTATCCCTACTGCACCCACAATTACTTCATCCTGTAGCCTCAGTTTCCCTATTTGCACACAGCCTAGAATCAGATGCTTCTTCTCTCCTTCCCAGGAAGTTTAGACAAATTTTGATACCAAAGCAGAGCCAAGGGCTTTCCAAGTTCTTCCAGAGACACAGGTAGACAATTGTTTCCTTGTAAAAAGATCTATACCAGCTACTATAATGCAGACAACACAATTTCCCAGAATGGAGGTAGACAGAGTAAAAGGCAACACAAAGAGATGAGATGGCTGGAAAGAAGCCCCAGTTCCCCTAATCTCATCCCTCCAGCTTTGTGCGGGAGCTATAAAGGCAATCAGCCTGACTCACAGACAGCACTACTGTTCCCAGGCCAAAGAGCATTAAGAAGTGAAGCACTGCTGGGCCCCATAGTCGGGGCGTGACAAGGATTATGGGATATATATGTCCCAGGACTGGCTGGCTTTTCTCTCAGCTCCTCATAGTCTAGCATCATTCTCATCTCACTCATGTTCTCATTGCTGAGAAAGGGCCAGACTAGAAGACACCCCTGCGGCCCCAGGTAGAAGAGCTTGCTCAAGTTGCAGGATATCTAATTGCTTGAGAAGGGGAACCTGAGATTTTCCCCAGTGGCTCTAAGCATTTCTGTAAGCAACGCCTGTTTTCAGCAACTCCCCGCACCAGCCATGCTACAGAAAGATTTAGTGGAGCTGAGTGAATGGCCAGAGAGAAAAGCTGGCATTATCCCTAAAACAAGCCCACTTCACTTCTCAGCCTCTGGGAGAACACCAAGTAAGGAGAAGAGCAACCAACCAATCAAGTGTGGGATGAAAGCATTACCTCATCAGGGTGAGCTCCCATTAGCTGAAATTACTTCAGATAAAGCTTTCATGGGAGTAAATGAACCTTTGTCAGGAACTCACACCCCACTCAGGGACCATTTTCCTCCCCTATTGCTTATTTTTAAATTAAGAAAACGGGTGGATGGGGAACAACAGACCATTCCCTAACATTTTTCATAAGCATACATGGTCATGAGAAGGTTTAGATCTTCTCTCCCCCAAAATTATTATTCAGTGCCTTTTGGACAAAAAAAGGGGGCCACCTGCAACAGATTGGTAAGGGAAGTTGGAGAGGAGGAGGCAAAAAGGGTGAATTATCAGTCGTGTTCTGAACCTGCAGTGGAACTGTCAGAGGGACAAAGAAACAAAAAGAATAATAAAAATCAAAACACATTGGAGCAGATGGCAAGACACTGACTTGTTTTTGCAACTTAAAGTTATCCTCATAGCTACAGCTTCTGTTTTTAATGAAAACTGCCAAAAGTTATCCTGTTTTTTTAAAGCAAATAAATATAAGCAGCAAATTTCTAGTTTGTGACTTAAATCCAGTAATGAATAAAGCTCTCAGTAAACCTGTCTTCCTGCTATCAAAACCCCATATTTGACAGAATCAAGAACAAAAGTTTATGTGTGCTTCAGAAACCATTTGCATTTAGTGATTAAAGGGAAAGGAAGGCACATCTCCTAAGATAGACTTGTTTCTATCACACAGAAGTTAGCTGTCTAGGCGGCTTCCCTGGTGGCTCAGTGGTTAAGAATCCTCCGGCCAATGCAGAGGACACGGGTTCAAGCCCTGGTCCGGGAAGATCCCACATGCCGCGGAGCAACTAAGCCCGTGTGCCACAACTACTGAGCCTGTGCTCTAGAACCTGCAAGCCACAACTACTGAGCCCACGTGCCACAACTACTGAAGCCTGCACACATAGAGCCCGTGCTCTGCAACAAGACAAGCCACCACAATGAGAAGCCCATGCACCACACCAAAGACCCGATGCAGCCAAAAATAAATAAATACAATTTTTGAAAAAAAAAGAAGTTAGCTGTCACCTAAGAACTGATTTGCAAAAAAAGACATGAAAACAAGTCTAATTTCAAATATAGAGAGTTGACTATTTGAGAAGGGAGTTCTGTTCCCATATTAGAGGCAGAGGCTATTTGGGAACATAATTATATCTTTTATTCTAAATTGATTTAAACTTAAAATTGACAGAATATAGGGAGCAGATTTGTTGTGGTTTGTTGTTGCTTTCCAAAGGGCTTTAAAACAGCTATTTAAAAAAAAAAACAGGGCTTCCCGGGTGGCGCAGTGGTTGAGAGTCCGCCTGCCGATGCAGGGGACACGGGTTCGTGCCCCGGTCTGGGAAGATCCCACATGCCACGCATGGCCGCTGAGCCTGCGCATCCAGAGCCTGTGCTCCGCAACGGGAGAGGCCACAACAGTGAGAGGCCCGTGTACCGCAAAAAAAAAAAAAAAAAAAAAAAAAAAAAAAAAAAAACAGCTATTTTTTAGTGAAGTCGTATAAACCAAAGACTAGTTTACTATTGCTACAATGTAATTCACATTCAAGATTCCTTCTGCTTTGTAGCCAGGCCTACTTTGAGCCCAGCCCAGACTGCAATCATCAGGTTCCAAACGTGTTGGAATCTGTGGCAAAGTCTTCAAACTGGAATTCTACAGCAGCAATTTAACCATGTTTAAAGACCAAAATTCTCTGGAGAGAATGGATTCTGACTTGGGGATATCCTTGGGGATAAATTATGCAGGGTATAGGGAAGTTGAGGAGGACCCAAAAGAACACTGAAAAAATGATTATTCACTTTGGTAGTCATGTCCCAGGTGCCTTGTAAAACCTTTTATCTTTGACACCTTCACTCATTCAGCTGACCTTTATTCAGTGCCTCCTACGTGCTGTTATTATAAAGATGTGTCAGACTCCTCTTAATTCAAGTTTGGCTCCCACCACTACCAGAAATAAACTATAAAAGATAGCTCAGTGTTCCCTTATACAAGGTTCCTTAATAGTTTTTACCATCTACTGAGCACCTACTGTGTGCCAAATACCTTTCCATATGTCAGAGGTTCCCAAACTTTCTCTTTTCTCAGAGCCCACCATGTCTCAGCAAGTTTTCCACCATTCCCTTAGGCCAAAAGAAATACCTAACAGCTCCATTTATTAAATAATTTGATAGAAACAAGAAGCATTTATATACTAAGGATTTAGTAGCTGTTTGAAAAAAAATGATACATGTAAATTGAAAGGAAACTATTATTTCTATTTTATTCTTAAATAATCACAATTACTTATTAGTGAGATGTGTGCACCTATTTCACACTGCTCAACTTCTTAATCACATTGGACACCACCACTGTTACTTAGTGTCCCATGTTGATTTTTACATGGTACTTGCTTTTTATCACACTGAAAACCCAGCTTTGTGAAGATACAAACATAAGGCATGACAGAAGGTAGCACAATCTAATTTTGAAACTCTTAACTACCTCTGGTACCCAATGTACATCACTGTGTTTCCCTCAAATTTTTGAAATATCCAACTGTGGTAACCATGTGAGTTCACTGCAGAGCCTTAGGGTGTCTCAACATACAGTTTGGGAACCATGGACATACGCCGTTTCATTTTATCTTCACAACATTTCTGCATTGCACGTACTACTCCAATTTTTAGATGTGGGAGTTGAGGCTGAGGACAGTTAAATAATTTACAAAGTTCACATAACTAGTAGGTGGTAGCACTGGGATCTAGGTCTGCCTGACTCAAAACACACATGCTCTTCCTGTTAGCCATGCTGCCTTTCTCCTCTCTCACTAGCTTTGCAGGATATTAGAATTACAGACTTTCAGAGCTGGAAGGATCTTAGGGATGACCTAGTCCCAGAACTCTGGTTTTACAGATGACCAAGACACATACTGCTTAAAGGCAGAGCTGGAGCCCAGGCCCCCAGACTCCTGGTCTAGAGTCCTTTCCATTGCATCAGGCTGATTCCCTAATAGATGAGTGTAAGAGGAGGGAAAAAGTGTCCTCAAGACATATCTGCCCCATAAGAGGTTTCCATGTTGGGGTTCACGTTTGGTCAGAGGCAAAGGATGTGCCCTTCAAAGATCAGAGGCTGCTGTTGGGAAAGCAGACGGTAACTCTTCCCAACCTACTGCCCACTTGACAGCTATAGAAGAAGCAGGGGAAATAGAAAATATCTTAATTTTCTCTCTGCTAGTGATATGTTTTCAGAACAGGAAGCTCTGGATTCAATTTTTTTGTCATTGCAAACATAAAACTATTTCCAGGCCAAATATTAATCCTCCCCCCTTTTGTATGTTCTTCTGGAATATGTCTCACACCCTTCTCTAGAAACCAAAAACTGAAAGTACTTGCTCAGGAGTGGATGGCAGTGTCAGAATGATGATGATGATGATATTCAACTAACACTCACTGGACTTGTACTATGTGCTCCAGACCAGTCACTGTGTTGAGAGCTTTACACTTATTATTTCTTTTCTTATAATATTTTAAAATAAGTTATTTTAAAATATAATATATAGAGCTTCCCTGGTGGCGCAGTGGTTGAGAGTCCGCCTGCCGATGCAGGGGACATAGGTTCGTGCCCTGGTCTGGGAAGATCCCACATGCCGCGGAGCGGCTGGGCCCGTGAGCCATGACCGCTGAGCCTCAGCGTCCGGAGCCTGTGCTCCACAACAGGAGAGGCCACAACAGTGAGAGGCCCGCGCACCGAAAAAATAATACTACTACTAATAAAATATAATATAATATATACATAGAAAATGGCATAGGGCTTCCCCAGTGGTGCAGTGGTTAAGAATCCACCTGCCAATGCAGGAGACACAGGTTCGAGCCCTGGTCCAGGAAGATCCCACATGCCACAGAGCAACTAAGCCCATGTGCCACAACTACTGAAGCCCGTGCACCTAGAGCCCGTGCTCTGCAACAAGAGAAGCCACCGCAATGAGAAGCCCACGTACCGCAGCGAAGAGTAGCCCCCGTTCACCGCAACTGGAGAAAGCCTGCGCGTAGCAACAAAGACCCAATGCAGCCAAAAATATATAAATAAAACAAATTAATTTATTTTAAAAAAAGAAAATGGCATAAAGCATATATATAAAGTATATATGTATATGTGTCTGTAGTTATACCAATAATTATAAAGCAAATGCTCATGTAACCATCACCCAGATCAAAAAATGAAACATTGCCACCTTGGAAGCTCCTCCCCTAGTCACAGCCCTCACTTTCCTTTTTAGAGGTGAACTATATCTTGACTTTTATAATCATCATTTCTTCATTTTTCTTTACAAATTTACCAACTGTTGACAGAGCCATAAATAAAATGTGTTTTTGACCATTAACAGCTTCCCTCCAGGGCCCTGCCTCCCACTCCAGGCTCCCCTGTTTTCTCTAGGCTGCGGCTCAGCATTTCTACTTAGACTGCCCTGTACGTCTTCTTGGAAGATCCTCTACTTCCTGAATCACTTATTCAATTCCTCCTTCTTAAGGAACAGTGCATGGGAAGTCAAAATCAAAACTGCATGTCTGAAACGTCTTTATTGTATCCTCAAATTTGATAGATAGGTTGGCTCAGAATTGAATTCTAGTTTAGAAATTGATTTCTATGAAATGTTTGAAGGCACTTCTCCACTGCCTTTTCTAATGGTGCTTTTGAGACTTCTGATGTCATTCTTATTCCTGTCCCTTTGTGGATGCCCTGTGTTTCCCATCTGGAAGCTTTCAGGATCTCTTCTTTATGCCTGGTTCTGGAGTTTGGGAGTGATGGATGCTGTGCAGCACCAACCAGATGCCCCTTCAGGAATGCAGTTACTCCCCCAACTTCTGGGAATGCTGCCATGACCCTCGGTTGTCAGCCCTCTTTGGAGAATGCCTTGGCTGAAGGTAACTTCCAGGACCAGCCTGTATAGAATAACTGACAACACGGTCAGGGGAGGGGTGAAGGCCCAGCTTCCTCACCTCAGCTGGCAACAATTCTGCACACACATCCCAGCTCTAGAGCTCCCCATGAGAGGTCAGCTGAGGTGTTCACTGGGCCTGCACCACTGCCCAACTTCTTCTTCTGCCCTTTCCTTCCCCTTCCTTCCACATGTGTTGATCCCAAGAGCACTCTCCTAAGTGTCCTGCCTGCTACCCTTCATCAGAGAGTTTCTTCCCAGAGAACCCAACTTGCAACTACAACATGTCTTGCTGTGGGTCTTATTTGCATTCATCATGTTGAACAAATCTGTAGGCCCCATATTCTTGCTAACATTTACCTCCACTATGAGTATGTTGGCATAACCATTTTAGAGATGCACAAACTCAGACGACGGAAGTGAAAAAATTTGCAGAACAAGGTCACAGGTAGTACAATAGGTAGGAAGTAGCAGAAATGGGATTTGAAACCAGGTTTGTCTTAGTGCAAAACCAGTGCAGTGTTCATTTCTGGAGTGACTGTGGGAGTTTTGGCTACACACACTGAGTCCCAAGCTTGTTGAAGAGGAAAGAGGAGCAGGTAGAAGCCAGGAACACAGCATGAACATAGTTACCTTTATTCTTTCAGTACAAGCCACTTTGTTCCCATGGGAGAAAGCCGATTCTGCCTGCTGCAATGGAGATTGTGCCTTCAGCTACCATGGCATCCATTCAGATGAAAGCTGAGTGTCTCTACATAAGCAGCTCTGATAAATGTTGGGACAGGAGCACATGTAAGAAAGACAAAATGAAGTGGGGAAACAGAGGTTCGGCCTAGTGTGTTTCTCTTACGACAAATATTTGGTATTTAATTTTATTGCCATCAAAGCTCATGTGACATTGGGAAGATTCCTTCTCTCTGGGCCTCAGTTTTCCTTTGTATAAATTAAAGGTTTACAACAGATAAATCCCATGGACTTTAAAAACCTCATGAATAAACCACAAATTGAATACCTATTACAAAGACATATACTTTCATTCAACAAATATTTATTGAATGCTTGTTACGAGCCAGGCACAGTTCTAGGCACACATAGAACACACGGTTCTAGGGATATATAAGTGAACAAAACACAAAAATCCCTGGACTGAAGGATCTTACGTTGTAATGGGACACTTACTTAGTGCTTACCTTGTGCCAAGCAGAGGTCTGAGTACTTGTAGACATATCAACTCATTTAATCCTCATGACAGCATTTTGAGGTACGTACTATTAACATCATTCCCATTTTACAGCTGAAGACAGAGGTATAGAAACATCAAGTTGTACTTGTTACAAATCTGCGATGTGAACCCAGGCATTCTGGCTTCAGGGGCTAGGCTCTTATGTTATGCCACCACTGACTCTGGAAAAGTCCAATGGAACTACTTTCAAACTTATTGGCTTTGAAATTCTTGCCAAAACATGATGACCTTGTAAAGCTAACATAAAAGGCCACTTTCAGAACAGTATGTACTTAGAAGATTTACAAAAGAAACATTTTCTATTTTATGTTAATAGAAATTCAAAGACAAATCATTCTTTCAGTAGCCAAGTGAAATTCTAAATAGAAATGATAACCACATTTCATTCCAGCATGATTGTATAGACTATAACTTAAGTGAATATAGTGCCAGCTGGGAGCTTTAAGAAATTTATTTTTCTTACTAAGTTTCTTATTTTGGGTTTACATATTCCTTGAAACAATCTGACAACTAGAATAATCACCTACACTTTATTTTGTAGGTGACAACTAATAATTATAATACAGATGTTCCTCAACTTATAATGGGGTTACATCCCAATAAGTTGAAAATATTGTAAGTCAAAAATGCATTTAATACGCCAAGCCTACCTAACATCACAGCTTAGCCTAGCCTACCCTAAACATGCTCAGGACACAACATTAGCCTACAGCTGGGCAAAATCATCTAACACAAAGCCTATATCATAAAGTGTTGAATATCTCATGTAATGTATTGACTACCGTACTGAAAGTGAACAGAATGTTTGTATGGGTATAGAATGGTTGTAAGTTGTTTACCCTTGTGATCACATGGCTGACTTGGGGCTGTGGCTCACCGCCGCTGCCCAGCATCATGAGACACGTTATCACTAGCCCTGGAAAAGACCAAAACTCAAAATTCAAGGTACAGTTTCTACTGAATGCATATCACTTTCACACCATCGTAAGGTCGAAAAATCTTAAGTTGAACTAGTCAGGGATGTACATTGTACGCTGATACTCACTTATGTCACTGACAGAAGGATCTGTAAGAAAGAAGAGTCTGTATAGGAACTTGCTGGTCCCTGAGCCTTCAGATGCACTCTCTGTGGTGAGATTCGTTCTGCCCAAGCTCAGGGCAAGTTCCAAGAGGAAGTCTGGATGTCAGGGCAGCCTCGGCAAATTTCCAGATTGCTCCATCAGGTTTGGAGGGGCTCTTTGATATCGTCTTGTTAAGGTACCTTACTTTACCATTTCAGGAGGAAACTGAGGCTCAGAGGGGTATGGAATTAATGGCAGATACAAAGCTAGAGCCCAGGTGTCCTGATGGGATGATCAACTGTCCCAAATTTCCCAAAAATGTGGGACTTCCAGTGTTAAAATAGGGCAACTTGAGGGAGAAACAGAATGAATTGGTCACTCTGACTCTTAGTTCTGGCTATCCACTGCTTTTAAAAATATCTTCAGGATGCTGCATCATTCCCTGCTGGTCCCAAGCTCGGGAAGACCCTTTGTCTGTTTCCTTTGACTTCCCTTTAGAGTTTCATACAGAATTTTTAAGACTGTATCCCCCTGCCTATTGCCCATTTCTCTTCATCCCCTCTCTCTTGTTTTCTCTGGGAAAGTGGAGTCTGCAGGGCAAGCAGGGTGATAGTCATTTAGGAACTAAGAAGGAATGATTTCATCTCTAGAAATCTAAGAACACCTGAATGGTCCAAATGATATCCAGAGAGTGAAGCAATATCCCTCACAACCCATGGAAGGTAAGAGCTGGCCTCTGTGTAGGTAGACAGCTCCTGAAAGGTGGGATTTCACAGCCAGGGATGGCTCTGACTGCCCTCTCTCCACTAAATACCTCTTCTTCCTAATGGCTCAAGCCAGTAATTCCATCATCAGAGTTTCATTCCTGCAGCTTAAGCCAAACAAAGGCTTATTAAATGAATTCCCCTTGCAAAGGTTAATAAATCAGTGATCAATCTCTCCAAATGAACAACGTCCTCAGAAACTCTGACCACTTCTCTGTTTTCTAATGCACTCTTCCTGGTCTGCGTGTATACAGTTCAGGCTCACATGCTCATGAAGTTGTGGAAGACCCAGCCCTCCAACAGACTGCATTTCCTCTGCATACACTCCCTTCTATGTCCCCCACAGGCTGGGGATGTCTCTCCATCCAGCTCCCATTATAGGGCCACATGAGAGCAGTGGCCCATAGGATAAAGTCTAAGCTCCTCTGCTTACTTGTGAAGACCTGTCTGATTTGCTAAAAAGGTATGCTCTAGAGGGCAGGGCCTTGGTAAGTAGTTTCATGGCTATATTCCCAGCACCTAATCTGGTGCCTGGTACACAGAGGTACTCAAAAAATACTTATGTTGATCAACTAACTGATTCAATTCTTTCTACATGCACTTATCACCCCAGACTTCCTGGCTAGAACCCTTCACTCACAAACTTCAACTCCCCCCGACCTTGCACATACAGTCAGTGGTCAGAATTGCCTGCTGCACCTTGGTTCTTGTACTGCTTACTCTGGAAGTCCCCTGCCTTCATCTCCATCCACCTAGTCTATCCATCTTTCAAGTCCTATTTCTGCCAGGAGCCTTCCTGAGTACTACACCCCATCATGATTCCTCCCATGCCACACAGCTACTACACTCATCATTCAACTGGCATTCCACCCCTCAACTTAAATTGTCCTGGTATTCCACACTGCCCTGGTACAGCAACCTTACTCTCTTCATCCCCTTGCTTCCTTTGTTGGTGTCGCTTTGCTGAGAATCTGTCTTTGGCCCTCTGCTCTCTTCTCTCAGTTCCCTCTCTCTGATGCCTCATACAATCTCAGAGCTTCAACTATTTCCTCTCCACAGTAGAATCCCAAATCTAGACCTTCAAAATTCTGTCCTCTCTCCCCAGCTCCTGAGTCAAATTTCCAACTACCAATGAAACATTGGTAGTTGGAAATGGGCTCTGCTGCCATCACCTTTCTCACCAAATGAAGCCCTGACTTCCCAGGTGTTACTATCACCCTTCTCCCCAGTCACACAGGGTGGAAAATGCAGCCATTAGGGATGAGGGAGAAAGGTAAGTACTATCAACAACAATAACAAGATTAATCAATAGGCAATCTTAGAAATGGAGGGACTTCCCTGGTGGTCCAGTGATTAAGACTCCACACTCCCAATGCAGGGGGCCTGGGTTCGATCCCTGGTCGGGGAACTAGATCCTGCATACTGCAACTAAGAGCCCACATGCCGCAACTAAATGTCCCGCATGCCGCAACTAAAGATCCCACGTGCCGCAACTAAAGATCCGCATGCCGCAATGAAGATCCTGCATGCCGCAGTTAAGACCCAGCACAGTCAAATAAATACATAAATTTTTTTAAAGAATGGAAAATTTTATTTGAGCCAAACTGAGGATTATAACCCAGGAGAGAGTCTCTCAGAGAGTTATGAGGATGGTTCCAAAGAATAAGGGAGGAGGTGAGCACACATGCGACAGGCAAAAGTTACCTGTAATCAAGCACACATCTCTTGTAATTTCGATCAAGGTTTGGGAGGCATTTCATGACCAATTTGTCCCACGGCACTAGGAATGCTAGGGAAGGATTCCCAGGATTCTCAGGTCAGGCAAGGATTTCATTGACAGTCCATCCAACGTGCTATTACTGGACTAGGCCCTGTTAACAGTAACCAAAAGCCTCTGAACTGCCTATCTCTCTAGTTTGTTATGGTCCAGGAAATGGTTCTCTCTTGTTGCTTCTTCACATATCTAGAGTTACACTATCACACTCACTGATCTTATAGAACTATATATTTATAGTGGTCAATTGTTTGTAGTCACCTAATCATCATTAATTTCATCTGAGGCTCATTCACACATTTGGTAATGCAAGAAACAATAATCTTATAAAATAGGCAGAATACAAGTAATATAGCTAGTAACATTAATAAGGTCATAAGTAGTATTTCAGCTAAGAACTTCCTTTAGGTGTGGCCCAGTATCTATCCAGGTCATCTGAACAGTCTGTCCTGCACCAATTGCTATCTTTAAGGGAAATGATATATTGGCATTGTACATAAAGATCCCTAAAGCTGTCTGCATGTACAAGGCAAGTGGTAGGTCATCATGACCCCTTCAAGAACTGAGAAAGGAATGTTACCTTCTAAGGAATTACATGGCTGGCACCAGAAGGAGAAAAATTGATCTTTACAGTTGAGTCAGTTGAATAGGCATTTCTGTCATTGGGGAGGTCTGGTTAACTCATAATGCAGATGTACAACACACACTGGAGGGGAAGCAGGAGGTCCAAAGGAGCAGGAACAAATTTTATGTTTAAACTTTTCTTGTCTTGCCTTAAAATGTGAATTTTATTTCATCAATACAAAGACATAGTCAATTCTTCTTGAGAAGATCTCTCAATCTTTCTCCCCACCTGCCCCCAATTCATTGTCCACACAACAACGAGAGTAATCTTTTTAAAAAGTGAGTCAGATTCCCCTCACTCCCATACATACACTTAAAGTCCTGCATTGACTTCCCATTGCACCTAAAATAAAGGGTCCAGGTTATCTGGCTCCTGCTGCTCCCTTCACCCCTCAGCTTTCTCTCTCCTGGACTCCATCAAGATCTCAGAGCATGTTCCCTTGGGGGTCCTCTGCTGCTAGGGACTCTTCTCCCTCTACTCTCTGCATGGCTGACTTCTTGTCTTTAAAAACCTGCTGCAGGGGCTTCCCTGGTGGCGCAGTGGTTGAGAGTCTGCCTGCTGATGCAGGGGACACGGGTTCATGCCCTGGTCTGGGAAGATCCCATGTGCCGTGGAGCGGCTGGGCCCGTGGGCCATGGCCTCTGGGCCTGCGCGTCCGGAGCCTGTGCTCCGCAACGGGAGAGGCCACAATGGTGAGAGGCCCGCGCACTGCAAAAAAAAAAAAAAAAACCTGCTGCAGGCCTTCCCTGGTAGTCCAGTGGTTAAGACTCCACACTTCCACTGCAGGTGGTGCAGGCAGGAAGTTCCACATGCCTCACGGTGCAGCCAAAATAAATAAATAAATAAAAATCTGCTTCACTTTTAACCCAATCCCTAAGTGCTTTGAGAAATATCAGAGGGCTACTTATTGTCTCCCAAATACAAGGTTACACTTGAGTTTGTGTCTGGAGACCTGTGTCCTCCTCTCTACCCACTTCCTGTTTGTCCTTCAAAGCTCTGCCAATATCACCTCCTCTTTGAGACCGAGCCCAGTGAAATCACTCCTGCCATGAATGCCACAGAACTTAGGGTCAGAGTCATCATTCAGTACTTATCAGATCCTCTCCTTATTTCAGTATTATCAATTTTTTTAAATGTTTTATGCATATTGTTTTATTTTCCAAATATAAAGTTTCTTCTGAGATCAAGGACCATTCTTTATATCCTGAATTGCAGTAAGCTCACTAGACCAATTTACATTTGTACAACCTTTTAAAATACCTTTTATTTATTTATTTTAATAAATTTATGTATTTATTTTTGGCTGCGTTAGGTCTTTGTTGCTGGGTGTGGGCTTCTCATTGCAGTGGCTTCTCTTGTTGCGGAGCACGGGCTCTAGGCACACGGGCTTCAGTAGTTGTGGTGCGTGGGCTTAGTAGTTGTGGCGCACGGGCTTAGTTGGTCCGCGGCACGTGGGATCTTCCCGGACCAGGGCTGGAACCCATGTCCCCTGCATTGGCAGGCAGATTTTTAACCACTGTGCCACCAGGGAAGTCCCTAAAATACCTTTTAAAAAGCTAATGAATATATTTTTTAAATTGTAATAATTTTTAATGATAATTCACATTTGAAAATCAAAACAATAGGGCTTCCCTGGTGACGCAGTGGTTGAGAGTCCGTCTGCCGATTCAGGGGACATGGGTTCGTGCCCCAGTCCGGGAAGATCCCACATGCCGCGGAGTGGCTGGGCCCATGAGCCATGGCCGCTGAGCCTGCACATCCGGAGCCTGTGCTCTGCAACGGGAGAGGCCACAACAGTGAGAGGCCCGTGTACCACAAAAAAAAAAAAAAAAAAAAAAAAAAAAAAATCGAAACAATATAAAAAGATTTGAAAAGTCTTCCTTACATCTTGTTCACATCTATCCATATACTACCTATGTCATTTTTGAGTCTACAGGAAACAACTTTTATTAGTTTCTTATATATTATTCCTGTTTCTTTATGATAATGTGGAAAAATATTAATATATATTCTTCTTACTCCCTGTACTAATACAAAAGAGACACACTCTCCACATGGCTATGTACCTCATTTTTTTCTCTTAGCAGTGTATCCTGGAAATCTCTCCAAAACAGTACACAGAGAGGAGATATTACTATTCTAGGGCTACAGAGTATACCATTGGGTGGATAGTTTATTTTACTCATTCCCTGTTACTGATTTGTTTCTATGTTTTGTTATTATAAATAATACTCCAATGAATAATCTTGTACACGTATGATTTAATACTTCTGAAGTTGTGTCTGCAGATAGATTCCCAGAAGCAGAATTCTGGATCAAAGGGTAAATGCATCTATAATTTTTGCCAATATCTTCAGATTCCTTTCTCAAGGGTTATGGCATTTTGCATTCCCTTCAGCAACGCAAATGAGTCTTACTATTTCTCCACAGCCATGTTAACATAGAATGTTATCAAACTCTTGGATTTTTGCTAGTCTGACTGGTGAACAATGGAGTAGTTTCTACCTGCATTCCTCTTATTATGACTGAGCTTGAGCATCTTTTCACATTTTGAAGGACCATGTTTGTTTCTTGGCCTATGAATGGTCTATCCATGTTCTTGGTCAATTTCTCTATTAAGTTATGATCTTTTCTCAGTTTCTAGGCTTACTCTATACTAGGTAGATTAATTTTTCTCTGTAATATTAATTGTTAATCTTTTCCCCCAATTTTTCATTTGTCTTTTAATTTTATTTATGGCATAATCAATTATTCTTGAGGAATAAGTAAATTACCAAAACTGAAGAAGTAGAAAACCTTTATAAGATCAATTACCATAGAAGAAACTAAAAGAGTTTTCAAATCTCTATATTATTTTTTAAATATTTATTTATTTATTTACTTGGCTGCATCGGGTCTTAGTTGTGGCATGTGGGATCTTTGTTGTGGCATGAGGGATCTTTTGTTGCAGTGTGCCAGCTTCTCTCTAGTTGTGGCGTGTGGGCTCTAGAGTGCATGGGCTCAGTAGATGTGGCGTACAGACTCTCTAATTGTGGTGCACGGGCTCTAGAGCGTGTGGGCTCAGTAGTTGTGGTGCACAGGCTTAGTTGTCCCCTGGCATGTGGGATCTTAGTTCCCCAACCAGGGATCGAACTCGCATCCCCTGTATTGGAAGGCAGATTCTTAACCACTGGACCACGAGGGAAGTCCCTCAAATCTCTATTTTAAAGAGGGTACCACATTCAGAGAGTTTTACTGGTGAGTTCTATCAAACTTTCGTGGAACAAAATAATCACTATATTATTATTAACTGTGGTTGAAAAAAACACATAATATCAAGGAAATGAGAAGACAAGTCACAGACTGAAAGAAATATTTGCAAAAGACAAACCCGATAAATGTTATCCAAAATATACAAAGAACTCTTAAACTCAACAATGAGAAAACAAAAACCCAATTAAAAAATGGGTCAAAGACCTTAACAGACACCTCATTAAAGAAAATATACAGATGGCAAATAAACACATGAAAACATGCTCCACATCAATATGTTAACAGAGAATTGCAAATCAAAACAACAGTGAGGGGACTTCTTTGGTGGTCCAGTGATTAGAATGGAACTTCTAATAACAATCTGCCTTCCAATGCGGGAGATGTGGGTTCGATCCCTGGTTGGGGAACTAAGATCCCACATGCCATCAAGGCAACTAAGCCTGCATGCTCTAGAACCCACACGTCACAACTAGAGAGCCTGCATGTCACAACTACTGAGCCCACGTGCTCTGGAGCCCATGCACCACAACTAGAGAGAATAGCCTGCACACGGCAATGAAAGATCCCGCATGCCTCGTTGAATATCCCACATGCCACAACTAAGACCTGATGCAGCCAAATAAATAAATATTTTAAAAATAAATAAATAAAACAACAGTGAGGTACCACTACACATCTGTTAGAAGGGCCAAAATCCCAAACACTGACAACACCAAATACTGTCAAGGATGTGGAGCAACAGGAACTCTCATTCACTCCTGGAGGAAATGCAAAATGGTACAGCCACTTTAGAAGACAGTTCGGCTGTTTCTTACAAAACAGGTTGAAGACCTATGTCCTCACAAAAACCTGGACTGCTTTATTCATAATTGCCAAAACTTGGAAGCAACCAAGATGTTCTTCAGCAGGTGAATGGATAAATTGTGGTATGTCCAGACAATGAAATATTATTCAGTGCTAAAAAGAAATGAGCTATCAAGCCATGAAAAGACATGGAGGAATATTACTAAGTGAAAGAAGCCAATCTGAAAAGGCCACAGGCTGTATGATTCCAACTACATGACATTCTGGAAAAGGCAAAACTATGGAGACAGTAAAAAGATCAGCGGTTGCCAGTGTTGGGTGGGAGGGTCAGGAAGGAAGAAGGAGTGAAGAGGTGGAGCACAGAAGATTTTTAGGGCAGTGAAAATACTCCATATGATACCATAATGATGGATACATGTCATTATACATTTGTCCAAATACGTAGAATATACATCAAGAGTGAACCCTAATGTAAACTATGGACTTTGAGTGATTATGATGGGTCAGTGTAGGTGGAAATGTACCATTCTGGTGAGTAATGCTGATAACAGGGGAGGTTACACATGTATGGGGACAGGGGGTATATGGGAAATCTCTGTACCTCATTTTCAATTTTGTTGTAAACTTAAAACTGCTCTAAGAAAAAGCTTTATATATATATACACACACACACACACACACACACACACACATATACACACACAGAAATCAGATCGGGGTTGCCAGGAGTTGCGATGGGGGAGGGGTTGATTATAAAAGAGCACAAAAGAACTTGGGGTAATGAAAATGTTCTGTGTGTTGATTGTGGTGGTTACTACATAACTGTATATATTTGTCAAATATATACATAACTGTATATATTTGTCAAAATTTTTATATACTTAAAAAGGATAAAGTTTACTGTATGTAAGTTATGCCTCACTAAACCTTTAAACATTTCTAAGAATGTATATCTTTTCAAATTCATTCAACAAATATTTACTACATGTCAACTATGTGCCTGGTACTATTGTAGGCCCTGAGGATACAACAGTGACTAAAATTGACAAAATTCTGTTTTCATGGTGTTTATGTTCTGTTGGGAGAAACAGACAATAAACAAGATTAATATGTAAAATATCTAGCATGTTAGTGTTGGTAAGATTTGCTATCAGAGTAGATATGGGGTGTGAGGAAGAGGAGCCTAGAATTGCCCTTAACAATTGAAAGACAGAGTTGCCATTTATTGAGATGGGAAGACTGGTTAGAGGATCAGATTGAGAGTGAAGAGGAAGAGAACGGGAAGCTCTGTTTTGGACATGTCACATTTGAAATGCCTGCTAGATAGCCAATTAGGCCTTCCTGGAGGATGCCCAGCAGACAGCTGGATATACAAGTTTGGAGCATAGGTGAGGTCTGACTAAAGATATAATTTTGGAGTCTGGCAGGACATGCAGCAATCTCCCTCTCATTTTAGGAGGGCCATCCCAAGAATAGGGTTGGCTCTTAAAGGCACAAGAGGACAATTTAAGAAAAAAGATATAATTTTGGGATAGCCACTATATGGGAGTAAATACAGACAAAAAAATAGAAGATGTCTGAGGAATGAGCCTCAGTGCTCTCCAATATTGATAGGTCTGAGAAATGAAGAGGAACCAGCAGACTGAGACAGAGTGGCCAGAGGTAAAAGGGAAACCAATCATCTCTGGAGTCCTGGAAGCTGAAAGAAGTGAAGGTTACAAGATGGAGACTGAATGATCTACAACAACTCTGGATTCGGCAATGTGGAGATCACTGGTAATCTAAAGTAGTTTCAATGGAACAGTGAGCGTGAAAGAAAAAGTTAGAGAAGTTTGTAAACGTTTAGAAAGAAGCACTGTTCACTATAACGTTAAAACTAAAATGTTAAATCTGCTCTTCCATTTTTTAATAGTTCCAAGTACTTAAGAATGGTCCTTTCATTATCTGTCCTGATTTTTCCTTGATTCTATTTCCTGGGTTGGGCAGGGAGAGATCAAGTCAGCTGCTGGAAGATAGTCCCTGCTAAGCACTGGCAGAAGTTGATCTTACTCAGACCATCCCAGTTGCATTTCACTTCCCCAATTTAAATTTTATTTTTAAGAAATCTGACATAAAACAACAAGTATGTGTATTCTAGTTAAACATTGCAGGTTGAATACATGCACTTATTGTCCCTTCCTCACAAAATAGTAAAGGGACTTTTTTTAAGCACAAAACTCCAAAGTCAAAGAGGAGCCAAAAGTAGAGGGAAAACAAAATTTGGAAAGGTGGAAAGCAACTGAATTTACAAGTCTTGAGAAACCAGGAAAAAAAAGTCTTGAGAAACTTTTTTTTATTGCGATCATGAAACAAGAACAAAGAATATGAGAAAACTCTTATTTTCTCCTAGAAAATAAAACAACGAAAAAAATGGAAAACAGGAAAGAAGAGATAAAATGAGAGGATCCGTCCAGGAGGCTCGATAACTCCGCCTCCCCAAACACACACACAAAAAATAATTGTAGAAAAAGAAAACATAGAAAATGAAAGAAATTATCAAAGAAATAATATAAGAAAAAAAAAAAAAAAGAAATAATATAAGAAAGTTTACCAGTCCAAAAAGACATGTTTACAGATTGAAAGAGTTCGTGAGTACTAAACACAAAAAATGAAAAAGTTCTACACCAATGCCACATCATTGCGAAACTTCAGTGTGCTGGGGATAAAGAAAAGTTTCTAAAAGCTTCTAAGGAGGGTGGGGAGAAGAACAGGTAACCTACAAAAGATTAGCATTCAATACAGCATAAGATTTCTCAACAGCAACCTTGGAAACTAGAAGACATTGGAACACTTACCTCAACATTCTTTAGGAAAATTATTTCCAATCTACAATTCTATACCTTACCAAAAGAGTAATTTAAAAATTTTAAATATCAATCAAGTGAGAGTAGAATAAAACATTTTGGATATGTGAGGTCTCAAAAAATTTGCTTCCTATGCACCCTTTCTCAGGAAGCTACTGAAATGCTATCTACCAAAATGAGGGAGTAAACTAAGATAAAAAGACATAAGATTTAAGAAACAGGATGTGCAACAAAGTGGAGAAGCAAAGTGAACCCTCGTGCTGATGGTGAAAGAAGACACTAGGATGACAGCTATGCAGTATGCAGAGAAGTAACTAGGCCAGATTGGAGCAAGTCTGAGAGTTAAATGAGAGGTCTTTTGGGTAAGGGCAGAATTTACATAGAAAACTAAGCAAACAAAAACAGATAATTATTAATTCCAGGGAAAACAAAAAGACATGTAGGGAAAGAAAAGTAAGCCTGATTTATTACATGACTGTCCTCTAAATAGTATACATGATCATAATGTAAACATTCAATATTGACCTAAGTAAATTTAACTATACGAGGAGATGGAAAGATGAGAAAGGTGCATTTGTATTTGGTAAATGGGAAAAGAAAAGAAAGGCCAATCCTCATCATCCATGGTGGGAATTCAACAAATAATACCTAAAATTGAAAAAAAAAACAATAAATAGAACACGAATAGGCTTTTTAGAAACATGGAGATAACACTAATAGCAGCAGATAAAAGAATTGAAAGTTGCTGCTTCTTGAGAGGACGGTGTGGGTGTAGTTGAGGCTGCTGCTTTTCCTAACAAACCTTATAGACTACTTACTCATATTAACATGCTTAATTTTTTATTTAATATAAAAATTAAGAGAAAACAAGTTAGATTAATATGTAGTATCACAGAAAGGGGTCCATGATATAAAAGTTTAAAAACAAAATTGAGGAATAACAACACAATTCTATTTTTTAAATTATGTATGTATTTACCAACATTTGTACATGCAAAGAATCCACACTAAACTGTTCATAATGGTTACTCACAGGGAGTGGGATGGGGGAGACTCTCTTTTTTTTTTGAGACTCTCATTTTTTACTTTACATATTTCCATTTTGTTTACTTTTTGGTAACAATTATTAATCATTTACATATTTTTAATGTATATTTGTTCATGTGTGTATATCAAATATAATGTTGTTTGCTTGATAACTTTTTCAATTATGCTTTATATCCACAAGCACACTGCAAGTTTTTTTAAGTACCAATGTCATCTTAGAAGCTTTAATGTATATGCATCGCAGTGCCAACCACTGGGCTGGCTACCCATTGGGCAGGTGCTCAATAAAGGCTGAAATTTGCAATACTGAATCCCACATCAGAGCAACAAAGAGCATGTTGTACCATTCATCGCCACCAGATGGCAGGTCTCTATCAGAAGTCCTTGTCTATGGAGATTTACTCATTATCCTTACTCCCCCTCCAACTTTTCCAGAGTACTTTATCTCACTGTATTGTTATAAATTATTTAAGCTTTTCTCAGACCAGACTTTTCTCAGACCAGACTAAGAGCTCCTCCAGGATAAAAACAAGTAATGATAATTCATCTTAGACCCATAAGTGCTGAATACTAGCCTGAACTAAGTAGGTAAATATTTTTAGAATAAATAAATGGATAGATGGATGCATACTTCTCTGAAAACTAATAAAATTCCACAATCATCTCCGTACTTTCTTCGACAACAATCAATCAAGAAACATTAACTTGGAACTTCTGTGCCCTATCTAATGTCCAGAGATGGGAGTTTTGGACAGTGAGAGAATAAAAAATATAATAAAGGGGTTTTAGCCAACCAAAATCTCTCCTTGGATGAGCCCCTCCAACTCCAAACCTTTCTAGGCTAATGATGATGCAGCTTCTGCCACCTGGGCACCTCAGCTGATGGGAGCATATTCTGCTATCCTTGGAGAGATTCCTGTGTGGCTGGGATTGACAAGGGCAAGCCCTAAGGAGCTTCCCAACTGATGAAGGAAATATACCTTCAAGCAAGAAACAGCTAGTCATGGCTTGCAGATTTATCCCCTCTAATGTACCCCAGCCCTCACAGGCCCATGTGTTCCAGCAACTGCTCCCATTTTCCACACAGGAAGGCCTATTTTCTTTCCCACACTTGGAAACCTAGATCCCAAAGGGAAAATTGAAGTATTCTCCTCTTCCTTCCCTGGGTATATTGTTGAGGAACTTTGCAAGTCATTGAGGCTAAATTGGGGGGTCAAAGGGAGGGTCAGGAGCTCAAGCAGCTGTGGCATTTGGACTGGGAGTCACCAGGGGGTGGGAAGAGACAAGCTTCCAGGGAGGAGGGGTGGAGACCAGAGATTAAAAATTCCTGAGCTCTGCTCAGTGTCACTGCTCAGAAGAATATGCATGGAGGCTCATTCTCTCTACCCCCCATCTCCACCCCTTATCTAATTAGCAGAGGAGTGTTAAAAGTCAGAAATCCTATCTCTTTCTCTTCTGGCATTCTCCAGCCATCTCCACCCTCTCTCCACCCTCTCACTCAACTCCCACACCCCCCCAACTTGCTCCATAGTCTAAGCAGCCCCTCTAGTCTCAGAGCCCTGAAAAAGGAGCCTGGAAAAGAAATGTGGAGGAACCAGGGATCTGGGGAGTTTAGTGAGAATGCACATCTGGAAGAAGCATTAGCTTAGGATGCACACCACCATTACCGCAGGGTGACCAACCATCCTGGTTTGCCCAAGACTGTTCTGGTTTAAGCACTGAAAGTCCCATACCACGGGAAACACCTCAGTCCTGGGCAAACCAGGATGGTAGCATCAAGGCTCTCTTGGCCCCAACTCACTCTGTAACCCTGAGTAAATCCTCTCTCTCTGGGCCTCAGTTATATCCTTGTAAAAATGGGAGCCTCTAGCTCAGACACTCTATGCCTCCATAAATGGCCTCTAGATTTCCTGAAGCTGGGCACAGCAAGGGTGACTCTGGCTTACTCCTCACTGATTACTGCCCCCTGTGTTCCCCTAAGACTCCTGGTATCTCAACATCCTGGAACATGAGGTGGAAGGGGCCTTCAGGATTAACCCGTCCTACTCCTCTCTAGCTCTATGAATACCATTCCAGTGGAATACAGTGCCTTTATTCATTGCATTCCACCTACCACTCGATGCCCTACATTATAGTTAGATACAGACCTTATCTCCTTTTTACTAGATACTAAGCTCCTTGAGGGCAGATAGCAAGACTTTGGCTCAGCAAAGGTTAAAGCCTTGCACATAACTGGAACAAACAAATATTTGGTGTTAAATTCTACAGAGAAATCTTTTGCACTTTACCTCCCAGTAGCCTAGAGGGAGGATACAGGGATCCAGCGGTGTGGTGGGAGGCAGCTTGTCCAGTCTCAGAGAACCTATTGTGAAATTTTTAGGAATTTTGCAAACTGGTTGTTAAACACAGCTGTTATTAAAATTAAATTATACAAACTTACAATTAAACTTATAAATAAATTAATTATATTAAAAACAAAGGGGAAAATAAAAAGGAATTCCCTGGCCGTGCGGTGGTTAGGACTCAGTGCTCTCACTGCCGGGGCCTGGGGTTCGATCCTTGGTCAGGGAACTAAAATCCCATAAGCTGCATGACATGGCCAAACAAAAACAAAGATAAGTAGTCAAAATTTATCACTTCCTTATTATTTTACTAGATTTTACTATTATCTATACCCTTAAGGTTAATTACATCTATTATACCTACGATAAAAATACTGTATAATGATGTGCCACTATTTGTCTCTTCCCAAGTCCACAATGGTAGTTTGAAATCAGCCATGGTGGAAGTATTTACACCATGCAAATCAGCAAACACTACCAATCATGTCTCCTATCACACAGAAACTGGTTGTTGAATATCTACCAGCACACCACTAGCTCAGATATACTACTATTCTGTCTGGTCATAGGCCCACTCTACCTCCACTATTGTCGTCTACTCTGGTCTTCAGTTCCTGATTTCCATTCCCAGAAGAGAGAAACCAACAGTTGAAAGAATTGAATCGTCACTTAAAAACTAATGAGATAATAGAGCTGAGGTTAAGGAAATGGATGCACAAGCTGGCTATAAATGATGTGTAAACTTCAGTGTGGAGCACCAATCTCTGGCTCTTCTCTCCCTCCAGGAGACCCTCTACCACAATGAATGACTATGATCAGTCCAGCACAACGGTCTTATGTAGACAGAGTCCCAAAGCACTCTGAAGAAGCCATTGGTTGCCCTCCAGGTATCCATCTCACAGGCTTATCCAGATGGTCAACTGAAGGATTTAAAGATACATAAGATTCCCATGCTGACAGCTGGAGAAGACAAGACTTTCCCATCTCTGGCCTACAATCACCTCTGGGGTTAATAAATTTTGTAAATCATAAAATTAGGATTATAGCTTGTAAGAGAGCTGGTAGAATCCTTAGAGGTTATTCAACACTCAACATCTTCCCAACTCTCTCATTTTTCAAATGAAGTAATTGAGTCCACATGACAGTAAATAGCTTGCCCAGGGTCACATAATAAATTAGTGGCCAACATCCAAGGCTCCTAATACCTGGAGCAGAGGCCTTTCTTTAACATCCTAAATTCCTTTTAGAGAATTTATATGATCTTTAGAGAACGTGAGCAGGAGCATGCACAAAGGTTACACACAAAAAGCTCACCACCGTCCCCTCTCCTTCCTAGAAAATTAAAGAATATGTTTATAGAGTACCAACTAAAGCCAAGTGCTATGGGGAGCACAGAAGAATAAGACCCAGCCACTCATACACAGGAAGTGAATGTGGGATCACTCCTGAAACTCTTTTAAGGGGTGTGGGAGAGTCCTTGGGTCTAATGTGACCCCTGTTCTGAACACACAGTCAGTGGCATGGAAATCAACTCTGCTGTCTTAAGAAGTGAAAATTAAACAATAGATTCTTTTTTTTTAAGTATCATTCAGTTACAATATTAAATCAGTTTCAGGTGTAAATATTAGATTCTTGATTGGGAAAAGTAGGAAACAGAGAAAAGGCCACTGAGGCAAAACTCAGTGTGCTTTTCCCAAGTAACTCAGTGTGGGACACCTCTCTTCCCCAAGGAGAGAATCCCACAAGCAAGGAAAGGAAGAGAGCTTGCTGGGGCTGAGAGCCAGAGCTTTAGTCCATTAAGGACATTTTGCATTTGAGACATTCATACCCATCCTCCTAGAAAAATGAAACAGAAAAAAAGACCCAGAATAGGAGCCCAAATTTCTTATAAGATTTCAACATATCTAAAATCACTCTGTCAAACTGCTATAAAAATTTCTAAACATTTTCATTTCTGTACTTATCTTCTCACATAAAGATAATAGTTTGCAGGCTGACACTAATCCCAGCGCACACTTTGAGTTCACTGCTCTAAAAAGGCCTGGAGACTCCTTGGCCCCTGGAACTCCTTTGGTGGGGGGATTTCTGAGCTCCCTTTCTCATCCAAATCCAGTCCAGGGTGCTGTGAAGTGATCTGGATTGTGGTCACAGAGTAATGAGTTAGGACTGTAACTTCCGGTTTGTACTTTCCTCTGCATCTCTTTAGCCTGCCTTCCCCAGCCTTAGAAAAGAGTTTCACCAACCACGGAAGGTCTCCACCCCTTCATTGCAGTCCCTGACCCTACCTAGTATTGCTTCGGGTTCTTCCTAGGGGCCACAAGTTCTTTTATTCATTCATTCCTTCACTCATTGGTTCATTCATCCAGACATCTTCTTCAGCACTAAGAATACAAAGTGAATCTTAAAGACAGATTCCTGCCTAAGGAGCTTATGTCCTAGCAACAAAGTGCTATCAGAAAGAAAGGCATCAGTCTTCTGAAATATAGCCCTGGGTGGCCCAAAGGTTGATTCTCACATATACAAGCAGTTAACAAACTAGAGCTCTAACAAATATAAAATGGTAGACCTACTAGGAATGAAGGAAATTTACCAGAACTTACTTTGGTAGAATATGGTAGAAGGGACTGTTGAGAGGTAGCCTCTGAAGTGTGTCTGCTCCAGGGTCCCACGTGACTTTACAGTCACCAAGGGAGGAGGTAGGAATGGTGCACTTGGTTGCTTGGGTAAAATGAGTAGGAGAGGGCCCCAAGTAGAGTTCCTCTATAATTATTAACACCTTGAGGAGGAAGGCAGGGTAAGGAGTGGGGTCTTATTAACGGGTGAGGACGCTGTAACTTTGAGGGATAGATGACCTATCTTTAGAATTAGCAGAGGTAAGAAACTTGCTTGCTCTGGGCTACAAGATTCTGAAAAATGAGCCCTCAAGCAGGAAGAGACAAAAGTCTGACTTATAGAGGGTAGAAACCTCCTGGGTAGGGAAAGGCCTCAGCCCATCTGTCAGCCTGGGAGGGAAGAAGGGCTGGCAGGGCGGGGCAGGGCGGGGCTTCCCTTGGAGGCTTTGGGCTGAGTCCCTCCTCCCTGGTCCCCCATTGGGTCAGTGGCTCCTACAGCCCTGCCAGTGAGGGACAAATGAGAAGAGCTGTTGATTTTTTCCCCCTTGGCCATTCAGCATTTCCCAACATAAATACTGAGAAAGATCCTGCCCTCTCCTCACTTCTCTGGACTTGGCCCTGGGCTAGACTTGGTCCCCTGGGGGTGGGAAGGGCCATGGGGGACTTGTTTATGCTCAGGGTGGCTGTGGGCATATGCTATGCAACCTTCAGTGCCTCTGCCTGGTAAGTCCTTCCCTCTCCCTCCCCCCCACCCCCCCTCCTCACCAAGGAAGCTTCTACTACCTCATCCCCATTCACCATTACCTCACTTTTTTCTCTTTTTGGTAGGTCAGTGAACAATTTCCTGATAACAGGTCCCAAGGTAGGATGATCTCCTGCTCCTGTTTTTACCCATCCAGGTTCCTAAGGGAACTCTTTTGGGGAAGGAAAAAAGGGGAAGGGAGATAGTGCCAGAAGTCACCCACCCAGAGGAACCTATGATTGATTATTCCCTAATGGAGAGCTAACCCATTTGAGTCTTGCTTGCACCCTCTGACCCAGATGACCTGACTAGAGCCAGGGTTGAAGCTCACATCCTTTTCCCTCTGCCAGGCCTATCTGACCTACACCACCAGTGTGGCCCTGGGTGCCCAGAGTGGCGTTGAGGAGTGTAAGTTCCAATTTGCTTGGGAACGCTGGAACTGCCCTGAAAATGCTCTCCAGCTTTCCACTCACAACAGGCTGAGAAGTGGTAAGTTTGTGCACCTGTACAAGGGGGTATATGTCCATGAAGTTGGGCTTGAAGTATATATGTATGTGTAACATGTATGTGTACAGTGCAATGAAAAAGTTAGCAGTGAGCTGCCACTTCCTTGTTGTGTGACCTCAAGTGAGTTACTTCTCCCTCTCTCAACCTCAGTGCTGTCATTTGGGTCAATAAGGTCAGCTGTTTAGCTCACCAGGAGTGTTGTGAGGGTTGAATGAGGTGAATACAAAGGTATCTCTATAGAAATGTAATAACTCTATTTTTTAATGCATGTCTGTATTTGTGTTTGTACACACTTATCTTGTACTGATTTGCATGAAACAAAAGTGGGGAAAGGGCTCTGTGTTTGCAGCCCCTAAGGGAGTTTCAACTGTCATAAAATCCCAACAACAGAGAAACTGAGAGATCACACATTGAGCTATGCTTCAACTTGAGTGTATGTGTGTGTGTGTGTGTGTGTGTGTGTGTCTGTGTGTGTGAGCAGTTGTTTGTAACTATGTATAGTAGTTTGCATGAAAGTTGTTTATGTAGAAACTATTAATGAAGAGTTGCCTGAGAAAACTAGGGGGAAGGAAGTAAAGAAGATAGGAAAAAAAGTATCTTCCTGTGGGGTATACAAATAGGATGAGAAGTAAAATGGGACAACGTTTATAAAGAGTTAGGAAGATACAAGCTCAGTAAGTGGTAGGTATTATCATGATGATTATTACATGGCTCCAACTCCATGTCAGAGAGAAGAAAATACCCTTCTCACTTTCATAAGCCAGCCTCATAGCTCTGAGTCCTCACTGCCTAAGGACAAGAAGCAATGGCTAATGAACAGAGGCCTAGGCTGGATATCAGGGGGATAGTGTCCTGGTCCCAACACCATAACTGGTGAGGAGAGTGGCCTTGGTCTCATCACTCTACCTCTGGGTTTTACTTTCCCCGTCTGTAGCATGGGGATGCTCGTTCTTGCCTGGATGAAGTAAGGATGCTGGAAAGGCATGCACTGTTCTCTCAAGTAGAAGAGCATTCTCTTAATAAACCCAAAGAGGGAGGGGGACAGGAGAGAGAAATGAAATGGCATTTCTTTTCCAAAAACTCTTCTTTGGGTCATCAGGGTCCTAGTTTCCAGCCCCCTCTTTCTTTCCAAAGCCACCAGGGAGACTTCCTTCATTCATGCTATCAGCTCTGCTGGAGTCATGTACACCATCACCAAGAACTGTAGCATGGGCGACTTTGAAAACTGTGGCTGTGATGAGTCAAAAAATGGAAAAACAGGTAAGTTGTGCTCTCTGATGGGGGTGGGAAGAGGTGAAGGGTATAGAGCTGAGCATAGGCTAAACTCTTCCAGGGAAAGGCTGAGGGACACAGCTTCTTCAAACCCTTAGACTCTAGCAGCAGCTTCATTGGTGGGAGCTCCTAGATCTAGACCCTCGTAAGAACTGAGCTGGATCCATGATTCCGGGACCAGCAAGTAGCACCAAGCTCTAAAGCCAACAAGGCATCTAGGAAGGAGGAGGCCAAAGAGAGTTTAAAGCTAACCCTTGTATTTCAGGCTTAGAATGACTTGTGCATAATCCAGAGCTACCCAATTATCTGCAGACAGCCTAAGAGACTTAGATTTGTCACTAATGAGGGAGGAGGTGGCTCTAACAAGACTACTGTAGCATAATGGTACAGAATTCTAGAATGTTTGAACTGCAGTGAACATTTGAGATCCTCTAGGCCAGCCCCAGCGTGCCTACCTTTACTTTGGGTATAGAGTTGAACTGTCTAGAGTTGGGGAGTACCTGAAGGGTGGGCAGTTGGCTTTGGGAATAGGACTCCCCCCGACCCCCACCCAAAATACCTCCATTTCCCTGTTTCACCTTTTTCCTTTTTTTTTTGGCCGCCCTGCGTGGCTTGCAGGATCTCAGTTCCCTGACCAGGGATTGAACCCCGGCCTTGGCACTGAGAGTGCGGAGTCCTAACCACTGGACTACCAGGGAATTCCCTCCCTGTCTCACCTTTAGCTATAGCTATACACACTTCTAGGACTCTTGGGGATGGTCTGTCTATGTCAGCTAAAATGACCTTGACTCTTCTCCAGGGACTTAGCAGGAAGCCATACACAGAACTTATTCTTTCCTTATGTGTAGGAGGCCATGGCTGGATCTGGGGAGGCTGCAGCGACAATGTAGAGTTTGGGGAAAGAATCTCCAAACTCTTCGTGGACAGTCTGGAGAAGGGGAAGGATGCCAGAGCCCTGATGAATCTTCATAACAACAGGGCAGGCAGGCTGGTACGTATAAGAGTTGACCAATGAGCCAACAGGCTCAGTATTTACAAAAGCCTCACATCCATACAGACCTTCACAACTTACCAAGAGCTGTCTCATACATGTTTCATCCTCACACCATCCAGCAGGACTGGGATAGCTACCCCCATTCTCTGGATGACAAAGCCAGTTAAGGCAGAGCCGTGGCTTGGCCAAGGCAATACAACTAACAAGTATCAGAACCAGGCAATGAACACAGATCTTTTAGTCTAGTCCTTTTATCACTAAACCTTATATGCTAACTCCTTCTACAGGCAGGTTTCTGAGAACACAGAACAAAGGCCTTGCTTTCATGACTTAAAATTTTAACCATTTCAACTGCATTTCTAGGAAATTAACAGGGGTTTATCATACAACCTATGTCCTAATGTCTTTCTGGGCTTAGAGGGGTTGGGACTGATCTAAGCTTCTCTGGAAGGTCTAATCTCCCTCAAGACTTTTGGTGGGGTAGCAATCCTTGGAATGTCCTGAACTGAAATCTGGAGTCTAGTTGTATTAGAAGCTAAGAGCATAGAAATTTCCCTTTGAACCTATACCTAGATGTCCTGGTTGCCCATGGCAAAGGGAAGAGGTTTTCAAGACAATTACAACCATGGGTAATCACCTTGGGGGTAGGGGTTCAGAGCTTCCTTCCCTCCGGGAGAGGGCCCAAAAGACAAATCCAAATACCCACAAATACTCTAGCCCCCAGCTTCAACACAATAACAGTGCCAATGATCATGTTTTTCATTTTTAATTTACAAATTACTTTCTTGATCATTCTTATTCTTATGGGCAGAAAGAGAAACAAGCTCACAAGTGATGAAGTTAGGCCTTCAGCCTAGGTTACCTGACTTCAGTAACCTTCTCAACACTTGCCTCACTTCTTCCATAAGAATCACTCAGGGGAACGTTAAAATCACCAATACCATGGCCTTTAAACCTCTGAACTTCCTAATTGAGAAGATATGAGGTAGGGCCCAGATCTTCTTACGGGCCTCCCTCATAATTCTAATGTACTCTAAAGTTAAGAAGCACAACTCTAAAATATTCCATTAATTACTAGCCTTTGGTCTTCTCTACCCAGAGCCAATCTCCTTTTGTCCTCCCTCTCTCTTTCTCTCTGTGAAGGCAGTGAGAGCCACCATGAAAAGGACTTGCAAATGTCATGGCATCTCAGGGAGCTGTAGCATCCAGACATGCTGGCTGCAGCTGGCTAACTTCCGGGAGATGGGCAACTACCTAAAGGCCAAGTATGACCAGGCACTGAAAATTGAGATGGATAAGCGGCGGCTAAGGGCTGGGAACAGTGCCGAGGGCCACTGGGCACCCACTGAGGCCTTCCTTCCTAGTGCAGAAGCTGAGCTGATCTTTTTAGAGGAATCGCCTGATTACTGTACCCGCAACTCCAGCTTGGGCATCTATGGCACAGAGGGTCGGGAGTGTCTGCAGAACAGCCACAATACATCCAGGTGGGAGCAATGCAGCTGCGGGCGCTTGTGTACAGAGTGTGGCCTGCAGGTGGAAGAGAAGAGAACTGAGGCTATAAGCAGCTGTAACTGCAAATTCCAGTGGTGCTGCACGGTCAAGTGTGACCAGTGTAGGCATGTGGTGAGCAAGTACTACTGCACGCGCTCCCCAGGCAGTGCTTGGTCCCAGGGCAAGGGCAGCACACGATAGCACCCCACAGGAACTTACTTGCTCAGTTGCATGACAATGGAGGGGGGACACAGCTTTTCTCTGGGAGAGAAGAGATAAGAAAAACAATTGGAAAGTCACAGGGTTGATCTGTAGTCCTCTTGATATCTGCTGTACATGGGAAAACGGAGGCCTAAGATTATACAGCATGTTCCTGACAGAGCTGAAATGGGAATCTGGGCCTCCTAACTTGGGTAGACCCCATTTCATCTTTCCTACAAGTTACTTCCTGGTCTTTCTGCCTGTAATTTTGCAGTTTGCTGAAGGGGGAGTTTTGGTTTGGGGTCCATATCCAAAAAGACCTTCAAAGTACTTGCCCCTGGAGTTTCAGACCACGTCCAACCCAGCTGTATGGCTGAGAATCAGAGAATGGAAGCCAAAAATGAGAGTTCTGTCCAGAGTCCTGAAGGAGCAACCTTCCCCTACTCTGGCAAGCTCCAGAAAGACCAACTACAAGTTCATACAGATAAGTGGGGCAGAGGCTACATACCTGCCTAGAGAGAGGTATATAAAGTGTTGGGTTTTTTACCTCAATATGCACTTTTGAAAAGTTCACCCCACCCAACCCTGGGGAAACCAGTACCCAATATAACCTCATGACTTTTCCAGCTCAGAAACTATCTCTGGAGCCATGGAGAAGGGATGGTTACAGTAAGTGGACAGATGACTACAACTTACCTGCTCAAGGCCCCCCAAGAGGGATTTTCCCCCAAAGAGCTGTAGAACAACTCTCTTTTGTTATTTTCCCAGATTGGGAACTCATCTTCATTCTGCAATAAATGCTTCTAGAATATATATTTAATTGAGACCTTTTATTTCTCTCCTTGGAAACCTTAGGATCAGAAAGGGAATGAGAAACCCTGCCTCTATATCCCAATTATACACAAGGCTAAAAGGAGAAACTGGAAATATCCAACCCCCTTGATATCAGTGTTTGACAGATAATAAAATTGAGACCCAAGAACTGGCCTATAGGAAAAGAATCCAGATTTCTGAATTTGTAAAGTATTATTTTAATGCAACCTAAGCAACTTGAGGAACAAGCAAGCCCTTCGAACTTGAATCATATTCAAAGTGTGTTTGCTCTCTTAACTTGGGCTTCCTGGGGTGTCTGTACACCAAGGACCTGGGCCCCAAGGCAAGAGACTAGGAAAGTTGTGGATTCTACCTTCCTCATTTACACTTCTACATCTTCTACTGGTAAGCTTTGGGGGAGGAGTAGTTTCCCATAAAGAGAGCCCTAGGGGCTCAACCACTGGTCTCCTAAATCTGAGCATCCTGGCCTTTGGAGTCTCCCCTCTCTGCAAAGGTCAAACACCCTGCAGGGGGGACGTATTTCAAATATGTTGAATAAACAAGTAAAATGACTGGTCACCAAGAGTGGGGAAACATTCTTAGCTTAATGTTTTAAATTGAAAAACAATTTAAATGTTCAACATCAGGGCAAACAAGTTAAGTCATGGCTATACAATGGAATATTAGCCATTAAAATAATATTCTGAAAAATATTTAGTAACATGAAAAACATGCATGATATAATTAAGTGAATAAAGTAAATTACAAAACAGCATGTTCAGGATGAACCCAATTTCGTTTTAAAAATAGGAAAATATTAGCTATCATGTAATACCAAAGTTGAGTGGTTTGTTTTCCTTTTTGTGTTTTTCTGTATTTTTATATTTGTCTACAATAAACAAATATTTTTGTCATCAAAAAAATTAATAGTAAGTTATTTTTTTAATGTCAGCAGGGAATAACTAATCCATTTTTTTGTTTGTTTGAGTGAAAAGAAAGGTGAAATGTTCATTAAGGAAGTTGGCATCTCAGGAGAAAACATAAGCAGGCGCCTTGAAAGTCTACCCTGGTATCTATTACTTCTGTGCATTTAAAACTATCACAGATGCCAGAAGCCAGAGATAAAGAGAAATCCATAAAAATGCAGCCTATGTCAAGGAAATGGAAGATTTCCTCTACCTCCCTCCTTCTAAGGAAGGTTAAAAAAAAAACACTACAGTTAGCAACGAAGAAGTGTGTGTGTGTGTGTGTGTGTGTGTGTGTGTGTGTGTGTGTGTGTGTGTGTGATGGTGGTGGTGGTGGCAGTGGTAGAAGGGAGAATGGAAGAGATATCATCCAAGCACAAAAATTGTGGTGAAGCAATAGGCAACCAAAAGAAAAGATTATTTCCCTGGGGCTCAGACAAAAAAAAAAAAAATTATCTAGCTTGATGTTGAACCCTCAAAACCCTCAATAAACATAGACAATAAACACAGATGCCAAATTACTCATGAAACCTGAGTTGTAACACTGCCAAGGAACTGAACAAACTAGACTTTTCTCTTTATTCATAACTGAATCTCCATCCAAAGACCCCAGGTATCTGATGCTTTGACATTTTCCCCAGGACCTTGTTGACATTCCCAAATAATCTTATGGGAGAACAATTGGGAATTCCATGAAAAGTTTGCCTACTTCCCCAAAAAGCTCATAGTCCCACTCCTCCCAAGCCTCTTCCAACCTCATTCATTTTACCCTCATGGCAATCAATCACATCAACCAATCTTCCCACATGGACCCTGGGCCAGAAACTAAAGGAATTTGGATTTCTCTGCATCCATCACCTTCCTGTCAAGGACTCATTCCAAGGCATTACAGTGGCATTCAGATTCATTAGTTACAACCCTACACTCCTTCCCTTTTGGCTCATCCTTAACAAGCTGGCTATCATTAAGGTGACAAAACAGTAAAAACCCCGTGTTTGATAGGTCCAGGGCCCAAGACAGGCAGGTTGGCAGCCACAATCTGATAGTAGATCTTGAAAAGCTGCTGAAAAAGGAATTGACTCAATGAGAGAAACCTGTCCATGAGCCTAGTCCCACTTCAGTAAATCCAGGCACTGATTCACATTGCCTGGAGAACAGAAGTCTGTATTTTCTCAGTCTATGCTTGCCAGGCCCCTACAAAACTTTTTCTCCTCCTCCTCCACCTCATCTTCCTTCTCCTTTTTCTTCCTGTCTGATCTTTGCCGTGGGCAGAATTAAGAAAACCCTAAGGCCTATTCCCAGAGTTTCCCATGGTCCCCTGCCAGTCTCCTCAGGGCTTGCTGGTGGGTGATCACAAGGGTGGAAAGGGAGTAACTGAGGACCTACTAAGTGTCAGATGCTTAATATATACTATCTCCTTCAATCCTCAGAACAATCCAGTTAGAGTTACAATTATTCCCCTCTTACTACTGTGGAAACTGTGGCTCAGAGAAGTTAAGCACCCAACCTAAAATTAAACACATGGAGGTAGATTTGAATTCGGACCTATTACCACATAAATCTATACTCTTCCTTTATACCACTTACACTCTGGGACCCCAGGGGTCTCTTGCGACATTCTCCAGCTGTCATGACAGCTTTGTAGAATGACTCCATTTATATGCAGTGAAAGGTGTCCTTTTCCTCCCTCTTCTACAAGTAGAAGAGTCACATTTCTCAGCCCTTCTCCAGAAAGAAGAAACCTAACTTTTGACTTGCAAAGGCCTTCCTTAGAATGATAAAGCAGATAGCCTGGCTCCTGCTGACTTGGGAGGGCAGAATCCTGGTTCTCCAGGGGGTACTCAAAGAAAAAGGCTAACCATTGTGGTCTACATTAGAGGTCAAAGTTTCAAAGGAATGTCAAAAGAGGGGTGTTTATTTTAGAGGCTAGAGGAAAAAAATACAGGAAAGACAGAAAGACAAATTTCTAGCCCCAGATCACAAACTACTCATATCATTGATCACAAAAGACAGTGACCAAAGGCCCAGATAAAGAGGTTTGAGGTGTGGGGGATGAAATGAAAAGAAAGACCAGAGCAAAGACTTCCAGAAGAAGTTAAAGACCTTTGGGTAGGACTAGTGCTCTACACCATTTTAATTCGGTTGCATTCCCTACCAGAGGAGGTAATCTAGGTTTAGAGGAGGAAAGTTCCCCCGCACCCAGTATCACCAAGTGAGATAGCTGAACGTTAGACTCCAGGGCCCTGCACACTCTCCATGGCTGGTGCCCTGCCAACCCTGCCAGGCTGCCCTTTTTATCAGGAAATGAATGTATGATGACCAATGAAAGCACTGAAGAAATTAGGCCCAGGCTCTGGGAAGCCTCAGACTGCACTTGGTCAGTGAGGGAGGAAGGAGGCTGTGGGTAAGAGAAGTGGAATATGGGTAGGGGGTGGGTGGGATGTGGGTAAGGGAAAGGTGATGCGCATTCCTCTCAGATTCTCAGATACCTGCCTAGGCCTATGATAGGACTAGGGGATCCTAAAATGGCCACTTCTTCATCAGGAGCTTCTTGCAATCTATAAGAGATCACTTGATTCAGCTACCTGCTTCTTAATAGGAGAGCTCCTAATCTAAGGCCTAAGGAAGAGAAGCACATTTTACACTCTGTGTTGAAAGACCATCAGAGAGGGAGGGAGAAGCTAGTACTTCCCTCCCTGGGATAAAGTGCCTATTAGGACATTTGCTGCATGCCTAACCTGAATCAGCACTGCTATATTTTATTTTATTATTTATTTATTTATTACATCTTTACTGGAATATAATTGCTTCACAATGGTGTGTTAGTTTCTGCTGTACAACCAAGTGAATCAGCTATATGTATACATATACCCCCATATTCCCTCCCTCTTGAGCCTCCCTCCCACCCTCCCTTTCCCACCCCTCTAGGTCGCCACAAAGCACTGGGCTGATCTCCCTGTGCTATGTGGCTGCTTCCCACTAGCCATCCATTTTACATTTGGTAGTGTGTATATGTCAGTGCTACTCTCTCACTTCGTCCCAGCTTTCCCTTCCCCACCCCACCCCCGTGTCCTCAAGTCCATTCTCTATGTCTGCATCTTTATTCGTGTCCTGTCACTAGGTTCATCAGTACCGTTTTTTTAGATTCCATATACAGGCATTAGCGTACGGTATTTGTTTTTCTCTTTCTGACTTACTTCACTCTGTATGACAGACTCTAGGTCCATCCACCTCATTACAAACAACTCAATTTCGTTGCTTTTTATGGCTGAGTAAGCACTGCTATATTTTAAGTCTACGAAATCTTCTAGGACCTCTCATTATGGATTGAGGCCTTCAAAATACTCCTTTTCTCAAAGCCAAATAACCCTAATTACTTCAGTTTTTCACTAATTCTCTCTCACACACTTTTTCTTAGACCGTCTTCAAATGCACACCAGCTTTGGGTTTCTGTGAGGGGTTAGGTGAGGGTGTGAGCCAGAAACCCTTGTCAAACCTCAATTGCCATCACCTCTTTGCCCTCAAGTATCTGAAGAATCTGCCTATGCTTGGCTGTCACAGAGCTTTGATTGCCCCATCAGGCCCCACTTGCATTTCTCCATGGCCCAAGTTCATTTCTAACCCCTTCATTTCAGCCAAGTAGCCTTGATTCCCAGCTGCATCAGCTGGAACCTCAGTCATCAGGGTCCTCCTGTGCTAGAGGCTTGCAGGCAGTGCAGGGCAAGAACATGAAACTGACAGGACACACTTCCTTCTCTGCTCTCACCCGTGAAGCATTTAGCTACTTTAAAAGTCCAGTTTTATTTCTGTGCTGATGATTCCAAAATCCCCACTTCTGTGCAAGGTCTAGGCACCACAGCTCTAATATTCCACGGGATGTTTCAACTTGAGTGACAGAATTGATTTTCTCTATGATTCCTCTGCTTCCATCAGTAATCCAATGAAACTTTGAGTGACTAAGGCCTACTAATGAGTCACCCCTCACTTGTCCCTCTGCTCAACTCTTCATATTGTACCAGAATTTTGCACCAACTCAATAACTGATATTTTGCCCCTCAACTCTCCACCTAACACAATGCTACCATACTTATCTTACTAGTACACTACATTCAATTCATCATTACCTGATTAAAAACAAAAAACCTGCAATGTCCTAGAGAATACAATTCCAGTTCTTTGGCCTGACATTTCAAGTCTCCTAAACTTGACACTATCTTATTGTAAACATTAAAATTTTTTTTCTATGAATATAATCTCATAAAAATCCAAAAAATTTAGAAGTAAACAGATCAAAAAGTGAATAATACCTTCACTCCCTTCTTCCCCCAGCTCACTGCCCTCCCCAGAGGTAACTGTTCCTATTTTGCTTTTCCAGTTTTATTCCTTGCTTCCTCAGTTCCAGCTAGACCAGGTTATGACAATTCTCTGTATATGCCGTTCCCATGCAATTTCTGTATCCCAGTTGAGACCATTTCCCTCCCTGAGATACCTTTGCCTCCTCAACTTCAAATACTCCCTCCTTAAGGTCTATCTGCTCTTTGAAATGACCTGCCATGTATCTGAAAGAATCTAAATTTCACTGCCTATGCTATCTAGGCATTATGTGTTTCTCTATGCCTCAACAATAGAGCTGACAAGTCTCCTCCTTGGAGGTAGGGCCATGTTACCCACCCTGGTGCCTCTGCAAGCCTCTCATGACACTCTGCATTTGGTGGGTGATTACTGCTCTCCAGACACTAGCCAGTCTTGCCCAAAGGTGGTGTTAAGTGTACAGGTCATGGAATTTCAGAGATGGAAGAGACCTTAGAATTCATCTCCTACAAACCTCTCACTTTACAGAAGAGGAAAGACATTTGCCCAAGGTCATTTGCCTAGTTAAAGGTCAAGTTGAGGATAGACATCAGGTCTCCTAATTCCAAGTTCAAGCAATTGCTAGGACCTCTGCTCTTGGGGGTGGGGGGAGTGGCCCAAAATACTCTCAGGACCAATCAGCTAGGCAGTAACTCAGACAGGTAACAGATGGGGGAGGTCTTGTATATGGTATGTGATATTAAAAAATTTTTAAGTTTAAAGAGAACACTTGAGGTTCCCAAACATACCATTACCACTTGAGCCCAAAGCAAAGGAAAAAGCCAGCCCATTCATTCCCCCTGCTACACTACACTTCATGGCATGTACCCCTTTTCCCCCTCCTTGGTATTCACCTTAAATCGGCTTCACCTGAATAAAAATGTTGACGGGCACAAAATCAGAGTCATCTTCGATGCTGATATTTCTAGAAATCCACTGCTCTTCCTATTGCTTCATGGTTTATGCCTGCTGTCCCAAGTATAATTGTAATTGCGCCTCCTTTCACTCTGAAAAGTGTACTGTTTGATGGCAATTATATAGCCCTCCTATTTATAACCCACTTCATCCATTCAATAAACATTTCTTGACCACATACTCTGTTATAGGCATAGCACTAATGCGAGAGATGAAGAAGTTCATGACATTGACAAGGCCTCTGCCCTCATGGAACTAGCATTTTCATGGAGGACACATACAATGAACAAGTTAAAAAACATATTATTACAGATTGAGTTAAGTGTCATGATGGAAATAGTAGGGTTCTTATAACAAGGTGGCAACATCTTAAGAAAAAGTGGTCAGAGAAGGTTCTCTGTGAAGTTGACATTTAAAGTTATACCAAAGGAACTAGTTATAAGAGCTTCAAGAAAACATATTTCAGAGAGAAGCATTAACAAGCAATAAGGCCCAAAGCAGAAAAGAGCTTGGAAAATTCCAGGAACTGATAAAAGTTTGATATGACTGGAGAATGCTTTGCGTGTGGTGGCATGAGATGAACTTAGAGAAGTAAGCAGGGGTCAGATCATTGAAGACCCAATCGGTCACAGTAAAATGTCTGAATTTTGTTCCAGAGAAATGGAAAACCATTAAAAGATTTTAAGCTAGGGGATGATAGGATCCTATTTACCTTGTAAGAAAACTGGCTGTTATCTGGAGATAGTCAAGCGTGGAAGGCTGAAGACAAGGAGGCAGTTGTATTAAGACAGGCAAGAGCTGATAGTGACTTGCACTAAGGTAGGGATAAAGTGAACAGAGGGAAGAAGGAAGATGGGCAGTATGTATAAAAGAGGTAGAACCAATAAAATTTGCTGATGGATTGGATGTGATGGGTGAGAGAAGGGGAAGGATCTAGGGTGACTTCCAGTTTCCTAACTTTAGTAACTGAGTGGCAGGTGGTGCTGTTTACGGACATAGGCAAAATGAGAGGACCAGGTTAGGGCTAATGGGAAGATGGGGATCAAGAGTTCCATTTCAAGCACATTAACTTTGAAATTTTTCTGAGACATTCAAGTGGAAATATCAAGCAGGCAATTGGCTATTAAGTCTGGGAAAGATACTAAATAAACTAGAAAAGAAAATTGAGATGGAGATGCAAACTTAAGAGTTGCCAATACAGAGAGAGTTTCTGAAGCCATGGGAGTAAATGAGATTTCCTAAAAGGAGTAGGAAGTGAAGGGAAGAGGGCACAGGTCCAAAGAAGCACCACACCTCTCCCACTGACGTCCACAAGTGCCTATTGAATAACCTGAGCAACTGAGCCTCTTTTTGATTTTAGGAACAGATGGGTACAGATTTGCCGGCAGGTAGGGAAATATAAGAGCTAACCTTTGTGGGGGGCCTCCATCAATCTATTCAATCAGTAAATGTCTTTTATGGGTCATGATGGACTGTGCTAGGTGCCTGTCTGGGAGGTAAACACGAAGGGACACGTTTCCTCCCAATCAAGAAGGAAAGCACACCTATGCCCATAAAAACGTGGTGTGATAAATATTCTAATAAAAGTGTGTGTACAAGGGGGCTTCCCTGGTGGCGCAGTGGTTGAAAGTCCGCCTGCCGATGCAGGGGACACGGGTTCGTGCCCCGGTCCAGGAAGATCCCACATGCTGTGGAGCGGCTGGGCCCGTGAGCCATAGCCGCTGAGCCTGCGCGGGAGAGGCCAAAACAGTGAGAGGCCTGCTTACCGCAAAAAAAAAAAAAAAGTGTGTACAGGGGCAGTAGGAACATAGGGATGAAAGCAGCCAATCTCTGCCTGGCCCAAAACTGAGGCAAACTCATCCAAGTAGTGAGAGGAGCTGAACATTAAAAGGGTGCTCTGAAGCCAGAAAGGCTTCCTTGCACCCTGTTTGTTTCTGTTTTGCTTTAAAACAAATCTCGTACTTCCTAGAATCAAGGTAAAATCATGACAGGTTGGTAGGGGTAAAAAAGGAGGCTTTGGCTCTCTGTCCTTTGACGACAGAGACTAGCCCTTTCCAATGAGCCTTAATCAGGTGTAGGGTGGGGGTAGGGGTTAGAGGAAAAAGTAGAAGAGAGTGGTTTATGGTTGTACACACACACACACACACACACACACACACACACACACACACACAAAGCAATAAAATACTTTGCCCTGAGCTGCAGAAGGGTCATAATTGGTATGATAAGCTATCATTTAACATGAGGAGGAAATTGAAGTTTCATTTCCTTGCTTTTGTGGCACCCCTTGAATTGGGTTGATGACACCATTCAGTCAGTCAGCATGAGGCCTGCCTTACCAATTTTGTTTTGCAAAACAAAGCCAGTCACGGTCAAACTCAGTTGGTCAATTCCACAGATTAACATGAGAGACCCCTGGAAAGCAAGACAGCTGGGCTAGCTCTGGCTGGGAAACGACAGGTTAATCCTAGGCCAGCTAGGCAGGGCGCTTTCATAAGATCTTTCAGGCTCCTGGCACCCTCCCACTCCTCACCCCTCCAAGAGCTTCCCACACTCACCAGTGTCCTGCGATTGACTCTAAATAATCTCCAGAGTTTGAAGGACAGGGCTGAGCTGAGAGTATGGATGCATTTCCCCATTGTGCCATATGTTGATTGTCATCTTCTCGTCTTGATTTTTTAGACGCAGACTGGGTAGTATGGTGTGACAGAAAAAAAGCAGGCAGGAATCTATATGAGCACAAACTGGGAAGAATGAAATTTTCTTTAAAAATTGACAATACTACAAAATTTCTCTCAAATTCTGGGCTCCAATAGGTGTACCTACTCATTCCACAACCTAAAGAAAACAGCAAGGACGAAAATTTTGTTAAAGTTCTACTGAACAGCCAGACAGTTTTGCTGTCTCTATGGCTAAGACATTAGAAAAGAATCGTTGATTCTCTTAGAGAATGATTCCCATTCTGATTCTTCTCCATGTCCAGAAAGTTGCTGAAAAATCGAGGCCACTTTAGAATAGATCACAATCTGGAGAATTTCAAAGCTGCCATTTAGGTGAATAATTCCATTTTTCTCTCTTTCTGAAGTCTGATGTTTCTGGTGAAAAAACAATTCTGCCAGTAACACATAAGGACTATCAAAAAGCCAAGAAAATCTGCACATGCAATGAAGTTGCCTGAATAATAATGGGGTTCATGTTCCAAAAGGAGATTAAGGTAATGTTTAATTTTAGTTCCCTGAAGGTTGTCTTACATTCTTCCAAAAGGATTTATTCCTGCAATCTTCTGTGACAATCAACACAATTTAATTTTGAGGTAATCAAGAGAGGTAATTTAGTATTGTGGGAAAAGTGCTGCTGATTTTGCCACAGATTTTACTGTAAAGCCATGCAAATCACTTTCTGTGCTTCAAAATCTTTACTATAAAAAAGAAGGGAATTTGATTAGATTACATTAGATATTCACAACATTTTTTTCAAATTCTAAAATTCTATTCTGAGCCTCTAAATTTTTCTATCCTGACAGTTCTGGCCTTTATAAGATGTCCCATGCCAATTGCCATACAGAATAAATTAGAACCCCTTCTGGTTTCATGAAACATATAGCCTGTAAAATAGCAATAGTCAGATGTTCTTCATGTACACAGAGTCTTATGATTAGATTTTACTCATTTGAACTTAGTGCAGAAGGAAGCTTCTTTGTACATTATATTTTACAAGGATTTACTATTAAATTACCACCACAAGTAAGATGGCAGGTGGAGGTTTTTAACTGCTTATGACAATAATATTTTCAAGTGCTTCTTCTCAAGGGGTTCCTGGTATAATGAATAGCACTCTGGTTATGAGCCAAGAACATGGATCATCAGCCATTAGCTTTATTGTGACCTTGGGCATGTCTCTTAGCTACCCTGAGCCTTGTTTGCTTCAATTATAAATAAAGGGGTTGGATTAGGTGGTTTAAAATTAATTAGTGGGTTTCCCTGGTGGCACAGTGGTTAAGAATCCGCCTGTCAATGCAGAGGACATGGGTTCAAGCTCTGGTCCAGGAAGATCCCACATGCCGCGGAGCAACTAAACCCATGTGCCCCAACTACTGAGCCTGCACTCTAGAGCCTGGGAGCCACAACTACTGAGCCCTCGTGCCACAACAACTGAAGCCTGCATGCCTAGAGCCCATGCTCTGCAACAAGAGAATCCACTGTTATGAGAAGCCCATGCACCGCAATGAAGAGTAGCCCTTGCTCACTGCACTAGAGAAAGCCCACACAGCAGTGAAGACCAAATGCAGCCAAAAATAAATAAATAAAGTTCCCTTTAAAAAAATAAATAAAATTAGCAAAGCTTTTTTTTTTTTTTATAAAGTTGATGTGCAAGAGCATGTAGTGGTTAAGTGTAAATAAAGGTATCAGTGCCTTTAGTAATACGGAGAATGAAAAGGGGTTTGGAAGCACTTTCTGAGTGAAGAAGGAAGAAAACCTATGACTGTCAGCCACAAAAAGCAATAGCATAAATGGAGTAAAGCCCCAAGTCCCACTTCATTAATTTATACACAATAAATCCATTAAATGAATGAACTTGGTTTATACACAACACTCAGTTGGCCCTATGAGAAAAACAAGAAGTTTCCCATGTCTATGAAGAACCACCATTAAGTAATGGAAAGGCTTTAGAGCCAAATATAATTAAGTTCAAAACCCCAGCTCTAATAATTCCCAGATATGGCCTCTACATCAAATCGTTTTAACTTCAAGATTGTTGTGAGGATTAAGATAACATAAGTGAAAGTGCTTAGCACAGTGCTTGGCACATAATAGGTAACGACAGATAGTAATCCTTCCATTAATGATGCGAAGAGAGTCCATATATAAGTTTAAAGAAAAAGACCTGAGGTAAAAAATAATAGCTAACTTTAACTGAGTGCTTACTCTGTGTCACAAGGCACTGTTAGGTACTTTTACACATTTAATCCTTAAAACAACCCTGTAAGGTGGGTATTATCATTATCCCCAGTAGAGAGATGAGGAAACAGACTCAGAGAGGTTAAGCAAATTTTCCCACAGTCACAGAGCTAGGAAGTCATGGAGTTATGATAGAAAACTGCTTTGCTGTTTCCAAAGGCCAAATGCTAAACCATTTCACCATATGTCCAGTACATTATGTCAAAGGAGTATATTATTAAGTGCCAGATAAGTCAGCAAGTAAGCTCTATTAGAGCAAAACTATATGAAATTGTCTCCTAGGCTAGGAATTATACAAGCATAAAAGAATAGGAGAATCTTCAGTGTTTGTGATGTAGGATGGCAGAGTAAAGCAAAGAATGGCTTTAGCAAATGAACAGAATTAGGAATGGGCAAGGTGAGCAAACTGAATACTCCAGCTAGAACAGTGTCCATACGGCAAGTTCTGAGGATATATGTTTGGAAAGATAAGCATTGACCAGTCTATGGGAGCCCTGAATGCCAGATTAACAAATATAAAATATTTTTCCAGCATATTATGTATATACAAGATAATAAGTATTTGTTGATTGTCACAAAGTAGTGAACATTAATTTCAAACAGCTACCCATGGAAATAGGAAACCTGTTTTCTATACGGACAATGTCTATTCAACTTGGGTTCCCCTGACCAAACTGAATAGGAAGAAAACATGTTGGCACACTCTTTTTAACTCTTTCACTCTGTGATGTTCTTCATAATTTCAAAATCTTTTTAAAAATCATATTGCAATATAACTGACATATTAAGATCTTTATAGCAGCTTATGGTCAAGAATACTGAACTCACTGATAAAGATAAAGGGAAATGATCAAGATGAGGACAGGAAAAAAGATAAGGAGACTTTTAAAATAATAGAGCTCTAAAAAGGAAGAAGAGTATTCTAAGAAGATACCAGGGCATGGAATCCAGTGAAAAGGTCAGCTCAGATGGCATAGGAGATCCCAGGGTCAGGCCTCAGACCTAGGTAACTACTGAAGAGCTGAGGACAGGTTGAGGGCACCCAGACCTACAGGAAGCTAGACAAAGGGTCTGGCTTCCTAAATACAAGAGTGTGTTCAGGTTGGACGTACAATATTAGCAACAGAAAGAGGAATATAACAACGTGATTTTACTAATGTGCCTAAAAATATTACATTTTGACTTAATTTAGTATATTGTGTTTTTTACCACAAAGATTACAATGGTTTCAAATAATCCATTTTCTCAAACCATCCCTGAGAGGCACGAAGGAACTCATAATGGTTTGCTACTTAAGTGTTGAACTTGTATCTCTGAAATGTGCAAACAAGTTAGACTAGAACTTGGGGGTCCTAGTAAATATTTTATTTTAATTGAACTTTGAAAGACTGAAGCTTTAAAATCTAAAAATTTTCATCTGGGATGTTTAGTCTGTAGCTAGTCATCGGATGGTTAGAAGTTTGGCATGACTAATTCTTCACAGTCCATTTGCTAAATGACACATTATAAAAGCAAGCACCACTGAAAAGGATGTGCTTGTTTCCAAAGCTTCAACCTCATTGTAGACTGACTGTTTTATGTGGGTCCGTGGCTAACCGTTTTATGGTGCAAGAGGCTCTAACCACATATATATGTTAAAGACGCCTTGAAATGTTCTCACATTGGCAAGGACTACGAACACTAGATAAAGACCGGAGAGGCTGTCATTCTGGCCCCAAAATAAAGGCCACCCAGAAGGATTAGGATTTTATAATCCTGATTAAAATAAGATTTATTAACCCCTGAGATGCTTATTCTTAAAAAATAGCTTTACCCTCTCTATCCCAAAATTAGAAAACTTGAGCTGAAAAGTAACTAGATCTCAGTAGAACAGTTGAGAATGCTTACTAAGTAAGTTCAGTAGGGCTGCTTCAAAACTAAAAAGTTGAGCACTGAGAGATCCAAACAATGATGACAGAAAGTTTAAAGAAGGATCCAGAAATTGTAGTTTAGGTTGATACATTGTTGGTAGCTGTGTCTTTAAAGGACTTTGTCTATTTCACCTAATTTGTCAAATTTATAAGCATAAAGTTGTTCCTACTATTCCCTTATTGTCCTTTTACTACTGGTAAGGTCTGTAGTGATTTGACAATATTGGGCTAAGTAGAATTGTTTGAGAAAGAAAAAAAAGGGAGGGAAATTTGAGATTGCTTTATGTGAAGCCATAACTTTTCCAAGGAGCATTCCATCGCCGTCTCAGCCAAGAAATGCAGATGAGGCAAGTGGGGGAAAAAAGGAATTTTTTTTTTATGGTTCTAGTGATGGGCTGTTGGTTGGATTAGCTGCCCATTTGTCTGCAAGCTGCTTTCTCCTCCCATTCCGAGCTCCCTGCCATCACAGTGCAGCTGCTGGCCAGGAAGCCTGAGGAAGGGGCTCCCTCTGGAGCTGATGGCAGTGGCACTTTGGAAAGTGCTGGCAGGGGGTGGGCTATAAAAAACAATTTGGTCTGGGAACAAAAGGCATCAATCACAGCAGTGTCATCAACCCTTGATTTGGATGAGGGGAGAGAACTTTCTGGGTCATCCTGGAAGCAGGAAAGGAACAGACATCATATTTAGTAATCTCCTCTTTCCAATGGACTAAAGTATGTAGTTAATTTAATAGGAAAACTATGCTGGACTGGTCCACAAAGATTTTTTTCTTTAGTCATGTCCTTCAATGAGGTGGGAGAAAGCTATCTCCCTTACGGTATTTATCTGAAATTGCCAAAAATCATTGGACTCTACATTTAGAAGTGAACTTCTCTACTAAAGGCTCTCATAAGCCAGGGAGTTTCTGAGATTTAGTTATAACTTCTGTAAAGTAAATGAAAGGTGCAAAGTTAGTACAGTGAATGTTATTAGTAAGGGGACTAACAAAAATAAAGAACCCAAGATAAGCACCTAAAGTCAAAGAAGTAGCAAACAAAGAAGAACTGAGCCATCTCTGAATGAAAATTCAAAGCTTAATCTAAATAGTTCCTACATAGAGTTAACAACAAGAGAGAAGTGGCAGTATTTCTGAGATGGAAAAGTACTTCTAGAAAGTATCTGTGACACTTTCAAATCAAGCTAATCTGTGGCACCCTTAAGCCAGGGCAGATAAACTATTGCCCTGGGTTCTCCAAATGGGGGGAGGGGGGGCTTCTACATGTCATCCCAGATCTAAACTTCTAAAGAAGTAAAGAAAAATCTAAACTTCTGTTTAGTCCCAAGTCATAAGAGCTGCATGCTTGCTTGCTTTTTTCTATGATCTCTTTGAGTCCTAGAGAAAGAAACCAAATGAAGTGGTATATCTTTTTTAACCAGAATACCACACTATCATTCAGTGCAAGAGAAATGCATTAAACCACCACTACTTAACAATAACAGATGTGTACACAGGACTTTGATACCACCTGACAGGTTATGTCAGAAGGCAGTCTTCTCATTTTCTTATTCATTCTATGCTATACTTTCCAGTTCTGGCCCATGAAATAATGACCTCAAATGTGTCCCAAGTTTAAAAATCCTATGGCTAACTACATTGTTTTCCATCTGCATGTATTTTTATCTATTTTTCCTCCAAAATGTATCTCAAATTAGTCTGTTTTCTCTATTTTTTCTTCCACTTAAAAAAAAACCCAAAAACAAATGGCAGGTCTGGCGACTGAAGCTGACTTCCAGTATAGAAGTTTTCTGCCATACACAGTGCTGCCTCTTTTTTGCACAAGAGGAGGCTCTTGTGGTGGAAATGACCTCCTGAAGCTGGAATCTCATTGTAAAAACGATTTGCTTTTTCCTATATGCTCTTGACCATTGCTCAAAATATAGCCATCCACTATTTATCTTTGTTTTTAAGATTTTAGTTTGTCTTCCCAACATGATGTTAAAGGTGTTTTGAAATACAGTGGGCACACCAGTCCCAGGAGGAATATGTCCAAAAATTCATATAAACACCATGACTGAGAACTTGTAAAACATCATGGCTCTAGATAGCTTAAAGATAGTCTATTAATAAGGAAGTGTTGCTAACCCTTTTAATGTTGACAACCATTAAAACATTTATCTTTTTAAACCCTTAAAAAATGACAAAAGCAGTAATAGGAACACTGTAGAAAAATTAAAATACAGCTAAGCAAAAATAAGAAAAAAAAATCAGTGTATTCCCACCATCCAGAGATTACATAATAACATTTGAGTGGGCGCCCTTCTACATCTTATTCCACACATATACACATATATGTATTTCTTTATCAAAGTAAGATCTCACTGGGCTTCCCTGGTGGCACAGTGGTTAAGGATCCACCTGCCAGGGCTTCCCTGGTGGCGCAGTGGTTGAGAATCTGCCTGCCAATGCAGGGGACACGGGTTCGAGCCCTGGTCTGGGAAGATCCCACATCCCGCGGAGCAACTAGGCCTGTGAACCACAACTACTGAGCTTGCGCGTCTGGAGCCTGTGCTTCACAACAAGAGAGGCTGCGATAGTGAGAGGCCTGTGCACCACGATGAAGAGTGGCCCCCACTCGCCACAACTAGAGAAAGCCCATGCACAGAAACAAAGACCCAACACAGCCAAAAAATAATAATAATAAATTAATTCTTTAAAACTTTATTAAAAAAAGAATCCACCTGCCAATGCAGGGGACGCAGGTTCAAGCTCTGGTCCAGGAAGATCCCACACGCCACGGAGCAACTAAGCCCGTGCGCCACAACTACTGAGCCTGCACTCTAGAGCCCGTGAGCCACAACTACTGAGCCCATGAACCACAGCTGAAGCCTGCGCACCTAGAGCCTGTGCTCCGCAACAAGAGAAGCCATGGCAAGGAGAAGCCTGTGCACTGCAGCAAAGAGTAGCCCCCGCTTGCCACAACTAGTGAAAGCCCACACACAGGAATAAAGACCCAGTGCAGCCAAAAATAAAATAAATAAAATAAAATTATTTTAAAAAAAGTAAGATCTCACTGTACATATTGCTTCGTAACATGTCTTTTTCGTTAACAATCTTTACCTTCCAAGACAACACATTTTCATTGTATCTAATACTCAGTCTAGATTCAAATCTTCCCAGTTATCTCAAAAATGTCCTTTGCAGGGCTTCCCTGGTGGCGCAGTGGTTGAGAGTCTGCCTGCCAGTGCAGGGGATACAGGTTCGAGCCCTGGTCTGGGAAGATCCCACATGCCGTGGAGCAACTAGGCCCGTGAGCCACAACTGCTGAGCCTGCGCGTCTGGAGCTTGTGCTCCGCAACAAGAGGGGCCGCGACAGTGAGAGGCCTGTGCACCGCAATGAAGAGTGGCCCCCACTCGCCGCAACTAGAGAAAGCCCACACACAGAAACAAAGACCCAACACAGCCAAATATAAATAAACAAATAAATAAAAATTTTTTTAAAATGTCCTTTGCAGCTTGTCTGCATAAATGTGGGTTCAATCTAGAAACTAGTGTTGATTCTGATTATGTATCTCACATCTCTGTTAATCTAAAAGAGTCCCTTTTCTCATAATACCAATTTGTTGAAAGACCAAGGCAGCTGTCCTACAGAACATCACATCTTGTAAATTTTTGCTTCTTTATGGTATCATTCAGATGGCCACATTATTTCCTACTACTGTAAGCAGGAAGGTGGGCCTAAAGGCTTGATAATTTTAAGGTACACATGTTTGGCTAAAACACATCATAGATGATTAGTATATGTCATTTTTATATCAAATCAAGAGCTATATAGTATCTGAATGTTTCCCTATCAACAATGTGAAAAACTGATCACCAGCTTTTTTTTTTTTTTTTTTTTTTTTTGTGGTATGCGGGCCTCTCACTGTTGTGGCCTCTCCCGTTGCGGAGCACAGGCTCCGGATGCGTAGGCTCGGCGGCCATGGCTCACGGGCCCAGCCGCTCCGCGGCATGTGGGATCTTCCCGGACCAGGGCACGAACCCGTGTCCCCTGCATCGGCAGGCGGACTCTCAACCACTGCGCCACCAGGGAAGCCCTGATCACCAGCTTTTGATAATAACATACAGATCTTTTTTCCCCAACTTCATTTGTGAATAGTTTTAAAGCACAGAAAAGTTGAAAGAATAGTACACTAGAGTGCCCACCACCTAGACTGAACAATTGTTAATATTTTGTTAACTTTGTTTTATCTTTACATGTATAAAAATATTTCTTGCTGAACCATTTGAAAATAAGTTGCAAACATCAAAAAAATTTCCCCTAGAAATTTCAGAATGCATAACCTAAACATGATATTCTCCTTTTATGGCCATATCATTTTGACCCTTTGAAATTTAGCAATTATTCCCTAATATCACCTAATATTTAGTCCATATCTAAATCTCCTTAATTGTCCCCCCAAAGGTCTTCTATAGATGTTTTTTTAGGCAAGAGCTACTCATTGCTTTTGGTTAAGGTGTTTCTTTGGTCTTCCCCATTTCCATTTTTTGTTTTATAATGACATTGCCTTTCTGAAGAGATGAGGCCAGTTTAATTATTTACTCTTAAAAAAGTCTTTTACAACTTGGATCTTTTTTTAAGTAAATTAGGGGCCTCACAGGATGCAGGACTTTCAGTGATACAACCAGAAATTAGTTGTCATGCTACTGTCGGTCACCCTTGTAGGACACTTATTAATGTTGAGGAAATAATTATATATGACTGGTTAAAACTATAATTGAGTTCTAACCATTTTCATTTTACTAAATATAGGTAGCCCCCCTTTCTGAAAGTTCACTTGATGCCACTTTGCTCTTACGAAAGACCTGCATTCGTATCTGTTTTCACTAACCAAAAGAAATCTGAAGAGGATTTTTGCTTTTATGATAAAAGGCAAAAAGGGAAAACAGAACTATTTGTTTTGCAATGAGCCAATTCAGAGGCAGTGCGCTCACTGAGCGACAAGAGTAGCACCACGAATGTCATTCCTAGGGAACTACACTCAGCATCCCAGCATCAAGCCGTGATAGCTTTGAACTGTCAGTGAACACCTGGCCTTTATCCCAATTGATTCTGTGAATCTGTTAGCAACTTGTGAACTAAGGTAATTGATTCTTCACATTACACCCTTTCAGCTTACGAAAGGTTTCATAGGAACACTCTACTATTGGATACCGGAAAAAACCCGTAATTATTTATATACTTATACTTTTTAAACTCAGCTGTCTGAACTATGCATTAATTATGCATGTAGATATAGGCTAGGGAAAATATAACGAAAATTCCATATCTTCTCGAAATTAAAAAATAATAAGCAATATCCTACATCAGCCTTCTATTACTTAATGCTTACATCATTGTTAAAATCATATCCTAAATCGACAGCCATTGCAACACAATGAGCTCCTCCTCACCAGGGCAAGTGAGAGCCAGATGGGCACTGGATGACTGTGACTCACGGAGGAAAAATAACTAAATATGGGAAAGGATATCCTAAGAGACCGAGAAGCACCATCATATGCATTCTTCGGGCAAACTTGCCAGAAGGAGCACAAGAAGTACCCAGTCACCTTCTCAGAGTTTTCCAAAAGTCCTCAGAGAGATGGAGGACCATGTCTTGCACTGTAAAGCTGTGCAAAACTTGTTTTTAAACTGTATAGTGTCTTTTGTGTATAGTTAACATACTACCAAATGTGTCTTTAGCTATCCCTGTCCTGGTGGTATTTTCAATAGCTACTAACCTTGCCTAGTACATTATGGAGGTTGTAAATTGGCAGAGAAATTTAAAGTAGGTTCTTGTTGGTGCACAGCAAAAATCAGTTATATATAGAAATGGTATCTTATTATCTTTGGTTGTCTCTGTTGCATCCTATATGAATTGTTGTTCTCTTAACTGAATACCACTTTGTAACTGTAAAAATAAAAAGTTGCAGTTACTTTGTTGACATTCTAAATCCTGCTAATACAATTTTCTTATTAAAAAAATCATACTCTAAACCAATATTTTACTTTAGATAATGTTATCTGCTGCATGAAATAGTTATTCTTTTAAAATTTATTTTTAAGAAATAATTTATGTCACATGTAGTTACTTAAACCCTTAGGAGTTACTTCTTTCTTAAGTAGAAGCATGCCTTTTACAGTGAGATAGTTCGTGATTTGTTCTTTGAGAGCTTTATTTTAATAAGGTTCTTCTGCAACTGGATGATGACAAAGTTTGGGTTTGTTGGGATTATTTTTCAGCAACCAATCAGCCAGCCAAATCTATGGAAAAAAGAAAAAAAAAACCCTTACGTTAATTAATGATTACATATTTCTTCAATATATACTATTTCAATTCAAAAACAGTTTCCAAAATCACTTTAAGAATAATAAGAAAATGAGCATTAAAAATTGAAACAGGGGGTTTCCCTGGTGGTGCAGTGGGTAAGAATCCACCTGCTAATGCAGGGGACACGGGTTTGAGCCCTGGTCTGAGAAGATCCCACATGCTGTGGAGCAACTAAGCTTGTGTGCCACAACTACTGAGCCTGTACTCTAGAGCCCGTGAGCCACAACTACTGAGCCTGTGTGTGACACAGCTACTGAAGCCCATGTGCCTAGAGCCTGTGCTCTGTAAAAAGAGAAGCCACCACAATGAGAAGCCCGCCCACCACAAGGAAGAGTAGCCCCCACTTGCCACAACTAGAGAAAGCCTGTGCGCAACAACAAAGAGCCAACACAGCCAAAAATAAATAAATTAATTAATTAAAAAAAAATTGAAACAATAAGTTTTACATTATGCAATATTGTCAAGTATAGATCCAAACTGGAAAGGAAGGTAAAACTATGTCCATTCACAAATGACATGACCCTATTATATATAGGCAGATCTCCATCAGTTTATTGCATTTTGCAGATAGTGCATTTTTTTGTACAAATTGAAGATTTTTAATCACTCTGCACTGAGCAAGAGCAAGATTATTGGCACCATTTTTCCAACAGTATTTGCTCACTTTGTGTCTCCATGTCATATTTTGCTAATTCTCACAATATTTCAAACATTTCCATTATTATTATATTTGTTATAGTGGTCTATGATCAGGGATCTTTAATGTTACTATTGCAAAAAAATTATGACTCACTGAAGGTTCAGATGATGGTTAGCATTTTTTAGCAATAAAGTATTATTGCACACTTAACTGACTACAGAATAGTGTAACCATAACTTTTATACCCATTGGGAAACCAAAAAATTGGTATGACTTGCTTTACTGCAATACTTGCTTAATTGTGGTGGTCTGGAACCTAACCCACAACATCTCCATGGTATGCCTGTATTAAAAAATCCCAAAGAAAGCTTCTAGTGTTAATAAATTAATATGGCAAAGTTGTAGGTTACAAGATCAATACACAAAAATCAGTTGTGTTTCCATATATCAGCAATGAATGATTCAAAAAGGAAATTAGGAAATCACATTCATTTATAATGGATTTGAAAAAAATATCTAGGAATAAATTTAACCAACTTGTGTCCTGAAAATTATAAAACATTGCCAAAAGAAATTTAAAAACCTAAATAAATGGAAAGACATCCCATGTCCATGGATAGATTTAATAACATTCAGATGCTAAGATGTCAATATTACTCAAAGTGATCTATAGATTCAACACAATCCCCATCAAATTTCCAACAGTTGTTTTTGCAGAAAAGGAAAAGACAATCCTCAAATTCATATGGAATTTCAAGGAGCTCCAAACAGCCAAAACAATCATGAAAAAAGAAAAAAATCTAGTTGTAGAATTTGTTCTTCCCAATTTCAAAATCTTCTATAAAGCTACAGTAATCAAAACAGTGTGGCATATAGATATACCTATAGATCAATGGAATAGAATTGAGAGTCAGAAATAAACCCATATATATATGGTCAACTGATTTTTGACAATCGTATCAAGTCCATTCAGTGGAGAAGATATAGTTTCTTCAACAGATGGTACTAAGAAACTGGATTTCCACATGCAAAAGAATGAAGTTGGACCCCCTATCTCGCACCATACATGCCGTGCAGCATGGTCAAAAAAGATAAAATAAAAAAATAAAATGTATGGTACTGGCACAAAAACAGACACATAGATCAATGGAAAAGAACAGAGAGCCCAGAAATAAACCCACACTTATATGGTCAATCAATCTATGCCAAAGGAGACAGGAAATACAATGGGGAAAAGACAGTCTCTTCAATAAATGGTTTTAGGAAAACTGAAAAGCTACATGCAAAAGAATCAAACTGGACTACTCTCTCACACCATATACAAAAACAAACTAAAAGTGGAATAAAGACTTAAATGCAGACAGGAAACCATAAAATTCCTAGAAGAAAACACAGGCATTATGCACTTTGAAATCAATCTTAGCAATATATTTTTGAAAAATTTTATTGAACTACAGTTGATTCACAATGTTGTATTTTTAGAAATATATTTTTGAATATATCTCCTCAGTCAAGGGAAACAAAAGCAAAAATACCCAAATGGGATGACATAAAACTAAACAGCTTCTGAACAGTGAAGGAACCTATCAACAAAATGAAAAGGCAGCCTACTGAATGGGAGGAGGTATTTGCAAACAATATACCTGATAAGAGGTTAATATTCAATATATACAAGTGACTCATACAACTCAACATCAAAAAAACAAAAAATGAATTTAAAAATGGGCAGAGAACCTGAATAGACATTTTTCCGAGGAAGACAAACAGATGGCCAACAGACACATGCAAAGATGCTCAACATCGCTAATCATCAAGGAAATGCAAATCAAAACCACAAGGAGATATTACCTCACATCAATTAGAATGGCTATCATCAAAAAGAAAAAATAACAAATGTTGGCAAGGATATGGAGAAAAGGGAACCCTGGTGCACTGTTGGTGGGAATATAAATACTTGATACAGCCACTACAGAAAGCAATATGGAGGTTCCTCAAAAAGTTAGAATCAGAACTACCATATGATCTAGCAATTCCGCTTCTGGGTACTTTTCTGAAGAAAACAAAAACACTAATTTGAAAACATATATGCACCCCTATGTTCACTGCAGTATTATTTACAATAGTCAAGATTTGGAAGCAACCTAAGTCAATATATGAACAGATTAAAAAGATGTGATAGAGGGCAGACAGCAGAAGCATGAAGAACTACAATCCTTTAGCCTGTGGAACAAAAACCACATTCACAAAAATATACACAAGATGAAAAGGCAGAGGGCTACGTACCAGATACAGGAACAAGATAAAACCCCCAAAAAACAACTAAATGGAGATAGGCAACCTTCCAGAAAAAGAATTCAGAATAATGATAGTGAAGATGATCCAGGACCTTAGAAAAAGAATGGAGGCAGATATCGAGAATATGCAAGAAATGTTTAACAAAAATCTAGAAGAATTAAAGTACAAACAAACACAGATGAACAATACAAAAACTGAAATGAAAACTAAACTAGGGCTTCCCTGGTGGCACAGTGGTTGAGAGACCTCCTGCCGATGCAGAGGACACAGGATCGTGCCCCAGTCCAGGAAGATCCCACATGCCGTGGAGCGGCTGGGTCCGTGAGCCATGGCCGCTGAGCCTGTGCATGCGGAGCCTGTGCTCCGCAACAGGAGAGGCCACAACATTGAGAGGCCCGCATACTGCCAAAAAATAAAAATTAAAAAAACTACACTAGAAGGAATCAATAGCAGAATAACTGAGGCAGAAGAACGAATAAGTGACCTGAAAGACAGAATGGTGGAATTCACTGCTGCGCAACAGAAGAAAGAAGAAAGAATGAAAAGAAATGAAGACAGCCTAAGAGACTTCTGGGACAACATTAAACGCAACAACATTTGCATTATACGGGTCCCAGAAGGAGAAGAGAGAGAGAAAGGACCCGAGAAAATATTTGAAGAGATTATAGTCGAAAACTTCCCTAACACGGGAAAGGAAATAGCCACCCAAGTTCAGGAACCACAGAGAGTCCCATAAAGGATAAACCCAAGGAGAAACACGCAGAGACACGTAGTAATCAAATTGGCAAAAATTAAAGACAATGAAAAATTATTGAAAGCAGCAAGGGAAAAACAACAAATAACATACAAGGGAACTCCCATAAGGTTAAGGTGATTTCGCAGCAGAAACCCTACAAGCCAGAATGGAGTGGCATGATATACTTAAAGTGATGAAAGGGAAGAACCTACAACCAAGATTACTCTACCTGGCAAGGATCTCATTCATATTCTATGGAGAAATCAAAAGCTTTACGACAAGCAAAAGCTAAGAGGATTCAGCATCACCAAACCAGCTCTACAACAAATGCTAAAGGAACTTCTCTAAGTGGGAAACCCAAGAGAAGAAAAGGACCTACAAAAACAAACCCAAAACAATTAAGAAAATGGTAATAAAAACATACATATTGATAATTACCTTAAACGTAAATGGATTAAATGCTCCGACCAAAAGATACAGGCTTGGGGCTTCCCTGGTGGCGCAGTGGTTGAGAGTCCGCCTGCCGATGCAGGGGACGCGGGTTCGTGCCCTGGTCTGGGAAGATCCCACATGCCGTGGAGCGGCTGGGCATGTGAGCCAAAAAAAAAAAAAAGGAAAAGATACAGGCTTGCTGAATGGATACAAAAACAAGACCCATATATATGCTGTCTACAAGAGACCCACTTCAGACCTAGGGACACATACAGTCTGAAAGTGAGGGGATGGAAAAAGATATTCCATGCAAATGGAAATCAAAAGAAAGCTGGAGTAGCAATACTCATATCAGATAAAATAGACTGTAAAATAAAGAATGTTACAAGAGACAAGAAAGGACACTATATAATGATCAAGGGATCAACCCAAGAAGAAGATATAACAATTATAAATGTATATGCACCCAACATAGGAGCACCTCAATACATAAGGCAACTGCTAACAGCTATAAAAGAGGAAATCGACAGTAACACAATAATAGTGGGGGACTTTAACACCTCACTTACACCAATGGACAGATCATCCAAACAGAAAATTAATAAGGAAACACAAGCTTTAAATGACACAATAGACCAAATAGACTTAATTGATATTTATGGGACATTCCATCCAAAACCAGCAGATTACACTTTCTTCTCAAGTGCACACGGAACATTCTCCAGGAGGGATCACATCTTGGGTCACAAATCAAGCCTCAGCAAATTAAGAAAACTGAAATCATATCAAGCATCTTTTCTGACCACAACGCTATCATATTAGAAATCACTTACAGGAAAAATATGTAAAAACCACAAACACATGGAGGCTAAATGATACGTTACTAAACAACCAAGAGATCACTGAAGAAATCAAAGAGGAAATCAAAAAATACCTAGAGACAAATGAGAATGAAAACACAATGATCTAAAACCTATGGGATGCAGCAAAAGCAGTTCTAAGAGGGAAGTTTATAGCTATACAAGCCTACCTCAAGAAACAAGAAACATCTCAAATAAACAATCTAACCTTATACCTAAAGGAACTAGAGAAAGAAGAACAAACAAAACCCAAAGTTAGCAGAAGCAGAGAAACCATAAAGATCAGAGCAGGGCTTCCCTGGTGATGCAGTGGTTGAGAGTCCGCCTGCCGATGCAGGGGACATGGGTTCGTGCCCCGGTCTGGGAAGATCCCACATGCCGTGGAGCAGCTGGGCCTGTGAGCCATGGCCGCTGAGCCTGCTCGTCCGGAGCCTGTGCTCCGCAACGAGAGGGCCATAATAGTGAGAGACCTGCATACCGCAGAAAAAAAAAAAAAAAAGAAAAGTCTTCCAACAAACAGAAGTCCAGGACCAAATGGTTTCACAGGTGAATTCTATCAAACATTTAGAGAAGAGCTAACACCCATCCTTCTCAAACTCTTCCAAAAAATTGCAGAGGAAGGAACACTCCCGAACTCATTCTATGAGGCCACCATCACCCTGATACCAAAACCAGACAAAGATAGTACAAAAAAAATTACAGACCAATATTACTCCTGAATATAGATGCAAAAATCCTCAACAAAATACTAGCAAACAGAATCCAACAACTCATTAAAAGAACCATACACCATGTTCAAGTGGGATTTTTCCCAGGGATAAAAGGATTTTTCAATATACGCAAATCAGTCATTGTGATACACCATATTAACAAATGGAAGAAGAAATACCATATGATCATCTCAATAGATGCAGAAAAAGCTTTTGACAAAATTCAACACCGATTTATGATAAAAAACTCTCCAGAAAGTGGGCATAGAGGGAACCCACCTCAACGTAATAAAGGCCATATACAGCAAACCCACAGCAAACATCATTCTCAATGCTGAAAAACTGAAAGCATTTCCTCTAAGATCAGGAACAAGACAAGGATGTCCAATCTCACACTCTTATTCAACATTGTTTTGGAAGTCCTAACCACGGCAATCAGAGAAGAAAATGAAATAAATACAAATTGGAAAAGAAGAAGTAAAACAGATGACATGATACTATACAAATAGAATCCTAGAGATGCCACCAGAAAACTACTAGAGCTGATCAATGAATTTGGTAAAGTTGTAGGATACAAAATTAATGCACAGGAATCTCTTCCATTCCTATACACTAATGTTAAAAAAAATCTAAAAGAGAAATTAAGGAAGCACTGCTATTCACCATTGCAACAAAAAGAATAAAATACCTAGGAAGAAACCTACCTAGGGAGACAAAAGACCTGTATGCAGAAAACTATAAGACACTGATGAAAGAAATTAAAGATGATACAAACAGATGGAGAGATATACCATGTTCTTGGATTGGAAGAATCAATATTGTGAAAATGACTGTACTACCCAAAGCAATCTGCAGATTCAATGCAATCCCTATCAAATTACCAGTGGCATTTTTCACAGAACTAGAACAAAAAATCTTAAAATTTATATGGAGACAGGAAAGACCCCGAATAGCCAAAGCGGTCTTGAGGGAAAAAAACGGAGCTGGAGGAATCAGACTCCCTGACTTCAGACTATACTACAAAGCTACAGTAATCAAGACAATATGGTACTGGCACAAAACCAGAAATATAGATCAATGGAACAGGATAGAAAGCCCAGAGATAAACCCACGCACTTATGGTCAACTAATCTATGACAAAGGAGCCAAGGATATACAATGAAGAAAAGACAGTCTCTTCAATAAGTGGTGCTGTGAAAACTGGACAGCTACATGTAAAAGAATGAAATTAGAACACTCCCTAACACCATACACAAAAATAAACTCAAAATGGATTAGAGACCTAAATGTAAGACCAGACACTATAAAACTCTTAGATGAAAACATAGGAAGAACTTTCTTTGACATAAATCACAGCAAGACCTCTTTTGATCCACTTCCTAGAGGAACGGAAATAAAATAAAAAATAAACAAATGGGACCTAATGTAACTTCAAAGCCTTTGCACAGCAAAGGAAACCATAAACAAGACGAAAGACAGCCCTCATAATGGGAGAAAATACTTGAAAACGAATCAATGGAAAATACTTGCAAATGAATCAATGGAATCAATCAGTCTCCAAAATTTATAAACAGCTCATGCAGCTCAATATTAAAAAAACAAACAACCCAATCCCAAAATGGGCAGAAGACCTAAATAGACATTTCTCCAAAGAAGACATACAGATGGCCAAGAAGCACATGAAAAGCTGCTCAACATCACTAATTATTAGAGAAATTCAAATCAAAACTACAATGAGGTATCACCTCACACCAGTTAGAATGGGCATCATAAGAAAATCTACAGACAACAAATGCTGGACAGGGTGTGGAGTAAAAGGAACCCTCGGGCTGCACTGGTGGCGCAGTGGTTGACAGTCCACCTTCCGATGCAGGGGACACGGGTTCATGCCCGTCTGGGAGGATCCCACATGCAACAGAGCGGCAGGGCCTGTGAGCCATGGCCACTGAGCCTGCGCGTCCCGAGCCTATGCTCTACAACGGGAGAGGCCACAGCAGTGAGAGGCCTGTATACAGCAAAAAAAAAAAAAAAAAAAAAAAAGGAACCCTGTTGTACTGTTGGTGGGAAAGTAAATTGATATAGCCACTACAGAGAACAGTATGGAGGTTCCTTAAAAAACTAAAAATAGAATTACCATGTGATCCAGCAATGCCACTAATGGGCATATACCCAGAGAAAACCGTAATTCAAAAAGACACGTGCACCCCAATGTTCACTGCAGCACTATTTACAATAGCCAGGTCATGGAAGCAACCTAAATGCCCATCAACAGATGAATGGATAAAGAAGATGTGGTACATATATACAATGGAATATTACTCAGCCATAAAAAGAACAAAATTGGGTCATTTGTTGAGACGTGGATGAATCTAGCGACTGTCAGAGTGAAGTAAGTCAGAAAAACAAATATCATATATTAACGCATATATGTGGAAGCTAGAAAAATGGTACAGTTGAACTGGTTTGCAGGGAAGAAATTGAGACACAGATGTAGAGAACAAACGTATGGACACCAAGGCGGGAAAGCGGCAGGTGGTGGGAGTGGGGGTGTGCTGAATTGGGTGATTGAGATTGACATGTATACACTGATGTGTATAAAACTGATGAATAATAAGAACATGCTGTATAAAAAATTAATAAAATAAAATTCAAAAAAAATGATGTGACCTATGTACACACACACACACACACAATGGAATATTACTCAACCGTAAAAAAAAGAAAATTTGTCATTTGCAACAAGATGGATAAACCTAGAAGGTATTACACTAGTGAAATAAATCAGAGAAAGACAAATACCATATGATTTCACTTATGTGTGGAGTCTAAAAACAAAACAAATGAATAAATATAACAAAACAGAGTCATAGATAGAACAAAGAGGTGATTGCCGGAGAGAAGTGGGGTTGGGGATAAGTGAAAGAGGACAGGGATATTAAGAGATATAAACTTCTAGTTACAAAATAAATGTCACAGGGATGACATGTACCACATGGGGAATATAGTCAACAACATTTCAATAACTTTGTATGGTGACAGGTGGTAACTAGACTTAATCATAGTGATCATTCTGTAGTGTACAGAAATATCAAATCACTATGTCATGCACCTGGAACTAATATAGTGTTGTAGATTAATTATAATTCAGTAATAAAAAAGGAATTCATACAAAACTCCAACAGATAACTGGACAAAAGATAAACAGACAATTCACAAAGGAGGAAATACAACTAAACATAGGGGGAAATGTTTAACCTCACCATTGTGTGAGGTTAAAACAACTGAATGGAAGTTAAAACAATTGAATTACCATCTTTAATCTATTTTTCCTCTCATCAAATCAGTCCCACTCCCACTCCAGTGTTTTTAACTTAATAAATTTATTTTAAAAAAAGAAAGCAATGTGAGAGTATGTATTGTGACTGAAAATATTCACATTAGAAATAATAATGCAAAACAAAATTAAGAAAATTCTGAGAAAAGAGTAATTGAAAGGTTTAGAACTGACTTTGAAATATATTACAAACCTATAAGACTTAAAGCAATGTGGTACTTACAAATGAACAGATGAAATTAACAAACAAAAAAAGAGAGAAACCCACTAAATGCATGTAAGAACTTAGTATATATTAACAGTGCGTTTTTAAATCGATGAAGAAAATACATACTGTTCAATAAATGGTTTTTGTCAATTGAGTAACCAAGTGGAAAATAAAATAAAATGTGGCTCTCTACCTCACTCCCTATAGCAAAAAAATATTCCAGATGATCAAAGACATATACGTGGGGGGAGAAAAAGGAAATATTAAAAAGTACTAGAAGGCAGAATGAGAGAATGTTACTTATAATCTTGAAACAGAAAATGTTCTTCAAATAGAACAGAAACCTGGAAGGCATAAAAGAGCTCAACAAATATAGTACAAAAAATTAAAATATATCATGGAAATAGTGATAAACTGAGAAAATCTACTAACCAACAAAATATGTTGGTTAAAATATGTTTAATTTCTTAAACATAGGGAGTACCAATACAGTAAAAAAAGACCTAGATGATCAAGCGCTGGCAAATGGACAAAGGCCTGGGGTAGGAAGTTCACAGAAAAGGAAATGCAAATGGCTTTAAGTAGCATATACTAAAAGATAATCAAACTCACTCATAACAAAAGAAATACAAATTAAGTTACTAGATAACCGTTTTTCACCTGAGATTGGTAAAAAAAAAAACAAACAAAAAACCCACAAAACTTGAAAAAACATCAGGTACTCTCATTCACTTTTTAAAATTTAATTAATTTATTTTTGGCTACATTGGGTCTTTGTTGCTGCACGTGGTCTTCTCATTGTGGTGGCTTCTCTTATTGCGGAGCTTAGGCTCTAGGCACGCAGGCTTCAGTAGTTGTAGCTCACGGGCTCTAGAGTGCAGGCTTCAGTAATGGTGGCACATGGGCTCAGCAGTTGTGGCTCACGGGCTGTAGAGTGCAGGCTCAGTAGTTGTGGCTCTTGGGCTTAGTTGCTCCATAGCATGTAGGATCTTCCTGGACCAGGGCTCGAACCTGTGTCCCCTGCATTGGCAGGTGGATTCTTAACCACTGCGCCACCAGGGAAGTCCCCTCTCATTCATTTTTGATCAGAGTATAAAATGGTACAACCACTACAAAAGGTAATTTGGCAATATTTATCCAAATTAAAAATGCACATATCGGGCTTCCCTGGTGGCGCAGTGGTTGAGAGTCCGCCTGCCGATGCAGGGGACACGGGTTCGTGCCGCGGTCCGGGAGGATCCCACATGCCGCAGAGCGGCTGGGCCCATGAGCCATGGCCGCTGAGCCTGCGGGTCTGGAGCCTGTGCTCCGCAGTGGGAAAGGCCCCAACAGTGAGAGGCCCGCGTACTGAAAAAAAAAAAATGCACATATCAAAAACATCAAAATAACATTCTTTTTGACTTAGTATTTTCATTTGTAGGAATTTATTCTACAAATAAATGGTATGCTGACAAATGAATGAAGATATTCACTGTAGCAGTTTATAATAACAAAAGAGTGGAAACAACCTGAACAACCATCCATATGTGACTAATTAATAAATTGTAGGGAATTCCCTGGCGGTCCAGTGGTTAGGACTCCGCCCTTCCACTGAAGGGGGCATAGGTTCAATCCCTGGTCAGGGAACTAAGATCCCACAAGCTGCGCGGCCAAAAAAAAATTTAAAAATTTGTAGAAAATCCATAAAACAGAATGCTATAAGTTGTTCTTTTAAAATGGGGCAATTTTGTTTATGGTGCTATTTAATAATTTATAATACATATTAAGTATATAAGGTAAAAAGTGTCAAATAGTGTGTTTAGTAGCTAGCATTTGTATCTATATGTGTTTTTAAGTACATATAAATAATAAGTATTTTATTTTATGCTTATATATGTATAGAGTTTCTCTGAAAGGATATACTAGAAGCTGGTAACAATAATCAACTCCAAGGAACAACTGGGTAGTTGAGGAAGAGGAATGGAATGGAGAGTTACTTTTCACTATATATCCTTTTGGAACTTTTTAATTTTATACCATATTCCAACATTGCTTATTCAAAAAATTAAACAGCTTAAAAAATGTTTTTTAAGGGATAAAAATTTTTTTTAATTTCATGTTTTGAATTAAATTTGACTTTTTGATCTCTTTCCAAATGAAATAATCTCAATGTGTGAAAAGTGTTATACTCAGAGATGTTTATTGTTACAGTATTTATAATAGCAAACAACTCAAACAGCAAAAGAATGGTAAAGGTAACAGAAGAAACATCATGTAACTATTAAAATAATCTCTACAAAATATATACTTAAATATAGCAATATTTATGGGATATGTGTTTATATGTAGTGATATAAAAAAATAAAATCTGGGCAAAGAAAAAAAAACAGGACTAGTTTTTTTGAAACTAAACAGGATTAGTTTCATTGGAGATATAGGCTTTAAAAACCAAACCAAACAAAACCAAAACAAAACAAGACCAGTAATAGCAGCAGCTAATGTTTGAGCACTTACGCACCAAGCACCTTAAGAATTTTACATGCACTAATACATTTAATCCTAACAATATCCCTACTAGGTAGACAGTTGCCAATATACCTACATCTTATTGATGAGAATAAAGAGACTCAGAGAGAGGTTAGGTGTCTGGAGTCAGAGCTGAATCTAAGCAAGATGACTTGGGAGACCATGTTTAGGAAATGGAACCAGGAGTATCTTTTTCTTCTCTTCTTTACATTTTTCAGTAGTTTCAGGTTTCTTACTAAATGAAAATATACTATTTTCACAATGAAAAAAGACATATTAAAGAAATAACCTGTCAATCTTTTTCTTTTTGGTAAAAGTGGTAATGTTAGTGGGAAAGATTAAATCTTTTGTCTTCCAAAGGGGATTCCCTTTGAGAATGCTAACAAAGGCTAGAGATATTATTTTGGTACGGCTGGTATTAAAATAACCTTCCTTGATTATCTCAGATGGGTGGGAGTATCTATAAAGAAGGACCCCGGCTGACACTTGGCCCTGGACAATCATCCTAGGTCCTCATGCTCAACCATTCTTCCCCCTGAATGAGCAATGTTGAGGCCTCTAGGTATGTGAATAAATGTTTTCTGTTAAAAAAATTTAGATAGCATGAGAAACAAAAATGTTGAACACAATTCAAGTAAATAATTTTATCATTTGATTATATAAATTATATACAAAAACAATGCTCAGCAATGAAAGGATGCAATGACTGAAAATGTACTTAGGAAGAATTTTTTTTTAAGAGTTAAAACACAGCAAGAAAATAAGTACAACTGACCCTTGAGCAACATAGGTTTGAACTGCGGGGGGTCCACTTACACGCAGACTTTTTCCAATAGTAAAAATCTGGCTGAACTCAGGATGCAGAATCACAGATACAGAGGAAATGAGGATACGAGGGTCTGCTATAAGTTTTATGTCAGATTTTTGACTGCACAAAGGGTCAGTGCCCCTAACCCCGACTCTCAAGGGTCAACTATAATCAAAAGTTATATAAAATGAAGTATCTAAAATGTATATAAAGTTTTTTTAAATGACTCTCAATATGTTTCAAAGAATATAATATTTTAACTATGAAAACTATAGACAATATTGTTTAGTATGAATAAGAAGATTTCTTACAAAAGGATCTGCTGGTTTTTGCTTACAAAGCTCTGCAAGTCCATTAAGCAGAGTTGGCATTACATGCACATTTAAATAGTCCTTAGCAGCTTGTCCAACTGGAATGGGCTCAACAATCACTGCAAATACAAATGATTAAAGCTAATATAAATGATGAAATATTACACAATCATTAAAAAGGACACCTTCAAATAAATTTTAATGGCATGAGAAATACTTAAGAGTTATTTTTTTTTAAAAAGGAAACAGAACTATATACCTAATATTTTGTTCAAAAACACACAAGCACACACATATAGAAAATAATAAGACTCATAAGACTGGCAAAAAAAACCATTAAAATGCTGACAGTGTTCATACATAAGATTCCGATGATATTTTCAACAATCTCCTCTTCTGCATTTACATTTCCATGTTGTTTACAGTAAATACATAATGGACAATGTTATGAAAAAGAAAAATATGAAGAATGTGTATAATCTAGGAGATTAATTCATCACAAAAATTAACTCCTGTCAACAAAATGGTAGGCATTTTGCAAAGTGTTACAGATACAACAGTGAATAATACATGCTTCTTGCTCTCTTACAGACTACTGAATATACACATAAAACCTATTTCTATAATAGTCTGAATATTCCTGCTCTTATTTTTCAGGTTTTAAAATAAATAATGTAAGATTTAGGGAAATTTTAGTGTGCTTTTTTGAACACTATGTAGGTGAACCAGACTTGCAGTACAACAAAAAATATATTTCTACCAGAAAGAAATGTATAACTCTTCATAGGTCTTTTGAGGTTGATCTCCATCAATGTGCTTATTTTTTTTTAAATAAATTTTTTAATTTATTTTTTGCTGAGCTAGGTTTTCGTTGCTGCACACAGGCCTTTTCCAGTTGTGGCAAGTGGAACTACTCTTCGTTGTGGTGAACGGGCTTCTCACTGTGGTGGCCTCTCTTGTTGCAGAGCATGGGCTCTAGGTGCGCGGGCTTCAGTAGTTGTGGCTCGCAGGCTCAGTAGTTGTGGCTCACGGGCTTAGTTGCTCCGTGGCATGTGGGATCTTCCCAGACCAGGGCTTGAACCCATGTCCCTTGCATTGGCAGGCAGATTCTTAACCACTGCGCCACGAAGGAAGTCCCAATGTGCTACTTTTGATAAAGATAAGAAAGCAAAGCAACTAGTCTCATGTGTTCAGATCTAAATCCTCATTGACTGAAGGCAAAGGAAGGTGGGAGGATAATTTCTGTATGACTGTATGTATATGTGTATAGGCTCAGTCTCAATGAGACAAAGACTAACAATGGGAGTCATTTGCCAGGATGCCATGAAGAACTGGGAGAAGTCTCACAGGTATTGGGTAACAGGCTCCTTTCCTATTAGTCTCATGATACTACCCTTTATTACACTGATTACTGTAATAATTCTGTTTTATTTTGATGATATAAATATTTGTCATCTGTCTCTTCTACTCTGTAAGATCATGTTAAGACAACGATTATCATGTTCACTGGCCCCAGGTCCTTTTATATTATTTTAAAAATGAAAATCTGAAAAAAAATAAAAATGAAAATCTGATTATGTCGCTTTCATCCTTAAAATGCTTCACTGATTCCTTCTTTTTCTGTTTTTTTTCTTTTTTTTTTGCAGTACGCGGGCCTCTCACTGTTGTGGCCTCTCCCGTTGTGGAGCACAGGCTCCAGACCCGCAGGCTCAGCGGCCATGGCTCATGGGCCCAGCAGCTCCGCGGCATGTGGGATCCTCCTGGACCAGGGCACGAACCCACGTCCCCTTCATCGGCAGGCGGACTCTCAACCACTGCGCCACCAGGGAAGCCCCTGGGGTTTTTTTAATACATCAGGTTCTTATTAGGTATCCATTTTATACATAGTAGTGTATACATGTCAATCCCAATCGCCCAATTCATCACACCACCACACCCCCCGCCACTTTCCTCCCTTGGTGTCCATACATTTGTGCTCTACATCTGTGTCTCAATTTCTGCCCTGCAAACCAGTTCATCTGTACCATTTTTCTAGGTCCCACATATATGCGTTAATATACGATATTTGTTTTTCTCTTCCTGACTTACTTCACTCTGTGTGACAGTCTCTAGATGCATCCACGTCTCAACAAATGACTCAATTTCGTTCCTTTTTATGGCTGAGTAATATTCCATTGTATATATGTACCACATCTTCTTTATCCATTCATCTGTCAATGGGCATTTAGGTTGCTTCCATGACCTGGCTATTGTAAATAGTGCTGCAGTGAACATTGGGGTGCATGTGTCTTTTTGAATTACGGTTTTCTCTGGGTATATGCACAGTAGTGGGATTGCTGGATCATATGGTAATTCTATTTTTAGGTTTTGAAGGAACCTCCATAATGTTCTCCATAGTGGCCATATCAATTTACATTCCCACCAAGAGTGCAAGAGGGTTCCCTTTCCTCCACACCCTCTCCAGCATTTGTTGTTTGTAGATTTTCTGATGGTGCCCATTCTAACTGGTGTGAGGTGTTACCTCATTGTAGTTTTGATTTGCATTTCGCTAATAACTAGTAATGCTGAGCAGCTTTTCATGTGCTTCTTGGCCATCTGTATGTCTTCTTTAGAGAAATGTATATTTAGGTCTTCTGCCCATTTTTGGATTGGGTTGTTTTTTTAATATTGAGCTGCATGAGCTGTTTATATATTTTGGAGATTAATCCTTTGTCCATTGATTCATTTGCAAATATTTTCTGCCATTCTGAGGGTTGTCTTTTCATCTTGTTTGTAGTTTACTTTGCTGTGCAAAAGGTTTGAAGTTTCATTAGGTCCCATTTGTTTATTTTTGTTTTTATTTCCATTACTCTAGGAGGTGGATCAAAAAAGGTCTTGCTGTGATTTATGTCAAAGAGTGTTCTTCCTATGTTTTCTTCTAAGAGTTTTATAGTGTCCAGTCTTACATTTAGGCCGCGAATCCATTTTGAGTTTATTTTTGTGTATGGTGTTAGGGAGTGTTCTAATTTCATTCTTTTACATGTAGCTGTCCAGTTTTCGCAGCACCACTTATTGAGGAGACTGTCTTTTCTCCATTGTATACCCTTGGCTCCTTTGTCATAGATTAGTTGACCATAAGTGCGTGGGTTTATCTCTGGGCTTTCTATCCTGTTCCATTGATCTATATTTCTGTTTTTGTGCCAGTACCATATTGTCTTGATTACTGTAGCTTTGTAGTATAGTCTGAAGTCAGGGAGTCTGATTCCTCCAGCTCCGTTTTTTTCCCTCAAGACCGCTTTGGCTATTCGGGGTCTTTCCTGTCTCCATATAAATTTTAAGATTTTTTTGTTCTAGTTCTGTGAAAAATGCCATTGGTAATTTGATAGGGATTGCATTGAATCTGCAGATTGCTTTGGGTAGTACAGTCATTTTCACAATATTGATTCTTCCAATCCAAGAACATGGTATATCTCTCCATCTGTTTGTATCATCTTTAATTTCTTTCATCAGTGTCTTATAGTTTTCTGCATACAGGTCTTTTGTCTCCCAAGGTAGGTTTCTTCCTAGGTATTTTATTCTTTTTGTTGCAATGGTGAATAGCAGTGCTTCCTTAATTTCTCTTTCAGATTTTTTTTAACATTAGTGTATAGGAATGGAAGAGATTCCTGTGCATTAATTTTGTATCCTACAACTTTACCAAATTCATTGATCAGCTCTAGTAGTTTTCTGGTGGCATCTCTAGGATTCTATTTGTATAGTATTATGTCATCTGTTTTACTTCTTCTTTTCCAATTTGTATTTATTTCTTTTTCTTCTCTGATTGCCGTGGTTAGGACTTCCAAAACTATGTTGAATAAGAGTGTGAGATTGGACATCCTTGTCTTGTTCCTGATCTTAGAGGAAATGCTTTCAGTTTTTCAGCATTGAGAATGATGTTTGCTGTGGGTTTGCTGTATATGGCCTTTATTACATTGAGGTGGGTTCCCTCTATGCCCACTTTCTGGAGAGTTTTTATCATAAATCAGTGTTGAATTTTGTCAAAAGCTTTTTCTGCATCTATTGAGATGATCATATGGTATTTCTTCTTCCATTTGTTAATATGGTGTATCACAATGACTGATTTGCGTATATTGAAAAATCCTTTTATCCCTGGGAAAAATCCCACTTGAACATGGTGTATGGTTCTTTTAATGAGTTGTTGGATTCTGTTTGCTAGTATTTTGTTGAGGATTTTTGCATCTATATTCATGAGTAATATTGGTCTGTAATTTTTTTTGTACTATCTTTGTCTGGTTTTGGTATCAGGGTGATGGTGGCCTCATAGAATGAGTTCGGGAGTGTTCCTTCCTCTGCAATTTTTTGGAAGAGTTTGAGAAGGATGGGTGTTAGCTCTTCTCTAAATGTTTGATAGAATTCACCTAAGAAGCCATTTGGTCCTGGACTTCTGTTTGTTGGAAGACTTTTTTTTTTTTTTGCGGTATGCAGGTCTCTCACTATTGTGGCCCTCCCGTTGTGGAGCACAGGCTCCAGACGAGCAGGCTCAGCGGCCATGGCTCACACGCCCAGCTGCTCCACGGCATGTGGGATCTTCCCAGACCGGGGCATGAACCCGTGTCCCCTGCATCGGCAGGCAGACTCTCAACCACTGTGCCACCAGGGAAGCCCTGTTGGAAGATTTTTAATCACAGTTTCTATTTCATTATTTGTGATTGGTCTGTTCATGTTTTCTATTTCTTCCTGGTTCAGTCTTGGAAGGTTATACCTTTCTAAGAATTTGTCCATTTCTTCCGGGTTGTCCATTTTATTGCCATAGAGTTGCTTGCAGTAGTCTCTTAGGATGCTTTGTATTTCTGTGGTGTCTGTTGTAATCTCCTTTTTCATTTCTAATTTTATTTTATTTTATTTTTTTTTTTTTTTTCTCATTTCTAATTTTATTGATTTGAGTCCTCGCCCTCTTTTTCTTGATGAGTCTGGCTAATGGCTTGTCAATTTTGTTTATCTTCTCAAGAACCAGCTTTTAGTTTTATTGATCTTTGCTATTGTTTTCTTTGTTTCTATTTCATTTACTTCTGCTCTGATTTTTTTTTTTTTTTTTTTTTGCCGGCCTCTCACTTTTGTGGCCTCTCCTGCTGCGGAGAACAGGTTCCAGATGCACAGGCTCAGCGGCCATGGCTCACAGGCCCAGCCAGTCCGCGGCATGTGGGATCTTCCCGGACTGGGTCACGAACCCGTGTCCCCTGCATCGGCAGGCGGACTCTCAACCACTGCACCACCAGGGAAGCCCTGCTCTGATCTTTATGATTTCTCTGCTTCTGCTAACTTTGGGTTTTGTTTGTTCTTCTTTCTCTAGTTCCTTTAGGTATAAGGTTAGATTGTTTATTTGAGATGTTTCTTGTTTCTTGAGGCAGGCTTGTACAGCTATAAAATTCCCTCTTAGAACTGCTTTTGCTGCATCCCATAGGTTTTAGATCATTGTGTTTTCATTCTCATTTGTCTCTAGGTATTTTTTGATTTCCTCTTTGATTTCTTCAGTGATCTCTTGGTTGTTTAGTAACGTATTGTTTAGCCTCCATGTGTTTGTGTTTTTTACATTTTTTTTCCTGTAATTGATTTCTAATATGATAGCGTTGTGGTCAGAAAAGATGCTTGACACGATTTCAATTTTCTTAATTTGCTGAGGCTTGATTTGTGACCCAAGATGTGATCCCTCCTGGAGAATGTTCCGTGTGCACTTGAGAAGAAAGTGTAATCTGCTGGTTTTGGATGGAATGTCCCATAAATATCAATTAAATCTATCTGGTCTATTGTGTCATTTAAAGCTTGTGTTTCCTTATTAATTTTCTGTTTGGATGATCTGTCCATTGGTGTAAGTGAGGTGTTAAAGTCCCCCACTATTATTGTGTTACTGTCGATTTCCTCTTTTATAGCTGTTAGCAGTTGCCTTATGTATTGAGGTGCTCCTATGTTGGGTGCATATACATTTATAATTGTTATATCTTCTTCTTGGGTTGATCCCTTGATCATTATATAGTGTCCTTCCTTGTCTCTTGTAACATTCTTTATTTTAAAGTCTATTTTATCTGATATGAGTATTGCTACTCCAGCTTTCTTTTGATTTCCATTTGCATGGAATATCCTTTTCCATCCCCTCACTTTCAGTCTGTATGTGTACCTAGGTCTGAAGTGGGTCTCTTGTAGACAGCATATATATGGGTCTTGTTTTTGTATCCATTCAGCAAGCCTGTATCTTTTGGTTGGAGCATTTAATCCATTCACGTTTAAGGTGATTATCAATATGTATGTTCCTATTACCATTTTCTTGTTTTGGGTTTGTTTTTGTAGGTCCTTTTCTTCTCTTGGGTTTCCCACTTAGAGAAGTTCCTTTAGCATTTGTTGTAGAGCTGGTTTGGTGATGCTGAATCCTCTTAGCTTTTGCTTGTCGTAAAGCTTTTGATTTCTCCATAGAATATGAATGAGATCCTTGCCAGGTAGAGTAATCTTGGTTGTAGGTTCTTCCCTTTCATCACTTTAAGTATATCATGCCACTCCATTCTGGCTTGTAGGGTTTCTGCTGCGAAATCACCTTAACCTTATGGGAGTTCCCTTGTATGTTATTTGTTGTTTTTCCCTTGCTGCTTTCAATAATTTTTCATTGTCTTTAATTTTTGCCAATTTGATTACTACGTGTCTCTGCGTGTTTCTCCTTGGGTTTATCCTTTATGGGACTCTCTGCGGTTCCTGTACTTGGGTGGCTATTTCTTTTCCCGTGTTAGGGAAGTTTTCGACTATAATCTCTTCAAATATTTTCTCGGGTCCTTTCTCTCTCTCTTCTCCTTCTGGTACCCCTATAATGCAAATGTTGTTGTGTTTAATGTTGTCCCAGAAGTCTCTTAGGCTGTCTTCATTTCTTTTCATTCTTTCTTCTTTCTTCTGTTGCGCAGCAGTGAATTCCACTATTCTGTCTTCCAGGTCACTTATCCGTTCTTCTGCCTCAGTTATTCTGCTATTGATTCCTTCTACTGTAGTTTTCATTTCAGTTATTGTGTTGTTCATCTGTGTTTGTTTGTACTTTAATTCTTCTAGGTCTTTGTTAAACATTTCTTGTGTCTTCTTGATCTTTGCCTCCATTCTTTTTCCGAGGTCCTGGATCATCTTCACTATTATTATTCTGAATTCTTTTTCTGGAACGTTGCCTAACTCCACTTCATTTAGTTGCTTTTCTGGGGTGTTATCTTGTTTCTTTATCTGGTACATAGCCCTCTGCATTTTCATCTTTCCTTTCTGTGAATGTGTTTTTTGTTCCACAGGCTGCAGGACTGTAGTTCTTGCTTCTTGCTTTATTGATTCCTTACTGCACTTATATTCAGGACAGAATTCCATACATTGGCCCACTGACTACACTATGTGTCCTCTATTTACCTCTTCAACCTCATCTTAGTGTCTCTTCCTTCAGATCTTTCAGTTTATATATGTGCCATGTACCATATTCTTTCCTGCTCATCACTTGAGCACTTGCTGTTCTTCTGCTAGAATGTTCTTCCCTTTCTCTGGTTAACCACTATTTATCCTTTGGATCTCAACTAAAATGTCACTCCTCAGTCGGGCCTGTCTTGTTACCAGTCTCTCATGATACCCTCTAATTGCCATATAGTACTTACCACACAATAACTATGCAACTGTTAGATAATAACTATGCAATTATATAGGTAATTATTGTTTAGTGGCTATCTTTTGAACACTAAACTATAAACTCCAAGAAAGCAGAAACCTCATCTATTTTTTATAATTTTATTTTTTAAAGTTTTATTGAGGTATAATTCCCTTATCATGAAATTCTTCCACTGAAGTATACAACTTATTTAATAAACTTATAATTGTGTGATCCTAACCGCAGTCCAGCTTTAGAAAACTTCCATCATCGCAAAAATGTTTCCTTGTATTCATTTGCAATTCACCACTACCACTCCCACCCCCAGCCCTTGGCAACCATGAAGCTTCTTTCTGTTTCTAAAAACATCTTTACTGGACATTTCCGATAAATGGATCATATAATATATGGTCTTTTGTGCCTGGATTCTTCTACTTTGCATAATGTTTTGAGGTTCACCCATGTTGTAGCATGTATCAGGAGTCTGTTCCTTTTAATTGTTGAGTAGTATTCCATTGTATGGCTGTATGGCTATACTAAATGCTGTTTATCCATTGGTGAACAGTTGGATTGTTTCCAGTTTGGTGCTGTAGTAAATAATGCTACCATGAATATTCACATGTGTTTAAGTAGAGTTATGTTTTCATATCTCTTGTGTGGGTACATGCTGCCAGGAGTAGAACTGGTAGTGGAGTTACATGTTACGTGGATGTGTTAACATTTTAAGAAATCACCAAACTGTTTCCCAAAGTGGCTGTACCATTTTACAATAATGTATGGAGAATGCCAGTATCTCTATACCCTTGCCATTGATTATAGCCATTCTAGTGGGTATGCAGGTGGTATCTCATTGTTTCAATTTGCATTTCCCCAATGATTAATTATGTTGAGCACTTTTTCATGTGCTTATTAGCCATTCATCTTCTTTTGTGAAATGCCTATTCAATTCTTTTGCCCAGTTTTTAATTCAGTTGTTTGTCTTAGTATTGAATTGTAAAAGTTCTTTATATATTCTGGATACAAGTGCTTTACCTGATATATCATTTGCAAATATCTTCTCCCAGTCTGTCGTTATCTTTTCATACTTTAAAAAAATATTTATTTATTTATTTTTGGCTGCATTGGGTCTTTGTTGCCACGTGTGGGTTTTCTTTAGTTGTGGTGAGCGGGGGAGCTACTCTTCACTGCGGTGCGCATGCTTCTCATTGCAGTGGCTTCTGTTGTTGCAGAGCACGGGCTCTAGGCATGTGGGCTTCCATGGGCTCAGTATTTGTAGTTTGCAGGCTATAGCGTGCAGGCTCAGTAGTTGTGGTGCACGGGGTTAGTTGCTCCATGGCATGTGGGATCTTCCTGGACCAGGGATAGAACCCATGTCCCCTGCATTGGCAGGTGGATTCTTAACCACTGTGCCACTAGGGAAGTCCCCTTTTCATACTCTTTTTTTAATTTTTATTATTATTTTTTTTTTGCGGTACGCGGGCCTCTCACTGTTGTGGCTTCTCCTGTTGCGGAGCACAGGCTCCGGACGCGCAGGCTCAGCGGCCGTGGCTCACGGGCCCAGCCGCTCCGCGGCATGTGGGATCTTCCCGGACCGGGGCACGATCCCGTGTCCCCTGCATCGGCAGGTGGACTCTCAACCACTGCGCCACCAGGGAAGCCCCCTTTTTCATACTCTTAATGATGGCTTTTAAAGAAGAAAAGCTTTGAATTTTGATGTAGTCCAATTTATCAATATTTTCCTTTATAGATCATACTTTTGATGTCATATTTAAGAGCTTTGTCCAACTCAAGGTAATGAAGATTTTTTATATTTTCTTCTAGACGTTTTTAGCTCTTATGTTTAGGTTGATGATCCATGTTGACTTAAATTTTGTGTGTGGTGTGAACCAAGGGTCTAAGTTGTTTTGTTTGTTTTTGCATGTGGGTATCCAGTTGTCTCTGCACCATTCGTTGAAGAGCCCACCCTCTCCCCATCAAATTTTCTACATACTTTTGTCGAACATCAATTGTACATAAATGTAAGAATCTAATTCTAGATTCTCATTTCTGCTTCATTGATCTTTATGTCTACCCTTATGTCAGGACCATACTGCCTTAATTATTGTGGTTTGATAATAGGTTTTGAAATCAGGTTAGTGGAGGTCCTCCAACTTTGTTCTTTGTTTTCAGAATTGTTTTAGCTCTTCTAGATCCTTTGCAATTCCATATAAATTTTAGAATCAGCTTGTCAATTTCTACATAAAAGCATTCATAGACTTTTATAGGGACTGTATTAAATTTATCAATTTGGAGAGAACTGCCATCTTGACAATATTGACTCTTCCAGGAACAAGGGATGTCTATTTATTTAGATATTCTTGAATTTCTCTCAGCAACATGTTGTGCTTTTCAGTGCACAAGAATTTCAATTCTTTTGTTAAATTTATTATTAAATATCTTATTTTTGATGCTATTGTGAATAAAACTGTTTCCTTAACTTCAATTTTGGATTGTTTGTTTCTCTGTTTTTGCTGACCATTTATTATTTGTCTCTGACCACTTATTATTTGGAAGTTGGAGGACTTCCACTAACCTGATTTCAAAACCTATTATGAAACCACAATAATTAAGACTGTATGGTACTGATATTAAGGATAGACAATAAAGATCAATGAAGCAGAAGTGAGAATCTAGAATTAGATTCTTACATTTATGGCCAACTGATTTTTGACAATAGGGCTGGATGAATTAATGAGAAACTAAAAAGTGTTTTCATGTTTCTTACATAGATAAACTTTCAATGTACTTTTTTTTTTTTTTTTTTGCGGTACGCGGGCCTCTCACTGTTGTGGCCTCTCCCGTTGTGGAGCACAGGCTCCAGACGCGCTAGCTCAGCGGCCATGGCTCACGGGCCCAGCCGCTCCGCGGCATGTGGGATCCTCCCGGACGGGGGCACGAACCCGCGTCCCCAGAATCGGCAGGCGGACTCTCAACCACTGCGCCACCAGGGAAGCCCTCAATGTACTTTTAAAAGCTTTTTCATGGCATAATTTATATACTGCATTGTATATTTATTTTTATAGACTTTTAAAATACAGTCTTCTTGAAAAGAGCAGAGACATCTTATTCATCTTTGTATTTCTGGCACACAGTAGTTAACTCAATAAATTTGTTGAATGAATGGAATATAGCAAAGCTTTGAATCAGCCATCCCTATTAAAAGGGAAGGGAAGAGCACTAGCTTTTTCAAGGATTAGGAATATATTTTAGAATATCTTTGTAACTTGTTTTAGTGACTCCTCATCATATAGGCTTTTGCATATAGTTCCTGATTGACTGCTAAGCAAGAGGGAGTTCATATCATAAACTCTGAGACCTTTCTCTCAAGAACTTCACATTCTCATAGCAAGAGATCTGCAAGGTAGTAGGTAATAAATCATTTATCTTTATCCTACAACTGCTGCTTCTCAAATGTCTAACTGTATCTAGAGGATTAACTCATGGTAAAATCAATCTAAAATAACAGTTTAGGGATATAACCCTATGAGTAAGAAGTGCTTCCAAAAATATCTTCTACTTAAGATAAATTAGCTTTTAACTCTATTTTAGTTAAAAGCTAAAGAGGAAAAGTCTAATTCACTAGTAGGACTAAATCTAAAGATCTACCACATTAAAAAGACATCTCATGTTTAAGATGTGCTCCAAAATAATACGGAAGCAGGAAAAGTAGGAGCAGGGGTTATAGATGAAATAATACTGAACTAAACCAATTATACTTCAATTAGAAAAAAAAAAGACTGACCAAAATTGTTGAAGCTGGGTGATGGGTTCATTAGGGGTTTATTATACCATGCTATCTACTTTTGTGTAAATATTCCACAATAAACAGTTCCAACAAAAAAAATATCTTAATGGGATGGATACGACAGAAATTTCTGTCACAGAAATAAAGTATGTAGTAGGCAAATCCTTTTTGTGTATAGATATCTTTAAAACAATTTTTGTTCAAAAATCTGAACTTTTAAATCTCCAAGACAATTTTCAATTTTCTTTGAATAAATCTTCAGCAGAAAATACTGAGGAACAGGTCTAAATTACTTAGAGAAAAAAAAAAAGCCAAAAAAAATTCAAAATTGCCCAATGCTTTGACTTTTCTTTATAATGAAAATCACCAAAATTCCTTTCTGCTCTAAAAATATTACTGAAAATAAACTAAAAACTTATTGCTGCTCCTTATTATACCCACTTATAAAAGGTTTACAACTTTCATAACAGGTTGGAAACAAAAAGAGGGCCTGAGAACTATTAATTTCATAAAGCCATGAGTTTGTTAACAAACAGTAAACTGTTAGAGAAAATGGCAAATCAGTCATAATTTCCAAAGAAGATTCTTTTTTCAAGTGTAACAAATTTGACTGATGCATTTAGGGATAACTAAAAGGAATTACAACACAGAAGAAGAAAAACCCAAGAGAAAAGAAAGAAAAAAAAGTAAACTCTTCTCAAAATATTCCCTAGAGGTCACAATTTAGTTGTGAGAAAAATGTTTTCTACTCTTGGCTTCAAGTTAAGTAACTACAACTTGAAAATATGACAGAATATACTGGAGAAAAACCCTGTTATCTTCCTTCCCAGCTTCATCTCCAAAATAAAAGAGAAAGCAAACAAGCAGATGCAACTAATTACTCATCTGTAACTCACCTGCAGGAAACATGAATCGCATTTCTCTTTCTGCTGCAGCAAAATCATTACTTCCATGAAGTGCATTCCTTAGCTCATCTGTGCCATAAATTGCCCTTAGACTAAAAGCAAGTTAGAGATGATGACCATCCAATCTGACATACCTTCTTTACTTTTTACATATGCATTCTATTTAGGAATTTTACAGAAGCATCGCCACTTCTCACATATGGAGGTCTTAATCTATTTTGAATTTAAGCATAAATCTATCTACATGAGGGTCAAATATATTTAAATCTGTGGGAGGGATACACTGGAAAAATAAGAGTTACCTGGGTGAAAAAGAGGTGTTGTTTTGTGACAACTGAAAAAGCAATGCATTTTCAAAGTGCAAGAACTCAATGCCCTCTGGTTTCCAGACATTAATGATAATGCTGAAAATCTGAGTTTCTGGTCCTGCATTACCAATATTCTATAAAATACCATACCAATTTTCCCATGAAAAATCCTACACCAGTGGCAGTATAGTTCAAGGATGAGAGAAAAATAAGGCTAGTCAACCATAAATCAAAATTCTCTGAGACCTTTTGTGGTATTTGATATTAAAATACACATTTAAGTAGTTAAAACACAAAATGGACCTCCCCCACCCAGCCCTCCACCACCACCAAAAAAAATCAGGTTATTTAGGAAAACTTTCAAATTAAAGGAAATTCCTATTACAGTGAAATCAGATTTTTTTTTTCACTTTCATAGTTGGATTCCATTTTTCCCCCAGGAAAGTTACCTGTCTGGGTGTGTCTCCTTAGCTACTAAGCTATTACTTGGTCCCAAGAGTTCTTTCCAGTAAGAGATAGCTTTAAGTCTAGCTAATATCATGGCAACAAGTGGTCCAGAACTCATGTAAGCTGTTAAATTGGGGAAAAACATTTTCCCATACTGTTCCACATAAAAGTTACTACAGTGCTCAGGGCTGAGATGCAGTTTTCTTCTCTAAAAGAGAAACAAAATCAACAAAAGCTTTATTGACAGTTCAATAATACCTCATTAAGTCATTAATAACTTGAAATTAGTACCAATCTGACCACAAATTTGAGATTTATTTTTGTATTATGAACAAAGGGCAAGATAAGAAAGTTAAATGTAGGCTGTAAATAAGAATTATTTAACCTACTTAAGAAAAACTATTCCTGTTGGGCAGCCTCTTTCAACATATGGTATGTTAATGACAAATTCATCATATCTCCTTCTTAAAGTAAAAACACGCCAATCATCAATATTCTGTTAATACATACTTTGTACAAAGCAACAAAATTGAGGGGCTTCCCTGGTGGCACAGTGGTTGAGAGTCCGCCTGCCGATGCAGGGGACACGGGTTCGTGCCCCGGTCCGGGAAGATCCCACATGCCACGGAGCGGCTGGGCTCGTGAGCCATGGCTGCTGAGCCTGCGCATGCGGAGCCTGTGCTCTGCAACGGGAGAGGCCACAATAGTGAGAGACCCACGTACCGCAAAAAAAGTAACAAAATTGGACTTTAGAATATTCCAAATTCATCTTTCCCTATTTGTGATATTTTCCTATTCATTGTGAAATTTTCCTACATATTTTAGGGAGCGGGTCTCATTATGGTATTTAGAAATAGTATGCAGTATAATGATGCAGTAAACAAGTTTCTCACTTGAACATGAAAGTTGTATATTCTTTATTCCGGTTCTGCCATAAATATGTTGATTCACTATGATCTTAAGAATAATTAGTTAGCATTAAGTTTGTTAATTTGAAAGAATATGAAATGTTTGGGACAAATAAATGTTAAGTTTGTTCACAAATGAGAAACTATATGAATTATTAAATTTTAAAAACCATAGAAGCTGAGTCAGTCATTCTTCCAATTAGAAAGCATCACATTTTCCCTAAGAGCAACTATTTGAGTATATCTTATTTATTTATTTATTTTTGGCTGCGTTGGGTCTTCGTTGCTGCGCACGGGCTTTTCTCTAGTTGTGGCAAGAGGGGGCTACTCTTTGTCGCCACGCACGGGCTTCTCGTTGCGGTGGCTTCTCTTGTTGAGGAGCACAGGCTCTAGGCACATGGGCTTCAGGAGTTGTGGCAGGTGGGCTCAGTAGTTGTGGCTCTAGAGTGCGGGCTCAGTAGTTGTGGTGCACAGGCTTAGTTGCTCCGTGGCATGTGGGATCTTCCCGGACCAGGGCTCGAACCCGTGTCCCCTGCATCGGCAGGCGGGTTCTTAACCACTGCGCCACCAGGGAGGTCCCTTGAGTACATTTTTTAAAAAATCACTCCATTACTACTGTTTATCAAATCCACTAAAGGTGGATCAGGAGGGAAAGGGCTCAAAATAGAATAGAGGGATTCAAGGTAGACATCAAGGAAAACTTGCTGGAGTAAGGATGATGAGACATGGAGATAAATTACTAGGGGAAGGCTAAAAATCTCCAAGATTAAGGCAGATATCTATCTTTCTAAAATGGGTTAGAGGGCTTCCCTGGTGGCGCAGTGGTTAAGAATCTGCCTGCCGATGCAGGAGACATGGGTTTGAGCCCTGGTCTGGGAAGATCCCACGTGCCGCGGAGCAACGAAGCCCGTGCGCCACAACTACTGAGCCTGCGCTCTAGAGTCCGTGAGCCACAACTACTGAGCCTGTGTGCCACAACTACTGAAGCCCACGTGCCTAGAGCCCATGCTCCGCAATGAGAAACCACTGCAATGAGAAACCCGTGTACTGCAACAAAGAGCAGCCCCCGCTCGCCGCAACTAAAGAATAGCCCAAGCGCAGCAATGAAGGCCCAATGCAGCCAAAAATAAATAAATATATTTATTTAACTAACTAAATAAAATAAAATGGGTTAGATTTTCCTGAAAGTACAGTGTGAATTTTACCAAGTGACCTACCTCTTAAAGTCCCTTCCAAAACTATCATGTGTCTTCAAGTTTCAGAAACTTGATAAAATTGCTTGGTTTGTAGAGAGGGATCTAAACTGCCCAGAGCAAGAATCTTGTAGAGATGCTTACTAGGTAGGTCAGCAATGCTATGAACAGGCTCTACTGGACAAACATAACATTCTCACTAGTCAAGGATGAGTTACAGTACTTAAAAAAAAAAAAAAAAAAAAGGTGCTGACATCTATTCACATATTAAAATTCATATAGTCAAGAAATAGAAGAAATTTGAGAAGTTATAACAGTGCCTGATTTAGTATAATCCTTGATTCTATTATTCAAAATTAAGATATGCCAGTATTTGTGATTCTTATGCATATTGATTTGAGTGCTTTTTTTTCTGCATTGTAAGCCCTTATCTGCCATTATACCCCTTAACAAGCAAGGGGAGCTATATTCTGCAGGTATGCTAGCTAATGCAGCGTAATTTTAAAAATTAACGGCTCATCTTAAACTAAAGTTGATACTGAATCAGTGATTCCATCAGTTGCTTTAAAATTAGATCAGATAAACTTTTTTGGAATTTAGATTAATATTTTCACAAAGAGGGAATTCCCTGGCAGTCCAGTGGTTAGGAGTCTGTGCTTTCACTGCCAAGGGCATGGGTTCAGTCCCTGGTAGGGGAACTAAGATCCCGCAGCCGCGGCCAAAAAATAAATAGAAATCAACAACAACAAATATTTTCACAAAGAGGAGTCATTAGTTTGTAACACAGGAAAGGCTGCCACCTACTGAAAGAATACATCATATTTTAGGAGTTTTTTCCTAGATGGGACAAGAAAGCCTCAAGTTCAAGGAACTCCCACCTATAATAGAGCCTACTTTTAAAGCATACAATACAAAGGACAAATGATTCCACTGACATGAGACACCTGGAATAGCAAAGTCATAGAGACAGAAAGTAGAATAGTAGTTACCAGGGGTAGGGAGAGGGCTAAACGGGTAGCTAGTGTTTAATGTGTACAGAGTTTCAGTTTGAGATGACGAAAAAGTTCTAGAGATGGATAGTGGTGATGGCTGCACAACAGTGTGAAGGTACTTAATTCCCCTGAAATATACGCTTAAAAATGGTTAAAAAGGTAAATTTTATGTTGTGTATATTTTATCACAATTAAAACAAAAAAGAAGCATACAATATACCAAGGAGTTCTTTGGTTTGAAACTTCTTGCTGACTAGGGAAAAGTGTTAAATATTAGCATTTACACTAAGTTGGTTTTTTTCTTATTTGTTTTTTTTTTTTTTTTTTTTTTTTGCGGTACGCGGGCCTCTCACTGATGTGGCCTCTCCCGTTGCAGAGCACAGGCTCTGCACGCGCAGGCTCAGCGGCCATGGCTCACGGGCCCAGCCGCTCTGCGGCATGTGGGATCTTCCCGGACCGGGGCACGAACCCGTGTCCCCTGCATCGGCAGGCGGACTCTCAACCACTGCGCCACCAGGGAAGCCCGGTTTTTTTCTTAACACTGTTTTAATTTATAGTTATCATTAACTCCTTAATTATTAAGTTTTTCACTAATTCTTTTCAAAATATGGACTTAAAAGACAAATTGGAAACTTTATATTATTTGTATACTTTGTTTCTTTCTCAAATTAATGAGTAATATACTTACAGGGCTAAAAAATTCAAAGCAATATAAAAAGGTTTATATGAAAAATCTCATTCCCATCCCTGTCCTAACCCAGCCTGTTCTTCCTCACCCTCAATATGCAACCATTTTTTAATGGTTATTTATCTCCTAGTTTCATTTTGCAAATACCGGCAAACATGTATATTACTTTTTCTCTTTCTATCATAGAAAGTAGCCACACATTGTACTGCATCTTGCTTTTTTCCATAAAAGGACACAGAGAGGTTTATAATTAGTTGCATAGTATTCAATTTGGTGGATCGCCAGGGTCAATTTAACCAATCTTCTAATGCTGGGTTGTTTTCAATCTTTTGCTTGTAAATAAATCATGTTGCAAAAAATAACCTAGATATAGGTCACTTCATATTAATACATGGGTTATAGGAGAGATTCCCAGAAGAGTACTGCTGGGTTTAAGGGTATATGCATCTGTAATACTGATAGATAATTGCCAGATCCCCTTCCATAGGGGTTATGTCATTTACTTTTATATTCTTGCCAGATGGTATCTCAGTGTCATTTTAATTTGCTTTTTTCCTGCTTAGAGATTGAGCATCTTTTCCTATGTTTCAGAAGCATTTGTTTTTCTTTTTCTGTGACCATCCACATGTACTGCCCATTTTCAAGCGAATTTTTATCCTGTTCCAGCAGCTTTTTATATACTAGGGAGATTAGCCTTTGTGATATGAATTACAAATCTTCTTCCCAAGTCTTGCCATTTGTGTTTTGACTTTGCTTATTATGTTTATTTGGCCATGTGCAAGTTTTTTATATTTATATATATATATATTTTTTTTTTTTTTTTTGCGGTACGCAGGCCTCTCACTGTTGTGGCCTCTCCCGTTGCGGAGCAACAGGCTCTGGACGCACAGGCTCAGCGGCCATGGCTCACGGGCCCAGCCGCTCTGCGGCATGTGGGATCTTCCTGGACCGGGACACAAACCCGTGTCCCCTGCATCGGCAGGCGGACTCTCAACCACTGCACCACCAGGGAAGCCCCTATATTTATACTTTTATCAATCTTTTCCTTTACAGTACCTAGACTTTATTTTTTTTTTAAGTAAATTTATTTATTTATTTATTTATGTCTGTGTTGGGTCTTCATTGCTGCACATGGGCTTTCTCTAGCTGCGGCGAGTGGGGGCTACGCTTCGTTGCAGTGCATGGGCTTCTCACTGTGGTGGCTTCTCTTGTTGCGGAGCACAGGCTCTAGGCACACGGACTTCAGTAGTTGTGGCGTGTGGGCTCAGTAGTTGGGGCTCGCAGGCTCTAGAGTGCAGGCTCAATAGTTGTGTCACATGGGTTTAGTGGCTCCGCAGCACGTGGGATCTTCCCGGACCAGGGCTCAAACCCACGTCCCCTGCATTGGCAGGTGGATTCTTAACCACTGTGCCACCAGGGAAGCCCGAGTTTTCTCCTTTTTCTATTTTTTAAAAGATTCAATAGGCAATATGACACTGTATATTTATTAGAGAATAAAAAACTGAAATTTCAAATAAGGATGGTAGAGAAAAAAGGAAGATTAAAAATATTCCATTCTAAAGACGCAGACATAGAGAATGGACTTGAGGACATGGTGAGGGGAAAGGGTAAGTTGGGTCGAAGTGAGAGAGTGGCATGGACATATATACACTACCAAATGTAAAATAGATAGCTAGTGGGAAGCAGCTGCATAGGACAGGGAGGTCAGCTCGGTGCTTTGTGACCACCTAGAGGGGTGGGATAGGGAGGATGGGAGGAAGATGCAAGAGGGAGGAGATATGGAGATATATGTATATGTATAGCTGATTCACTTTGTTATAAAGCAGACACTAACACACCCTTGTAAAGCAATTATACTCCAATAAAGATGTTCAAAAAAATTCCATTCTATTTGTTAAGTTTTTTTAAATATGATAATGTTTAACAACACTCTATATTCATTTTCAAAACTACCAACTGCAGAACAAGTATAAGGCTTAAAACATTAAAAGTTTGTAAATAACTGGAAAAAAAAAAAAAACCAACCAAAAAAACACCCAACAGGGGCTTCCCTGGTGGCACAGTGTTTGAGAGTCTGCCTGCCGATGCAGGGGACATGGGTTCGTGCCCCAGTCTGGGAAGATCCCACATGCCGCGGAGCGGCTGGGCCTGTGAGCCATGGCCGCTGAGCCTGCACATAAAAACACCCAACAGTCAAGAGAAGACCAAGTAAATAGACTGTGACTCATCTGTACAGAAGAGTATTACACAGAAGTTAGGAAGAATGAGATAGATTCAGATGTAATGATCTGGAATGCTATCTGAGGGACTCTGTGAAGAGGGTCAAGGGAAGGGGACTGCCCTACTTTATGGGGGAAAAATGTTTGTAAATGCATAAAAAAAATCCTGGAAGAACAGGGAAGTATTAAGTGGTTGCCTCTCTCTGGAGTTTAGGACTTGAGCTGGGAGAGGAGAGATGGAAGAAAAAGAAATTTTACTTCTCATTTTATATCCTTTTGAAATGTGAAAAAACTTTTGTAATATTATCACATATAACTTTTATACTTACAAGAATAAACCTAAATTTCATGCTAAATACTAAGGATCTAAATGGGCTGACACATTTACATAAACATTTTTAAAAGGTAAAATCAAAGGTAATCTTGGACTTCCCTGGTGGCGCAGTGGTTAAGAATCTGCCTGCTAAGGCAGGGGTCACAGGTTCGAGCCCTGGTCGGGGAAGATCCCACATGCCGCGGAGCAACTAGGCCCGTGCGCCACAACTAATGAGCCTGTGCTCTAGAGCCCACAAGCCACAACTACTGAAGCCTGCGTGCCCAGAGCCTGTGCTCCGCAACAAGAGGAGCCACCGCAATGAGAAGCCCACGCACTGCGACGAAGAGTAGCCCCTGCTCACTGCAACTAGAGAAAACCCGTGTGCAGCAATGAAGACCCAATGCAGCCCAAAATAAAAATAAATAATAATAAATTAATTTTAAAAAATAAGGTAATCTAAAATAACAGTTTAGGGATATAACCCTATGCCTAAGAAGAGTTTCCAAATATATCTTCTACTTAAGTGAATTTTAAATTCTATTTTAGTTAAAAGCTAAGGAGGAAAAGCCTAATTCACTAGAGAGAAAAAAAACATGATGATCCTGCCCAGAAGTTACCTGAACAATGGTGAATCCAGATCTGAGAATAATATCTTGTATCTCCTCCTCTTTGTCAACAATATCTGGTTTGATAATGGCCAGAGTCTTTTCTACATAGATCTGAGGTGGGGGCATTGACAGCTCCATTCTGGCTTTTCAGTGTACAATTTAAGAGATTCTTGACTGGTATCAACTGTAATGACAGGCACCCCCCCAACCCAAATTTAATGTAATTGTGACTAAAGAGCATTATCAGGTGCTTAATTTTATTAATTTATAAAGCTGGAAACTGTCATACCTTTTTCAACAAGCAGCGTCTCAATAATACGATTTCTACTCTGCGTCTAAGTCTCCTGCGGTGAGTTTTCCTAAGCACTTTCATGGAGGTGGAGAGACCAAGGAGCAAGGCGAAAGCTTAGGACCCTGGGGACCCAGGAGGAGACTAGGTCTGCAACCCTCCGCGCCGCTCAGCGGCCCGCGCCCCGCCCCGGGGAAGCTTAGCATCAGGCCCGGTTGGAAAGCAGAATCCCTGACCCTCTGTGGGCTGCACCCCCAGATTCCTTCCGAATCCGACCCTCATCTGGGCACTCACCTCAGCCCGGGCTCCTGGAGAGTCACCACATGTTGTTGCTAGGAGACCGGAAACCCAGCTTAGAGACGGTGGCTGCAGAGGCCCAATTCCAGCAGAGCGCTTGGCAGCCTTTGGCTAGCTCAAGAAAGGGAACCAGCCACAGGCATTTTTATTCCCCTTGCACATCTTAAAAGCAATAGACGTTTTCTAACATTTTCCTCATAATTTATCTTACTTCATCCTCCTAGCCATTCGAAGGACACTTCAATTATCTCCACTTTATAAATGATGAGACAAATCATACACTTTCCCTCGTCCTACCCCAGCCCCTTCCAGACAGTGTATGTAAGAAAACCCATGTTAAATACCTTCCTTATTTCACCAGATAATGCTATCCCCTCTATTCCAAGCTTCTGTAAACATTAAAAGGCAATCTTTGACTTGTGAAATAACATTTATTTAAAGAGCAGTAAAAGAAGTTTCATCTGTTTACCTCTAAATTAAGCCTATGAAACAAAGACATGGGCAACATATATGGCATAACCCCAAATTTCAGCTTTCTGTGTTTTCTTTATATTATGTCCACGGGCACCTTTAATTCTTTGGTTGTAAGTTAAGGCATTATTCTTATTGGAAAAGAAAACAGAGAAGTGGTAAACAAGTACTGGGATCTTCTCTAGGTCAGAGTCTCAATGAAAGATCCAAATTCCAGAAAAGTTCAGGGTAGCAGCTCCAAGTTAGCAAAACAGGTTTTCCATCATCCATGGGGTTGGTTAGTTCTCATTCCAGACTATTTAAGACTCTTCTTTCATCTAACCAAATACTCAGCACCTACAGGGTCAAGGCAGACAACAAGCTATGAATCTTTATGGAGGTTTGAAAGCAGTTTTATTTCTTTCTCCGCAGAGATTCAACTACACTTTTTTTCTTTAAAGTAAGAAGCTGCCCAGAAAAGAAACCCTCAAATGTCTTCTTCTGGCTACCATATCTTATCTCCTATAGATGGGACAATGTGAACATATATTAATACCAACAGGTACAGCAACCAAAAAATGGACAGTGACTCCAGCCTCTGGTTTGCATGTTTAGCCCTCTGACTTGAGGCTCTGGAAGCAGATGTGCCCATTATTTATCTATCCCCAGGTCTCTTAAGAGCTCTTCACTGCTGCCTGCCTTCCTAGACTATTTTACTTCACTATCTATTAAAGCTGGTCCCACAGAGGCTCAGAGTTTTCCAAACCAGCAGGTACAATGTCAGTCCTTCAGGTCCTTGAATCACCTCTGAACATAAACTCTGGGAACGCAAGGTCACTTCAACACCACCCTTATTCTCACAGAATAAAATCAGATTCCAGAAACTACATTCCTTTTTCTTGCAGCTCTCTACCTACAGTACCTGAATCTGTTCCAAGACTTCTCGCTGCATCTCCACAGCCATACGGTACACCTGATGATCAGAGTCATTGTACATCACAGCGTTCTGGAACATCAGCATCAGGTCCCTCTGGAACTGAGCCACGGTGCGAATACGTCCCTTAGACAGGTTCCTTTTCAGGCTAGTTAAGTCCATGGGTCTACAGGTGGCCAAGAGAAACCAGAGGAAATCAAACCTTCATGTGGAACATGTGGTGACCTAACATGCTCTCCTGAAGAACTAACCAGCTCTTAATGAAAACAGTAGTAAAGATAACAATCCCCATCAGATAATAAAATAGCAATAGCAGCTAACATACGACTGCTTACAATAAGCCAAGTGCTATGCTAGATACTTTCTATATGAACTCACTTGATCCTCTCAATAAACCTATATGGTAGGTACCATTGTCACAATTGGCAATGAGGAAACTGAAATCAAAGAAGTTAGGTACTTGACCAAAGTCACACAGCTTAGTTTCCAATTCAGAAACAGCCTGACTCCAGAACCCACAGGCCCAGCCATTTCACTTTACAATTGGAGGTATCAAAGTTATAAAGAGCTCCAATGATCAGTTTGTCACAGGGTAGTTACTGACCGATTGTTTACAATGTGTAGTCATATACTAGGTATTTAATCAACTGTTTTTACTGTATCATCAAAAGCTCAGAGGTTTTTTTCTTCTTTCATGGAGATGAAAAGAGAATCAAGTGAATATTAAGGTAAATATTATATAATGCGACACAGAGAGTGGGTATATAAAAGGCAGCATAGCAGCGTAGAAAGAGGACTGAACTGGGAGGTAAGACTCTGGGGTTTAGTTCTAGCTCTGCTATTCACTGTTGATCACAGACAAGTCATGACCACCTCTGAGTCTTAGTTTCCTCATCTACAGAATTAAGGAGTCTGTCTCCAAAGGTTCTTTTCTGATCTTTTATACACTACTAACACACACTGGTTTATGAGAGCATTTTAGATGAACTATGCTATAAAAATCCAAAGTACTGCAATCAACCAGTGTTTATAATCCATTTGGATTACCATCTTTGCCTTAGCATACCTATAACTGCCTGAATGAATACAGTGTTCCTTTTAAAGTTGTGCTCTGAAATAACAGTGCCAAAAACTACCAAAGGCAAATGTAAGATTATATATAAGATTATAATAAATGGATATTACTTAAAAGTCAATACTGATAAAAGCCTCTTTATCCTTTTGTTCCCTATATTCTCAAATGAGGACTGAGCTTACCTTACCATAACTTTATAAACTTGTTCAGCTGTAAAATATATCTTGAGCTTAAGTAATGTAAATGAAATAAAGTAATGTAATAAAATAAATATAAATAAATATAAATAAATAAAATAAAATACTGTAAATGAAATAAACAGATGTGAAATAAAGTATGAAAAGACAGATATAAAAGCAACCAACCTTTCTTGACCCCTTTGCCACTGACCTTTTCACCACATCCTTGTATCCTGGGGCCTGCCTTTCTGACACAGGCTTCAGAAACAGACTGCTGAACCTGTTAAGGGACAAACCCAGAGAGGATGAAGAAACCCTGGAAAGTCACCCTAAATGAGAAGAGTGGCTGTGAATACCAAGAGTGGCTTGGAGTCCTACCTGTGACTGGCTATCATCTTCCAGACTGGCAGGAGAGTCTTCTTAAATAGCAAGTGATCCTGAACAGGGTCACTATGGCCTAGATCAGGCCTATAGGATAAAGCAGAGCAGAAAACAAACAGTAACTTCACAAATGGTATTCTGTTCCCCCTAGATGCTTGATAAGGTTTCCTCAACACATAGTGCTCCTAGTTAACATCTGAAGGAAATAACACCACAGGAATGAAAACATGCTTTCATAAAGGACCCTAGACTCTATAAATATTCTCTTACTGATCAGTATTATCAAATGAAGTGGTTAAATTCTTGTAAAGTGTACTAAAAATAGGCAACTGCCTTTGCCTTTTGGAATCTTGCTGATTTGCCCTTTAGCACCTGTGACTTTAAAGAAGTGGTCTACAAAAGTAGTCTTTGTTCACTGATGTCTCCCAAGTTCCTGGTACATACTAGGTGCTCAAATAAGTATTTGATAAATGAATCTGGTCCTGTTTTTTTATGCAGAAATATGCCACATTAAGAAGTATCTCTCCCATACTTCCAGAGGAAAAAATACTTGGTTTCATATCCCAAGGAATTCTCTTACACTTCATCTGAATGCTATACAATTTAAATATTTTTCCTTTTCACTCTCCTCTGTATAGTAATCTTTAAAATACCAAGAAAAATCCATTTCTCCTCATGGTCCTTCCTTCTCTGGGCTAAACTGCCTAATTTATTTAGTTTTTCTTTAGAGGTGCAACTGCTCAATGTTTTATTTCATTTTATAATTTTCCCAGTTGGCAAGTTTTCTACTTACCCCAAAGTTAAACATCATGTTACACTTCACACTTTATACACTGCATTATTCTCTCTAAATAGACTCTCTTCACACCTAAGGTTTCACACCCTCATTTTGCTTTATGTACCACATTGTGTGCATCCATTTGAGCACAACTCATACCTTATCATTCTCCAATTTGAACAGCTCCACATAACTATTCATTTTCATGATGCACTATCTCACTTGTATCTAAATTACATACCACAAAAATCAATTTTTCCTTAAGCCCAGAACCCTATAAGAACAAGGGACTTAAAGCCCAAAGCAAACCTCTTCCTTTGTCTCTGATCAGTCAGTCAGAATAAACAATAGGTCCTTGGTACTGATGCAATTTTGTTCATATAGCCACAGAACAGGTATTTATTGTTTCCATTACGTGAAAGGTACTACAATAGGTTTTGTAACTTCATAATCAATCACCTTTGCAATATTTTAAGAAACAATCCCTTGCTTACCTTTATTTCCATCTATTTGGAAATGCATGCCAAGCAACTACACGTGAAAGTGTGTGAGTGGAAAGGATATGCACTTAGACTGGTACTCCAAAGGTTCTACTTTACTCCTGAGAGTCAGTACAGACTAAGGAAGAAGCCAGAAAAGAGGGGCCTAGGGAATGTCTATCTTTCAAAGTAGTTTTAAGGTTCCCTAGTGATAGCACAAGAACTCAAATGCCTATCTCCCCTTAAGCTATCTAGCCAAGCAGACTCAATTACTAATATCTACTGCTTTCTAATAAAGATTTCATGTTTAACCTAAATTCTAAGAGTGTGGTGTTTGCGTTTCAAGATGCTGAAATGTCATGAGATAAAACATCCCAGATTATTAAAGATTTCCCGTTTTGGGGATAGTCATCATATGCCATCTGCTCATACTCACAAACGGAGTTATAGAAAAGCAAAGGAAGCAATTCTTCAACAAGCTAGGTTTTTAGCTGTATTCTATTTGTGTAACAAAAATTTGTAATCTGCTATTTACAAAAATATATATGCACGGTTCAGTTGTATACCTTAAACAAAAGAAGGCTAAAATAATTACTGGTTTGCCTCCCCACAGATAATGTGGGTGGATCTGGGATACATCAAAGAAAAAAAAACAGTTCATACTATCTTCTCTCAATACTTAGACACAAAACTAGGCCCAGAAGATGAACTATTTGTTACATAACAAAAATAACTTTGTTTTTCTGATTTAAAAAGAAATTCACTTTACTGAAAAAAATTAAGATTCTAAAATGTGACCTCTGGCCCCATAGTTATTTATGTTAAAATCAGACAATTATATAAACAATTTCCCAAGATGTGTGAAAAAGGAACAAGGGTGATAATAACTTGAAAATAATTTTTAATTTCAAGTTAATAGGAAATGTTTTAGTATTTTTAAAAGTATAGTTTGTATAATATTAGACTTGAGTGACAATCTGACTCAGCAACGTTTCCTGAATAAATACAGAGAGAAGGATTACTTATGAAAGAGATTCTTAATGTTGATAAAACAGTCTTGTTTTATAAGATGAAAGCATATAGACTTCTATTTATACAGTAAAATTATATTTAATTATATTTCTAGTGTTTTCGAGCTCTAATTCTCTACTTTTCAATTTACAAAAGTAATCAATGTCCGTGGCAACAAATTCAAGTAGGCGTAAACAGATGTAAAAGTATTAATCCTAACAACATGGGATAAAAGTCTATACTTACAGCTTTGAGGAGGTAGCATGGCTGAAAAGGATATCCACCAGAGGAGTCTCCTGGATGCTGAAGCTATCATCACACTCACCTGAAGAACGCTGGTCTTCCATCTCTGACACATACCCTTCACTCTGGTCCTGCTCTTTGGATTCTTGCTGAACCTCCCCCTGGGAATGCCAGGAAACAAAGGAAAGTTTAGAGAGAGATTTACTATCTTCAAGGTAATTTTTCTTGTATGGGGTAAACGAAGGCTGACCTTAAGGTAAGAATAGGCCAGTTATATAAAGTTATAGAATAAGTTGGAGAAAGGTGACTTAACTAGACCTAAGACAAAGAATTCTTAGAGAACTCTGACTCTGTATCCCAAGAAAAAATGAAAAAGCAATATACTCTATTCTAGATAGATGTTGTTTTCTTTTAAAACTGTCATTATTACTTGTGGCCCTGGACCTAACTAGTCTAGCTGGCCAGATAATATTAATGATAATGGTATTCTAAATTTTACTGATTGCTTACTATGAGCCAGGGACTATGCTAAGTGCTGCACGTGAATTATCTCATTTAAAACTCACAGTACACCTGTAAGGTAGAGCACTATTATTCCATTTCAGCAGAGAAAACTGAGGTTCTAAAATGTTCACTAGGGCTTCCCTGGTGGCGCAGTGGTTGAGAGTCCGCCTGCCGATGCAGAGGACACAGGTTCGTGCCCCGGTTCAGGAAGATCCCACAAGCCGCGGAGCGGCTGGGCCCGTGAGCCATGGCCGATAGGCCTGCACGTCCGGAGCCTGTGCTCCACAACGGGAGAGGACACAACAGTGAGAGGTCCACATACCGCAAAGAAAAAAAAAAAAAGTTCACTAACCTGCCTAAGCCTACACAGCTAACTGATGCTAAAACCAGGATTTAGACCCAGGTAACTGAACTCTCTGGAGTTAGCCTATGTTCTCTAACCATTCTGCCTGCCTCTTTGTGCAGAGGACTGATCAGACAGCTGGTTTAAGTTATTCACTTACCTCTTCACTCGCTGTGGGTTGTTCCTGAAGTGCCCAAATATCTGAGGGAGGTGGAGTCACCTCTGGCCTTCCATTTTCTCCCAGTAATGACTTCTCAGTTACCAAGGGGTCTACCTTGGCTGAAAGCTCTTCAGGCTCTTTGCAGGGCTCCCCCTCTCCTTCAGTAGCTTCAATTCCCCTCGCCTCTTGTTGTCTGGTGCCAGATGAAGGGCAGCAGCCTTCACCTGGTTCTTTGCTGCTAATGCACAACGGCTCCATTAAATAGACTACCTGCAATCATAGTTTACTGTTAGATGTATAAGAACACCAGTGGAAATCATCATCTACGTATCAATAATGCCACATCATTACACTACCACTGTGACTAAGTTTGAGATGGTAAGGGTTAATTGATTCATTCAGTCATTTTAAATTTATCAAATATCTTATATACACAGGTACTGGGCTAATTGGTTGGGACCTAACAGTAAACAAGATAGACATGATTCTTGCCTCAAGGAGCTTATGTTCTAATTTTTCATCTCAAGTGTCAACTCGAATCAACTGGTAACGACTGTCTAAAAAACTGCTGAAAACTTCGTCTGCCACAAACAATGCAGATAGAATTGGCAATATGTGAACAACTGGCAAGACCAGATTCTTGCTGGTCTTGACCTAGGTTCTACTGAATATGTAGAGTTGCCACATAAATATAAACTCTCTGTCCAACTCTCTTTATTTCTGGTCCTCAGCCCTTCACTAGGGAAATACGAACACTGCAAAATATTGCCTAGAAGTGTTAACATTATAAGCTTCAAGGGGAGTTTGGGCAAGTGTCACCTCCCATGACTCTGAAAGAATGAATTACAAGGATACTCCTAAAGACAGGCCTATATACAGAAATACCACTTCCTCTGATCAGGCTCCTAATGACTGGGATCTTAGAACATTCAGTCAAAAAGTACATATTTGGCACATGTTTTGTATCAGCACCAAGTGCTGGAGACACAGAAATGAACTCAGTTCCCGCCTATGTGGACCTTATATTTTAGTAAACAATAATGAGAGCAGTAGATATATGGGTAAACATTCTCTTAGGAAGTTGAGATTCTTCCCACCTTTGGAAATAATGGCTCCCCATTACCTCAGAGAGAAAGTGGTGGAGGTTCTGGCGGCTGACTTGCTCCGCCTCTTCCTGAGATTCCTCACTGCCACTGTCCCCCACAAGCAGCTCACGAGGTTCTCTCCCTGGGCTGCTTTCCTCTAGTTCCTCAGCCCCTGGCTCCTCAGTTTCCCTCCAGCTGCCCAAATCAAGATCCAAACTGGAGTCCCATGAGCTGAAGAGTGACCTGCAATCGTTGCTCAACTCAGAGTCATTGGGATAGTCTTGTTCAGAATCCAACCAAACCCATTCATGCCCCATCTGTAAATACACAGAAAAAAATGCATTAAATTCACTCAAATCAATATTCCTAAGGCATTTCCATCTCCCAATTTTGGGAGAAAGATAAGGGGTCAGAAATTTTTTTCGACTCAACATTAGGAAGAGTAAAAACTAGCTGAAGGGAGACATCAAGAGAAAAAGTGATCCGTCATTGGGAATAAAGAAAAAGCCCTATGTCAAGCAGTATAATAGAATTATCACCCAATAATTATTTGTTGTTAGATTTCCTCATACTCTAAAAGAGAAAAAACTGGAGCATTGCTAGCTGAAATGAATGCCTCTATCCCAAACCACCCTTAAACTCAACTGCAAGGCAACAATTTTGATGGACAAGGGATCTTTTCCTCAGCATACAGACATTTTTAACCTATCAACCATTAAATCCTCAATGCATACTAAGATACCTGTGGCATCCTTCTGGTCATATCCAGCTCTCACTTCTCAGAAAGAGAACTGCAAATCAAGTTTTAAAAATATCTTTCCTTGCTTTCAGTACATTGCACTCCTGGTTTTCTTAGTCCTTCATCCTCTCCCTTTTACTACTTTAATACATCCATCTTCTATGTTCTTGTTTGGGCCTCTGCTTCCTTAATATGTCCTTAAAAAAATGCAGCTACTTTGAGGTTTCAACTTTGATCTTTATTAAGGTGGCTTCCAAATCTCTCCACCTTTACTTTTTATATGCATTCTGGTCTCATTTCTCCATGTACCCAAAGGTCAACTCCCTTAGGTGCCCTACCATCTCCTTCAACTCAACACTTGTAAAACTAAAATCACTTTTCTTTCTGAACATCTCCCAATAATTTGCTCTCCCAAAATTCCTTATGCCGATCATCAACACCATTTTCTTAGTCCTGTTTTGACTCTTTCTTCTCTTATATTCAGTAAACAAGTCCACTTGCCAATTTTCTTCCACAATAATTTTTCTTAATGCCCATCCTTTACATCTGAATAAATGTGATAGCCTCCTGGTCAGTTTCTCTATTCTTAATCCAACCTGCTCTGAATAGTCTCCCTATTCAATGCTTTACAATAGCTATCACCTCAAACTTCTCAATCTGTCACTCAAAGCCCTCCATAAATCAAGCTCTGTTTCGGCCCCTTAGCCTGGTACCTGTAATTCACTATTCTTTAATATGATTCCTAATTACATTAGTCTCCTTATTTCCCCCACCTCAGATGCCTATACCTTAATTTAGCTTGCTAAGCTTGTAAATCACGTTCTCTACCAACCCAAAATCTACGTCCTTTAATGGACCTCTTCCTCCACAAACTTCTCCAACTTTTAGGGCTCCGCTGCTTATATCACATGCATGTTTGCAGACTGCTTTGGGAATGTACTGTAATTATATTTAATTTTCTAACTCCTGGATTGATTGAACTACCACTCACAAAGACGGTATCTTCTACTTCCTTAGGATCCTAGCAAGCTTTATAGTTTTACTTAAGCCAAAAAGATCCGTGACTTCCAATCATAAAGTTCTATATCTTTCTCAAGAAGGCTCAAAATACTAGACAATACCCTATTAATCTCCATCTCTTTTTAATAAAAAGCTCACTAGCTCACTTCACTGATTTACTTTTTATTTAGTAACAGAAGTTGGAATAAACTCAGGTGATAAACTTGATAACTGAGTTTAGCCTTCAAACAGTAATGTTATGAATTCTAAAATACACAAGAACCCTACACATAGAAAGGAATAACAATATACTATTCAAGAAATACCATGTGCAAAGACAGTATAAGTAAAACAAATGCCAAGGATAAAGATGCTTCCTATATCCATGCTTTAATCTTCTTTAAGCAATGACATGAACAGAGAACTCTGAAAACCTTAAGTTTTACCAAACATTGAAGAAAGGCTGAATAAGGCAGTACTTATAGCACAATGCAGTACTTTTAAACATTATAAACTCAATCTTGGTTACTTACCTTCTCTGACCTGTAGTAGAACAGTTCATATTATAAGACCACTTTCCCCCCAACAATCTCATTCCCACAAATGACGAAAGTTTCTATACAGAAGAAATCACAAGTTTCACACACACATTCACACACTCAAAGAACACACCAAAGGCTAGAGTTTTCTTTTCTTTCAGAGTTTATTGTATACACATACACTTCACAGGTTTTGTTTTTTTTTAAGTCTGTACACTTCACAAGACAGTACAAACTAGCTACAATCTGCTAGCAACACATCAGGACATTAACACATCCCATAATTTTTGCCCTAAAACAGGCAATTGTGCTACTCCAGCTCTCTGAGAGAGATTTTTCCAGCTCATGTCATGTGGCCCAGACACCTCCTCTTCTGTAACTTCCACTTCTGGAACTTCCACAAGCCCAAGCTCTATCTTTACTTCTATTTCATGTTCAGCTCAATGCAGATACTCTGAGGCTTCACTTTTTCATCTTCATATCTGCTTCAATGGCACAGCGGCGCCCCCTGGTTCCCCCATCCTAGATGACAGGCAGACAAAGAAAGGGAGCATGAGTGAGTTAGCTATCCGGTAAGAGAAAAGGTGCAACAAGAATGCTGGGGATTTGGTTTTTGGGGGGAAGAGGGGGGAGAATCAGCAGAAAAATCCAGGAAATGAGGGGCATTTATCTGTCTTCCCACAGAGTGGGCTAAAAAGCACCTGGTAGTAGTGTGTGAGAGGAAATGTAGGACAGAGTACCTTGCTTCTGCCCACCATAGAGGTCACTGGAGTTCACCTGGGGTCCCACAGAATGACTATCAGTCATCCCACCCGGGCCCCAAATCATATGCAAAGAAACAGGAAGAGTAAAAGATGGGTGGGAGAGTCAGAAAGGGCAGTGGATAGTGAGATTCTTGGCTAACATACCTGTCCAGCTGTTGATCCCTATAAGAAAGGCCTTTCCTGCAGACTGACCCTGGCACTAGTTCCCTAGCACCTCCTGAGTTGTTTTCCGTGAGATCAGGACAATCAGAAGGCTTCTTTCCATCTGCTGCTCTCTCCCTGCAGCCCAGCTCCTTCCTCTTGTGCAATACTTTGCTGTCTTCAATAGATAAAAGATTCTATTAACCAGCCTTGCAACAACCAGCCAATTGCTTGGGGATTCAGAGTCACTGTTGCAGGCCGGTAGGAAAGAATGGAGATTACGGACTGTGGTACGGACTAAGGCCTGTAGGTAAGATGAGCTAGTGAACACTTTTGCTGGGCCAGGCCATTTTTACATTTCTAACATGCAAGGACTCTAAAATTCTTAGATCTCATGAACACAAGTTGCCTTTGAGGCAACAGTAAGTATAAAAATACCACCCTTGCATTTGTATAACACTTCCTTTTTTTTTTCAAGCCATTTTATCCTCACAACATCCCTGTGAGGTACGCTGGACAGGCACCTCATTATATTACCTCCAGCACACAGATGAGGAAAACAAAGCTCCAAGAGATAATCCAGAGTTTTAAGATCATGTGGTTTTCTAGGCTGATATCCTTCCATTACATCACGACTTAGTGCCTCATAATGAACAACAGAGAGTCAGAGTATTGTTCAAATCACAGAGGAAAAGATTAGAAGTCTTTAGGCTAGCTTTACTAAGCTTATCTCTAATTCCACCAGCCACTACTGTTATGTAGTGGTCACTGTTACTGAGATCTTTATCTTAAATTTTACTGAATGTTTGTGTATCAGTCATCACTCTTGCAACTTAGTATTAGAGGAAAAGAAAAAACCCATGTGCTGAGTATCTGTAGGTATGAGGAACACTTTTTAAAAGCCAGCTAGCAGTTGCTGCTCTGAGCAATCTTCTATTTGTAAGAAAAGAACTGTCAAAAGGTGCAGTCAAGAAATGAGGAGAAGGTGCATCCTAGATCCTTACCAATAATACCTCATTTCAGCTCAGTGAAGTCATAAATGGTCCCTACCCAGCCCACACACACACACATGCAGAAAGACAGAAGTGCAGAAGAGAGAGTTTCTTATTCGATGACTTGAATAAGCAGAAGTTTAAGACATTGCCACAGTCTGCATGTTCGATTTCCCTCTGCCACCCACCCCCAGCAAGAGCTGAGAAACTTTGTGGCAACACCACCCCTTGCAGCCATTCAATACTTACAAAGAGAGAGAGAAGGAAGGCAGGAGAGCCCATGGGGACACTGTCCTGTTAGAGGACAAACAAACACTGATCAGGTTCCACGGAAACTCTCAGCTGCAAGCACCCCAAACCTCAGGACAGAGACACAAGCACCACACACACAAAGACAAAAATTTTTAAACTCAAGAATAAGAGGAAAGAGATCCAAAAGCAATCTGGCCATTATGCCTCTGGAATAGGAACTGATGGTCCCCAAATGCTGCAAGCTATGTCATTTCTCCCACCTTGTGAGCACTCTCCGAGAGGAGATAATAATTCATGCACTCAGCTCACAATTTCTCCCATGTGACTGGGTCTTCCAGTCACAGCAGGTTTCTTCAATGTTTGGATGGGAGCAAACAACTACCATTTTAAAACCTTTATGTCTGTATACCATTGGAATGTAGAAACCTGGAAGTACCAAGTAGTAACATAAGGTTCCTTGGATGCTTCAAACTTCTATCACTGGAACACTGGCACACAGGCTCTTCCTTGGTCTCCTCACCTTCTCTGAAGAATCCTGTTTGCGGGTAGAATCTCTCCCTCGAAGACTTTTAGCACTGATCCCAGACTCAGATGTCTGCATAATCAACTGTGTGGCCAGGAATTGCTGTAGGGAGAAGAAACAGAGTTGGCCCTAGAGACCTGATCCATCAAGGAAGAATGAAGACACCTTAGGCTTTGTAAATAGGAGTACAGTACTGTTCTGCAAACAACATTCAAATACGTCTTGAATGATTAGGAGTTTTAGCACATTAGGTTTAAATTCTAGTTGTGCATGCTAAGGAATCGGAAAAATGCCAAATAGCTCTAATTTTTTGTTGTTGTTATAATATAGCATCAAAATCTCTATGCTCGGGCTTCCCTGGTGGCGCAGTGGTTGAGAGTCTGCCTGCCGATGAAGAGGACATGGGTTCGTGCCCCGGTCTGGGAGGATCCCACATGCCGCGGAGCGGCTGGGCCGGTGAGACGTGGCCACTGAGCCTGTGCGTCCGGAGCCTGTTCTCCACAACGGGAGAGGCCACAACAGTGAAAGGCCCGCGTACCGCAAAAAAGAAAAAAAAAAAAAATCTCTATGCTCTTACTCTATAGCACAGGGAATTATACTCAGTATCTTGTAATAATCTATAATGGAAAAGAATCTGAAAAGAATATACATAAAAAGTTGGGGTGGCCAAAAAGTTCGTTAGGATTTTTTTCTGTAAAATGTTATCTGAAAAACCTGAACTTTTTAGCCAACCCCATAGATATAAAACTGAATCACTTTGCTGTCCACTTGAGACTAACACAACACTGTAAATTAACTATATTTCAATTTTTAAAAAAATCCTAAAAAACAAATTTCTATGCTCTAAGAATGAGAGAAAATAAAACTAGATGAACCAAAGCAATTTAAGTAATCAGTAAGCAATTTAAGTAGTTCAATATCCCAAAGGGTGCCTGGTAATGTAACTACAGGATAGAAGTAGGTTCCCTGCAATGAAAAGGATCGTCTACCATGTACATAATTCATATCACTTAAAAATATACATTCACCATTTCACAAAAATTTTATTAAAAAACTTCAGGAAACAAGATATTTGCCCAAGAAAGGCAGAATATTCTCTCACAACTCTTTTACCAAACCAGCATGAGAAAATCATCATGAATCCAGCAAGAACAAAATTGTATCTTCCTGTGTCCCTGATGGCTATTCCAAGCAAAAACCACAACACCCCTTCCTAACATCAGTACAAATCCTTCTCTTGAGTATTTTAAAATTCTCAGGATCCTCAAAGTACCTGGATCTGCTCCAAGACATCTCGCTGCATTTCTACTGCCATGTGATAGACATCGTGGTCTGAGCTATTATACATCACAGCATTCTGGAACATCAGCATGATGTCACGCTGAAATTCAGCTGTGCTGCGGATCAGTCCATTTTCAATGTTTTTCTTAATAGTTGACAAATCCATAGGCCTAAAAAACAAAGCAGGAGGAAATGGGAGCATAGAAGGGAAAAGGACTCCACTGGATCTCTGAATATATTATTACCGTATGCATTTCCTCACATATACCATTAGTCCCAGCTGCCAGGACTCAAACACCAAGCCCTAAAACAAGTACTTAACCCCAAAACCAAATTCAGCCTATATAATAAGTACTGAGAAAGGTAATAAAGGGGGTTAATTCTTTTAGACTCAGTCAGTGATCCAGTCAGTGAAAAAATTAGTTTAGCACTTGGTCATACTTACATCAAAAACATCTGCTTTAAACTTTCTGTGTAAAGCAAAAGTCCACTAAGGGGCTTCCCTGGTGGCACAGTGGTTGGGAGTCCGCCTGCTGATATGGGGGACACGGGTTCATGCCCCGGTCCGGGAGGATCCCACATGCCGCGGAGCGGCTGGGCCCGTGGGCCATGGCCGCTGGGCCTGTGCATCCGGAGCCTGTGCTCCGCGGCGGGAGAGGCCACGGCGGTGAGAGGCCCGCGTACCACAAAAAAAAAAAAAAAAAAAAAGTCCACTAAGACTGGACAACTTACAATTCAGGCCTAGTCAGCGTGCTGAATGGATCATGGCTTACCTCTGTACAATGCTGTGGTAGCCAGGTGCTATGTCATCTGTAACAGGCTGGAGGAAGACATTAGCATACCTGTCCAAAAAGAATATGGTGCAATTACTGACTTATCCTCCAAGAAGCACAGGTGAGGGAACTTGATCTAAGCGGCTGAAGGTTTAAAAGCCAATGCCATCAGTCCTGTATAAGCATACTCAGACGTTTTTCTAATTACCAACAATGAAGAGGAGCAGCAGAAAATGTTCCTACTACTTGGTAAAGCCCACTCACCTATGATTAGCTGCGGCTCTCCATACAAGCATGATGGCTTTCTTCCAGATTTTCTGTGCCTGAATAGCTTCCTGATCCTCACTACAGACAGAGCTGAAATAAAAGAAATATGGGAGTCCCACTTGGCATAAGTCCAAAAAAAAAGTGTCTTAATTACTTCTTGTCAGATGTTTGTTCCAGACCAAGAAACAGAAGATGAAAAAGTAAGACTAAAGAAAAGATCCTCTCCTACTTCTCACCTTCACTGTCTTGACCTCAAAGAAAGAATCACAGATACTCACAATTGTGAAGAAGCAGGGCTGCTGGGGATGGAGTCTGCCAGTGTGTGGGACTGCAGCGTAGCATTGTGTATGCTAAAGCCATCGTCACTCTCACTCACAGGGGGCTCATTATCCATTTCTGACAAATAGCCTTCTCCTTGATCTTCTTCCTTAGGCTCCTCTAGGCTGGCCGCTTCACTGACTCCATCTTCCTCCTCATCCTCACCTGGGGCATCCTTAGACATAGTGTGCTCCAGTCAACAAATGGAAAGGAGAGCAAAGCTATCCAGCAAAGCATCATTAAACATGATCTGTCTTTTGGGTTAGATCAGTTCTAGAAAATGACCTCACACTGTTTCCTGACTGAGCCCTCTATCACTTATACTATCATCTACTTAAAGATACTGACTGATCAAGTAACTTAGAACCTGGACAAAGAATAAGACCCAGGATCTTTTTAAAAGGAAGAAAAAAAAAGCTACTTACTTAAGACTAAGCTAAGAGGCGTTCCTTCTTTCCCCTTGCTCTTGAGAGGAACTCTGACCCTGGGTACAAAGTTATCAAAAATAGTTTTTATTTTGCGTCTCATCTGATGGAGCAAGCTCACATCGCATTAAGTCTGTTTGTTACTACTGCTTTAGTAATTCTAATAAGAAAACTTTGGATGACTTTCTCTGAATAGTATAATTAATAATCTGATTTCTATATGCTCTCCCTGGCTCTGATATCCCTACTCACTCCAAATCACTCTGGATGTATCAAAACTTCTTTGTGCATTATATGCAAAGAAAGGTCTGTGTGATATTCACAAACTCTTTCAATTAGGAAGCACCTGTTGCCATAGTACTCCCACTATGCCTAACTGTCCACTGCAGCTTTTCCCCATGCAACTCCTTAACCAGTCTCATCTCAGAGAATAATGATGCGAGTTTACTGAAATTCATTAAAAGGTAGTGCTATAGGGAAATCTAGTCACACAGCAAGAGGAATAAAGAAAAGTCTGAAATACCTTTATCTGGCTTCCAAAAATAGTCCCTGATTCTTCTTTCAATGAGTCTGCAGAGGAGAGAAAGACTACCTGAAGATTTTTCCACCTTAGCCTTCCCCTTCCTATGGACAATAGTCCCCTGCAGCTCTCCTTTCCATGCTGACCTATTCTACCTCCTCTACTTGCCCACAACCCACAAATCCCTCAGAAGCCAAAGCAAATGATTTAAAGTTAGTTATAGAGTACATATTTCCTGGCTTTATTATTTACCTGACATTTCAAACTTGTGCTGAGTCTCTGACTCTAAAGGATCTTCAATGGGATTTGAGCCATGTGATGGAGACAACATGCTTTCAGGGGATGCCTGAAGACCAAAAAGAACAAATACCTTAAGTCCTGGTAAATCACTACACCTTATACATTATTCTTCAATGATAATGAGACTATACAAGAAATTCTAAGTCCTCCTACCCATGTAATATGATTCTAATGGTCACCTTAATAGAACAGGGTAAGTATATATAGCACTGATCATACCTATGGGCTTTGGACACATCAACATGTCAGAACTCAGGCATGCAACAGGAAAACCAAAGGCCTAAAATGTCACTTCTTACCTAAGATATAACCCTCCACCCCCTGTCCCCATCCCCCAAGCCCCTGATGTTAAAATACCTCTGTCTTCACTGTTGTAATTGGAGTTTCATCGCCTCTCCTACTGGAAGCATCTGCTTCAGTAATTTCTCCAGTTGCAGTACTTCTGGGTTCCTCATCTAAGTCCTGACTCCTGAGTTCTGGTGGCTCCATACTCGTGGCTGGAACAACTCCAGATACTATTTCAGCACCTGAAATGCCTTGCTCTGGTTCTGCAGGTTCCATTTTGATCTCAACACTGGGTTCCCTGATGTCCACCAGTTCATGGATTCCTTTGCTTTCTGTTTCTTCAAAGTCCAGCCTCTCTTGCTTGACCGTCATCTCTGGTGCAGGGAGAGGTACTGGCTTGTCCCGTTCCTGCTGCATAGGGTGCTCCCAGGGGCCAGGCAGGGATTGGGGATCATCATTCTCTTCACAGAATGACAGTGCTGCTTCCACTGCTGCCACATCCAGCACTTCAGGATGATCATCTACCTGTCCCATAATACAAACACTGTTGAAGTCACAAAAAGAAGCCCAAGTCCCTCAATTCATTAGCACCAAATGAGATGGCCTGAATCTGAAGCTTCTCTCTCCATGTAGCAGAAGTAACCAATGGACAGGTACCTGTCTGGTGCAAACCAGTAACATAGGAAAGGCTGGGTAGATGACTAGTATGTCAGCATCAAAGGGCTTTGGGACTACAGAGATAGAGATGGGAAGAAGCAGGAGAGTTGTTTATGTAATTCTTACTACAAGAAGCAAGGAGAGGCTGAGGAGAGAAGCCTATGTAGGACCCATGAGACATTCTTTGGGGCTTTGCTGAATAGTTACCTTGTCCTCAATGATGGCAATGATGTCCCCAACAGTCTCAAAGTCCAGTTCTTCACCTGTGTAAGACACAGCAATATCCATCTTCTCAGCCAGATCTAAATCTTCCTTCCCATCAATGCTAGGAGCCTTTGATCCTCCAGAGGCCTCTGCTACCCCTGACCGGAAGCACTCTTCTTTGATAGAATTGATGATCATGGAGATTTCACTGCTATCCATGGAGACAGTCACAGTATGTGGATCCCCCACAGCCTCCATGGGAACACAGGTGTCAGGCTGACTCACTGAATAACAGGAAAAGAAAACCATCTCAGAAGCTTATTTGGTACCAACTGCCCACCTGGAGATCACACCAAAGCTGTGGACAGATGTCAAGCACCCATACACTTAAACTCAGTAAAAGTTATCTTACACCTGCCCATGTTTTCTTCTCCTCAATTTTATCTAGAAAGATGAAAACACATTCTCAAGCCCATTCATATATGTACACTTAGCCCTTTTGCCCCAACACATAAATGCCCACCCACTTCTTCTCACATCCTTGTTTTTGTAAGAATAAAGATGCACATGTCCACAGAGAACAGAAGCTGATGCTCTTGGTCGCCTTTCTCTAACTGAAGCTCAAAATTAAATTTTGGATCTAGTTGCTGCTCAGGGCGTGGGTCAAGGACGCACCTGGAGCTACACTCTCAGGAGTGGAGACAGCCGGAGCAGAGGATGGTGCTGGCAGCGCAGGCATCATGACAATGGTAGCTTGGGACACAGACTCTACAGGGGGTGGCACAATTTTAACTGGAGGTTCACTGGCAACAGTAGTGAAGGAAGCAAGAGGTGTGGTGAACTGTGTAGGACCAGCTTCTAAAAGCCGGGAAAGAGTGGGAGCACCTAACAGACAAAGAGGTACACAAACGAGGTAAGAAGAAAGCACATGAGCAAGAAGCAAACAATAGCCACTTTAAGACTCAAACCAAGAAAATTTTTAGTCTCAAAGGATGAAAGTAACTCCTCTGTTAAATAAGCTCATTATCTATAGCCTTATTTTTTCAAACCTTACTTAAGATCTTCTGCCAAGTTAGGAATGACTCAAAGCACTAGAATACATAACTCACATGAAAAATGAGTGGTAATTAAAAAAAAAAAAGGTATGAATAAATCTGTCCCTCCTGCTGAAGTTAAGCATGCTATAAACCACCCAAATTTAACACCACTCAAATACTAAAATCAAATGTTTGGCAATTTTTAAAACTCTTTTTTGCTTTACATTTTCTACCTCATTTAATTCTCACTACATCCTTGTGAAGTATATATATTGCAATTAATTAAGAGGAAACTGAGGCTTAAGAATTAAGTTACCTATCCAAGGTCACGAAACCAGTGTGTGGCAGGCCTGAGACTCTTTAAGTCTAGTGTTCTAGTTCCAAATCTTATCTGCCTATGCTATAGTCTCAGGTATCCCTAGCACCCTTTTGTGATTTTTGCACCTTCACCATTAACTTCACTATTCCTCTCATTCAGTATCTATGCTGTGGTCATCCAGGACAATCAGTATTTTGAAGATGACATGGATTTACAATTTCGAGCACCATGTGGTTTAACAGGTAAAGTAGCTCCAAGGTTGGGCTTTAAATCTAGGATTCACAGTTGATTAATAACAAAGGCTAGAAACCAAGGGCAGTCAATGCCATGTTCAACATCTCTAAAATAAAGTCGACAACGGAAAAGTAGTGACTTACCTGAGGCAGCTGGGGAGGCTGCAACAGTGTTGGGTGTTTGCTGCATCTCCCCACCATGTATCATGGGAAGGACCCCGCCTACCTCCAGGAGAACACCTGTACTGTTCAGGTGGCCAGAAGCCACAGCCATTTCACTCTCATTGACCTACCAGGGAAGAATAGAGGTGAAGGCTACACTCAAGCTTTCCTTTATTACCACTTCCCAAAAAAGCTCCAGCAGTTGGCCAAACTTCATGAAACTAAAAGTTAATATCCAAAGAAAATGATTTCAGACCCAAGGGAAACTCTGATTTTCAAAACTTATTGACAAGAGTTCTCTGGAGAAGAGAACCAAAATAATTATGGCTTCAGATACCTCAGGACCCAAGGATACTATCAACTATTTTGTTTTGTTGTGTTTTTAAATTAACATTTAACTAGGAGATCTCTTCCTCTTTTGAACTTTTTTTCCATGTTATATTTTAGGTCCCAGGCACTCCCTTCCAAATTACTTAATCACCACAGCTCTCAAACACCCACAGAAGTCTCCATACCAGTCTGGGGCTAGTAGGCAGGAGGCTGCCCTTCTTCAAGAGCTCTGACAGCAGAGGGGAGGGGGGTGGAGTTGCTTTCTGTCCAAGCATCTTTTTCTGGGGTGAATCATCTGTTACTGGGGTCATGGGGGCTTCTAAGGGTGCAGAGCCTGGAGGAAGGGTGTCAGGAATTCCAGGAAACGAGGTGACTGGGGTACTCGGCAAAGTCCCAGGGGTTACCTAAGAGACAACAGAGAACCTTTATCTGACTTCTCAAACTCAGGAAGGTTCCCTACTCATCTGGATGGGTTAGTGTGTCTACCTATTACTTTATTAGTCCTGAGTGGAACTGCCCAGAAACCCTCTACCTGTCTTGCTCTCAACCACACCTTTCTTCCCCACAATTTTTTCTCTTCTACTCACTCAAACCCAAAGTGACTCAATCATTCCACCCAACTTGCCTTTTATAAACTCCTTACCCACTACCAATATTATATTTACATAGAAATCAGCCTATATTTCAGCAGGAATTTCGTAAGACCAGTACACTTACAAGTAATTCCTTAAGTTAGTCTTTTACCTATCTCTAAAAATGTCAAAAGCCTCAATGTTTTTAGGTCCATTCTTATCTTAGAGCACAGAACATGGTAAATTATGTCTTTAGAATTCAGACCAAGAGAGGAAACTGCCTCTAAGCCAAAAGTGGTTTCCTCATCACTCAGCTCTCTGCTGGCTTACTGCCCCTTTGCTGATCAATTCCTGTGGATGGAAATATACTCACCCCAGAGGTGGCCTCTTCCATAGTGGTTGCAGTCAAGTCGGCAAGTGGATAATCACCTCCTGGGGAGGCAGAATCTATAGGAGAGCGAACCATCACAGTAGGTAACCTCCGAGGGGGTGTTTTTACTGCTTGACGGGCTAGAACATACAAAAGAACAATTTCTGTCTTCAAGATTAAATAAATAAAGCTAGACTCTGCTATTATATAATAAAGGACAAATAGGGATGTTGCATTACTAAGGCAGCATTAAGAATCTGGATTAGAAAGTTTTCTTTACAAGTTTTTAGCCTAATTTTTCCTATGAGCAATTCTCACCCTAAGCAAACTTGTGGACCCTAAAGGTCCTTGGAGTAGGAAAGTAGTTTAAACATCCCTCAATATCCTCTTCAACAACTTAAGATTCTACTTTTAACAAGAGGGAAAGACCTCAATGGCTCAAAGCATGTATTCCTAGAATTACAAATGCTGAAGTTCCTCCCCTTATCCAATGACTAAGTTATTCTCAATCTTTTTACAGGCTTTGACTTCTAAAACCTTGTTTATGTTCAATATATTATTATCAGGCTTTTGTGTCTTAAAAGAACACAAGGTCTAGTGAGATCTCATCAGAGCTCACTTTCTAAGAGTTTCTTCCTGGACATAAAGGGACGTTTTTATTCTAGTAAAAGAGAAGATGACAGAGAAAAGCATGCAATTGGAATTAGCAGATTCTGTGTTAACAAACAGTCTTCAACTGTCATCGTCAGGCAGTAGTGTACAGTCAAATTGTTAAACAGTCACTAGGTTCACCTTACTTACCCTGATAAGCCGCATCCGTAGCCTTCCTCTTTACTTCAGCCTCCTCCTCCTCCAATTTCTTTTTCCTAAAGCAGAAATTAAGGGTTAGATCCTAGCCGGCTGTAGCTCCTTCACAGTGCCCTCACAGGGAAGTTTTTTTGCCAGGCTAGCACTTTCTAGAGGAAAAACCTAAAAAATAAATCTTTATCAGCAAAATAGGGAATTTTGAGTATACTGCCTAACTACCAGTTCTTTACCCAGGCAAACTAGAGCCACTTTTAAGTTAGAACTAAGTTATGTTCTCACACTGAAATATTCTATCACATTACCTTCTAGGACTCACTACCCCCTCCCAGCCACCAGGCCACTCTGCAGCTTTCCCTTTCCAGAATCTCTCAAGTCTAAAGGGATGACAGATATAGGAAATAAGCCAGATTACTTAAGAAGAGGATAAAAAGAGAAAAAGGAGTACAGATGGAAGAACAGTATAATATAACCCACATCGCAATGTCATTGCAAAGCTCATCCAGTCTGCTGTCCATGTGCCCAGCTTGAATTAGTTCTGCATCTCTTTTCAGCCGTCTGTAGGATGAGAGGTAGGTAGACTGCGTTTTTTAATCTATTTTAAAAATTCTGACTAGTATAAGCCAGCCCGATTTGTCTCTCCCAACCATTTTGCATTCTCTGATAAGTACCTATATTTTTCCTGGGTTTCCTTTATCACTTTCTTTAGTTCCTCAACTCGCTCAGCAGTCAGTTTCCGAACAATGACATCTTCAACGGTTTCTACCACTTCTCCCTTTTCACCCCGTTTCCGTCTATGGAAAAATTTAAAAAACAAACAAAAACCAAAAAAAACACACTTGAATAAGAGAACATTTTTTCCTACTCCCACTTGCTTTCTTTGAGCCTTCTCCAACATCTAACCAGAGATAATTTCTAACTTTTATCACACCATGATATAAACATAAAAAAACCAGACTTCCACAGTAAATATTCTCCACTAAAGAGATTTGGCTCAAGTGCCTGGCTTTGTACTCACTTTGGGGTCTCAGTGGTCTCTAGGAGCTCTGAGTACTGGGAAGCACAATGCTATGGAAAAAAGTGAAAATATGATGAGCAAGCCTAAAAAGGAATGACCTTTCAAAGTTTCAACATATTAGACTAAGGTTTAGACAGGAGAGCTATATTTAAGGTAGGAGTAGCTTCTAGGAGGACAAATTACTTTGCAATCAAATTAGTTCAAAATAATCAATACCGTAACACAGAAAAGGGAGTCTTCTGGCCGGGAGTTTGTCTATTTGAGGAAAGACAAGCCAAGAGCCAATATTTATACTTAATATCCACTGAGTAGTTACCGTATGCAAGGCACTGTGCTAAATGCTTTCTAGGTATTAACTCAACTAAATACTTTCAACAATCCTGAATCAACTTTTATCCCGATTTTACAAATCAGAAAACTGAGGCTCATGGTTCAAAGTTTTCAAGTAGAGTCATATTAAACCCAGATCCATCTAATGTACAAGACTGGTCTTTTAACTGTTATGCTACACTGACAAGAATAGTTTGTAATAGTGTGGGCATATATGGATGGATCTGCAAATATTGAGAAAAAGGAAAAGTATTCTCAAACTATTCATGGTACAAAAGCCTTGTGATTAAAATGGTAGGACCTGGTCACACTGGTCAGAATGGCCATCATTAAAAAGTCTACAAATAATAAATGTTGGAGAGGGTGTGGAGAAAAAGAGAACCCTCTAACACTATTGGTGGGAATGTAAATTGGTGCGGCCACTGAAGAAAACAGCACAGAGATTCCTCAAAAAACAAAAAATAAAACTACTATATGATCCAGCAATCCCACTCCAGAGCATATATCCAGACAAAACTATAATTTGAAAAGATACATGCAACCCTATGTTCATAGCATCACTATTTACAATAGCCAAGCTAAGACATGGAAACAACCTAAATATCCATCGACAAGTGAATGGATAAAGAAGATATTCACAGACATAGAGAACAGACTTGTGGTTACCAAGGAGAAGGGGGTGTGGGGGAGGAAAGGATGGGGAGTTTGGGATTAGCAGATGCAAACTATTATATACAGGATGGATAAACAAGGTGCTTTTGTATAGCACAGGGAACAATATTCAATATCCTGTGATAAACCATAATGGAAAAGAATATGAAAAAGAATATATGCATGTATAACTGAATCACTTTGCTGTACAGCAGAAATTAACACAACATTGTAAGTCAACTATACTTCAATAAAATTTAAAAAAGAAATAAACATAAGAACAAATAAATAAGATACTTAAAGACCAAAAAGAAAAAAGGCAGGACCTGGAAGGGAACCCACTTCACATCTCAAAAAGTGCTCTAAAATAACATTTACTTGGGAACTTACTTTTTGAGAGAACCAGTCTGGAGGGCGGCCAGGTTCTGCAAAGGGCTTGATTGCTCTGCTAACTGATACCCTACAAAATTAGAAAAGCCTTATCACATACCAAATTGAAAAAAAAGAGAGAAGGTGTACTGAGAGTTCAAGGTTTAGAGTACAAACTTTGGAGTAAAAAATTGTCACTAGGAAATATTCTGCAATATGTGACTATGGAAAATGCCACAGCTACTGAAAAGTCATTTTAGAGGGAAAGCATCATTGCTGAACAGTTTTCCTACATGATGTATTTCCTGAGTGAAGTGAAGCTATCAGGACCTAGTAAAGTATCATTTCTGTTCATTTGGGAAAATATTTTTATGTTGATCTTGGTTCTTTCAGAAAACATCTGTCATTTGGGAAGCAATCTGTAAAATATTCCAGCCCCCCAAAAGTTATCTTTTGATCTATTAATACAACCCTTAGGAATATAAGAAAATAACAAAAGAAGCAAGCACCAGGAAGAAAGCACCATGTAGACTTGACCAGACTGATGAACAGTTAGGTTTTTCCTAATGCCTGCAAGAGGATATTTAACTTATGGCACTTCATCTCTAGAAAATATTAAACAACCCATAAAAATAACTATGAAATATAAAATATATGGTAATACAGAATGTATTTATAACATAATATTAACTGAAAAAAGGTGACACAATTTTCTGCTATGATGCACTCATGTGACTTTTTAAAAAGTTACAGGTATAAAGACAAAGGAAGAAACAGGCAAAAATGAAAATAGACTGAAATGGTTTGATGCAAGAGCGTGAAGGGGCTTCAACTGTGTCTATTTCTTTAAAAAGATCTGAAGGAAACATGACAAAATATTAAGATTTCTTAAATGCAGGTACCAGATACATGGGCACTCTGTATTACTCTCCCTACTTTTCCATGTGGCTGAAGTATTTCACAACTTTAAAAACAAAAAAGTTTTGAATTTTGTGTTGGGATAATGGTTTCAGAGTTTTTTCTTTTATAAAAAATTTACTTTAGGGGCTTCCCTGGTGGCGCAGTGGTTGGGAGTCCGCCTGCCGATGCAGGGGACGCGGGTTCGTGCCCCGGTCTGGGAGGATCCCATATGCCGCGGAGCGGCTGGGCCCGTGGGCCATGGCTGCTGGGCCTGCGTGTCCGGAGCTTGTGCTCCGCAGCGGGAGAGGCCACGGCAGTGAGAGGCCCACGTACCAAAAAATAAAAAAAAAAAAAAAAAAAAAAATTTACTTTATCCCTGGTGGCGCAGTGGTTGAGAGTTCGCCTGCTGATGCAGGGGACACGGGTTCGTGCCCCGGTCCGGGAAGATCCCACATGCCGCAGAGCGGCTGGGCCCATGAGCCATGGCCGCTAAGCCTGAGCATCCGGAGCCTGTGCGCCGCAACGGGAGAGGCCGCAACAGTGAGAGGCCCGCGTACCACAAAAAAAAAAAAAAAAAAAATTTACTTTAACATTGTTATGTGGATAGCTATCAGCAAAAAATAAAGTTTGATCCGTAAATTACACCTTTCTTTATACCAAGAAAAGCCCCCAAATCGATCAAAGATTTATATATTTTAAAAAATATAACCATAAAAGTACTAGAAGAAATCAAAGGAGATTTTATAACCTCACACTAGAGAAGAACTTTCTAATTATGTCACAAAATCCAGGAGGTATAAGAGAAAATTATTAAGACTACATTTTAAAACTCTTCATGTAAAAATATTACATTAAGCAAAGCCAAATAGCAAAGTGGTTTAAAAAAATGCACCTCAAAATAGACAAATGGCTAATCTCCCTAATATATAAGGAGCCACCCCACCCCCCCCACCCCCAGTCAAAGAGAAAGACTAATAGTCAAATAGAAAAACAGGAAAAAGCAGTTTACAGAAAAGGAAATAAAAGTGGCTCTTCAACACAAGAAGATATTTAACTTCACTCATCATAGGATAGATGCAAATGAAAGATATGAGAACTATTTCAAAGTTTGATCTCATACTGTCAAAGATCAAAAATACATACCACCACATTCTATGAACCAGGCCATAGAAAAACAAGTACTATGACATATTACCAATGGGAGTATAAATTGAAACAAATCTCTGAGTAGGGCAATTTGAAATACTTATCAAATTTTATAAACATATATATTCTTTGACTCAATAATTCTACTTTCAGTTTATCTTAGATACAATTCATACATAACTACTCAAGGCTATATTTATATTAGCAAATGCCCATCAACAGAGTTCTAGTTAAATAAATTATGGTACTGCATAAAATATCATGCAGCTGTTAAAAAAAATGAGCTAGATCTTCATATGAAGATATACAAGGGTCTATAAGATACAGTACTAAGTTAAAGAAAAAGTAGCAGTGACAAGGTAAAGAACACTGTGCATAATATATAACCAGTTGTGTTTAAAAAAGAGAGGGGAAAAGAAAATATTTATTTGTTCATGTATACAAATTTAATGGCAGAGAAACACAAGAAACTGCTAACCCTGGGAGATAAGATACAGTGATGGGAGGAAAACACTGTGTACCATTTTAATTTTTATTTATTTCTTCACTTATTTTTGGCTTCTTTGGGTCTTCATTGCTGCGCGCGGGCTTTCTCTAGCTGCGGCGAGTGGGGGCTACTCTGCGTTGCAGTGCACAGGCTTCTCACTGCAGTGGCTTCTCTTGTTGCGGAGCATGGGCTCTAGGTGCGCGGTTTTCAGTAGTTGTGGCACACGGTCTCAGTAGTTGTGGCTCACGGGCTCTAGAGCACAGGCTCAGTAGTTGTGGTGCACAGGCTTAGTTGCTCCGCGCCATGTGGGATCTTCCCAGACCAGGGCTCAAACCCGTGTCCCCTGCATTGGCAGGCGGATTCTTAACCAGTGAGCCACCAGGGAAGTCCCAACCATTTTGAATTTTGAACCTTATGACTTAAGTACCTCCTCAAAATATAAATACAATTTAAAATTTTAAAGTTTTACTTAAGTGTTCTACTATTTTTTATATAAAAATGTAAGAAAATATAGAGATTAGATTCTATTTCAATTCAGTTTACTTGGTATTTCGTTTAAAAATGAGTTCAGTTTATATTTGAGTTATATTTAAGTTCAATCTGAGATTTACCAAATTAGTGTGCTTCGTTTTGTCGCAGGATTTACCAGCTCGAGAACAGCTGCTACCTGGAAGATCCTGGTTTCATCTTTGACAACTTATTTGAAAAATACATAAAGGGGCTTCCCTGGTGGCGCAGTGGTTGAGAGTCCGCCTGCCGATGCAGGGAACACGGGTTTGTGCCCCGGTCTGGGAAGATCCCACATGCCGCGGAGTGGCTCGACCCGTGAGCCATGGCCGCTGAGCCTGAGCGTCCGGACCCTGTACTCCGCTATGGGAGAGGCCACAACAGTGAGAGGCCCACATACCGAAAAAGCAAACAAACAAAAAACATAAAATTGTTTAAGTGTTAAGTGTGACCAGCAATGGTGCTTTGGTAAACTCATTTGAATGGTTAAAGTAGTAGAGATATACCATACAAATGCAAATTTGTGTATTAAGTAATCTGAACACTTAAGACAATTAAAAGGTGTCCTTAGATCCTGAGGGAAAAAAGAGGGGGGAAAAAAAGGACTAATGTTAAAAATGAAAGCGTATGTCCTGGTAGCAAAAAAGATTGGAAACCACACACAGTCCTATTTTCTGGTACTTAAAAGAAATACTGAGTGCTAAGACAATTCAATAGGGAAAGAATAATGTTTTCAACAAATACTGAGTCCTGGGACAGTTGCATACCTACATGCAAAAGAGGCTCCTGCTTTACAACCTACACAAAAATTAACTCAAAATGGATCAAAGACCTAAATGTGGAGAGTTGAAAGTTGTTAGAAGAAAATATAGACGTAAACAGTTTCTTAGCTACGACACTAAAAGCACAAGCAACAGAAGAAAAAATAAACTCGTATCAAAACTAACAACTTTTGTGCTGTAGGCAATACCAACAGATATCAACAATACCTAAGAAAGGCAACACACAAAACAGGAGAAATGTTTGCAAATCATCTATCTAACAAGGGATTTGTGTCCAGAATATATAAAGAATCTTAAAACTCAATAATGAAAAATAATCCAAGGGATCTGAACAGACATTTTTACAAAAAAGACATACAAATGGCCAATAAGAACATGAAAACATTCTCAACAACACTACTGATCATCAGGGAAATGCAAATCAAAACCACAATGAGATACCATTTCATACTCATTAGTACAGCTATAACGAAAAAAGACAACAATAAATGTTGTCAAGCATGCAGAGAAATTGGGGCCCTCATTTATTGCTGGTGGGAATGTCAAACAGTGGGGCCACTTCCTAGTTTGGCAGTTCCTCAAGAAGTTGAATAGAGAATTACAATATGATCTAGCAATTCCACTCTTTCAAGACAACTGGAAACATATCTGCACAAAATCTTGTACACAAATGTTCATAGCAGCATTAATTATAATAGTCAGAAAAATGGAAACAACCCAAATGTTCATCAACTGACAAATGGTAAACAAAATGTGGCATACCCACACACGGACTATTATTTAATCAAAACAAGGAATAAAGGGGACTTCTCTGGTGGTCCAGTGGCTAAGAATCTGCCTTCCAATGCAGGGGACGAGGGTGTGATCCCTGGTCAGGGAACTAAGATCCCATGTGTTGCAGGGGAACTAAGATCCCATGTGCTGCGGGACAACTAAGCCCGCGAGCCACAACGAAAGATCCCACATGCAGCAACTAAGACCTAATGCAGCCAAATAATATTAAAAAAAAAAAAAAAAAGGAATAAAGTACTGATACATACTCCAACATGAATGAACCTTGAAAGCACTATGCTAAGTGAAAAAAGCCAGTCACAGACAACCACAAACTATATGATTCTATCTACATGAAATGTCCAAAGTTAGTTATCTATAGAGAGACAAAGTAGATGAGTGGTTGGTGGGGGTGGAGGAGGGGAGATGTTAGAGAGGTAAAGAGGAGACTGTAGAATAACTGCTAAGGGATAAGAGACTTCTTTCAGGGGTATTTAAAATGTTCTAAAATTAGACTCTAGTGACGGTCTTACAATTCCAAATATACTAAATTCTGTGAATATACTTGGTTAATTTTATGGTAAGTGAACTATATCTCAATAAAGCTGTTAAAAAACAAATGCTGCTTAAAGGTTAACTTATGGAATCCACCGGTATAAAAAAAAAATACCCGACAGTTTCTAATAGCCAAGAAAGCAGATACCTTACCAATTTTGATCTCCACTCCTCATAACGGAAGACGCTAAACACAGCTTCTCTCGGATGGACCATGGCTCTGTAGGGCCAGTACTCAGCAGTTTATGTTCTGAAAGGAGAGAAGACTTGGAGACAACCACTGAGACACTAATTCTAAGCCCCAAAGGGAGGACTAAAAGCCTAACACAGAACATCCCAACCTGTAAGGACAAAGTGAGCCACTATCACCAAATCTTCATTTTCACCTCTCTAGTAAACACCACCACTAGGGTGATGCCTATTCATTGCATGAGAACTGCACTGAGTATATGGCAAAACATTTTTTCTTCAAATACCACGGTTACTCTATGTTTTTTTATAAAAAAAGAGTCATTAATTTATCGCAGTTCTCCCCAGAGACCCAGTTTTAAGAATGCTTTACTCCAGGGACTTCCCTGGCGGTCCAGTGGTTAAGACTCTGTACTTCCACTGCAGGAGACACGGGTTGGATCCCGGAAGAGGGGAACCAAGACTCTGCATGCCCCGCGGCGTAGCCAAACAAGAATGCTTTATTCCAATTTGGATGCAAGGGCTATTTCCCAGGATTCCGAGCGGCCAGCCCCCACACCCCACCCTGCATTGCCCCACCTCCTTCTTAGCATAAACTTGTTTACTTCTCTCAGGAACACCCACTACCCTTTAGCTGCTGGGCCTAAAAAACCTTTTCACTCCGTGAAACAGGGGGAAATGGCTGAGATGCACGAAATGCAATTTTCCCCCAGTGGCAGAAAAAGCTCACGATTAAGATACCCCATTTCTCTGTAAGTACAGGCCTCACAAACGTTCGTCAGAAAACGACTCTTTGAGACGCCAGCCATTCCATATAGCTGTTGTGTGGACAACATGTCTGCCCACACGCCCGAGCCTCTGAGGAACCTTTTCTCCTCTCACTCCGCGGAGCGCCCAAACATACAAGAACTCCCTGAGGTGCTTCTCTCAAAAACTCCGCGGCCTTACTGAAACACAAGACTCTACGCTTCTAGGCCCCCAACCGTTGGCCTTCACAACGCCGGTCGAGCGCAGGTCTTTGACGGCCCTGGGCCCTCAGGCAAATCATTGTTCCTACTCTCTAAAAGCGTGACAGAAATCTGTTGCCTGGCCTTGGCGCTTCAAACACCTTCCACACAAGAGCAGCGCAATTACTTACTGCCCGTCCCGGTCGCCATCTTGGCCCCGAAGTCTCCAACCCCTGAAGGAAGACCGTCTGGTAGGGCTAAAGCCCGCGGGATTCTGGGAAATCGAGTTCCGGTGTTTGTTCGCGGTGCGTCATGGGAAATGTAGTCCCCTCCCCACCCCACCCCCACCCCACCCCACCCCCCAACCCCAGGATGAACAAGCGCCCTAAACTAGGTCTCCTGTGAGAGGATGGCGACTGGAGCCTAAGGATTGCCTTTAGGCTTCTTAGAAAAGAAATGCCTAGGGTTCAAGAAAAACTGATAAACCGGAGTTCCAGTGGGCCCAACTCCAAACTCCGACAGTTGGTAACCCGTCTTGCATTAGAGCAGAGAGGTCAAGCCTTAGCAGTTTCCCGGTCTCGCCCGCCCCCTTGCGCCGATTGGTAGGTGCAGATTTCGCTATCTGATTCGCTGAACGAAAGCAGCGCGTAATTTAAAACATTGTATCAGTAACAAAGGTGCACCTCGTGGGCGGAGTTGTGCTTAGGCTAGGAAAGTCCAGGTTCGGCCGCGGAGTGAGAGTGAGCCGGTACCGTAGAAGTGTGGCGTCTTCGGGTGAGTGTGCGGCTGTGCTTGAGCCCAGCTGAGGTACTTGCTTTTGCCCTGGCGGATTCGGCTTTCAGAAAGCGGAACTGCCGCCATCCCTTTTTTTCTTAATACCACTGTCCTCACTGTGGGCCTGGGGGGCGAGGTTGGAGCAGGAGCCTAGGGCTACTGACACCGCCTCCACGACACCGTTGAGCGAGGCACCCTACTTGGAGCGTGGCCTTATGCTTTCGGAGCCGGATATCTGTTCATTCCTGTTCGCAGTCCGAAATGCTGCCTCAGATTGGATTAAATTATTAACTCTTTCTCTCATTCCCTTCCCCTTTGCTGGTAGTTTAAGGGAAAAGGGAGTAAGAATTCAGGCAGCGAGACTAGATTGTCCTGGGGCCAGGGAATTGTTTCTTACCCAGAATTTGCCGCCCCTTTTATCCCTTAAGGTTCTCCTCTCTACCCACTCTTGTCTCTTTTTAGACCTAAACTGCCCCTGCTGAAATGTCGCAAGGGATCCTTTCTCCACCAGCCGGCTTGCTGTCGGATGAGGAGGTCGTAGTCTCCCCCATGTTTGAGTCCACAGCTGCAGATTTGGGATCTGTGGTACGCAAGGACCTGCTGTCAGACTGCTCTGTCATCTCCACCTCCCTGGAAGACAAGCAGCAGGTAAAGGAGTTGAACAGTGGCTTGGGGACAGAAAGTGATATCCTTAGCCTACTAGTTGTCCATACAGAGTAGCATGAGGTAAAAAATCCAGCAATCTTAGGGTTTGAGGGATCAACTCAAAATTAAGAGCATGACAAGTAAAACATGTACAGTTGTGTGTCCATAAGAAAACTATTAATTGCATTGCATTAATGAAACATCCTCAATTGCATACTCTCAGTTAATCCTATGAGGGAAGGCAATTGTTGTGTCTCCTTTGCCATGAGTCCCAGACATTTTAAATAATTTGCACAAGGTCATATTGCCATTAAGTAGGTGGAATGTACATTCAGGTTTTAATATCAACCACAGCTTCCATTTAAGGAGCTTTTCTTTCTGCTGAGCTGAGGTTTCTCAGCTGCAGCATTATTGATATTTGGGGCCAGATAATTCTTTGTCATACAGGGCCGTCCTGTGCGTTGTAAGACGTTAAGCAGCATTCCTGGCCTCTACCCACTAGATGTCAGTAGCTGCTTACCGTTTGTGACAACCGGGAAACCTGTCCCCACATTACTAAATGTCCCTTGAAAGGGACATGGCCATGGTTGAGAACAACTCTACTCAGAAGTCTCCCCTTTTGTAGAAGTTTCATGAGAGCAGGAGCCTTGTTAATGTTCTTCACTGTGGACTACCAGAGCTCTTAGAATTTCTGGGCCAGAGTAGACAGATCTCTAAATATCTGTTGAATGAACGTGGTGGGTGCTATTATTAACCCCACTCTACAGATGAGGAAACTGAGGTGAAAAGAATTTAAAGAACTTGTTCAAGATCTCATAGTTACTAAATGATGAAATTGGGACTCAAATTCAGGTATGTCTGCCTCCAGGGTGCTTAACTACTGTCTTTTGCTATATCACATGCTGATTTTCATACCAGTCAACTAGTTCTGACTCAGATAATCTGTGGTAAGCCAAGTTTTCAGGATAGTGAAGAGACAAGGAAGGGTGATTAAGTACTGAAAAACTCCATGTGGGTTGGAATGATTATGGAACCCAAGTAATGGCACAGAGTCATTTGAGGTGGAATAGAGGTAGTGTTAGCATGATTCCCAGGAAATATGCTATATTTGCCCATCTGCTCAGAAGTAACTGTTGAGATTAATCTGTGATATTGGCCTGGAATTCTGCCACAGGTTCCATCTGAAGATAGTACAGAGAAGGTGAAAGTATACCTGAGGGTCAGGCCCTTGTTATCTTCAGAGTTAGAACGACAGGAGGATCAGGTAAGTTTCTGAGGAGGGAGGATTCAAGGTGGAATGATATAGTACAGTAGAGGTTCCCAGGAATGTTTCCTTCTGTGACAACTGTGTTTTCCCCCTTCTCAGGGTTGTGTCCGTATTGAGAATATAGAGACCCTTGCCCTACAGGCACCCAAGGACTCTTTTGCCCAGAAGAGCAATGAGCGAGGAATTGGACAGGCCACCCACAGATTCACCTTTTCCCAGGTATGGAGTTACTGACATGTGAACAAGGGACCAACACCTAGGGGCAACTTTATTCCCTCTTTAGAAGGAAAGCTTTTTACTTGACTGTGACTCCTTATATATGCAGGTCTACAATCTGGGGGATGCTTGTTATGTGCTAGTCAGTGTGTCGAGCACTTTATGTGCATTAATTCCCAACAACTCTATTGTTATTATTATCATCATTGTCCCTAATTTCCTGGTAAGGATACTGTGGCTTGGTGAGTATAATGTTGCTGAAGTCATGTAGCTAATCATTGGTAGAGTTAGGACTTGAGTCTAGATCCATCTATCTCCCAAGCCCATGCTTGTGACCATTATGTTGTTCCATTTTGTGTGCAGCATTGGACTTAGTGGATAAATTCCATAAGTATTTGTTGATTTGGATGAAAAATGGACTAGCAGAGAGTATTTAGGCAGCAGCTGGCAGCAATGCAGGAAGAAGTTGCTTGAGTAGTCTCCAGAGCCAACCACCCAGGAAGGGATGTATCTCTACTGGCTCTGCACAGAGAAAAGTGGGAAACGAAGGATGGGCCTCTGAGAAATTGGGTGTGTCTCTAGATCTTTGGGCCAGAAGTGGGCCAGGAATGTTTCTTCAACCTGACTGTGAAGGAGATGGTCAAGGATGTACTTAAAGGACAGAACTGGCTCATCTATACATATGGAGTCACCAACTCAGGGAAAACCCACACAATTCAAGGTGAGTAATAGGCCTCACAGAACTGCTGACTGTCTTTGCCTTTTGATACTCTGAGTTGGGGAACAGCACTTACTACAGCTGTCCACCTTTCACATGCCTCCAGGTACCATCAAGGATGGTGGGATCCTGCCCCGGTCCCTGGCTCTGATTTTCAATAGTCTCCAAGGCCAACTTCATCCAACACCTGATCTGAAGCCTGTGCTCTCCAACGAGGTAATGTGGCTAGACAGCAAGCAGATCCGGCAGGAGGAATTGAAGAAACTGGCCCTGCTAAATGGAGGCCTCCAAGAGGTAAAGTGTTGGTGTTCACAGAGGCAGGGATGGGGGACAAAATCTCCAGAAAGTTTTGTGCTTATGTTATCCCTGGACTCCTCCAGGAGGAGCTGTCCACCTCCTTGAAGAAGAGTGTCTACATTGAAAGTCGGATGGGTACCAGCACCAGCTTTGACAGTGGCATTGCTGGGCTCTCCTCCACCAGTCAGTTTACCAGCAGTAGCCAGCTGGATGGTATGTACCATGACTGGGCTCTGTGCCAAGTAACAGTAGGAACTTATTCTCTACTCCCCAAAACTTCCAGGGGTACAGACCAGAGGTTGCAACCTGAGCTTCACCTTCTGAGGCCCCTGCAGGCCAAAGGGGAGATGGACTACTCTTGAGTTGATGCTCTGTACATTGGCTTCTTCCCCAGAAACGAGTCACCAATGGGCACAGCCAGACACTGCCCCAGTAAGTGTCCCTGCAGATGTTCGCTTCTCCATCTGGATCTCCTTCTTTGAGATCTACAATGAACTGCTTTATGACCTGTTAGAACTACATAGCCAGCAGCGCAAGAGGCAGACGCTGCGGCTGTGTGAGGATCAGAATGGCAATCCCTACGTGAAAGGTATGGGAAAGCAGGGAGGCTGGCATGAACCCTGGAGGGGACCTTGGGAGAGACTAGGAAAAGAGTTAGGTGCTTCCCTCTTATGTATGCCCTTCTTTCCTTGGCCTCTCAGATCTCAATTGGATTCATGTTCAGGATGCTGAGGAGGCCTGGAAACTCCTGAAAGTGGGTCGTAAAAACCAGAGCTTTGCCAGCACCCACCTGAACCAGAACTCCAGCCGCAGGTTGGTGGGTTATGAGTCAGCCTTTCTTTCAATGTGTTCCAGGAAACATTAGTCCTCCACCTGGTCATAGAAGATATGCAGTGACTTTTCTCTCTTTCTTAACTTCCAGTCATAGCATCTTCTCAGTCCGGATCCTGCACCTTCAGGGGGAAGGGGATATAATCCCCAAGATTAGCGAGTAAGTTTTTCCATTTAGAAATTTGGGTTCTTGGCCATAAATGGTAATTGGGGGAGGGGACGAGAGTGGTCCTCAGGGGAATTACTTCCGTTAGATTCATGCTCTTCTTCCTTGGGTACAGAGATTCTTCATGGGTCCTCCCCTCCCTAAAACTATACAAAGGGCTAGAAAGCTCATAACATGTGGGATCCTTATGTCAGATCCTGTCCATCATTCAAGGTTATCACTCTGTGATTTGGCTGGTTCTGAGCGCTGCAAAGATCAAAAGAGTGGTGAGCGCCTGAAGGAAGCAGGAAACATTAACACTTCTCTGCACACCTTGGGCCGCTGTATTACTGCCCTGCGCCAAAACCAGCAGAACCGGTAAGCTTTTCACTGCAAGCCAGGATGGCCTGGAGCTCTGCAGTTTGCTAAGAGACTTCCTGGTCATCACTGGGGCTAGTGCTAGGATACCCCCAAGGGCTGGAGTTCTGCTCACAGCTCTATTCTCTGATTCCCTGCCAGGTCAAAGCAGAACCTGGTTCCCTTCCGTGACAGCAAGTTGACTCGAGTGTTCCAAGGCTTCTTCACAGGCCGAGGCCGCTCCTGCATGATTGTCAATGTGAATCCCTGTGCATCTACCTATGATGAGACCCTTCATGTGGCCAAGTTCTCAGCCATTACTAGCCAGGTGAGAAGCTATAGGTGTGATGACTGTGCTCACTTTGGGCTGGTACCTGTACTTAAGGAAGCTACTAGGGACTAGTAATGAATTCAGTTAAGATTTTTCCCCCTCACTAGCTTGTGCATGCTCCACCTGTGCAACTGGGATTCCCATCGCTACATTCATTCATCAAGGAACACAGTCTGCGGGCATCTCCCAGCTTAGAGACTGGAGCTAAAACAGACCCATGCCTTGATAATGATATTGAAAATGAAGTTGACATCTCCACATATGGCAAGGAGGTGAGAATGCAAGAAAGCTTTGGTGCAGCAGCTTGATGGCTATACATTTTCCATGCTACCTTCCAGGTGGGCCTGTGCCTTTTTTTTTTTTTTTTTTCCCTCCTAGGAGCTTCTACAGGTGGTGGGAGCCATGAAAGCACTGCTTTTGAAAGAACGGCAGGAAAAGTTGAGGCTGGAGATGCAGCTCCGTGATGAAATTTGCAATGAGATGGTGGAGCAGATGCAACAACGGGAACAGTGGTGCAGGTACCAGCTGAGTAACCCCTCTTGTTCTGTCACTTAGACCTGACGGTGGGAAGCAGAGACTAGGATGGAGTAGTGCCTCAAGATCTGCTCTCCAAGCTCACTCCTCAGAATCTTCACTCACTTCTCTCTTCTCCTCTGACAGTGAACATTTGGACACCCAAAAGGAACTACTAGAGGAAATGTATGAAGAGAAACTAACGATCCTCAAGGAATCACTGACAAGTTTTTACCAAGAAGAACTTCAGGTGAGTTGCCCTAAACCAGTCCCAACTAGCTGCTCAGATTCCCATCGCTACTTGCCTGAGATATAAACAGATTATATAAACTCTCATAGGGGTAGGAATATGTAATTCACCTTTCTATAGTCTCCTTAGTGCTTTGTACTTGTCAGTCTATGTTTGATTAATTGATTAAGAGTTTGATTGGCCAGGAAATGGTGTAAGTGCCAACAAACAGGATTTTGAGGCCCATGTATCACGGAAATTTTTGTTCATTGTTCAGTCATCTATTCCTGTAGGGTTCGTCTGACTCTGAATGGAATTGTGCTCTCTGCTTCCTTCTTAGGAGCGGGATGAGAAGATTGAAGAGCTAGAAGCTCTCTTGAAGGAAGCCAGACAGCAGCCAGTGGCCCATCAACAATCAGTGTCAGAACTGTCCCTACGGCGGTCACAAAGGTTGGTGGCTTCTGCCTCCACCCAGCAGCTCCAGGAGATTAAAGCTAAACTGGAACAATGCAAAGCAGAGCTAAACTCCACCACTGAAGGTGAGGAAGGAGACAGGGCAGGAAGCATAAGTTTCAGGGAAGAGCTGTTCTTCAAACTTGGGCCTTCTGGTGCCAGCTCCAACATAATTTCCTTAACTCCAAGCTACATCCCCCTGACCTTTCATCCTAGGATGCACATAGCATCACTTGTTATGTTTGCCGCAAGCTACTGTTAATTCAGTTAAAGAGATAAGTCCAAGGCTAGAAAGCCTACACATGTAAGGTTATTGTTTCCTTCTCTCAGAGCTGCAGAAATATCAGAAAATGTTAGAACCACCACCCTCAGCCAAGCCCTTCATCGTTGATGTGGACAAGAAGTTAGAGGAGGGCCAGAAGGTAATTACCTTTCTCTGTTACCAAAGCTCTCACCTAAGGCAATTTCCAACACTATATCCCTGGTTCATATGAGGACAAGATGTTTTCTCTGCAGTCCTAGAGAATGGCTACCTCATTCAAATGACTAGCCTTTCTAGTTTTACTTCTCTTCAAATGGTTCTCCGACTCCTCCAGATCACTGGTTGATCTTGGCCACAATTTGGTTCCTACTCCTCCTTTTCCAGAATATAAGGCTGCTGCGGACAGAGCTTCAGAAACTTGGTGAGTCTCTCCAGTCAGCAGAAAGAGCCTGTTGCCACAGCACTGGAGCAGGAAAACTTCGCCAAGCCTTGGCCACATGTGATGACATCTTAATCAAACAGGTTAGGGAAGCCTATATACCACTTTCTCCCATCAGCCCACTTCAGAGTATACATGAGAAAGAGAAAGGTAAAGATTTTTAGGCTAATCTTATAGTGAGGGGAGTTTCTCTTCCTTGCAAAATAACCATTCACTAAGTACAAGGCATTATGTTAAGTAATTTGTAGGCTTTTTCTGTTATAACAACCCTAGGGAGGTAGATACTATCATATTTCATCCAAGATGCTTAGATTATAAGAAACAATTAATTGTAAGACAAAACACTAACAATTAAGCTATGACACTGTCATCAGTAAATGCATCCTGTTTCCAGATGTATTCAAATGTTAAAAAAAAAAAACCATCCTAGGCTAATTTGATACCTAGGAACTGAGGCTCTTGGAGCTTAAGTAAAATCATTCAAGCTCATACTACCTGATGTGTTAGAAGAGGTCCTTCTATTCAGTGCTGTTTGTTTGGGTCTTAAAATACCCTCCTATTCAGTTAAAAGCTCTGGCCATAAAGAGTTAATCTTTGTAAAAAGCAGTTTTAGTAACTAGTAGTGGATAGTGTGTATTACCTTGCCCTCCTGTTTCTATAATAGATTAGACAGAAATGTTTTCTATAACTTTGTTGATCTTCCTTAGGATCAGACCCTGGCTGAGCTGCAGAATAACATGATGCTGGTAAAACTGGACCTTCGGAAGAAGGCAGCATGCATCGCAGAGCAGTATCATACTGTGCTGAAACTCCAAGGCCAGGCTTCTACCAAAAAGCGCCTCGGTGCCAACCAGGAAAACCAGCAACCAAACCAACAGCCCCCAGGGAAGAAACCCTTTCTTCGTAACTTACTGCCCCGAACACCCACCTGCCAAAGCTCAACAGACTGCAGTCCTTATGCCCGGATCCTGCGCTCACGGTGCTCCCCTTTACTCAAATCTGGGCCTTTTGGCAAAAAATACTAAGGTTGTGAGGAGAGAGCATTGCCCTGAGGTGGGTCAGCTGCTCAGCTTAAGAAATAGGTCTCTTTAAAGCTTTACTATATATATACCTGGAACTCTATCCAGAATGCAATATTCAGACACTAGTTTTTCTCCCTTTTGTAATATAATCACCTATGTAATCTTACACTTTTTTACTTATATGGTTTCTATGCACACAAAAGTTATATTAAAATAAAGATATTGTTCACATTTTAAATTTGAATTCTAAATTTAGCATAATCATTGAAGTAAATTATAAAAGGGGCAGAAAAATTGAAAATCAAGTATCATTCGGGCCCCTGGGAACTTTGCACAGGAATGGCAGTGCAGACCAGCAACTGGTGCACAACTAACCCAAGAAAGCTTGGTAAGAAATTAATTCAAGGGACATTAGATATTCTAAACCTTCCTTAATATAAAATGAAGTGTCACCAATAAAGATGTTAAAAAAACCAAAAAACAAAAATAGGTTAATTAAATGATTAAAAGGTTAATAAAAAAGTTATTCATATAAAATAAAATAAAATGAAGTGTCATACATTAGGAGATGAATGGGTAACAAACTTGTTTTGGAACAAAAATAAAGGAAGGCTGGGCCCTGAGCTCAGAATAACCCATAGCATCTACTGTACAAATTCATTACAGCAGGCATTATAGTCATAGCATATTACCTCCTACTGAATGCACAAGCACAGGCCTGAAACTCTCCCAAGAGCATAGCAAGAATGATTACTTTTACCTTGTCTAATAGATGAAGGCTAGAAAAAAAACATTCTTGTGGAGATGGGGGGGCATGTGGGGGGGAGACAATTATGGCAAAATATTTATTAAAACAGACCGACTCTAAGAGTTTATTTTTATCTGTATAATCACAGAAGTTATCACACCCAAATGTCCATGAAACTCTGTAACCCTGCCTCCTTGCTCTGCTTTAGTAGGTGTATAGCTAACTCTATAGACATCTTTTCCCCTTAGTAGGAGCCATCAGCAGTTCCACACTCAGTGAGAGTCCTTTTGCCCCTTCTTTTGTTCAACTCTAGTAAGTTACTTCCAATTTGAAAGCTTCTAAGAGACGCCTCAAAACCAAAACGCCAGGGCTTCCCTGGTGGCGCAGTGGTTGAGAGTCCGCCTGTCGATGCAGGGGACACGGATTCGTGCCCCGGTCCGGGAAGATCCCGCATGCCGCAGAGCGGCTGGGCCCGTGAGCCATGGCCACTGAGCCTGCGCGTCTGGAGCCTGTGCTCCACAACAGGAGAGGCCACAACAGTGAGAGGCCTGCGTCCCGCCAAAAAAAAAAAAAAAAAAAAACGGCAGAAGAACAAAAGTATACCTTCACCCCATTTAAACCTAATCTCTGATATCAGAATAGTCATGCTCAGCAAATCAAAGAATGATGAGTCATGTCTATCCAGTGCCCTGACCTTCCTAGGGTATCCAGTGCCCTACTATCAGCAGAGGGTAGAGTTGCAAGCTATTCTCCCTTCTTTCTTCCTTGCCTCTCTAAAGAAATCTCCCACTCCCAGCAGCATTTAAACTTTGTCCCTGTAGCCTTGCCTGTGCTAAAGTGCTGTTAAAGGGATGTTTTGGGGGGGCAAAAAGGTCTGGGGAAAAAGGCCAAGATCTATAGCCACTCTGAACAGAAGGGAGATAGAAGTGCTTCAAACTGGCAAAGACAGTATCTGTTCCTGCCAGGATTCTTCTGTCAGTCTACTGTGCAGGTGATTCTATAAACTCCCCAAGGAGCTGTTTCCATGTGTACAAACAAAAAGAACTAAGGTCCTTGGAAGAATAGACGTGGCTGTTCTTTACATGGAGGTAAGGCTTAATATGGGTCTGGCAATGCGCTGGCTTGAAAGTAGCCAACTATGGTGTGACTGAAGACAGGTTGAGTGGAGAAACTCTGCGTGTAGGAGTGTTGTTAGCAGACAGTGAAGCAGGGAGGAAAAAGGGAGCAGGCATCTCGGTGGAGGGAGTCTCGCCTTGGTTCCGAAGCTGTAGGATTTGCCGGAGCAAGGCCTTACCTTCTTCCCGGGTCTGAAACAAAGTCAGGCAAATGTGTCAAAATATGTCCAAGGCTTTTCTCAAAAACAGTTTCTAAAATACTGACATACCAAGTTCCACAGAACAAGGTAGCCTTTCCAGTCACCCTGTTTTATTTTTTTTTTAATCTTTATTGGAGTATAATTGTTTCACAATACTGTGTTAGTTTCTATTGCACACCAAAGTGAGTCAGCCATATGCATACATATGTCCCCATATCCCCTCCCTCTTGAGCCATGGCAATCAGAGAAGAAGAAGAAATAAAAGGAATACAAATTGGAAGAGAAGAAGTAAAACTGTCACTGTTTGCAGATGACGTGATACTATACATAGAAAATCCTAAAGATGCCCCCAGAAAACTACTAGAACTAATCAATTAATTTGGTAAGGTTGCAGGATACAAAATTAATGCACAGAAATCTCTGGCATTCCAATACACCAACAATGAAAAATCAGAGAAATTAAGGAAACAACCCCATTTGCCATCACACAAAAAGAATAAAATACCTAGGAATAAACCTGCCTAAGGAGGTGAAAGACCTGTACTCAGAAAACTATTAAACACTGAGGAAAGAAATCAAAGATGACTTAAACAGATGGAGAAATAGACCATGTTCTTGGATTGGAAGAATCAATATTGTGAAAATGACTATACTACCCAAAGCAATCTACAGATTGAATGCAAACCACTCACCCTCTTAATCACCTTCCACTTTCCACCCCCAGATCATAGTAAAGTCATGTGCTAGAACCTAAAATCCAAACCTTTTACTAAAGAACTGATACTCACATCATTGAATGCACAGCACTTTTGGGCACAAGCTGAAGCTTCATCCCACAGCTTGCACTTAAAATAATACTGGGCCAGATAGCGGAAAGCAGTGCTCTCCTCCAAGTGTTCCACTATTTCCTAGATAAGGAAATCAAGAATGACTGAGGTGACAAGAATAAGATCAGCAACCCAATTCTCATGCTCATGACACATACCCCACACGAATAGATATCTTGGATATATTTGATGTAACATTGGGCTGCCTGTTCTGACTCAGTCAACTGTTCATGAAGCCTACAAAAGAAATTGGTCTTTAAGTATAAATCATATCTCAAAGCAAGCTAGTGATAAAAAGTAAAAGCACACAGTTAAGATAAAAAAATGATAATACATAGACAAGTATAAATTTTGACATAAATGACACAGTGGGACCCAGAATAGTATTAGTGCCCAGAGGTGGTGGTTACTTCATCAAAGCTTAGAATCATTACTCTGCTACTGGTGATGGAGGGAAAGTTAGTAAACACTTAAGCTGGATAATATACCATTGCAAAAATTCCCTGGTAATACCCTGAGTGAGATTAAAAAAGATACCAAGCAATTCAGATTTTTTGTAAGAATCCAGAAAAGAACTGGCAGGAATGAAATTGCATTTAAGAACCTCTTTCCTTATCATTTCTGAGTTATTCCTTATTTTCCTGGGCCTTATCAGGAGGAGATTAGTACCTAAAGTAGTTTTCCTAGACTGCTCTGACATAAAAATTTCATTTCTTTCAATTCATTCTTGAATTTTCCAAATAGGAAAATAATTCCTCTTCAAAGAGAAGTAGCATTCTCTTGAGTCAAGATGGCTAAATTTCCAGACCAGTAATCATACACTGTGCTACACCCCCTCATTCATGTAGATGATGGATGGGAAGCTCTAGAATGTGCAGGACCCACCTCACCAGAGAAGCCAACAGAAATATCACTAGTGTGTCACTCTTTCACTCACTTTGCCAGTTTCACCAGAGCCATCTTTTCCACATCTCCCACGGCATAAGCTCTCCAATAGCACTGTCAAAAAAATAAATAAACTGGTCACTTCAACCACTGCCCCATGTGCCATGACTAATCACACAGAGACTCAGGTCCTGCAAGCCTCCCAGAAGTTCAGACTTGAAGAATACAAAGCATTTTTACCAGATCTGATAGGTCCAGGCTACATACTAACATTCCCACTAATGATGTCAGCCCCACTTTGCTTTATACACCCTATGTGCCTATAAATATTCAGACTTCCCTATGTAGATAGATCTACATGAAGGAAAATTAAGCACAGATAGCTCAACCCCTCATCCAAACAGCAGATTTCCACACAAACTCTTCAGGACCCAATTTCAGATACCTTTTTGGCTTCCACTAGTTGATTGAGTTTCTCATAACATTCTCCTAAAGCGACCAGCATACGAGAATCATTGGGCCTGAGAGGGAAGAGAAATAGGAAATCCAAGCAAAAACTGAAGTCCTCCCTTGAGGAACCACCACCACTATTTCAAAGCTATGAAGGGAATGGGCTTTAATCCAATACTTCATGTAATTATATTATTTTGTGTTCACAATTATACTATTAACACGTTAGTAGAATACACTACATAAAAATGACTAAACAACATATGGCATGTTTAAATTTAGGTCTCTAAGAGTCAAAACCATTCACTGTGATTCTTTAATATCTATCAAAAGAGAAAGAAGAGTGTCAGTCCTTCCCACAACAAACACATCATCAAGTGGCCCGACTTACCGAAGCTGGTGGGCCCGTCTATAATAATAAAGGCAATAAAATGGCATCTTAAGGATTTCATAGGTCTGCCCAAGGCCATACCAGGCTCTGTAGTCCCGCTTATTGACCTCAATAGCATGCCTAAGAAATGGAAGAGAGACTGGTAAGAGAGCAGAATCAAAGTTAGCGACTTGCAGGCTCAATAGAGACTCCTAAAATCACAACAATCTGCTCCATCTCCCCCTCCAACTAAATGCTCACCTATAAGCCTGAATAGCAGCAGATGTGTTCTTCATTTCCATGTACTCATGTCCCATCAGCGTCCAGGCACCAAGATACCGAGGATTCAATTTCAGTGCCCTCTGGAAATACAAGGCTGCTTTCTCATGCTGAGAACGCAAACTATAATAATTGCCTAATTGAAAGACAAACAAACAAAATATATAAATAACTAGAAAGGCAAAAATAAGTCACTAAAATAGGCAGCATTCCACAGAGTAGGCATGAACCATAACCCATTCCCCCAAAGTCCTTGCAGAAAAGCCAAATTCTACATATGGGCAACATCATCATTCCCTTGGAAAATATATTTTATCTATCACACATTCTGGTTTTTTTAAAAAAAAAATGTTTCCTAACACCACAAAGATTTTCTTCATTTTATTTCCTCTCAATATAGCATTTATACATATATTTCCTTAATAAAGGGTAGGAAATTCCTAGAGTATGCTTTAGATTGGTGGTTTTCCAACTATCTTCCTAGGTTTCTAAGGAGGTACCTAAAGGATTAAAAAGGTAGCACTCTGAACTCCCCTCTTCCACAAGAATCAAGGAAGTTCTATTATAATTGGTCTTAAAAAGAATATATGAAAGATTTTAAGATTCTATAAAAAATTTTCTTTGAAGAAAGGGAATAAAGGCCATCTTTCTTATACTAACTAGTAAATGGATAAACGAAATGTAGTATATATCCAGACAACGAAACACTTTTCAGCAGTAAAAAGAGAAGAACTACTGACATATGTTGCAACATGGACAAACCTCGAAAAAGAGCTCAGTGAAAAAAGCTAGACAATAAGACTAAATATTCCAAGATTCCACTTATATGAAATTTCCAGAAAATGCAAAACTATACAGAGAGAAGGCAGATCTGCTGGGGATTGGGAGTAGGGCTGACTGCAAATAGACCCAAGGGAACTTTTTGGGATGATGGAGTGTTCTAAACTGGATTATGATTATGGTTACACAACTGTATAAATTAGCAAAAACTCAGTGAACTGTAAACTTAAAATAAGTAAATTTTATGTTATGTAAATTATCCCTCAATAAAGCTATTTTTAATATATACCAATAAAATGGACAACCTAGAAGAAATGGACATATTCCTAGAAATGTATAAGCTCCCAAGATTAAACCAGGAATAAGTAGAAAATATGAACAGACCAATTACCAGTAATGAAATTGAATCAGTAATAAAACAACATCCAACAAAAAAAGTCCAGAACCAGATGGCTTCACAGGTGAATTTTACCAAACATTTAGATAAGAGCTAACACTTATCTTTTCCAAATTATTCCAAAAAATTGCAGAGGAAGAAATGTTTCCAAACTCATTCTACAAAGCCAGCATCACCCTGACACCAAAACCAAAGATACCACAAAAAAAGAAAATTACAGGCCAATATCACTAATGAACATAGATGAAAAGATCCTCAATAAAGTATTAGCAAACTGAATCCAACAATACATTAAAAGGATCATACATCATGATCAAGTGGGATTTATCCCAGGGATGCAAGGATGGTTCAATATCTGCAAATCAATCAATGTGATACACCACACTAACAAAATGAAGAATAAAAATTATATGATCGTCTTGATACAGAAAAAGCTTTTGACAAAATTCAACATGCATTTATGATAAAAACTCTCCACAAAGTAGGTATAGAGGGAACATCAACATAATAAAGGCCATATATGATAACATCTACTCAACTCACATCATACTCAAAGGTGAAAAGCTAAAAACTTTTCCTCTAAGATCAGGAAAAAAATCAAGGATGCCCACTTTTGTGACTTTTTTCAATGTAGTACTCGAAGTCTTAGCCACAGCAATCAGATAAGAAAAAGAAATAAAAGGAATCCAAATTAGAAAGAAAGAAGTAAAACTGCCACTGTTTACAGATGACATGATTCTATACATAGAAAATCCTAAAGATGTCACCAAAAAATTACTAGAGCTCATCAATGAATTCAGTAAAGTTGCACACTACAAAATTAATACAGAAATCTGTTGCATTTCTATACACTAATGACAAACTACCAGAAAGAGAAATTAATGAAACAATCCCATTTACAATCACATCCAAAAAAATAAAATACCTAGGAGTAAATCTAATTAAGGAGTTAAAAGACTTGTACTCAGAAAACTATAATACACTGATGAAAGAAAATTAAGACACAAACAGAAAGATATACTTTGTTTATGGATTTGAACCATTAATATTATTAAAATGACCATACTACCCAAGTCAATCTACAGATTCAATGCAATCCCTAACAAAATACCAACGGTGGAACTTCCCTGGTGGTACAGTGGTTAAGACTCTGGGCTCCCATTGCAGGGGGCCCGGATTTAATCCCTGGTCAGGGAACAAGATCCCGCATGCCACAACTAAAGATCCCACATGCCACAACTAAAGATCCTGCATGCTGCAACAAAGACGCCACACGCAGCAATGAATATTCCATGTGCTGCAACTAAGACCCAGCGCAGCCAAATAAATAAATAAATATTTTTTAAAAAAATACCAATGGGATTTTTCACAGAACCAGAACAAATAATCCCAAAATTTGTATGGGAACACAAAAGACCTTGAACAGCCAAAACAATCTTGAGAAAGAAGAACAAAACAGGAAGCATCACATTCCCTGACTTCAGACTATACTACTAAGCTACAGTGATCAAAACAGTATGGTACTGGTCCAGAAACTCACACACTTATGGTCAATTAATCATGACAAAGGAGGCAAGAATATACAATGGGGAAAAGACCATCTCCAATAAGTGATGCTGGGAAAACTAGACAGCTACATGTAAAAGAATGAAATTAGAACACTTTCTCATACCATATAAAAAAATAAACTCAAAATGGATTAAAGATCTAAATGTAAGAACAGAAACCATTAAAACTCCTAGGAGAAAACAGAGGCAAAACACTCTTTGACAGGAATCATAGCAATACTTTTTTGGATCCATCACCTAAGGCAAAGGAAACAAAAGCAAAAATAAACAAATGTGACCTAATTAGACTGAAAAGCTTTTGCACAGCAAACAAAACAATCAACAAAACGAAAAGACAGGGACTTCCCTGGTGGCACAGTGGTTAAGAATCCGCCCGCCAATGCAGGGGACATGGGTTTGATCCTACATGCCGTGGAGCAACTAAGCCCATGCACCACAACAACTGAGTCCATGCTCTAGAGCCCACGAGCCCAAGTACTGAAGCCTGCGCGCCTAGAGCCCATGCTCCACAACAAGAGAAGCCACCACAATGAGAAGCCTGTGAACCACAACAAAGAGTAGCCCCTGCTTGTCACAACTAGAGAAAGCCTGTGCACAGCAACAAAAACCCAATGCAGCCAAAATAAATAAATTAATTAAAACAAAACAAAAAGACAACTTACTGAATGGGAGAAAATATTTGCAAATGATATCCAAAATATATAAACAGTTCATACAACTTAATATCAAAAAAACAAACAACCCAGTCAAGAAATGGTCAGAAGACTTGATAGACATTTTTCCAAAGAAGACGTACAGATGGCCAATAGGCACATGAAAAGATGCTCAATATCATTAATCATCAGAAAAGCAAATCATGGGGCTTCCCTGGTGGCGCAGTGGTTAAGAATCCGCCTGCCAATGCAGGGGACACGGGTTTGAGCCTTGGTCCAGGAAGATCCCACATGCCGCAGAGCAACTAAGCCCGTGTGCCACAACTATTGACCCTGCACTCTAGAGTCCATAAGCCACAACTACTGAGACCATGCACCACAATTACTGAAGCCCGCGTGCCTAGAGCCCGTGCTCCGCAACAAGAGAAGCCACCGCAATAAGAAGTCCACACACCACAACGAAGAGTAGCCCCCAACTAAAAGAAAGCCCATGTGCAGCAACTCCTAGAAGAAAACCGCAACTAAAAGAAAGCCCACGTGCAGCAACAAGGACCCTACGCAGCCAAAAATAAATAAATAATTTTTTTTTTTTTTTAAAAAGGAAAGCAAATCAAAACCACAATGAGATATCACCTCACAACTGTCAGAATGGCTATCATCAAAAAGACCACAAATAACAAATGTTAGTGAGGATGTGGAGAGAAGGGAACATTTGTACACTGTTGGTAGGAATGTTAATTGGTGCAGCCACTAGGGAGAACAGTATGGAGGTTCCTCAAAAACCTGAAAACAGAACTACGATATGATCTAGCAATTCCACTTCTGGGTATATATTCAAGGAAAACAAAAACACAAATTTGAAAAGATACATGTACCCCAATGTTCACAGCAGCATTACTTACAATAGCCAAGATATGGAAGCAACCTAAGTGTCCATCAACAGAGGAATGGATAAAGAAGATGTGGTATACATACATAATGGACTACTACTCAGCCATTAAAAAGAATGAAAATTTGCCATTTGCAACAACATGGATGGATCTGGAAGGTATTATGCTTAGTGAAATGTCAATTTGATAAAGACAAACTATCTATTATCACTTATACATGGAATCTAAAAAATAAAACAAATGAATGAATATAACAGAACAGAAACAGACTCACAGATAAAGAGAACAAACTAGTGGTTACCTATCGGGAGAGGGAAGTGGAGAGGGCAAAATAGGCATAGGGGATTAAGACGTACAAACTACTACGTGTAAAATAAATAAGCTACAAGGAAATACTGTACAGCACAGGGAATATAGCCCATATTTTATAGAACTTTAAACGGAGTATAATCTATAAAAAACTTGAATCACTATGTTGTACACCTGAAACTAATACTATAAATCAACTATACCTCAATTTTTAAAAAAAGAAGAGGGCTTCCCTGGTGGCGCAGTGGTTAAGAATCCGCCTGCCAATGCAGGGGACACGGGTTCGAGCCCTGGTCCGGGAAGATCCCACATGTCATGGAGCAACTAAGCCCATAAGCCACAACTACTGAGCCTGCGTGCCTAGAGCCCATGCTCCACAACAAGAGAAGCGAGCGCACCACAACAGAGTAGCCCCCGCTCGCCACAACTAGAGAAAACCCGCGTGCAGCAGGAAAGACCCAGTGCAGCCAAAAATTAAATAAATGAATAAATTCATTTAAATAAATAAAAATAAAAAAGAAGAAAAGAAGAAAAAACAATTTGAGATATACCAAGACTCTGAGGGATTTTTCATGAGATATTGTTGAGTGAGAAAAGTAAAATACAGAGAAATGTGTGTAATATGATCCTATTTTTGTAAGCAAACAGCCCATTAAACCCTGCATATGTGTATGTTTCATGTGGTATGGGACATGCTAACACAAGTATGTTAAAGGAGGAAAGGTGCAGTGAGGGAAAAAAACCCTGCACTTTAAAAAAATCTCCTTTATGTATAAATTGCATGTGCAATTTAGATAAAAAGATGGATTTAAATGTATATATACTAATTTACAGAGATAATGATATACTGTCAAACGGAGAGAGCAAATTGCAGAGAAATTATACAATTCCACTTTGGTAAAAAACAAGTAATAAGATTTCTATATATGCGTTTGTCTTTGCTTTTAATTTGTCTAGATTCAGCTGTCAGTTTGCTTCAGGAGAAATTATTTATAACAATTGTCTGTATCACTTAAGATCATTCAAGTTCACATTCACCTGGGAAAAAAGCAAGATGGAGGCTTTTATGTCCTATAAATGGATACCTTTGCTTCTGCCACTGACTCAGACCCAGAGACAGAGGAATAAGCAAACTCTAGGCAGATTGTCCAAAGGTTAACTTCTGTAATAGAACAGGAGAAGTGAAGTAGTGGTAGCAAGGGTATAAGCTTTAGCTGCTAAAGGAGTCAGGATGACAAAGGAGGTGTTAAGGAAGTCAGAACAGGCAAGTTCTGGGCAAAGATTAAGTAGATGAGATTTTCTGACCAGTTGGAACAGCTAAAATGTACTGAATGATTACAATGTGCTGGGCAACTTACATTGTTATAAGTGCTTTTTATATGTTAATTTACTTACTCCTCACAATGAATACATGGGAGAATGTTCTACTGTTATTATCCCTTTATGGATGAGGAAAGTATAGTGCACAGAAGTTAAATCCAATGTCACACAGCTAGTTAGTAACAAAACCAAGATTTAAACTTGGGCAGTTTTGTTCCAGAGTCCAAATCTTAACCATGCTATACTGTAATATATACATATATAAATACACATACATATACGTATTTGTGTGTGTGTGTGTGTGTGTGTGTGTGTGTGTGTGTGTGTGTGTAAAGAGACTGGGACTCCAGAAAAGATGCAGAGGAAGCATTCAATTCACATCAAGATATAACTGCAGAAGCAAGGACTAAACAAGTAGGAGATTCTTGCCATCACTCTATTCTTAAGTGGTTTCATTCTCTTTCAGGTCTTCAGTTTCTTCTCTTCTCTCTCCACCCTTCTTTCTCCTTTGTGAAAGCTGAAATATATTTTTTGTCATATCTAATGTTCCTTTTTCTTGATTTTTAAGATAGGTGGGCTGAATTCAACAAACATTTATTGACCATAAGTCAGGAACTTCGCTAGGCATTACAGATACACTGAAGAAAAAACAGTTCATTAAGAAGTTTACCAATCAAACGATTATTTAAAAAACCAGATGGGAATTCCCTGGCAGTCCAGTGGTTAGGACTCCGCACTCTCACTGCCGAGGGCCCGGGTTCAAACCCTGGTCTGGGAAATAAGATCCTGCAAGCCACAAGGCATGGCCAAAAAATAAATAAATACATAAAATAAAAAAAAAGAAACTCCTAAAGCATTACTCTTCGTATGTACGTATCCTTTGATTTTGTTCTGCTTGGTTTTTTTTTGCGGTACGCGGGCCTCTCACTGCTGTGGCCTCTCCTGTTGTGGAGCACAGGCTCCGGATGCGCAGGCTCAGCGGCCATGGCTCACGGGCCCAGCCACCCCGCGGCATGTGGGATTTTCCTGGACCGGGGCACGAACCCGTGTCCCCTGTATCGCCAGGTGGACTCTCAACCACTGCACCACCAGGGAAGCCCATATCCTTTGATTTTAACTGGCTTTAAGTTAGTATGCTAAAAAAGGAACAGTTATTATCTCCCCTACCTCTATTTCTTTTCTTCAGGTGAAGGACACTGTTATCAATCTGGTTACCCATTCACCAATTCCTCTAAGTTCTACTTCCTAAATATCTTCTAAATCTAATCGCTTCTCTTCATTCCTCCTGCCAATACCTCAGCTTGGGCTCTCATCATCTCTAGACTGGATTATTGCAAAAGCCTCCTTGTTGGTCTTGCCCTTTTTCTAATCCTCCCAGCACACTGTCTCCAGTTATCATTTGAAAATGAAAATCTAAAAACATTTATCATTCTCTGGTTTAAAATCCTTCAGAAGACTTCTCCTGCCTTAAGAATAAAATCCAAACTTTTAGTAAGGCACAAAAGGCTCTTCAAGATCTGGCCCCGTTCATACATTCCCTCCTCCCACACCATGCTTCAGGACACTAAACTATTTCAGGATCACTGTCTGTTTCACACTTCAATGCCTCTGCACTGCAATACCCTTCCCAAGTCAATCCATTTCCTCCTTTAGTGAACTCTTTCACTCCTGCCCATCCTTCAGGTATCACCTTCTCAAGAAGCCTTCCCTAACTAGACTGGATTAGCTACCTTTCCTATGTACTCTCTTAGCATCCTATGTTTACTTCAATCATAATCCTCAACCCACTATATTACAGTTGTTTCTTACTGGTCTTCCTCAGTAGGTAATGGGGTAGGTACTGCAACACAAACCACCATATCTGGCACTCAGAAGATGTTCAAAAGATGTTTTCTGAATAAACTGGAGTTCCATCCTCACTTTAACAGACGTTATACTTCATTCACAATGCTCTGATATTGAAAAGATTATTTGTTCCTCTTACCTATGTTGCCATAGGATTTTTCTTTTTTTTTTTTTTTTTTTTTTTTTTTTGGTACGCGGCCTCTCACTGCTGTGGCCTCTCCCGTTGCGGAGCACAGGCTCCGCGGCCATGGCTCACGGGCCCAGCCGCTCCACGGCATGTGGGATCTTCCCAGACCGGGGCATGAACCCGCGTCCCCCGCATCGGCAGGCGGACTCTCAACCACTGCGCCACCAGGGAAGCCCGGATTTTTCTTTTTTTAATATTTATTTCCCATACTATACTACAACTTCCTAAAGGTCTGGAAATATTTATTGAATGACTGAATTGAAATTCTATCAGTTTACTAACAACATCCTAACATACAAATGTATGTTCTCAATGCAGTGTCACCAAAGACCCAGGAACAGGGTCTTTCATCTCCAGGAAACTTAGGCTTTCAATCACAACCAACCAAGCTTACTTTTATCCAAGAGTGGCCATTCATCTACTTATGTCAACTGATTATCAGGTCACAGTAGTGTGGCCAAGTACATAGGGCCATGGTTCTCAACCAAGGATGATTCTGACCCCAAGAGGTTATTTGGCTTTATCTGCACAACTGGGGGAAGGAGGTTACTGACATCTAGTGGGTAGAGCTGGGTATATTTCTAACACCCTGCAATGTATAGGACAGACCCCCACAAAAGAAATTATCAGCCAAAAATGTCAATAGAGCCAAGAGTGAGACACCCTGATACAGAAAAAGATACACTCCCATCTCTTTTCATAGGATTGGAAATTCTTACAAACATTTTAGTAATATTAGTACGTTTAAAATACACAGGCTTTGGGACCTCCCTGGTGGTCCAGTGGTAAAGAATCTGCCTTCCAATGCAGGGGATGTGGGTTCGATCCCTGGTCAGGGAACTAAGATCCCACATGACATGGGGCAACTAGGCTGTGCGCCACAACTACTGAGCCTGCATGCTGCAAACTAGAGTCCACGTGCTCTGGAGCCCGCACGCCACAACTACAGAGCCCATGCACTCTGGAGCCCACGCACCACAGCTAGAGAGAAGCCCGTGTGCCACAACAAAGAGCCCACGCCACAACAGAAGATCCTGCATGCCTCAACAAAGACCCCGCTTGTCGCACTAAGACCCGACACAGCTAAAAAATAAATAAATAGGGGCTTCCTTGGTGGCGCAGTGGTTAAGAATCCGCCTGCCAATGCAGGGGACACGGGTTCGTGCCCCAGTCCGGGAGGATCCCACATGCCGCAGAGCGGCTGGGCCCGTGGGCCATGGCCGCTGAGCCTATGCATCCGGAGCCTGTGCTCTGCAACGGGAGAGGCCACAACAGTGAGAGGCCCACATACCGCAAAAAATAATAATAATAATAAACAAATAAAATAATAATTTAAAAATACAGGGACTTCCCTGGTGGCGCAGTGGTTAAGAATCCGCCTGCCAATGAATGGGACACAGGTTCGAGCCCTGGTCCAGGAAGATCCCACATCCGCCGAGCAACTAAGCCTGTGCGCCACAACTACTGAAGCCCACGTGCCTAGAGCCCGTGCTCTGCAACAAGAGAAGCCACCACAATGGGAAGCCCACGCACCACAACGAAGAGTAGCCCCCGCTCACCACAACTAGAGAAAGCCCGCGTGCAGCAACAAAGACCCAACGCAGCCAAAAATAAAATAGATAAAATAAATTTACTAAAATAAAAAACCCACATATATATATAAAAAATACACACGTTTTTGATCCAGCCTTTCAAGGAACTAATTATACAGAAATAGTTGCATAAACATGCAAAAATAAATATATACATACAAAGATGTTTCCTGAAGCAATTTTTATGTTAACAAACACTAGCCACAACTTATACAACAGAAAATGATTAAATAAAAATAATGGCACATCTATATAATAAAATACTAAATAGCCATCAAAAATAATACAATACAACTCTACATGTACTAGCATGGAAAGATGGAAAAGATATATTGTTAGGTTAAAAAAAAGGACATTACATGTGGCACATATACACAATGGAATATTACTCAGCCTTAAAAAGAAATGAAATTGAGCTATTTGTAATGAGATGGATAGACCTAGAGTCTGTCATACAGAGTGAAGTAAGTCAGAAAGAAAAAGACAAATACCGTATGCTAACACATATATATGGAATTTAAGGGAAAAAAATGTCATGAAGAACCTAGGGGTAAGACAGGAATAGAGACGCAGACCTACTGGAGAACGGACTTGAGGATATGGGGAGGGGGAAGGGTGAGTTTTGACAGGGCGAGAGAGAGTCATGGACATATACACACTAACAAACGTAGTAAGGTAGATAGCTAGGGGGAAGCAGCCGCAAGGCACAGGGATATTAGCTCAGGGCTTTGTGACAGCCTGGAGAGGTGGGATGGGGAGAGTGGGAGGGAGGGAGACGCAAGAGGGAAGACATATGGGAACATATGTATATGTATAGCTGATTCACTTTGTTATAAAGCAGAAACTAACACACCATTGTAAAGCAATTATACCCCAATAAAGATGTTAAAAAAAAAAAAAGGACATTACAAAGCAGTGTGTATAGTGATACAGTTTTTGCAAGCAAACCATACACACACACATACACCATTTTTAGTACTCACACAGAAAAATATTCTGGAGTCATATCCACCAATATTGGGGGTGGGATTACAGTGATCCTTCACATTCTATTGTATATAATTTTGTTACCTTTTTTTTTTTTTAAATAAACTTATTTTATTTATTTTTGGCTGCGTTGAGTCTTCGTTGCTGCGCACGGCATTTCTCTAGTTGTGGTGAGTGGGGGCTACTCTTTGTTGTGGTGCGTGGGCTCCTCATTACAGTGGCTTCTCTGTTGTGGAGCACGGACTCTAGGCACGTGGGCTCAGTAGTTGTGGCACACAGGCTCAGTAGTTGTGGCACATGGGCTCTAGAGCACAGGCTCAGTAGTTATGGAGCAAGGGCCCAGTTGCTCCGCGGCATGTGGGATCTTCCTGGACCAGGGCTCGAACCCCTGTCCCCTGCATTGGCAGGCGGATTCTTAACCACTGCGCCACCAGGGAAGTCCGAATTTTGTTACCTTTGACACTTATTTTTTTTGGCTGTGCTGTGAGGCATGCAGGAATGCAGGATCCCAGTTCCCCGACCAGGCATCGAACCCATGTCCCCTGCAGTGGATGCACGGAGTCCTAACCACTGGACCGCCAGGGAATTCCCTTTTTTTCTTTTGACACTTTTATATTATTGTTATTTTTACATTTGGATTACTCACAATAAAGATGAAAAAAGGTGGTGACTCTTACCAATTACACAGCATGTTTCTACACGATATTTATCAATCTCACAAAGGTTGTGAGCCAGATAACTCAACTCAGATTTCATGCTCTGAAAGAAAAGAAAGACGATCTAAGCATGAAAAAGGAACCCCTACATAATTTTTCTTGTAGCTAATGCTACTAGGTGACAATCCAACCCAGGAGATCAAAGCACAAAAGAGCTTAAGTCCAAGCAAAGGAAGGAGCTCACTCTGACATAAAGAAGGTTGGAGAATGTGTCCATATTTTCAATCCTGTAAGGGTCTTGTTTCCTTAGTTCATTAAAAATAGAGAGGGCTTTGTCGATATCTGCAGAAAGAAGACAGAGAATTCAGAAAACAACACAGCACTACCTTCAGGGTTTGATGGTATTTCGTTGTCCTTATTCACTCACCTCTGATATTGTGATAGGCAACTGCAATTTGGGAAACAATATATGAGCTCTTAGAGAAGCCCACATCAATGAGATTCTGATACTTTTGCAGGGCCTCCTCTATCAACTGCAACTCTGTGTATATATGAGCCAGAAAAAACTCTTTCATCCAGGTGTCTGGCAAAGACAGGAACTTCAGCTGGCAGCAGGAGAGAGAGGAACACACTTAATATACTTTGACCTCTCTCCCAAATGAACATCTAGGAACTATATTGTCTAAAAGAATTTATCACCAAAATTTTATTAGAGTACCTAATAATGAACACAGGGCAGTTCAATTAAGTGAACAGGACTCAAAGCACAATAGGAAGGAATAGGGAGGAATGGTCTAGCTGGGGACAGCTTCAAAGAAACGACAGGATTTGAGGCGAGCCTTGGAGGATGGGTAGAAACTGAAGAGAAAAAGGGAGAGGAAGAGAAAAAAGACAACATTCTAGGTAAGGACAACAAAAATAGAGGAAAAACAGTCATAATGAGTGTGGGTAAATAGAATGAGGCAACTAGCTCAGTTTGAGGGGAGGCTATGAGTTGGGAAGAAGTGGAAAAATAAGACTGAACTGATAGGGTGGGTCCTATGCTGCAACAGGAAATGGGATGCAACAGGAAACCACTGCAATTTTTGACAGGAGAATGACATGATGACATGGGTACTTTAAGAATAAGTTTGGAAACAGTATGCCAGATGGCTTGGAAATGGGAGTATAAAAATGGGAAAGCTAAGATAGAAAGTATTTATTACTTTTAAGTAATCCAAATTTGAGATGATAACCAAGACAGCAAAGGAAACCAAGAGAAAGAGATGCAGACAAGAAGGTAACCATGGCAATGTCTGGCGACCGACTAGATAAAGGGAAATAAGAGAAAGGGAAGAGACAAAATATGACTCTGAGGAGTCAAGACTGGGTGCATCCTGAGAAACAGAGATACAACTGAGAGTCCATCAAGTTGGGAGGAGGAAAGAGAATTTGGTAGGCAAGATGAGAAATCTGGTTTTCCATATTCTGAGTTCAGAGATAAAACAAACTTTCAATGAAAGTCTAGTAGGCAGTTAGAGATAGGTAAATACAAGTAAACCAAGATTGAGATTTCAGACACAAATGTAGTAGCGTGTATCACTACTGGGGAAAATCAACCAGCCCTTGGTCCTTTAGAGCCAACAAAAGGAAGTGTGTTGTTGCTTCTATTAACTATTGAATAACAGCAAAATAAACTTTGTAGACAATGTTCTCTAACAATGACTAATAAAACAATGCAGTTTATAAAGCAATTTCATATACATTATTTCATTAATTAACAAATCTCTAAATCTCAACAGAGACCTATGACAGCTCAGAAGAAACATTAAAAATGTTTTTAACTCAATTCTTGATATCAGAGAAATCGTTCCTATAGCATCTTTGGAATTAAGAAAGAAACTATAATAACATTTAGTCTATAAAACAAGTTACAGTAAAACTTGAATGTGAAAACATGAATATGAAAAGATACTCTAAGTCAACTGAATGCAAATGCAACTACCAAACAAGATCTAGACATCAGTCTTTCAAATAAAGACCTAAATCCCAACAGTGAAAGAGACTAGAGAAGGAGCAAAGAGGTAGCTATAATGAAAGGTTTAGCAAAACTTTCTCCCCCTACCCCATTATTAAAGAATTACATAAGACTTGAAGCAGAAGATTTTTCACATAGCTCATCTCAATTTACCATCTCCTTGTCTGTAATCAAGTTACAGAGCTCTAGCCAGGCTCCCCAATGCAAAGGCAAAACATGAGTAGCCTCCACAAACACGTCAATGGCCTCTTTCACCAAGTCCAGCTTTCGAAGCACCACACCATACCTAGGAAAGAAGGGAATGATCACAGAAGTTAACAACATCTCCCCTCTACTCAGGAGAATATCTCACATAAGTTCCAAATTACTATAACACTTACAGATAAAGGCCAAATCCATCAAGTTCCCGAGCCTGGTGTTTTTTGCTGAGCTCCACTCTCAATTCTCTGAGAGCCTCATTTTTCACTTGACCTTTCTCCAGTGGGCCTAGGAAAGAAACAGAGTTTCTGATCTAAGGGTAGACTGCTGTTTTTCATTTCATAGACCTAGATATTCCCTTTGGCATCAACCAAAGTTACACCTGGAACTTCCAGCAAACACTCACAAGTGGCCAATGACATCTTTTTTTTTTTTTTTTTTTTTTTTGCGGTACACGGGCCTCTCACTGTTGTGGCCTCTCACGTTGCGGAGCACAGGCTCCAGACACGCAGCCTCAGTGGCCATGGCTAACGGGCCTAGCCGCTTCGCGGCATGTGGGATCTTCCCGGACCAGGGCACGAACCCATGTCCCCTGCACTGGCAGGCGGACTCCCAACCACTGCACCACCAGGGAAGCCCCCTCCAATGACATCTTACACAGTCCACTTACTTTATTATAGAAACTGCAACTTATAAGTGGTCTGCAGTCATATTTTGTTAGGCCCACACAGGTTTTTAAAAATCTGAATTAATTATCAATGCTGAAAAATCAGAAGCCTCAACTAAAAATCTAAATTTCTAGGTTCAGGTTGCAGGGAACAGGTTAGGGCCAGCGGAAGAAAGCCCCTGACAACACCAGGCCCACATTCCCACAGGGCAACCCTCAGAGGGAGTTGGGTGACAACCAGCCAGTTGTGCTCTCCAATTTGCAAACTCCTCCTCCGTCCACTTCCCATGTTTATATTACCTGCCTGGCTCCTATAGGCATTATAGAGTTTGCAACCTCTGTTTTAGTCCAAAAGGTAAGAGAAAGAAATTCATACCTAGGCTATCAACTGTTTCATCATCCTTCTTCTTTTCTCCAGACTGTAAGAGAAAATCAATAAATAGGTCTTTTTTTCCGCTTATTCTGAAACCTGTAGCAGCCTGATTCGACCAAAAAGTCCAACCAAAATGACATCTACTATTGGTCACTAATTTTAAACAACTATTCGGGGGCTCCCACTGGCCAAATCTGGAATAATCTGAGTATCAAAATGATAAAGTGAAATAATGAATTATAAACAATTAAAAATATAGGAATTCTTGAGTCCATACTGATACTAGATAAATACATAAATAAGTGGAGAAGGGGAAGACAGGCTCTTGCTTAGAATTTACTACTCAAGAGAGTGCTGGAGTAGAAAATCATCATTTTGCAACATTATAATAAAGAATACTTCAGGCAAAAATTAACAATGAATTTCTTGACTAATGGTTATTTAGGTTTTTAATTTTTTTGTCTATTACAAAAAACCCTTCAATGAACAGCCCTGTACATATATATATCCTTGTGCACACACTGAAGTATTTCTATTGGACAAGTTAAGTTTCTTAAGGAAGAATTGTTTGGGCATAGTATTTCAAATTGACATAATCTGCCCAGAGCAGCGGCCCACTCATGTCGGGGCGTGGGTTTCATCTCCCCATACCAAGAAGTGGGTGGTGGGCTGAGGCCCCAATGGTTCTGGGTGCCAAATCTCACCCACAGGCACGCCAACCAAACCAACGCCAAACTACTTTTACTCCTGAAACAGAGTGTCTACTGCCCCATACCTTTGTCAATAATGAATATTACCAATACTTTTATATTTTCTTTCGTACCATCATTTTTTTTACTTTACTTACGATGTCTTCTTTATTATTGCTAAGTATTTATAAAGTACATTCACCAAGTAGACTTTTCCTAAACTATTTGAAGATTAAACTTTTGCTACTGGGATTCTAAATATGGATACTTCACTGACAGCAGAACGACATCTTAAAATGGCCCTCACCAGATATCTAGAATACATGTACAGGAAATAGGCTTTCTTGCTATTGCAGCCATGCAGGAAATGTGCTGCCCGATCATACTCTTTAACGTCAAAGTAGGCCTTGGCCAGGGTGTAAGCATCCATATCCTGAGCATCCTCCTAAAAGAGAGACAAGTTAATGTAAGTGGTTAGGAACAGGATAACAAAAGTTCAAATCCAAGAATATTCATTAATTTCAAGATGTAAGAAAAGATAATTATTTTCCTCCTCCCAAAAACCTAATACTTATTTATTAGTTTATGAAGTAAGGTCACCGAACATGTTTTCAAAATAAAAGCTTGGGGAAAACATTAAAATTTAAAAAACTAAACCAATGCACTCAGAAACTTTTATTGTTTCTGCAAATGTTGTGGGAAATTGCATGTGCTTTAGTGTTAGGGACTTGGATTTAAATTCTGACTCCTTGATTTCCTGGTTTCAAGACATTAGTAGGGAACTTACTCAGCTTCTCTGAGTATTCACTTCTTCATCTGTAAAATGGAGCCAGTAATATGGATTTGATATGAGGAAAAAGTGAGAAAGTCATGAAAAATGTCTAGCATTAATATGTGACATGCCTTTCCTTCGGCAGACTTTTAAATTTCCACATAAATGCAACATGCTGTGGAATTACTTATACTTTTTGTATTTCAACAAAGTTTTGCATGTTAGTATTGTAAAAACCAAAAAAACACAGCTATAATTCTCTATGTAAAAAAAAAAAATGAAATGATGCACATTTGAGGTAAAAACATACAATCCCCCCAAATTCTAAGGATAAGTTGATTAAAACTTTAGTAATTTCATTCTCCTCATCCTTCATGTCCAAATATTACCAGCACAAAACTGGAACCAAAATTATGTTCAATATTTTCTTCATTGGATGAAAATGTCCTAAATATGGCCATTCAGCTTAGGATTGTGGTGGCCTTTTTCACGTACACTCACCATTTACTTATTTCTTCTCCTGCCTCTCTCACCTGCATTGTGTCTTTTGGATTAAGGAACATTCATTGTTTTTAAGTGTGTGTGTGTGTGTGTGTGTGTGTGTGTGTGTGTGTGTGGTTGGTGGGGGTGGTAATCAAGAAATGGCATCTTCAGGAAAAATAAAATGGATTATGATAAAGATCTTTCAGATGACACAGACTATGCAAACATATATACTATAGATCATACATAAAATGTATTCCTATCTCATTTAATTGTCTCAATATCCCCACAAAGTAAATACTATTATCCACAGATGGGGAAAACTGTGGCTCAGGAGGTTAATTAAGTTGCCAAAAGTCACTAGTATGGCTGAGATTTGAACCCAGAGCTGTCTGGATCCAAAATCAGTTTCATGCTGTTGTATTGGGCTGGCCAAAAAGTTCATTCGGTTTTTTTCCATTAGATGGCTCTAGTAGTGCTTAGTTGTTTTTAACTTCATTTGAAACAATTTTGTTAGAGTGTATTGTGACAGCTGTCACATCAGGGTTTTTTTTTTTAATATTTATTTATTATTTATTTTTGGCTGTGTTGGGTCTTCGTTTCTTTTTTTTTTTTTTTTTTTTTTTGCGGTACACGGGCCTCTCACTGTTGTGGCCTCTCCCATTGTGGAGCACAGGCTCCAGACGCGCAGGCTCAGCGGCCATGGCTCATGGGCCCAGCCGTTCCATGGCATGTGGGATCTTCCCAGACCAGGGCACGAACCCGTGTCCCCTACATCCGCAGGCAAACTCTCAAACACTGCGCCACCAGGGAAGCCCGGGTCTTCGTTTCTGTGCGAGGGCTTTCTCTAAATGCAGCAAGCAGGGACCACACTTCATCGCGGTGCATGGGCCTCTCACTAACGCGGCCTCTCTTGTTGCGGAACACAGGCTCCAGACCCGCAGGCTCAGTAGTTGTGGCTCACGGGCCTAGTTGCCCAGCAGCATGTGGGATCCTCCCAGACCAGGGCTCGAACCCGTGTCTCCTGCATTGGCAGGCAGACTCTCAACCACTGCGCCACCAGGGAAGCCCTCAGGGTTAACTTTTTTTAAAACTTATCAAAACTGGTGAACTTCTGTGTAGCCATTTTAATATTGAAGATAGAAGGAAAAAAGCAACATTTTCCGCATATTATGCTTTATTATTTCAAGAAAGGTAAAAATGCAACTGAAACGCAAAAAAAGATTTGTGCAGTGTATGCAGACGGTGCTGCGACTGATCGAACGTGTCAAAAGTGGTCTGCAAAGTTTCGTGCAGGAGATTTCTCACTGGATGAGGCTGCATGGTTGGGTAGACCAGTTGAAGTTGATAGCAATCAAATTGAGACGTTAATTGAGAACAAGCAACGTTATACCATGCAGGAGATAGCTGATATACTCAAAATATCCAAATCAAGAGTTGAAAATCATTTGCACCAGCCTGGTTATATGAATTGCTTTGATGTTTGGGTTACACGTAAGTTAAGCGGAAAAAAACCTTCTTGACCGTTTTTCCGCATGTGTTTTTCTCTCTTAAATGCAATGAAAACGTTCCGTTTTTAAAACAATTGTGACGGGCAATGAAAAGTGTATAGATACTGTACAATAATGTGGAACAGAAGAGATCGTGAAGCAAGCGAAATGAACCACCATCAACCACACCAAAGGCCGGTTTTCATCCAAAGAAGGTGATGTTGTGTATATGGCGCAATTGGAAAGGCGTCCTTTATTATGAGCTCCTTTCCGGAAAACCAAACAATTAATTCCAACGAGTACTGCTCCCAATTAGACCAACTGAAACAGCACTTGATGAAAAGCCTCCAGAACTAGTCAACAGAATACCCATAATCTCCCATCAGGATAACGCACGACTGCATGTTTCTTTGATGACCAGGCAAAAACTGTTACAGCTTGTCTGGGAAGTTCTGATTCAACTGCTGTATTCACCAGACATTGCACCTTTGGATTTCCATTTATTTAGGTCTTTACAAAATTCTCTTAATGGAAAAAATTTCAATTCCCTGGAAGACTGTAAAAGGCACCTGGAACAGTTCTTTGCTCAAAAAGATAAAAAGTTTTCGGGGCTTCCCTGGTGGCGCAATGGTTGAGAGTCCGCCTGCCGATGCAGGAGACACGAGTTCGTGCCCCGGTCCGGGAAGATCCCACATGCCGCGGAGCGACTGGGCCCGTGGGCCATGGCCGCTAAGCCTGCGCGTCCGGAGCCTGTGCTCCGCAACGGGAGAGGCCACAGCAGTGAGAGGCCCGCGTACCGCAAAAAAAAAAAAAAGAAAAAAAAAAGATAAAAACTTTTGGTAAGATGGAATTATGAAGTTGCCTGAAAAATGTGAGGAGGTAGTGAAACAGTGAATACATTGTTCAATAAACTTCTTGGTGAAAATGCGTGATTTGTAGTTTTATTTTAAAACCGAAGGAACTTTTTGGCCAACCCAATAAAAACCTTTGACGCTTCTCCCCGTTATGAATACTGTCTAGGTTGAGCTAGAAAACCTTAAAGGCTGAAATCTTAAGCAAGGATTGTTTACTAATCTCTCCAGCTTAAGTAAGAGCCCCACTAAGTCTTTCAAAACTCAGCAAAAACATACAGATAAAATCGCTTAAAACACCCAGCTCTTTGAATGCTTGCATTTCCCCTACAAACATCCCTGCTAAGCAGTATGCTCCCTTCCGGTGACAGAGCACTCAGTATCCCTTCTGATGATGGGGAGCACTCCATGTGAAGACGTGCTTACCTCTGTAATAGGCGGCGGCGGCTGCAGCTCGGACAGAGGCAACGCCGGGAGGGAGAAGGCCAACTCCGCAGACCTGGAACACCCACACAAACTGAATCAGCTAAAGACTCCCAAGGCCGAGGATCCAAGCCCGGTCCCCTCGGACTCCGACATCTTACCATTTGCTACTGTGCAGTAGGCCCCGCTCCCGGGTAAGGCCCGCGATAAGTAGCAGCTGCTTTTTAATTTCCCGCAAATTTGAGAAATCGCCGCTCGATGACAGGGCGGGGACCACAGCAGCCGACACTACCACCGGGACTACAGAAGAGCTGGCAGCCATTTTCCCGTCTTGGCCACCCCAGCCAATCACCAGCGAAAATACTAGCTGCCCCTCCGCACCAAAAAAGTCTGTCTGTTATTGGCACGCTCTTGCTCCAGAAAAACCAATCAGAAATCTTCCTTCTCGTAACGTCAGTAAGAGGCGGGGAGGGAAGAGGCAATTACTTCTCCGATTGGCGAAGAACTAGTGGGGCGCGAAAGTTAGAACAAGAAAGAGGGGGGATAGCCACGACTTCTGGGCGGGGCAGAGAGGAATGAGTGATTGGGAAAGTGGCTTGGGAAACTAGGGTTGGGAACAGGGGCAAGAGAGTGCAGAATGATGTGATTGGACGAAAGATAAGAGTGTAGTTCTTGGGCAGATTCTGTGCCGCTGGATGACATAGTGGTGTATGTGTGTAGCAAGGATGTCTGGTATCCTCTAGATTTTTTCTTAAAGAAGTAAATTGTATGGCCAAGGTGAATTCTTCCTCTTTACCCACCTTTTTCTTACCCCGGGGGAGTGGGGAGGGTAACTAACATTTATTGAGGGCTTACCTTATGACAGGTTCTGTACTTTTACATACATAATCGGGTTTAACCGTTAAAACAGCTCTATGATATTGTATCATCCCAGTTTTACAGATGAAGAAAACGAAAGCTCAGAGAGTTTGCATCACTCTTCCAAGGAGAGTGTTTAGATTATAACCCAGCTCTGACTCCAAAACCCAGAGTTCTTAAACACTACATGAACATTTTCAACCTGTTTTGTTTTTAACCCTTTCATAGTAATATATGGTTTTACCAACTCCCTTGGGAATGTTTTGAACCCATTCTTTGGGTGTTATATAGAAGTGATTTTAAGTAAATCATGTTGTTTAGATTAACATGTATTATTAAAGATTGTATTCTAAAGTCAACTTTATCGCAACATACTATACAGTGCATGAAGGCAAAATTCTACTTTTTTCTTGTTTCATAAGTGTTGCACACTTTGTATTTGTTTTAAATTTATAATTTAAGAAAAAATGATTTGTTAGCAAATACAAAAATTACAGTATATCATACATCTACTTATGTGTATCTATGTATATATATTTGTATATATATACTGAATATAAACTGAATACTGACACATAGAATGAAATGTAACTGTTTATGGCATTATAGATAGATAATGCTTTTATGACTTGTTTAGAATTCTTATATTTGCCCTTTAAAATGTTATTGTTTATTTTTATAATTGTCTTTAATTTTATAGTTTTTGTTTTGTTTTTAAATAACAAGAAAATAGAGATGATTTCAATATGCTTTTGGCAAGCACTTATTTACAAACAACACATTTTTAGTGTAGCCAGTCTTTTGTCCCAATGAATGAAAAGATAAATTGGATATAATTGTCACACAATTTTTTAAAATAAATTTATTTATTTATTTATCGCTATATTGGGCCTTTGTTGCTGTGCAAGGGATCTTCTCTAATTGCGTCGAGCGGGGGCTACTCCTCGTTGTAGTACACGGGCTGCTCGTTGTGGTGGCTTCTCTTGTTGCAGAGCACAGGCTCTAGGTGCATGGGCTTCAGTAGTTGTGGCACGTGGGCTCAGTAGTTGTGGTGCTCGGGCTTAATTGCTCCACGGCATGTGAGATCTTCCCAGACCAGGTATCAAACCCGTGTCCCCTGCCTTGGCAGGCGGATTCTGAACCACTGAGCCACCAGGGAAGCCCATTGTGGGTAAATTTTTAAAGTATATATGACTTAAAATAAAACACTACAACAGTCAAATCCACCACGGAGGCTTCCAGTGTTCAGCTGAGTAATACAGCTGACCCTTGAACAACATGGGTTAGAACTGTGTAGATCCACTTATATGCAGATTTTTTCAATAAATACGTATACGTGGGCTTCCCTGGTCTGGGAAGATCCCACATGCTGTGGAGCAACTAAGCCCGTGCACCACAACTACTGAGCCTGTGCTCTAGAGCCCGTGAGCCACAACTACTGAGCCCATGTGCCACAACTACTGAAGCTCGTGCGCCTAGAGCCCATGCTCCACAACAAGAGAAGCCACCGCAATGAGAAGCCTGCGCACCGTAACGAAGAGTAGCCCCTGCTCTCTGCAACTAGAGAAAGCCCGCGTGCAGCAATGAAGACCCAACGCAGCCAAATAAAAAAAGAAGTTATACTCAGATTTTTGACTGGGGGGCGGGGGCTGGCACTCCTAAATCCCATGTTGTTCAGATGTCAACTGTAAACTGTTTCATGTTCCTCTGATCACCAAGAACCACTTCACATTCATTCTTTCATTCACTCAAGACCCAAACTGTTTCCTTTTATCAGGAGAAAATATTTTAATAATTATCTTATTTGTTAAATGTTTAAAAAATGAAAGCCATAATCACCACCTTTAATGATGTGGACCACCCCCCCAACACCTTTGTGAACTCCTGATCTCTACTTCCTTGCCTTTCCAACACCACCAATCTCAGCCCAGTTCAAAGGTGTTTTATTTCCAAGCTGACATCAGTCCTCCTTTTACATTTCTTCTCTCTCCAGGGGTACAATGGTGGTAATAATGAGTTCTTTACTGGGAAGCAGTTGAGTGGAGAGCTGTAGAATGTGGGCCCTAAGCCATATTACCTAGGTTCAAGCCCTAACTCCACCATTACCAGTATTCCCAAGATCTTGAGAATATCATTTATTCTATGTCCTTTAAGTCATTCAATGATAAAATGAGGACCATAACAATAATTCCTGCTATTCAGTTGGGGTAAGAACTGAATGAGATAATCCATGTAATATAGTTAGAGCAATTGTTAACACAATGACACTGGATACATGTAAGATATTCTTGAACACTTACTCTCTGCTGGGATCTTTACATATCAGATCACTAATTTGCAGGACAACTCTGCAAAGCAGTTTACAGGTATGATACATTTATATCAGATAGAGTATATAAGTATGCTTATACATAACATACAGTATATAAGAACAGTTTAAAGAATAATACTAAGGGACTTCCTTGGTGGTCCAGTGGGTAAGACTCTGTGCTCCCAATGCAGAGACCCGAGTTCGATCCCTGGTCAGGGAACTAGATCCCACGTGCATGCCACAACTGAGAGTTTGCATGCCCCAACTAAAAGATCCAGCATGCTGCAATGAAGACCCAGCGCAGCCAAAAAAGAAAGGGAGGGAAGGAAGGAAGGAAGGAAGGAAGAAAGGGAGGGAGGGAGGGAGGAAGGGAGGAAATTAAAAGAGCACCCATGACCCACTACTTCGATTAAGAATAGAACAGGGCTTCCCTGGTGGCGCAGTGGTTGAGAGTCCCCCTTCTGATGCAGGGGACACGGGTTCATGCCCCGGTCCGGGAAGATCCCACATGCTGTGGAGCGACTGGGTTCGTGGGCCATGGCCGCTAAGCCTGTGCGTCCAGAGCCTGTGCTCCACAACGGGAGAGGCCACAACAGTGAGAGGCCCGTGTACCGCAAAAAAAAAAAGGAATAGAACATTACCAGTTCCTAAGCAACCTAAATGTTCATTGAAAGAGGAATGGATAAAGAGGATGTGGTACATATATACAATGGAATAAATTAGTCATAAAAAAGAACAAAATAATGCCATTTGCAGCAACATGGATGGACCTAGAGATTGTCATACTGAGTGAAGTAAGTCAGACACAGAAAGACAAATATCATATATCACTTATATGTGGAATCTAAAAAACGGATACAAAAATGAACTGACTTACAAAACAAAAGTAGAGTCACAAATGTAGAAAACAAACTTATGGTCACCAGGGGATAAGGGGAGAAGGGATAAGTTGGGAGATTGGGATTGACATATACACACTACTATATATAAAACAGATAGCTACTAATAAGAACCTGCCGTATAGCACAGGGAAGTCTACTCAATGCTCTGTAATGGCCTATACAGGAAAAGAATCTAAAAAAGTGGATATATGTATATGTATAACTGATTCACTTTGCTGTACACCTAAAACTAACACAACATTGTAAATCAACTATACACCAATAAAAAAAAATTTTAAAGAACATTACCAGTTTTTTATTTATTTATTTATAAAAAAAAATTTTTAAACCAGAACACTTAATGCATGACTAACCGTTGAAACCCATAAGATGAATTGTATGCTGCAACAGCTGCCCTCTTGGGTTTAGGTGTTGCTCCTTCACAGAATCCATGCCTGAATCCACAGCATACAATTTTTAGGTGCCTCATTCACTGGTCAAGGTGATATTTTGTCTTTTAGCCTTGCACTCCATTATACTTTCTCTTCCTCTTGGCCAGGTAGGCACATCTGCCACAGGTTGACTTCTGAAGGTGGGAGCGGCACAATGTATGCACCTTACTGTGACGCTTTCTCAGTGATGACATCCCCTTCCTCACCTCTTCTGTGGCCAAGACCAAAGAGATTACCAGTTCTTTAGAAGCCCCTCCAGTGACACTATCCTTCCTCCTCCCCTCCTTTCCCTTTGCTCTTTCTCTTTTCCTTTCCTCCCTCTGTACATTCTTTCTTCCATTCTCCTCCTTTTAAAGAATTCCCTCTTTTGTTTTCTTTCCGCACTCTGCTATTTCACAGCTATGAAACCTAGAGCAACATACTTAATTCTTATGGACTTCAGTATCCTTATCTATAAAATGGGAATAATAAGAACAATACCTACCTTACAGGCTTATGGTAAAATTTAATGAGATAGTGTTTGTGTGAGGGTTAAATGAGATAATCTATGTGAAACCTTAGCACAGACCTTGGCATATGGTTGGAAGTCAATAAATAGTTGTTTATATATTTATTATTATTTTAAAATCATTTCTTCTCTGATGGAAGATTTCTGTGGTATAATGGAAATAGGCCTTTGGAGTCATAGAGACCTGGGTTCAAATTGTGGTTCCATTATATACCAGCAGTGGCTTAATGAAAGTCACTAAACCTCTCCATCTATAAAATGGGGGTGATGATACTAATGGTCAGTAATTGACCACACAGGGTTGTTGTGAGGATCAGAAGAAATGACACATAAAGTACCCAGTAATCAGTTAAAACCTTTCCCTTCCTCTCTCCTTTTCTTCCTCTTTCTTTGATAAATTTTCTTCCCAACAGGGGTATTAAAAGCAGCTGTGTGCTTGTGCAGTTTCTCCTAAACTCTGGATTCAGTTCAGCAAGTGTTTAACAAGCACCCACTAGGTGGCTACAAACACCTTCCTGGCTGGTGTGCTGTTACGCCTAGGACACTAACCCCCTTTGAGAAAATGAAGTTCTAGGATCATCTCCATTCCTGGGTCTGGACCCCTGGGATAATTTTTTCAATAATTTCTAAAAAAGAAGAAAGAATAAGAAGTTGCTGAATACAACTCTAGGCCCTAACCCCAAGCTTGTCACACATGATAGCTTCAGTAACAACTTTATCCAGTCATGTGCTGTCCCAACTAACATTCTCCAGCTGCCCTAGGGGTTTGTAATACAGGGAAGGTTGACACACCTGAGGCCTTTCCCAGAATAAACTCCATTTGTCTTCTCCTGCTGTGATCCCAGCTCTGGCCAACAGATAGAGCCATTTCCTCCCTCCCTTCTCTTCAAACTGCCTAAGCAGAAAAGCTGTTGCTCAAAAGATGTGTGGTCCAGGAATGGGAGAACTGTGGCCATCACCAGACACCAGAGCTAAAGAAGGGTGAGGGCTGACTACTACCAGGAAGAATCTATTACATCTAAACTGGTGAGGACAGAAAGAACAGTCAGTTCCCATCAGGGTTTCAGCCCTACGGATATCTGGGACCGTTTAGTTTTTTGTTGGGGCTGGGAGAGGGCTGTCCTGTGCATTTTAAGATGTTTAACATCCCTAGCTGCTAGCCTCTAGATGCCAGTAGCATTCCCCTCCCCAACCAAAAATGCCTGTGACAACCAAAAATGTCTCAGACATTGCCAAACGTCCCCTGTGGGGCAGAATCACTCCTATTTGAGAACCACTGGTTTGCAGCCACTAATAGTGTTGGGGCAATGGTCTATATAGAATAGACTCCTGGGGACCTTCAGGGGATGTACTCTGAGGGCCACCTGCCCTGACAGCCCAGTTTCCAATGCTTGGGAGTTGGGGGAAGGCCCTTAAAACAAGGAAACTAGCCCTCACCTGTTGAGTAAGAAAAGCTAAGGGGGTCACAAAGAGAAGGGAAGAGAGCAAATGTGGAGTTGAAACCCTCATGGTTAGGATTAGACTGTGAGGTGTGGTTTATTTTTTTATTTTTAATTATTTAATTATTTATTTATTTATGGCTGCATTGGGTCTTCGTTGCTGCGCGCGGGCTTTCTCTAGATGCGGCGAGCAGGGGCTACTCTTTGTTGTGGTGCGAGGGCTTCTCCTTGCGGTGGCTTCTCTTGGTGCGGAGCACAGGCTCTAAGCGCACGGGCTTCAGTAGTTGTGGCACGTGGGCTCAGTAGCTGTGGCACACGGACTTAGTTGCTCCACGGCATGTGGGATCTTCCCAGACCAGGGCTCGAACCCGTGACCCCTGCATTGGCAGGCAGATTCTTAATCTCTGCGCCACCAGGGAAGTCCCTATTTTTAAAAAATATTTATTTGGCTGCGCCGGGTCTTAGTTGCGGCAGGTGAGCTCCTTAGTTGTGGCATGCAAACTCCTAGCTGCAGCATGCACGTGGGATCCATTTCCCTGACCAGGGATCGAAACCGGGCCCCCTACATTGGGAGCATGGAGTCCCAACCACTGCGCCACCAGGGAAGTCCCCAGGTGTGGTTTATTTTAATCTCTAAAGATAAAGAAACTGAGGCTCAGCGATCAAGCAACTTGCCTAAGGTCAAACACCTAGGAAGTGATAGAACTAGATTTCAAACCCAGGACTATCTCCAAAGCCTTATGCTGAAACTTTGGGACTCCTGGAGCCTTATTTATTCATTCATTCATCCATCTGTTCATTTAACAACTTCTTAGTTTCCACTATGTGCCAAGCTCTGGGAATAAAGTGATAAACAAGATAGTCAGTCCCTACATTCATGGACCGTGTTGTCTAGTGGGAGATAAAAATGACAAAGAAACAATCATACAAGGAATTAGTCAACAACAGTTATAAGAGCAGTGAAGGAAACACTTAGGGAACTAGACCTGTGCTAGACTATGGCCAAAGATGGCTGTAAGTCCTTCTATCCCTAGATACATGCCCTTTTACAAGGTGACTTTTCATCAAGAAGTGAGTCTATTTCTCTGCTGTTGAATTTGTGCTGGCCCTATGACTTTCTTTAACCTATTGGTAAAACAAATTGCAGTAGAAGTGACATTATATGACTTCTGGGGACCTTCAAGGGATGTACTCTGAGGGCCACCTGCCCTGAAAGCCCAGTTTCCAATGCTTGAGAGTTGGAGGAGGCATCAAGGGACCTTACAGCTTCTACTCTCACCCTCTTGCTGCCCTGAAGCCACCATGTAAGGAAGCCCCAGGTTAGCCTCCTAGCTGTCTCAGGCATTCTAGCTGTCCCAGCTGTTTCCACCATTTTGGCTGAGGCTCCTTACAATGAGCAAGGCTATCTAGGAACAGCTAGCAGCCAGTCAATCCAACAACTGACAGCGACTGCAGAGGTCACCCAGGCAAGACTGAGCCCAGTCAAACGGCAGAATCACGAGCAAATGGCTAAGGGCAGTTTGTTATCCAAAGACAGAAATCCAGTTGAAGGCCCTAACCTGGTCTGGGGGCAGGGAGTGGGTCAGGGGAGGCTTCCTTGAAGACATAGGTTCAAGCTGAGACCTGGAGAATAAGTGGGAGTCAGTCTGGTAGAGCATGGGGGAAGAGTATCCAGGCAGCAGAGACCACCATTTGAAGGCCTTGAGCTAAAAATGGAACTGTGTTTGTCTGAGGTCCTACGCAGGGAATGGTGGCACGAGATGGTCTAAAGAGAGAGGCAAGCCCAGCATTGCAGGCAATGACCAGTGAGTGAAGTGCTTTACTTACCACCCACCACCCATCTCCATCTCCATCCTGGACCGACTTTTTATCACATTCTGAATACATCCATGGGCTGTGTCAAGGATGTAAATTTCATCCACTGTGTATGTCAAAGAATTAAAAAGTTGAAAATACAGATGTACATTAACCTGCCTCCCAGAAGCTTGCAAAAGGTTGAGTCACAAAAAAAAAAAAAAAAGGTTGAGTCACAGTCTTCTGGGGATGAATGATATGAAGATGACAAGGCAGCCTGAGCACATGGTAAAAAATATATTTTTAATAGCTGCGATGACCGTCTAAGCTATTATGGCCCCATCTTCACTGATCTCAGCTCATACTTAAATGGAAATTTACTTGAAAAGCCCTTTCTTTGCATAATGGGAAGGCAGGCTTGTCCAATTCCATTTCCCCAAGGTAATAGCTCCAGGATGTAATGGGACGCCTCGCTACCAGCCCTGCTCATCGGGGGCTCAGAGCCTGGGTACTCCCCCTTCTCAGTGTTCTTTATCCCTATTACTCAATAAGGTCCCCCTAAGGATGCCTCACCTCCAAGGTCAATGCTGAGAACTGTTAGGAGGAGGGAGAATTGACTGGGCTGGTATCACTGTGTTGCTCATTCTCTTTGCGATGGGGGAAGATGATACAGCGGGAGCTCCTTCTGCAGGGGCAAAGAGCTAACTAAGCCTGACCACAGCAGGCTTCCCATCAGGCAGGCTTCCCTCAGGACAACCACAGGACCCCACACCCAGGCTGTTCATTGGTTCCAACCACCCGAGGGAGGAGGGCAGGAGTGGGGTGGCTCTGTCCTTATCCAACCTAGCAACTCCTGCTTTCTCTCCTATCCCAAGAGGGTCCCACTGCGAAGCACTACCGAAGAGGGGATCATTCACATTTTTTTTTTTTGCGGTACGCAGGCCTCTCACTGTTGTGGCCTCTCCCGTTGCGGAGCACAGGCTCCGGACGCACAGGCTCAGAGGCCATGGCTCACGGGCCCAGCCGCTTCGCGGCATGTGACATCCTCCCGGACCGGGGCATGAACCCGTGTCCCCTGCATTGGCAGGCAGACTCTCAACCACTGCGCCACCAGGGAAGCCCCAATTCACATTTTTTTCACTACAAAAGTGAATATTTACTTAGGATAATAAAAAAATCATACAAAATTACACATTTAAAAAAATGACAGGGATTTACTTGGCGATCCAGTGGTTTAAGACTCCACGCTGCCATTGCAGGGGGCGCTTGTTCGATCCCAGATTGGGGAACTAAGATCCGCGTGCCGCGTAGTGCGGCCAAAAAAAAAAACAACTGACAAATCCCATAAGCATTACAAAATCCGAGGGGGGAAAACATGTTTTTATTAATTAACTTCCTGACATACCTCCATAATACATTTTTTCCTACATTTTAGCCTGCAATTTTTTTTCTTTAAATTTGAACCCTTTCACTTTACCAACCCTGACTTACAAGAGCTTCCTTTTGTTTTTCTTGCTCTTGTTTTTTTTGTTAAGGTATAAGATACATACAATAAAATGTGAAAAGTACCCATTTTCACATGTGAAAAGTAATTTGATCTTAAGTGTACAATTCAAGGTTTGTTTTTTTACATATGCACACACTCATAAAACCACCACCCAGATCAAGGTAAAGAACATTTCTGACAGGTGTTTACTCTTAATCCAGTTCTATTACCAATACCTTTTTTTTTTAATTGACTGAGGTTCAGGTATTAGGCTATGAGCTTTATGAAACGTGATATCATTTGATCCTCATAACAAAGTACCACTATCATCTCCATTTTACAGATGAAGAAACTGAGGCTTCAAGAATTTAAATGCCTTGCAAAAGGTCACCCACAGAAGCAGGTGCCAATGTGGCACTCAAACCCGGATCTGCCAGACTCCAAGGCTCACGTGCCTAACCACTGCTATAGCAGGGGGCATCTACTGGCATCATTTCAAAGTAACCTACTGCCTCCCCCATCTTTGTTTTATTTTACTTATGTTCTCCAGGAACCTCTGGGCTTCCCTTTAAAACTTGGATGGAACAAGCTCCACTTTCAGCATACCCCCTCCTGTGAGCTCACTGCCTGGCTCCTGCCCCCTGAGGAAGACATCAGAGGACCCTCTACCAGCTCACTGTTTCTGGCGGCACAGTGACCACTCCACTGAGCTTGCGGCCCCTCCTGAGAAAACAGCTCCATTCTCACACTTCCCAGGGTCCATGAGTGTAGAAAGCACAGCTCAGACCCGAGAATGCTCTTTATCTGGAGTTGGAATGGAAAAGTCACTCATTCTTTGAACAAGTCCTGCTTCAGCCACTTCCTAGTCAAGTAACCATGAGCAAGTTTGTTTTATCTCATAGAATGAGAGTTTCCTCAACTGGAGTAGGAGGGTACTAAGAGAAGCTCGCTCATAAAGTTGTTCTGAGGATGAGATGAGATCATGCCATGCAGACAGTCATTACACAAAGATTGTTGCATTTCCAACAGGCAGGGGGTCCGGTGTCCCTTCACACTTGCCAGATTACCTGCTGGGTCCAGGTCAGGAAAGGATCAATCACAATAAAATTACGGAGTAGTGGCAAATAAAAATAAGAAGTAAGGGAGAAGAAGGGAGCCAGGAAGATGAAAGATCTGGGCAGAGAAAGGGTGAAGTACAAGCTGAGAGTCCTGAGCTGGCACCTCAGACTCAGGAAGGAGCCCTCCCTGGGGCAGCCTGGCGCTGAGCATTTAGGCCTTCCCTGTCTTTGGATAGCCTCCCAGACAGCTCACAGCTTGCACCTGCCTACTCCAAGGCCCACCTGGTTGTTGGAGGCTAATGAAATCCCCCTTTCTCCCTTCTTTCCTGCTTTGCCCTCCAAGCTGAGGCTGGTCCCAAGCTGACCCAAATCCGGTAAACATATCTCCACGGTGTTGACCTCATGCTGAGGAGGCATCTGGCTCAGTCCCAGCTCTTTCTGCCAGGGGACACACAGAGACATGCATCCCATCCTCTAACACCCTCCCCCTGCGCCCCCCCTCAACACTCGCAACCTGGGCAAGAGAAATGCATCTTCTCTGCTGCCTCTCTAATTTGAGAAGGTAGACAAGAAGGCTAAACCCACTCCCACCTACACGGTCTGAAGAAGACTCATGAGTGCTCATTCGTTGAGCAGCACTAGGGGCCAGGGGACGGAGGTACGCACTTGCCCTAGCGCACTTGCCTTAGTAAGTGCTAACTGCTATGCCTAAATTTCTCTAACCCGTACAACCCTGGGAGAGAAGTGTTATTTCCTCCTTTTTACCCATGAGGAAATAGGGTCTGAAAAGTTAACAGTGTGGCACAAGGTCAGTGGGTGGCCAAGCCAGAATCCAAACTCAGGTTTATCTCTAAAACCTAGTTGTTTTAACTCATACATTTCGATCTAAATTAACTTTTTGTAGTAAATGCTAATGTTCCCAGCTCAGAGTTGAAAAAACTAAGTCTCAGAGAAATTTAGCAACTCACCTGCAATCACACAATTATTCCTTTGCCCCATAACTCTGCAATTACATGATGATACCTTTACCCCATTAACTCTCATTTGCTAATCTCGTGCATCCCTGTTGACTGCCCTCATGGAGCCTGTCATTTCTTGCCTCAGGTTGGAGATGACTGGGTGAGCGTCCTTCCTCCCAGTCTACCACCCAAGGTGCCTAGTGAGTGCCTAGCTGTTGGCCTCCATGCTTAGTCAGTCCTTGCTACTTGAAATTGATCCCAAATGGCTGCCAGAGCCTCTCCTCAGCCTCTGCCTCTGAGGGTCCCTTGGGCCCAAAGAAGTGTGATGACCTCAGATTGGGCCAAAGGCAATAACAAGGAGCTGCCGGCATCAAGCCTGGGGTAGCAGACAGAAGGCCCCAGAACAAGTCTGATTTAATCCTGTAATGGAAGGTGACTCAGATAAGGCTTTTATCAACCCTTCCTAGGCTGTGGGGAAAAAAGGACCACCCCAGAGTCATGGAGAGATGCTTTCCACTGTCCTAGGGCTGCCCAAGGGTCCCTGAAGGCCTGGCCCCACTGGAAGGACCAGGGGAAAGCAGAGGTATCAAGGGGCCCTTGGAGGAATTTGTCTCAAATTTTCAGGACTGAGGGAACAGGAGGGAGAGGAGGAGACTTGGGAATTCATATGTTCAGGCAGAGAGGATATTAAACCCTAACACTTAAAATAACAATAACAATAATAACCGCTATAATTTATTAGGCATTGTACTAGGCTTTTAAATGCTTATGCAGTAGGTACCATTATCATCCTTATTATAGAAGAGAAAATCAGACTCAGGAAGGTAAGTCACACAGTTACTAAAATGGGAGAGCTGGGACTTCCACCTAAATCTGCCTGATTCCAATGCCCTCTGGCCTCACCATGAGGCAGATGGACGGTACACAATCGCTCTTACTCACACCCGTCTTCACCGCCGGAACCTTTGTTTGTCAGCACCTCAGGCACTTCTCCTCTTCCTGGAAGAATTCCAGGAAGCTTTCTGTAACCACAAGCTGCAGCCTCCCCAACACCGTAAAGGGGAGAAAATACAGGATAAAGCTAGGTGAGCTGACCAATCAGGAGCAGAAAGGCTATACAGCCCCCACCTCTGAACCCCCAGGGGCAGCCATACCAAAGGCAAAGTGGTATCTGGCCTTCTGCCAACTGCTTTCTCTGTCCCTTGCCCCCTCCCCCAGCCCTAAGCTCCCTACCCTCACTTCTCATTTTTTTTTCCTAGATCAACTTTACTTTCCAAGCCCCTACTCCACTCATCTTGTTCATTCAGGAACACTTCTAAGTACTCATTGTTAGCAATAGACTAGGGATTCACCTCCCTTGCCAGAGAGAAACACATACAATGCAATATTAATAGCAATAATAGCTAACACTTACTGAGCACTTACTATATGCCAGTCACTTTTCTTTCAATTTGAGCTTGAAAATGCAGGCAGAACAAGCAGTAGCTTTTGTGTCAATTTCAAGGAGACTAAGTCAGACAAGGGGAGGGATCTAATGTTCCATAAGCTTTCTCTGCATGGAGGTCCAGTACCCTTAGGAGACAGAGGAGCATGGTAACAAAGATCATGGACTCTGGGCTCAGGCCACCTCGGGTATGAGGTCAGCTCCATTACTGGCTAGCTATGGATTTGTAGACAAGCTAATTCTCTGAGTCTCAGTTTCTTCCTTGATAAAATGTAAATAATAGTACTTATCTCCTAAGGCTGTTGAGAGGACTAAAGAAAAGATGTTTGTAAAGTGTTTAGCAAACTCCCTAACCCATAATAATCAATCAATTTTTAGCAATTATTATTACTTATTAAAATAGTGTTAGGATGAAATAGCTAAATTGCCAACTTTTTAAAAACTCTTCAGACCTAAGCAGGATCTTTTTTTTAATTGCATGGTTGTAGTTGATTGGACTTAAAACTACCGTGCTCCTTGGGACTAAGAGGTCAAGGGCTTTCCACATCATTCTGCCTGCTGCTTGGAAGCATACTTGGCAGGAGCTGTTGTAACAGAAGTGGTTTGGGGCAAGCACCTATAGATCTAATTATCTGGGCTTGAGCAGAAATTACCACTGGGAGAGCCACAGGGGCAGCATTTTTGGATTTGTTTGCTTCATACATTAGTTTGCTAGAGCTGCCTAGCAAACTAATGTGGTAACAAAGTACCACAAAATGGGTGGCTTAACCAACAGAAATTCATTGCATCACAGTTCTGGAGGCTGGATGTCCAAAATCAAGGTTTGAGCAGAGCTGGTTCCCTCGACGGCTGTGAGAGAGAATCTGTTCCAGGCCTCTCCCCTAACTGGTGGTTTGCTGGCCATCTTTGGTGTTCTTGGCTTATAGTATCACCACCTTGATCTCTGCCTTCACCTTCACACAACATTCTCCCTGTGCGCTTGTCTATGTCCAGTTTTTGTCTTTTTATAAGGACACTAGAGGTACTGGATTCGAAGCCCACCCTTCTCCAGTTTGACCTCATCTTTTTTTTTTTAATTGAGGTGTAGTTGATTTACAATGTTTCTGTAACAGCAAAGTGTACAGCAAAGTGATTCCATAAGTTATTACAAGATATTGAATATAGGTCCCTGTGCTATACAGTAGGTCCTTGTTGCTTATCTATTTTATATTATATATAGTAGTGTAGATGTATTAATCCTAAATTCCTAATTTGTCCTTGCCCCCCCTTTCCCCTTCAGTAACCATAGGTTTGTTTTCTGTGTCTGAGTCTATTTCTGTTTTGTAAATAAGTTCACTTGTATCAATTTTTTAGATTACACATATAAGTGAGATCATATGATATTTGTCTTTCTCTGTCTGACTTACTTCACTTAGTATGATCATCTTTAGGTCCATCCATGTTGCTGCAAATACCATTACTTCATTCTTTTTTATGGCTGGATAAAAATCCACTGTGTGCATGTATATATATATATATATATATATATATATATATATATATATAACACATCTTCTTTAGCCATTCATCTGTAGATGGACATTTAGTTTGCTTCCATGTCTTGGCTATTGTAGTCCTCATCTTAACCATATCTGAAATGGCCCTGTTTCCAACTAAGGTCACATTCTGAGGTACTGGAGGTTAGGATTTCAACATATAAATTTGGGGGGATGGTGCAATTCAACCCATATCATGTTAGAATTTCTTGACTAAGCTCATGACTTAAAACTCTGGAAAAAAATTTAAGAATTTGTGGGTGTTCATGTTGACCTTCTAAGTCCATGAACACCTCCTCTCCACCCTTCTCATCTACCTACTTTTCAATACTTCTACCCCAGAATTAGAATCCTCTTCAAAATCACCATTTTACTTTCCAAAGCTTTCAAACTCCTTTTCAGTCTGTGATGACCATACTGAGGGCTCAGTAATTATCCAAAAATTACTTGTCGAATAGGCACTAAGCTCTATGAAAACCACAGCAATCAAGACCCAGTACCTACCCTCACAAAGCTACTGAGTAGATAGCAGAACATTTACTTTAATTTTAATTTAATTTTGGAGCATTTTCCTTTTTTAAAAAATAAATTTTATTTATTTATTTATGGCTGCTTTGGGTCTTTGCTGCTGCACGTGGGCTTTCTATAGTTGCAGCGAGCAGAGGCTACTCTTCATTGCAGTGCACAGGCTTCTCATTGTGGTGGCTTCTCTTGTTGCGGAGCACAGGCTCTAGGCGCATGGGCTCAGTAGTTGTGGCACACGGGCTTAGTTGCTCCGTGGCATGTGGGATCTTCCTGGACCAGGACTCGAACCTATGTCCCCTGCATTGGCAGGCGGATTCTTAACCACTGAACCACCAGTGAAGCCCAGAAAAGTAGACAAGGGGGCACCTGGATTTGAACAGGGGACCTCTTGATCTGCAGTCAAATGCTCTACCACTGAGCTATACCTCCTCTCATTTTCCTTTAAAATCTGGCTCCAGCACCAACTTTTGTCACATTTTCATAATCATTGTAGCTAATAAAACATTTATGGATTTTAATCTGTATGCCAGGCAGCAGGCAAAGAATTTGCATTCACTACTTCATTTAATACTTGGATCAATGATATGAAGTGGGTACATTATTATCCCCACTTTACTGATGGGGATAATAGACATTTATAATTATATACTCTCAGATAGCTTTTCCCTGTTTATTTTTTTTTACAATTTTCTTTTTTTTTTTTTTTTTTGGCCACACCATGCGGCTTAGTTCCCCAACCAGGGATTGAACCCAGGCCCTTAGCAGTGAAAGTGTGAAGTCCTAATGACTGGACCGCGAGGGAATTGCCTTCCCTGTTTCTTTAATTAGCTCAGTGTAAGTCCTCTAACCCCACCCATCCTTAGGTCCTCAATATCCCTTTAGACAAAGTGAGAGAGTGGCATGGACATATATACACTACCAAACGTAAAATAGATAGCTAGTGGGAAGCAGCCGCATAGCACAGGGAGATCAGCTCGGTGGTTTGTGACCACCTAGAGGGGTGGGATAGGGAGGGTGGGAGGGAGGGAGACGCAAGAGGGAAGAGATATGGGAACATATGTATATGTATAACTGATTCACTATGTTACAAAGCAGAAACTAACACACCATTGTAAAGCAATTATACTCCAATAAAGATGTAAAAAAAAAAATCCCTTTAGAAACTACATGATCATATAATACAATTTTTTTGAGAACTTCCAGGTGCTGTTGCAAATCAAACATTTTGAGCCTTTCCATATAATGACAAAATATTCAAGAAAACATGGGGGAAAAAAGTTTCTCAACTAGTTTGTTGATAATTTGATTCATAACTGGTTTTACTGATTTGTGCTTACTAGTTAACTGAGGTATGGGTGTGTTTTGAGTATATAAGCTCATTTGTAAGAAAACCAATCAAGTTTTTAAAGAAGTGTGTTTTACCTTATAAACGGACAACATTGCCCATATCCTAGAATAGTCTCTTTGGGCTGCAAGGAGGAGAGAGGCACTCGTGCTAGTGTTAAGAAAAGGTGAGTACTAATGGTTGGGTGTGTAGACTGCATAGACTTCAAGGACAGGAAATTAGCATGGCTAGGCCTTATGGAACTGAAAAAATCATCAGGAACAAGTCCATTTCCATCATTTTCACATAGACTAAAGCTAAATGGCTTCTTCTTTGTATATGTCTCTGTACTTCTCCGTATCAGTTTCCTCAGCTCATCCATCAGCTGTACTTGTTCTGGAGTCTACATGATGCCCCACAATTGACTGCTTCAGTTCCCAAAAGAGGAATCTGATTTGTCTAGCTTAGGTTAAGTGTTCACTTGTGGTCTAACCAACAAATGGCCAAGGGAACAGGGTCATATGGCACAAACATGGCTGCCCAGGTCTAGCTATTTGGCAAGAACTATGATTGGGAACAGTTCCTAGAGAAGTGGACCATAGATGACAAACCAAAGTATGAATACTAGAGAGTTCTGAAGACTATAATGACCTAGTTGACCAGACTCCCTATTTTGTTCCAAAATATTAGTTGGCAGATAAATTTGTGAACAATTCTAACATGGCTACCATTTCTTAAGCTCTCACCTTAGTATCTTATTTAACCTTCACAACCCTTCCAGATAGGCATTATCATTCCTGTCTTACAGATGAGAAATCTGAGGCTCAGCAAGATTAAGTGAGAAGTAGTCACGTCACGGTGAGCTAGGATTGGAACCTGGGTCTATTTGACTCCAAATCCTGTACTCTTAACTTCTAGGAGTAGGAGACTTATGCTATTACAGTAAAAAGCAGTTTTTTAGCTACTGTTCTAGCTTAAAACCATAACCTCAAATATATTTGTAAGGTCTACAAACTTCTTTAAATTGCATTTACATCAATGACTCATATGAGTCCCTAGCAACCTGTGCAGTAGTCAGGGCAAGCTCAAATGAAGTGCCTCAAATTCTTCTTATCACATTGTAGATTCACCTTGCCCATTGGACCAGTGAGTGAGAAGTAGTAATCAGACAGCTGACTTGGCAGCTACAATCCACAGAAGATGTGTACATCGAATGTTAGATGTGAGCAAATGCTTCTAAATCAATTGGACCGCCCTAGAGACTTGGCTGGCAATGAATGAGAGTGTGAGGTGCTTTTGACACACGCATCCAGCATCTGATTTGAGCGAAAATGTCCAAGGGCACAGGTGGGACTCCCAGCCCCAGGCTCTGGACTGTGGTAGCTGAAGACCTAATCTGCTGTCTGCAACTGGATTGCATCAAGGGCAGTTTCTGGTCTCCTGGTTCTCCCGAGTCATTGGGAGTTGTGTGGGTTAAGAAGCTCCTCTCCCCAACTCCCACCCCCACCTTTAAACACCCTTCTCTAGCAAAGTTTGGTCTCTGTAGCCCCTTTGCCGGTAATAGGAAATGGTACTTCTCCCCCACCCCCCAAGTTCAGAAAGGAAAGCACAACAAGATTTCTTGTTCACTGAGAAAACTACCTCCTTTACATTTGGCTTCTTTTCCATTGAGATCAAAAGTTGCAAATCAATCAGGAGAAAACTGCCCTCGGGACTGTTGAGCAGACATTTTCACTCAAATCAGATGCTGCATGTGTGTGTCAAAAGCATCTCATACTCTCATTCATTGCCAGCCAAGTCTCTAGGGAGGTCCAATTGATTTAGAAGCATTCACTCAGATCTAACATTCACTGCACACATCTGTGGATTGTAGCTGCCAGGCCAGCCGTCTGATTACTACTTCTCACTCACTGGTCCAATGGGCAAGGTGAATCTACAATGTGATAAGAAGAATTCGACGGAATGAAAGAGCAGCTGTCCTCCACACTCCAGGATCAGCAAGCTGAGAAAACTGAAGGTACTAAAAATTAACCAGGTTTTGAAGCTATCATTGAACATTTACCACATACCAAGGGTTTGGCATACATTAGTTCATTTAATCATCAAAACAACTCTGGTAACTAGATGTTATTAATGTCTTCATTTACAGGTATAAAGAATATTTTAGCTATGGAAAGCAGAATTTCTTAAACATAATAAATTATGAATAGGCTTTATGAGTGGATCATCATCTCTAAAACTAATTTCTCTCACAAAAGGGACCTGGGAAGAGCTCTCTGGGCAGGGTGGTTAAATGGTTATCACTTTTACTGCTTTGCCCCACTATCATCTTCTGTAAAAAAAAATAAGTGCACTTCTGTAGTCAGACAGATCTGGATTCCAATCACAGCTCTTAGAGTAATCAGGAAAGTGAACTCACTCTTAGTATTTCAAACAGGGGGGATTTATTTATTTATTTATTTAGAAAATAAAAAGAACTTTATTATTACCTGTTACGTCTCCTATATTCCCCTCCTACCCCCTCCAAACAGAGGGAATTTAATACTGTGGCCACTCAGGTAATGGAAGAACCGAGAAGCCAAACAGGGGAAAGTGAGGTGACCCAGAGATTAGCAAGAGCAGGAAACCGCTACCATCCCTGGTCTGGAGTCCAAAGTAAGGGAGATGGAGCCCAGAAGCTGCCAAGGCTGAGGGTCCCCTGTTTCCTCCTGTCCCCTAATCTCGAGCCAGTGGCTCCCATTAGCCAAACCCAAACAAAATTCAGCGACAAGGAAGCCTGGGAAATGTTGCCTGCTGGGAGGTGGGTTTGGGGTAGAGGGGTCAGGGGAACCCATTTGTGACACGGAGTATCATAAGGGGAGCAATGGATATGAGGGCCAACAGGCAAATGATGGACCCAGTTCTTGCTAGTATCAAATTCCACCTTTATAAAACAATTTCTGTCTTTCAGTGTTGTTGTGAGAATTAAAGGAGCAAATCTAAAAGAAGTGCACAGTCCCTGGCACATAGTTTGGAGGCAGCTCTAACTTATTTTCCCCAGACAGGAAAACAAGATTCAGACAGATGAGGTGATTTGCTTAAGGAAAGAGCTTGGGGTTTCTTTGGCGGAAACTGGTGTGATCTTGGGCCTGTCACTTTATTTCTTTGAGCCTCAATTTCCTTACTCTACCAACTCACTGGGTTGCTGAGGAGATTAATTCTGTCTGCAAATACTGATATTTACTAAGCACCTACCATGTGCCAGGCTCTGTGAGTGCAGATAAACAAGGCAGACTCACACAGTCCCTGCCCTCCTGCAGTTTACAGTCTGGTTGGGGGAAAGACATGATAAGAAAGTTGTACAGACTACCATGAAATGACACTGTGATAAAGGCCATGAAGAAGTCAGTACTGGAAGGGTGGGTTACATCGTGGCCTGGCCTAGTTTGGGAAGGTCAACTTGGCTTCCTTGTGACTAAAGTCAGTGGGAGGGGGCCTGGTGAGGAGCCAGCCACCGTGTCCCCAGCCTCCCCAGGGTCAGGCCACAAAACTCGCCTGAGAGGACATCCCGCATCCCACGTCCGGCATCCCCCCACCATTCGCAGGGGCTCCCGGCGGCGTAAGCCCTTCACAGCAAGGCACCGCGTCCCTCGCGGGGCCGCCCAACCTAGGCGCATCAGCTCCCGCTCTCGGCGGCCCCGCGTCCCGGGCTGCCGCTGATAGTGCGCTAATGCGTATCGAATTTTTGTTGAATTCGGCCTGCGGCCCGCGCAGAGAGCGTGGCAACAGCGCTGCCAGAGCCTCTTAATTCCCTTTGCTTCGATCCCGCCGTTAATGACATAACCTTCTCCTCTAATTAACTGACAACTGCATTAGGCGGCGCGCCTCCTCCGTACGCCGCCTGCGGCTTCCCCACCGCGGAGCCCGCGCCGGGGCAGAACCCGCGCCAGGTTTCACTCGAACTAAACGGGGAGACCTGCTATGGGGGTGGGTAGGTGGGGGGGGGATAGTGTTTCAGGGTAGGATGCCCCAGCCGCCCTTATCACTCAAAAACGTATGCTGTTGTTTATGTTGTTGTTTACTGTGTGCTAACATTGGGCCACACACTTAACATGCTTTAGCTTACTGATTCGCTACCACGACCCAGGAAGCAGATAAATTGGGGTTCACAGGTGAATGAACATAGGCGATAACCAAGGATTGTAGCAAGTGAGTGAGGGAGGCAGGACTCCCACCCCTCCTACCCAAGCTTGTGCCCTTAACTCCTAGGCTACCTACCCTCCAACATGTAATTTAGACTACACTAAATATGAAATATAGTAAAGGCGAAGTGCTGAGCAGACTAGCTGACACATAACAAGCACTCAATCAATTCTGGTGGCAGGATAACTTATTGAAATGCTAATTTCCGTCTATCCTCTTCTGCCTCCCCTCTCCTGGTTGGCCATTTCAATCAAGTGGTCCCGGCAGCCGAGGAAGCAGAGGCAGCTGCCTGTGGTCTCTTGCCAAACACAGGAGACCCAAACTTTGTACTCTGTATAATTTACAAAGGGTTTCTCCTCCCTATCCCTCATTCAGGTACATGCACATTATATGCTGGAACCAGAGCAGGACTTAACTTCAGTTTCATTTGTAAAACGGAAGTGTTACCTTTAGCTCTAAGATACATTTTCCAAGCCCTACTACCTGCAAGCATGATATACTAGGGGTTTTGTGGCAATGGTATTCATCTGGGCAGGACATGCTCACATGCATTACAGATTACTGAAATGATCCGGCTGTCATTCACTGTTCTCTCTTCCCCTTGGTTTCTGTGCCTTTATTTTCATTTTGTTGTATTGTGTATTTTTTATAAGCTACCTGAAATCTCTTCTGGGCTGAAGGAGAATATGAAATAAATACATTTAAAAATTAAACAGATGGTACTTCCCTGGTGGCACAGTGGTTAAGAATCGCCTGCCAATGCAGGGGACACGGGTTCAAGCCCTGGTCCAGGAAGATCCCACATGCCACAGAGCAGCTAAGCCCATGTGCCACAACTGCTAAGCCTGCGCTCTAGAGCCCATGCTCCGCAAAAAGACAGGCCACTGCAATGAGAAGCCCGCGCACTGCAACAAAGTGTATCCCTCACTTGCCACAACTAGAGAAAGCCCACGGGCAGCAAAGAAGACCCAATACAGCCAAAAATAAATTAATTAATTAAAAAAAATTAAACAGATGAAATAGCAATGTAAGTGTCTGGCCAATATTCATTAAGTTGAATTGGCATTTGAAAGTGAGGAAACTGAGGCTGGGAGAGGTTCACAGAATTGTTCCAGCATGGCAACAAGAGAAACGTCTCTGTCCATGCTTCATCTAGCACCTCCTCTCTTTCCTTCTACTTGCTGGGAGTCACCTTCCCACCTCAAGCTCCTGAGATCGCATACTGTCCACTTCCTGCAGGAGAAAACTGGATTTAACAAGTCCCTGACACCCAACACTGAAGTAAATATTAGATCAGTATATCCCCAGACAGCCATTTCTTCTCCCTCTCTGACAAACCTACCAGACACAGCTTTTTGGCAATAGGGCCCATGATTTTTTAGATCAAGAGACTGAAGCTTGGCAAGATCAAGCAATTTGCTTGAATTCATCCAGCTGATAAGTAGTTTTGCTGAGATGCAAAGGCTGAGTCCACTTTCCATTGTGCTCTTTTCACTACAACATGCTTCCATTGAACAGCTAGAGAGCTGCGTTCCCTAAAACACTCCTGGCATGTAATTCCTGAAGAATTAAGTGTATTTGATTTGGCCTAAGAGGGGGTTCATTTCTGGGCTCCTTCACCACATCTCCCTCTCTTCTCCTATGTGCGGGAGGGGAGCGGAGGGTAGGCAACCAGCCTGAATTAGATGGTCTCTTTCAGAAGACACAAGGAGGCTTTGTGATGGAGGCTCTTAAAGGGCACAGGCAGACTCTGCCTGGGGCAAAGTTGGGGAATGAGGCAAGTCTCTTAAATGCCAGGCCCACCACCACTAAGAGGGAGCCATGAGACGTGGAGAAATGAGACTGCCTCTCTTCTGATATCCCACAATATAATACGCTCATCTCTCAGGCTTTCCTCCCTTCCTAAGAAACACTTCTACGCCCATTTCTATCTGTTGAGCTTCTCTTTGTCCCTTGAGGTTTCTACTCAAACACTGCCTCCTCCATGAAGCACCCCACAATGAATTAACTGCCTCTTCCTCAGGAGTCTCACAGACCCTAGATCACATGCACTTTCACAACAAGCACAAATCCTGCTTCAAAAACACTTGCCAGTGATTAGCTGTGTGACGTTGGGCAATAATTCATTTCTGGACATCTGTTTCTCCATCTGTAAAATGGGGATAATAGTGTATGCCCTCAGAGGGCCGTGAGGAAGTTTAAATTGGATTACTTACGCATGTGAGACAAAGAAAAAATATTAACTATATATATTCATGGTGTAAATCTCTCCTCTGAAGATCATGTTGTGAGAAGAGATTCTGTGGAGATGGTTGCTTTGTGTATACAATACAGGGAGACAGACGGGGAAAGAGGATTTCAAGTTTTGATGTGTACTTTTTTCAAAAGACTGTGCAATAGTTATTAAAAAATTTTTTCAAATATTATGGATGCCAGATGATACCATGAGGAGACAAGCCCATGAGGCAACTCAGCTTTAAAAAGGATACACATGCAAAGCTCTCAGTGCAATGTTCAACACATATCAAGTACTCAAAAAATGATGTCTCTATTATTTGTTTATCTCCACCACAAAACTTGTCTTCATTTCTACGCCAACCTACTGCCTGCCATACCCAGTCCACAGTAGGTGCAGCAGGAAGGAGTCTCCACGGGAAACCCAAAGCCAACCAAAGTCTGGGAAGACCGGACTCTTGGAATGAACGCCCTGACACTTCAGTTGACCACAGCAACTGGTAAATCAGCATGGGGGCGGGGAGGGAGGGAGCAGCTATTTGCTGGTATCCCTCTGTGGGGGATAGGCTATCCCTTCCTGCTTGTCACTGTTCCAGGCCAGACACAGACTCACTTCATCCTCTCACCCACACACTGATCTCTGCACCCTGGGACGTCACCAAGGGGTCCAGAGGCCACGGAGCTCCCCATGGCCAGGGACGCCAAGCATGCCAAGCCAGAATTCTGCACACAAGTTTCCCAGGACTCCTGCCTGATCCACAGGGCCTGGCTTTCACAACAGTAGCTCTGCAGTTGGGTGTGTCCCCAGAGGAGAACTCTCCCCCTGGACAGTGTGGTAGGGAGTTGAGTGACAGGAAGACCTGACAACACCTCCCCTCAAAGAACTTCAGTCACAGCAGACTACTTGTCATCCTCCCAGCACTCCCTGCCCTTTCTAGTCTGCATTTGCCCATTCTGATTTTTGGGGTGCCCTTCCCCAAATTTCTGCCTGATAAACCCTACTCATGCCAGGTCCAGTCCAAATACCTTCTCTTTGGGGCTTCCCTGGTGGCTCAGTGGTTGAGAGTCCGCCTGCCGATGCAGGGGACACGGGTTCGTGCCCTGGTCCGGGAAGATCCCACATGCTGCAGAGCAGCTAGGCCCATAAGCCATGGCCGCTGAGCCCGTGCGTTCGGAGGCTGTGCTCCACAACAACGGGAGAGGCCACAACAGTGAGAGGCCCACGTACCGCAAAAGAAAAAAAAAAATACCTTCTCTTCTAGGAAGTCATGCTCGTAGCTTAAAAGAGCTCTCTGACCCCATGCTCCTCATCACGGCCTCTGCTGAAATTTAGGCAGTGGCGTCGCACCCCAACACTGGACAGACGTGACGTGGATCAAAGATTGCTCCTGGGAGTCAGGGAGGTTGAGGTTTGATTCCTAGATCAGCCACTTGTTAGCCCTGTAACCCTGGACAAGCTGCTTAGCTTTGTAAAACAAGGAAAATAAAAGAGGATACTTCTGAAAAGTAAATGAGACAATGCTCTTTAAGCCATTAGCCTGGTGCTTGGCACACATTAAACTCTTAATAAATGTTAGTTATTATTATTGTCTCCTTCACCCCCACAACTATCACAGTATGTCAGATAAGCCCTAACCAGCTCAGCACCTGAGGGTGGAATTTTATTGGACCAAGTCTCCCATGTGAATAGGCATCCTCCTGAGAGAAGCAAAGATGCTGAAAAGAGACTGGAATTTCTGAGAACCCAAGATTCCATGAGAGGAAATGAGAGTGAGAGCCTATGACTGTTGGTAAGAGGGGCTATAGAGGCAAAGATGGAGGGTTATCAGCCAAGGAAGTGGCTGTGCTTTTGTTGGGGAGAACAAACCTTTTCTTCTACCCTCTTAGGGTCAGTAACTGGAGGCCTGTGAATTAAGCTAACACAAAACATATTAACAGGAGATAAGGCACAATTTTTATTAATATTTACCTGCATGCGAGTTTACAGAAAAGAAGTGAAACTCATATAGGACTTGGGGTTAGATTAGGGGCCTTATATACCCTTTTAACAAAGGATAGAGGGTTTGGGCCCCAAGGAACAATAAATTGTGCAGAAGTGACTAGGAAATATATGGGGAAAACTAATGGAAGATAAGGGCTATTTTAGTAAGGTCTGTCTATGCAAACTTATTTTGGTGTTGACTCCTCATCTCCATTTATGCCCCTTCAGGCATGTAAGGTGAGGGCATAGAACTCTTCCTGTTGGTTCTTAATTGCCTTCAGGTAAAAATAATCCTTATGCCAAAGTGGCATATTTTGGAGTGGCATATTCTGATCCCCTTCACTTTGCCTTACTCTTCAACTGTTGGGACCAGAAATCTAGCAAGCCCCACAGCAGCAAAGCCTCCTTCTACAGCCATAAAGAACCTCCATCTAGCTCTCAGGATGGTTCTCAGACCCAAAGGAGCCACAACAGGGCCTATGTTCCTACATTCCTATCCCTGAGGGCACCCAAGAAGAAAGCTCAGAGAAGACACTCTTAGACCAGGAAGGAAGCCACAAAAGAAGCAAAGCTGGACCTTGGGTGATTAAGATCTACCTTAATTCCCGGCCAAGAGTCTATGCTCTTGGAGTCCTGCTGAGACACACTGCCTTCTCTGAGAACTGCCCTCCACTAACAGGCCTGGGGCCCTGTAATTACTTTAGTAGCATGTGGATCTATGTTTCTTTTACCCAGCTGATAAGCCTGGGATGGACCCTTAACCCAGGAAAGCCAATCTAGAACCTGTGCACAGACAATCAGACTTTCCATGAATTTGGAATTGGGATGGGAGGTCATTTAGTTGAAAATGCTGGCCCTGGAAGGTCATGCAAAGGAAGTAGGTCTACAGAAAGAATGAAGTAGATGGCCCAAGATGTCTCGGTCTTCAACAGACAGGGCTCAAGACTGGTTCCTGACTTTCCAGTCCTATCCCCGGCAAGGGCCCAGCTGAACTTCCTGGGATTCAGTTGCATGACATTCCCTTTTTACTAAGTAATTCCAATGTTTCTGTTACTTGCAGCCAAAAGACCCTTGACTAAGACACTGACTGTCTCTGATTCCATGCCTGGTCCAAGGTCCCTCAGAGTCTGAGCTACAGACCCAGAGCTCTGGTTCAGAGCTTGAATAGCGAGTCTCCCAGAAGCAGCCCCACCCAGAATTCAGCCCACAATTGGAGGCAGAGCCAGCACCATCACTCACCACTGTTCCAGGGCAGGGAGCAGAATACATAGTACCCACAGATCCCCTCCCAGGAGTAATAATAGTAATAGCTGCCATTTATTGAGTGTTCATCCTGTATCAGGCACTATGTTAAGTGTTGTAATTATTTCCAGTCTTCAAACAACCCTGATTGTTTTAAATATTTTTACTGTTATCTAATGTAAATATACGTGGAGATCAAAATGAGCATACATTCCTCATGCTTATAAGCTTTTATAGAAATAAGAAGCCAAAAAAATTGCCAACCAAAACCATTTAAATTGATATAAACATCAGTTGATACTGCTAATTTGTTTTTTGACTGAAATTAAATTGCTGATGTTGTATTTATTAAAAACAAAAGCAAAACAAAAACTGCAACCCTTTAAGTACTCCTACTGGGATCCCTACTGGAGATAAGGAAATGGTGGCTCAGAGGGATAAAGAATATTTGCCAAGGTCAAACAGCTGAGCGTTAAAATCAACCAGGATAACTGAAAAGTCCCAAGTGCCTAAAGCTGAGGTCTAGCTGCCAAAGTCCTGGGCTGCCCCTTCACCAAAATGGCAGCTCATGAATGCACAGGGACAGACCTTGAAAAATACAGCCTGTTACAGAGCATTGCTAAGGTTTGTTGAATGAATACATGATTGAATGGGTGAATTGGAAGATAGTTGTTTAAAAGACAGTCTGCTCCAACCCGGCCATGCAGAGACCTGTAATTGAGCGCTCTCTGCTTATCACTGCTGCCAGCAGCCCTTCCCACCTCATTACCCAGAAACTAGTCTAATGGCATTAACCATCCCGGCCAGCCAGGATACCATTAAAAGCTTCAGTCCAGCCACTGTGTGCCCCCACCCCAAGTCTTGGCTCTGGGCCCTAGGCTGGGAGAGTGGTCTGGTTGTTTACCAGGAATTTGGACCTTCTTCAGAGAAAAGCACAGATGACCTATTAGTCTAATTCAAGCACTTAGCAAGGAATGACTGTACCATTCACCACCCCCCCCCCCAGCCCCAGGATAATGGAGCCAAAGCAAATGGAGAGGCCTTGATGGTTCAGAGATCTTCCTGGGAGGGGAGGAAGGGGAAGGTCCACCCAGTACCGCACTGAAGTTTGCAGGACAGCAGGTTGGCTGGGCACTTCCTCGGCAGGGTCGGGTATGTGGATACAAGAATGTTTAGGGGGTGCTTTCCCTACTCCACCCACCACTCGGGCAGCTCTTCGGCACATCCTACCCCCCAGTCACCTCCTCACTGCCTTAAAACTTGGCTCAGAGAAAAATAGGAAGATAACCAAATACCCATCAATTCAGAACTAGTTAAATAAACTAGGTATGTAGGAATATGCATTCATACAAGTCCATGTTATACAGCTGATAAAAAGGATGATGTATTCTGAGCTCTACTCATGGATGTTGAAAAGTGTCTGTGACTTACACTTTGATAAGCAGTCTCTGACCTCACATATATAAAATTATACATACCCATAGTTTCTCATGTGCACAGATATACAGGGAGTAGTTTGGAAGTTTGAGAATGGGATTTTAAAGATTTTAATTTTCTTCTTTATAACTACCTGTATTGTCCAAATTCTCTACAAAAACCATATGCTGTAACTGCTAACTTTTCTGAGCTCTATTTATCAGGCACAATGCTTTCACATGGATTATCTCATTCCTTGTGAGGTAGGTGTTTCACCTTTTCATGTTACAGATGTAGATAGTGAGCCCCAAAGAGGTTAAGGCCAAGGTCACGTAGCTAGTGAAGAATTAAATGAATTATGAATGCATCTGCACACAGTAGGGGCACAGTAGTACTTGGCACACAGTAGGGGCACAGTAGTACTTGGCACACAGTAGGGGCTCAGTAAATGAGGATTATTATTACAATTATTGTACAGTACTCATCACACTGCACTCTTGTCAGTTCCCCTGCTCTGATGTGTAAAAGGCTTGAAAATAGGATCTGCAAATAGGATTACCTTGGAATCTCCCACACCCAGCACAGTGTCTTGGAGAGCCAGCACTCATCAGATGCTTTTGGAAAGAGTGAGTGAATGAATTAGCAGACAAATTTCCACAGCTCTATAAATATATTTTCCCAACTACTTTGCATGGGTAGCTGTTTCCTTATCCCAACTGGATTGCACATGAGTTCAAGAACCAGTCTCTCCTTTCCTCCGGCCCCCATTATGGTATGGAGCAGACCGATAACACAAGCAGGTGCTCGAACGCTGTGGTTGACTATGGACCCTCCCCCTTCAGCTGCTGTGGCAGATCCCAGGCAGCATGCCCAAAATGGCTGGAGCTGGAACAGGTACCCGGTCCACAGCCTCACGTAAGTTCTTTTTCTTCCAACTCCATGTCAAGTACACAGAGAGGCTGAGAGACTTGCCTGGGGGGTCACATAGCATCTGGTGGCAGGGTTGCTGTGTCTCCTAGATCACCTGGCCTGTGCTCTTGTGTCTGTAACACCCCTAGTTCTATATAAATTCACAGTGTGAGACAATGGGAAAAGAGAAAAGTTTTAAGTTAAAATGTTTAATCATTATCCAAGAGGCTAAGGGGACTTTGGGACACTAGCAGGAAGAAAGCAAAAGGCCCATATGCTCCAGCTCGTGACGCTCAAATGTTCTATAGGATCCCTGGGAAGGCAGAAGGTTCCCATCCCCCATTCAGAGGAGGAGACAAGGGGCCAAGAGTCTTGCTCCAGCTTTCCTCACCATGAGGAATGTCTTTCTAGGTTGCTTCAGAACACCCAGCCCTGCCTATCTGGAGAATGCAAGAGAGTGTGATTTGTTAGAGCCTGGGTGATGCTGGTGGGCAGAAGAAAGGGGTAAGAAGAGAGCCTGGTAGAGCTGGACATCACCAGAAGATACGGCTAAAGTCCTAAGGAGGGGCAGCCTGAGTCAGAAGTGAAGGGAATGACCCTGGCAGTCCAGTGGTTAGGACTCTGAGCTTTCACTGCCAGGGACCAGTTAAATCCCTGGTCGGGGACCTACGATCCCAAAAGCCAAGCGACACGGCCAAAAACAACAACAACAACAACAACACAAAACAAAAAAAGAAGTGAAGGGAATGAGAACTAGGCTAGTCAGCTTCTACTGTGGCCTACTCTGGAGTCAACTGGAGGTGTGGGGTAACGTCAGGGTTGCCATGTTGTATACCAAACCTCCTTCCTGATGCTGTCCTTTCCTCAACCCTTGCAGGCTGCAGGTCAGCTGGGTGTGGTAAAGGAGAAGAGGGCCCCCAGGGAAGTCCAGCTACCAGAGGCTCAGGAGCAGAATCAAGGTAAGTGTACAGGAGAAAAGAGAGGGCACCCAGGGCTGTGGCCTCAGAGCAGGGTTTTTGTTCTGTGGAAAAAATAAAATGGAGTCAGCTCCACCCTTTTCACCACCTTAGCCTCAGTCAAGGCCTGTCCTCCTCCCCTGAGGTGTCTGCTAGAGGTCTAAAGTATTCATGACCACAAGGAGTTCACTGCCCCCATCCAATCTCTTGCCTGCTTTGTCTGGGTTTCCCCCAGCTGGTCCAGTAAAGGTAGGAGGGGTGTAACAGAGGAGGCCCTACCTGGCGTTCCATCATGGAAAAGGTAGAGGCTGTCCAGTCCTGGGAGAAGAGTTGGCTGTGAAAACGCATCTTAGCTGCAATGGCCTCCACTGAGGAGAGGAGAGAAGGAAGACTGAAAGCAGGCAGATGTTGGAGATCTCTCAGGCTCCCAAAGAAGGAAAGGGAATGTCTCAGGGACCCTGGGATATGCAAGGGTGGGTGGGTGGCAGCTGGGAATGGGATATTATCTCATTCTGCTTGCTATTCCTTGAGCTGAAGAGTGTCCCTAGGGCCCAGGCAAGTGAAGAGGCAGCATGGCCGGGGATGGGGGTGGGTCACTAATAGAATGGGAGAAGGCAGAAAGGCTCAGGTTGGGGAGATATAAGCCTATGCTGAGGAGGGGGCTGCTCCGTCTGCAGGAGATGGATGGAACCAGTGGACCACAGAGCAGACCCTTTCCCTCTCCCTGGGTCAAGCTGAGGAGCAGGTGGAGAGCACTCACTGAGGCAGGGGTTTCGGGAGAAGGACTCTTCCAGCCGCTCACACTCCTCCTGCAGATTGCCACTGCCTCGGCAGGTGCAGCTTAAGGCAACACTGGCATTGACGTTGCTGACAAAGTTGGGAGTCATGGCAGTCCCTATGGGGTGAAAAGAGGATTGTCAGTGCCTAAGCCAACCCTACCTTCAGCTCCCATCCTCTCCCCCCTGTCTCAGGACCACTCCATGGGGGTTCAGTCTCCAGAGCATTTTCACCCCCCCCCAGGCTGGCCAACCTGTAGGCTTCCTAAACATGCCCCCCAGCCTCACCAATCAGCCCCATGTATGCTCGCAGACATTTGGACTGCTCTGTTGCACAGGTCCCTAGGATGTCCATGGGATGGCAGTGGGTCTGAAAATCCACCAGGCGCGATCTGGAAGAAGGGAAATCTTAAGAGTCCCTGTTGATGGTCTGGCCTGCAGCCTTCACCTTGCCACAGTGTCACCTTGCTGCCCCTTTAGTTAAGATGCCCATCTTCATGCCAAATCCGCCTCTGCCTTTTTCAGAGCCTGGCCCATGGTGTCCTCCTCAGTGAAGCCTGCTCCTGTCACAATTAAATGCACCATCACCCCAGCCTCCACAGCAAATCACTCTGAATTTGGGCTCCACAATCCCTAATTATGAGATCTCAGGCAGTTTCTTTAGTTTCAATTTCCTTGACAGTAAGTAGAGATGAAAATAACACTACCTTGAGGATTTTTGTGAGGATGAAGTAAGAGAATACACGTATATCATTTAACACAGTGCCTGGTATACAGTGAGTGTTCAGTAAATGTTAGATATTATTATTTTTAACACTCATCCTACAATAAGTAAAGCTGGTTATCTTCAGGGGATGGAATGATGAGTATATTTTTGTGTGTATATTTGTGCACTTTTCCTTACATTTTGCTTTGTGTTAGATTGGTGGTTTACTTATCTGTCATCCCCACGCAGTTGCAAACTCCTTGAAGGAAGGGACAGTATCTTAGTCATCTAGCCCAGCACTTGCTATGTAACAGTAATAGTAATATTGGGTTGGCCAAAAAGTTCGTTCGGGTTTTTCCATTAAAAACTCTTTGGCCAACCCATAGCTCCCAGCATAATAACAGGCAGCATAACAGAGCCTCTAGGAGCACAGGCTCTAGGCCAGACTACCTATGAAGGAAATCCAAACCTCATTAACAAATCTGACTTACTACCTAGGTGAATTTGAGCAAGTTATTTAAACTTTCTCTGCTGTGGTTTCTTCATTTGTAAACTGAGGATGATAAAAAAAATATAGTAATAATAGCAACTATCTTATAGGGTTCTTGTGAAGCTTAGATAAATTAATAGATGTTAAGTACTTAAAATAGTACTTAGCCCATAGTAAGTAAGTACTCAGTAAGTGTTAGTATTATGATTTTTGAGAGCTCCATGTAATATCTTACAGAAGAGGAAGTGGGACTCAGAGAGGTAAAGTAACTTGTATAACAAGGTTATCCAGAGAAGTAAGTGGTAGAACCAGGTTGCAAAACAAGGTTGGTGTCTGATTTTGTTTACCTGGAGAGAAACAAGACTGGAAGGAAATGCTCCCCAAATTATGGTAGATTACCTCCAGGTGACAGGTTTTGAGTGATATTTTAACACAGTTTTATATTTCCTAAAGTTTTTACACTCTCTCTATATAATTTTATTTTATTATATTTTATTTTTTTATAAAAGAGTTTCAGAAAGTATCCAGGGTAGCTACATGGTAAAGTTGGTTCACGGTGCCTTGCGGAGGGATGGGGGGGGGGGTGGGGGGGGGAGGGTGGTTCAGACCCAGCCCTGCCCAGGAAGGAGGCGCCGAAGGAGTGGTGTCCACCCCGTCTGCCCGCACCCAGCACCCGGCACCTGCACAGCGGGTCGGACAGGCATATGTGCCACAGCTCCAGGCAGTTGGGGGCCTCCGATGGCAGTGAGCAGCTGGGGGCGATGGTGTTGCGCCGGCGCTGCCCGCAACCCTGGTCGGTGGGCGCGCACGGGCACAGCAGCAGGCCCTGAGCGTGGGGCTCCGACGCCTTCTCGAAGAAGGAGCGCAGCTGCCTTTGGCAAGTGTGGCGCTGGCAGCGGGACCCGGAGCACGCCTCCCCATATGCCTTGCGCAGCCGGTCACACTTGTCATTAAGAGTGCACAGCATGGCGAACTTGAGGCAGAGGTCCGAGTCTGGGGGGAGAGGGGCACCAAGTCAGCAGTCCTCTCTGCAGACGTGCAGCCCAGCCTCCCCAGGAATCCCGGCAACCCTCTGATTTCACAAGGACGGTAGTGGGAAGGCACTCCTGTCAGGGAGGACTGCACCGAATAAGGCCTTTCCCTCTACCCACAAACAGTATCAGGTATTCGTGAGCCTCTCCCATCCTGCTCCTCAGCTTGCCTAGGTTTAAAAAAAAAAAAAAAAAAAAAAGCCACATACATCTAACCAAACCCTTTCCTCAATCCTATGCAATGAGTGAGATCCCATGGTGGAAACTGTAACCAAGAGGCCCTACAACATTCTAAAGTACTTTCTGGGGAATTCCCTGGCAGTCCAGTGGTTAGGGCTCCCCACTTTCACTTCTGAGGGGTTGCATCCCTGGTAGGGGAACTAGGATCCTGCAATCCTCCTGGTGCAGAAAAGTACTTTCTGGATTGTCCACAGCAGATGCAACCAAATTCTATTTAGGATTTTGGTTCTGCATCTGTCTATTCTGCCCATCTTTCATTGATTGATGCATGCATAAAACCCCCCATACTCTGAGTCTTGGGAAATTATGGTGATAGTTCTATTAACAGAATATTCCAGCAGTCAGAACAATGGAATAACTGGAATAGGTTATTCCCAGATTCCCTGCAACCTAGAGTTTGTAATACATAAATCTCTATGCTTTTCTCTCAAAATTCTAATACACAGTACTGACTGTACAACAAAGCTCACATATTTCTCAAAAAGAGAGTGCATGTGTGTGTTCCTTTCCAATTAATACAACAGCCTCACTTTCCTGAAAAACATGCATCATATTAGTCCTTGCCAGACAGATGGCTCCCCACCCTGAGTCACCCCTGAGGAGTCACTCTCTCTCTCACCATTTTCCCTGCCCAACACCTCGCCCATCCCATTAGAATGGTTGAAAACAAGCAATTTCCTAGTCTTCAGGGACAAAAAGCTACTTTCCTGGCTGCCTCGAATTAGGGTAAATACTCCATTTCAGCACTTTTTTTTCTGGAACTGCTGCCACTCCCACCAAAGCCTTTGTAGAGATCCACCTTTTGGAACCAGGGAGCTCTAATGGGCTCTCTTGGAGTATCTCCCTAATAACGATTGCTCTGTGTTGACTCGTGAGACTAGATCACGCGGCATAGCTCAGACTCTCACCCTGAGAGTGCTTCTTTAGTTACCTGGCAGGCCACAACTCTCTCCCTTCATTCTCCCAGCTTGTGTTCCCCACCAGCCACCCTTCCCTCAGGGTCCAGGCCCTCCCATACCCCAGCCCCAGCTTGCCTTCCACACCTGGTTTGAGCATGTTCAGTTTGCTGAAATTCATTTTCCAGGGTTTTCTGGTCACTGTGTCTTCATAGGGAGAGACATCCAACTCATAGTCACCTAGAGACAAGGTGGGGAGCACCAGAATCCTGAGGATGGGGCTGGGGGTGGGAGCAGGAGGGGTTGAGGCTGCTGGAGAAAAAGAAGAGGCACAGTCTCTACCTAAATAGCTGCATGCTGGGCAGAGGAGAGAAAAAGAACAGGGCCATAAAGGTACAGGCTAGGCTTGACAAATAAACTGGGTTTAATGATAAGAATAATAAAGCTACTGTTTGTTGAGCACACTGTTTACTGGGCACTATGGTGCAAGTGGAAAAAAAAATATATATATACATACAATTTCACTTAGTCTTCATAGAAGTCTTTGGGTAGGTAAAAGGAAACTGAGGATAAGAGAGGTTAATTCACTTGCTCAAGTTCACATAAGCTAGTAAATGGAGCCGGGATTTGAAACCTGGATTACCTGATTTCAGAGTCTCTGCTCCTAACTACTACAAAGTATCACCTGTGGGCACATAAGCAGGCAAGGGGACTCTGTCTTGTTTTCTCTTGCTATTGGAGAAGGGCCAGTAGTGGACTCTGTTCCAGGCCTGACCACTTGGCTATGGAGATGCACTGCATGCTGAGGTGATGCAAATGAGACTAGATCTGGAACTGAACCTGACTGAGAAAAGCAGAGAAGGGAGAGAAATGATCTGAAAGGAAACACATCTCTTTCAAACACCCCATGGGGCTGTGGGCTCCTTAAGACCTTATAAAATCACTAGGTCTTATAAAATCACTGCATACACAACATTGTTAACCAACTGTACTTCAGTTAAAAAAACAAGATCACTGCATAGCTCATACACATGGTAGGTGCTCAGTAAATGCTGAAGACAGAGGTGAGCTTGCAGGGATGTCACCCAATAGGCCTTTGTGAATACGTCTTTAGGCGGGAAGGGATATAGATGATATCAAGCAAACAGGAAAGGATGGTTTGGATGCTTGCGAAGGCCTGGGAGCTCCCAAGGGAAAAGAGGTGGAGACAAGAGGATTCAGGGAGAAGTCTCAGTGGAAGTTCTAAAAGAGAAGTGATTAGGATGAGGAGTGGAAATCAGGGAACAAAGAGAGTTTGTTTCCAATTGCTTGCTGTCGGAGGATTATACAACTTCACCTGTTGCCTTGTGACTTTTAGGCCACCTATGAGAGGACTGTACTTTCCCACACTACTGTAAGGCTTGGCCATGTGACTTGCTTTGGCTTGTGGATTGTGAGCTAAAGAGGCATAATCACCTCTAAGTTTCAAGAACTATTATGTGGTCCTGCTTGGCTCTTTTCCATCTACCATCCTGGATCCTCAAATGAAGAAGGCAAGTGGAGCAAAGACAAAGCCAACTCATGGGACTTCCCTGGTGGCGCAGTGGTTAAGAATCCTCCTGCCAATGCAGGGGAAACGGGTTCGATCCCTGGTCCGGGAAGGTCCCACGTGCCGTGGAGCAACTAAGCCCATGCGCCACAACTACTGAGCCTGCGCTCTAGAGCCCGCGAGCCACAACCACTGAAGCCCGCATGCCTAGAGCCCGTGCTCCGCAATGAGAAGCCAGCGCAATGAGAAGCCCGCGCACTGCAACGAAGACCCAATGCAGCCAAAAATAGGTAAATAAATAAATAACAAAATTGTCCTCCAAAGCCAACTCATGGAAGCCCACAGCAGATGTGTAACATGAACAAAAGATATATTTTTATTGGTGAAAGCCAGAGATTTGGGGTTGGTTGCATAATTTAGCAAATTCTTATTAAAAATGTAATTGGTCATATAATGGAATCTAAAAAAATAAAATGGTTCTGATGCACCTAGGAGCAGAACAGGAATAAAGACGCAGACATAGAGAGTGGACTTGAGGACACGGGGAGGAGGAAGGGTAATCTGTGATGCAGTGAGAGAGTAGCATTGACATATATACATTACCAAATGTAAAACAGATAGCTAGTGGGAAGCAGCTGCATAGCACAGGGAGGTCAGCTCAGTGCTTTGTGACCACCTAGAGGGTTGGGACAGGGAGGGTGGGAGGGAGATGCAAGAGGGAGGGGATATGGGGATATGTGTACATATAGATGATTCACTTTGTTATACAGCAGAAACTAACATAACATTGTAAAGCAATTATACTCCAATAAAGATGTTAAAAAATGTAATTGGTATCTAGAAATGGAGTGCTGAAGTAACAAAAAAGGATCTAAAATAAATGGTATTGGCTTTGGGACTAGGTAATGGGTGGTGAATAAGCTGTTACTGGGGGCTGGGAAGATGGCAGCCCTCATTATGCAGTGGCAAAGCATTTGGTAAAATTGTTGCCTGCAATAACTTGGAAGGAAGATGATGTACTGAGTGAGCTTGTGCTTTAAGGGGAAGAAGCTGAGAAGCTGAAGATTACTAATATGTCTTGATTGCTGATAGCCACACTTGGCATGGTACTACGAGAAAGATATAAGCTCAGAGAACTGACCAGTTTACACACAGAGAGGAAACAGAAAAGAATGAATACAGAAATTCTAGGACCTGCAAAATTAAGAAATGCTACTCCTCATATTCAAATAGTAAAAGGTAAAATTGAAAAATGCATTGAGTAATAAGGTCAATTACAACTCAGCCTTGGGCCAGAGACCAATTCAAGTTTGTGGCTATCATGCCCTTTGTGGAGATCTCTCACTGATTAAGACAGTATCCGATAAATCCTGCCTGTTGGACAAATGTTCTCAGGGAAAAAAGACTAAGATAGTGGCTCTCCCACAGAAGCTTGATAAGGGCAAGGTACCTCTAATTAGGTCTCAAAAGAGATGTATGTCTTGAAAAGGATTATAGGAAAGGCTACTGGCACATGAGGTGACAGAAATCAGACATAAAACACAATTATGTTTTGAGAGAGTTGTACTGCTAAGAGCCACCAGCCTGGATTAAAAGAGACTAACTATTTGAGACTTAAGATGCTCCAACGTTCCTCAGGTAGGAAGCAAGTGGAGAATGCTACTCAATCCCTAAGGAGGTCATAGTCTCCAATGCCCTTTCCAGATGTAGCCCAAGAAAATAAAGGGAAATGAAGGACCTCCCAGGGGGCTGGGAAACTCCTGGGCTTTTGCTCCCCAATAAGCAAAAGCAGGGCCTTATTAAAGAGCAATTCCTACTCCCAGGGAAGACAGCCTTTGCAACAATTGTGTGGCAGGACTTCAGAACTGCTATGAATCAATGTCTGCTGTGTGCTTCCCATTACTCCTCTTTCTACCTGAGAGTTTGTTGTGCTTCTCCTGTCCGCATTCCATTACTATATATTGAGTATAGATGGGAAGAAGATGATTTTTTTAAAAAATTTATTTATTTATCTGTATTTTTGGCTGTGTTGGGTCTTCATTGCTGTGTGCGGGCTTTCTCTAGTTGCAGCGAGCCGGGGCTACTCATCATTGCAGTGCACGGGCTTCTCATTGTCGTGGCTTCTCTTGTTGCAGAGCATGGGCTCTAGGTGCACGGGCTCCAGTAGTGTGGCACGCGGGCTCTAGAGTGCAGGTTCAGTAGTTGTGGCGCATGGGCTTAGTTGCTCTGTGGCATGTGGGATCTTCCCAGACCAGGGCTCAAACCCCTGTCCCCTGCATCGGCAGGTGGATTCTTAACCACTGCGCCACCAGGGAAGCCCAGCAGATGACTTTTTAGTGCATAGGTTTCTAGGTTAAGAGAAACCACATCCAGACCTGATATAGAAATTATCACAAAATCCTAGACTTGGAGCCTGATGTCCTGCTTAGATAGAATTCTTAGGCACCTTCCTTAGAAAGTGAGTAGGTATATTTTGCTTGTGAAAGGGAGGGAAATGAATGTTTTGACCAACTGGTGGACTATGGTAGATTGCATTATTGTTTACAATTATTTTTGTCCTCCCTGTAAGACTATACATCCTCAGTTATTGCCATGTGATTTTCAGTGTCCCTTGTGGGAGGAGTATACTTCCCCTTCCCACTGATGTCAGGTATGACCACGTGATTTGCTTTGTCAATGGAATGTGAGCAGAAGTATTTTATGTAACATCTGAGCAGAAGCTTTTAAAGGCATCAAATGGTTCTGCCATTGTTCATTTCCCTCTGCCATGAGAAGGGAACATCTCAGGTAGAGGCTGTACTGGATCCCAGAATGAAGAGGACACATGACACAGCCAAGACAGAACATGTGCAACAACTTAACCTTTGTTTTACAAGACCCTGTTGTGTTACTGCAGCACAGTCTAGTAAAAGCTGACTGATACGGAAGGGGATCTCCAGAGTCAGAGTAAGCTCCTCTCTTTGGCTCTTCCAGTGCCTTCCGTCTTTTATCATCTCTTGTCTGGTTAATGAATATCCTCTCTGTTAAAGGCTGGACCAGGACACTGCCTCCCAGTCTCTCTGGACCTATGCATTATGTTGTATTTGCAGCCTGTTTATGAGTTAAGACTATTTCCCTCCATTTCCTCTCTATATCTGTCTGTTCCAGGAGCTCCCTATGTTGGGCCTTAGCCCGGTTCAGAGACCTTCCAAGAGGCAGCTACATGTTTCCAGATTTTAAAAAAACGGGGAAGTAGTGAGAAGGGAGGGCAGTACTGTGGGGCCCAAAAGCATACTGCCAATTCCTCCTTCCATTTCTTAGTGACGTCAAATGCAGAGCTTCATTATCATCCCTGTCAGAATCTACCATGCGGCCCATATCCAGCAGGATTAAAAAACAACTCCCAAGAGCCATCTTCCCTAGCTTAGCCCGCTCTAGGATGGGGGCCTCACCAAGGCTACGGGCAGGGTGAACGGTCCAGTAGATGTCCAGGCAGGTAGCTTGGTTCTTCATGCGCCGATGGCATGTGCAGCTCATCAGAGAACTATTCCTGAGTTGCTGTGCTGCCTCCATGCAGTCCTCAGGGACTGAAGCCTCCTCTGCAGGTGATGAGGTGCTTATACTAGAGGCACAGGAATTCAAGTAGTGGTAGGTAGCATTGCAAGTGGGATTGGCCTGGCACTTCCTCCTGGCCTGGATACAGCTGTTCATGAGCCGGCCTTCTGTGGGGAGGTGGTCCCCTATGGAGGGAGAGAGACCAAGTGAGGCTCATATAAGGTCAGAGTAGCTGTCTGGGAGAACCTAGTCATAAGGTACGTTGGGGGGGATTCTGGATGAAATCTTTAGCAGGAAAGTCTTGGGGCGGCACAAAGGCCTTTAGCGGGGAGAAAGAAGTCCAGTAGGAGTAGAGGGTCTGCAGCTGTCACAATATGGACAGAAGAGATCAGGCTCAAGAAGAGAGGGGGGTTTGATGAAGACAAGCTGCTCAGCCTCCTGGGAGGTGGGGGACATTATTTGAAGCTGAGCCTGATGGCCCAGCCAGGCACTGGGAAGAGGGCCCTGAGCAGAGCTATGCCATGGACAGGGATAGCATCATAACCAGAAAGCTGAGAATGTGCATGGGAGTGCTAAATGACAGTTAGCAACAACTCTGAGTCTTCCATTAAAAGTCACTTAAGGGGGGGGCTTCCCTGGTGGCGCAGTGGCTGGGAATCTGCCTGCCGATGTAGGGGACACGGGTTCGGGCCCTGGTCCGGGAGGATCCCACATGCCGTGGAGCAACTGGGCCTGTGCACCACAACTACCGAGCCTGTGCTCTGGAGCCTGTGAGCCACAACTACTGAGCCCATGTGCCACAACTACTGAAGCCTGCAAGCCTGGAGCCCGTGCTCCGCAACAAGAGAAGCCACCGTCATGAGAAGCTCGTGCACCGCAACGAAGAGCAGCCCCCGCTCGCCGCAACTAGAGAGGGCCCACGCGCAGCAACGAAGACCCAATGCAGCCAAAAATAAATCAATAAAAATAAATAAATTAAAAAAAAAAAAAGTCACTTAAGGGGGGCTTCCCTGGTGGCACAGTGGTTGAGAGTCCGCCTGCCGATTCAGGGGACACGGGTTCGTGCCCCGGTCCGGGAAGATCCCGCATGGTGTGGAGCGGCTGAGCCCGTGAGCCATGGCCGCTGAGCCTGAGCGTCCGGAGCGTGTGCTCCGCCACGGGAGAGGCCACAACAGTGAGAAGCCCGCATACCGCAAAAAAAAAAAAAAAAAAAGTCACTTAAGGGGAACTCCCTGGCGGTCCAGTGGTTAGGACTCGGCACTTTCACTGCCAGGGCCCAGGTTCGATCCGTGGTCAGGGAATGAAAATACTACAAGCTGCACAGTGCGGCAAAAAAATAAAAATCACTTAAAAATACCTTACAGTGGGAACTGGTTGGGGTTGGGGTGGGGGGCTTTTACAGATTCTGTTACTCAGGAATATCAAGATTGGTTATAGTTCAGCTCTGGAGAAAGGCCCTGCACCCTAGGACTTATCAAGTGGTAATAGCACACCATCATCCCCCAGAACATCAAGGCAGAACATCTAGGAGTCATTCTGAATTCTGAATTCTTCTCTTTCCTTCACATTCTATGTTCAATCCATTAAGTCCTGTCAACTCCACCACATATCTGGAATCTGTCCACTTCTCTCCACAGCTATCACCACCTCCTTAGCTCAAGCCACCATCAACTCTTGTCTGAACTAGTTGAGAGTCCTTATTGGTCTCAATGATTCCACCTTCCAAATTCATTCTACCATACCATTCAGCCATCTTTTTTTGTTTTCCAGCTTTATGGAGATATAATTGACATACCACATTGTTTAAGCTTTAGGTATACAACATGATGATTTATGTATATATTGTAAAATGTTACCATAGTAAGATTAGACGTGTTAACAATAAGACGTGTTAAAATTAACACATCCTTCACTTCACATAATTACCTTTCTTTTTGTTGTTGCATTCATCTTTTTTAAGAATTTTTTTTAGGTTGGAAAACATTTTTATTGGGGTAAAATTCATGCCTGGTGATCATTCTGAAATGTATAGAAATAGCAAATCACTATGTTGTACACCAGGAACATAGTACTGTAGGTCAATTATACTTCAAAAACAAACTCATAGGAAAAGAAATCAGATTTGCAGTTACCAGAGGCAGAGGGTGGGGAGGGAGAACTGGATGAAGGTAGTCAAAAGGTACAAACTTTATTTTTTTTATTATTTTTTTAAACATCTTTATTGGAGTATAATTGCTTTACAATGGTGTGTTAGTTTTTGCTTTATAACAAAGTGAATCAGTTATACATATACATATGTTCCCATATCTCTTCCCTCTTGCATCTCCCTCCCTCCCACCCTCCCTATCCCACCCCTCTAGGTGGTCACAAAGCACTGAGCTGATCTCCCTGTGCTATGCGGCTGCTTCCCACTAGCTATCTACCTTATATTTGGTAGTGTATATATGTCCATGCCTCTCTCTCACTTTGTCACAGCTTACCCTTCCCCCTCCCCATATCCTCAAGTCCATTCTCTAGTAGATCCGTGTCTTTATTCCCATCTTACCCCTAGGTTCTTCATGACCTTTCTTTTTTTTTTTCCTTAGATTCCATATATATGTGTTAGCATACGGTATTTGTTTTTCTCTTTCTGACTTACTTCACTCTGTATGACAGACTCTAGGTCCATCCACCTCACAACAAATAACTCAATTTCGTTTCTTTTTGTACAAACTTCATTTTAAGAAGAAAAAGAGAAAGAAAAAAATTCATGCAACATAAAATTAATTATCTTAAAGGGTACAGTTAAGTGGCATTTAGTACATTCACCATGCTATACGACCATCACTTCTAATTCCAATTCATTTTCATCACCCTAATAGGAAGCCCATACCCATTAAACAGTCACTCTCCATCCTCCCTTTCCCCTAGTCTCTAGCAACCACTAGTCTGCTTTCTGTCTCTACACATTTACCTATTCTAGTATTTCATGTAAACAGAGCCATAAAATATATACTCTTTTGTATCTAGCTTCTTTCACCTAACATGCTGTTTTCAAGGTTCATCCACATTGTGGCATATATCAATATTTCATTCTTTCTTATGAATAATATTTCATTGTATGGATATACCATATTTTGTTTACCTAAATGTTAGTTGATGTACATTTGGGTTGTTTCCACCTTTTGGTTATTGTGAACAGTGCTAAGTGAAGAATCATGTACAAGTATTTGCTTGAATACCTGTATTCATTTCTCTTGGGTGTATACGCAGGAGTGGAATTGCTGGGTCATATGTTAATTCTATGTTTAACTTTTTGATGAACCACCAAATTGTTTTCCACAGTGGCTGTCCCATTTTACATTCCTGTTAGCAATGCATGAGGGTGGTTCCAATTTCTCTACATACTTGCCAACTCGTGTTTTCTGTTTTTTGCTCTGTTTTTATAGTCATCCTTGTGGGTGTGAGGTAGTATCTCACTGTGGTTTTCACTTGCATTTCTCTAATAACTAATGATATTGAGCATATTTTCATGTGTTTGTTAGCCATTTGTATATCATGTTTGGTAATAAATTAATTAAAGTATAACATAACAAAAATACATAAATCAAAAATATATAGTTTAATTTCAAATTATATACACCTGTGTAACCAGATCCCCAGGTAAAGAACCAGAACATTACCAGCACCCCAGAAGCCATCTGCCAGTCACCATCTTCCCAACGAAGCAAATATAATACAGTATCCTGATTTCTAACATTAGCAGTTTGTTTTCCCTGTTTTTCAATCATACAACATGTGCTTTTGGTGTTTTGGCTTCTTTTGCTCAATATTACGTTTCTGAAATTCACCCACACTGATAAGTATAGTCGTAAATAGCTTATTTTCACTGCTGTATAGCAATCCGTTGTGTGAATATAACATAATTCTAATACTGACTAGCATTATATGGGATCATCTCTTAAAAACTGTAAATCAGGGCTTCCCTGGTGGCGCAGTGGTTGAGAGTCCGCCTGCTGATGCAGGGGACACGGGTTTGTGCCCCGGTCCGGGAATCCCACATGCCGCGGAGCGGCTGGGCCCAGTGAGCCATGGCCACTGAGCCTGCGCGTCCGGAGCCTGTGCTCCGCAACGGGAGAGGCCACAACAGTGAGAGGCCCGCGTACCTCAAAAAAAAAAAAAAAAAAAAACAAAACTGTAAATCAGATGATCTCATTTCTCTGCTTAAATCCCTCCAACAGCTTCCATTGAACTTAGGTTAAGATCTAGTTTATGTGCCTTGGTTTACAAAACCTTGTAAAGACCTGGTCCCTGCCCACCTCTCTAATCTTACCTCCTGCTCTCTCTTCCTCTCCCACTTCCCTCCATCTGCACTGGCCTTCTTTCTGTTCTGAATGCTCTTCCACCTGATCTTCACATGGCGTGTCATCTCACAAAGGCCATCCCCAACCAACCAATGTAAAATAGCCCCCCAGCTACTCTAACACACTGTTGTTCCAATTCTCTGCATAGCACTTATCACTACTTGATTTTTTTTTTGCGGTACGCGGGCCCCTCACAGCTGTGGCCTTGCCCGTTGTGGAGCACAGGCTCCCTACGCGCAGGCCCAGCGGCCATGGCTCACGGGCCCAGCCGCTCCGCAGCACGCAGGATCCTCCCGGACCGGGGCACGAACTCGCGTCCCCTGCATCGGCAGGCGGACTCTCAACCACTGCACCACCAGGGAAGCCCAACCACTTGATATTTTTTTACTTCATTTTTTATTATCTCCCCAGCCAGACTTCCATGTCTATCTTATTACTCTGTTGCCAGTGCCTAGAACAGGGCTTGTTCTTTGTAAGTGCCTACTAATATTTTAAAAATGACCACATAACAGAGACATTTTATGAGCCACCCTGATAACTTCTCTGGGCCCCTTCTCTCTACTTATAATCAAAGAGTCCCAAAATTAGGAGGGGCCTCTGAGTTTAGGTAGTCCAACCTTCTCTTCCAATCACATAATAATCAATTAGATTACTTATTAAAATGCAGATTTCTGAGCCCTAGCACGAACTACCAAATCAGAACCTCTGGTGATAAAGCCTGGGAATCTGAATTTTAGTAAGTTCACTGGAGAGAATGATGTAACCTAAAGTTTGAGAATTGGTGCCATATCCAATGTGTAAAAAAAGACAGGATCAGTAGTACTGATTTTTCCTTTTGCTTCAGGTTCCAATATGCCTTAGCATGGCATTATTACTCTTTTAATTTAAAATTTTGGTATTTTGTTCATAATGGATTTTTGGTATTAATTTTGATTTTTAAAAAGGGGGTTGGATTAAACCAGAGTTTCTCAATGCACGGGATGGGGAAGAGAGAGGATGGGCCCATTTGGGGGGTGTATCAGAATTTCCAAAGGGAATGTGTGGTTCAAAAAAGCGTATTTACAGACCTACTAGAGAATGGACTTGAGGATACGGGGAGGGGGAAGGGTAAGCTGGGACAAAGTGAGAGAGTGGCATGGACATATATACACTACCAAACATAAAACAGCTAGCGGGAAGCAGCTGCATAGCACAGGGAAATCAGCTCGGTGCTTTGTGCCCACCTAGAGGGGTGGGATAGGGAGGGTGGGAGGGAGGGAGACGCAAGAGGGAAGAGATATGGGGACATACGTATATGTATAACTGATTCACTATGTTATAAAGCAGAAACTAACACACCGCTGTAAAGCAATTATACTCCAATAAAGATGTTTAAAAAGTCACATAAAAAAAGCATATTTGACAATTTCATATGTGGAAGATGAACAAAAAAACTTTTTTTAATGCAACTAGTTTTTTTATTAAACTTTTTATTTTATATTGGAGTATAGTTGATTAACAATGTGTTAGTTTCAGGTGTACAGCAAAGTGGTTCAGTTATACATATACATGTATCTATTCTTTTTCAAATTCTTTTCCTATTTAGGCTGTTAAATAATATTGAGCAGAGTTCCCTGTGCTGTACAGTAGGTCCTTGTTGGCTATCCATTTTAAATATAGCAGTGTGCACATGTCAATCCCAAACTCCCTAACTATTCCTCCCTCCAACCCTTCCCACCTGCTAACCATAAGTTCGTTCTCTAAGTCTATGAGTCTGTTTCTGTTCTGTAAGTTTATTTGTATCATTTAAAAAATTCTGAAATTTCAAAATTTATTTAAGGAAGACATGAGATTTTTATCTTTATCAAAAGGGGACATGGATTTAAACAGTTTGAGAAATGCTGAATGTTTAAGATGTTACTTCTGGTAGGTACCCAGAAAGTGCTTGCTGAAAGAAACGTAGCAGGTCCAAGTCTCACTGCTTTAACTGGACTAAATATTGAGTTGTAACAATTTTCAAAAGTAAACCTCTCTCATTTCTAAGCTGACAGTTCACCAAGTCTGAGTAGTAGTAGATTTAAGGGCATTGCAGCTCAACAAAAGAAGGTGGGGGTCACGTTAAGTTTCATCATTAACAGGTGGTAACTTGTTCCACTAAATTGGTCATGAAGAAGGTATTTAAAGTTTACCCCTGATCCTGACATACAGCCGTACTGTTAGGGTTAGTGAAATTTCCTGGGCAGTCCAATCAGATCAGTAAAGTCTTGCTGCTCTGATTTACTAATGAAGTCAGTCTGGACAGACCAGTACTTTCCTTCCTTCCTTCCATATCTGGCTCTCAGCCAAGATTGCACTTCTGCAGTCCTACTTTGTGGACTGAGGTCATGTGTAGATATGTGGTCTCTGACTCACGATTCCCTCCAGTCAGGCTCTGGACAGGAGCCCCACAATGAGATTCCATGCACCCATCCCACTCCCAAAGGCCACGTGCATGCTCCTTGGGGGGATGGCATAGTTCTAAAACCCGGCCTTTAACTATGTATTCCACAAAACACCTATTGTGGATTTATAACAGGGCAAGGCACTGTTGTTGGGCAGCTTGCACGGAAAGGCCATCTTGCCCACTAGTGAGTTTTCCCCTCCAATTTAAATAATAATAAAGTATATCCTGAAGAGGGGGTTTGTTGTTGGTGAGCAATACTCTCAACCACACAACCAAATAATGATGTTGGCAAGTTCTGGGAAGCAGTTTTCAACCTTAATTTGTGACGTCAGTTGTGTTTGTTTGTTTGTTTTTTCCATGAAAGTGCAGAGTGCTAACCACTGTACGGCCAGGGAGTTCCCAATGACAAGTCAGCCCTAACAAAAACTTCTCCAGCTTCACCTGTACCTAGTATCCACTTCCGCAGTCCTTACATGGGGTGGAAGAGGTGAAGCTCGTGTGGAGCAAAAGGCAGTCCTGCTTCTGACTCTCCCCGCCCCCTAGAGATGCTGTGGTGGTAGTGGCCTAGCTGCTGGCTGTTCTGTGACTGTACAGACGCACTTCAAACGGGGGAAGAGGGGGAACGAGGAGCGAAGAGATGCTTGGGTGCTCTGGTCATGGCTGGCACTCAATCTACAAGTTAAGTCACTGGACCAGGTGTGGAACCCAGCCCCTTCCTGACACCCTGGGCTTCCTCCTCCAGTTCCCCAGGCTCGGACAGACGGACGCCCCGCACCAGCTAACAGTGTGGGGCCTGAGACCTCTCTGGGCACTGGTGCCGGGACCCCACCTACACGGTCACCACCACCACTCACCACCACCCCAGCCCCCGCCCCTCTCGCTCCAGCCGGAGTGGACTCCGCGGACGCACAGACGACACTCACCCGCTCGGAGCAGCAGCGGCAGCAGCAGCAAGAGCGCAGGCAGCATTGGTCGTGGGCTCGGGGGGCACGCCATTGGCGGGGTGCGCTAGCCGACTGTCGGCGTCCCAGGGCGCTCTGCCTGCACCAGGCGCGGAGCGCCCTCTCCCCTCGCGCTGGAGCTCTGCGAGCGGCGTTCCTCCGCCGGCGCCTCCCACCACCGCCTCCCGCCCCGCCTCGCGCGCGCGGCGCCAGGTCCCGGGCGCCGCCCTCCAACTCCAAAGTGGACGGACGCACCACGCCGACTCTCCTCCTGGACTGGCAGGGCTGGGGTGAGGGCGAGCGAGGGCACGCGCCCCGGAGCGGCCGGTCTTTGGCTCTGAAGAGTGCCCCACCCCAGCCGGCCCACATGCTGTCGGCCGCCAACTTCGTTTAGAGTAGGACTTCTACCCAAGACAGTGTGGAAACTGTCAATGGAAACTCGCCATCTCTGGGGTCCAGATATTTATTAAGAAAAAAAGCATCCTGTCTCACTTTCCGGAACCCCCTCTACCACCAAGGAACAACCAACCCAAATGAAATAACAAAACTTGAACGAACGCACAAGGGCACTTATGTTTCAAGTATATTTTTTCTTTTAGAATTTGCACATCTGTGATTTCATTTCGCCTCGTAAATATCTTCAAGGGTGAGATTCGGTTGTTGTTATTAACCCCAAGATTCTGCAAAGATGGATCCCAGACAGGTGAAATGGCTTTGCTGGGAACAAACCTGAGGCCAGATCCCAGGACCTTTGCTAGACTAGACTCCTCCAAAATTCAGCCCCTTCAGTGTCATGAGGGAGGATGGAAGGATCAAACTTCCCTCAGACTAAATTGTGGAGATCTCCCTGGACAAAAGATCACTGAGAAAGGTGGCTAGAGAGACCATTTAGGAGCCTCATCATTTTCAGATGATGGTTAAGAGACCAAGCTACTCTACGAAGATTAAATACTTAGGAGAACCCAGGACTTCTACATATAAAGATAAGGGTATTTATTAGACTAATTTATTGAGCTGATTCCCACCTGCTCCCAGGATAAAGACAGAGGCAGAATGACTTGGAAGAATGAGAACTAAACAGTACTTAGAGAAGACGGTAATGAAAGGAATTGGAGGGTTTCCTCCCCTAACCTTGCAGCCAAGCCCTCTCCTACTTCCACAGCCCACCTGGCAGAGGGCCAGGAGGGAGGGTACTGAGAAATGCAATATAGACCTCTGAGATTTATTGGCTGCTGCTTCTGAATATGGCCATCCTGCTGTGGCCTCTGGGGGGCATTTGCCGATGTAATCAGCCCAGAAAGACAGTCATTCCAGCCAGGGTGTAAATCACCCTTCACAAAGCTAGGAGAGAGACATGTGGTCCTAGATAAGGAAGGAGACTGATGTGGCCTCTTGTGCCCTTTTCTCCCTTCTCCTGCCCAGGGGGAGCTGATTCCTGAGCTGTAATGCACTTTAAATGGAGTTTGTGCTTCATTTTAATCTATATCTGCCCTGCCAGTCTTACAGGAGAGCTGTGAAAGTGAACATCTGGCTACTCAGCTTTTGTACAGGGCCTGTTTCCCCCCAGTTCCACTCTACCTCTGTGTACCTTTCCCAAGTACTTCCCTCCAGTAAGATTAGAAAACCTGTGGCTGGGGAGCTGACAGCCCCCACTTTCCACTTCACTCTGGCAATAGTTTCAAAATGGGATTTACAAGGCAAAAGGTAACAATTTCAGGTGGTTGGGATGCTAGGAAAGGATGCTACGAATCAACAAAGATGTGGGGTGTTCAAGGGGTGTCACTTCTGCTTACTGCTTCAGCAACCAAGGCAAATCAAGTTTGGGGTAGGAGGGTAACTTTGGAAAAGGCATTTGCTCAGGGTGCCTACTCAGTGGGTCTACTCAGTGCTCTCCCCACGAAATGGACCAGGAAGGCAGGAACAAGGTCAAGCCAATGGGCTGAAAGCAATATCCAATTCCACCTGTAAAAGGCCAGCCTCTTTTTGAGAGTAAATGAGATACTTGGAGCATATTCCTGTCTGGGCACTGCGGTGGAGAGCTTGACATCACTGGGCCTTTAATGAGGATTGGTAACCAAGACTAGTGGAGGGTTGTGGAAGCCTCTGCAAATACATATGACTCCAAGACTAATATTGACAGATCCTCCAACACACTGTCTCCCCACCAACCATGTCCTCTGTGACTTGCCAACACCTGCTAGATAAGCAGCATTGTCATTGGGAACCTTGTGGGTAATGACAAATGAGCCAATACTTTCTACAAAGATGTTACTCAGCCATCATTCAATTCAATAATGTCTTTTGAGATTGATTATGGGTTCAGCTTTGTGCCAGGTGCAGAAATGATTAAGACACAAACTGCCCTGGGAGGCCTTACAAACCACTGATTGGGGCTCAAAGGTCCAAAGACTCTGTACCTAACTCCACTTTCATTTGTAATCTTGGTTTTCTGCCTTCTATCAAGCCCTCTCTCACCGTTGAGCTTTCATTCCTGATGCTATCCTTAGCTAATCCAGGGTGTTAGCAGTTTAGTGAAAAACAGTTAAGAGAACACAATTTACAGACTACCTGGTTTCAGATGCCATTTCCAACACATGCTGGGTAATCTCGGGCATGTCACTTAATTTTTCTGTGCTTCAGTTTCTTCATCTGTAAAATTAATAGCAGCATTCACTTCATATAACCATTGTGAGGATTAAACAAGTATACGCTGAGTTAAAGGGTTTAGCTTAGTGCCTGGCACATAGTGAACACGGAATGATATCACCCCAGGAGGCAGGCAGGAGTTCATTGTTCTATGAACTCAGCCACCCCCTACCACCAGACCTACCGCTTTGGAGCTAAGGCTAGTTCTTCTTCCTTTTGCTGAATATACTAGTGGGCCAGAGTGCTTGTAGGGATGGGAACAAAAAGAATCATTTTCTACCTTGTCAGTTTCTTGAGGGCAGGAACTGTGTCATATTATTGAATGCCTGTGGTACTTAGAATTGACATCCCTAGAGAGGAACTGGTGTTTCCCTAACATTTGCCTGAACTGAGTGGGGAAAGAAAATCGTCCACACCTCCCACTTCATATGCCTGGTAAGGAAAGGGAAATGCTTCCCTCTCAGTAGCAGAGGTCAGCCAGGTCCTGGGGCTGAGAATCAAGCAGGAAGCAGTATTCAGACCAAAAGGTTTCCATTCTTTACTATTTGACTTCATGATGAACGAATACCAGTCAGTGCAAGGACACCAGAGCAGAGCTAACCCCCTATATAGCCTCGTGTGGAGGTTCCTGGGCTGGGGTCTTAGTGTCTGCCCTTAGCCTCATTTCTCAAACCCCAGCAACCCTATGGCCCTGACTTCTCAAGAACCGACAACTGAGGCTTTTACACATGTAACACCTGATACAGTGCCAACTTAGAAAGACAGATTGTTCATTGATGAGAATTTGGTAACAGCAAAATCTATTAACGGTACAGACTCTGGAGCCACCTCGGCCTGTGTTCAAATCCCAATTCTGCCATTAATTAACTGGGATTTTAAACAAGTTACTTGGGCTTCCCTGGTGGCTCAGTGGTTAAGAATCCGCCTGCCAATGCAGGGGACACGGGTTTGAGCCCTGGTCCAGGAAGATCCCACATGCCGCAGAGCAACTAAGCCCGTGCACCAAACTACTGAGCCTATGCTCTAGAGCCCGCGTGCCACAACTACTGAAGCCTGCGTGCCCAGAGCCCATGCTCCACAACAAGAGAAGCCACCGCAATGAGAAGCCTGCACATCGCAACGAAGAGTAGCCCCCCGCTCGCTGCAACTAGAGAGAGCCCGTGTGCAGCAACAAAGACCCAATGCAGCCAAAAATAAATTAATTAAATAAATTTAAAAAAACAAGTTACTCAATCCCTCTGTTCCTCAATTTCTTTATTGGTAAAACATGCATAATAGTGAATACTTGCCTCACAGGATTGTTGTGAAAATGAGTTTATATATATAAAATGAGTTCATGAAGTCTTGCATGCAGTAAACAACTGAAAAGTTGTTAGCTACTATTATTATTGTTCCTGAAAATAACATGAATTAAGTGATGCGGTACCTATACAATGGGAAGATATTACAAGAAACTATATGGGAAAATGTTGCCTTTTAGGCAAATATAATTTTCCACAAAGTAGATAGCTGATTAAGCCCTAGTTTTATGTGTTGCAACTCAGAATTTCCATTTAAGATTACTGAAATGTGAACACTTGTGCACCAGTCTCTTCCCAGGTAGTGACTTGCTTCCACCTTTTTGGGGAGAATTATCAGGAAATGACCCACTAGGTTAGGCAGTGAGTCAGGGACCCCTCGTCACACTTGGAAGTGGAGGTGCTTCCAGCAGTTTCCTGCTCAGGCAACTAGAAGTTCCTGCTTGGTGGGGGGAAGTGTGTGGAGTGGGACAGGGAAGCAGCATCTTTCCCTCAGCTATTTCCACCTAATGTAGCAGAAGCTTTTCTTTCCTTTTTACCCCCGGCCCTTCTGAGCTCTGAGCTCAAGGGCTTAGGCAGGTCAGAGAGGGAGCCTCCCTCTGGACAGACACGCTCCAGCTAGGAGTGGAGGCTGCAGGCTGCAGTGGCTGGCTTAGAGAATACAGCAGTGCCCTCTGCTGTGAGGCAAGCATGCAGCATTCCAGGAGAACAGCACTTGCAAACCTTGCAAAAATCAATCCAGTCACTCTGGCACACTGTTGGGCTGCCCTATGGCTAATGCCCTCCTTCCCTCCCACTCACTTTAAAAAAGTCTCCCTGCTCCAGAACCTGGGAAGATATCATTTTTGTCTCCATTCTATGTCAGTCTAGGCTTCAGAGCCCTTTGTCCTTTTCTAGTCCTGAGCTATCACTACTACTAGGTTAATGCCAGAGAAGACAATGTTCAATTAATTCCACGGCCATCCAGGTCAAGTAGGGCTGTACCTTACTACACAGACAAAAGCCTACTCACCTTAAAGAGCTCTAAGAAAGGAAAGCCTGGGATAATACTGAAGAATGCAATTTAAAATATCTTTCTGAAGTCTAACTGATCTTGCTTGGTACTTTTCTTTTATTCCTATCTTCATATAGCACGGATCTCTACTTCCAACCATCCTAAATCCTAAACTTGTCTCTGTGAGACATGAAGTGGAGTGGAGAAAAAAACTTTGGAAAATGGGAAAAGTCAAAACTCCATTGAGGCTGTAGATAAGGAACTTTTGAGCCCAACTCAGACCTATCCCTTGGCCTTAGAGAATGGCAATTATTTTGGTTTTCTGAGCCTTGATACCAATGAGTGTTGAGTCTGGGGCACACTTTTAGGCAACTCATACTATGGAATGGTCTAGGAAAGGAAAGCCTGGAACATTGCTGAAGAATGAAATTTAAAAAGTTTTCCTTAATTCCAGAGCTGTGGTTCTCAAGCCTTTCATGTATCAGAATCACCTGAAAAGGAGATTTTTAAAACCCAGATTTCTGGGCCCTAACCTCAGATGTTCTGATTTAGTAGGTCTGGAGTGGGCTGTGAAAATTTGCATTTCAAGCAAGTTCAGATGATGCTGATGGACCAGGGCCCAAACTTTGAGAACCATGGTCTGGAGAAAAGCACCTAGGCCTCAGCTATAAATAGAGATGGCTACATCTTTGTCCGAAGGAGTTTAATGTGGTGATTACTTCCTTATACACATCTTCTAGGAACAGACTGGGCTCACAGTCGCATTTCTCATTCTTCAATGTTTATTTTCCCGTTTTAAAAAAAGGTGAGAGAGGGAAACAAAGAAGGAAAATATAGAGAAAGAAGATGGGCAACTCTCTCTCACATAGCCAGAAGCCCACGGGGAAAAAGATGTGGCTGACCTCTGAGGAGACTCAAGCAGTTAGGAAGAGGAATCCAACAGCTCCCTGAAGCAACACAAATCTCTATGCAACCCAAGGCTCCAGCCTTACAGAGCCAGCTCCAGGACTTCCCACCAGCAAGGAGCTCTACTGACACCTAACCAGTCCTCAGGCCTGGGATTTCAGTAGTTTGGCAGCCTGTTGGTTTGCTGACATCTTTTAACATCTTGGGTTTAGCTGCATAGAAGATGGCCTCTTTCTGCTTAGGGTTTCAATAGTGTCTTTTGGTGAGTCCTAGGCAGCCAGTGGGTGATCTGATATCACGGGCTCACATCCTTCACCAGCAAGGCAATCTGTTCCTGCAGCTGCCGCTCCCCTTCCCATGCTTTGCTCTGGTTTCGACACCTCAGCAGCTCAGCCTTATGGTCCTGGTGATGCATAGGGCAGTAGCTCTGTGGTTCGCACAGCTCCTGAAAGGCAGGGGACAGAGTAAGGGATCCTCTTGATGCCTGCAGTCTGCCTACTAGGTATAATAGAGATGCTGCAAGTAGTGGCTAAGAAGAAGCAGCAGTTTCTTCTCAGAAGGCTTTGCAGGACCTGGGAGCTGCATGCTAAAGTAGGCTTCCCCGAGTTTGGGCTCCCCCGTTGCCCCATGTGCCCCATCCTTTACCATATATTCTGGAAAGAAGTCTCTGTAGCCCCCTCTGAGGATATACAGCTCTGGGTAGTACAGTGCAGGATACTGGTTCACAGCCCTGTCCTCTTGTCTCAGAGAGCGGTACCTTTAGAGAAAATCCAGGGATGGGTGGGGTGGAAAGAAGCAAGTTCAGGATTCCATGGGCTATTCACTGGGGAAGGGGAGGAAGAATAGACTTTTGCTAACACTCAAAAGGAACTCCAGATCTATTTTTGCAAAACAAGGTCCAAGTAGCACCACTCTTTCTCCTTTGCTCCATTGGTACCTAATTCCCAATCCTTTTTCCTTCACTGCTTCCAACCTTTGAATCGTAGAAACCCCTTTCCTCCACCTCCCTAACATTCTTCAAACTTCAGTGGAAAGTATTCATTGATTCAGTCTCTGTCTGAACTGATCTGGGAAGGTTCCCTGGCTGTAAGTCCCTACTCAAGATCCATTTCCATCACCCACCCTACCCTGTGTAGACACTCACATGCGGGGACCCCTCTCTGAGGAGAATTCACAGTGGAACACAATGATTATTCTTTTCTGAGTATCCAAAGGGACAATGGGTTTCTTCAGAAAGAAGTTATACAGTTCTTCTTGACTGTACAAGTTTAAAGCTCCCTGTAAAAGAATTGAGTATTTCCTTAAGGATCTGTGAACAGGGCCAACACTTAGAAATAACTGTAATACCATCTTGAAATATTTGGTTCAGGAAGGCTAGACTATAAGTACTTTCAGAGAGGCAATCTACCTGTATCTACCCCCAGGGCCTGGCATGGAGCTTGGTATGTAGTAGGTGCTCAATAAATGTTTATAGAATGGAACTGCCTGAAGTGTAGGGATCATTGTGAGGAATGCCTGTAAGCATTAAGTGTTTGCAAAGTGCTTCTCAGTCCTTGGATGAATGTTTTTACTTCCAGGTAGGAGCTCTTGGCTCCTATAGAAAAAAGGGAGATTGGTCTAAGAGGGAAAGGGAAAGTAAATTGCTCAAAGTACACAGAATGAGAACAGGAATGAGGACTGAGCCTTGATGTGCTCCAAATATATAATATCTGCCCTGGTTCTAGAGTTCACAGGACCCTTTGTCCAGACTTCTCAATAAAGAGCTATCCCCAGCCCCTTCCCTACTAAGTCCTCAATGTAACCTTACCTGGATGTGTCCTCCCAGGTACTCATATGGATAGCGGCAATCGATGATATAAAATATCTCTATCAGACCCTGGAACTTCCCCAAAAGCAAGGCAGCCACCTGCACAGAAACTATGATTGAATATCCTGCTTCTTCTGAGGGAGAGAAGAGCCAGTCACACAGTTCCTGATTTGCACAGCATTCCACTGTACGCCCAGCCTCCAAAGTCCCCCTGTGGTTGAAATATGGCAGTGATGCAGCCCCACCCCACATAAGAGGATAAAATAGGAAATGGCCTTTTTGGAGAACCAAAATAGCTGGCATTGCCAGGACATCAGGGAAAACCACACTCAGGCTACTTATTTGGAGGCAGGCATGGCTGCAGTCAGCCTCTCAGAAGATACCCAAGGACTTCTGTAAGGGCACAGGTAGCAGCTAGAGCTCCTGATTTTACAAGAAGAAATGAGAAATGATTCCCCACCCTCTGCTGTAAAATTAGAAAGCAAGTTTCCCGAAAGGGATATGGAAGGAAAGGGGTGATATCCAGAAGAGGAAACTTAAGCTTCGTGTAGTTATGTCAATTGGTTCAACCTTTCTGGAGGGGACTTTGTAAATACTTATAAAAATAAATGCAATTACACTTTCAACAATTTCTTTTCTAACATCTTAAGTAAACAGAAAAGTACATAAAGATAGGGCACAATAATATTCATCTCACCATTGCTTCATATTATCAAAATACTATGAATAACTTAAATACTCAATAAAAGGGGTTTAGTTAAATAAATTAGACATTATCAGTATAACAGAATATTACATAGCCATTAAAAGGATAATATAGATATCTTTTTATTGCTATAGAAAGATGTTTACAATGTCTTACTAAGCTAATTGCAAAATTACATGTTTATTACGATCCTATCTTTATAAAACTTATGCCAGAATAAAATGTGTAAGGCCATAAGGAAAGTATTATTAGTGCTTATTTCTGGTGGTGAGGTTATGGGTAGAGTGACCAAATAATTACTGCACAAACTGGGACACTTTTGAGAGTGAAAGAGAACACTATTAATAATTACCCTACACTAATAGGCATAAACGGGATTGCAACATGTAAACCAGGATGTAAGTTCAGCCTAACTGGGTGATTTTTACTTTTTTCCTTTCCCCGTCCTCCTTCCTTCTTTTCTTTCATAACAATTATATATCATTTGTTTAATTAAAAACAAAGGTGCATATAAAAGAGAGTCCTTTAGCACAGCTTCAGTTGAATAAAGAGCCTATATGAGTGAACACAGAAATAAATACAAATGGAAGTGGGGATTTTAGGGACAGAACAGACCAGATGGTAGCTTATGTAACCAGTTACCATCTCCAGAAATCTGCTTACTGTTTCTGGGTTGACGTACTTCAGATCTTGGTGTCTCCCTGACACGGTCGGCAGTGCACATACCTAGAAATACCCAAGAGCTGAAATAATAGCAAGTTCTCTATACCCAAATTTGAGATCATGACCCATATATTGTCCTTTCCAAATGACATTTAAAACCTCAGATGTCTTCAGAAATCAATGGTCTCTATAACATGCATATGCAGCAATTTCATTTCTAAGAACTGATCCTAAGGAAATAATTACGGATGGGTACAAAGTTTTAGATTTAGCTACAAATATGTCCACCTTGGTATAGTGCATAAGGAAAAATTGTAGAAGTAAATATCCTACAAGAAAGGATTTATCAAGAAATTATGGGCAGCCAAAAAAGAAAGAAAGAAGTACTGTGCTGCTATTAAAAGCGATGAAATGATGAAGCAGAACTGTTTACTGACAGGAAAAGATGTTCCTGATACATCAAATGAGAGGGAATAAAAACCTCAGCAGATCACAAAACAAACATGGAAAAACAAAAAATGTATTTGTGTACATGAATGTGTGTTTGTGAAAATACATAGAAAAAAGTCTGCAGGAATATACACCAAGAAAATATTAAATAAAAGCAATAATACTCTGACAAGATTTGGGGTAGATTTCATTTTCCATCTTTTCTGTAGTGACCAAGTATGATTTACATAATTTTCAAATATATTAAAAAAAAAAAAAAGAGAGAGAAAGCCTCATACTTGGGACTTCCCTGGCAGTCCAGTGGTTAAGACTCCGCGCTTCCACTGCAGGGGGGACAGGTTCGACCCCTGGTTGGGAAACTAAGATCCTGAATGCTGCACAGTACAGCTAAAAAAAAAAGAAAGCCTCTTCTTATCTTCCCCACTGCTCTGGATATTCCCAGAATGAATAAGGAATCCTTTCTCATGAAAGGTTTAGGGCCTAGATCTACCACTACAGCAATTTCAGGTTATCAGTGAGTACTTGGTGAAGATGCATAATTAATTAAACCTAGTGTCCTCTGCAAGCAGAGAAGATTCAGATCCAAAATACAGGATGAAATATAGGATTGGTGTAACCAAACTCACCTTGGAGAAATCACCAATCAGAGGCCCCTGGTTAGAATCTTCCTCCAGCATCTGAGCCATATTAATGTCACAGAGGGAGATCATTTTCTTTATACCTAAACCCTGAAGACAACAAGATTCCCCCCACCCCCAGTCCTCATATTAAAGGTTTAAAAACTATGGGATGGAAGGAGTGGAGGGAGACATTAAAAATATGCATACTCTTTGATCTAATAATTCCCCTTGTTTTACTAAGAAAATAAAGATATGTACAAAGATTTGGCTGTAAGGTTGTTTACAACAGAGAAAAATTTCTAATAAATGATCAATAACAGGATCTTGATTAAACAAATCATATCCACACACTACAGATTACTATTAAGGAATAAAAAGTATATTGTAAATTTCATTGACATGAAAATATGACATGATATCATTAAATAGGTTAGAAAACATGTACTTTATAATGCCACTTTAATAAAAGAAAAAACATTTGCATTAAAAAATGTCTGAAAGACTATACATCTAGTATTAGCAGTAATTATCTCTGGCCTGTGGGATTATGGGCATTTCACAACGGCTTCTTTTTGCTTATCTGCATTTTCCATTTTTCTGTAACGTCATACACTGATTTTATAAAATAGCCAAATGTATTGAGATTTTTTTTAAAGGAGGGATAGGGGATGAGGGCTAAGTTTTTCAGAATTTGCTTTCCACCAAACAAGTGTGCTCTAGGATTCTATTTCTCTCAGAATGCATATAAAACAACAATAAATGTCCTTACCAATCAAAGTTCCCTTGTACTTTCTCAGATCTTAAAAAAGAGGGTTGGGAAGACAATACAATGACATCATTTCCAAAATTATACTATAATATAACATATTTATTATTAAATATCTTATATATGGATGCAGATGTAGAAAAGAAAACAGGAAGATGGAAAGAAGAGATAAAAGTAAAAGTAATGAAGAAGACCAAAAGATGTACTAAAGCAATCCCCATGCCAGAAAAGTGGAGAAAACGAGATAGAAGATTAAAGAGACTGTCTTCTTAAAAAGTTTCTTACCTTCCTGAGCTCTTTGTGGCTAGAACAATACTTCTTTTTTACTTTATCTGGTATTGTGTCGTCCTTGAATTTTACCATCTGCTTCAGTCCTGGACTGTTCAAACTGTCTGGCAACGACGAGGAGCGATACAGGCAGCTCCTGTTCACAGATGCCTGTTTGGAAATATGAAACCCCAAGGTTCTTCCTCCTTAAAGTGTGTCTGCAGGCCAGCATTGTGAACATCTCCTGGGAGCTTGTTAGAAATGCAGAATCCCAGATGTTAGGCTTCAGCCCAGACCTGCTAATTTAATATCTGCACTCTAACAAGATGCCCAGGTGATTCCTAGAAACACTCAAGTTTGAGAAACAATGCCCCAGGTAAGCAACCTGTCTTCCCTTCCTCATTAACATCTTTCTCCTCAGACTGCATGATGTTCCATCTCTCCTAGATGTTTTAAATCCAGCCAAATTCTTGACCTGACCATCTTATATATAACAATTCTTGTAGAAGAAAGCAAATGCAAGCTTAGTTCCTCCAGTTATATGATAGTTTCTCTATGGGATCCTAAGACCCTGACAATCAGAAAACAATTTTTCTTTTCTAGCTGTGTTGGGTCTTCTTGCTGCACGCGGGCTTTCTCTAATTGCGGTGTGTGCTACTCTTCGTTGCAGTGCGCAGGCTTCTCATTGCAGGGGCTTCTCTTGTTGCAGAGCACAGGCTCTAGGCACACGGGCTTCAGTAGTTGCAGCACATGGGCTCAGTACGCAGGCTTCAGTGGCATGCAAACTCAGTAGTTGGGGCGCGTGGGCTTCAGTAGTTGTGGCACGAGGGTTCAGTAGTTGTAGCTCGTGTGGTTTAGAGCACAGGATCAGTAACTGTGGCACACGCGCTTAGTTGCTCTGCAGCATGTGGGATCTTCCCGGACCAGGGATCGAACCCATGTCCCTTCCATTGGCAGGCAGATTCTTTTTTTTTTTTTTTTTTTTTTTCTGTGATATGCGGGCCTCTCACTGTTGTGGCCTCTCCCGTTGCGGAGCACAGGCTCCAGACGCGCAGGCTCACGGGCCGAGCCGCTCCACGGCATGTGGGATCTTCCCGGACCGGGGCACAAACCCGTGTTCCCTGCATTGGCAGGTGGACTCAACCACTGCGCCACCAGGGAAGCCCTGCAGGTGGATTCTTAACCACTGCGCCACCAAGGAAGTCTAAGACCCTGACAATCAAGATTTAAGAACCCGACAAAACTGAAGATGACAAGCCAAAAAAGTTAGCCTGGGTGAAAAAGTACTAAGAAGCAAGAGTATATAGTTGTCCCTTGGTATCTGTGAGAGACTGGTTCCAGGACTACTACAGATACCAAAATCTAGGGGCGCTCAAGTCCCTTACTTAAAACCATGTAGTATCTGTATATAATCTATGAACATCCTCCTGTATACTGTATTTTATTTATTTTTTGGCCATGCTGCACGGCATGTGGGATCTTAGTTCCCTGACCAGGGATCGAACCCACGCCCCCTGCAGTGGAAGTGTGGAGTCTTAACCACTGAACCACCAGGGAAGTCCTTCCTGTATATTTTAAATCATCTCTAGATTATAATACAGCTAATATCTATACCTATACCTAATACAATGTAAATGTTATGTAAATAGTTTCCTGTGTGGGCAAATTCAAGCTTACTTTTTGGAACTTTCTGGGGAAAAAAAATTTTTTTTTAAATATTTTCAATCTGTGGAGTGAGAGAGAAAAAATGTCATTCAGCCTTCTTAAAGGGGATGAATGGGGAAGAAATATAGCAAAATAAGCAGCATGCAAGGGAAAAGAAAACACTAGAATCTAATATCAGGATGACCATTATAGGATTGATACTATGAAGCCCATCAGGAAAAAAGTAGATTAAATACCATGAAAAACTAGTCTTGGGAGTTGCTAGCCCAGGAATAGACTTAATACAGGAGGATGGACTAATTGTCTCTTTGAAAGGCATGATATATGTGTTATATACCCAGAGGCAGGGGGATATATTAAAAGACCTCTGATGGCAAGTTTCAACTAATCCAAAATTCTTATCCTCTGTTTCCTTCTTTATACACTCACCTCACTAATTGCCATGGATTGATTTAGGAGGATGCTAGACCTCCTAAATAAGAGATAAGAGAGCCAAAATTAGAACACATATTTGATAATAAATGGTTTCTAGGAGAAGAAAACATGAACATCAGTATTTTACTTTACAATAACTATATCTACACTACAATGTTTGTCACACCCATGGTCCTAAGGAAAACCCCATTGTTCATGGTACCAGTTGAAGGTACAGTTCACATTTGATATACCAACATTCTATACCTACCTTTTCCTTTGGACCCCTGCCAGTCATCTCCCTATGTCTCCACAACCCTACTCCAAGCCACTGGTGACTGGACCATATTGCTGACTGAACACTCCTATTTAGTGGTCAAGAATATGTAAACATAACCTGGGCCAATCAGGTTCCCTCTCTGAGAGTCTAACTTGGAAAATATCAAAATAATTAGGCAGCAGCAGAAGCCAAAGCTTTATTAAAAGGAAGAAGCCAAGAGATATAGTCAAAGGCCATGACGCCAATGAATGGATGGATGAACCAAAGGTATGGTGGTAGAGGAAATGTGGTGAAGATCTGAGGAGTAGGCTACCCAGCCTCCATGACAGACTTCCCTTCATATAACTTTAGTTTTGCCCTGAGAAGAATGCAGGAGGAAGCCAGATCAGAATTTCAAATTTGCTGGCCTTAGTGCAATCTTTGTTTCTTTTAACCAAAAGAGCCTCTCTAGAACACACTGTAATTATTAAGCTAAGGGCTCATTTTAAAGAGTTTGAATTAATTATCTACTAAGTGAAATGTATCCATGTATTAGTATTACATCTAAGAAATCTTTGCCTAACACAAGGTCACAAACATTTTCCTCCTGTTTTTTTCCTTCAGTTGTTTTACAGTTTTAGGTTTTATATTTAGGCCCATGATCCATTTTGTGCTAATTTCTATATATGGTGTGAAGTATAGATTGAAGTTTTTGTTTTTGTTTTTCAGATGGATTTTCAATTGCTCCAGCACAACTTGTTGAAAAGACTATGCTTTCTCCATTTAATTGCTTTTGTGTCTTGGTTTATTATCAATTGACCATATATGCATGACTCTGTTTCTCGAATATCTATTCTGTTGCACTGAAGCTTTAGGTTTTTGGTAGCTATTATGATGGTGATAACGAAGGTGATAAACATCCCTTTGGGTTTCATATTGTCCAAGGACAAGAAGCCAGAAATAAACGATAGCAAAAAACTACTTTAACAAACAGAAACAGCCACTACTGTTTTGACAGATACTTTCCAATACATTTATATAAAAACAAATGGCAACTTATTGCAAGGAGTATAAGTGCTAGGTCATAGAGGAATGATGATAATGATACTTTAGATTTGTCTAGCCAGTTAGAAGTTTCCCAATTACCAGAAGCTGGTGAGGGGAGATCCCAGGACCAGCTCTCTTAGATCTACCAACTAATGGCTTTCATTGTTTAAGGAATCAATGAACACTTTCCAAATCTGGGAGTTTTAAAGCATTGCGAAGGCCAGAAAGGAGAAAAGTTCAATTCTACTTGCAGATTTTATTTAAATGTTAAATTAGATAATTATTACTTTGTAAACTGAGGAGGCATCATCATTTCCTCATGGCTTATATGCTCTTCAGCACACATAGTCTTGGCTTCTGTCTGTACCGCTCTACTGCTCTTGTCAAGGTTATCAACAATCTTCTTGTTGTCATAGCAGACGGTCACTTCTTTAGCCATGTATCATCCTGAATTTCACAGTGCCTTCCACTGACTTGGCTAATCCCTTATTTAGCTTCAATGGCACAGCCTAGTTTCTTAGTTTAGTCCTAGTATAGACAACTGTTTACTAAAAGAACTGTGATGCTTCTACCTCTCTGTTGCTCCTTCTCAGTCTTCTTTGTCAAGCTTCCTCACCTACCAAACCTCTAACAGATGTTGGATTCAGGGCTAGGACCTGGCCCTTTTTCAATCTCCTCACTCTTGCCATAGGTGACTTTTTTCTACCCATGAATTTAAACTTTCCCTCTATGCTGATGACTCTCAAATTTTTCTCTCAAGACTTCTGCTCTTACTTCCAGACTTCCACATTCACATACCTGTTTGACAATTTTTAAGTACATACCAGGTGACACAGCAGTGAATCAGAGAGTGGAAGAGACAAACAAATAAATATACTCTGTACTTTCATGTAATGAAAAGTGCTGTAAGTAAAAAATAAAGAAGGATAAAAGACAGGAAAAATATTGGGGTTAGAAGTTTGTCGGGAAAGGCCTTTCTGTTAAGGTGACATATGTGGAGATAAGAGACCGAAATGAGGGAGAAAATCATGTTTTCCCAGGGGAAGAGTGTTTCAGGCTGAAGGAACAACAAATGCCGTGGTGAGAATAGCAAGGCCAGTGATGGCCGCATTTAGTATGGTTCCATTTTTAGAAAGCTCAAAAACTGAAGCAATACTATAAACCAAATAGATCTAACAGACATCTATAGAATACTGTACCCAACAAACAGTAGAATATACATTCTTCTCAAATACACATGGAACATTCTCCAGGATAGACTATATACTGGGACATAAAACATGCCTCAATAAATTTTAAAGGATTGAAGTGATACAAAGTATGTTCTCTGATCACAATGGAATAGTTAGAAATTTATAATAGAAAAAAATCTGGAAAACTCACAAATGTGTAGAAATTAACACACTCCTAAATAACCAGTAGGTCAAAAAAGATCACAAGGGAAATCAGAAAATACTTTGCGATGAATGAGAATGAAGATATAACATACAAAAACTTAGGTAAAAATGCAACTAAACCAGTGCTTAGATGAAATTTATAGCTGTAAATATCTATAATAAAAAAGAAGGAAGAATTCAAGTCAATGACCTAACCTCCACTAAAGAAGAAACTAAATCCAAAGCAAGCAGAAGGAAGGAAATAAGACAGATTAGAGCAAAACTCAGTGAAGTAGAAAATAGAAAAACAATAGAGAAAAACAACAGAACCAAAAGTTGTTTCTTTGAAAAAATCAACAAAATTGATAAACCTTTAGCTAGACTGACCAGGAAAAAAAGAGAAAAGACTCAAATTACTAAAATCACAAATGAAAGAGAGGACATTACAACCAATCATATAGAGTTTTTAAAACATCATAATGGGGACTTCCCTGGTGGTCCAGTAGGTAAGACTCTGTGCTCCCAATGCAGGGCACCCAGGTTTGATCCCTGGTTGGGGAACTAGATCCTACATGCATGCTGCAACTAAGAGCCCGCATGCCGCAACTGAAAGATCCCACATGCCTCAACTAAGACCTGGCTCAGCCAAAATAAATTAATTAATTAATTAATTTTTAAAAATCATAATGGTATACTATGAACAATTATATTCTAATGAATGAGAAAACTTAGATTAAACAGGAAAATTCCTAAAAAGGCAAAAACTATTGTCAAGAAAAAAAACAGAAAATCTGACTAGACCTGCAAAAAATAAAGAGATTAAATCAGTAATTTTAAAATTTCTCACAGGGACTTCCCTGGAGGTCCAGTAGTTAAGACTCCACGTTTCCAGTGCAGGTGGCATGGGTTCAATCCCTGGTCAGGGAACTAAGATCTCGCATGCCATGCGGCGCAGCCAAAAAATAAAATAAAATAATTAAAAACAACAACGACAAAACAAAACTTCTCACAAAGAAAAGCTCAGGAACTTCCCTGGTGGCCCAGTGGTTAAGAATCCTGCTGCCAAATTGAAGGAGAGAAAACATATGATCATCTCAACAGATGCAGAGAAAGCTTTCGACAAAATTCAACATCCATTTATGATAAAAACCCTCCAGAAAGTAGGCATAGAGGGAAATTTCCTCAACATAATAAAGGCCTTATATGACAAACCCACAACCAACATTGTCCTCAATGGTGAAAAACTGAAATCATTTCCACTAAGATCAGGAAGAAGACAAGGTTGCTCACTCTCACCACTATTACTCAACATAGTTCTGGAAGTTTTAGCCACAGCAATCAGAGGAGAAAAAGAAATAAAAAGAATCCAAATCGGAAAAGAAGAAGTAAAGCTGTCACTGTTTGCAGAGGACATGATACTATACATAGAGAATCCTAAAGATGCTACCAGAAAACTACTAGAGCTAATCAATGAACTTGGTAAAGTAGCAGGATACAAAATTAATGTACAGAAATCTCTGGCATTCCTATACACTAATGATGAAAAATCTGAAAGTGAAATTAAGAAAACACTCCCATTTACCACTGCAACAAAAAGAATAAAATATCTAGGAATAAACCTACCTAAGGAGACAAAAGACCTGTATGCAGAAAATTATAAGACACTGATGAAAGAAATTAAAGATGATACAAATAGATGGAGAGATATACCATGTTCTTGGATTGGAAGAGTCAACATTGTGAAAATGACTATACTACCCAAAGCAAGCTACAGATTCAATGCAATCCCTATCAAACTACGAGTGGCATTTTTCACAGAACTAGAACAAAAAATTTCACAATTTGTATGGAAACACAAAAGACCCCAAATAGCTAAAGCAATCTTGAGAAAGAAAAACAGAGCTGGAGGAATCAGGCTCCCTGACTTCAGACTACACTACAAAGTAACCAAGACAGTATGATACTGGCACAAAAACATAAATATAGATCAATGGAACAGGACAGAAAGCCCAGAGATAAACCCACACACATATGGTCACCTTATCTTTGATAAAGGAGGCAAGAATATACAGTGGAGAAAAGACAGTCTCTTCAATAAGTGGTGCTGGGAAAACTGGACAGCTACATGTAAAAGAATGAAATTAGAACACTCCCTAACACCATACACAAAAATAAACTCAAAATATATTAGAGACCTAAATGTAAGACTGGACACTATAAAACTCTTAGAGGAAAACATAGGAAGAACACCTAGAGTCCATGCTCTGCAACAAGAGAAGCCACCCAATGAGAAGCCCGAGCACGCAACAAAGAGTAGTCCCCGCTCGCCACAACTAGAGAAAGCTTGCGCACAGGCACGAAGACCCAACGCAGCCACAAACAAACAAACAAATTAATTATTAATTAAAAAGAAATTGAGGCATAGCAAGATCATATGACTCACCCATACAGGTAAAAGTGGCAGAGTCAAGCTACGAACCCAGGCAATCTGGCTCTAGAGTCCGTACTTTTTAGACCAATATGCTCTATTGACTCCCATGCTCTTGACTTTTCCCTCTAACCCCAAGTAATCTCAAAGTCATCCTTCAATCAGGATTGGGAATAGTGGTCAGAAAAACATAATACCCAAGGCTAATTAACCCTAATTTTCTTTCAAGGAGAATATATTCAAATATACTTTGTGAAATAAGAAAATATATAAATTGACTTATTACAAAGCTACAGTAATTGGAACTATGGTTCTGTAAAGATACACCTAGACCAACAGAATAGAATAGGGAGTCCAGAAATAAACCCTCACATACACAGTCAAATGATTTTTGACAGTGGTGCCAAGACCTTTCAATGAGGAAAAGACAGGCTTTTCAACAAACAGGGCAGGGAAAACTGGATATTCACATGCAAGAGAATGAAATTGGACCCTTACCTTACACCATAAGCAAAACTTAACTCAAAATGGAACAAGACCCAAATTTAAGAGTTAAAACTATACAACTCTACAAAGAATTTCTGTGTGGGGTGATGAAAATAAAATTGACACCTCTGTGCCCTAGATCTCTCCTTTCTGATCCTTGAATGATGTTATTCCTGTTATGTATCTACCTCATTATTAGACTCTTCAGTGGCTATTACTCCTTCTTCACAAACTTTCTCTCTGCTTTTAAACTTGGAGTTGCTAGCCTTCATTTTCTCCTCTATGCAGATGGTTCTGAAACGTACATTTCCAGCTCTGATGGTTCCAATTCCTCATTCAGTATTTCCATTTAAGCTTCCTGTTACTGCCTCTAACTGAAATGTCCAAAACTGAACACATCTTATTCCCTTTGAATTCATGTTTCTTTTCAAATTCATTACAGTGTCACCATTTCTCCAGTTACTCAGATTGAAGTTAAAAGTAGTACCATCCCAAACTCCTAGGTCCCTTTTTCCTATCACTCTGCCATTCACAGCACTTTTGACAATCATTATCTTGTTTATTGACTTACTTGCATTATCTATCTTCTTGACTAGAAAAAATACAAATAGGAACTACATGAAAATTAGGAATCTTGTCCATCTTAATCATGACTCTGTTCTTAGTTCTAGCACAGCACCTGGTGCATACCAGCCTCCTAATAAATACTTATTGAATATTGTTAACAGCCTATACTAGTTTTTACTAACAATAATAAAGTAGGTATATTATTACAAACTGCTTTTAATACTTTATCATATTAACAATGATTCTCTTGTGGAAGTGTTTATTATCATTATGCTCTCCATTTTATATTTGAGAAACTGAGCCTTAGAGTGGTTAAGTGTCTTGTTCATGGTCATAACACTACATAAGAGAATGAGGACCAGAATCCAAGGGTTCTAACTCAGCTATATCATATTACCTTGTAAAATGAATAAGTTTAAAAAACACACCCTCTGGACTTCCCTGGCAGTCCAGTGGTTAAGACTCCATGTTTCCAATGCAGGGGGTGCAGGTTCAATCCCTGGTTGGGGAAGATCCCCCATGCCACAAGGCAAGGACAAAACAAAAAACAAAAAACACCCCTACACATATTTGTTTCAAATAAATGAAGTTGACTCAGAAAATCTAACTGCCTCAGAAACTATCTTTGATATTTCAGTACATCGCCAATAAGCTACAGGCTTCAGATATTCCTCTCAATGATATGGGGAGGATAAAAGACAAAAATATATATTGTAAAATACCTGAAAAATCATGCTAAGTATATCCCATCTATTACTATTATTCTGGAGGCATCACTTACACAAGATTACATTGATGGTGATCTACTCAAACTGCTAACGAACCTTCTCACCCAGCAGTAATAAGAGTCCCACGATGACCTGATACCCTATCAGTCAGGTAGCCCTTAGAGTATAGAGACCATGTCTTCTTTTTTTTTTTTTTTTTTTTTTTTAATGCGTTACGCGGGCCTCTCACTGTCGTGGCCTCTCCCGTTGCGGAGCACAGGCTCCGGACGCGCAGGCTCAGCGGCCATGGCTCACGGGCCCAGCCGCTCCGCGGCATGTGGGATCTTCCCACACCGGGGCACGAACCCGTGTCCCCTGCATCGGCAGGCGGACTCTCAACCACTGCGCCACCAGGGAAGCCCGAGACCATGTCTTCTTGATCTCTGCAGACCTACCACATAGTACAGTGGCTGCAACATATTAGATACACAATATTATTTATTCAAGAATGAAAGAATTTAGGACTTCCCTGGTGGTCCAGTGGTTAAGAATCCACCTTCCAATGCAGGGGACGCAGGTTTGATCCCTGGGTGGAGAACTAAGATCCCACATGCCGCAGGGCAATTAAGCCCATGCACCGCAACTACAGAGCCCACATGGTCTGGAGCCTGTGCACCACAACTAGAGAGAAGCCGGTGTGCCATAACTAGAAAGAAACCCACCCGCCACAATGAAAGATTCCACGTGCTGCAACTAAGACCCAACGCAGCCAAAAACTTAATTAATTAAAAAGAATGAAGGAATTTGAAAAATGCAAAAACACCATCAGAGAGTACTTTACCTTGGCCTCTTCTTGATCTTCCAGAGAAAACTCCATCAATTCATCTGAAATCTCCTCTGTCTGGTTTTCTCCTAGCTCTGGATTTTTATCTAATTTTGAAACTGTAGTAATAGGACTGTCCAGATGTTTCATTTCACTTTCCACCAAGTTTCCATTGTCCTAAGAATTATATTGACAATATTAAAAACTATCCAGGACCCTTACCTTACACCATATACAGATATTAACTCTAAATGAATCAAAGACCTAAATGTAAGAGCTAAAACTATAAAACTCTTAGAAGAAAATAGGAGGAAAGCTTTACAACCTTGGATTTGGCAATGATTTCTTGGATATTACACAAAACCACAAGCAACAAAAGAAAAAATAGATAAACTGGATTTCATCAAAATTAAAAATTTTGTGCACTGAAGAATACTATCAAAAAAGTGAAAAGGCAACCCATAGGATAAAATATTTGCAAATCACATGAATACTATCAAAAAAGTGAAAAGGCTACCCATAGGATAAAATATTTGCAAATCACATATCTGATAAGGGATTAAATTCAGAATATATAAAGAACTCCCACAACTCAATAACAACAATAGCAACAATAACAACAGAAGCAAACAGGACTTGAATAGACATTTCTCCACAGATATACAAATGACCAATCAGCACATGAAAAGATACAAAACATAACTAGTCATCAGGGAAATGCAAATCAAAACCACAATGAGATACTACTTTGTACCCATTAGGATAGCTACTATTAAACAAACAAACAAACAAAAAACCCCAGAAAATAACAAGTGTTGGCAAGGATATGGAGAAATTGGAACCCTTGTACATTGCTGTGGGAAATGTCAAATGGTGCAGTCGCTATGGATAACGGTATGGTGGTTCCCCAAAAAAATCAAACATAGAATTACCGTATATGACCAGTAATTCCATTTCTTGGTATATACCCCAAAGAATGAAAGCAGGGGTTTGAAGATATTTTTATACGAATGTTCACAGCAGCATTATTCACAATAGCCAAAAGGTGTAAACAACTCAAATGTCCATCAACAGATTAATGGATAAACAAAATGCAGTATCTTCATATGATGGAATATTATCCAGCCATAAAAAGGAATGAAATTCTGATGCATGCTACAATACGGATGAACCTTGAAGACATTATGCTAAGTGAGATAAGCCAGAAACAAAAGGACAAATATTATATGATTCTACTTACATGAAGTACCTAGAGTAGTCAAATTCACAGAGACAGAAAAGAGACTAGAGGTTACCAGAGGGAGACAAGCACAGTTATTATTTAATGGGTAGACAGCTTCTGTTTTGAAGGATGAAAAAATTCTGAAATGGATAGTGCTGATAGTTGTACAACACTGTGAACGTACTTAATGCCACTGGGTTGTACACAAAAATATGGTTTAGATGGTAAATGTTATGTATATTTTACTACATTAAAAAAAAATCACACACACATATACAGAAGATTATGTAGTAATTTACCATGCTCCAAGTCTTCCCCTACTCCAAGGAATCAAAAATCTGAAACATGATCAGCTTTATCTACTTAGCATGGGATATGTTAAAATGGCTTTCCCAAAGTGTTGAGATTAGAATCCAAATCTCTGGAGTATCTTAACTCCATAGTCTATTAAAAACAAGTGATGCTGTACACCTGAAACTAACACAACCTTGTAAATCAACTGTACTTCAATTTAAAAAAGAAGAAAAAATCACAACAAGTGAGTGCCTGGGTAACTTAAGACTCCAGTAGCAAAATGGACAAAGTACACAATCATTCACTAGAGAAAATATACACGGCTAATAGTCACATGAAATCATTACTAATTATTTTTAACATAAAATAAAACATTTTACCCATCTAATTAGCAATTTTTTTAAAGTGATAACAAATTATCCAAATGAGCCATGGATTGCTCCTGAAAACGTAAATTCTTAGAACTTTTTTTGGAAAGGAATTTGGCAATATGTATCAAAAATCTTAAAAAATATTTAAACCCTTTAATCCAGTAATTATGTGTCTTGGTACTAATCCTAAATAAAAAAATTTTTAACATAGGCAAAAATTTGTGCTCAAGAACTTACATGATAGCATTATTTGTAAAAGCAAAATGTGGATACTCCTAAGTGTCCAACAATCGGGAAGTATTGTACATAGGTGTTAGAATAAAAGCATCCCTTAAAAAGTAATGTTTACTAAGAGTTTTAATATTAACTTAAAATAACAGGATATGAAGTTATATACATGATAAGACCTCAACTTTGTAAAACTGTACACATGGTTAAAAGATTGAAAGAAATGAGGTAAAATGTTAATAGTGGTTTTTCTCTATGAGGTAGCTATTTTCTTTTTTATATTTTCTTTTATTTATTTATTTTTTAAACATCTTTATTGGAGTATAATTGCTTTACAATGGTGTGTTAGTTTCTGCTTTATAACAAAGTGAATCAGTTATACATATACATATGTTCCCATATCTCTTCCCTCTTGCGGCGTCTCCCTCCCTCCCACCCTCCCTATCCCACCCCTCTAGGTGGTCACAAAGCACCAAACTGATCTCCCTGTGCTATGCGGCTGCTTCCCACTAGCTATCTATTTTACATTTGGTAGTGTATATATGTCCATGTCACTCTCTCACTTTGTCCCAGCTTACCCTTCCTCCTCCCCATATCCTCAAGTCCATTCTCTAGTAGGTCTGTGTCTTTACTCCCGTCTTACCCCTAGGTACTTCATGAACTTTTTTTTTTTTTTCTTAGATTCCATATATATGTGTTAGCATATGGTATTGGTTTTTCTCCTTCTGACTTACTTCACTCTGTATGACAGGCTCTAGGTCCATCCACCTCACTACAAATAACTCAATTTCGTTTCTTTTATGGCTGAGTAATATTCCATTGTATATATGTACCACATCTCCTTTATCCATTCATCTGTTGATGGACACTTAGGTTGCTTCCATGTCCTGGCTATTGTAAATAGAGCTGCAATAAACATTTTGGTACATGACTCTTTTTGAATTATGGTTTTCTCAGGATATATGCCCAGCAGTGGGATTGCTGGGTTGTATGGTAGTTCTATTCGTAGTTTTCTAAGGAACTTCCATACTGTTCTCCATAGTGGCTGTGTCAATTTACATTCCCACTATCTGTGAAAGAGTGTTCCCTTTTCTCCACACCCTCTCCAGCATTTATTGTTTGTAGATTTTTTGATGATGGCCATTCTGAGCGGTGTGAGATGATATCTCACTGTAGTTTATTTTTATACCATTTTCACAATGGGCACATAGTACTTTTAAAATCAGGGAAGGGGGGGTGGAAACACTTAAAGAGTAAAGGGGAAATTTTTTAAAAGGCTTAAGAATTTTTTCTTCTCCTTAAATTTAAATGAATAAAAAGATCAGAGGATATCTCCTCCCTTTCCCTGCTCAAAGGTTACTTCTCCAACCTCTTTTCTCACCCAAGTCAACTTTGAAAAATTCAAAGGGGCATAAATCCAGATCTATCATCCTCTACCCCACAATACCTCAGTTGACTCTTGAGGAAGATGTCCAGTGACTCACCAGCAGAAAAAGAGGAGACCTCAGGTTCCTGGGTACCCACCACTCCAAGGGCTTTGAAGTGCTGTTTTCCTGCATAAGAAAAACTACATTGGCTGGAGGAAGAGAAGTGTCAGCAGACCCTGCCAAAAACATTTCATCTGATGAAGCCATGAATAATCCTTACAAGACACAGTATATGTAACCAAGGTTGACCACGTACCCTGAAAATACAAATTATGGTTTGGATTTGTTATGGTGTGTAGATCTGCTCTGGAGCGTACTAATTTTATGATCACCAGCCAAATGAAGGGAGGAAAAAGGGAGCCTGACAGGGGAAGGAATGATGAGATTTTTAAAAAGTGATTATAAAGGGAGATTGGAAGCACTGTAATTCAAGAAAAAGCTGATTAGAACAGCCAAAAACATGGGCATAACTTAGGCAATGTGAGCAAAGAAGAACAGCAGCTGTCTTTTATAGATACTGACCTGGTGGAAAGCATGGGAGGCAGGGAAAAGAAAAAAGATGGCTAGAAAATGGGATTAGTTGAAGGGATTAGTTAGAGAATTATCTTAGCGATTAGGTAGCTTTGGAGAGGCCAGTTTCAACTTGCAACTGAAGGATGGTCTGAGACTCAGAGGAAAAAGGACAATGACTTCCTCAGAATAGGGGCTAAGAAGCTGGGCTAAATAAGAAGAAATTAAGAAACCTAGACTTGTATATGAAGCCATGCAAAGAATATGTAAACAAGTTATGTAAGTTATCCCTATCTGTTTAAAAAAGAAAAAAAGTCCTAAATTCCTTACACTGCAATCAACTGAACATGAGTAATAATGATGAACTGCTGTGGAAGACTTGGAGCTAGGATCAAACCTTAAAGGGTAAAAACAAAACAAACCATAAAGAATTTTTTTCCCATAGTGATGCAATTTGCTTGTCTAGCATACTGAGGCACAAACAGCTCTAGGTCTCATAATGATACTGTTGAGTTAGTTGTTCCACTCAAAGGAAGAAAACTGCTAATGGATCTAGGTTTCCATTAAAACACTCACATTCTCTTTATTTGCGGATGAGCTACATGTTGCATCTTTCTTCCTGTGGCCATGGTCCAAAGCATTCGGAGTGCTACAAAACAGCTGTGCCTACAAGAGATTGTTTTCTGAGAACATCCAGCATCCTCAAGCCACAGGTAAGTTGGAAGCCCTCTGCTTCCCACCTGACAAACAAACTCAGACCCAAGAAAGATGAGTTACTCACTGGGCTGCATTTTACAAGGTGTTGGTGATAATTCCTGTAGATAAAAAAAACTGCCAGTCAAACTCCAAATAGGATTTGGTTATTCTTCAGTGGCTTGGGATATCCCACTTTTCCTTTCTTCCATTCTAGGAGACCTGTACCTAGTTGATATGTCTTTTCCAATAACAATATATAGGGTGTTCTCTGTGGTAAATATCGACATTGAGTGACATCCTGGGGATAAGGACCTCATTTCACTGGCATAACCATATATATAGATATGCATCAAAGATGATGAGTTTGTCCTACATCTTATGCAGACACAATTTACTAATTTTTCAGCATTGACTATTGGGAGTTAATATTTATTTTTTTATAAATTTCTATCCTCCCTTTCCAGATTTTATCTAGTTTACCTGGGTTAGGACATATAAACAATTCAAAGAAAATACAGGCAATATAAAGTAAAATTTTCACATGTATTGATTAAAAATACTCATGGAAAGCCTTCCCTAGTGCATGAAAGTGGCACCTAATTCATCTAAACATCGAAGAATAATACTATAAAAAGATTAAAACAGTCAAATGGAAAATTTATGATAAATTTAAGAAGTTGAACTAAAATTACTTTTCAGTCCTGAGTACTCTGATTGAACATTTTAAGATCTCCAAAACGGGACTTCCCTGGTGGCTCAGTGGTTAAGAATCCGCCTGCCAATTCAGGGGACATGGGTTCGATCCCTGGTCCGGGAAGATCCCACATGCTGCAGAACAACAAAGCCTGTGCACCACAACTACTGAACCTGCACTCTAGAGCCCACGAGCCACAACTACTGAGCCCGCATGCCACAGCTACTGAAGCCCATGTGCCTAGAGCCCGTGCTCCACAACAAGAGAAGCCACTGCAATGAGGAGCTCATGCACGACAACGAAGAGTAGCCCCCGCTCACCGCAACTAGAGAAAGCCCGCGTGCAGCAACGAAGACCCAATGCAGCCAAAAGTTAATTAATTAATAGATTAATTTTTAAAAAAAGATCTCCAACAAAGAATCTTCAACAGTAATAATAATAAACATTATAAAATGTATGGTATGCATTAGGTACACATTTTCATTTAATCCTCACAGCAGCCATTTATGTAAAGTGCTATTATTATCTCCATTATTATTATTTCTTTATTACAAATAAAGAAACTGAGGTCCCTTGAAATTAAGAAACTTGTCAGAGTCAGCTGGTGAAGCAGTAGTAAGCCACTGGAATCCAGACACTATGATTCCAGAGCCTGCACTCTACACTTTCAACCACTAAGATATATATACTCCATCTAAGTGCAGTATACCATTCTCCTCCATTCTAAAGACAATACTGATTGTGTGTGACGGTTAAAATGAATAGCCTTCATTTTCACAACACAATTTAGATCTTGGAAACTTAAAAACATTTCAAGGGAAGAATCTAGGCCCCCAAGCCCACTTATATCTAAAGTGAAACATTCTCTACTCTACAGAGTCTGCATAGGATAAAATTCCCAGGCGAGTGTTGAAAAGGCTTTAGCATGGGGCTCATTTCGCAAAAGAACTTACATCCCAGCTAACTGTATTTCCTCAGGTCCTGTAGAATCCAAGTGACCTGCAATCAGATGTGAAGAGTTATTCTTGTCCATGCATTTTGTCTTTCCTTCTCATTTTCTTCATTACCAGTGAGCCATATTAATTTCAAAAGCTGGCCTTGTGAACACAAAGGCTCTTGATAGGTACCAGTTTCATGGTACAAGGTACCATGGTATAAGGTACAAGTTCATGGAAACTTAAGAATTTACATGTGTCACGGAAAGAAAAAATTCTGATTAGCAGTGCATTATGCTAAAGTACAGAGATTTTTTCCATGAGTAGAAAGGAAAGCTTATCACTCAGGAAATGTGAAATCAGAACAAATACTAAAATGGTTGACTAGTAAAACACATTCCTTTGGGGTACACACCCTATAAAAACACATAAGAATTAGTTGACAAAGTATTTCTTTATGTTGGTTTCTTTGCCTCTGCTGAGATTAGACTAGGGCATAAAACTTTTCATCTTTAACTACCACTTTCATTCCCACAATCAGTCAACAAAATATTCCTTCTTGTCTAACTTTCTCAATGCAAAGTGACTCCTATTGGGGTCAATTCTCTTCCCATTGGCTGAATCATTCTCCTCAAAAATCCTCTAGGTACTCAAAGAATTCCATCTTCAAGGTTCTCTATTTACTTTTACCACCTTCCATCTCTATCCTACTACTCTGTCCTCACCTCTAACAGTTATTCCTTCCCTTGAGGCTTTTACCTCCCTTTTCCCTACCAGTTTCATCAAGGTCTGAAGACGTGGTAAACTGAGTGGCAGACATCTCCCCGCTGCTAAGATTCGAAAGATTAAGGCAACGTTTTGGGGTTTCTCTGTTGAGACATAATAATACATCAAGATTCCCATTAGGTTGTAATATCCTTAAAAGGCAAAGATCACATTATCTTCTTCATTTGAAACACCCCTCAATGACTATCACATAATCTGAGCAGTGTCCAAATAAAGCTAATTGTTTTTTGGAAGTATTTCAGATTAGGCTGAGAAAAATCTCCCACCTTTTCTCTACTCTAATAATCTGTACGTCATTTTCTCCTCACCAACATATTGAGACAAGGGAATTTTTAAAAATTGGCTGAGGTGGGTCTTGACCACACATCTTTTGCCCTGAGCAACATAACAACACAGATTTGATTTCTCCCTGGAGTCTCCAGTACTTCTCTGATTTGTGATTCTCCAACTTTGTTGATTAGCTGACGCATGAGGGCATAGCATGACCAGAATTTGAAGTACAGTAACAGTAACGTTAACAGTAGTACTAATAAGTGGAAACTCATATAATGCAATAGTTTTCAAAGACTTTTCCCAGACATCACATCATTTGATTCTCACAAGATCCTAGTAAGATATTATGTCACAGAAAAGAAGCCTGAGACTCAAAACGGTCACATGGCTAGTCAAGGGCAGAACTAAGACTTAAACCCTGATCTCTGAGCCAGGATAATTTTTAAAAACCCAAAAACTGTTTAGAAGAGCAAAGGAGATATGGTGTGAAAAGAAAAAGTGGATTTACCCAGACAAAATGCTTAGGTTTGCAGAATCACCAAAAAGTTTCTTCTCCACTGGGGTTCTAGGGAGATCTGAACTGATGGAAAAGGAAGTATCTCTCTCCAGGAGCAGGTTTAATATCTTCCTCTGATTGGACCTAAAACTAGGTCCTGAGCCAGGGCTTCCCTCCTCTCTTGTAGATGAAAAGAATTCTGCAGACATGGTCTCCGAGTTCTCACTAAGAAAAAATAAAACGTAGCTAAGAGAGGGAGAATGTCATCTACACAGGTACATCACAGATGGTCTAGCTGTCAGAACCTCCTCCACCCTTTCCAGCAGCAACCAAGCGGATCAATATTAAGGAGGGGGCATTCCTAAACGGTGAACCACATCTTGGCTTGAAGATTAAATAGCACTTGCCGAAGCGGTTTGGCCTTTCCAGCGGAACCTGAACTGACCGAAAGGCAACCTCAGGACCTTAAAGATGGAATGAAAAGAGGACCTGGACTTGTTAGGAGCCACATAGCTCGTGACTCCTTACAGGAAGGAACTCAGGTCTCCTAACTCGCGATAATGCCTGTTTTGTCCCCCTAACCTCTGTTTGCGAGGCCCGTGATTCCAAGGAGGACACAGCTCTGGGCTTACCTCAGGTTTGAGTCTGAGACTTGCCTTCAGGAGGAAGAGAAGTAGGCAGGGAATCACACACAAGCGAAGACTCTAGCAGAATTCAAGGAAATCTGGGGAACGGAGGCGATTTAACCAGACGATAGCTATGCCTCTCGACCAGATAGGCTGGAGTCGGCCTTCTCCGCTTCTCTCACCGGACTGTCGAAGTTACAGCCTCAGAGCAAGATCAACAGCCATAGGCCTTGACCATTCAAACCTTCCGCCCGCCCAATAACCTATCCCGCTCGCCTCTAAGCTGCGCCAGCCAATCTCCGCGCACCCACCTAGACACCCCCGCCCCCCCACACCTCGGCCAATCGTTTGCCTCGTACAGCACCCGGGGGCGTGAACTGTTCCGGAAGGAGCGAGATTTGCCCCGCCCCGCAGCCCAGCGGGCTGCCGATTGGCCCACCAGCTTTCGGAAAGGCCCGAGTTAAACCCCGCCCCACAGGGAGTTTGGCGCCTCATTGGCTCTCCCTCTGGCCTATCACCACACCCTTTCTGAGCTCTCCTTTCCTTCAGTCCCTCCAACCCCGGGACATTTAAATTGCTAGCGACGACCACTCCCTAGGGCAATACCTGGAGAAATTAATTTAGGTGGAAGGGTGCTTTAAACGTTTTTTGTTTTTGTTTTTTTCCCTTGCTTCTTTCTCGTATCGTTACGTGGACCTTTCCCTCTTAGTTTTGCTAGCCTTCCCCTGTAGATGGAACATTTGCCGCCCGTGTGGCAGATGTTGCGGCGAGACAGGTGCGTGTATTTATGATGAGTAGCACTGGCTCCTTCCAAGAGCTTTCCTGGGTCGGTGTCCCTTTTAAGCGCGCAGCATCTGAGACGCTAGGTTATATGCGGTAAAGGGAATTCCTTTTCAAGGAAAGTAGGAGAGTTGAATCATCTCGGCGTAATCCTTATCACAGTCCAGAGGATACCAAACTTTGGTTGTTTATGGAAATTTGAACATTGACTAGGTGATACTAAGAATTTATTCTTAATGTTGGGGATTTGCTTTTAAATAATCCTGTGGGAGTGGTGGTGAGTATAGGTGAAACAAGATTGGCCGTGAGTATTGGGTGATCGGTAGCTAGGGGGTACATGATATCAGTGCTCTCAAAGTTTTATCCGCATACTAATCACCTGCGGATCTTGTTAAAATACATATTCTGATTCAGTAGATCTGGGTAAGAATTCGAGATTCTGAAAGTCTAACAAGCTCCCAGCTGATGCTAATGCAGCTGGTACTGGGACCATACTTTGAGTTGCAGGAGATTATGCTATTCTCTTTGTATATTTGAAATTTTCCATAAAAATGTTTAAAACAACCTTGGAAGCTCTTTAAAATACATGTTCCCAAAGTGATAATTCAGTAGGTCTAGAGTAGGGCTCAGGAATTATCAAGGCCCCCAGGTGCTACCCAGGCAGATGGCTTGCAGACCACACTTTGAGAAACGAATTAGAAATGCAGCCTTTATCTTTGAGAGAAAGTAAGTGAGAAATACCTTTATCTGGTGTCAGGATCTTGGTAGTGGCAGTGGCTGAGAGTAGCTGGGTTTTATCCTAATACCCTTTTCATCTGTAGAATCTGCTTCCCCAGAAAGGAGGTGTGTGAAGAGTCTTTATCCTCTAGGATAGAGATGGTGAGTGTGGGAGTCAGTACAGAGCCCTGCCATGCCAGGTGAGTTTGACAATCAGGCTGGGGATTAACGGAATGTGGGAAGAGTTGGTTTCCACTTTGATGACCATCATCACACTTCATGGGACGACTGTCTACTTCCTCACAGGTGGGAGGTAGAGACAGATGCAATTGTCCTACAGCGGCGGCAAAAGCAGATAGATTATGGCAAGCGCACACCTGGTTACCAGTGCTTTCTGCAGCAGGTCCCCAAGTGAGTGCAGTTGTGGGTAGTCACAACAAGAGTGTCAACCACGTGGCTTTTGTTCACTATCAGATGATGGAAAGATACTAGAATCTGAATGCTCCCACAAAGTTGTAGCATTACTAAAATAAATTATCCAGCAGTCTAGCCTCCCAGATAAGTTTCCAAGTGTTTTTTTTCAAATGGAACAAGTTATACGTGGGCCATAAGACTTTTTAAAGCTCTATCCATGTTTGCTAATGAAAATTTTTTTTCTTCCATCTATTTTCACCTCATGCCTCCATCTGACTTGGCTAATTACAACATACTTGCCTAATTACATGTAAGCTTACACGCATACATACAAACTAATGTATGAAAAGGTAGACTGTATTTTAAAGAGATGTCAAATATTTTCTTTTATATCTCTCTTGACTTCTGAGGGAGTTGGAATATCTAATTTACCCTTCCCAGAAGAAAGAATATTAGGGAATTGGGAATTTTGATGTTTAATCTAATTTAAAGATTTTCTTTGGATTGTGGGCATTGATCTTACCTCATTATCAGAGAATCCCTAATGAGTCTCCTAATTCATCATGATAAGCAGTGAGCTGTGCCCCTTCACCTTGACCTCAGTCTGACATGTATGTTGTTGCCAGGGCACAGCGACAGCCAGGACTTCACCCTCAAACACCAAACAAGAACAGGAGGTACAGCCGTCGCTCTTGGGATGCCCAGATCAGGCAGTGGAGAAGAGCCCTACATTCCTGGGACCCCCCCAGCCAGCCTCTGCAGGCTGAGGGGTGTGTGCACTACTATTCCTTGTTCCTTCCCTGAGTGGTGGACTAAGCCCTACCTCTCCCCACTTTGCAGAGGTTTAGCTTTCACTGGCTGAAAAGGGAGAGTCTGAATGAGCTGCACGTTCCTCTGACTCTGCTGCCTTCTTAGGTGGGGAATGGACAGTCTCTTAGAGCCAATGGATTCTACCCCTTTGGATGACTGGCTCCAGACCCTGGAACCCTCAAAGAATCTGGATGGAGAACAGAAGGGAGCCCAGGTAGTATCCTCTGCTAAAAGCCACTGGAGCAGGGTCAGAGATGGGATCTGGCCCAAGAGGTCACAGTTATGATGGGGTTCAAGGTAGTAGCGCAAGAACAAAAGAAGGGAAATGGGACAGAAAGAAAAAATTGCAGGACGTGAGTAAAAAACCTTGAACCAAAAGTGGCATAAAGAAATCTAGTTATAGTTAGTAATGGGGGACAGGTTGGGCTGCACTGGGGGCGCTGTTTTATATGTGATGAAATGGGTGTCATCTTCCTTTGAAAGGAGACATGAAACCTGAGTTGCAGAGTTTGGTTGTTTTAAGTGTCTCAGTTTCTTTCAGTGTTTTCCAAATGCACCAATTCTAACTTAACTTCTTACTCTCAATCACTTAACTTTAGTAAGCATGGTATTTTGTTATTAAATAAAAAGGGTGATCACCAAGTGGTGAAGACCAAGGGCTTTAGAACCTCAGACTTTTTTTAAACTTTTTATTTTATATTGGAGTATAGTTGATTAACAATGTTGTGAGTCAGATTGCTTTTTAATACTGCTTTTGTCCACCACATGGGCAGTCACTTAACCTCTCCTGCTGTTTAATCCAACAAATAAGGAGATTTTGTCTCATTTGATGATTGTAAACAAAAATGAGAATACATATTTAAAGTATGCAGCACGGTGCCTGGCACATAAGTGTTCCATAGCAGCAATTATTGGAAACCATGTCTCCTACACTTCACGGCCCCTGTCCCTTCTTTTGCCAAGGGGAAATGTGCAGGGCAAACAAATGTGCAGTGTATCTCCCATCCTCCCCCCCCCCCCATTTTCTTGATACTACCTCACTTTCCCTCTACTCTTCTTTTCCAGTTTGCAGGTTTGGTGCCTCCTGTCTCCTCCCTTCCCTGGCTCTGTGAGGAAGATCCCCACCACTGGCTCTACCTTCTAGCTGATCACAATTACTTATCTGTCCCAGACTTGAGTGGGACACAAAATATTTAGGGAAAACATGTCTTTCAGGGGACTCGTTGCTGAATGTAATAGTGAAGATTACTTGCACTACTTCTACTTAACAATCGATTAAAAAAGATCTAAAACTCTGTCCTACAAAGAGATCATAACACGAAGGCTGTTTAAAACCTCTCCTCTTCCCATATTTTACCCTCTCTCTAAACCTTCTTTGCTGGCTGAGACTCAAATTTACATAAGAGCCAGAAACCACCTAGCTGTTCCACAACCTCTTCACGTGCTAACGGCTACATTCAGTCTCTTCAAAAAGGACTTAAACTTTGGCTGAGGTGGAAGGTGGTGGTAGTGGTGAAGATTTAATAAAAGGTGGTTTCCTCTTCCTGAAGAGGAAGTATAGCGCCATCAACATCTTTTCCCCAGCTGCTTGTTTCCTCCCTCCCTTTTTGTCTTAAGGAGAGTGGTCCAGCTGTAACCACCGAACTCCCCCTCCCCCACGCAAGCAACTGAACCGCCTATGATGTCATAATCACAATCCCATTACCTCATCCTACTGGGGTGGGGGGGGGGGCGTAGAGGGAGGAGAAGGAGTGAACCGCCCTGGGCCCTCGTCAGATTTACGGTGTTTTGGGTGACGGCTAATTACAGAACCAAGTGGGAACGGCCCCGCAACCGTTGTAAATCCTGGGTTTATAACGTTCGAGCCCATCCGGCAGCTGGAAGAGGGGCTCCCGGGACTCAGAGCAGGCCCTAATCGGCGCTTGGACTACACTTCCCAGAAACCTTCACGCCGAGGACGGGTCCTCTGCTGGGGGAAGGGGGATTCCTTCAGAGTGGCGGTCTTAGAGGGTAGGAGAGCAGGTGAGAGGAATCCTGGCTAATTCTGTTACGCGCCGGAACCGAGTTGGGGGCTGTACAGGGGCCGATGTAGTAACAGAAGGCAGGGGCGATGTCTTTGTTTACCTTCGACCGACACGGCCTCCCCCGGGGGTTTTGAGATTTGCCTCCAACTGGGCCAGTCCACCTTCTGCAATATTTTGCAGGGGGTGACTCGCTAGGGAGGAAACCACCCTCATCGCTAAATTAAAGAGCCGGGCGTCTTCCTGACTGTGCTCTCCAAGAAAGACTTTGCGAGAGAAACGACGCGGGTCTCGAGCCTCCGCGGACGGTTCAGGGGCGTTCTGCGAACCGGAGCGATCTCTCCACTCTCCTCAGGGGCCCGTTGGTTCGGGCCGGCGCCTTTTAAGGGCACCGTGGGGCGAACCGAGCGCTCAGAGCTGCTCCGGCCGCGGCCCTGGGAGCAGGAGGAGCCGCGGTAGGTGGCGGAGGGCAGGTGGCGCTGGGGCCTCGGGGCGGGCACCTAGACCGTCCCTCCCTCCTTCCCTCTTTCCCCTCCCCCAGCCCGTCCACCCTCGAGGCACGGCCTCGCTGGCCGCCTCCGCTGGGAGAGCACGGGACCTGGTGGGGGAGGGGGTGGCGGAGCGCTAAGTCCCAGACCCTCTCCATACCCTGCGTCCTGAGTTCGCTTCCCGCGGCCAGATGATGGAAGCTGATTGGGAAGAGACGAGCGACAGCCCCCCGCAAGCGTGCCCCGGCGCCCCCCGCCCCCCAGAGGCCAGCGGACGCCCCATGCCCCACCCCGCGGGGACAGGCAGGGCAACCAAGGGAGAGGTTGAAGATTGGAGTGGGGGGGGGCTAGCCTTTTGCTTCTTCATTGGGGTGGGGGGAGGGGTGATCCCCACTTGTCAGCCCTATCCCCTCACTGCCATATGGAGGAAGAGCAGTCAGGTCCCCACATACCTGTTCATGTACCTTCATGCCTCCCTCATGTTTTCCTTCAGTCTCCCCCAGAGCTGTGGGACTGGGACCTGGGGGGAAGGTCCCCAGGGGTTTGTGACTCTCCTCTCCCTTGACCTGACTTGATCCTAGGTTATCGAGGTTTCAGCACAACCTCAGCATCCCTGAAACCGTAATGTCAGGGGTTACTGCCACCCAGTGGGGTGGGGGTCCAGCCTTTATTTGCCGGGGGTGGTGCTGATGGTGGAGAGAAAGCCTGGATTGAGAGTTGGGCCTGGTGGGGTTTGGGGGAGGGCCTAGCTGCCTGCTGCTCTGTGTAGGGTTGAGCCCCCGTGCCAGTTGTTAAGCTGAGAAGTTTTAACTTGCTTAGTGAACGTTCAGAGCTGTCTCTGCCCCTCAGATACACAAAATGGAAGGGGAAGGAAGGCGGCAAGAGAGGGCTTCTTATACTTTTTCCTCTGCCTGCTTGAGAAAGAGGAGGCCCCTCGCGGAGCTGGTTTGCCTTCTTTTGTGTCCTGGTTTGATTCCTTATGGCTTCCGTTCTGTTCCCCCTCTCAGCCTGGCCTGTTTTAGGAAACTCAGACTGAGAGTATCAGTTGCGTGGTGGTAGCTGCATTGTTCCAATTACCGCCGTGTGTGGCCACATCCCAACAATTAAAATGCAGAAAAACACAAAATCACTCTCTTCACTTGATCCCAGAGAGGGCTGGAAGTTTGCTGTTTGGCCAGATGCCTCATGAAAAGCTTGAAAGAGTTTGCTTCACTCCCTGCTCCTCATGGCTGGGGTCTCTGGGGGTAAAAGCCTACAGTTAGGTTCCCTCTCTGGTTGATCTTTGAGGGCAGAGTTAAGAAACCAAGAGCAGAAGTGATATAAGCTTTAGCTTCTACAAGAACAGGGGAAGCAGCTGAAGGGAGCACTCGGGAAGCTGGAACTTTGTTCAAGGTGGTAATGATGATTATGCATGAAAATGTTATTTAACTATAGTGATGATTGACTTCTACAACGTTTTTTCCTGAACTCCAAGTACGACAAGGTGTATTTCTTTGCTTTTCCTTGTGGTCTGCCTCCCTCTGAGGTGGGAATTGGGTAGAGAGGGTTCCCTCTTTTTTTTTTTTTGCCAAGGTAGAAAGTTATCTGCCCTCAAGGTCGAGCCTTTTGGGCTTCTCTTGGTATGCAGGTGAGGGAGGTTGATATCCAGCCAAATAGATGAATGCAATTGCCTTCTTCATCCTAATATTATCACTTGTGGCATTCTGAGGCTTTGTAGAGCAACAAATAGGAGGGGTGAGAAATGGCAGTCTTTGTGAACTCCTGATTTGTACAGGGCAGGTGGTATACTTTTTACATTTTGATATTTGTGTTATATTGTCCCAGTGACATATATATTTTTAAATAAATTATTTATTATTTAATTTTGGCTGCGTTGGGTCTTTGTTGCTGCGCGCGGGCTTTTCTCTAGTTGCGGCGAGTGGGGGCTACTCTTCGTTGCTGTGCGCAGGCTTCTCATTGCGGTGGCATCTCTTGTTGCGGAGCTCTGGCTCTAGGTGCGCGGGCTTCAGTAGTTGTGGCTCGTAGGCTCTAGAGCGCAGGCTCAGTAGTTGTGGTGCACGGGCTTAGTTGCTCCGCGGCATGTGGGATCTTCCCGGAACAGGGCTCGAACCCGTGTCCCCTGCAGGTAGATTCTTAACCACTGTGCCACCAGGGAAGCCCCCAGTGACATATTAAGATTATTCTGCCCATTTTTCCTATGGGTAAACTGAGGCAAAGAAAAGTTTGATGATTTGCCAAGACCATCACACCAAATCGGATCCAGATTTGATTTCTTGATAGTTCTCTCTGCTAGCAAATGCTACTTCCACTGTCTGGTGTGCTGTCTGCCTGCTGGTCATTTCTGGGAATAGGCAGAACAGTATGGAAATGTTAGGTTAACTTCCCCTCCTCCCTTGAGTGAGGCCCCTCAGGCAATTTTGTGGGCTTGAAGCCTGTCCTCTGATAGAATTAGTTTGCTTCTACTATAATTGACCATGAGAAAGAGTCTTGATTAATTGTATTCATGGTCTTTGAGTCAAATCAGGCTAAAAACTTAGTCAAATGAAGTCAGAGTTGTTTTTAAACTCTGTAGAGTTGAAATGTAAATGGAATTACCTCGGTAGCATTTCCTTATCCTCTTATAAGAGAATATGTACAGTATCTGTTGGAGAACAATAATATAATATCAGCTGTTGAGGCTAAAGGAGAACATAATACCTTGTTTATTCTGATTGGTTTGAAGCAGAAAGTCATTCCTAAAACCACTGTACCGTTCTGTTCCCTATTACTCTTTCTGTAGTTTAGGAAAAGGTTACCTCTCTTTGCTTATGACTGGAAGATAAAATACTGGACTAATCAGGATGGAAATAACAATTTGGGCATCTCTCTCATTTGAGCTATTTTCTAAGTGGTGCTAGTATTCTGGGTAGGCAGAGCAGAGCATGAACCAGGTTAGGAGTGGCAAATAGGTTTCAACTTGCTTGCCAGCTCCATTTCATTTTACTGGTTATCCGGAGTGTCAGGTTGAGAATGTTTCTGAGGCTATGTTTAGGCTTAGCAGGAAAGAGCTGTGATCAATTAATGATGTCTGCCAGAGGCCTGACATAGGGATGCTGTGGTATGTGTGCCATACATTTTCCATCTCTGGACTAGGTACATCTCTAATATCACTTGGGACTGGTCCCTCTGTAATTGGCAGACTCAGCAGGCATGACTGGAGAGGGAAGTCCCAATGGTGCTAGAATGGTGCTGCAGTGGCAGAAGACGGCTCACGAGTGAGGTCTGGAAGAACAACAGGGAAGACATCCATCATTTGCTCCAAAGTGTGCAAGTCAAATTCCGGGGAGAATCATGATAACCCTGATCACTGAGCAGCTACAGAAGCAGACTCTGGATGAGCTGAAATGCACACGCTTCAGCATCAGTCTGGTAAAAGACCAGTCTTCCTGCTTCTCTACGACCCCCTCCCCCTTTTTTCGGAGGCTGTTTGTTGTTACTACTTCACCCTTGTCCTGTGCTGTGTGAATCATGGTACTTGTATTGCAAGAGCCCACTAAAGGCTCAAAACCCAGCCCAAAAGGAAGGGGGCAGGGATTTTCTTCACTGTTAGAAAAGGGACACCAAAATTTGGGTGGAAAAGGGTTTGAGATACTGGAAGACGTGGATTATTTTACTCACTAACTTTGGGAGGACAAGAAGAAGAGAACACTTAGGAGTTCCTAACATCCCTGTAGCCCATGAATTGCAGGGGTGAGCTGAAGAGGGCTTCCTGGAACTCTGTTCTGATCCTGAATCATGATGGATATTTTCTGTCTCTTAGCCTTTGCCTGATCATGTAGACATCTCCAACTGTGGGAATCCTTTCCAGCTTGTGTCTGGTAAGACATGATGTGTATATTTGTGTGTATGCCCATGCCTCTATCCACGCATTTCTTTCATTGGTTTTCAGTAACCAGGACTAGCTAGCCTGCCTCCACAATTTTCTTGCCAGGGTCACCTTCTGAGTTTGGCGCTTGTCTCCATTTTACTGCACCAGCATGGAAGTTACTTGTTTAGTTTGGTCTTATTCTAGTCTTGTAGGAACTTTTTGGTTTTTTTTTTTTTTTTTTTTTTTTTTTTGCAGTACGCGGGCCTCTTACTGTTGTGGCCTCTCCCGTTGTGGAGCACAGGCTCCGGACGCGCAGACTCAGCGGCCATGGCTCACGGGCCTAGCCATTCCGCGGCATGTGGGATCCTTCCGGACCGGGGCACGAACCCGTGTCCCCTGCGTCAGCAGGCGGACTCTCAACCACTGCACCACCAGAGTAGCCCCTGTAGGAACTTTTATAATCTAATTTTTTGTGTAGGCAGTACATTCCCATTTCCAAAATTTTTAAACAGCAAAAACGTTATACTGAAAAAAGTCTCCCTTCCTCTCCTCTCTCCTCTGCACCCAGCTCCCATCACCTCCCTAAAAGTAACTACTGTTATTAGTTTCTTGTCTATCCAACCAGAGTTTCTTTATACAGATAGAAGCAAGTATAAATGTAAATGTTTTTATTCCCACGCTTTTAACACAAAAGGTTGCATTCTGTATATTTGGCACTTTTTTTTTTTTTAAACTAATCATAATATGGCTAGAAGATCTTTCCCTATAAGTATGTTCCTTGTGGGTGGCGAGACCCAAAGGAACACGAGCAGTCTTAGGGTTTTTCCCAAGCATGGGTTCCATTGGCAAAGGCCTTCCCCACCCTACTTGCCCTCCCTAGAAATACAAATGATCTCTTACCTGCTTGATCACCTACCTCCTGTCTTGGTGCTTTGACACATAGGAAAGGGAAAGGCTAAGGACGGAGAGCATAGGCCTGCTTTTCACAACTCTGGGCTGGGGGATGCGGGAGCAAAGTAGAGCTCGGTGGAGTAGAGTGAGGGATGAGCATGGCTCTCACACGTTCGCTTCTTTTGACTCATTCCACCTTTGAGGGGGAGCAGCAGGCAGTATATGAGACTATATTTTAAGTTTCAGGTGGTTCCTCATACTGGAGGCAATATAGTATGCTGGTTAAAAGGCAGCTTTAGCATCAGACAAATCTGGTTTTGAACCCTGCTTTTGGTCATTTGATTCCTGCATGACTTTTGGCAAGTTACTGGACTTCTCTCATCTGTGAAATGGGGGTAGTAATAGTACCTAACTCATGACGTTTTTGGGAAACCTCACATAAAGTGCTCATCACATTGTATGGCACATAGTAAGCTCTTAAAAATATATTAGCTATCATTAATATCATTTTTATTATGAATGCCTTCCAGAAGGTGCTTCCTGGAGGGGCCTGCCCCACTGTTCCTGTGCTGAGTTCCAGGACAGCCTCAATCTCAGCTACCACCCCTCAGGCTTGAGCCTGCACCTCAGACCACCCAGCCCAGGAAATTCCCCACAGGAGCAGCCCCTCTCCCAAGTCCTAAGCCCTGAGCCTCCAGACCCAGAAAAGCTTCCTGTGCCCCCTGCCCCTCCATCTAAGAGGCACTGCCGCTCACTCTCAGTGCCCGTGGACCTGTCTCGCTGGCAGCCGGTGTGGCGGCCCGCCCCCTCCAAGCTGTGGACTCCCATCAAGCACCGGGGCAGTGGTGGAGGGGGTGGGCCGCAGGTGCCTCACCAGAGCCCCCCGAAGCGGGTCTCCAGCCTCAGGTTCCTCCAAGCTCCCAGTGCCTCTTCTCAATGTGCCCCACCCCACAGACCCTACAGCCCCCCTTTCTTCAGCCTGGCCCTGGCCCAAGATTCTTCTCGTCCCTCTGCCACCTCCCCACAAAGTGGCTCCTGGGAGAGTGATGCTGAGTCCCTGTCACCTTGCCCACCCCAGCGTCGCTTCTCCCTGTCACCCAGCCTGGGCCCACAGGCAAGCCGCTTCTTGCCCTCTGCCCGGAGCTCCCCCGCATCCTCCCCAGAGCTGCCCTGGAGACCTCGAGGCCTGCGCAATCTTCCCCGAAGCCGCTCACAACCTTGTGATCTTGATGCCCGCAAAGCTGGAGTCAAGCGGCGCCACGAGGAGGACCCTCGGCGGCTGCGGCCTTCCTTGGACTTTGACAAGATGAATCAGGTGGGACCAGTAGGACTAGGGAAGCTTGGATCGGAGTAGGGGGACTGTTCCATTTGCACCTGTGAGTTGTCCTGTAGCTCCAGGCCCCCCTGGCAGGGCCTCCCTTGGAGCTCCTTTCTGTCTGAGCTTTTGCTGAGAGTGATCTACTATCCCGATTTGCCCAGGATTATTCTGGTTTTATCATTGAAAGTCCCATGTCCTGTGAAATTTCTCAGTCCTGGGGGTGCCAGAGAAACTTGGGGTGAGACCCATGTTAGACCTTCCAACAGAGATCCCAGATTGTCCTGCTAGAGACACTTTCCGTCCTCTCTGAGAATGCATGAGCCACAAAAGCCCCATCATCAGTGCCCCAACCCTCCTCATGCAAGGCTGGTTTTGTCACTTGCCCTTTACTGCTTCATGTGGGTCTGTAAGGGCTTAAGCAAAACAGGCTCTGCATCATTCATCTGCTCAACAAATGGTTTTTTGACTTCCCAGTGTGAGTGCAGTTGTTGTAGGCAGTTGCCCACTTTTTTCATATTCTTCCTTCCAGACCACTGGGTCATAAAACTTTCTGAGGACTTATTCATAGAGTCATTCATTCAACCAGTCAGCAAGCAGTGTTGGATACCTACTATGTACCAGGCTCTGACTAGGCACTGGCAATACAGGAGTGAGACAAGCAGACAGTATTCCTGTCCATATGAAGTTTATAAACATGCTTCTAATCTTGAATCTGATCGAAACTATGGGCACTTTCCTCAAAGAAATGTGCACATACACTGAATTTTCAAAATTTTATCAGGGAGTTCACGACCTCACCCTAACTCCTGCTTTCAAGGATAACTAAGAGAGGGGTACTTTGAAATCCAACTTGGGCCAGGGTTCTCTGGGAAATTAGCATCCTTCTTTACCTTAATTTTGTTTGTTTGTTTGACAGAAACCATACTCAGGAGGTCTCTGTCTCCAAGAAACAGCCCGGGAAGGCAGCAGTATCTCTCCACCGTGGTTCATGGCCTGTAGCCCCTCACACCTCTCTGCTTCCTGCAGCCCCATTGGGGATTCCTCCCAGGTGCTGAGTGAAAGCGAAGAGGAGGAGGAGGGGTCCGTGCGGTGGGGCCGGCAGGCGCTGAGCAAGCGGACATTGTGCCAGCAGGACTTTGGGGACCTGGACTTGAATCTGATTGAGGAGAACTAAAACTGAGAGGCTGCTTCCTGGGGCCACACAGACTGACTCTCTTATGGCTACTAACAAGTGTCGAGGTCCCAAGGCCGGGGGCCCAGCCTGGGAATGGGGGTGAGTGGAGGGCTCCGACTCAGGGCAGCCGGAAATCTTCTCACTCCAGGAAGCTCGACCATGCCGAGAGACTGGCTGGGACAAGATAAACGGAGCTGGTGGCGGGAGGGACAGCCCCAGAGCAGGCCCTTACCATGGCGGCCCTGAGTGTGAGTATCCCTGCCACCGAGAAAGCAATGGGCAGGGAAGGAAGGGGTCTTCTGACCCCAGCTCGGGGAATTTCACTAGCCCCTTTGCTTCAAAGGGCACTTGTGTCTTAGAATTTGGCCAGGGTGGGGGGTTCATTCAGCCTCCTCTGAGAAATTGTGTGAGAGTGTGTGCGTGCATGAGAGTGCTCGAGGAAAGGTGTGTTTGGGTAGCCTTAGGGAAGGAAGGCAGTTGCTCCTTAACAGCAGAGCACCATGGATCTTGGGTTTTTACGGGATAGCAGGCTTGTTCAAGGAGTCAAGGTTCTAAGGAGCTCTGGAACCAGGCTCGTAATCCATTAGCACCAATGGCTCTGCAGAGGATTCTGTTTTGGGGTACAGCAGGGTCTTTTAAGTGCTATGACCTCAGCTAATGGTCTTTCCCTCAGGCCCACACCTCCCCTAGATAGATCTAGTATTGGCTGGAGAGGGCTCTCCACACTGATTCTGAGCTGGCCTTTTTTCTCATCAGATTGCCTAGGCTGTGTACAACCTGCCTGTCTCACTCTTTAAGTAGATGCAGGCATATGTGGGCAACTGAGGCAGGGCTGAAGGGCTCCATCTCTTTCTTTCCCTCCCTACTGATGGGACCTTTCCCGCTTACCCTCTGCCCTTCGAGGGTCAAGAACAAGGAAGGAAGGCCCTATATTGAGGCTGACCTGCAGCAGAAGTAGTGTTCAGTCCCCAGCAGGCACCCCAGCACTAACTTTAGAGAAACCTATTGTTAAAAGATCCAGGCCCAGCCTCTTTTCTGACCTGCTTGAGAAAGAGGAAGGGGATGTCAGCATATACTAGTTTGCTTGTCTTCCACTCCTGCTAGGAAATGTTTGTCTCTAATTGGCCCTGAGAGACCTCAGGGAGGTTGAGGCTCACCGAAGGATTGGCTCAGGATGTGTAAAGCAAAGACTGAGAAGCAGCTGGGAGTTTGTTGTTGGATTGAATTTCTTTTTTTGTTTCACAGCCACAACTTGAGCCTGGGCAATGGGTCTCAGTGGCCATGGTGGTGGGTTTAAGGACTGCAGAAGCCCTGTAAGGCTGGCTCCAGTGGAGATGCCTACTGAAGCTGCTGCCACAATAGCTTGTGAGGCTTTGTCCAGCTTTGCTTAGAACCTACGGTACCAAATTGGACCTGCCCTTCCTGTTTATTGGGAGAAGGGCATTTTTCCAGGGTTTTGAAGGAACCAGTTGCTCATGTTAGGGAAGAAGACCAAAGTCTGTGTGTTTTCTTCCTCATGGAATTGAACCTGTCATTTTCTGGGTCTGCCACATGTTGGATAGGAGCATCAGTGAGGCCCTAGCCTCCTCGCCTCCACTCCAGAGGAGGTGGCTGTTTCTTTTCAGCCTCCAGCCCTCAGAAGTTCTACCCTTTCAGGGCTCCTTCACTTCTCCTGCTAGTTACCAAATGTTACCAGTGAGCTACTAGGTCTGTAGGGGCTTGAGAGAGGCTTTCTGGAGAATCTAAGGAAACCATGAGCCCAGGAGTTGCCCATCCTTGGTTTCATCCCTCCCCTGGCTCTTTTCCCTCTTTAGGCCATAATTTCCCTGGTGCCAGCTTCTTTTCCTCCTGGGGCATCCTCATCCCTGGGCTCTCTGCTACACAGGGGCTGTGCCAGCTTACAATAGGCCACTGGTAATGCCAGTGGGGTCTCTGCAGACCCAAAGCTTAAGAAGTGAGGGCAATAATTCTGCCTCCACCCTGAGTTCCCCAAAGCTCTAGGGCACCATCCTTAGGGGGGAAGATCTGTAGATGCCATATATGAATTCCATTACTTTAAGATCTGGAAAGTTAAACTAGCTGGAGCTACCATCTTGCTTCCCAATCTAAGTACCTGTGGCCCTGGGACAAGCCTTTTCGAGAAGTGGTTTATTTTGCTTTACACAGTAGATCTGTTCCAACAGTTCTGTGTAAACCAAATGCTGTTTTCCAATGCATTTGGACTGCTGACCATTTAAAAGCAGCCTGTGATTGCTTCTTTTGTAAAGCAAGCAACCTCCCTCTACTTTAGCTGTTTTGACTCTTTGGATTTTCACATATTGGGCTTACCCAGAGTGGAGCACACCTCTGCCGGGCTGTGGTTGACCCTGGGTAGACATCTGCATCTGTGTTGTGTGTGTGGTGTGGCTGACCAGTAGGTGAGTATTCCTGCGTGTGTGAGTGAAGCCACTCCCAGGCTGGTGCTCTCCTCCTGTGCCCGGTGACTGCCCAGTGGCAGCTCCAGCTGCCCTTCACTCCCACCTGCTGCCAAAGTCCCTGTGCTAATGGGATTACAAATACAAAAAGTGGAAAAAAATTTTTTCGTAAACTTTGTTTTATATTTTAAAAAAATCCATAAGTCTGTGTATGTTAAACATGAGGTCCTGCCTCTGTGGCTGTGTTTGAAAAAATAAAGTTTTATTAGAATAATCCATTTTCCCAAGTAACCTTGTGTACTACAGTGTCTTCTTCCTCTCTTCACAAAGAAAGGCAAGGAGGAAGCGGGGAGAAGGCCGCCTAACTGTTCCAGCCCCTTCTATGACATGGCTGGGCCTTTGCCCCTTGAGGGCAGTATTTGGTTGCTGGGCCCTTTGCGCCACAGTAGTTATATCCTATACCCAGCTTCTGTTAAGGCCTTGGTTATTTCTGGCAGTCTGATTTGATCTCTTGTTTCCCTGGTACTTATACCCATCTCCTCTTCCCTCCTGCCACTCACTTCCAGCAGGGTGAAGTCAAGTATTAGTACATTCTTGCTCCCTGAGAAATGCTTGATGGTGCAGTTAGAAACTTGTCTAGATTGGTTTGTAGGCTTTGGGAAGTGGGGAGAAGGCATGATAGGAGCCTTGACCAGGAATGTCTTTTCAGAGTTTTCACATGTTCTGTCATGGAGAGATGGAGATAAAGTCATCAGAATTCAGATTCCAAAGACCTAGGCAATTTCTCCATCCTGAAAATACTGATTTTGGAAAATTATCCTAGCAGCAGAGCTTCTCTTTTGCTCTATAAGGTGGTATTTTCCCTAATGCTTCAATGTGGAATGTTCATTTGCTGAAAGAAGCTGTATGGCTCTCTCTCTTTCTCTCTTTAGACATTTCTATTCCACCCTTTCTTCTCCCTACGTTAGCGTTAGCATTCTTCCAATGTGTGTGGGTGAAATATAGTTGCTTAGAGAGCCAAGCAGGAGCCTCTTGTCCCTAAGGCATAGCCTTTCTTTTACCAGTTTTGGTGCTGACTTGCCAGGTGGCAAGAAGAGTCAAGTTGCTTAGCCTCCAACCCAGTTTCCTGCTTCAAATTGGTGGCACTCATCAATGAATACCAATGAAGTGTGCAAGAGGACAGGATTGGCTTCATTACCTGGAGCAGGAACTTTGAGGGGATGAAAAAAACACTCTAAAAAGAGTGGGAGTTGTCACCTGCCCTGGAAACAAAGGAAGAAGGGCTTTGAGGGGGTAGGACAATAGCATGTGGTTAAAGAATCTCAGAATTATAGATTCGTTCTTTCTTCAGAACTGCTGTTTTGTTTCACCTACTGTTTGAGCAGGGGTAAAGCCTGAACATCTAAAATTACTTCCCTCTGCTTTTTTTCCTTTCTGTTCAGTTTTTTTGTTGGGTTTTTCTACTGTTTATTTTCTGTGAAGGCAAATGTGATTTTTTTTTTTTTCGCGGTACGCGGGCCTCTCACTGTTGCGGAGCACAGGCTCCGGACGCGCAGGCTCAGCCGCTCCGCGGTATGTGGGATCTTCCCAGACCGGGGCACGAACCCGTGTCCCCAGCATCGGCAGGCAGACTCTCAACCACTGTGCCACCAGGGAAGCCCCGGCAAATGTGATTTTATTTTCCATTCCTGAAGTATAGGAAAGAATATAAACTTCATGAGGGCAAAGGTTTTGTTTTTATTCAGTGTTGTGTCCGAACACTTTGAAGTTACTGGCATATGAAAAGTATCTGCCATATTTGTTGAATTAATTTTTTTACCTTTGCCTTCCCATCCCTGGGCTTAGGCACATTTCTGTGTCAGTGCTGTGAGAAGCCAGCTTTGGACAGTGGGACAGTAATTAGAGCTCCATATGGGAGAAAATCCCAGCAGTGAATTTTAATGGAAAAGCTGCAAGGCAGCTAGGTCATGTATGGATTCACCCCTGTTCCTCTCCTACCAACTACAATTTTTGGGCTGTGTGCTTTAAGAGGTGTCTCTTGGTGCAGAAAAACACTGAGTCGGGCCTCAGGTTAGCTATGGGAAATGGAAGTTATAACGAATAGAGAGAAAAAAAGTCCAAGGAAAAGTTTCCTTGGTGCTCCACAGGGTTAGTTCTAGAGTGAATTCCCTGGATGTTGTACTTTGACTGAAGTCAATAATTGGTACCTCCCTATTGCCCCCAACTTTTGCTAGAAGACAAGTAGGTCAAGGGTAAAGAAGGCTATGGACAGACTTCTGGGTAGGCACATAAGTCTACTGCTCTTAACTGTCTGTAGGTCAGACCAGTGAAAAAAATGGGCACTTTTACGGTAGTAACCATGCATTAATACTGGACCTTTTTCTGGTTTATATCTGTTTCCACATATACTCTGCATCCATAAGGCCATGGAACTTGTGCTAGTCTCTAACATGACCAACGTTAATGACTTAGGTTTCTCATTGCCCAGTGTGAATAAAAATCTAGGCAAAAAAATCTCTGTATCTCTCCTTCTCTACAGCCCCTTTTCTAACAGGAGTATCAATCTTCCACGCCTGTGAATTCAGATAGGAGTGGTGAGGTTTTCTTTGTCCCCAGCCCCACTACTTCCATGGTAAGATGTATAAACTTCTGGTCTCTTTCCAATTCCCCTGAAAGTTGAATTGAGAAACACCTGGACTTCATAACGTTGGCTGATTTGGAAGGGGAAGAAGCTCCATGGGGTTATGTCAAAATACTGAGATGTTGGAAGCATGCTGGCCTTCAGCCAATGTAAAGGGTGGCATTATTACATACAATGGGTGTGTAACACATTGGTCAATTGGAAAGGAACCTATGAAGTATTGGTAATATAGAATGGGATGGTACCATGTTATGGACCAGTGAGAAGAAAGATAATTGTGTCCCATGGACGAATGGGAAGAAAGTTTCCTAAAAGATAATGACAGGAGGGGTAGTGCCTATTTTCAGGTTCGGAAATCAATGGGGTATTGGGGCACTAACTTTTTAGCTCAAAATATCAACTCTCTAGGTAATTTGCCCCTCAGGCCCCCAGTCCAGTAAAAGTCTTTGGTGTCCGAGGAGGGTAAGCCAAAGCCTTCTCAGATAAAGGGGCCCCCTGAAGGAAATATGGCACCAGGATGGTGCCACGGGGGACTGAAGGACCCGCCCACTTCCCCACCCCGGCCGAAACTGCAATTCCCCTCCCTGCCGCAGGGGGCACTGCAGGCCCCGGGGAGGTTGGGGAGGAGCGCTGCAAGGGGCCCGGAGCTGCCGTCCCGCTCCGGAGCGCGGGGGGCGCTGTGCGGGGCCCGGGTTGCGGCTCCGCTCCCGGCCACGGGGGGCGCTGCGCGGCGCCGGTGGTTGGTGGTGGCTGTTTGGGGGGGGGGGAGCCGCGGCCGCGGGTGGTGCGGAGGGAGGCCTTGCGGGCGGATCGGGAGCTCGGCGGCGGAGGTGGTGGGAGGCGGCGGGCGGGAGCGCGGGTCTGGCCGGCCCTGGCGATGGCGGACGCGGCGGCCTCCCCGGTGGGCAAGCGGCTGCTGCTTCTGTTCGCGGACACCGCGGCCTCGTCCTCGGCCTCGGTCCCCGCGGCGGCGGCGGCGGGCGGAGATCCGGGGCCTGCGCTGCGCACTCGGGCCTGGCGGGCCGGCACGGTGCGGGCCATGAGCGGGGCGGTGCCCCAGGACTTAGCGGTGAGTGGCGGCCGAGGCGGGCACTCGAGGCCGGGGTTGCACGGCCTGCGGGCGGCCTCCCTGGGGGCCTTTGTGAGGGGGCGGTGGGGTGGGGGTGACCCAGTTCCGCGACCCCAGATCTCCTCAGCGCCCCCCGCCGGCATCTCAGCACCCCGAGCTCTGGCCAGCATGGCTTCCGCGTCGGGGTTCGCGCCCCGGTTTACCCCGGGGGGCGGCCGGGGCACTAGGAGCTACAGCCTCCGCCCGGCAGGCCCCGCCTCCTGAGCGACCCCTTTCTCAGCGTTTCCCCCCCACCCGCCAAACACGCCTTCGGAGCAGGCTCTCACACCCTGGGCTCCCGGGCCCCTCAGAGTTCGGCCGGTGCTGCCGTTGCCTCCTTGAAGACGCGGACCTGTAGCCCCCAGCCTCTCCCGGGAGACCTGCGCCCAGTTCTCTTCTTCCCGGAGCCCCGAGTGGGGCGGGAATGTGGGCACTTGTAGGAGACAGAGAGGCTGCAGTTGGAGCTGCTCGGGGCTGTTTTAGCTGGCAGTTACTTCCTCCTTGTCTGAGCCGGGCTCGGCCTGGCGGTCTCCAGAAAGGCCAGCTCTCAGGATTCTCTTCAGGCTCCTCTCTCTGCGCTTCTGGGTGACAGGAGCTGCTGTTGTAGCTGTTTTTGATAAGTTTGAGATCTGTCTTGGCAGCCGAATGGAGCTGCTGGGTGGTACTTTTTTGCTCGTAGCTGGGCTACTCCCCCAAACCTTGGGAGAGGTTTTGTTTTGAAACTTTGTGTTGGGGCTCGGCCGATTTTGAATACTTGTCTTGGTGTATGTTGTGATTAAAGTTGTTCAGTAATAGAACTTAACTAGCATTTGGGATCATGTTGTGTTATTTTTGTTAATGTGGCGGCAAAATACTGCCTTTGAGCTTTGGCAAACCTCTTTAGTTCCTCATTCTGATAACGGCCCTAGCTTCTCTGTTGAGATAAGGCTGTAAAAAATAGGGGGATTCTTTTGGATTGTGATAGATGTTCAGGCAGAAGGAAATTTTTCTTGATGAACTTGTTTCTGCAGATATTTTATTTGCTGTAAACAGGAACTCGTAAGATTTGATATTAATATTGCAGGTTTCTGATGTTCGTTTTTCTACCTATTGATCAGTGGTGTTAGGCTTTTTAAATTTTCTTCCTGATACGCAAGCTTTATGGGTTGTTTTGCTTGTGGTTGGCTTAGGCTTCTGTTACTTGAGTTCGTTCACTTTGATCTTTCTCCATGCTCTATAAGAAAAAGGCTGCTTGGACATTTATGAGGCTTCAGTGGGGCGAATTTGTAGAGATAACAGGAACATAGTGGGGTGAGGATGATTATTAAGAAAGGGGATTTGGATTTAAATTCCTTTGCGCTTTCTTTAGAAGATTGCTTTTTATAGGCTTGGACGGGAGAGAGGTGTCCCTCTCAGATCCAGTAATTTACTCTACCCCCTTAAATGCAAAACTTAAGTAAGATCCACCATTATATGCATATTTTGACCAAAGGTTTAGTCTGTCCTAGAGTTTCAGTCAAAGTTTTATGTTCTAGTTGTTTCCTCCATCAGATGAATTGCTAATGAGCTCTGCACCTGAAATGGCTACCCATTCACTTTGTTGTTTGCTGGGCTCCCTAAGGGCAGAGGTTTTTGAAGCTCACTGAGATGCTGGACACCTAGTAAGCTAAATACTGAGTAGTTCTACCACTGCCCTTGGAATTGGTTTCTCAAACCAAGTAAAAAGTTGCAGTGATTCTTGGAAATTAAAGCAAAGTGTATATTACAACTGTGTTGAGGTCTTGCATAAAGCTTTATGCATATAAAAACAAAGGCAGTTTTGGTTTTAAGAATACTCTTACGCTTGTCTTGTGTGTATAATCAAGGGACATAGGTGAGAAAACAGCCACAACAAAACTCAGAGCCTTTAAAATTTTTTACCATCTTGCAAAATTGCTCAAGAATTGCTGTTGTGATGATGAGGTTCTGTTAATGACAATAATTAATATAGGATCAAAACTGGCCGTTTGTTTTCCTTTTTCATTAAAGAGATTTCCTTTGGACCCTAGGCATGTGGGCCTTTCCAATTTGCACCACACACCCGTAGTAAACACAACTGTCTTCCAATCAAAAGTGTTCTTCCTGTACTCAAGGGTGGAGTTTGCAAGCAGCTGGCCTGTGATTGGGCAGATTTTCATTCAGTTATGTTTAAGATGTTTTCAGGCATGCTTAGTTTTGAGTAATGCATGGCAGGGCGCCCCCTGTTAAGGATGAGTAATTGAGGGTTGAATGAATGAGTTTTTGAAGTGATTGAAAACACTTTGCAATTTTAGGCTCCATTAATATCCTCTTTCTAGATACTTTTAGATCCAGAAATCTTCCAAAATGTAGTCCTGATCCATTAATGAACGCTTTTTTTTGGAAAACAGTTCCAAAGCCATAAGTCAGGATCTTGTTGATCAAGTTTTGTTGAAAAGGGTTTGTTAGGTGGGCATCTTCCTCACCAAAGCTATGCTGACAAATAACTGAGATTTTTAGATTAAGTAGATAAACAGCTTTTTTTCCCCCTCATGGAATAGTAACTTTATTTGTATTTCAAAATAGGCCTGTTATGTGAAAAAAAAAAAAAGTCTAGTTGCAAAATTAGTTTTAATGGATTTTTGTGCCTTTACCTCTAACTTCTTTTCTAACTCTGTGTCCTCCTTGTGTTTCTGGTTCATTATTGGTCCATGTAAGTGGCAGAGGCCTTGGGACCGTCACATATATACGTATGGTAAATAAACACACAAACCAAAAATAGTGGATTTTTCTTTTTTTGTTATAAAAGCAAAACTTGCATTTTGCAGAATGTCAAACAGCCAAGCATAAACACGGGAAAGCCAACAGTCTCCATCCTTTACCAGCTTCCACTTATCAAAGAAGCTTTGTGCGCCTTTCTCAATACTGGTACAAAAAAGTATGAAAACATTTATATCTCTACAAAAGGTTGCTTTTTTTTTTTTTTTTTAGCAAATGGTATCATACTGCACAATATCTGTAGCCTGCTTTTTTTCTTTTTTCCATTTAACATTAGACCATGGGCATCAGTACCTGTAGCTCTTACTCATCCTTTTAGATAACTACATTATATTCCATAGAATGGATGTATCCTTTATGATGGGCATTCAAGGTATTTTAAAATTTGGGGCACTTAACAAACAATGCTGCAGTTAATATACTTGTACATATATCTTTGTGTAATCATGGTTTTATTTCTGTAGTTTAGCTATCCAGGATTGTTGGGTTAAGGAGTACATGTATATATTTTTATTTCATTAGGTAATGCCAGGTTATTTTCCTATGAGATTTTAGCTTTTCATACTCCCACCAGCATTCAGGCAATGCTTGTTTCCCTTCATCCTTGCCATCACTGGTGTCATTGGCCTTTGTTGTTTTTGGCAATCTGATGGGCGAAAAATAGTATCTAGCATTTCATGACTACTGATCTTTTTCTATGTTTATTGGCCTCTTACATTTTTTATGAGTTATTTATGCCAATCTTTTGCGTATTTGAAAAAATGGAAGTTTTCTTATTCTGTACAAGTTCTGTGCATATTTAGCACATTAACCCCTTTACCTGTCAAGTGTGTATTTTCTCTCATTTGTCTTTTAACTGTTTATGGGTTGCTTTGCTGCACAGAAAAATAAAATGTTTGTATCATCAGATCTCTTAGACCTTTCTTAATGGCTTCTAAGAAGGATTTAATTGCTTGGGAAGAGGACCTCCCCCCGCCACCTTGAGCCTATATAAATATTTTTCAGCTTTTCTTTCTAATGCTTCATTTATTTTTACCTTTAGATCTCTGGTCCATCTGGAATATTTTTGTAAGTGGCATGTGTGATGGACAATCTAACTTTTCCTACTGAGTAGTAACCAATTGGAGCAGCACCAACTTTATTAAATAAACCATCCTTTTCTTTCTGTATGATAGAATTAAATGATGCTTTTAGTAGCACTGATTTGTTTTGAATGTGTATCTTACCTATCTCAGCTGTCCAGAACTTGCAACAGGAGTAAAAGCATATCTGCCATAATTTTTTTAATCCCTTAATCTTTTATCTTTATCTGGGGGAAAGGTGGTCTCTAAAATACTCCTTTTCTTTGATTTGAGATAATGTAATAATTGTGGCAGTATCCAGGCTAGTACCATGTTTCTTCCATCTGGGAGTCTTCCAAGAGGAGTGGAAGCCTACCCGCCTTTTTTTTTTTAACCTCCTCCTCCAATGTTTCCTCTTTGTTTCAGATTAGGTGGACTTTAAAATACCTCTCTACTTTGTTTCTATATAATGTAATAATTATAGTCAGGTTTCCAGTGTACAATCCAATATAATTTATTCTCAACCTGTGTTCAAACACAGAATTTAAGCCCTAACTGAAATAGGAGATTATGGCTTTTAATGATTATCCTTAAGTGTCCTTTTCTTGCATATAATTCCAAAATTAAATAAAAATCTGAATAATATTGTAGTATCATATGCTGTTTATTAAAGTCAATAGAATATGTTTTGTGGATCAGTGTGCGGTTTAGAGAACTTTAAATAAAAATGATATTGTACAAAAGAATATATAACGTTTAAGTGTGAGGCCCTCTACTCACTTTTCACCTGCACTCTCCTCTTACAGCAGGAGGTCTATTTTTGAAACATTGAGCCACTGTTGAGGTTTTTAGGCACTCAAGTGCTTCATATAGTTGTTTTCTAAAGTTTGTCTTATTTTATGTGTGCATGTAATTTTTAATACCTCTATCTTATTGTCTTTACATTCTCTTTGTTTCAAGACTATACCATATGTCCACCAGTGATCACACTGTACACTGGTCATTTTGTCCAGCTGCCTCTCCCTTTACTACACAATCAGATTTTTCTTGTTAATTTATGCATTTGTTTCTTAGAGTTGTTTCACTAACTCCCCACCTGCCAAGGGCTCATTCCCTCCTTTAGTAATCACTTGCCTAGTTCATTTATTCACTCATTCATTCATTCATTCATTCATTTATGGCTGCGTTGGGTCTCGTTGCTGCGCGCGGGCTTTCTCTAGCTGCAGCGAGTGGGGGCTACTCTTCCTTGTGGTGCATGGGCTTCTCGTTGCGGTAGCATCTCTTGTTGGGGAGCACAGGCTCTAGGCGTGAGGGCTTCAGTAGTTGCAGCACACGGGCTCAGTAGTTGTGGCTCGCGGGCTCTAGAGCGCAGGCTCAGTAGTTGTGGCCCACGGGCTTAGTTGCTCCTGTAAGTAACATGGTGTTTTCTGTTAGTGATTTTCTCAACAACAGCTGGAATGGGTTCCTGTAGGCTTTGCTTCCACAAGGCCTGGGGGACACAACACCTGTTGCTGCTTCTCAGTTTTCCGCTGCCTTTGACAGGTTGGTGGTTTTTAAGCCCTCCCCACCCCACTATCCCTACTGCCAAAGTATCTTTTACCCTTGTTCTGTAGTTGGGTAAAACCTGCCTGATTGTTTAGTAGTGACTCATACTGCTATCTCTCTCAGTTTTACAAAGGCAGGAGTTCTGGGGGTTTTTTATGTGACTTCACGGGTAATCAGGCTCTAGGGGACTGATTCCCACTAACCAAACTGGAGACTGATTTGTAAATCCACATGTAAGTTTATTAACCTACAGTAGGAGATAAACCTATCCAGAGATCTGCACAGAACCCCCTCCTGGTCTCCTCAAGAGACCAAATTACAGATAAGACAGATCCTTGTCATGCACAGAATCAGGCAAGGAAAGTAGGGTGTTGCCAAAAGAATATTTACAGCGAGCAGTCCTGATTTGGTGATCCTCTGCTTTCCTAGTACTTTCTGGCTTCCATTGTTTTATTCCCCCTTTACACTTTGCTTTTGATTTTGTCATCCATTGAAATCCTATAAAGAGAAAAGAAAGCCTGTCCATTCTAGGTTCTTTCACCTCTATAAAGCCTTTCTAAATCCCCAGAGTGTTTTTTGCTTTGCTCCTTTATCACTTTGTGGATACCTCTTTTGGAATATTTATCACAGTTTTTTTTTGATATAGATACATAACAAGGTATATAGCTTATCTCCCCTACTAGATTCTAAGTTCATCAAGAACAGGGAACACATGCATTTTTTACTATTATTTTACAATCCTTCTCTGACCACCTTATCTTAAGAAATAGCATATTTAGAAGTCAGTATTAGGTTAATTTTCACTTCTGATTTATTATGGATTTTCTACTCTGTGGCCCCTTGTTATAAGGTATTTATACTTGATCTTTAAGGTTTTTTCTTTTATATATTTTTACTGATATTGACTACCAATTTTTTTCTTTACATGTTTGGATTTATATTTGGGACCCCCATCCAAAGTACATTGTCCATTGGTTTTTGTGATTTAAATCTGAGTTGCTGGGTTAGAAGCATTAGATGTTTTGTTTTTCTGATTCTCAAGTAATACACGCCTAGTATACAAAATGTAGAGATTATTTTAATAAAAATATAAGTAAAAAAAAATAGCCCCTATAGTGTCATAACCCATTAAAAACTGCTATGTTTTGATACATATTCTAATCTTTTTTTAGAATTGCTAAAAGTTGAATTCATACTGTATTTTCAGTTCTGAGTTTTGCTTTTCACTTAATGTGAATTATTTTCCTATATTACCAAAAACTTTGGTATTATAGGTGATTTTAATTTTCTTTGTGCTTTTCTGTATTTTCCACAGATAACATGTGCTTCAGGTGCTTTCGTACCTGAAAGGGAAACAATAAATTCTAAGAAAATCTTATAATTTATTTAACCTGGATAATTTATTTAACTGTTCTTCTTTCATTGGATATTGAAATTGCTTCAGATTTTAAGCTTTATTAATAATTCATTGATGACCATTTTTGTGAATAAAGCCTTTACTGTTTTTAGGGTGATTTCCTAGGATTATTGCCAGGAGTGGTATTATGGAAACACAGAGTATACACATATTTAAGATTCTTGATATATGACAATTTTTTTTTCTTTTAAGTCATACCAGTTTATATTTTGACCAGTAGTATGAATTTGCTTACGGAATGCATGTTTATCAGGAGCCCAAGATCTGCTAGGCATTTTACTTTATTTTGTTTAATCCTGCCATAATTCTTTGAGGTACTTACTGTCCGTATTAATAGGCAAAGGAAGTAAGGCTCAAAGAGGCTAAAGTAACCTGCTCCCAGTTACACAGATAAGGGATGTTGGGATGCAAATCCAGATCTTTGTGGTTCCTCTACCCCTAAGAGCATATATATCTATATGCTTGAGTTTTTATTCGGGTTATTCCTGTGGTACTCAAGTACTTAACATTTAATTTATTGAGGTTGTTAGAAAGTAGGGGAAAAAAATGGGAGTAATTGTTAGAAATCTCTCTCTTGATCAAAGGAACCATAGAGGGAAAATTATTTTTTGCTTGAAAACAGCAGTGTTCTAGACATGCATCATTCCCCACTGTGGCTGTCAAGATGTCCCAGTTTTGTAATATCATTTGTAACAGAGTTCATATTTTGTTTAGAATGTAGTTAGAAAAACTGGAAAAGAAAATTTGGGAACCTTGGAAGTTAGTCTTCCATTTTCCTTACCCTCTCACAATCATCACCATATCCTGTTATTTTTATCTCTAATTTCTCAAATATGTTTTTCATTTACACAGTCTTATTGGTTTAGGCCTTTTACCTGGGTTTTTATCACTTTATAATTCGTCTCCCTACCTCCAGTTTCTTGCCTCTATGAGTTCCCTTCCAACCTGATCCCAAAGTTAATTCTTTCCTTTAAAAAAAAAGTTATTATATAGATAATATGTTTAAAAACAAAAAAGAAGGAACATTTACTGGTAAGGCTAAAATACTATTACCTCTCCTATCCTAATCCTTCTCTAGAACACTCAGTCTGCTCTTAGTTTCTCTGCCTTTGCACCTGCTGGAAAGTCTTTCTCTCCCTTCTCTGCCAGAAGAATGTAGTTTGTCCTTTGAGATACAGCTTGTATACTACTACCTCTTTTGTGAAACCTTTCTAGTTTACCATGGCAGACGCCTTCTCTAGCGTGTTCAGTCTTTATTATTGCCCTTATTACATAACTCTTTAATAATTTCTGTACCTCTCTGTTGGCTCATCTAGGGTTTTATTCCCTCCTGCTGAGTTGCTTCCTTATTCACCTTGATACCCTTAGCCCTGGCAAGTGCCGTACACGTGCGCACACACATATATTTTTGAGGCGTTCTGTCTATTTTTGTTGAGTGAGTGAATAAATGAATAATTTTATTAATTGTAGTAAGAATGGCCTTAGGGAGAACCAGAATCCAAACTGATTATTACATGATTATGTGATAAACATGGAGGTCTGTATTACTCAGATTACTATCATTTGATTTTTTCAAACTTAGGTTAACTTATTTGATTTTTTTAAAATTTTATTTCATTTTAATGTCACGCAAATGAATGTACATCACATATAGACCATAAAATAGATTTTGAAATGAAAGCAGGAGTTTTACCGCTAACTCTTCTTGACTAAGGAAATATTTTACACATCTAGTCCTTGGGTTCTAGCTGTACAATTTATAGTAGTATTTGCTGCTTTTACTCTAATAGTAGAAATTTTTAAAAGACTTAAAAAAAAATCAACTCAAAGTGTTTTAGTTCTGTTCTGTCCAGATTATCAACCTGCCTTGGCCATCTCTAACTCAGTCCAACCACCACCATTGATTTTTGTTAGTTTATATCCCTTCTTTCTGTCCTGTGACCTGGCCACTACCGTTTTAAGAGTTCATGTTCTGTGTGCTTTGACCTGAAATGATTCTTCACCTTATATGTTCTAACTCCTTCCATCTCTAGCTAGGAGGTGAAGCACAGTGCTAGGGCCAGAAACAAGCCTTAATGCTGGTAGAACATGTTTACATATATCCATATTCCGTATTGCTCTCAAAACATATTTGTATTATTAGCCTAGAGCTGTTGCTTGATCCTAGAACATATAGCACTGTGGTTGTCAAGTTCAACACTTTATTCCTTTGCCCAGGCAGGTTAGGAAATAATTGCCCTTAAATTAGGTGAAATATGACTTTCAAATATTTCAGCTTTTCCATGGTGTTTTCAGATGTGTGATGATAGTATTCCTGAATATTAACTTTTTAAATGTTCAAGTTCTTATCTACAAAGAATTAAAATCGTTACAGCTTTAGTACAGTGATTTTTTAGTGTGTTCTTATATTTGTGTGTTGGTATGACTTAGAATTTTGTGACTCGTATGTTGGTTTTTTTTTTTTTTTTTTTTTTTGCGTTGCGCGGGCCTCTCACCGCTGTGGCCTCTCCCAACGCGGAGCACAGGCCCCGCGGCCATGGCTCACGGGCCCTGACGCTCCGCGGCATGCGGGACCCTTCCGAACCGGGGCACGAACCCGCGCCCCCCGCATCGGCAGGCAGACTCCCAACCACTGTGCCACCAGGGAAGCCCTCGTATGTTGATTTTTAAAGTGGTTGGCAGATTAGAACTATAGCATGGCACCTAGCTGTCAGGCACCATGGAGCCTCAACCTCCGGTTTTCTAAGTAATGCCCAGTAGATTACTGTGTCACTCAGGGTCAGACTCCGCCTGGGGCTTCAACAATCTCTGCTCCTTTTCATGGCTTGCAAGGTCTTGTCTGTCTTTCAGCTATTGCCTCCTCCAGACATCAGTTATGGCACCACTGAACAGTAATGGGACTACTGTTCTCCTAGTCTCGGGTTCAAAATCCAAGTCATTTTTCAATTTTCCCTTACCCTTATATCCAGCCAGTCATCATGCTTGGTGATAGGACTCATCGATTCTCACGAGCACTAGTAACTTCCTTCCTAGTCTCACTGCTCCCACTCTAGGTCATGTAAGAACACCCCCTGTTCCCCACCCCACCCCCAACTCTAAACCATCTACATCCACTGAGTAGCTGAGTTGTCCTAAAACCAACTGTTTTGTTCAATTTTGACCTCAGTCAGAAACCTTTTAATGGCAATTACACATATACACACCCACACACACATACACACATCTCCCATTGGCAGCTGGATGAACCCAAATTTTATCCCAGTATTCGGGGTCTTCCACATTGACTCTTAGTCTTTTTAGTCTCACTTCCCACTCCTTCCCCAGCGTGTTATAGCTCCTGGCCATCCTAGAACTTGACTGGGACTTTTTTTTTTCCTTAACCTCAGCCCGTATCAGTCCCTTTGCACACCTGAAGTGATCTCTCCTGCCTCTGAACACCCCCTATACTTTATTTTATTTCTGTTTATCTTATGGCATGTTATTGCCCAAGTAGTGCTTTGCAGTTGACCAAAGTGCTTTTGAATCCATTACTTTAATCTTCACAACCACTCTGAGGGTAAGTAAGACAGGTGTGTCTTATCACAAGGGAGGAAACCAAGACTTGAGGAGGGGAGAGTGATTTGCTCAAGTTTTGTGATTAGTAGAGAGTGGGGCTAAGACTGAAATCCAAGCCTCCTGGAACATAATCCCCAAGCTCTGTCTATTACTACCTTTCCTGGTGCCTGAGTCTGCACTTAAATGTAAGTTTGAATACATCTTTTTCCAGTTATCAGCAAGTTACTTAAAGTTGTGTTTGATTCCCCTAGAACATATGTGAATATATGAGTGAGCCCATTCATACGTTAAATGTATTGCAGTTTAATGTTCTTTCCCGTTCACATGTTAAAGGTATTCCAGTAAAATCATGCTTCCCCTTTCTGAGCCTTATTTTCCCATCATTTTTTTTTTTAAGTAGAAATGAAGGTTACTTGGTATATTATAAATAATAAAATATTGTTATAATATAAATAATAAAACTGGAGCTTTGTATAATGAATTTAATTTCTGGAATAGCTTTTCCAGCAGTGCACTTCAATTCACAAGTATTTATTACCTGTGAAGAGATTAAGCCTAATGCTAGGCTACTGAGTGGTTCCACACTTTTCAAGTATAAGTATCGTAAATTTTCATATAGTTGTAACTCTAATTTTTAGCTTGACTGGATGGGAACTAATATACTGACAAAAGTTGTTGTGACTTCAGTAACAATTCTAATGGATTTGAACTTTATTCATTATATGATCTACATATATTTGAAAAATAATGGTGACACATGTACCAGACCTCTAGTATTTAGTCTACAGGAAATGCTTAGTACCCTTAGTACTTAAGATATTCCTGGTAACTCTGTGATTCCTAGTTGGGAATGACTGCTGTGGGGATTCTGATGTTGTCCTACATCACTCATTGCTGCCTTAGGGAGTGTCATGTGAGAAATTTCTTGTAGAGCCAAGTAGTTGGAAAAGTGTTGCTTCCCTGAGAAACTGGTTTGTGTTCTACTTTTTGCCAGTGATGAATATGCCACTGACCTCTCCATTTTCAGATTGGCCTTTAGGAATCTCAGAGCCAAGTCCGTCAATCAATCAATCAATCATTCATCATATGTCACTCAGTCATACAGCTGTATAGATCCCTATTGCCTGCTTAAGTTTTCCCTCTTTTTACACTTTGACAATGACTTCCTGTTGTAGTTTGCTTAGCCCTGGTTTTTTAATTGATATTTTAGCATCTTATTGTATATGTTTCCCAAAAGCCAACTAAAATTCTTTGAAAATGAAGTGGGATATAAATACTCCAGCCTTTATTTTGTAACCAGCTATATTTTAGGCACTAGACATATCTGTTCTAAATATTGATACCTATATGCCTATGTATTGCTTTTATTGCTGTGTAGAACATGCTCCAATGTCAGAATTTACATGGAAAAGTTAAACCTAAGCATACTGTTTATTAGAAAAATGTAGTTTCATTTAATATGAATTGCTTTCAAAAACTCTTCAAAGATTCTACTTAAGTATATCTGAAAAGGTGGAGTATCTTTTCTGGGAGGAAGCAAAGCATTGTGACAATGGTGTGCCTCTGCTAGCAGATATGAGATCACTCCTGGCAGTCAGTGGTACTTTAAAAATCCACACTTGGGACTGGGAGTTGTTTTTTTTTTTTTAATTGTTTATCCTTTTGAATTGTGTACCGTGTATATATATAACCTATTCAAAATTAATTTTAAAAGTTCACAGTCGGGCTTCTCTGGTGGTGCAGTGGTTGAGAGTCTGCCTGCCGATGCAGGGGACACGGGTTCATGCCCCGGTCCAGGAAGATCCCACATGTCGCGGAGCAGCTGGGCCCGTGAGCCGTGGCCACTGAGCCTGTGCGTCCGGAGCCTGTGCTCCGCAACGGGAGAGGCCACAACAGTGAGAGTCCCACATACCACAAAAAAAAAAAAAAAAAAAAAAGTTCACAGTCATTTTCAGTAGAAGTATAAAAAATTTCTCTTCCTACCTATTAGACTGTGAGCTCCTTGAAACCAGGAAGTGTGCTAGATTCCCCTCTGTATTCCTGAACCTAGCATAGTGCCTTACACATAGTAAGCCCCCAGCTAGTGTGCTTAGATGTGAATTGGAAACTAAGAGTTGTAAATCTCAGTAGTATCACGGCTAGAAATTACTAACTGTAGATAACTCACGCCCCCTTAAATCTGTACGCTCTTTTCCGAGTGAGGATGAGACCAACTTCCTGGCTCTGAAGTAAGATTGGTTTTTACTGAAATCCATTAAAAGAACTTAAAAACAAGTTAGTAGAATTTTACCTAGTCAGTTTTTCAAAATAGGGGGTTTGTGTTTGTTTTTATATTATAGTGTGGGATTTTTCCAAATGTGACCTCAAGATGGCTTTTTATCTCTTTTTCCAGATCTTTGTAGAATTTGATGGCTGTAGCTGGAAGCAACACTCCTGGGTTAAAGTTCATGCTGAAGAAGTTATTGTACTTTTGCTGGAAGGGTCTCTAGTATGGGCACCCCGGAAGGACCCAGTCCTTGTCCAGGGCACTCGAGTCTCAATTGCACAATGGCCAGCCCTGGTGAGTGACTTTTATTGGCTAGGAACATATTTGGGCTTTATTCCTATTCTATATGGTATTTACCCAATAGCTGAACTCTAGAATTCCCAAAACTCCCAGTGCTTTGTCCTTAACACATTTTGATTCTGAAGTTACCAAAGCAAAAACTGGGAGAGATCTTTTCTCCTGTGTCTTCCCATACTTTTTATATTAGATAATATTTGATACTTTGTTTCTAAATAATTTTTTATCTTTTCTTTTCTCATAGTTATGTAATGAAACAATGTTAAAGTCTTTTTCTTCCATAGAAACTATTTTATTTTTTTCCAGCTTTTTTGAGATAGAATTGACATATATAACATTTTGTAAGTTTGTGTACAATGTGATGATTTTTTATATATAGTGAAATGATTGTCACAATAAAGTTAATTAACACATCCATTGTCTCACATAGGTTTTTGTGTATGTGGTAAGAACTTTTTTTTTTTAACTTTGCAGAACACTTTAATAATCTCAATAAGGTATAATAATCTCACTGTTTTATAGAGTACTTTCCTACATATTATCTAATTTGCTTCTCACAACACATATGTGGTAAGAACTTTTAAGATTTGCTCTCTTAGCAACTTCCAAGTATACAGTACAGCATTATTAACTATAGTCACCATGCTATACGTTAGCTCCCCACAGCTTACTCATCTTATTATTGCAGTTTATATCCTTTGACTACCTTCATCCATTTCCCCCACTTCCCCCACCCCTGGCAACCACCAGTATATTCTCTGTGTCTGATTTCAGTTGTTTTGGATTCCACATGTAATTGAAATCAGACCATATTTGTCTTTCTCTGACTTATTTCACTTAGCATAATGCCCTGGAGATTCAGCTGTTGTTGTAAATAGCAGGATTTCCTCCTTTTTTGTGGCTCAGTAATATTTCATTGTGTATAATATTCGTGTGTGTGTGTGTGTGTGTGTGTGTGTGTGTACACCACATTTTCTTTATCCATTCATCCATCACTGGACACTTAGGTTGTTTCCATGTCGTCGCTATTGTAAATACTGCTGCAGTGAACATGGGGTTGCATATATCTCTTCAAGATATGATTTCATTTCCTTTAGATAAATACCCAGAAGCAGGGTTGTTGAATCATATGGTAGTTCTATTTTTAATTTGGGGGGGAACCTCCATACTGTTTTCCATAGTGGCTGCACCAATTTACATTCCCACTGATGGTGCACAGGAGTTCCCCCTCTCTACATCCTTGCCAGCACTTGTCATCTTTGTCTTTGATAATAGCCATTCTAATAGGTGTGAGGTGATTACTCATCGTGGTTTTGATTTGCATTTCCCTGATGATTAGTGCAGTTGAGCCCCTTTTCATGTACCTGTTGGCCATTCATCTATCTTTGGAAAAATGTCTATTCAGGTGATTTGCCCATTTTTAAATCAGATTATTTGTGGGGGGGTTGTTTTGTTTTTAGCATTTTAAATTAATACCCATTTATTAATTGGGTAAGTTAGAAGTACAGACACTTTGTGTCCTACTTCTTAGCTCAGAATCTTACAAGGCAAAAATTGGTGTTTGCAATGCTATGTTCTCATTTATAGTAGGTAGTCCTCTTCTAACCTCCCATGTTTATGGCAGAATTCAGTTCCAGTCTCCTTGCTGGCTGTCAGCTGGGGATATTTGTGGGGGTTTTTGGCTCTTGAGTTGCATGAGTTTTTTTTTGATATATTTTGAATATTAACCTTTTATCAAATATATGATTTGCACATATTTTCTCCCATTCCTTATGTTGCATTTTCATTTTGTTGATCATTTTTTTGCCTTGTAGAAACTTCTGAGTTTGATGTAGTCCCACTTGTTTATTTTTGCTTTCGTTGGTTATGTTTAAAGTTTCTTTGTTTGGCCGTGTAGCACGGCTTGTGAGATCTTAGTTCCCCGACCAGGGATTGAACCTAGGCCCACAGCAGTGAAAGTATGGAGTCTTAACCACTGGACCACCAGGGAATTCCCTAAAGTTTTTTGTTGTTTTTTTTAATTATTAAGTTTTGTTTTCTGAAGTCAGACAAAATAGTGCTATAAAATTTAATTCTGAGAGTATCCATTTGTTTCTATCTGTTCTTTTAGCAAAGTGTAGGCATAAATAGATTTTTTTAAAAAATCTAATTCTCCTGTTACTAACCAAATTAAATAATATTCAAAACAAAACTTCTTAACCTATTGATTATACATATCATCACTTACTGAACTGTCTTTTTTCATTTGTTTTTAAGACCACTTTCCAGTTGAACTTTTAGAAGAAGCTCAAATGGATCTGGGTCCCTGGGTGACTTTAGTAGGCAGTTTAATTACGGAACAGTAATGTGAATTTGCCCATGCATATTTATACCACTGATCATTTTAGAAATCTCATTAAGGTTTCAGGAGTTCCAGAGATGATAATGGTGTGACTCTTCATTCTGGAAACTTACTGTAATTTAGCCCTCTTGGAGCCTGACAAGATTAGTCAGATCGCTAGAGAGAATGAGGAATTTCCCGTTCTTCTTGTCCTTTTTAGCTGTAAATAAGAGTATTGAACTGACTTTATGCTCTGGTTGGCTTCATATGATTATTTGAGGGGCAGATGCTAGGTTGGGAATGTCTCTGAGGACTTATATATTTACTGGGGTGAAAGGTATATTAATAATGGATATTTTCTCTGCAGTTAGATATTCAGTTGAATTGTTATTTATTTCCTTTTCCAAGTTCTAATCAATTTCTTGTCATTGTACTTCACAGACTTTCACTCCCCTAGTAGATAAACTCGGTTTGGGTTCTGTGGTTCCAGTTGAATACCTTCTGGATCGAGAGCTTCGTTTCCTGTCAGATGCTAATGGGTTGCATTTGTTCCAGGTACTTAACACTTGGTCTAGTCCTAAACTTATTTCTCTCCTTGCTAATTTCTCTGTTGATTATAAATAGGGTGCTTACCCTCCTTTTTTATTTCAGATAATATTTTTAATATCGTTATAAAATTACAGAGAATGGTGGGAATCTTAGATTAAAATTTTAATATTATTTCTCAACAGTCTCGACCAAGGTTTCTCAGCCTCAATGATATTGACATTTTTGGTCAGTATTCTTTTTCATAGGGGGCTATCCTGTGTATTGTTTGATGTCTAACAGCATCCCTGGCCTCTACCTACTAGATGCCAGCACTGAGTTGTGATAGGCAGAAATGTTTCCCAACACTGCCAGTTGTTCCAGAGGGGGCAAAATCAGCCCAGCTGAGAACAATGGAGTAAAACAATTCCATGGATGCCACAGTTGATGGTGTATGCTTTCAAAGAGATGGAATAATAGAAAAAGCAACATTTTAGGGAGGATAAAACATCAGTTTAATCTTGGAAAGGCTGGGTTGAGGGGCCCACAGAGCACCCCATGATTATCTCAGAGGTCAAATATATTGGTCTGGCTATCATCAGTCTGCACAGGTGGCAGTATAAGTCAATTAATTATATTGTCCCCTTTTCTTTTAACATTGAATCAAGTTCTTCCTCCCAGTAATTCCATGTACCTTTTAAAGCTTCTTTGCTCCCTTGAAAAGTATATTTGGTAGCAGAGGCTTCTTTCCTCCTCTACACACCCCCACCCCACCCTAAAACCACTTAAGACTTAAGACCACAACTCTAAGGGTTTCCTCAGAAGAGGTGGCTTCCCAGAGGTGGCTGCTTCTATAACTTGAGTCTAAGAGGTCCTATACTTACGTCTGTGGCAGGGAAGCTGGGAATTTGGGCTGGTTCCAAGCAACATTAAATATTGAAGAGCTTAGGTATATTTTTAGTTACAAAAAAAGGGATAAGTTAGTAGTTTAAACAAACTAGTGTCTGAGTTAGAGTTTCAGAATTTATGGAGGGCAATATTTATTTCTCACTTGTAAGGGTTACTGTCTGAAGGTTAAAAATTAGGAGACTTCTGGGCTTCCCTGGTGGCGCAGTGGTTGAGAGTCCACCTGCCAATGCAGGGAACACGGGTCGTGCCCCGGTCCGGGAGGATTCCACATGCCGCAGAGAGGCTAGGCCTGTGAGCCATGGCCACTGAGCCTGCATGTCCGGAGCCTGTGCTCCACAATGGGAGAGGCCACAACAGTGAGAGGCCCGCATACCGCAAAAAAAAAAAAAAGAAAATTAGGAGACTTCCAAGAGTTTTGCTGTCTTATTGAGGCAGCCAAGAGCAGTATTTCCTGAACTGTGTTCTGTGTAATATTAATGATTTTTTTGTTGTTGATATGTCTTCCTCCCTCATTAGGCCTCACATCCTCTCATCAATCTTGCTTTATTCATCTCGTAATCCTAGTGCTTATATGAATAGGCACTCAGTGAATGTTGGATAAGTATCAAAATAAACAAAAAGATTTACATGGAATAAAATGTTTTGTGGTCAAATAAGTTTAGAAACGCTGACCTAAACATGTTTTTTTCCTACACGTCTTCTCAGAGCCTTTAATATACTGTCGTATGTAGAAAGATATAGTATGCAGTTGACCCTTGAACAACACGGATTTGAACTACACGGGTCCACTTATATGTGGATTTTTTTCAGTAAATACAGTACCTATAAATTAATACAAATTTTTTTCACATTATCTTTTCATTTTTGATATCTAGTGTTACTAATACTTATAACATCTAGTGTTTTGTATTATATAAGGCAGTCTTGATGTAGTGTACTGACAGATGATTCATCTTGTAAACAGACATCATAAACTTAGGGTATCAATAAATACAGGACTTCCCGGGTGGCGCAGTGGTTAAGAATCCACCTGCCAGTGCAGGGGACGCGGGTTCAATCCCTGATCTGGGAAGATCCCACATGCCGCAGAGCATCTAAGCTCATGTGCCACAAGTACTGAGCCTGCGCTCTAGAGCCTGCGAGCCACAACTACTGAAGGCCGCGCGCCTTGAGCCAGTGCTCTGCAACAAGAGAAGCCACTGCAATGAGAAGCCCGCACACAGCAACGAAGAGTAGCCCCGCTCGCCACAACTAGAGAAATCCCGCGTGCAGCAACGAAGACCCAATGCAGCCAAAAATAAATAAATAAATAAATTTATTTAAAAAGAAAAGAAAACACAAAGGCAAACCACAAACTGGTAGAACCAATAAACGTCGGGAAAATATATATATTTTTAAAAGTTATATGCAGATTTTTCACTGCATGGGGTGGGGAAGCAGTTGGTGTCCCTAACCCCCCCACCTTGTTCAATGGGGGTATAATATTTCCTAAACCTAAATGATCCTAGCATCCTTAACTTTTTTTGGGGGGCCCACACCACTTGGCTTGTGGGACTTTTGTTCCCTAACTGGGGATCAAACTTGGGCCCTTAGCAGTGAGAGCTTGGAGTCCTAACCACTGGACCACTAGGGAATTCCCCTAGCATCCTTAACTTTTGTAGAGCATCTTGTGAGACTAGGTTTCTATGGAACATTCTCTGGCAAATGCTGATGTAGAGCTCCTCAGGGGTATAATTTTTCTCTTCTGGTTAAATATTATTGGTACTTACTTCAATATTCCGTTTTTTCTTCTTTTATCTTTATCAGATGGGAACAGATAGCCAAAACCAGATTCTTTTGGAACATGCTGCTCTGAGAGAAACAGTTAATGCTTTGATCAGTGACCAAAAGCTGCAAGAGATATTTAGCCGAGGTAAGAACAGGTGGTCCTCTGTCCCTGACTTCTGAATCAGGCGTATGGTCAGTGTTGAAAGTGATAGAATGGGGGGGACACCATGCAACTGTCAACATTTGTGCTTGTCTTCTTTTTGTGGGTGGTGTCAAGAGTAACTCCAGTTAGCTGGATCTCTAGAATAGATTGGAAAAACAGGATCTCACTCAGACCACTATTTCCTTTTTGTATTACATTTCGTAATATGCAATTTTGTCTTTCTTTTTTTCATTTCTTAAATATTTATTAAGTACTAACCTCGTACTAGACACAGTGTTAAGGTACTGAGGATATAACCATGAACTGGAAAGTCTCTGCCCTTGTTGAGCATACTGTCTATAAGGTATGCTCTAAAGACTGTTAACAACAACAAATAACAACTTAGAGTGTAAGGTATGTTCATAAAGGAAGGTGTCCACAGACTCATTCACATTAACAGCATGTAAATTTTTAAGAATGAAAACAAAAAAGAATTACTAGCTTTTATTAGCTTTTTCAGTTCACATACAGATTTTGCCCAAGATTCTATGCAAAAGGTAGACTGTTGCCTCATTTATCCTTCCCTTCATGTTGTACATCTACTCTACGTCCTTTCTGACCCTCGTGATAATCATGCTTTTCAATGAAATAGGATCCTTGGTTCTCTTTTGTCAAACTAAATCTAAATAGGTAAAGGTAAGAAAACTTGCCTCTTTGGGAAAGGAAAGTATCAGGGTAAAATAATGTTTAATAATCAAGGAAAGGTATGGAAGAGGAAAAAATGTGAGGAAAAATAACAGAGAGAAAAAAATCAAGTGGACAGAATGAGAGGTAGAGATGTTTATGAGTATGTATAGAAAACTTAAGCTTAATTGTACCTCTGAAAGATAATAATTTAAAATAAGTAGTGATTTAGCTATCTAGTCTCAAATGTATAAGATATGTAGGAGAGAGAAACTGTCCTTCTTGGAGGGCCAGCTGAAATTGCAGGGTAACATTACCTGCTGCTAAAGTAATATCTTTGAAACTCTGTGTTCCTAGGAAGACAGGTGCTATATTTGTTCAGACTATTATTAGTGCAGAGGCTAGAGACCTCATAAATTGAACTCTCCACCTACTGTAATGAAAGTCAGATAGCAAAGTGTAAATGGTTATATATCATTCCTATGGTAACATAACAAAATAGTACATTCAACTTACTGGCCTCCCACTTTTTTAATGTATATGTCAGATAGATCTGAGTAGATTTTCACATTACCTATAGTTTTTGATTTGTAAGTTTCTTTTCTCTTCCCTGTATTACTCTCTAGAATTGGAAGATTGAGATAAGGTAGAATCAGAGGCCTGGGACATTCTAAGAAATCTCCAAATAAACAATTTACAAAAATCTCTGGGAAAAACTATGTTTTGTTTTTAAATTGCTGTGTATGGTAAATCTGAAATTGCTCATTTATTCAACTCCATACAAGAAGATTAAAAGTGCCAAGTATTTACACTATATAATTTTCTTTGTTTTTAGAAACAATCATGAAATACAGCTTAGCCAAAAATACTCAATACTGACTAATCTCTCCTTTAGGTCCCTACAGTGTTCAAGGTCACAGGGTCAAAGTATACCAGCCAGAGGGAGAAGAAAGTTGGCTCTGTGGTGTTGTAAGCCATCAAGACTCCATCACCCGTCTTATGGAGGTGTCTGTAACTGAGGTGAGGCTCTGTGTTATTTTGTCTGAAGTCCATCCATCCCCTTACCCAGGGTGGTGTAGGAAAAGGGAGCACTTCATTACATGTAAGAAGACTTGGGTTCCATCTCTGGCTTTGTCACTGTTTTTTTTTTTTTAATTTATTTTTGGCTGCGTTGAGTCTTTGTTGCTGTGCATGGGCTTTCTCTAGTTGCAGTGAGCGGGGGCTACTCTTCGTTGCAGTATGTGAGCTTCTCATTGCCGTGGCTTCTCTCGTTGCGGGGCACGGGCTGTAGGCGTGCAGGCTTCAGTAGTCATGGCACTCAGGCTCAGTAGTTGTGGCTCGTGGGATCTAGAGCGCAGACTCAGTAGTTGTGGCACACGGGCTTACTGGCTCTGTGGCACGTGGGATCTTCCTGGACCAGGGATCGAACGTGTGTCCCCTGCATTGGCAGGCGGATTCTTAACCACTGCGTGACCAGGGAAGTCCCCCCTGGTTTTATCACTTATTGATTCTATCACCTTGAGAAAGGCTGTTCAACTTTCTTAACCTCAGTGTTCTCATTTGTAAATTAGAGTTAATTAGGTAACCACCCCCTGACCTCACAGCATATGTTTTGGGAACTAAGATAATGTATTTGAAAGTGCTTTGAAATCTATGAAAGGGTACACAAATGTGAAGTGGTATTATCATTATTTTATCATATTCAGAAGGTTTAGTATTTAAAAATCTAATCAGTTAGCATTTGCTTCTATAATACTTATGCCACTCCCCCTTAGATACTGAAAAATGAATTGTTTCTAAAGCAATAAATAGAAAAAAACATAGCATCTAGAGCTACCTGGAGAATTGTCTCTCAAAACAACAAGAATATTTGGGGACTTCCCTGATGGTGCAGTGGTTAAGACTGCTTCCACTGCAGGGGGTGCAAGTTTGATCCCTGGTTGGGGAACTGAGATCCCACGTGCTGTACAGTGCAGCCAAAAACAAAAACAATAGCAGAGTATTTTGAGGCAAACATGTATGTATTTATGATATCTTTGAATTGGTTTCAGACTTGCCCTCAGCAGTCACATGTAATGTAAACATAAATTATTTTAGTTATTTCTTTATTGAATTTTATTTATTAAATTATTCAATCCTCATTTACAAATTTCAAATGATACACATATATATAAAATAGATATTGAAAGCCATCCCTTCCCCTAGGCAAATGTTACTCCCCACAGTGGCAATCACCATTAACAGTTTGGTGTATATTCCATATGCTTCCAAATATCTTCTCTGTGTGTGTGTGTATGATATTTATATATTGTCCATTTAGGAGATAGCTATATAAATCATACTTTATTAACAAATGGGATCATATGATACATATAGTTCTTTGATTTACCTTTTTTACTTATTTTTAGATTGTCAGTATCTTTGTGTGTAAATATATATAGAAATCTATCAATACTTCATCCTTTTAAAATAGATGCATACTATTCACTGAATGGATGTATCATAACTAATTTAATTTAAAATTGATGGACGTTTAAATAATTTGTATTATTTTCACTAATACGAATAATGCTGCAGTGAATATCCTTGGGCATATATCATTGTATACTGTTTCACATTATTTATTGGAACAAATTCCTAAGTGTGTAATTGCTAGGTCAAAGAATATGCCCATTAAATCTGACGATGTCTGTCAAATTGGCCCCTCCCAAAACCTTTTGTGTTTTAATAGTAGAGTGGGGCTTTTAATGATTACTGGTTCTGAAGGTTTTTTGTTTTTTTAATTTCAGAATAGGAAGGTTTTAGAGATGCAGAATTTGAAATTCATATCCCTAAAAGGGACACTTGGGCATTGAATGAAATTTTTTCATTCATTCGTTTAACAAATATTTGAGTGATTACCATATTCTAGACCTTGTTTCAGATGTTGTTATTCTGGCAGTGAATGAAATAGTAGAGATCCCTGTTCATGGAGCTTTCATTCTAGCAGGGGAGTAGAAACAAATAGAGATAATTACATAGATTAGAAAAATACATAATTATGTCTTTGGTGGACAAGGCATTAAATCTTTTTCTTCCTTTTTTCATATTTTCTTCTATCCCGCTCCTACTGTAGAGTGGTGAGATCAAGTCCGTAGATCCCAGACTGATCCATGTGATGCTGGTGGATAATTCAGCGCCTCAGAGCGAGGTACAGTAATGAACTGAGTCTCTGAGCAGACTCATGAGCTTGCGTTATCTTGTTACATAGACTTCCTTATGTGTGTGTTATCCATGGATACCCTTTGGGTTTCATCTCTGACCACTGTACATTTCTTGCTCTCTCCACGGTCTTGTCCAGTTGAGGGAGGATAATCTCAAGAAAGAGACCTAGTCTGAGCAAACCCTTTTCATCATGGCTATGTTGCCTAGCTGTTTTAAAATCCATGGCCTATTTTTTTCTTACATTTTTTCAGGACAGATATATTTGAAAGATACAGTAGACAAAGCTGTAATAAGCAGTAGAAATATTCATGACCTACCCAGTAATAAGAAATGGAGGAGAAGCTACATCCTCTTTTTCTTTCCATTAGGTGGTAGTGAGCTCCAAGGAAATCTGAAATTCCAGATCCCAAGAAGAGTCAAATCAAACTGGTGTGTAGTTCAGTGCTCAGCACACAGTGGATTACTCCATAATTACTGTGAATCAGGCCAACTCTTGGTTCATTGAGAATTAACATAACCCATAAAAAGATACATTATATATCAGTGCCTGAACCAATCAAGGAGTCCTGTATGAGTTTCCTTCAGTAGGACATTGACTTGGACAGCCTTCTGCCCATATATTCCTCATAGTCTTTTAGCACCTGCGTAGTATTGCTCTCTTGGCTACTCCTGCTGAGTATACAGTTCTTCCTCATCTTCTTTATCCAGTCATTTTTGGCTTGATAAAACAAGATTAGGGTAGGAAAAGAAGAATCAGGGTTACATTTAATAGCTCTTTACTACATATTATATTATTACAAATAGGATAAGTCTCTTGACTGTGTTTACGTGGCTGAAAAACACTTGTTATTTTGATGCCATATTGGGTCCCTCTTTTATTTCCTTATTTCATTCATTCTTTAAGCACCTATTATATGTCAGGTACTGTTTAGCTGCCCAGGTATAGCTAGAGAGTACTGGTCTCAGTGTCCTAGTCTTTCTACTCACATGTGAGTAGCTCACTGTAAGTAGGGCATACATGTAAATTGTTGATCAGGGAGATTGCTCTGAGCCAGGCTCTGTAAGTTGGCCGAATGAGTTAAAGGTGAGATCTGTGGTTTTCAGCAACAGATGTTGATTCTTCCCTTCTCAGCTTTGCCGTGATGTGACTATCTTCTTAGCTAGCAAAGTACAATTATTGACAGTTCTGCCAAGTTTTGCAGTAACCCTTCTTAGAGATCCATGGTTACCTCATCTCCTTAAAAGAGTGAGCAAGAAAGAAAGGAGAGATTTCACTGATTGTACTTCCGTACTTCACAGCACTGAAAACTGGGTGATGATGGAGGTTGAAGAAAGGGTAAAAAGGTTTTAAAAGGATCACATGAAAGCAATTCTTTTTTTTGTTTTTTGAAAGCAATTCTTAACAAACAGAAACAGTTCTTGAACGAAAGATTTAGAAACTTAGATTAATATTACCAAAAGCATGGGAGAAACAAATAAATCTGAGCTTTGTTTAAGGTTTGTAGAAGGAAATTAAGGGAGAAAAGACAGAAATGAAGGCAGCAAAAAAAAAAAGAAGAAAAAAAAAACTAGAACTGGCAAGAAGAAATGTAAAATTTGAAAAAATTTCAGTTATAACAGCTATAATAATGATTACAACAAAGATAGATCTGCACAAAGAATCTATAAGTATTTAAGGGCAGTAAGACTAGAGTAATCAAGTTGGTAACTAATAATGGCCAAATAACTATGTCTCTAGCTTATTGCCACCCCAACGTGTTATCTGAATAAAACTGTCTGAAAGTTAGCTAAATGAAGCTAAAATGAAAACTTGCTTCATGATGGGATACCAGTCTAAGACTGTTCCAGATATAAGTTGCTTGAGAGAATGTTAGCTGTGTCCCAAGCCCCTGTCCTCTTGTCCTTCTCAGGGAAAGAGTTTTTATTCAGAGATAGGAATTGCCCCCTTTTAATTCTGTGTCTTTTAAGGTTGTCTGACCTCTCAAATAAGGCACAAATAAGATTTCATGTGATAGGCTAAAATTACTGGAAGAGCTAAGAGATTTGGTTGTTTGGTTATGGTAGCCTGCCTTTTTAGCTTTTCCCTGTCTAATGCTTTGAAATAAGCTCTGGAGATTGTTTGTGTCTTTATAGTGTCCATAAGAGCAATTCAGACTTGTTTCTGTTGGGCTCACTTTTGCTCTGGTCACAGACTTATAAATGTTGGTTTTCCTATTGTTAAGTTGTCACCAGTTTTTAATGACTTCTGGATAGAAGAGATTTTATTTTTCAATAGTTGAAATGCCAGTTTCTGTCAAACAAGGAGATAAATATAAAAGTAAAGCAGATTTTGTTTTTCATCAAGAGGCAAATAAGTTCCCAGCCTAGCAGTCTATTTTGTAAAAGAAATTCCACAAATTTTTAAAATCCTAAAAAAAGTCCAGTTGAGGAAGTAGTGGATTTTATTTAAGGGAAGGTTTGCCAAGTGAGTTAACTTCTTAGTAACCATTATCTTGAATATGTGTGCATAAATTGAATCACAGGAAGATTGGAGCTTTTTAACAAAAGGGGATGTCTTAGAGCTGGCATTGGAATTTGGCAATCTGTACCTGCTTTGATTGTCTGCTTCTAGAGATGGGAAAGAGCTAATGGTTTATGGTTTTCACAGGATGGAAAGTCCCTTGTAATAAATCTTTTTTGAATTTTGTTTTGTAGGGGGGTACGTTAAAAGCAGTAAAATCTTCCAAAGGAAAGAAGAAGAGAGAGAGCATAGAGGGGAAAGATGGCCGGAGGAGGAAAAGTGCTTCGGACTCTGGGTGTGACCCTGCATCAAAGAAATTAAAAGGAGACAGGGGTGAAGTAGACAGTAATGGGAGCGATGGAGGTGAGGCAAGCCGAGGGCCCTGGAAAGGAGGGAATGCCAGTGGAGAGCCAGGGCTGGATCAGAGAGCCAAGCAGCCACCGACTACATTTGTCCCCCAGATTAACCGCAACATTCGCTTTGCCACTTACACCAAAGAAAACGGCAGGACTCTGGTGGTGCAGGATGAGCCCATAGGTGGGGACACACCTGTACCTTTCACTCCATATTCTACAGCCACAGGTCAGACACCTTTGGCCCCAGAGGTGGGTGGAGCCGAAAATAAAGAGGCAGGAAAAACACTGGAACAAGTTGGCCAGGGTATGGTGGCTTCAGCAGCTGTGGTCACTACCGCCAGCTCCACCCCAACCACGGTGAGGATCTCAGACACTGGCCTTGCAGCAGGGACTGGGCCGGAAAAACAGAAAGGCAGCTGGTCGCAGGCCCCAGGAGAGGTGAGTTGTTTCAGGGGCAGATTTGCAAGATTTGGGTTCACTCTTTCACCCTACTTTGTTCTTAACACATTAAAAAAGCATCTCAAATGCCACAGGGAAGGAGTATTTCTGAGATGTGCTTAAATTGTATTCTGTGGATAGTCCTTTACTGCTCATTGGGCAAATGCATATATCTTTAAAACTTTATCAGCTCTTAAAAGTCACCTGAACAATTGGGCTCATCGAAAACTGATTATACAGCCCAATTTAATGAGTTGTTAAAATAGATCTAATGGGGAATCTTTTTAATTCAGTTATCTATTTAGTTCATGTAGTGGTTGAGCCTCAACCAGGCCTATGAGAGGCAAGGTTAATGAATTATAGTGTTGGCAACAGTGAACACTGTAATTAAGGCTATGTGAAAGCTACTATTACCCAAACCCCTGTTTTCAGTTCATCATTTTATATATTTTCCTTTGAGGCTGGGCTGCTTTCTTTGATTTGATATGACCATGGAAGGTTGGTTTTTTCTTTCCCCTAAGTTAATCTTTTAAGTCTTACCTGGAAATTTTGATGGAATTATTTCATCATTTCATATATTTTCCTTTGAGTCTGGGCTGCTTTCTATGATTTGATATGACCATAGAAGGTTGGGGGTTTTTTTCCCCTAAATTAATCTTGTAAGCCTTACCTGGAAATTTTGATGGAATTAATCACAGTAGTATCTAGTTTACTATGTTCTTTATCTTACATGCATGTATTGTTGCTGAAAAGGAACTTTTGTTAAATACAAGTTAACATCAAGTTGGCTCTCCAGTCAAATTTGAAAGAGTGTCAAAATCAGTTATAGTCTTTTGGTTCTTATTTTGGTCACCAAAGTATGATTTATGATGCTAGTCATATTTTTTTCAAACTGGCTGTTAATTCAAGCTGGAATATGAAATACAAATAAGATACTAATTTTTTTTTAATTATGTATAGGAAACTACTGTGTGCTAAGTACTGTATATTATAAACAAAGAATTGAAATCCTGCTTGACGGAGCTCACATCCTAAAATGGAATCATTTTATAACAGTGTATAACGGTGCCATATAAAACATGGCATATACATTTCATCTGACTTCTTCCCCTCCCTAGCAAATGCAGTTTGTTAATCTCTAGTGTGCAGGGTTGGGGAGGGAGGTGAAGTGCCCAGGCAGAAGAGAAGGCCTGTAAATGCAGATTTCGCACTCTTCATGTTTTGTTTTCTGTTAGTTTACCAGCATTCCCAAGAGAGCTAGTTGGGGATCTTATGTGGATTTCCAGTATGTGTAAGTCATCATATTGCCCAAATTGATTAAAATCAAATCCATGTCAAAGGCAGAGTAGATGTAAATGGGGATTACAAAATAGACCAAATACTACACTCTGCAAGAAGAGATCCACTGAATGCTGTTGTTCTTGGAGTAGCAAAGCTGAATAAATGAAATGTGGATCAAAGGGCATTTTCCAAACAGGTTTGAGAAATTTCTGTGACTGTATCTGTAACTTTGCTAATGTGTTAGCCTAGGTATTCTCTTGGAATATGATTTAAAAGTACAGAAATGGATGTTTCCATCATGAAATAGGGACACAGCCCTCCAGGAAACTTCTTTCCCTAAAACATGTGTTAAAATCAGTTTGTCATCACTTTCTTATAAGAAGAGGATTTGAAATTTAATCATTTGAAGAAAATGAAAGACCATCCAAATTATTTTTCATTCATGTGTGTATTTATTTTTAAAGAGTAACTTTAGTAGTGAAACCTGAGATCCTTATGCTTATTCCTTGCAGTCATGCAGGTGTCAAGGCTCCTGGCCAAATTCTGGCAGTGAAACAACAGCATAGCATCAGTGCTGTGTCTGTCTATTCTCTTTATTTGGAGGAGTTTAAGTCTGGTTGCTGGTTAGTGGGAAGGAAAAGAAGAATGAACTAAGTTTTTGACTGTTAAATGCACTGAAGCAGTCTCTGTAGCAGATGTCAGCTGGAGGCAAGCCACAGGTGGTCTGCCTGGTTCTCATGCCTCTTTGCCACCCCAAAGAAAGTCCTAATGTAGACTCCTCTTGCGTATTTAAAGAAAACCTTAAATATATTGAAACTCCCCCCACCTTTTTTATAAATTTATTTATTTTATTTTATTTTTGGCTGCGTTGGGTCTTCGTTGCTGCTCTCTGGCTTTCTTTAGTTGTGGCGAGCAGGGGCTACTCTTTGTTGCGGTGCATGGGCTTCTCATGGCGGTGGCTTCTCTTGTTGCGGATCACAGGCTCTAGGCACGCAGGCTTAGTAGTTGTGGCTCGCGGGCTCCAGAGCGCAGGCTCAGTAGTTGTGGCGCACGGGCTTAGTTGCTCTGCGGCATGTGGGATCTTCCTGGACCAGGGCTTGAACCCGTGTCCCCTGCATTGGCAGGCAGATTCTTAACCACTGTGCCACCAGGGAAGCCCCCCGCCTTTTTTTAACAACACCCTTTCATTTATCTGGCATAAATTTTTTTAAATTATGGTAAAGTAACACATAACATAAAATTTACCACTCACACCATTTGAAGTATACAGTACTGTGGCATTATACATTCACAGTGTTATGCAACCATCACCACTATCTAGTTAAAGAAATTTTCTTCTCCCCAAAAAGAAACTCCATATCCATTAAGCAGTCATGGAATAATTTTTATTTCCAAGTATTACATAAGTGCTCGTACCTCCCTGTGGATATTTCTCTGTATTACGCACATATATGGGTGTGTAATATACCATATGAAAGTGATTCTAACCCTTCTTTATGTATACATCCTTCTTTATTCAAATGCAGAAGTTAGCATTTTTAAGGTATCCAAAAAAAGAAAGTGTTTTTTCATTCTCCAATTTGTTATGCTGAATGCTTTTATTTGGTGGGTGTATCAGTGTCTACAGTTTTCCACTTTGGAGACTTGTTAGATCCTAATGATAACAGAAGGGTTCAGTAACTGGTGTGCCTTCTTTAATTTAGCACCTTTAGGTCTAACTTTAATTGAAACAGATAATTCAACTTGTAGGTTGACTTGGACCCATAAATAAAAATAAATGGCCAAATTCCAAAAGGGTCCATCTTGGTGAGTTTCAGACTAATAAAGAAAATACTTTTCCTTAATGTACAGTGGGCTTGTCATAGGGCTGAAGTCACTTTTGTAAGATGGGCAATTTGCGATGGCTTAAATAAACTGAAACTTTAACCATAGCCCCTAAGGTCTTTGAGATAGATTAATATTACAGGGTCACTAGTAATATTTCACTATATTTCAGAGTAAAAGCTGATGTCCAGTAGGGAGCCCTTTTCTTCAATTCCTGGTGGAGTCTTCATTTCTAAATAGATACTTAGAAGCCTACACAGCCTCCAAGTGCTCTGACAACCAGTTGGCTAACAACCAAGGGAATGGCAGGATATCATTCATCCTGCCATCTCTAGCTTACCTTGCTAAAAGGTCCCCCTGTGCTGTCTGTGGCAGTTTTCTTCCCTGGTGAAATATAGGTATAAGAACAGTTTTCCTGGAATTGTAGGAGAGAAAAGTTGATTGACCCACAGGAAATGTTGGCCTAGGTCCAAGAAGATATCTTTTTTTTTTTTTTTTTTTTTTAAATGTATTTATTTATTTTTGGCTGCGTTGGGTCTTCATTTCTGTGCGAGGGCTTTCTCCAGTTGCGGCAAGTGGGGGCCACTCTTCATCACCGTGCGCAGGCCTCTCACTATCATGGCCTCTCTTGTTGTGGAGCACAGGCTCCAGACGCGCAGGTTCAGTAGTTGTGGCTTACGGGCCTAGTTGCTCCGTGGCATGTGGGATCTTCCCAGACCAGGGCTCGAACCCGTATCCCCCGCATTAGCAGGCAGATTCTCAACCACTGCGCCACCAGGGAAGCCCCAAGAAGATATCTTAAGGTTGTCAAGAGAAGCCAGCATCACTAACTCAGGCTATCTTCTCTCTTTTCAGAATTCAAGAAATTCTGTTCTGGCCTCTTCTGGATTTGGAGCATCTCTCCCAAGTTCATCACAAGCTTTGACTTTTGGAAGTGGAAGGAGCCAGTCCAATGGGGTTCTAGCTACAGAGAACAAACCTTTGGGCTTCTCTTTTGGCTGTAGCTCTGCACCAGAGTCTCAGAAAGACTCTGATCTCTCCAAAAACTTGTTTTTTCAATGCATGTCCCAAACTTTACCCACCAGTAACTACTTCACTACTGTTTCAGAGAGTTTGGCTGATGATTCCTCCAGTCGAGACTCATTCAAACAAAGCCTTGAGAGCCTATGTAAAGGAAGATCCGCTCTTGGAGCAGACACTAAATCAGGCTCTAAGGCTGGAAGCTCTGTGGATCGGAAAGTGCCTGCAGAGTCCATGCCCACCCTCACGCCAGCCTTCCCACGGAGCCTCCTAAATGCCCGCACCCCAGACAGTCATGAAAATCTATTTTTACAGCCCCCTAAACTGTCCCGAGAAGAGCCTCCTAACCCTTTCTTGGCATTTGTGGAGAAAGTTGAACATAGCCCTTTCAGCAGCTTTGCATCTCAGGCATCAGGTAGCTCTTCCTCTGCTACCACTGTCACCTCCAAGGCAGCACCCAGCTGGCCCGAGTCTCACTCCTCTACAGATTCAGCATCTTTAGCAAAGAAGAAAACCCTTTTCATCACAACTGACTCCTCCAAACTGGTGTCTGGTGTTCTGGGCTCAGCTCTTACCACTGGGGGGCCAAGCCTCTCTGCCATGGGGAATGGCCGGTCCAGTTCACCCACCAGCAGCCTCACCCAGCCCATTGAGATGCCTACTCTATCCTCTAGCCCCACAGAGGAGAGACCAACTGTGGGGCCTGGGCAGCAGGACAATCCTCTCCTTAAAACCTTTAGTAACGTCTTTGGCAGACACTCAGGCAGCTTTCTGTCCTCCCCAGCAGATTTTTCACAGGAGAACAAAGCTCCTTTTGAAGCTGTGAAAAGGTTCTCACTGGATGAGCGAAGCTTGGCTTGCAGACAAGACTCGGACTCCAGTACCAATAGCGACCTGTCAGATTTGAGCGACTCTGAGGAGCAGCTGCAAGCCAAGACCGGCCTAAAGGGGATTCCGGAGCACCTGATGGGGAAGCTGGGCCCCAATGGGGAGCGCAGTGCTGAGCTGCTGCTGGGAAAAGGCAAAGGGAAGCAGGCCCCCAAAGGCCGGCCTCGGACTGCCCCCTTGAAAGGTGATCCTGCTGGGCTTATACATGGGCTTGGCTTTGGCACTAGCTTTAAGTGCTTGTTGTGCTCTTGGGCAGCAGAGGCCCTCTCTTTGATGGAAAGTTCTATAATCTCATAGAATTACATAGTCAAAAGGGCACAGTAGGGGCCCCTTATCAGACCTTCTGGTTCAGGGCAGGATTGATCTATACCAGTACTGTAAGAGAGGTATGTGTCCTGTGTAATGATAATCCCAAAAAGTCTTGATAGTCTGTTATTTTCGGTCAGGAACTCTTTTCTTGTGTATTTCTCTTGCCTTTGGCCCTTCCTCTTTTATTTACTTAGGCGAGTTACTCAGTACTAGTCTTCATTCTCACATCGCAGCCTTTTTTTTTTTTTTTTTTGTGGTATGCGGGCCTCTCACTGTTGTGGCCTCTCCTGTTGTGGAGCACAGGCTCCGGACGTGCAGGCCCAGCGGCCCATGGCTCACGGGCCCAGCTGCTCCGCGGCATGTGGGATGTTCCCGGACCGGGGCACGAACCCGTGTTCCCTGCATCGGCAGGCAGACTCTCAACCACTGCGCCACCAGGGAAGCCCTACATCGCAGCCTTTAGTAGAGTTGATGAAGCAAAGTGAACCACTCCTCAGTTTGCTCCTCTCTGTCACATATATATGGTTTTAACACCTCTTCCAAAAGCCATTAACTCCTATGGAGTGAGGTTATGGTCCAAAATTGTATAAGGGCAAGTGTCTAAGAGAAAGTCTGATGGTAAAAGTCGCCATTCTTGTTAGGATTTGGTATCCCATGGGAGCCCCAAGAGTTCTTGATCAGTAGAACAGTCATATCCTGAGGGACTAGTGGCAAGAGGCTTCTGCTGTCTTGAGTTTTCCTCACCCATGCTCAGAGTTGTTTTGTTGTCATGGGGTACTTCCCACAAATTCTCCATGGTCTTTAACTCCTAGTTGAAGCCTTTGTTCCCTGTGCTCCTTTTCTGTCAAGGATAGACCTGATGGGCTCATGCCCATTCAGCGCAAGGAGGAGTGACTCAGGTCAGGACAAGTGACTGTTCCCAGGAGGATTATGTTATTGAGTCTCATTTAAACCTTTCATGACCAACCATTTCTCCCCCTCCCTTGCCACAGTTGGCCAGTCAGTGCTGAAAGATGTGAGCAAAGTGAAGAAGCTGAAGCAGTCCGGAGAGCCCTTCCTGCAGGATGGGTCGTGCATCAATGTAGCCCCTCATCTGCACAAGTGTCGTGAGTGCCGCCTGGAGCGGTATCGGAAGTTTAAGGAACAAGAGCAAGATGATTCCACTGTGGCTTGCCGCTTCTTTCACTTCCGGAGGTACCCAGACTCCTCTCTTCATCTCCTTCCCAGTTTCGTTAGTGACACGTAACTTCCACTCTTTCTCTGAATCGGTAAACATATCTCACCATCTTTTTACTGTTTTCCTAAATTGCATTGCTCTTAGAGTCTGTGCTAAGGTTCTGCCATCCCATTAGTGGCCACTTAGTTGTTTGGATTGTGAAATGATATGTGACTTTGTCCTTAGAGAACTGAAATTGAACAATCTTACCTGCTGCCCCCTGAGCTGTGTTGAGTTATTCCTAACTTGGGTTGCATTTGAAACCAGTGGTGTGAGCAGAAGGATGCCATTTTGTGTCATAGATCTGTCTGACCACTTATTCCTCTTTAGTGCTAGAGTAACTTGAGTCCGCTTTGGAGAAGGGGAAGTAAGATTAGGAGATAATGTGAAATAGAGATAACTGTTGAAAATCGTAGGAATATCCCTTGCTTTTACCAAACAACAGCTATTTAGTCACTTTTCTTCTGCTTGATAAACTTGGAAGAGGAATTTCTTCTAAGCAATCATTCAAGTGTCCTTAGTTTTTTAAATAAAGAAATCCAGGTGGTTTATCCATGTGGCATGGATTCACTTATTCAGTAAATATTTATTGAGCACTTAATGTGTGCCAGCCATTGTTGTGGGCATTGAGGATTAAACAGTACATAAAACCACCAAATTCCTGCCCTCAGGAGGCTTGTTGGGGACGCAGAGAGTAAATAAGAAAAAAAAGAGGTTAAATATATAGTATGTCAGTCTGTAATAACTGTGAGGAAGAAAAAGGAGGGAAAGAGGATTGAAGTGTGGGGAGGCTAGAGAGGCTACAGTTTATTTATTTATTTTTATATCTTTTTTTTTTTTTTGCGGTACGCGGGCCTCTCACTCTTGTGGCCCTCTCCCGTTGCGGACCACAGGCTCCGGACACGCAGGCTCAGCGGCCATGGCTCACGGGCCCAGCCGCTCTGTGGCATGTGGGATCTTCCCAGACCGGGGCACAAACCCATGTCCCCTGCATCAGCAGGTGGACTCTCAACCACTGCGCCACCAGGGAAGCCCTATTTTTATATCTTTATTGGAGGAAGCTACAGTTAAATAGGATGGCTTGATGGGGGAATTCCCTGGCTGTCCAGTGGTTAGGACTCCTCCCTTCCACTGCAGGGAGCACAGGTTCGATCCCTGGTTGGGGAACTAAGGGATCCCCATGTGGCAAGGCCAAAAAAAAAAAAAGGATGACTTGAGAAAGTGAGTTTTGAGTAAAGACCTGAAGGAGGTGAGGGGAGTGAGCCACGCATTTTTCTGGGAGACAAGTATTCGAGATAGAGGGCACAGCAACAGCAACTGTCTTGAGGCTGGAATATTTCTAGTGTGTTCATGGAGCTAGGGTGGGTAAAAGAGAGTAAGCAAGGGGGGCAAAAGAGTGAAGTCAAAGAGTTAATGATAGGTCCAGATTGTAAAGGGCTACTCTTAAGGGCCCTGGCTTTTATGCTGAAGAAGCAGTTGTTGGAGATTTTGAGCTGATGAGTAACACTGATGAATGTTTTAAAGGATCACTGTGACTACCTTCTTGAGAGTAGATTATATTGAGGCAAAAGCAGGGAGAAATTAGGAGAATATTGGAATTACCCAGGTGAGAAATGATGGTGGCTTAGTGTAGGGAGGTATTAATAGAGGTGATGAGAAGTGGTTAAATTAAGGATATATTTTGAAGGTAGAGCCACATGATTTTCTGATGGATTGCATGTGGGATATGAAAGAAGAGTCAAAGATGATTTTATGGCTTCTGGCCTGAAAACTGGAAGAATGGAATTGCCATTTACTGGTAAGGTGATTTCTTAGGGAAAAGTGGGTTTGAGGAGGAAAATGGGGAGTTTTAATTAGTTGATTTATTTTTATTTTTTTATTTTGGGTTGTGTTGGGTCTTTGATGCGGTGTGCGGGCTTCTCATTGTGGTGGCTTCTGTTGTGGAGCACGGGCTCTAGGTGCATGGGCTTCAGTAGTTGCAGCATGTGGCTTCAGTAGTTGCGGTGCGTGGGCTCAGTAGTTGTGTCTCACGGGCTTAGTTGTTCCGCAGTATGTGGGGTCTGCCTGGACCAGGGATCGAACCGATGTCCCCTGTATTGGCAGCAGGATTCTTAACCACTGCGCCACCAAGGAAGTTTTAATTTAGATATGTTAAATTAGAGATTCCTATTAGATTTCCAAGTAGAGATGTTGAAAGGGCAGCTGGGGAATTCCCTGGTGGTCCCATGGTTAGGACTCTGCCTTCTCATTACCAAGGGCCCGGATTCAATCCCTGGTCAAGGAATTAAGATCCCACAGCTGCGTGGTGCGCCCAAAAAGAAAAAAAAGAAGAAAGAAAGAACAGCTGGATATACAACTCCAGAGTTGAGGGAAGAAGTCCAAGCTGGAGATAAAAACGTGGATGTCACTGGGTATTTAAAGCTGTGAGTCTAACTGAGATCACTTAAGGAGTCAAAGTCTAGGCAGAGAAGAGAAGTAGTCCAAGGACTGAGTTCTGAAGCTCTCCAGCATTTAGAGATGGGAAAGATGAAGAGGAACTAGTAAAGGAGGCTGAGAAAGAACAGCCAGTGAGGTATCCTGGCAGACAACTGAAGAAAGTATTTCCGGGAAGGAATTATGAACTCCGGCAAATGTTGGTGATTGGGTGGGGTCAGTTAAGGACTGAAAATGACCATTGGATTTAACAAGGGGGAATGACCTCGTCAAAAACAGTTTTGGGGGCTTCCCTGGTGGCGCAGTGGTTGAGAGTCCGCCTGCCGATGCAGGGGACATGGGTTCGTGCTCCGGTCCGGGAAGATCCCACATGCCGCAGAGCGGCTGGGCCCGTGAGCCATGACTGCTGAGCCGGCACGTCTGGATCCTGTGCTCTGCAATGGGAGAGGCCACAACAGTGAGAGGCCCGCGTACCACCAAAAAAAAAAAAAAAAAAAAAAAAAACAGTTTTGGGGCTTCCCTGGTGGTCCAGTGGTTAAGACTCCATACTTCCACTGCATGGGGCGCCGGTTCGATCCCTGATCAGGGAACTAAGATCCCACATGCTGCGTGGCATGGCAAAAAAAAAACCAAAACCAATTTTGGTAGATTGGCAGGAGAAAGCCTGAATGATGTGGATTAAGAGAAAATAAAAGGAAAAGGAGCTGGTGACTGTCAGTATAGACAACTCTTTTTTTTTTTTTTTTTTTTTTTTGCGGTACGCAGGCCTCTCACTGTTGTGGCCTCTCCCGCCCTAGCCCTAGACAACTCTTTTAAGAAACTGCTCCTGGGCTTCCCTGGTGGCGCTGTGGTTGAGAGTCCGCCTGCTGATGCAGGGGACACGGGTTCGTGCTCTGGTCCGGGAAGATCCCACATGCCGCGGAGCGGCTGGGCCCGTGAGCCATGGCTGCTGAGCTCTGTGCTCCGCAACGGGAGAGGCCCGCGTACCGCAAAAAAAAAAAAAAAAAAAAGGAAGCTGCTCTTACAAACATAAATGGAGGAGGTGGGTGATCAAGGGGATTTTTTTTTTTTTTTTTTAATTTTTCGGTACGCGGGCCTCTCACTGCTGTGGCCTCTCCCGTTGCGAAGCACAGGCTCCGGACGCGCAGGCTCAGCGGCCATGGTTCATGGGCCCAGCCGCTCCGCGGCATGTGGGATCTTCCCGGACCGGGGCACGAACCCCCATCCCCTGCATCGGCAGGCGGACTCTCAACCACTGTGCCACCAGGGAAGCCCTCAAGGGGATTTTTGAGATAGCATGTTCAAATACTGACAAGAGTGATTCAGTAGAGAGGAAAATAGATGATGTGGAAGAGAGAATTAGTGGAGGGATGCCTATGCAAGAGGATAGGATGTAGAACATAGGTGGAGAGGTTGTTCTTCACTGGTACCTAGTTCATCCATAATAGCAGAAGACGAAATGGAGTACATGGGGCCAGTGACAAGAATGTGTGGTAGCATGGTGGTGGGAGCTTGTGGGAATTCTCTTCTGGCTCCTTGCGGAATTTTTTCAGTGAAATACTTAGCAAGGTCCTTGTGGGGAAAGTAATACCGGAGGTTTGAAAAGAAAGGAAAAGATATTAAATAGGCATCTAGGAGAGGGAAAACGCTAGGAAACTGTATTGTGGCTGCCAGGCAATATTAAGGGTTCACGTGAGTAGACATGAATTTCAAGTGTGACAGTGAACATAGCTCTGTATTTTTCTCTGGTCAGATTCAGTGCTGTGGGTGCTGGTGTGGAACAGGTGGTTGGAGAAACTGGTGGACATTTCTAGGGACAGCTTTTTAAGGAACCCAGACCTACTAGGTGTTAACAAGCCTTCCTATTAGTGCATACTGTGTTGGTCTAATACAGTGAAATTTCTTAAACTCAGTCTGATTCCTGTTATGTGTCATTTAATTTCTTTTAGGTCCTAGGATTTTAAGTGTGTGTTGGTTTGCATGGTTGCTGCTATTTACTTTGTATTTGACTGTGTACCTTCCTGTCTCAGGTTGATCTTCACTCGAAAGGGGGTACTCCGAGTGGAGGGGTTTCTGAGTCCCCAGCAAAGTGACCCTGATGCCATGAACCTGTGGATTCCCTCTTCCTCCCTAGCAGAAGGAATAGACCTAGAAACCTCAAAATACATTCTTGCCAACGTTGGAGACCAGTTCTGCCAGCTTGTGATGTCTGAGAAGGAGGCCATGATGATGGTGGAGCCACACCGTAAGGCACCCTCTTGCTTGTCTTCCAGTCAGTTCTAGTTGGAAACTCATTTTCTTTTGCTTAAAGGGAGGTGTGGAAGGAGTGGCAGGTGGCATTTTCTATGGATGAATTAAGGCCAATAAAACTTCTCTTTGTAGTAAACTAAATAGCTGAAGCCACACCTGTATCCAACAGTCCTCATTCTTTTAGTCTTTGGCAGTTAACAAACTAAAAATTCCTTCCCTGTTTGTCTTTCATTGTTGTAGCACAGTTGTCATAATTTGCATTTTGATCCCTGTTTGGGTTTGATTCACGCTGAATATTTTCAGTTTGCTTTGAACTAATTTGTGTTAGTAAGTGATACTTGATGGTTTGTGAATAGATGAAGTGCTACTGGTTGTTGTGTTTCATACCTAGAACCCACATTTTTCAGACATTTATGATATTTCCATGTCTATGAGATACTGTACCCTATTTCTAGACCAAGGAATATTATACTATGAAATTATGCCCTACGCTTTAAGAAAAGAATCCTCTTGTTTCAAAATTCCCCAAATTGAAAATTTTTTACTATCTTAAATGACAACATGTGGCATTCATTCTCATTGACACTTGTTCAGAAATATTAAAAATTCCATGTATTTTGTTTCTCTTACAATTATAGAAATACAGACTTCATGAACCTTTGAGTTTAATTGCTAGACAACACACTTGAGTAGAAATCAGTGGGTCTGGGATCTTTTGCTGTTGCTCAGGATGGTCAGTGCCAACAGTATTCCTCTTCCTTTTTCCACCAGAGAAAGTGGCATGGAAGCGAGCAGTGCGTGGTGTACGGGAGATGTGTGATGTATGTGAAACAACTCTCTTCAACATCCACTGGGTTTGTCGCAAATGCGGATTTGGGGTCTGCCTTGACTGTTACAGGCTCAGGAAAAGCCGACCACGCAGTGGTGAGCAAATGTTGTCCTGTGTAGTTCTAAAGGTAAACTGTCAGTGGAGGTGTGGACTTGGAAATTGAAGCAGAAATGGGTTTGCGCCTCCTCTTTAGCTGTTTAGCTTCATTTATGTTTTGTCACATTGTGAGGTCTTAAAATTACCAACACTCCAGCCTGACTGGGAAGGTTAAAACAAGCCAAGAGTAAATCTTCGTCTTCCCTGGTTTTGTTTTTTTTAATAACATCTTTTTTTGAGATATAATTCATATGCTGTAAAATTCACCCTTTTAAAGTGTACAGTTCAAAGGTTTTTAGTATATTCTCAAGGTTATATAGTCATCACCATAGTATAGTATATTCTCAAGGTTATATAGTAATTTCATTTTCACTGCTCCAAAAAGAAACTTCACACCCATTAGCTGTCACTCCCCATTCCTCCCCCTTCTTAGGCCTTGGTAACCACTAATCTACATACTGTCTATATAGATTTGCCTATTCTGTACATATCATATAAATGGAATCATACAATATTTGGCCTTCTGTGACTGGCCTCTTTCACTTAGCATACTGTTTCAAAGTTTCATCCATGTTATAGCACCTAATTCATTCCTTTGTATTGCCAGGTAATATTCCATTGTGTGATATACTACATTTTCTTCATCCATTCATCAGTCAATGGACATGTAGGTTGTTTCTACTTTGGGCTGTTATGAATAATGCCACTAGGAACATTTGTGTACAAGTTTTTGTGTGAACATATGTTTTCATTTTTTTTGAGGATATACCTAGTAGTGGAACTGATGGGGCATATGGCAGTTCTATTTTTAACCCTTTCAGAAACTGCCAAACTGTATTCCAAAGTAGCTGCACCATTTTATAATTCCACCAGCAATGTACGAGGATTTCAGTTTTTCCACATCCTTGTCAACACTTGTTATTAAATGTCTTTAATTGTAGCCATCATAGTGGCTATGAAGTAGTATATCATTGTGTGTGTGTGTGTGTGTGTGTGTGTGTGTGTGTGTGTGTGTTTTTAATAAATTTATTTATTTATTTATGGCTGCATTGGGTCTTCATTGCTGCACACGGGCTTTCTCTAGTTGCGGCGAGTGGGGGCTACTCTTTGTTGTGGTGCGCGGGCTTCTCATTGTGGTCGCTTCTCTTGTTGCGGAGCATGGGCTCTAGGCGCGCAGGCTTCAGTAGTTGTGGAACGTGGGCTTCAGTAGTTATGGCTCGCAGGCTCTGGAGCACAGGCTCAGTAGTTGCAGCACACAGGCTTAGTTGCTCCATGGCATGTGGGATCTTCCTGGACCAGGGCTTGAACCCATGTCCCCTGCATTGGCAGGCAGATTCTTAACCACTGCACCACCAGGGAAGTCCCTCACAGTGTGGTTTTGACTTGCATTTCCCAGATGACTACTGATGTTGAGCATCTTTTCATATGCTTATTGGCCCTATGTTTATCTTCTTTGGAAAAATGTCTATTCAAATCCTTTGCTTCACTTTGTTTTTGCTTTACCTTATTGCCCACCACTTCCTCATTCTTCCCTCTTCTAAGATACAGTGTAACCATTGTAACAGTGGTTTTAGGGCTTAGGCTACTGGGATCTGAATCCTATTTGCACCCATTATTATACCAACTATGGTATCTTGGGTTAGCTACTTAAACCCTCAGAACCTCAGTTTCCTTGTCTATAAAACAAAGATAATATGAGTATGTCCCTCACAGCATTGTTTTGAGGATTAAATGAGATGATGTATGTAAAGTGGTTAACACAGGGCCTGACATCCGCTAGGTTCTACATGTTAATGGAGCTAAGATCTTCCATTTTCGCCCATAAAAGATAAACTTCTGCACAGATTGCCCTCCTGCCATAAACAACAAGGAAACCAGACAAAATATATGAAACCACAATTTCAGATATTAGACAGCAGGCAGTTTGAGTCTGTGTTCCCTAAGAAAAGGGAAGAAACAAGGTGAATCTTACAGTTGCCCCAGTTTACTGCTCGGAGGCAGTTTCATCCTGTACCACAGGGAAAGGCAACTAAAATAGAGTTTGGCAATCTCATGAGCTGAGACAGAGATCAGAATCTTCAAAGAGTAAGGTAGTGTACTAAAGAGGTTACAACTACACAGAGAGAACACCAGAGATCTGTGGAGAAATCGTCTAAATTTTTTTTGTCTTATAGTGATCACATGCATAAGGTGAAACTTTCCTCAAGGCAATTAACTGAGTAGTATACAGAACTGACAGTTTGTATTCCCACCAGCCAGAGTGGAGAGACACTGGATAGAGTTCAAAAGAGTCACACCCTTAGTAGTAAGACTAATGTTGTCCTGTCCCAGAATACAGGCTGCTCTGGAGCTGCCATAATGAAGTGTAAAGCAAGCCTTGGAAGGATGAAATTCATCTACAAGTTACTTAATTATATGCCACACTAAAACCAAACATTCTTTAAAGGATTACAACAAAATCCAGTACTCTGAACATAAAACTCACAAAGCTCTGCATTCAGTGAAGAATGATCAGGTATACAGAAAAGCAGAATAATATGACCAGTAATCTGGAAAAAAGAAAAAAAAACGATCTGTAGAGCAAATCCAGAAATGACAGTAGTGATGAAATTATTGTACAAGGACCTAAAACAGCTATTATAAAACTTTTAAATATGCTTGGACATAAAGGAAAACACAATGAGAAAAACAGAAGACCTGTAAAAGACCCAAATGAAACTTCTTGAGATGAAAAATATCTCCCCCCCAAAATTACACTAGGTGGCAGATTAGATACTGCAGAAGAAACAGTGAGCTTGAAGACAGCAATAGAAACTATAAAAACTAAGCACAGAGAGAAGAAAGAAATTTATAAGTTGAAGAGTGGCTTGTTGAACTACAGGATATATTGGGCAGTCTCCAAAACTTATAAATGGAGTTCCAGAAAGAGGGCAGGAGGGCAGAGACAGAAAAAATATTTGAACAAATAAAGCCAAAAATTTTCCAAATTTGATGAAAAAGCTATAACACCACAAATCCAACAATAATCCTCAAACAGAAAATACGTTAAGAAAACCACACCAGGGCTTCCCTGGTGACGCAGTGATTGAGAGTCTGCCTGCCGATGCAGGGGACGCAGGTTCGTGCCCCATCCCGGGAGGATCCCACATGCTGCAGAGCAGCTGGGCTCGTGAGCCATGGCCACTGAGCCGGCGTGAACGGAGCGTGTGCTCCGCAACGGGAGAGGCCACAGCAGTGAGAGGGGCCCGCGTACCACAAAAAAATAAAAAATAAAAAAAATAAATGGAGAGATGTACTGTATTCACGGATAGAAGATTGAATATTAAGATGTCAGTTCTTCCAAACTGATCTATAATTAAGTGCAATTCCAATGAAAATCCCAATAGGCCTTTTTGTAGAAATTGACAAGTTGCTTCTAAAATTTATATGAAATACAAATTACCTAGAATCCAAAATTTTGAAAAAGAATGAAGTTGGAGGATTTATACTGCTTCATTTTAAGACTTTGTATAAAGCTACAGTAATCAAGACACTATGGTTAGCACAACAGAACAGAGTCTAGAAGTAAACCCACTCATATACATTCAACTGATTAGCTGCAAAGGTGCCAAGCTAATTGAATGGGAAAAGATAGTCCTTTCACAAATGGTACTTAAATAACTGTATATACATATTCAAATAATCAAATGAACTATTTTTATTCACATTATATACAAAAAATTAACTAGTAAATCATAGACCTAAACATAAAAGTTAAAACTCTAAAACCTCTAGGAAAAAAATAGAAGATCTTTGTGTCCTTGGGTTAGATAAATATTTCTTAGATAAGACACAAAACACAAAAGAAAAATTAATATCATCAAATTTGAAAACTGCTCTTCAAAACACATTAAGTAAATGAAAAGGCAAGCCACATAGTGGGAGAAAAGATTTGCTGATCACATATTTGCTAAAGAACTTGCATCTATAATAAAGACCTCTTAAAACTCAATAACAAGAAGACAAAAAACCCAGTTGTGTTTTTTTTACTTTTTAAATTTATTTATTTTTGGCTGAGTTGGGTCTTTGTTGCTGCTCTCAGGCTTTCTCTAGCTGCGGAGAGCGGGGGCTACTCTTCGTTGCGGTGCACGGGCTTCTCATTGCGGTGGCTTCTCTTGTTGCGGAGCACAGGCTCTAGGTACGTGGGCTTCAGTAGCTGTGGCACGCGGGCTCAGTAGTTGTGGTGCATGGGCTTAGTTGCTCTGCAGCATGTGGGATCTTCCCGGACCAGGGCTCAAACTCGTGTCCCCTGCATTAGCAGGCGGATTCTTAACCACTGCGCCACCAGGGAAGTCCCCACCAAAACCCAGTTTTTAAATGGGCAAAATATTTGAACAGGTACTTCATCAAAGAAGATAGATCAATGGAAAATAAACACATGGGAAAAAACTATCATTACTTGCTAGGGAAATACAAATTAAAACCATAATGAGAAACCACCAACCCCACTAAGATGGCTAAAATTTTTAAAACTGAGAGTACAAAAGTGCTGTCAAGGATATGGAGCAACTAAAACTTATTAAACATGGCTGATAGTAATGCAATTTGGTACCATCACTTTGGAAAACAGTATAGCCATTTCTTTATAAATTTAGACATAAACTAGCATTCCACTTCTAGGTATTTCCAAGAGAAATGAAAATATGTCCACACAAAGGCTTGTACTTGAATGTTTGTAGCACTTTATTCATAATAGCCAATAATGGGAAACAATCCAACTATTTACCAGCTGATAAGTGGGTAAACACAATAAGGTACATCCATACTATGGAACAGCCCTCAGACATAAAAAGATATGAATTACTGATAAATGCAACAATATGGATGAATCTCAAAATCACTGCTAAGTGAAAGAAGCCCAACACAAATGACAAATGACATACCATATGTTTCCAGTGATATGAAATTCTAGAAGAAGCAAAATTTTAGTATTAGAAAGTTGGTCATTGGTGGCCAGGGGTTGAGGAAACGGTATTGACTGTAAAGTGCTGAAGGGAACTTTATGAAGGGACAGAAAAGTTCTAAATCCTGAATATAGTACTGTTTCTACAACTATATACATTTGTCTAAATTCATTGAAGTGTACACTTTAAATTGTTGAATTAATTTTATGTAAATTATACCGCAGTGTAGCAGTATTTTTTAAAGTTAGCTGTTATCTTCTTTGACCCATGAAAAAATTGCCCTGTAAAGTCTGAAACTCTGACTTACTGAGAGAGATACATCTTGTGACCCTCATAAAATAAGTAAAGTCATTTCATTTCTGTTTCAGAGACAGAAGAGATAGGTGATGAAGAGGTTTTCTCCTGGTTGAAGTGTGCAAAGGGGCAGTCCCATGAACCAGAGAATCTCATGCCCACACAGATCATCCCTGGCACAGGTAAAGGAATTCCTTTTTTAGAGTTGGTGGGGGAAAAAAGATGTTTTTAATTGAGCTGTAATTTACACACCATAATATTTGGTAAAATGGTTTATCTCAGCTTGACTCTTTTTAAGCCTCACTAGATTTCCCTGAGAATTTGAATCTTCAGAAATGTTAGATTGTATGCAGCCACTGCACCCACTTTGCCTCACCGTTCTGGGTGGAGGGGTTGGTTGCTTTTCAGATGTCATTTTACATTCCTATGGTCGGCAGGACAGAATAGAAAAAGTCAGTCCGGGAATTCCCTGGTGGTCCAGTGGTTAAGACACTGGGCTCTCACTGCCGAGGGCCCGGGTTTAGTCCCTGGTCGGGGAACTAAGATCTCACAAGCCGTGTGGCCCAGCAAAAAAAAAAAAGAAAGAAAGAAAAAGCCAGTCCCCTGGCTTCCAGAAAGACCTTTGGTTCTAGGTTTATAAAAATCCAGCTGAAGCTAATCAAAGCTCTTGAATCCATGAAGAAGGCAGCTTAACAGTAGGAATGAATGGTCTTGTGGCAGCTTACTTCATTGATTCCTCCAGATAGACTGTTTCCAGCTTCCACAGTTCCATTAACATACACACACTGAAGTTGGTGAATCCTCTGCCTGTATTCTTCTCCACTTTGGGGAGCCACCCCCTGGATCCTTATAACCCAGTGCATCTGAGCAGAAGAGCTCCCTGAGTGCAGTGGTCAGATGCCTGCTCCCTGCTGATCTAAGCATTGGTTAAATGTTTGTGTAAAGTTTACATTGGTCTATTTTTTTTTTAGGTATAACTTACAGTAAATCTCAAGTATACAATTCAAAATGTTTACATACGCTTGAACAATAGGGAATCTACCCCTAGAGTTTCTGCTAAAGGACACCTTGTTAACGTTTACTAGAGGAGGGAGGGAGTGTAGCTTAGTGGTTAAGCGTGCACAGAACTTTAGTGCTAGATAGACATGGGTTAAAGTCTCGGTACTTTCATTTACCAACTTTATGTACTTAAGCAAATAACCTAACTTCTCTGAGTCTCAGTTTCATCATCAAAAATTGAGGGTACTGGGCTTCCCTGGTGGCGCAGTAGTTAAGAATCCGCCTGCCAATGCAGGGGACAAGGGTTCAAGCCCTGGTCCAGGAAGATCCCACATGCCGCGGAGCAACTAAGCCCATGCGCCACAACTACTGAGGCTGTGCTCACTACTGAGCCCGCGTGCCACAACTACTGAAGCCCACGCGCCTAGAGCCCGTGCTCCACAAGAGAAGCCACTGCAATGAGAAGCCCGCACACCGCAACGAAGAGTAGCCCCCACTCACCGCAACCAGAGAAAGCCCACACACAGCAACGAAGACCCAACGCACCCAAAAATAAAAAATAAATAAAATTAAATTAAAAAAACTTAAAAAAAAAATTGAGGGTACAAGCTGCTACCTCATTGACTTGTGGTAAAGCTTGAGAGAGATAATGTAAATAAGGTCTTTAGCACAATACCTGGCACATACAATTATTCTAAGGTTAATTGTTATTTTTTTTCCAGCTCTTTACAATATTGGAGACATGGTACATGCTGCCCGGGGCAAGTGGGGAATTAAAGCAAACTGCCCTTGTATTAGCCGGCAGAACAAATCTGTGTTGAGACCTGCTGTCACTAATGGGATGTCACAGGTAAAGTGGTGTGTATAGGTACAACTGAGAGAAACTCAAGTTCTTTGTACCAGGAAGTGCCTCATTTTCACCTCTGTTGTCCCAGGCTACTGTCAGATTCCTGGGGAATTAGGGGATGGGGAGGCCTGTCTAGAGAGAGCCCCAGAAGTTACTCAAGAGATTTAAATTCCCCCTGACTGGTATGAGTTTCTCTTCATGTGTCTTTAAAACCAATTCAGGCTTGTTTGATAAATAGCACAAAGAGATTCTTTGCATCTTGTCAAGATTTGTACCTCAGGTTCCTTGTGTAGGTGAAGAGTACAGAAAAGGTAATTAGGAATACAGTCCTACTTGTGTACATGGTCCCTGCCTTGTCATGTTAGGTACTGAGGAAAGAAATATGAATATTAGCCTGCTGATCTGGGATCATTCTACCCTGAAAGCAGTCCTAAGCCTTCACAGAGAGGCAGTGATTTTCTCATTGCTTTGTCAGAGGTGGAGGTCATTTTGGTGTGATGGTGACTATTTTGAAAAGGAGGCTATTTTAAAAAAAGAAAAAAACCACACACACACCTCTTACATTCCGAGGGCTTTCCAGGAATGCTACACATGATCAATAAGAGGTACAGGGATTAATGCTGAGAGATCTCAAAATATCTTTTCAGTAGAGTTGACATATTAGAGCAAATCATCTGGAAAATTCAATAATAGAATAATAACCATTTTATTGAGCATTTATGTGTGCCAGACACTATTCTGAGCTCTTTGCATATATCAGTACTATCTCATTTAATCCTCAGAATAGCTCTATGCGGTCAAGTTCTAATCACCAATTTGCCAGTGCAGAATTTGAGCCTCAGGTATGCCAAACAAAAACAGTTTTATTTTCAAGTCTTGTTCACTGTTCTTTCCACAGAACCTAGCATAGTTTCTGTCACATTGTAGGACTCAACAAATATATGTTAAATTAATGAATGAGTGAAATAGCAGTTTATGGGACAGTTGCTTTCCCAGACCTGTTTAGTGTCAGCTGTCATTACTATTTGCATTGTATTTTTTCTACACAAGGACAACACTTTAACCATGTTGGCGTTCTGTGCTATAGCTTCCTAGCATAAACCCTAGTGCCTCTTCTGGAAATGAAACCACCTTCTCAGGTGGAGGAGGAACTGCATCGGTAACACAACCAGAGACTGACCATGTTGCCAAAGCCGACAGTACTGACATCAGATCTGACGAGCCTCTGAAAGCAGACAGTTCGGCGTCAAATAGCAATAGTGAGCTAAAAGCCATCAGGCCCCCTTGCCCTGACACAGGCCCACCTTCCTCTGCCCTGCACTGGTTGGCGGATTTAGCAACTCAGAAGGCTAAGGAAGAAACAAAAGGTGAGATTAACACAAGCCTCTGCCCTGCCTGTGGGTGGAACACTTGAGTTATTCTGGGATTCTTCAAACTCACACATCACCATCCACATTTTTGAAACATGCCACTTGCTTTCTCTGGCTGATCATGTAAAATGAGGGAATCTCTTTCCACTTCTTTCTAGAAGTGGAGCTTTCTAAAAAAGGCACATGCCTGGGTTCTACCCCAAACCTCTTTAGTCAGAATCAATCTAAGATTTTTAACAAGCTTCCCAAATGGCCCTGATAGCCAGTATTACTAGCCAGGAGGGCTACACTTGTTTTGCAGTGGGCACAAAATCACCTGGGGAATCGTTAAAAATGCAGATTCCTGTGCCCCACCAGAACTATTAAGTGAAAATCTCTTGGAGTAAGACCAAGAATCTCCATTTTTAACAAGCACTCCAGGTGATTCTAATACAAGTATTCTGGAGACCCACTTGAAGCAACACTGTCTTAGAAAGTGAGGGAGACGAAAGATGGATGGGAACAAAAGGAAGTTTGAAATCCAGATCTGGAAAAGAAAGGAAGAAGTAGGAGAGCTTCTCCTTGGCCATGAGACCTGCCATAGTCATAGCTCGTCAGGCTTGGCCCAGACAAACCGTACGTAGTTTGGGGGGCAGGGGAGGGGAAAGTCTTTCCTCTTTCCCACTTGGCTGATTTTTAGGAGTCAGTTGCCTGCTGGGTATTCCTTGTGCCTAATGCTATTCCTGGTTATGTTCTTACAGAAGCAGGGTCCCTGAGGTCGGTGCTCAGTAAAGAGTCTCATTCACCCTTTGGGCTGGACTCATTCAACTCCACTGCAAAGGTCTCTCCGTTGACTCCAAAGCTTTTTAACAGTCTGTTACTGGGTCCCACTGCCTCCAACAACAAAACTGAAGGCTCTAGCCTTCGAGACCTCCTCCACTCCGGGCCGGGAAAGCTTCCTCAAACCCCCTTGGACACAGGCATACCCTTCCCCCCGGTCTTCTCTACATCCTCAGCAGTAAGTGTCCTCTCTACAACTCTAGCCTTTGCTGCTTTTCCATGAAAGAACCATCAGAGATCTGATAACTGGGTTAGACGGTATATGACTGACTTGTGTCCTCCACATTATCAGTCCAGCTGACAAGATCTTTCTTTATATTAAATTTTGGGAATGTTTGAGATCCTTTAAGTAGTAAACCTTTTGTGCCATGTTAGGAAGTTAGTAGAAACTGAGACTGAAGTTTTTCAATCATCAGCAGAAATCACTTTATTTTCTTGACAATAACAGATATTAAATTTTTTTTAAACGTAGGCAGTACATTCATATTGTACTCTCTTGGGTATCTAATAGACGCCTCAAACCTAACACCTCTAAAACCACACTCCTGTTCTTCTGCCTGTGAGCCTGCATCTCCTTTATTTTTTGCTTCTCTTGGTCAGTGGCTTCCAATTGCTCGGCGAAAAATCTTGGAGTCTTTTGGGACTCCCCTCTCACATTTCGTATCTAATCTGTTAGCATAACCTTTCAGTTTGATCATCAGAATGTATTCAGAGTGCACCCATTTCTCATCAGTTCCGCTGCTTCCTCTCTAGTCTGAGTCAACATCCTCTCTTGCCTGAATTTTTGTAGTAAACTCCTTAGAGGTCCTCTGTATTTCTTCCCTTTCTACACAGAGCAGCTAGAGTGGTCCTTTTAAGATATGTCACATTATATCACCTCTGCCTAAAGTCTTTGAAGGGCTTCCAATTTCATAATAAAAGCAGAGTCCTTTCAGTGGACTATAACGTTCCAGCCCTATCTTCCCCTCACTTCCCTGACTTCAACTACCACTCTCCCTCTTGTTCACTCTGCTCTGGCCACACCCACCTTCTTGCTGTTTCTTGAACATGGCCAGGCATGCTCTCTCTTCAGAGCCTTTGCACTTGTCTTTTTCTCCACCGAGAACTCTTTCCCATGTCACAACATGGCCTGCTTCTTAATCAACTTCCTCTCTTCCCTCCTGAAATGTCACCTCTTCAGTAAGCCTTCTTTTTAGATCACCCTTTTTAAAAGTCCATTCTACTCCCATCCTCCACTCATGTCTGTTTCCTCTGCACTTTTTTAAAAAAATTTATTTATTTATTTTTGGCTGCATTGCGTCTTCGTTGCTGCACGTGGGCTTTCTCTAGTTGCGGCAAGTGGGGGCTACTCTTCCTTGCGGTGCGCAGGCTTCTCATTGCAGTGGCTTCTTGTTGCGGAGCACGGGCTCTAGGTGCATGGGCTTCAGTAGTTGTGGCACCTGAGCTCAGTAGTTGTGGCTCACGGGCTCTAGAGCGCAGGCTCAGTAGTATGGCACACGACCTTAGTTGCTCCGTGGCATGTGGGATCTTCCCAGACCAGGGCTCGAATCTGTGTCCCCTGCATTGGCAGGCAGATTCTTAACTGATGAGCCACCAGGGAAGCCCTGCACTTTTTCCATAACACTTATTACCATCTGACTTGCTGTGTTTTATTTATTTTCTGCCTCACCTCCACTTAAAGGCATTTTTGTCTGTTTTTTGTTTTTTTGGGTTTTTTGTGCTGCACAGCTTTCAGGATCTTAGTTCCCCAACCAGGGATCGAACCCAGGTCCCCAGCAATGGAAGCAGAGTCCTAACCACTAGACTGCCAGGGAATTCCCCATTTTTGTCTGTTTTATTCACTACTATATCCCTAGTGCCACAATGTTTGATACATAAATATTTAGTAAGCATTTACTGAACTAATAAATTCAAAACGTACAAAATTTATATTTTAAAAATACAGTGAAAAGTCCCCTTCCCACTGTTGCCTCCCTTTCTGTAGGTGACCATTGTTTCATGATTGCCCTTTCAGTGATATTAAAATATGTATATAGTTCCCCCCCTTTTTACACAGATGTTTTTATACATTGCTTTTGTATTTTCAGTTTATATATTCCAGAGATCATTTCAAACAAGTACACAAATATGTTTCTCATTCTATTTTATGACTAATGACTGAAATTTGATGAACTGTGGGTGGTTGAGCCTTGTACAATGTGGGTTATTTGTTTCTCTTTTGGATAAATGACCAAAAAAATTACTTTGAGCTCTGTCTTATTTGTACTGCTCCAACTCCCAGTTCTCCTTTTTCTTTTTAAATTTTCCCGGGATGTTATATGATTACATATACTCTGTAGAGATCATGATTAGTGATACTTCAGACATTGTGTTATCAAGTTTACAAAAGCCCTCCCCTTCCTTCACTTCTATGACCTTAGGTATGTCACTTTCATCTCTGGGCCTGAGCTTTCCCACCAGCTGAAACAAATGAGAGATTCTTGGTAGGGGACGGATTGGGGAGTAGGAGACTGCTTTCAGAATATATAGTTATCTTGGGTACTCTGGTACAACTGTTTATTGGGGTACACTCCCTGGTAAAAAAAAAATCACTGCCTTGATAAGTCACCTCAGTTACTTAATTGAAGTATATCCCTTGGGCATGCTGGCCAAACAAAATGTGTAAACCTCAAAATAAATGATCTTTCTCACTCAGTTACAGCATTTTGTGATCCCTGCAGTCTACGTGCATATGCTTAAAACGGGGCTGAATGCCAAAGATATTTCTTAAGTCTCAAATCTCCTGCAGTAGAGGGGACCTTTCTGTACTTTTTTTTCATAAATATAAAGCAAAATATGAAGGCTAGGGAAATGTAAGATAGTGACTTAATAGGCTCCCCCCTCCAACTACAAAAGACTTTATAATTAACTTTTATGAAATTTAATCAGGTAGATCAGAACTCCGTGTGAATATAACTGTGAGACTGTTTTTGAATACTCTACTGATGGTGCCTCAGTCATACTGACCTGATGGGTTTGTGTCTGGCAGGGAGTGAAGAACAAGGCCAGCCTCCCCAACTTCCTTGACCACATCATTGCCTCAGTGGTAGAAAATAAGAAAACCTCAGATGCTGCAAAGCGGGCCTGTAACTTGACTGATACCCAAAAGGAAGTGAAGGAGATGGTGATGGGGTTAAATGTGCTGGACCCCCATACCTCTCACTCCTGGCTCTGTGATGGAAGACTTCTGTGTCTCCATGACCCCAGCAACAAAAACAATTGGAAGATCTTCCGGGAGTGTTGGAAGCAAGGCCAGGTAAGCAAGAATAAGCAGATCCCAGGGTCGGCTGTCTGCCTGCCCACTATAGCTACCAGGATAGTTTCAATTCTCTCTGGGAGACACTTTGCTAAGGAGATTTAGACATATACTAAGTTTGTTATAGACAGCCTTGCTACTTCGAGTTTTCTTGGATTTTTAAAAGTCAGAAGATTCCTAAAAATACATTGTGGATCTTTTTATTTCTCAGCTGTGTAGCTCTGTGTTCTTAAAAGGGCAGTTGAAATTCCTGTGAGGTTGTGATCTGGCATTAATGACACCTTTAGAGGAAAATCCGTAAGTGTGATATGGGGTGAGGCGAAAATGGGTGGAAGTGGGTGGTACTCTTCTAGGTAAATGTTTCAAGACCATACAAGTCTGTGTGATAGTGTGATAACACTTCCTGATTTTTATACATTAGCAGGTGTGAGGAAGGGGGGGAGGTTGTAGAATTGTCTGGAGAGTTTTTCATTTGAGATGTGAGGACGTATTTTCAGAATTTGCATTTGTCAGCTTTTCATCCTCTCACCTCAAAATAGTGGTAGATACCAGGGCAGCAGAAGTGATTTTTGTGGAATGTGCCCCCCCCACCCCACCCCCCGCAGTGAGAATCAAGTGTAATAACAGAGTAGAAGTGTTTTCATTTTCTGTAGCTGACATTGTTGAAATCCATAGATTGTGAAACTGGGAGGGAATAATAAATCATTGTGGAGAAGAGGTTGTCCCCAGGAAACCCTCCTATTCTGTCCCTTAGCCCTGACCTAAGTATTTCCTAAGTGACTCTGATTGAGATACTTTTGTTTCCACAGCCAGTGCTGGTATCAGGGGTACATAAAAAACTCAAGTCTGAACTCTGGAAGCCAGAAGCCTTTAGCCAGGAATTTGGAGACCAGGATGTGGACTTGGTGAACTGCAGGAACTGTGCTATAATTTCCGATGTGAAAGTTCGGGATTTCTGGGATGGCTTCGAGATCATATGCAGTAAGTAGCTTTGATATCTGGTTCAGTAAAAGCAGACTGAAAAGTAAGCATCTATATGCCCAGCCCTACCGCTGAAATAACAAATTACATCCTCTTAACAGGAGGAGCATTCTATCCTGGTGCCAACCAGGTAGCTCTCATGGCAATCGCATGGCTCCAGAGCATACCTGGACTTAAGCACATGATCATATGGGATGTGTGGAGCACTTTCACTTTGAGATGGAAAAATTTATCATGTACTAAAGCAGTGGCTAAGGAAAACAAAGCCCACCTTATCCATTATGGGGGTTTACAAGTCTGAAAATAAGAGTTTAGTCTTCTAAACCTTTTAGTCACTGGAGAATCAGGCAGCAGCCAACCCAGCAGATATTTGTAGGAGTGCTTTCTGTCTTCCAGAGCGATTAAGGTCAGAAGATGGGCAGCCAATGGTGCTCAAACTCAAGGACTGGCCTCCTGGGGAAGATTTTCGGGACATGATGCCAACAAGGTTAGTGAACTACAGTGAGTCGTCTTGAGAGACTTGTGCTTTGCTAAAGCTGTCACAAAGTAATCACAGAAAAGTGAACTCCACCTCTTTTCCTTTTTCCCCTATAACAAGCTAAGTCATCTTTCATGCTTTTTTTTTTTTATAGGTTTGAAGATCTGATGGAGAACCTTCCTCTGCCAGAATATACCAAACGAGATGGCAGACTCAATCTAGCCTCTAGGCTACCCAGCTACTTTGTAAGGCCCGATTTGGGCCCCAAGATGTACAATGCCTACGGTATGAGGGAGAGGCCATAATTGACCTTTTTGGACACTACTGTTTCCATTTCACCTATAGAGGGAGATTTGTAGTCAGGATCATGTGTAGAGATGATAGAGGGCAAAGTGACAGGCGCTGAAGAAGTTGACAGTATCCAGGCTGGTTTAGAATATGTTTGCTTCTGCCATTGATTTGCATAATAGCCCTTTGGGCCCAGTACTGTATATGTATGTATGTGTGTATATATATATACACACACACACAGTAGTTAGAAAGTTTCCTCTCAAAGGTTCCATCCAAGGGACTTCCTGGCGGTCCAGTGGTTAAGACACTGTGTTTCCACTGCAGGGGGTGAGGGTTCTATCCCTGGTCAGGGAACTAAGATCCCGCATGCCGCACGGCAGAACCAAAGATCCTTAGCTTTTAAGAGACTTGACAAGATAAGAGTGAAGACGTCTGAGTACCATGCTACCCAACCAGCTCTTTGTGAAGTCACAGTAATGTCCTAAATCACTGTGAAAGCCAAGCTTCATTTGAGTGTCCATAATGCCCATATCTGTTTTGCTTCTGAAGGGGAGAGATCATTTAGGAGGGTGGAATTGGATTGATGGCCAAAGCTAATGATAGTGTCAACTGAGCTCGAAATCAGTTGTAAAACACTAGAAAAGGGACGAGGAGAATTATTTATTGATAAATAGATATACGTCATTCTCCCAGTGTTACACATTTAAGAACATCTTCGAGTATGTTTTCACTTGTAGGGTCTATATGGATTCTTCAGAATATTGCCCTTTCAGGAATTCCCTGGCTGTCCAGTGGTTAGGACTCCACGCTTTCACTGCCGAGGGCGCAGGTTCAATCCCTGGTCGGGGAGCTAAGATCCTACAAGCCTTGCGGTGCAGTCAAAAAAGAAAAAAAAACAACAGAATATTGCCCTTTCACCTTGCATATCTTCCTTTTACCTTCAGGCTTGATAACAGCAGAAGACAGAAGAGTTGGCACAACAAATCTTCACTTAGATGTGTCCGATGCAGTTAATGTGATGGTGTATGTTGGGATCCCCATCGGGGAGGGTGCTCATGATGAAGGTATGATTTCTAGAACCCAGTGCTTCAGCAGGGTGAGGTTTAGCCTCAGGAGTAAAATGGTGTGTCTTTCTCCTCAGTCAGGTCCAGTGGGTTTTTCTTAAATCTCTGCCAGGCATGATGCATAGTAGGTGCCCAGACAAAGGGGTGATTGCAGCAGAGAAGAGTGGTACTTGTGTATCTTTGACCAGAGTTATTCCCTCTCTGGGAATGCTGCCCTTTAACACTGAGTATGTAGCATCACAAAGAGGAATAAAGAAGAAAGGGCAGGGCTTCCCTGGTGGCGCAGTGGTTGAGAGTCCGCCTGCTGATGAAGGGGACACGGGTTCGTGCCCCAGTCCGGGAAGATCCCACGTGCCACAGAGCGGCTGGGCCCGTGAGCCATGGCCACTGAGCCTGCACGTCCGGAGCCTAAGCTCCGCAACGGGAGAGGCCACAACAGTGAGAGGCCCACATACCACACAAAACAAAAACAAACAAAAAAAAAAGAAGAAAGGGCAAACTGGCCTACTTGGTCCATCACCCAGTTCAGCTGTGGGGTAATAGGTGATAAAGCCAGGTCATTTGCACAGAGATGAAGCATAAAAGTGATATTTTGCTGCATTGCATTCTCCGCTATCTCAGTGTAGAATTAATGTGTGTTAATTACGGAAGTTTTAGAAAACAAAATTTTAAAGAAGAAAACTCAAAATCTCAAAGTTCAGGGATAATCAATATCATTACTTTGGTATATTTCCTGCCACACATTTGCTTTTGATGCTACACATCTGCACATCTTTCCATTAGGCTGTCATTTAAAGCGTCATAACAGACAAGGAATAGAAGCCAAGCCTCTTAATTTGCCAGAGAAGCTTTACTCTTCATGGCCTTAAATCCACAGAATCCTAGAATTTGAAGAGGTCTTGAGAAAGTATACAGTCCACCTACTTACAGCAGGAAATAACCTGCAATTTGAACATAAAATATGGCTACACAGTTTGAGCAGGAAATATGTTTTAAAGGGACACTATATCTCCAAAAAATGCTGAGTCTCTGTTAAGTATGGAAGATTAGGGTCGCTCTTCCCATGTGTAGGAAGCTTAGACCAATGTGAGTTTTGATTCTTTGATTCTACCTTATATTACTGCAGAGAGATAGAGAATAGTAGAGACTAAACTTGTTTGAATTGGACATTTTGCTTCACTCAGAGGTACTGAAATGGCTGGTTACGTTGAAAAGTGCCACTTTGCTCTTTTCAGAGGTGCTCAAGACAATTGATGAGGGAGATGCTGATGAGGTGACAAAGCAAAGGATTCATGATGGAAAGGAGAAACCTGGTGCTTTGTGGCACATCTATGCAGCCAAGGATGCGGAGAAGATCCGGGAGCTGCTCCGAAAGGTGTGTCCCTGGGTGAGCTCCCAGCTCGCAGACAAAGGGTCTGGGGATGCTGAGACAGCCTGCCTAGGGTTTCTCACGTGGAGTCCCTTGGCATTAAAGACCTGTGCCCTCTGTCAAAATGCCCCATAGGGCTGAATCCACACTTAGAGGATATTGAATAAAGTAGAAACTTTGGCCCACCAGTGATGTTACTGCAGCAAGTTGGATTTATCCTGTTAATAATCTTTATGTATTTATTGATTTTTCCATCTTTGGGTTTTGATCATGGTTTCATGATCAGGTTGGAGAAGAGCAAGGCCAAGAGAATCCCCCTGATCATGATCCAATTCATGACCAAAGTTGGTACTTGGACCAGACCCTACGTAAGCGACTCTATGAGGAATATGGTGTGCAAGGCTGGGCCATTGTTCAGTTCCTGGGAGATGCCGTCTTCATACCTGCTGGAGCCCCACACCAGGTATGTTCCAACTTGGGGGTAGGGCTGGCTCCACAATTCCCATAGTTTCCTTATATCTGTGTTTCTTGCTAATCTGGCAGTAGATATAAATGGCTGGGTTAGACTGATTGCTCTTCAAGTGCAACTTATTTTTTGATTTTTAATTTTCTTCCATGTAATTTTATTTTTTATATTTTATTTTTTTTAATTAATTAATTTATTTATTGGCTGCGTTGGGTTTTTGTTGCTGCGCGCGGGCTTTCTCTAGTTGTGGTGAGCGGGGGCTACTCTTCGTTGCAGTGCACGAGCTTCTCATTGCAGCGCTTCTCTTGTTGCGGAGCACAGGCTCTAGGCACGCAGGCTTCAGTAGTTGTGGCCTGCGGGCTCAGAAGTTATGGCTCACGGGCCCAGTTGTTCTGCGGCGTGTGAGATGCTCCCGGACCAGGGCTCGAATCCGTGTCCTCTGCATTGGCAGATGGATTCTTAACCACTGCGCCACCAGGGAAGTCCCCCTTCCATGTAATTTTAAATGCTTATTTAAAGATTTTTAAATAAGGGAGACTATTAAAAAAAAGGTGAGTCTCTGTTCAGCTACCTATGCCATATCCCTTTTCAGTCCCCTTGTCCTGCCTTCACCAGAAAGTAGCCTACTGTTAACAGTTTGGTGTGTATTTTTCCAGATCCTTTTCTGTGCAAATACTAACATTTTCATCTATAAATTTATGCTTACAGTCTTTCTGCATTTGTTGTCTTTATGAAAATGGAATATCATAAGTATTTCTAAAGTGTTTTTTTAAACGATATGATGGACAGTTTCCACCTGTTGCTGACTCTCTAGTGCCTGATGTTTGCCTCTATACTTTTCCTTTCCCAGGTGCACAATCTATACAGTTGCATAAAAGTAGCAGAAGACTTTGTATCTCCAGAGCATGTAAAGCACTGTTTCCGCCTGACTCAGGAATTCAGGCATCTCTCTAACACTCATACAAACCATGAGGATAAACTGCAGGTAAAACTCCTCCTCCACCCCAACCCTGTCTTCTCATCTCCTACTAGGCTACATACACAGGAGGCACATTCTGCTTTCTGAGGATATTACCTGGGCAGTATAACTGCAGAGAGATGATTAAGGGACCCATGTCTGGGGTATGGAGTCCTCCCTCCAGGAAGTATTTAATCAGTCCTCTTCAGGTTTGCTTTTAGAGAATATGAATCTTTTAACCTAGTCACTTCCAGTGTGACAATCTTCTATTTCTCTGCCCCTGGAAGATACAGTGTATCCGTGTTAGTAACTGACTAGACTGACTTCCTCAGTCAGGTGGGAAAAGCACTGTAGCAATGTGTTCTAAACCTCTTTCCCCGAAGCTGCTTCTCACAGCAAATTTCTGTGCAAACTCAATTCCTTAGAGCCCTGCTAGGGACTGTAATCCATGTCCCTAAGAGTTGTTTCCCACTTGTAGATCTAAGCTGGACAATCAGATTAGGTTTTCCTCTGCTCAGAAATGGATTGGAACTTGAAGGGCAGAATTTCATTGTTAATATATTTGGATGCTTTAATAACATTAAAAAAGAAAAAGAATGTAAGGAAGCAAGATTTCCCAGGCAGAACTTCAGCATCTGAATAGGCGTTCTTCCAGCCTCTCACATGTGACCTGTTTTCCTCCATCGTGCCTGTGACTCAGGTGTGTTTTCTTTGGTCAGTGTCCCATGAGGTTGTAGATTTTTCTTGGTTGCTGGTAGATTTAATCACCTTTAACCCTGAACTTGATCTGTTTTGCTGTTCCTTTTTCAAAATTATGGAGTATTTCAACCATAAAGTTCTTATACAAAGTACCATCACATTGATAAATAGATAACATTGATATTATAGATATATAATGCAAGTGTTCAGGCATACATATTTCAGACCCCACCTCCATTAGGTCTCTACTTGTTACATGTCACCTCCCAATCCTCTGTCACTGCTTTATTTTCTTCTGTAGTATTTTTCACCATCTAACATACTATGTATTTTATGTTTGTTTCTATCCCTACTAGGACATAAGCTGTTTAAGCTCCATGAAGGCAGGGATTTTACTGTTTTATTCACTGCTTTTCCCTAGCACATAGTAGGTACTCAGTAAATATTTATTGAATTAATACAAAAAATGTAATAGAGAACAGCAAAGGGGGCTTGTGTGCCCATAACTCAGCTTAAGAAATAAAGCATCATATACGTACCACATACACAATATATACATATACAACAACTACATTATTGAAGCCTCCATGTACTCTTTCCCATTCTACCTCCTCAGAAATAATCACAGTGTTGGTTTAAAACCGTCTTTATCCTGTTCACTTTATTTTAATAACTTTTACTTCACATGTGTGTTCCTTTTTGACAAATTAGAAAATATGTATAAGCACAAAAGGGAAAAATACCCAATAAATCCTACCTGCCCACTATTGTTTTAGTGCATTCTTATTAGCTACAGGACCTCAGGTAAGATTCTTAACCGTGGAACCTCAGTTCTCATCTGTAAAATGGGGATAATAATAGAATCTGCCTCATAGTATTATGGTAAGGATTAAATGAAAGTCCACATAAAGAGCTTAACAGTAGTTCCCAGCATATAGAGGATGGTGATTACATAGCCTTTCAGATGATGAAATCATTCTTTTTTGAATATAGACTATGTATCTTGTGTGACTTGTAAATCATCTTTTGGGATTGATTTAGGAAGCATGCAGTCCTGGTTGAGGGCTTTCCTCACTAATCAGAAGGCTTTTAGTCAGTGTAGGACATAACATTTTCATTTGCAGAACACAGTCTGTGGCTGCCATAAACTGACTGTGCTGATTGCTCTCTCCAGGTGAAGAACATCATTTATCACGCAGTGAAAGATGCTGTTGGCACCCTCAAGGCTCATGAATCCAAGCTGGCAAGGTCTTAGGCGTGGAGAAATTCCAAACTCGCCTGTGAAGCAGGTCTTTCACTCACAACACATACAGCAGGGTTCTCTGCTGGAGCAGAGGTCCTTTACTTGGAGCCAGTGTGGTCAGTATTACAAACTCTCCAGCCACTCTTTGCTGCCTCAACACTGAAGGTTGACACAGGAAAGTCGCACTGTTCACACACACAGTTTCAGACTCCAAGCCAAGGGTGCCACATCCCCATCCTGTGGCCTTTTGGGACTCTGAATTGCCTGAATATCGCTGGGCTTTCCTGCACATTCTCATGATTTGAGATTCGTGGAAACCAGGAATGTGGGCACACCTTTCTTTTCTTTTTCTCTTGTGCCTAGTTAAGTGGGAATGTGTTTGGAGGTAGGGGGAATCACGTAACTGGTACAAGTGGGGGCTAATTGCTTAAACACGCCTGGTGGAAGCCTGATGGTGTCTCTGCACATGACCTCTGACACACCCCATCCCGGGAGCCGGGTGAAGCCTTTCCCCACCATCTCTCCTGTAAACAATGGAGTCTTGAAGGACCCAGGGGGAATCCACTGCTTTTCCCAAGGGGCTCCAGGATTAGGAAATGTGTGTATTTAGTGAAAAATAGGTTTGTAGTGAAATAGTTACTATTTCATGAAAGTAGATATTTTTAGAACTTTTGAAATACCACAGTTGTTTTCCTGGATTATGAGGAAAGGCACATTACGTTTAGTCTTCCTTTCGATAAAACTCTTTGAAGAAATAAGATTTTTAGAAATCAACTGCCCATTATAGCACAAAAATCAGCCAAAGCAGAATTTTAAAGAATTGGCTTTGTAGGATTCTTTTAGTTTCTCCCCATCCCATCTCAGTCCTATCTTGAGGGAACAGCCATCTTGAGAAAGAACTTCGTCATGTCTGTGCTGTTGGTGTGTTCCATGCATACACACACTGGTGACTCCAGGACCCATTTCCATCTATTACCAGCGTTCCCTTGGGACTCCTCTTACAGTTCCAAATGCGAAAGAAAGTTTGCTTTCCTACATGAGGCTTTTTGTTTTGGGGGTTTTTTTTGTCTGGAAATATTTTCAGCAAAACTTTCCAACTCAGTGGAGTTTTATTAAGAATTTATTTGAAAATGATGGAATTCATTGGCCCAAAGGTACATTGGAAAATGTATCTATCTTCCCGGCTGTACTGTAGTGCCCTGCAGGCTTGTTTATATGTTCACAGTTACATTTTTTTTTTTAAATAAAAGTCATTTACTGTAGAATACTTTTAATTTCACTTTCTGTATTTTAATTTTGTTGAAGGGCTGATTGGGATTTCCATGTTCTTATTAAAAATCTAACAAATCTGTTTGTAGTGGACTAAATTCTTCCTGTGCCAGCCGTTCTAAAAAGCAGGGCCAGGTTGAGGATGGGGTTGGAGGTGGAGGATGGTTAATTTTCATATCATCATTACATTGTTGCATCCGATTATTACTCTTTGCTTCCCGAATGTGTCCAATTGGGAGAGGGAAGTGCCAGGTCATTGTGGTTTGAGGGCTTGGGGATGAAGGGAAGGTGCTACATGAGTTAGAGGGTAGGAGCAAAGATGGGCTTTCCATAGTTTATGCTCTATGGGAAAGCTGGGTTCCTACCTTCCTGAACAGTCTGGGGGGAAAAGGACATGGGAAGTGGCCAGAGCAAGGTTTTTGGCAATCAGTGACAAAAGTTCATCAAAACAAGAGGCCTGGCTGTCCACGTATGAAATTAAAGTGGCTTGAAGGGTGAGGACAGACTACGTTACAATTAGAAAAGGCCTTTTGAAGAGGAAGTTGTAAAGAATAGCAAGAGGGGTCATCAGAAGCTGCTTCTCTGGATCCTGTTGGAAAAACATCTTCCAAAGTGTTTCAGCCTGGAAATACAATTATCCGGGTAGAAATAGACCATTGTGTGGTTCAAGGATACTGAGCTTGAATAGGTCCATAAATGAAATACAGAGTTCTGAGCATGTCCTTTCAGCCTGGATGGGCATGGGTTGATGCTATGGTCATCAGAGGATTACACCTCGACATAAAGAATGCAGAAGCTTTGAAATGGCACAGGAAAGGAAAGCAGTGGGGGAAGGGGGGTTGCAGAGGTTGCTGGAGCTTTGTTGCTTTGGTGAAAATCAGGAGGCAGGCTAGCCTACATTCTGGATATAAATGTCTTCAGAATTAGGGCATCCACTGCCGCCAGTGCTTGCTGATGGGGATGGAATTGGAGCCCCTGGATTCATCTCCTACCTGGATCCCAGGCCTCTCTACCAGCCTCTGTTTACCAAGAGGCACTCCCCTGCCCCAGGGTATCCACCTTGAGAGCACAGGGCTCAGTTCCCTTACAAAACTGAAAAAGCAGATCAGATTGGGAATGGGGTTAGGTCCTTTTCCAACTGGAGTGATTGGTGATGTGGGGTGGACAGATGCCCCTCTACCTTTGACTTCAGGACTTCCTGGGTGGGTGTCTTGACGGCCTGTGATGGGGGAGGAGGGTTTGATAGTCAGCAGTTGGGAGAAGTAGCCCGTTTAGTAGACTTCCTGAGCTCCTATCTTAGCAACATGACTTTGTGGTTCTGTGACCCTTGGCAAGTTATTGAACCTCCCTAAAGCTTCCCATTTTCTTACCTTCAAAATGAGTATAACTATAACCTCTATCTTACAGGATGGTCGCTGAAATAATGCATGTGAAGCTCTTAGCACAGGGCCTGGCACACAGTAAGCACTCAATAAGTCATAGCTATTATTCCTCGTGGGATGTTCTTTCAGACTGTTGTGGGCAGGGCAGGAGGAGGGCTAGGATGTCAGGATGGAACCGTGAAGGCCTCTGAGGACCTCAACCCAGGGCTTGGAACCCAAGAAAGGTGAACAAGCGATTAGAAGAAGGCAGGTCAAAGGCGCATGCCCGGCGACAGCAGGTGCAGGGGGCGCGCCGCCGCCGCGGCCTCCCCTTTAAGAGCCGCCACCGCCCACGGCCCGCCGCTGCGGCAAGGACCTCCCCTTTAACGGCGGCGGCTCGGCGCTCCGCGGCCCCCGCGGCGGCTGCTGCTGCGGGTACTGCTGCTAGTGCGGCTCCTGCTGCCGCCGCTGCTCGGCCTCCAGCAGCTGCATCCTCGGCCCGGGCCGGGTTCCCGCCCTGCGCCCCGCCCGGCCCCGCCATGGTGTCCTGGATCATCTCTCGCCTGGTGGTGTGAGTGCGGCGGCGGCGGCGGCAGCGGCGGCGGGGCGCGGCCGGTTGGGAGGGGGATGGGGGCTAGGGATGGGAGGTGAGGGGTATTGAAGCCCGGGATGGACCACTCCGTGGCTTCATACAGCAGAGTCACCTAAAGGCACATCGTCCCTATTTGGGGTCCCCAGAGACGTGGAGGTGTGGGACCTGGAGGAGGGGGAACTCTTAGAGGAGCATGGCAGACCTGGCTTCCCACCCCTTTTATTTTTAATTTCCCTGTTTCTTCGCCCTCCCTCACCCCAGGGGCTGGGCAGCACGGCTTGATTTATCAGGGGAGGCGGCTTGTCCCCTCCCCCACGTCGCAGATCTGACTGGAGGAGCTCCTTAAACCTGGGCCCTCATCTCCCTTGGGGAGAGGGCTAATGGAAGAGCCCGGGGAGCAAGGCAGGGCCTCCTCATTCCATAGCTTAGGGCCGTGGCAGCCTTGGCCTCCCCAAAGGGCCGGGTTTCTCCTGCCTCTTCCACTGACTGTCAGGAGACTGGGGGGTGAGGGCACATGCTCTGAAGACCCCCCAGGGAGGACGGGATATGGGAAGCAGAGATGCTTGGAGGACAAAGTGTGGGAGGTAACTGGGAGAGGATGTGTGTGGCCAGCCTGGAATTGTGAAAGCCGTGGAGGGGAGGGTGTTGGGTGGCCTTCATTTCAGGCTGCCAGCTACGTCCCTCCCACCTCCCCCAGGCTGCAGGAGGGCACCCTCTCCCACAACCGGGGACTTTGTCCTTGAGGATTCTGCCCCCCACCCCATCTCCAAAGCCTATTCCTCAGAAGTGTCCTGCCTCAGTGAGGCAAGTCCATGGGGGAACAGGCAGTACCACACATTGTCAAAGGGCTGGGCCTGGCAGGGGCTCCACATGGGCCTCAGCCAACCCCTGCCCCAGCTCAGGTCCCTACCCCTAAGCCTCTACCTTGGGGGACTGACACCCCAGAATCCCCTCCCTGCTGTCATGTGCTTGTGTTCTGGCTTCCTCTAGACCCACCAGAGTCTCCCTCCTGCCTCTCCCGCATCCCACCCCAGAGGGAATCCGGGGGCCTCAGACCTCCCTGTGACCTTCCCAGTGTCTGCTTCTCTCGTGTGAATGAGCTCGCTGAGCGGCATCGGTCCTCTCCTTCCCTCACCTGTGCCCTGTATGTGATCTCTGATGGGATCAACACCGGACTCCACTCTAGCCAGGACCTCCAGCCCAGCACACTACCCTGAGCCTATTCCCAAAAGTGTTTACATGAGGGAATAAACCTCTCTTAGGGCCTCCTGCCCCTGTGCCCTCTGCTCCCCAGGCCCCAAGGGCTACAGTGGTACCTCTGATTGCCAGGTAGAGTGCCCTGTTAGGTGGCCCTACCCAGCTTGGCTCTGCAACAGGGAGGTAGAGGGTAAGGGCAGATGGGTATGAATGGGAGTGGTGTCAAGAAGGAAGACAACCCTGTGGCAGTGACCAGACCCCCACCCCTGATATGCTTATGCACAAACAAGGATCAGGGCTGAAGAGGCCACATCAGACCCTCTGGCCTCTGGGTCTTTCTGTGCCTCAGGGGCTGGAGAAAAACTGAATAAAGGGTTACAGAGGAATTCCCTGGCGTCCAGTGGTTAGGGCTCGGTACCCTCACTGCCAGGGGCCCAGGTTTGATCTCTGGTTGGGGAACTAAGATCCCACACGCTGTGCGGCACAGCCAAAAAATAAAGGGGCGGGGTGGGGGGTGTTATGAGGCATCACCCTAGCTGGCTGGGGCTTCCATGCTTGTGTATCACCTCAGGCTTGCCTGCTTTGACCTAAACCCCTGACCTGAGTTCATCAGTCCAGCTGATGTGGCACTCTGGAGTTCTGTCCATTCTTCCCTTAGCTACCCAGGGACTGATGCAGAGCTGGGAGGGAGAGGCTACTGCTCTTGGCCGAGGGGCCCAGTAACCATGCCTGCCTCCCTAGGCTCATCTTTGGCACCCTGTACCCAGCCTATTCTTCCTACAAGGCCGTGAAGACAAAAAACGTGAAGGAATATGTGAGTGTATGACCCTTTATCTCCCACCCAACCCACGTGGCAGAGATCAGGGAGGACACTGGGTCACATGACAGGTGGGGATGACTTTGTACTAATGCTGTCAGCACTAATGAGACCTGGTTCAGGGGAGGTTCCTGTGTGTTCCTTTCCTCCAGGTCTGGTGTGATAACGCAGGCAAAGTTGAGGTCCTGAGCATCCCCCACAGCACCTCCAGCATGGTTGGCAGGCAAAGGTGGGGTCCTGGGTGTTCCCCCAAGGCCCCAGCCAACACCACCCTCTGTACCTTCAGGTGAAATGGATGATGTACTGGATCGTCTTTGCCTTCTTCACCACTGCCGAGACACTCACAGATATTGTGCTCTCCTGGTGAGATCTAGTGTCCCCTCCCTGCATTCTGAGGGACCAGGGCCTCTGACTTTTTCTACACAGCCAGTCAAACAGAAGACTGAGACCCAGGGTGGAATCCCCCAACAGTTCCATGGGGTCCTGGGTGTCCCCTCCCCCCAATCCCCATCCAGGCCTGGCTTGATCAGCAGAATAAGAACAGATATAACCCTCACATTTCTTTCTGGTGGTAGCCAAATCACCACAATAGAATTCAGGAAACCTGCTTCTGCCGGACTTGCCGTGACCTTGGCAGGTCACAGTTTCCTAGGCCTCAGTTTCCCTATTTGTAAAATAAGCGTATGACTCATAAACACTGGATGCTTGTATTTCAAAGGCTTTTTCTAGGCACTACTAGACTATATATATGTCCTTTGAGGACACGGAATGCCCTAATCATCTGTGTATTCACAGCAGGAGCTCAAAAATGTTTACTGAATGAGCAAATGCCTCTTGGAAGAGAGGACTAATGTAGCACGGTACACTGGAAGTCCAAAGAAAAGAGTTTTACGGAGGCAGAGGACAAAACATCCTTGCATTTGTAGATTTCAAGGGCCTATGGCCTTTGAGAAAAACAGTTTTAGAAGAGGAAGTTGAATGGGGTCAAATTAGGAAAGAGTAATGGGTTAAAAATTGAGAACAGTGAGTGTAGGTGCCTCTTGACACAAGCAAAGGAGGGAGCTTTGATGAGGATGGAGGAGACCTGAAGGAGTGTGTGGCCTGGGAAAGAGCCTTGGGGAATGGAGAACGATCCTTAAAAGCAGGGGCCATGCCATGGCATCAAGGGGTGGATCCAGAGCACAGCTGGAGAAGCCCGGCTTCTTCATGGGAGGAAGGGCAGGAAGAGAATGGGGTGAGGACCCAAGAGTGCACCTGGAAGTTTAGGGATCTCGCCGTGGTGTTGACCCCAGGACAGAGGAGTGGGTAGTCTTCTGTCAGAAGAGGGTGAGGAGAGCCACTGCTGCGGGGAATTCCTGCGGGATCACCTCTCCCCTTCCCACTTGGGAGTCTCAGTTGAGCCTCCCCTTGACCAGTCTCCTGAGCCACATGGGGACCTCAGTGCACTAAGGGGTGGGGGGCCAGCCAGGGTCATGCAGAGTCGGTGCACCTCCTGACTCCCTGCCCCAGGCTCCGCCGCTTGCCTCTCTCCACCCAACAGGTTTCCATTCTACTTTGAGCTCAAGATTGCCTTTGTGATATGGCTGCTGTCCCCTTATACCAAAGGCTCCAGCGTGCTCTACCGCAAGTTCGTGCACCCAACACTGTCCAACAAGGAGAAGGTCTGTTGGGACGAGGGAAGCTCCCTTCCCATCTGCCCCAGGTCAAGGCAGCCCAGTGCCTGTAACCACGTGCATTCGTGGCTCTCCCTATGGGTGATCTGGCAGGGCCCTGGCCTCCTGGGGCAAGCAGTGCCTTTGTCCAGGTGTGAACAAGGGCAGGGCAGGGCCTGGCCAGCAGGGCCCACCCCTCACCTCTTCCTGCTTCCCCTCCGACCCCTCAGGAGATCGACGAGTACATCACACAGGCCCGAGACAAGAGCTATGAGACCATGATGAGGGTGGGCAAGAGGGGTCTGAACCTGGCCGCTAATGCCGCGGTCACGGCTGCTGCCAAGGTGAGATGGGGGCAGACCCAGCTCCCAGGGCCCCACTTTGCTCATCTCGTCCCCCTGGCCAAGCCCCTTTGCATCCACCAGGTCCTCAGGTGTGTGTGAAGGTTTGGGGTCTTGTGCAGCTTGGGGTTCCAGTCCTGCCTCTAACACCCCCAGCTAAGGAACTTCCACTCAACGGGCCAGTTTCCTCTTCTCTCCAAAGGGAAAACATGGCCCCAGCCTGTCAGTGCTGCCATAGGACGGGGTGAGGACACTGCGGGGACAGCACTGAGCCCAGTGGCTGCCCAGTGCCCCACAGTGACCTCTATCTCCACCCCGCCCCTTCCTCCGGTTCTCCCGGTGCGTGGTGGTGACCCTAGGGCCAGGGGGTGCTGTCAGAGAAGCTCCGAAGCTTCAGCATGCAGGACCTGACCCTGATCCGGGACGAGGATGCGCTGCCCCTGCAGGGGCCCGACGGCCGCCTCAGACCCAGCCCTGGCAGCCTCCTGGACACCATTGAGGACTTAGGTACAGGCCAGGCCCAGGGCTGGGCGTGGGGCACAGGGGCAAGGAGGCCAGGTAGGAGAAAGGCAAGACCGCTGTTCTCCTTTTCTCCCCGAACCAGGAGATGACCCTGCCGTGAGTTTAAGGTCAGGCACGAACCAGGCAGATCCCCGGACAGAGATCTCTGAGGATGACATGGGAGACAAGGCCCCTAAGAGGGCCAAATCCATCAAAAAAGTGCCCAAAGCTGAGGTGAGAGCTGGGCCAGAGCTTGGGGAAATGGCGAGGGGTTGCAACTCTAGGCTGAGCCTTCTGTCTTCCTGTCTCCTTCCCACAGCCACTGGCTTCCAAGACGCTGAAGACCCGGCCCAAGAAGAAGATCTCCACGGGGGGTGACTCCGCTTGAGGCCTCGGCACACACCCCCTGCCCCAGGCTGCAGAGCCCCAGCTCCACACTGTGCCAGCCCTCATTCTCAGGCCCTGGGGCCTCTCAGATGGCTGGTTCTGGTGCCTGCCCAGTGGCCCCTCCCCCGGAAGGGCTTGGAAAAGAGGAGGGAGGCCCTGCTGTGGAGGCTGAGGGTAGAGGCTGGACCAGGAGCTGAGGACTGAGCCACTCGAGGAGGTGTGGGCTCCTCAGAGCCTGAGCGCTCTTCTCCCCGCTCCAGCCCTGCCCCCGCCCACCCAGTGCCTTGCTGAAGACCATGGCCATTCCCTTGTCTGAAGTCCTAACATGGTCCCACCGCTCTCCCTGGGTCGGGGTCGGGGGCCAGTCACAGCCCAGAATGACCAGAGACAGGCCTGAAGGCCCTGGGAGAGAGGGAGGGAGTGGGGAAGGCCTCGGAGAACCTGGGCAGGGGCTCTGGGCCTGAAGCTGTGAATGGAGGACACGGGCTTCGTGTGCACTAAAGTGACCAGGCGGGCCAGGCCAGAGCTGCAGCTGAGGGCCTTGAGTAGGGCTGTGTGCTACATGCGCCCACTGAAGAGCTGGGGCTCCAGGGATGTGCGTGTGAGAGTGTACGTGTGTGTGCATCTTTCTGGGTCTAGAGCTGGGGGGTTTTGAGTAAAGGACTTTCCCTCTAGCAGTAACCTCCCCCGACCCTCAGCCCTCCCTCCTACTCTCTGAGCCTCAGAGGACCCCAGCCCATGAGAGAGTAGGGCTCTGAGGGGCCTCTCACCTCCTCCTCTGCCCTTGATCCTCTCCCCTTTGCCTCCTCCCATTCCTGCCCTGCCCTTGGACTAGGCTCCACCCCTCAGAGCCCTCAGTAGAGGCCCTTGCTGAGCTGGTTCCTTTCCTCCTCACCTGGGGGCCCATCTTCCTTCGCCCTAGGGTCCTTGTCTTACGCCAAGCAGACTAGGCCCCATGTAAGCAGACCCCCGTCAGAGCCCAGCCTTTGCCCCACACATTGCCCCAGCTTCTGCCGTGGCTTCAGTCAGGGCTCGGAGGAATGTATGAAGAAGAAAAAGATATTAGGAGCCAGGGGGCTCCCAAATCCATGGAAAGAGGGTGCACAATGGACCTTTCGCACTGGATGAGCCAATAAACAAAATTCTGGCACCTCATTTATTTTGGCCTCTGTGCTTTGTTCTTGTTCTACCAGTCCACAGGTGGGAAGGACTTCAAGTGAGAAGCAGGGCTCAGCTGTGGGATGGAGGGGGGAAGAGGCCAGACTGTGAACCCCAGGAGTTCTGATCTCCAAGGTAAGAGATAGGCTTGAGGCGGTTCAGTCTGGGAAGATGGTTTTGAGGTTCGAGGTAGAGCCAGGGGACTAGGCGGGGCCAGGACTTATGAAGAGCGAGCGACAACCCTCAGAGGTTGTCCTGTCCCTCAGAATCTTACCCTGAGACCCCTGCACATTATGGTACCTCACAGAAAGTGCCAGGTGTAAGCTCGAGGGACAGAGATCATGATGAGGCCCCCAGGGAAGAGAGAGTGGGATATGGAGGCTCCTGGTCAGAACCAGGAGATTGGATGCTCATAGTGCCTAGAAACGGTGAGCCAGACACTGAAAGGAGGAGATAGGTGGGATGAGGGGAGAGGTGGAGATGAGGAACCAGCCCCATGGTTCATGTCTGACCCTGGGGACAGACAAGGAGGACAGGGAACCAAGGGCTGGGGCCAGTGAGGCATGCCCATGTGGCCTGAGGAGGGAGGGGTCGAGCCCTGAGCTGCTGGGCTGGGGTGGAGGAGAGAAGGAGGAGGGGGGCTGTAGCGCATGGAGTCTGAGTTCTGGGGAGGTAGACCCAAGGTCTCCAGGGGTGGAGGGGCACAGCTGGTGGGGACGAGATCCTGAGGTAGAAGCCAGGAGAAGGAAAGGATGACAGAGGATCAGAGGCAGCGTTGGAAGAGACAAAGGAAAAGAGTAGAGAGGGAGGGAAGGAGGAGGGGGAGGGTGAAGGAAGCAAGAGAAATAGCGGCTCAGCCTTGCGGAAGGAAAACAGAGGAAGCATAGCCGCCGGGGATGGGGTAGGGAGTATGAGTGGGGACCTAACTCCAGGCCCTGGACCCCAAGGTTGGCAAAATGTCCCTACATCAGGCTTTCCTCTCCCTTCCCTGGCATCATAAGGGCATGTCCTTCTGCCACACTTGAGCCAGTTGGCCAAGAACCTCCTGAACTGAGGTGGCAGTGGAGGTGGGGTGTGAGATGCCCTTTTCATCTTTCCTGGATTCTTCCAGTCAATAGACCTTTGAATGGCATTCCTTTCACCATTGACCTCTGGGCAATTTGGCCCCTTTCTCTATCAGAAAGGAGAGGAAGTGTCAGGGTAGAATTCAGGGGAGAGACACCCTTGTTCTAGAAAGATCTCCAGAGAGTAAGATGCTGCAGTCTCCTGCTAGCAGCTACCATATGGCCAGGAAAGCAGGTTAGGCCTTCTCTAACCTTAATCCCATTTGCTGCATATCACACACACACACACACACACACACACACACTCACACACAGATGACACACTTCCATCCCCAGTGGCTAAGGAGGTCACTGCCAGATTCCACATTGCCAGGCTCTCCGTGCACATCTGGGTTTCCCTGTGTCAACAGAAACATGCTCAGATTTCCAAGTTCATTGGTCTATTGCCATGGAAACATTCAGCCTCCTAGAACTAGGCACAGGGCCTGACCCCTGTGGTGCAGGGTAGGAGAGGAGAGATGGAGAGTGACAAACAGAATGTGGGGGAGGAGGCTGGGGAGACACATCTGGGTATATGTGACCCCTTGCTGTCTCGTCCCCTGGGACCACCTACCCTCTCCCCTCTGCCTCAATAGATCTCTCTAGGCCAGGGGAGTGGGGAAGAGAAGTCATAACAGGTGTATGGCTAGAGCTATGTGGAGAGTGCTTGATCATTGCCTGGATTCCCACTGGGCATTAAGAGAGTTTAGCTCTGGAGTGGGGGCTGAGGTCTAGCCCTGTGACCCATGCCCAGACCATCTTGGGGACACTGGGCAGCCCTCCAGGCCGGAGGTCCCTGGCTAAAATGGCCTCAGGCCTGAAGCTGCTTCAGCTGGCTCCCCCTCCCTTTCTTGTGTGTGCCCCACACCCGAAGAACCTGCTTAAAATGGGATGTCCAGGCTGTGATGTCAGAGGAAAGGTAGCTGCCGCTCCAGCCTATGCCAGCTCTTCCTTGACCGGTAGAGCTGAGCCCAGCCTTGCTCAGCCTGGAGGAAAGGGTGTTAGGTAGAGGAAGGAGGGGCTCTGGGGGCTCTGGTCCCCATATATGTGGCATTCTGGATAATAGGGAGAGACTGTTTCCAGGCCTAAAGGTACTGCTGGCTTCCCCACTGCCTTAAATATCAGCCAGTACGTGATCATCTCCCTCACAAATTCCCCCCAGTTTTTCGCTCTCTGAGCTGGGTCAGGCCTGCATGGGGGAGGAGAGCACCTCAAGTCTTAGAGCCATTTGGTTTCTACCTGAGAGCTTGTTGCTTATCTAGGCTGCAGGCAGCGATGGGTGGGAGGGATGCCTGCAAGGAGGAAAAGAGCCCACTAGATGGCGCAGCTCGCTCCCACTGTGGGATTCTCTGGCCCTTGCCGGGGACAGTCTTACATTCAGCAGTCAGTCTGCTGAGTAGGATGCTTTATACCCCACTCCCTGGAGTTGGAGGTTCATGAAGAAAGCATCCTTGTGGGTAGATAGGACAGCTGTGGATTCTCAATCACTTCCTAACCCCAGTTTGTGTGCACAGGAGATGGTCAGACCCAGTGGGCAGGTACTCCCTTTGGGCAAGGATCGGGCACCTCCTGGGAGCAGGGAAATTGCCAAGCTGAACCTGGGAGGGCCCTACAGCCCAAGGAACCCAACCTGGGCTCTGAAATGGCATCTAGAGAGGATGCTGGAGCTGATTTCAGGGTCAGGTCTGGAGAGGGACCCAAGAGGTGGCAAGGGGTAGGGAATTTGGGAGGGACGGGTTGGGCGGGAGAGAGGAACGCTAACCTAGCTGCAGGATTCCCTGGATATGATCTCCTTGATGGCCACAGTGGCAGTCCCAGGCCTGCCCCCAGGTGTCCCTGTCCCCTTCCCCTTCCCTTATTTTCATCTGGGGTACTGTAGGGATGAAAAAGGAGACAAAGACCCTAATCTCCAAACCCTGGAATCCCAAAGTACTTTTCCAGCAGCCAGGGCCGAGACTCCTCAATGACCTACCTTTGCCTGACTTCTTTCCCAAACTGACCCCACCAGCCCTGAATACCTAATGTATTACCCTCTCCTTTTGCCCCAGCCAGATGAGTGATCAATAAATAATGCTGCTTGAAATACTAATGGCAAGTTTTACACCAGCATCCCTTAGCTGTGCCTGTCACTGGGGAACTCGCTAGAGAGCTGACAGAAATGCATGGCCCCCCAGAGAGCTCTCTCCTTTTCCCGTCAAGAGAAGGTCTTTCTTTGCCAAGATTTCGATCTGTTCCTATCTCAGCCAGATCATGATTCATTGCCATTTGGTTAGAAGAGGACAGGTCCCCCAGAGACCAACTCAGCCAGCCTCCCAGGAAAGGATGGAGTAAGTTAAACCAAGCAGAGACCCTTCTTGATTCCTTTGTCTCCTCTGATGCCACTGAGATCCCATTTCCTCTCTTCTATGTCCATCTTGGACCTGCCAGGTCCAGCTTTCTGAGTGGTGACTCAGGAGGAGATCTGAGGCTTCCCTCCTCCCCCTGCCTCAACTATTTAGAGCCTGAGCAGAAGGGACTCACGTGCTTCCAGACTTCTCTGGCCCAGTCATTCTCATCTGGCTCTGTTCTCCCTGGAAGAAGAGGACGAGGAGGAGATGGGAGCTCTTGGCCCTCTTGAGCCCACCTGGTGGGCTCCCGGGGCCAGCGTCCTCCTTTGGGGAAGCCAGGCCCACTCAAATCTTTGAACACGCAGTGCCTTCTGCCCGAGCGCTCTTGGTCTCCTGCTTCACTTGGTCAGCTCCTGCATGTGCTCCAATTCTCAGCTTAGATGTGACACCACACTCAGTCCAGGCCCCTGTGGCCTTCTGTTCTCTTCCCTGACAGCATACATCACCCTGTTTCCCCACTGGACTGAAAGCCAGGGCATAGGTGATGGGTCTACCTGGTCCACCAGCATCTAGTACAGGGCCTGGCACACTATAAGAACTCAGCACATTTTTCTGGAATGTTCGAATGATATCCATGCAGTATTCTTCTGCTCCTGGAAAAACACCAACCTTCCAACCTCAGCATCTCTCTGCTGAGCTGTCTGCCTGCACCTGAGGATGGGTGTCTGCATTAAACAGCGGCTGCCCAGATCACCTACCCTCGCCTGGACTCCCCCCCCCCCCCCGGCATGTGCTCATGCTCACTTGCTCTGCTTTTCTCTCCCTCACACACACAGATGGGAGTCAGCTTTCCAGCCACATTCAGTTCTCACTTTAATTCAAAAGCTAAATTGGGAAGAAGAGCAGCTTCACACTCCCAATTTAGCCTGGGAGAGAAAAAGGGAGACAGCCTGGATGTTGCCAGGGAAAGGAGAAAGTCTGGGTCTGGGGTGGGTAGTGGTGGCAAAAGTACCCAGAGCCCAGGAGAAGACCGTGAGACCCCTGCCACCCAGCTCCTAAAAATAAACCATCCAGAGTTATGACCCCAAAGTGACCCCCGTAAAGCCTCTTTCTAATACCAGTGCAGCCATTCTGGGCATTACCCCAGTCTAGGGGTGGGATTAGAGGAGGTAGAAGAGACTTGAGTTCAGAAAACTATCCAAAGAGGGAGATGCTGCTGCTTTGGTCATTGGTAGTAGGGAACCAGAAAATCCTTCTTAAATCTAACTTGAATCCCTCTGGTAATTGCTGAGATGAGATGAATGATGAATAGAAACAGAATCCATAAACAGATACTTGCTCACTAATATTCATTATTCACAATAGTCAAAAGGTAGAAACAACCCCAATGTCCATCAACAGATGAGAGGATAAACAAAACAAAATGTGGTACATACATACAATGGGATATTATTCAGCCTTAGAAAGAAATGAAATTCCGATGCATGCTACAACACGGATGAACGCTGAAAACATTATGCTAAGCCGGGCATCAAAGGACAAATATTATGGACAAATATCTTCACTTACATGAGGTACCTAGAAGAGGCAAATTTAGAGAGACAAAAACTACAACAGAGGTTACCAGGGGCCAGAGGGGAGGGAACAGGATGGGGAATTACTGTTTCATGGGTACAGAGCTTCTGTTTGGGATGATAAAAAAAGTTCTGCATATGGATACTGGTGATGGTTGCACAACATTGCAAATGTACTTAATGCCACTGAATAGGACACTTAAAATGGTAAATTTTATGTTATGTATATTTTACTGCAATATATTTTGGAAAAAAACAATGAGTCCGATGTCAGCCTAAAGACATCGTCATCCTGCCATGATGGCTCTCTCTGTGGCTTGACCAGAGGGAAACTGGGTCCTTTCAGTTCCAAAGATCCCCTCCCTTTGCTGATAGGAACAGAAGTGCAGCCTCTGCCCAAGTGAAGCTCTTCTCCCTGGTTCTGGGTGCCAGCTTCCTCTTCAGTCACTCATTTTGACTTTGCCCTAAAACAGCATTCCTCATAATATGGGTAGACCAGATAGGGTGATGATTAGAGGAGGAAAAAGAGAGGACTCTTCCATCCAGCCTCTCTAACTATCCTATTGCCTCCATACCATGGGAAATGGATGCACTTTGGGCTGAGATGCCTGTCAGTAAATGTGGGTGTCAGTTTTTCTTGCTCTCTGCCTCTGACTCGGAGGCTCCTGAAGAGAGTCTCTGTGATAGCTGGTGCTGATGCACCCAGACCTCACCCTCTCTCCTGGATGATTGCATGGTTTCCTGGCTGGTCTCACCACCATTCCTCCCCCACCCAGCCTCCTGGAATTATTTTAAAATGGTGAGCCGGCTCTCTGACTGACTGGGAACCACGTCAGTGGGTGGGAGCTGGATTAGGGGCTCCCACAGTCATTGTGCTTCCCCCATGATAGCACATATCACACTGTTAAAATTGCTTGTTTACTTGTCTGTCTCCCTTACTGGGCTATGACCTGCAAAAAAGGGAGAACCCTCCTTATTTCTCCTTATATCTTTAATGCCTAGAGTGGAGCAGATATGTGATAAGTAATCGTTGAATGAATGAAGTGAAATGATGTGTTCACGTGTCTGCTTCCCCTATTTGATTTGACTCAAGAACCCCGGTAAGATGAAAGCTTTGTCTGATTCATTCTGGGGCCCCAGAAAACAGTTCTTGGGATGAGCTGGGGTTCAGCTAGAGGGTTCTAGACTGTCTGGATTGGAATCCTGGCTCTACCACTGCCCGGCTCTCTGACCTTGAGCAAGTCGCCTGCCCTCTCTGAACCTGTTTCCTCTTCAGTGAAATGGGGATGAGAATGGAACCTACTTCATAAGGCATTGTGAGGACAAATGCCTGTCAAGTGTTTAGCACGGAGGCTGTCACATCGTAAATGTGTCTTGGGGGTGGGGTGAGGATAGAGAATGCATCGAGAGATTAAGGAAAGTCAGAGGAAACGAGCACCACCACTGATTTCAGCATCCTGGTGTTTAGAGGGAGGGGACGGTGAGGCCAGTACCAGAGTGGGGTAACCCCAGGGGCTACCTGTCCCCGCTCCCTGCCCTCCCCCCAGGTCTGCAGAGTCCAAGCTCACCCACCACGAAGCTGAGCAGCCCTGGCGCTGGGTGGTGGTGAGGGGCCAGAAATAACCGCAGTTGCTATTCCTGCCTTTCTGGGCTGGATGGGAACGCTGCCTTTCTAATCTAAAGGCTGCTCTAGACTTCCTGCACATCAGTGGGCTCTTATGTAACACTCCCCGCCCTCTGCCGCCCAACGAGCTTCCAGAGATTTCTGCAGCCAGCTTTACTGCACACTCAGCTGGGGGTGGGGGGCAAGGAAGCCACCGCAGGATGGATTGTCCTCTAAGCCCAGGATCTTGCTGGCCCTGAGCCTGGGAGAGGGGCCACTCAGCACGGGGCAGAGGGACTGATGTCCAGGGACAGCGGCCTCTTTCTGCATCTGCAGGATACTCTGGGGCAGAGAGGACCAGGAGAGCAGGCCTAAACGATAAAGGTCGTCTATCTTGACCCACTCCCTCCCTCTTCCCTCAATGGCCCCTCTGAGCCACCTCCGTGACTTCCACTTCAGGCCTTACCTAACTTTGTCCGGCACATGACCCCTCAGGCAGACTCTGAGGACAGCAGCCCAGACCCCAACTCTCGCAGGCAGACCCCCACCTGGGCCAGTCCTCCATGGGCTCTTCCCTGCAGCCCTGGATGCCATCTGGAGGGCGCATGCCAGGCACCTCTTCAGAGCCCAGTGGACCCCCCTCTTCCTCAGGCCTCAGCATCACTCTGCATGGGCCTATCTCAGAACTTGCCCTTCTCCACCTATCCTAGGGCTCAGGGTCTCCTCTGGCACCTGGTTTCCTGTCTGTAATTGGAGAAGATGAGATGGTTTCACTCTACAACACTCTGGGATGATTCTCTCTCATTTCCCCCCTTCCTCCATGTCTCCACTTCTCCCCACCCTCTCAGTGCACCCTCTGTCCCACCCCATACCTGGCCTCTTCAGGTTTCTTCTCTCTGCACCCAAAGACCCTCCCTGGGGTGGGAGCAGAGCTACCCCCAGACCCATTGAAGGCCAGGCCCTCCACGTTTCCAGCGGAGCTGATCAGCCATCGGAAAGTGTGACAGGCACCCCAGACAGAACCAAAGCAAGAGTCACTTCCTGAGCCCTGGGCGGGCCACAGTGGTGGCAAACCACGATCTGAGCAGCACATGTGGGTGCTGACGTAGCCTGGGGCTGGGGAGGAGGAAGCGGCAATGGAAAAAGGGGCTTGTTTTACTCCGAGAGCTGCAGCCTGCTCAACCCTGGGTCAGGCATGATGGTTCCCACTGGCTTTCTCCTGCAGCCTCAGCTGCCCTGGACCAGCTCAGTTCTGCTCTCACCTCTGCCTCTTCCTCTTCTCTGGTTTGCAAGGAAGGTCTGAGCACAGATAGCAGCTCAGACCTGCATACCCTCTGAGGGCCTCTCAAGTTTTCCAGGGTTTTTGGCATCAGTCAGCCAGCAGGCAAGGTCTGAGAGTCCCAGACTCATCCCCGAGCCCCCCTGAGGCCCCAATGACACGCGGGCCAGGGTGCTCAGGGCCTTCCTTCTCTCAACCTGGTTTCCTTTAGGCCCCAGACCTGTTGTCCCATCTGGGTTGTTGGTCACAAGTTGGGTGCTCACAAACCCTCCTTGGGAGGGGCCAATTCTTTTCACCATGTCTCCTCCCCTCTCTGTCCGCCCAGTCACAGCGAACAAAAGTGTACCATTGGCCAAAAGACAGACCAGAGGAGAATGGGGATAACACAGATGCTCCCAGCCCCACTGCTGAGAAGGCAGACCAGCAGTATAACCCTGTCCAGGAGGAGGCTTTCCGCCGGGCTTCTTTTTCACTCATGCCCCCTCACAGCGAGCGCGAAGGTGGGCAGTGTGTAGGGGCTCTGAGCCAGCTGTTGTCACTGTTTCTGGGTGGAAGCTGCCTTCCAGGGACATATACCGTGGAGTCAGGACAGAGTTGAAAAGGCCACCTCCTCCTTAGCACTGTGTCTGATACACGTAATGGCCAATAAACCTCCTTTTAAAAGAATGAATGTTTTATTCATCTGTATCTCCTACTACTTCCCAATAGGAACGCTTTCTACTCCAGCACATTTTTTCTAGACAGACCACACATGGACTCTCCTGGCCAACGCCCCCCTCCCCAACCCCGGCCTGAAAGTGCCTCTCATCTCCTCACCACAAAGTTTGTTCCTCATCATGTTCTTTCTCCTCCAAAATATCATCCTTGTCCTTTTCCCAGCCCCCTATCCTCTATGTTCTGTAGCGTAACTGACTTTTGGTGGCTAACAGGGCTGCTGCCTATTCTTAATTCTCTTGTAACATGGAATCCAGGCTTGCTTCTACCCAACTGTAAGCTTCTCAGTGGCAGGGGCCTATGTGTTAGGCCTTATTCCCAGGCCTTGCCCACAGAAAGTCCTCAAAAAAGTTTTTTGTTGTTGTGTATAATGGGTGTATTAATCAGAACCTGCTGGGTTGTAACAGAAACTGAAATAAGTTTTATTAAATAAAAAAGGAATACACTGACCTGTGTAACTAAAAGGCTCAGGCTGTATCCAGAGACTTACTCTCTATGTGTGAATCTATTTTCTAATTTTCTCTGCACTGGCTTCATTCTCAGGTAAGCTCTCCAGTCCTGATGGCAAGATGGCTTCCAGGCTTACATTCCATTGGCTTAGTACCACCTGGGTAAGAGAATTCCCCTTGTTCAAGAGTTCCAGAAAAAGTCCAAGAAGAGATTCTCATTAGCCTGGTTTGGGTCATGTGCCCATCCTGATTCAGTGGCTATGCCTAGGGAGATGGAATGCTCCTGGACTGCTGGATGGAAGCGTCCTAGACAGATGGCCAGGCAAGGGTGACATACCCTCTCCTAGAACTAGGATGGGGTTCTCTTCCCTCAACCACACGGATTGGGGTGGCTCTCCAGAGGAAATAGCTGGCAGGGAGCACTTAGGAAAAGAAAGGTTGGACATGCAAAGCAAAAGATGTAGATTGTTAGGATTTCAAGTGCCCAGCTTCAGTGAGGACCTGAAGATACTGTAGGTCAGTTTACACATTAGAATCACAGGGGAACCGGTTTGCCCTGGCTGGGGGAGGAAGATGTGCTCTTGGAGTCTGGGCATCTCCTGAGAGACAGAAGAAGGATCCTAGGACAAAGTGCCTGCTTAGTTCTGGCCCTCATGAGCTCAGGAAGATTGTGATTCAGTTAGCCTAGGGTAAAACCTTTCTTTTTCAGAGCTCCACAGTGATTCTGCAGCACAGTCAAGGTTGAAATAATTCTCCTCTAGGAAATGATGTACTACTGCTGCAAGAAGGATTCCGATTAGCTCTTCAGGACAATGTCCGCTGTGTTAGAATTGGAATGTTTCTCCTTCTCTGTACAACTTTTTAGAAAAGGGTCACTGGGGTTTGCTTGGAGGCTGAGGATGGGTGGGTGAGCTGTGGGTGACCCTGTGGGGGTCATAAATAACAATAGCCACTGTTTACTGAATGCCAACAGCAAGGCAGGCACTGTGCTTTAGGACTTCACAGACAGCAGTCCACGTGAGTTTCAGTCTTCACAACAATCCTTCCATGTGGGCATCATTAACATTAGCTTTTTTTTTTTTTTTTTTTTTTTTTTGCGGTACGCGGGCCTCTCACTTTTGTGGCCTCTCCCGTTGCGGAGCACAGGCTCCGGATGCGCAGGCTCAGCGACCATGGCTCACGGGCCCAGCCGCTCCGCGGCATGTGGGATGTTCCCGGACCGGGGCACGAACCCGCGTCCCCTGCATCGGCAGGCGGACTCCCAACCACTGCGCCACCAGAGAAGCCCAACATTAGCTCTTTTTTACAGCTGAAGAAAGATACAAAAATCCTGGCCAAGGTACCCCACCAGGAAGTGGCAAAATGGGCATTCAGACACAAGACATCTGACCCTGACTGGCCTGGCCTTTCTGCCCAGCAGGAGGCCTCAGAGAGGTGCCTCACTCTTGCTCCTAATGAACAACAACTCGGTAGGCGGTGGGAGTGGACACCCACCAGGCCCTAGCATTTGGGATGGGGAGTTCAGACCTAGAGCACAGAGAGGAGGGAGCCCTGGTTCACTGCCGGATTCCTTAAGCCGGTTTTTATAAGAAAGTGTGTGTGTGTGTGTGTGTGTGTGTGTGTGTGTGTGTGTATGTGTAGGATTCAGAGGGATGAAGCCCAAGATAGCTACGCCCCCCCCCAATTTAAACCCTCCGACACCTACTTCCTGAGGCTGTTTAAGTTCAAGCAGACCCTAACCCGCCCCCTTCCCTCCCAGTATCGTCAGCAAGTTCCTTCCACACACACACTTTCTGCTTTCTTTTTAAATTCAGAAAAACACCACCTCCCCTGGATTCAGAGCTAGAGCAGAAGCCTTCCCCTACCGGAATCCCAGTTCTCTTTTGGTTGCGCACTTGATTGTGGGGAGGAGGGCGGGGACGAGACAGGGAGGGCTTCCTCGTTTGCGTCCCGCTCCTGGGAGACCTGCGGGAACCATTCCAGTCTACTCCCCTCTCCTCCCACCCTCGCCCTTGGCCTGGCTCGAGGAGGGGAGTGTTATCCCGCCCGGGATTTGGGCGCCTCGGCTGTGGCGGCTCCCCAGGGACTGCAGGGGTAGCCCAGGATGCGGCGCCTGCTCAGTTCGCGCTCACTGCGTCTAAGTCTCCCTCAGCCTGGCGCAGCGCCCAGCACAGAAGCCGGGAGGGGGAGCAAGACGGCGGCGGAAGAGCCCACTCGGCCAGGGGCCGGGGGAACCGAGCTGGAGGGACCTCCAGAGGGCAGCACCAACCCGCCAAGCAGGTCCTCTCTTCGAGCCAGCCTGGGGTCCCCAGACAGTCCACAGGGAAGCCTCCTTTTCAGATTCCCACACTTCCCGCCCCACCTCCACCTGTTCTGGATAAAGGTGGGACAGTCTCCCACCAACACAGGGACCACCAGCTCGTGGTGGGAACAGCACTCAGGTCTCTCCAGAAGCAATCAGCTTACCTCGTCCAACCACCCAAACGTGGGATCTTCCCCAGAGGGACCAGAGAACAGCCTTTTGGTTCGGGTGGCACAGAGGGATCCCCAAGCTCCAGCAGCCCCACCCCACTGGCAGATGGCGGAGAAGCAGATGGCCCACTGTACCGCACAGGAAGGAACCCAGGAACCATCTGGCCGTTATTTCCTAGCCTCAGTTTCCCCTGCGACACTTGGAAAGGCACCATGCCATTGGTCGAGGCCTGGGGTCAGGGCCCCGCCTCTCCTGGGCGGCCTCTGCCCTGGCCAGCCCAGCAGCTCCTCCCCTTCGCTCCTGCCCGGCTCCCACGGTCCCAGAGGTAGGCGGGCGAGCCCTGGATCACGGTGGCAGAACCCAGGTCCTACTCGCCCCCGCCCCCGCCCAGGGCCCGGGCTTTCCCAGCCCAGTCCCCGCCGGGAGCCTCGAAGCGCATAGAGCTACGCGCCTGGAACCCTCCCCGCCTGGGCGTCCCCGGCTCTTGCGCGCGCGTAGGGCTCCCGGCTCGGAACCAGGGAGGAGGGAGGGAGGCAGGGAACAGCAAGCAGCGACCCGGAAACGCCATATAAGGAGCAGGAAGGATCCCCCGCCGGAACAACCCTTATATGGGCAGCGCCTTATTTGGAGCGCCCAGATATGGCCCGGCTGTTTCCGGCTCCGGGAGGAGGGAAGAAGGCGGAGGGAAGGGGCGGAGGCAACGCCGGGAGCTACGGAGCAGCTTCGGTCCCGGAGTCCTCAGCTGTGGCTTGAGCACTAAGCTTCCTCAAGGCCTGGGCACCCAGGGTGTGGGAACCGGCGTCGGGCCCAGGGTGCGGGATGGCAGTGCCTATGGCTCTTGGAGAGGGGGCTTCACGTCACTCCGGGTCCTCCCGGCTGGTCTTGCCATATTAGGGCTTCCTGTTTCCCATTTATGGCCATGTACGTCACGAAGGAGGTGGATCCATGTCGTTCCAGACCCTTCAAATAGAGGCGGATCCGGGGAGTCGCGAGAGATCCCAGCGCGCAGAACTCGGGGAGCCGCCGACGCCAGCTGCCGCCGCCGCTGCCACCAGCTTCCGCCGCAGGACCGGCCCCTACCCCAGCCTCGGCAGCCGCGCCGCGTCTACACCGGCCGGCGGCGAGGGCGAGCCGGCAGACCCCACCTGCGCTCTCCACAGTGTACCCCGCGCCCCGCATGTGACCTGGCCAGGCCCCCGAGAGGTGTCCCCCGCAGCTCCTCCCCCGGGCTGCGCCCACCCGCCCCAACACCAGCTCTCCAGCCCGCCAGTCCGGGATGGCGGCAGCCAAGGCCGAGATGCAGCTGATGTCCCCGCTGCAGATCTCCGACCCCTTTGGCTCCTTTCCTCATTCGCCCACCATGGACAACTACCCTAAGCTGGAGGAGATGATGCTGCTGAGCAATGGGGCTCCCCAGTTCCTCGGTGCCTCCGGGGCCCCGGAGGGCAGCGGCGGTAACAGCAGCAGCAGCGGGGGCGGTGGAGGTGGAGGGGGCGGCAGCAACAGCAACAGCAGCGGCGGCGCCTTCAACCCTCAGGGGGAGGCGGGCGAGCAGCCCTACGAGCACCTGACCGCAGGTAAGCTGTGGCCTACGTCGAGGGCTAGCCCCTTCGCCACCATCCTGGCGTCTGGTCCTTCCCCACGGCCTTTGCAGCGCCCCTTCACCGCGGCAGTGCTTCTGGACTTCAGGGATGCAAGTGGGGTTTCCCTTCACATTCCTCTCATGCCCAAGGTCCTGTGTTAGAGTAATGCCTGGGGACATCCCCCCACCCCCTCCTCGTCCTTAACGGTGCGCAGGGGAGCCAGCTTTTGTTTTGGATGGAGAGCTGTGGGGGTGCGGGGGTGGGGGGAGGGCTTGTTTTGACGAGCAGGGCTGCGCCCCCTCCGCCTCCAGGAAGGCTAGCCTGCCGCCTGTCCCCAGGGAAGGACCGTGATCCTTGGCCAGGGATGTCCCGGCAGCCCCGGGTAGGGGTCGCGCACTAGCGGTGGCCGAGGGGTTGCTGGCGGGAATCCCTCGCCCTCGCAGCCGCTGCTGCGGAACGCTGGGAGCTGCAGTGGAGGGGGATTCTCCGTATTTGCGTCAGCTGTTGTTGAAATGGGTTCTGCCTCTGGAGCGGGTCCAGGAACATTGCAATCTGCTGCTATCAATTATTAACCAGCTCAAGAGTCAATGGTAGCTGGCCCGACCTCTCGCCTGGCAGCGTGGGTCCTCCTCGCCCTCCAGTGATTGCTCTCCAGTAACCAGGCCTCCTCCCTCTCTCTCTCCTGCCAGAGTCTTTTCCTGACATCACTCTGAATAACGAGAAGGTTCTAGTGGAGACGAGTTACCCCAGCCAAACCACCCGGCTGCCCCCCATCACCTACACTGGCCGCTTCTCTCTGGAGCCTGCACCCAACAGTGGCAACACCTTATGGCCTGAGCCCCTTTTCAGCCTGGTCAGCGGCCTTGTTAGCATGACCAACCCCCCAGCCACCTCATCCTCAGCATCATCTCCAGCGGCCTCCTCCTCTGCCTCCCAGAGCCCACCCCTGAGCTGTGCAGTGCAGTCCAACGACAGCAGCCCTATTTACTCAGCGGCACCCACCTTCCCCACACCTAACACCGACATCTTCCCTGAGCCACAAGGTCAGGCCTTTCCAGGCTCAGCAGGCACCGCGCTTCAGTACCCACCTCCTGCCTACCCTGCTGCCAAGGGTGGCTTCCAGGTCCCCATGATCCCTGACTATCTGTTTCCACAACAGCAGGGGGACCTGGGCCTGGGCACCCCAGACCAGAAACCCTTCCAGGGCCTGGAGAGCCGTACCCAGCAGCCTTCGCTCACTCCACTCTCTACCATCAAGGCCTTTGCCACCCAGTCGGGCTCCCAGGACCTGAAGGCCCTCAACACCACCTACCAGTCCCAGCTCATCAAACCCAGCCGCATGCGCAAGTACCCCAACCGACCCAGCAAGACTCCCCCCCATGAACGCCCCTACGCCTGCCCCGTGGAGTCCTGTGACCGCCGCTTCTCTCGCTCAGACGAGCTCACCCGCCACATCCGCATCCACACCGGCCAGAAGCCCTTCCAGTGCCGCATCTGCATGCGCAACTTCAGCCGCAGCGACCACCTCACCACCCACATCCGCACCCACACAGGCGAGAAGCCATTCGCCTGTGACATCTGTGGGAGAAAGTTTGCCAGGAGTGATGAACGCAAGAGGCATACCAAAATCCACTTGCGGCAGAAGGACAAGAAAGCAGACAAAAGTGTGGCTTCTGCCGCTACCTCCTCTCTCCCTTCCTACCCATCCCCAGTGGCTACCTCTTACCCATCCCCAGCCACCACCTCATACCCATCACCCGTGCCCACCTCCTACTCCTCTCCCGGCTCCTCGACCTACCCATCGCCTGTGCACAGTGGTTTCCCGTCACCCTCCGTGGCTACCACATACTCCTCCGTTCCTCCTGCTTTCCCTGCCCAGGTCAGCAGCTTCCCTTCCTCAGCTGTCACCAACTCCTTCAGCGCCTCCACAGGGCTTTCGGACATGACGACCACATTTTCTCCCAGGACAATTGAAATTTGCTGAAAGGAAAGGAAAAAGGGAGAAAATGAAACACAAGAGACTTAAAGGACGGGAGGAGGAGATGGCCGTAGGAGGGGGCTCCTCTTAAGTCAGATGGAGGTTCTTAGAGCCAAATCCTCCGAGGTCTGTTGGCCAACAATTCTTTCTGTCCACTTCCCTTTCCTCCCCAGGACCTACTCCCTTTGACTTCAGCTGCCTGAAACAGCCATGTGCAAGGTCTTCACTTCTATCCAAAGAACTTGATTTGCATGGATTTTGGATATATCATTTCAGTATCATCTCCATCGTATGCCTGACCCCTTGCTCCCTTCAATGCTAGAAAATCAAGTTGGCAAAATGGGGTTTGGGCCCCTCAGAGTCCAGCCTTGTACTCTTGTACAGTGTCTGTGCCATGGATTTTGTTTTTCTTGGGGTACTCTTGATGTGAAATAATTTGCATACTCTATTGTATTATTTGGAATTAGATCCTCACTTTGGGGAAAAAAAAAAAAAAGAAAAGCCAAGCAAACCAATGGTGATCCTTTGTTTTGTGATGATGCTGTGACAATTAAGTTTGAAGCTTTTTTTGAAACAGCAATTCTCGGTATTAATCGGAGCATGTTTCAGAGTGTTGTTCTGTTAACCTTTTTGTAAATATTGCCCGACTGTACTCTCACATGTGGCAAAATATGGCTTGGTTTTTCTCCTTTTTTTGAAAGGTTTGGGTTTTTTTTTGTCCTTTTGGTTTAAAAAGTTTCACGTCTTGGTGCCTTTTGTGTGATGCGCCTTGCTGACGGCTTGACATGTGCAATTGTGAGGGATGTGCTCACCTCTAGCCTTAAGGGGAGCAAGGAGTGGTGATTCAGGGGAGGCTTTGGGAGCAAAATAAGGAAAAGGGCTGAGCTTGAGCTTCAGTTCTCCAGAATGTAAGAAAACAAAATCTAAAAATCAGAACTCTCAAAAGTCTATTTTTTTAACTGAAAATGTAAATTTATATATATATTCAGGAGTTGGAATGTTGTAGTTACCTACTGAGTAGGCGGCAATTTTTGTATGTTATGAACATGCAGTTCATTATTTTGTGGTTTTATTTTACTTTGTACTTGTGTTTGCTTAAACAAAGTGACTGTTTGGCTTATAAACACGTTGAATGCGCTTTACTGCCCATGGGATATGTGGTGTATATCCTTCAGAAAAATTAAAAGGAAAATAAAATAGCTGTGGTTGGGTGTGTTTCCTGGGCTAGGGGGAGGCCTCTGTAGTAGCCGTCTCTATCGAGGGGTTTGAGGGGCTTTTCCAGAGACCAAGGATATTCCAACCAGAGACGTGCCCACTGTGTGTCGCTGGAGTGAATTCTTTGAGAATTGGGTTTGGGTCTCCTCTTCTTGATACTGGGCCCATTCCTCAGTCTGGTGGGCTTCAGGCTTATCTTGGTTAGTGAAAGCTAAAAAAGGCCAGAGGTAGAGGTGGAACATGTGTGGCCAGAGGTAGCACCATTCTAGCCCCAAATGTCTGACCAGCCCTGCCTCCATCTCTACCCAGGGTAGGGAAATTCTGTGTTCTTGGGAATCCCTGCCCTATACACCTGGGGGAGATAAGGGGTGGGCAGAGGGCTTTGGGAAACAGTAAAAGCTGGGGCTGCCTCAGACTCTTCCTCCCATCCTCCATGTCCCCAGAAGCCTGAGGGTATCGAAGAAGGTTAGAAGAGGCAAGGACCAGTTATCAAGCCAAGAATCCTTCCAGGAGAAAATCTCATTACTTGCCAGCTAGAGCTGTGATCCTTGGCAGCTTCCTGTGACACAGGGCAGAGTGGGCTGGAGGCTGGCCTGGTGTCTATTGTTCCACCTAGACTAAGTCTGTCCCCACTATGTAGGAGGCCTAAAGTGCTAGGTTCCTCTGGCCCCAGCCCCCAGAGGGTCCACACTCATAGCCAGAGCAATTCTCATGGGCTTGTGAGCATCTGTCTATTCTGTGAGAGGCCTTGAGCTGGCCATGACAACAATGCACATTGTCAGTTGGGGAGATAGAGATGAAGCCAAAAATTATAACATGGTGCTAGGTCATATAACATGGGCAAGCATGAGGCTCTCTGGGAGTACTGCAAAGGACACTCAACCCACCCAGGGGCTTAGGAAAGGTGTAAAAGTTGAGTTTGGCAGGGTAAGTGGAAGTCAGCCCGATTGGCTTGCTTTGTGTGTGAGACAGGGAGGATGGATGGATGGATTACTGAATGGAAGCACTACCTCCAACCCTGATATGAGTCTTCTGTGAACTGGTCAGACACCACCTTCCATTGGTCAGATGGGTGCAATAGATTTGGTGTCCTGGAATTCCCAAGCCTTGGCTCCCTTCCCAACTTCTGACCCCAAAATCAAGGACAATGAAGTATCCCCTCTATCCAGTATGGATATCAGGCCCTGAATGAAATTGAAGTCTAACCTACCTCCACACCTTCTCCTCCCCCAAGGGTCTCCCTGGTTACCAACCCACACCTCTCCCGGAGCCAGGGGAATTCCAGCAATCCCCTGGCATCAACCCAATACTTCCTCTTCCATTCTACCCCTCAAGCACCAGCAGTGTTTGATCTCTGCCTTTTCCCATGACACCAGACTCCTCAGCCTGGAACACGGGGAACAAAGCCACCTTCTCTAGCAACGGGCACATCCCTGTAGCCTCCTGGCAAAATCACCACATCCTGATGGGACAATATTTGCATTGGCACACCTCTTCCCAGCCCCACCTCCCCTCCCCATCTTATTCTAGGCCCAGGAAAACAAGTCTATGCCTGTTACACATCCTTAAGAATTTCTCATCACAGGCTCCCAAGAAAAAAAAACATGGCAAGAAGAAAATATGAAAGAAGGAGCAAAGAGACTCACTCTGTTCCTTTAAAGCAAAGGGTCTCCTACATTGTCACAGTGCATCAGAATCAGATTCCCAGGCCCCATTCCCAGAGCATCTGATTCCTGAGGTCTGGAATGGGGTCCTGGAACTGGCCTTGATAACTAGCATGCCAGGTGGTTCTGATGCAGATGTCAAGCCTGCCAGCTAATTATTATTAGTCCTGTCACCAGGGTTTCTTTAGGTTCTGACAGTTGAAATTTAAGTTTCTTTGCATGGTTTAAATAGGCCAAGACTCAATAATTGCCTGATTTTAAGGTCCTATAGTATAAAGAAAAAGGAAAGTGTTCACTTTAACTCCTGCTCCTGTGAGGGAAATCTAAAACCAAGGGCACAGGGCAGTGCTGATAAAAACTCGCATCATCATAAAGGCTGAGGTTTGGGAAGGGACCCAGATAGTGTTGAACAATTGATTGCTACCTGGGGACATTGTCTAGGGCTTCAGGGATGTGGAGAGGGACAGAGAGGAATGGGGTGGAAGAGGAGAGAGGGCAAGGGAACTCGGCCAGCGAAGGACAGGTTTCAATTCTGAAGCAAAAGAAAACCAGGTCCTAAGGACTCTTGACCCTGACCTCTTAGTATCTGAGAGGTACTCTTTTCTCTTAAATTTCAGGAATGTTCAGCCTCATTCATTTTGAAAGATTCTAAGCACTCAGAAAGGCAGAGCTTAGCTTCTATTGTCAGGCTGGGTTTGAGGTGTTCTTCCTTCTACCTGCCCCCACTTACAGCTCCCACACCCCAGGAAGAAATGGAGTCAGGAACGGGTGCAATGGAGTCAGAGGGGTTCTCTCCAATGTTCCCCTCTCTCCTCTGCTGTTTTCCCTGGTGCAGCGACACTTAATGCAACTTGAGAGGGGAAGATTGGGCAGAGTGAGATCCCAGTGGTCCTAAGGGGAATGAGACCAAGTCTAAAAGAAGCAGGTATTGAGCAAGTAAGATGTCAACATTCTACCCATACGCCTTTGGGTGCTAATAAGATTTTGCACCCAAATAGCAAATCTAGCCCTCCACTTCAGTGATTTTTCATCCCATCTCCCTTTTCCCATTACTAGAACCTAGGAGAGCCTTTTGAGGCAAAGCTTACTCGATATGTTCTCTTAAGTCAAGTTGGTGGCTCAGCTTCTCAGATCCAAGTAAAACTATCTCATCTCCTTTATCAGGAAGCCCTCCCATAAGTCCATTCTCCTCAGTACTTAGGTTGTTTATTATTATTATTACTGCTATTATTACGACTTTATTGAGGTACACTTGATGTACATATAAAAGTACAAAAAACTGATGTAAATACAATTGAGGTACATGTAAAGTGTACAATTTGATGAGTCTTGACATGTGTACACAGGTGAAACCATCGCCACAATTAAGATAATGAACATATCCATCACCTTCAAAACTTTCCTCATACCCCTTGGACGTCTTTCCTTCTTCTACTTCTGTCCCCAGGCAACCACTGATCTGTTTTCTGTCACTATATAGATCAGTTTGCATTTTCTGGAGTTTCATACAAGTTGAATAATTCCGTATGTACTCGTTTTGGTCTGGGTTCTCTCACTTGGCATTGTTATTTTGAGAGTCATCCATGTTGTTGCATGTATAAATAGTTCACTCCTTTTTATTGCTTGGACGTTGGGGTTGGTTCCCTTTAGGGGCTATTAGAAATAAAGCTGCTTTGAGCATTTGAGTACAAGTCTTTGTGTGGATGTGGGCCCATTCACTCCAGAGCCCCCCCGTTCTGGCACCTTCTTCCCACCACGTCCCCATTTACTCCCCTCTCTCTTACTCAAAGCAATAATCACCCCCTTCCCCCCCCCCCCCCACCGCACTCACAGAGTCAGGGCCCAGACTCCTAAAAATTTTTTGCTTCATTTAATCTTTCTGCGTGGAAACGGAGCCAGCCCCTTCATCATCTTTATTGCTCTATTTCAAACTCCGTCCCGTTTGTTTATATCTTCTTCGTAATTTGTCTGGGGCTAAACAAGGTATGCTTGTTTATATGTCATTATTTATTCAGTTTGGCAAATGTCCTTAAGTCCTCAGCAATACTTTTCTAAGGAGAAAAGGTGCCTGGTGGATGGTGGGCCACACACTGATGAGGTGCTCGTACCTCAGAAGGAGGAAGGAGCTAAGATCAGATGGTGTGGGAAATTGTCTCGGGAGACTAGTCCTGAGAGGTTATCTGTACATGTTGCATTTTGTTACTGTCTCCTGGGGCATCTTACCTGGATGGATTTTCTAGAACATGGGCCCCACTCACTCACTAGTTATCACAAACACTATCCTACCACATTCCCACCCCTCAGTTCTGAGATAGTCTTGTAACTGCATCTTTTCTCTCTCCTCTTTGGGCCAAGGGAGCCTGGGACTGTGCAGCAGCCTGAGGGTGAAAAGGCAGTGGGGGTCAGAGGGTGGGTTCCCAACTCTGATAAATTGGCACTTGCTGCCTGCCTGGGTATATGTTGGGGTTGGTGTGGGGAGAGGGTGACTTGCTTTATTTTAGAAAATTATCCTTAACAGTTACCCTTTTCAGACAGACAATGACAAGTGTTGGTGATGTGAAAAAACTGGAACCCTCATACATTGCTGGTAGGCATGTAAAAAGGTGCCACTTTGGAAAACAGTTTGGCCATTTCTTATAAAGTTAAACATACACTTACCATACGACCCAGCAATTCCACTCCTGGCTATCTACCCAAGAGAAATGAAAACATGTTTACACAAAGATATGGATGCGAGTATTCATAAGAGCCAAAAAGTATAAACAAGTCAAAATGTCTATTCAACTGGTGAATGGATAAATAAGGTGTGGCAGATCCAAACAACGAAAGACCACTCTGCAATCATTAAGGGACAAAATATGGATGTGTGCTACAACATGGATAAACCTTAAAGACATTATAATAAAAAAAAGTTAGGTGCATATTGTATGGTTGCATTTATATGAAATGTCCAGAAAAGGCACATCTATAGAGACAGCAGATTAGTAGTTGCCAGGGGCTCGGGGTAAGAGTAGATCTTGAGGGACTTCCCTGGCTGTCCAGTGGTTAAGACTCTGTGCTTCCACTGCAAGGGATGCAAGTTTGATCCCTGGTGGGGGAACTAAGGTCCCACATGCGGAGGGGCGCAGCCAAAAATAAATTAAAAAGAGAAAAAAAAAGAGTAGATCTTGACTGCAAATCAGCTTCTTATTTTGGGGATGATGGAAATGTTCTAAAAATGAACTGTGACGTTTGAACAACTCCGTAAATTTACTAAAAGTCATTGAATTGTATTCTTAAAATGGACGAATTTTATGGTATGTAAATAAAGCTATTTTTAAACCCTTTATACCTCACTACATCTAGAGTTTTAAAATCTTTTCCTTTCCTGTCTTCTAGTGCCCATTCCCCAGGTAGACTTCCCAGTGCTCATTGCATCCTACAGACCTGTCCTCCCTCCCTGGGGGTGACCCTCTTGAGCCCTCTCTCCTGCTGGCTGCCCTGGCCTGGGCTCTGACCAGCCTCTCTGCTGGGAGAACATAGCCCTCTAAGACCATGACGCTGATTTGCAAACTAGAGTCCAAAGAGCAGGCCTGGGGATAGTGGGGAGGGAGGCCCTCCTAAGGCTCTCACTTGGGACTCATTTGGAGGGAGGGGGTTTAGTAAATCTGGGGAGGCAAATGCATGGAAACGAATCTCTCCTGAAGTGTGTTCTCCCAGCCCTGTTACCCAGGTAAATCAGGCTGCCCACCTGGGCCTGAGTGCCTCCTGAGTTCCCAGACAAACCCAGAAGTCGCCATTTCCACAGAACCATAAGTGGGTGCCCGCCTCAGAGAAAATTATCTCAGCCTCCTCAGAAGCTCATTTCTGCTCATAACCAACTTCTCATCCTAGAATCTTTTCAGATCCAAAGACCAAACTCCTGAGAACAAAACTGGGCCTCATTTATTGAACAAATTAATGAAGCACCTACTGGGGTTAAGTTGGTCCAGAGCATATGGAGGGGATCTGGGAGAACAAAAAGCAAAACCATCCCAGCCTGCCAAACACCTTTGAATCTCTTTAGAACCAACTTTGAATTCCTTCAAACTGGATTGTCAGAGAGAGTGAATCTCCAGCTGCCTTATCAAAACCAGTTTTCAAAAAAAATGTCATGAAGAACCTAGGGTTAAGACAGGAATAAAGACACAGACCTACTAGAGAATGGACTTGAGGATATGGGGAGGGGGAAGGGTAAGCTGTGACAAAGCGAGAGAGAGGCATGGACATATATACACTACCAAACGTAAGGTAGATAGCTAGTGGGAAGCAGCCGCATAGCACAGGGAGATCAGCTCGGTGCTTTGTGACCGCCTGGAGGGGTGGGATAGGGAGGGTGGGAGGGAGGGAGACGCAAGAGGGAAGAGATATGGGAACATATGTATATATGTAACTGATTCATAAAAAAAAAATACTAAGTCTTGAAATAAGTAGTTAAAAACAAAACGTTTTCAGGGCTTCCCTGGTGACACAGTGGTTGAGAGTCCGCCTGCTGATGCAGGGGACACGGCTTCGTGCCCCGGTTCGGGAAGATCCCACATGCCGCGGAGCGGCTAGGCCCGTGAGCCGTGGCCGCTGAACCTGCGCGTCTGGAGCCTGTGCTCCGCAACAGGAGACGTCACAACAGTGAGAGGCCCGCGTACTGCAAACAAACAAACAAACAAACAAACAAAAAACAGTTTTCAGTCACCTCAACACCAATCATCCATCTTAAACTGTCTTCTCAGAACCACCTATTTAATACTCTAAGGTCCACCCGAACTGGCCCATTTGTAAGTCTTCTTAGATCAGTGATGAGGCCAAGCAGTACTTTGGGGAGTGTTCTCAATATCCTATGAATGATGCAAATGCAAATTTGATTGCCCCAAGTCTCTATAAAACAGAAACTCTGGAGTGGTGACTGCTTCCGATCCCATTCCAGCAGCCTCAGAACCAAGTTTGTCCCCTCAAATTTGTGATGACTCCCCTGATTGTCTCCTCAGAGCCATCTTTCATTCTCTTCAGAGCCAGACTTCATTCTTGGCTACTGAAACTGCCAAGGTCCTTAGAATTTTCTTCTCAGAGGCATCTTGGTTCTATCCAGAAATACTTTTTTTCAATCTCCTAGACCCAACTGTCAGGCTTCAAAAAGCAAGACTTTAAAAGTTATTCATCCATGGGCCTCAGGTTTCCCATCTGTTTAATGGGGAAAACTTCTTTTTCTTTAAAAAAAGAACATGATTTTTTTTCTGATTACGAAATATATATCAATTGTGAGAAATATAGAAACACCTTACCTTTTTCACACATGGTAGATTGAGGGATAGCCCTTGGATGCACGAAAGTCTCACACACTGATGGAGGGAGAATAAACTGGTATAAGCCTTCTTGAGGGCAATTCAACAACATGCACCAAAAGCCTTATAAAACTTCATGCCGGGGCTTCCCTGGTGGCACAGTGGTTAAGAATCCGCCTGCCAATGCAGGGGACACAGGTTTGATCCCTGATCCAGGAAGATCCCACATGCCGAGGAGAAACTAAGCCCGTGCGCCACAACTACTGAGCCTGCACTCTAGAGCCCACGAGCCACAACTACTGAGCCCATGCGCCTAGAGCCCGTGCTCTGCAACAAGGGAAACCACCGCAATGAGAAGCCCACACACCGCAAGGAAGAGTAGCCCCCACTCTCTGCAACTAGAGAAAGCCCACGTGCAGCAACGAAGACCCAATGCAGCCAAAAATGAATAAATAAATGTCTTAAAAAAAAAGTGCATGCCTTCTGACCTAGCAGTTCTTCCAGGATTGCTGTTAATTACAGTGTATTATTCGCAATGGAGAAAAACTGGCAACAACATAAATGTCCTATGGGTGATGGCTGAAGTAAATTTTTATATGATGGACTACTAGGCAGTCATTCTAAATCATGTTCTACAATAACTATTGACCTGAAAAAATACCCAAATATACTACTAAGTGGTAAATATATAAAACTCTATATGATATGATTCCAGTTACATAAAATGCACACATGCACACACGCATACATCAAATGTTAGTTATTTCTGATGGGATTATGGGAAATTTTAATTTCATTTCATGTACTTTTCTATATTTTCCAAGTAAGCAAGTTTTTTAAAAATCATCAGAAGAAATTATTTATGAAAGAAAAAGAAAAAATAAGATTAGGTAAGCAAATAATTATTTTCTAGAATCTGGTATGATGTAGTCATCTTTAGGAAGTTCCTCTGATGGAGTATTTTCTCCCCCTGCACAGATGTGCTCCTTCAGTTGTAAGGTGTTAAGAGTGCTAAAAAGAAAAGAAGGGAAAGATTTTGTAGTGACTCAGAGCTCTAGGTTCTTTGCTGAGAGGACACAGGTTGGCTGTTTAATATTCCCTGTAGGTGGATTGTCCGTTGGGGCTGGCAAGATAGAAGCATCAGGGAGCTGCTGCTGTCTTCTATATTTGGGGGCTGTAGGTTTTTTAAACGTCAAAAAGCAGTGTTGTTTTATTAGCTTGCCACCCTATTTCTCACAGGACTCTTGAGCTCTTGCCCCCATCACCAAATTATCTCTCCCCATTTCCAATACACAATTCATGCATACTACTAGGCTCCAAGTTTTTCTCTTAAACTTCTTTCTTTTGCTTATAACGGGGTTGGTGTTAACCAGGTGATCTTGTTGTTTATTCTTGGATCGGACTGTTTGCTTTGTTGTACCCCAGTTTAGCAGGCATATCTTGGGAGAGAGCCCAAGTCTGAGTAAATTTCTTGGGGCCACACGGAGCACTGGGCCATCCAAAGTCTATGCTGCTCCTCAGTTACTCAGTCAGTCTGTTATCCAAAACACATTCACCAAATGCTACCTGCTTTCTGTCATGCCCTGAGCATGCAGAGATAAACAAGATAGAGTCTGGGCCATCACAGAATTGGGTGGGGGGAGATTTAGAAATAAATAATTGCCTCACAGTGTGATAGAGGTGTGTATGGAGCAGGGAGTGACTAATCCTATGACGGAGGAGGCAAACAGGGTGTAGGAGGAAGATGGGGTGTTCACAGGAGAGGGATTTGCAGGCAGAGGCAATAACAAGTACAAAGGCAAGGAAGTCAAGGTGTTCAGGAACCTGTGAATTAATGGTGGTGTGGCCTGAGAGCAAGGAAAGGAGGGGGGCCAAGAAACAGGGCTGGAAAAGCAGGTTGGGGCCAGAGGCCAACAACTTAGTTTGACTGTGTTTCTGGGTGTTCGAAAGGCTACACTGCTTCCTGCCTCCTTGGGAGGGTCCTGGTCCCCCAGCTCCATTTCCAATTTAGTTATTGCAATAATAACAATAATGATAAGAATAATTTGGTCACTTCAGATTTTATACATGCTCTTTAATTTCAGCTTTCAATAAAGCACGAGTGACCTCAAACTCAATTATTTGACCTTAGCCCATTTTCCTTTAAATAACATATAGCTTTTAAATATGCCCCAATTTCATGGATAAATCAAGCCTCATTTTTATGTGTGTGTTTAAATTTTCAAACATTCACAAAAGTAGGAGGGAGTAGTGTAATGAACTTCTCTGTATCTAACCATCAGTTCAACACCTGTCAACTCACAGCTGGTCTTGACTCGTCTACACTGCCTTCCGCACTCCCTGCTACTACACACTGGACTGTTTTGAAGCAAATTCCAGACATTACCTAATTTCATCTGAAAATACTTCAGTATATATCTTTATGAGTATTTTTTAAGTTCCTTTGTTTGAATCAAGACCTGAAAAAGACCACATTTTTCATTTGTTGATATGTCTTTTAAGTTTCTTTTCATTCATATTAGTTTCCCTTGCTATTTATTTATTGAAGAAACCAAGTTACTTGTCCTGAAGAATTCCCCACTTTTAGATTTGACAGATTGCATTTTTTCCCCTCATAATGTTATTTACTATGTCCTTCTATCCTGTGAGTTTCCTATAAATTCGTTTTTTTAATATTTATTTTTATTTTTATCATTTATTTTTGGCTGCATTTGGTCTTCATTGCTGCATGCGGGCTTTCTCTAGTTGCAGTGAGTCTGGGTTACTGTTCGTTGTGGTGCGCAGGCTTCTCATTGCAGTGGCTTCTCTTGCTATGGAACACAGGCTCTAGGTGTGTGGACTTCAGTAGTTGTGACGGGCAGGCTCTGTAGTTGTGGCTCGCGGGCTCTAGAGCGCAGGCTCAGTAGCTGTGGCGCACAGGCTTAGCTGCTCCGCAGCATGTGGGATCTTCCCGGACCAGGGCTCGAACCCGTGTCCCATTCATTGGCAGGCAGATTCTTAACCACTGTGCCATCAGGGAAGCTCCCAAACTCATTTTTATACCTAGAGGTTTGATCAAATTCAGGTTCACTTTTAAGGTCATGCTATGTACTTGCTTCTGCAATATATCAAGAGACACATAATTTTTGGTTCTCTCTTTCTCTTTTTAATTTTCTAGATATTATTTTTTAATTGAAAAATAATTCATATAACATAAAAATTACAGTGTAAAATTCAGTGGTTTTTAATATAGTCACGCTGTTGTACTATTGCCACTACCTAATTCCAGAACATTACCATCAACCCCTAAAGAAATCCTGTACCTGTTGGCAATCACTCCGTGTTCCACCCACCCCCCAGCACCTGGCAACCACCAATCTACTTTCTGTCTGTATTTGCCTATTCTGGACATTTCATGTAGATAAAACAATAAAATACGTGGCCTTTGGTATCTCAGTTCACTTAGCATTATATTTTTTTAGCATAATATTTTTAAGGTTTATCCATGTTGTAACATGTATCAGTACTTTATTCCCCTTTTTTTTCTTCTGCGGTACGCAGGCCTCTCACTGTTGTGGCCTCTCCTGTTGAGGAGCACAGGCTCCGGACGTGCAGGCTCAGCGGCCATGGCTCACAGGCCTAGCCGCTCCGCGGCATGTGGGATCCTCCCGGACCGGGGCACGAACCCGTGTCCCCTGCATCGGCAGGCAGACTCTCAACTACTGCACCACCAGGGAAGCCCCATTCCCCTTTTTTTTGGCTGAATAATATTCCATTGTATGGATATACCACATTTTAAAAATCCACTTATCAGTTAATGGACATTTGGGTGGCTTCCATACTGACTATTACAAATAATGCTGCAGCTATGGACATTATATACAGGTTTCTATGTGAACATATGTTTTCTGTTTTCTTGGGTGTCTCTCTTTTTGTGATGTTAAAATTAATTGATGAGTTCAAGTATTATTGATATTATAAAGTTCCCTTCCATCCTTCACCACCCAATGGTTTTAGGAATCCCTGGATTACTGATGATCCTTGTCTAAATCTATTATCTCATTAGAGGTTACTAAATGGTGATTTTGTAATTCTACCATTCCATTTGCATTTGTTAGCCAGAATTTGTCGATGACGAACTTAGGCTTAATCACAGTTGTTTAAAAAAAAAAAAAAAAAAAGGCAGGATAAATACTTGACTATTTTCTTTCACTTATCGGATAATGATATTTTGTACTTTCCTGTATAGAACCCTAATAAATGCTGGATTTCTACATGGTCAAAGCTCTACAAGGTTTGCAATAAAGAATTGCAAATAAGGAATTACGATCCTGGAGCCAGAAAATACAGAGTTATTCCAATCTCTACTTGGGGAATTATGGGGAGTTCACGTAATGCCCCACAGCAATACTTCATAAAAGTCCTCCTACTTTTCCCTTCTAACTTTCCTTCTCCCTCTCCTTCCTTGTTCTTTATTAAATAGATCAGTTTAGCCTCTCTGCCCAAGTCCTTCCATTTTCCAGCCTCTCAGACTCTACATCTCTCTCTAACTACTCCCTCCTCCCAGTTCTGATTCTGCATCACAAAATGTCCAGGAACTTGGCTGGCAAAGACTGAACCCTCTAAACCGGAAAGTGGGAAAGTGGGATTGGATTCTGAGCTGGAAACCTTTTGGTGGACGGATAAGTTAGGAGAGAAAAAAGGGAGGAACAGTCACACTAATAAACCTCATTTCCATATCATGTATTTTCTGCAATGAACGTGCATCACACATGGTGTGATAAAAATTAAATGCATAAAATATTTTTAAAATAAAAGAGATGGTAGGGAAGGAAATGAGCTCTATTCTTTTTCACTTTCCAGTTGCCCTTCCTTTCCAAATACACTGCCGGCTGCATCCTTGACTTGCTGTTCCAGGGAAAGTGAAGTGGAACCTTGCCTGTGACTCAGGATTCCAAGTGTTTCCCACCTCCACAGCAGTGGGGGTGGGAGTGATGGAGTCTGCTCATGTAACAGTGCAGAGGAGCCTCTGAGAAAGGCCACTGGGAGCCTGCCCAGCTGGAGAGACTGCTGCTTTCAGGTCTCACTGGTTGAAATTGCTGGGCTCACCATCCTTTCCTGCAAGAAGCACCTTCCTGGATCTTAAGGAGACCTCCTGAGGGCTGTTCAATTTATACATCTTTGTATCTCTTAGGGAAATCTCAAGGCATGTGGAGGGTGGTAATGTCCTCTCTAGGTTTCCTCCCACCTCGGGAGTCTGGATGGGAGCCAGAGCCCCAAGACACAAGGTCCCATGTTACCCAGACCCATCCGTCCAAGCCCTAGAAAGACACTGGTAGCAAGTCTGAACTAAACCCAGTGAATGCTCCTGGCTGGGTTTTCACCTGTGTGGCAAAATGCAGGGAAGTGCAGGTGTGGACAGATATTTGTGGTCTCAGGCTATGTGAGCAGGAGTCCCGGAAGGTGTGGAGAAGCCTTGGTGGCAGCAAGACAGTGTTGAGCACATAAGATCTGGAGTCACACATCCAAATTCTCATCCCTCACTCTGCCACTTACATGACTTAGTGATCACAGGCAAGTTCCCTACTTCTCTGAGCCTCAGTTTTCACCTGGAGAAAATGGGCATAATGGTTCCCTCTCACTGGTTTGTGGTGAGGATTAAATGAGAATATCTGCTGAGTGCTTGGCCCACTCCTATTGGGAGGTATTGTCATTGAGGAGCCCCATAAACCTCTCAATTTCTTTTTCTCTAAAACAGGGATAACAGTAGGATCTATTAAATAAGATAATAAATGAAGTGTGGTTGACCCGCTATTAACTATTAAATATTAACTATTAATACTATTAACGCATTCTCTGTTTTGCTTGAGGTGACAATCTGATAGTTGCCTCCTCCTACTGCTTCCTCCCTCACCCTGCTCCAGTTGCCAGGACATGACTATTCTGGTCTTTTGGGACAAAAGGACAGAAGTCCCACGGAAAGAAGAATGACACCCAGAAAAGAGCATGAGAGGAGATCAGGGGCCTCTCTCCCTCCTCAGACTGCCTCTCTTTCCCTCCTGCTGCATTCAAACCTCGGGTTTTCCTACTAGCCTCTCTCCCTAGCAAACCTTTTGCCCAAGGGTTCATTTTAGAGACTTCTATAATCTCCAGAGGATCAGTATTAATCTTCCCCACCTACAAGATGAGTGGCAGCTCGAAGCCAAGTGCTTCCCAGCCAAAGAAAGAAATGGAAGTTTCCTTTTTTGCTCCGTGTTTCTCTGCCCCTCCCTTCTGCGGGGGAGCTGTATGTGCTCACTCTGGAGGGACCGAAGCCGGGGCTGGCGCTAATGCAATTTTGTCTAGATGAGGCTGGCAGCTGGGAACCACTTTCCCTCGGCTTGCCCTCTGCTGGGGAAACTCCATGACGGAGACAAGGCAGCTGGCAGGGGGGAAGACTCAGGTTTGAGGATGAGGACACTGCTGCTGCTGCTGCTGCTGTGCCACGCAGGGCCACGCAGGACCCCTTGGCCACAGAGACTGACGCTGATGTCCATTTCGTTCCTGAGGACCTCCTAGAAAGGCAGTGCCTTGGGACCTGGGGGCAAGGATTTCTTTATCAGTAGCACAGTCACAAATACAAAGGAACACAGGACTTTTGTGTGGGATTGGGAGTCTGAAGACCTAGGTTCCAGTCTCAGTGCCACCACTCCACGGCCACGTAGTTTTGGTTACGTTGCTTAAGATCTCTGCCCAAATTTTAGTTTCCTTGTTTGTAAAATGTGTTCTAATACCTCCCTCAAAGGACTGTGGGAAGAATTAGTTTAAATAATATATGGGGAAACTGGAACACGGGAGATGGTTAATAAATATTGATTTATTCCACAGAGGGACTGAGGAGAGAGGAAATCACTGGATTCTGGAGGCTTTTTAGTTTACCAGTTTATTCTATAGGCTTAAGCACCGGCCATCATACCATTTGTTGGGTGCCTGATTTTAGTGAAGATGTGTGTTTATCATTCACCATGAGATCCTGAGTGGCTCCCTAAATATTCTGGGCCTCAGAGCTGGTTTCTCTGGGTGGCCAAGGATCAACATGTAGGACAGAAGGAATCTGTTCCTCAGAGATCCAATCAGCATCTCCCTTAAGCCCTCTGCTGCCCTCCATAAACCAGTCCTTCTTTTGTGCCACCAGCACCACGTCCCCATTCTGGAAGAAGAGCCAGAATGACACAGCTACATGTCACCCTGTGATCTACACGGGGTGACGGGAAGGAGCTATGTCCCTGCTAGAACTGAAAAACATCCTTGAGGGCTGCAACTTTTACAGGGAAGGTTACCATGCCAACGACAGGATGAAAGGAAACAAGGCAGTGGGTGACACATTTATTGTGTGTGTCCACAAACTTGCCTGGAACCTTAGGGGCTGCTAACTACAGGATGGGGCTGCCACTGACAGGCAAGAAGATTCAGGTTAGATTTAAGTCGAACTCCAGTACAGGCAGAACAGATGAGCGCAGGGCAGGGCCAAAGGGAGGATTAGGGAATGTTTCTCTGAGATTGATACCCATCTCTTGTTGAAATGTGTGGGCGTGGTACTGACAGCAGGTGTGGGAAGGGATGATGTCCTAGATACCAGTTTCTGGCTGTGATGATGGGAACTTCAACTTCCTCCAGGTTATTTTTGCCCTTGCCAGCCTGTCCAGGAGGTCAGCTAGGCTCTGGGGTAGGTAGAGAAGAACAGCAGGCAAGGTGAGCAGGTCATTGGGGCAGTGGCTGAACTGAGAAAGGGGAGCATTAGGGCCACAGATACGCCTCTGGAAGAAGCACCAAATATTGGCAACAAGTTCCCATAGATGTCAAAGAAGGGACAGTCTCCTCCAAGAGGGCAGGACTTCCAGGAAGAATGGCCAAGCTTACCTAGCCCGTCTTATCTCCTTCTCCCCAGCCTCCAGTTGGGAAAGTGCACAGAGAACTGAGGAACTAACATTAATTAAGCACCTACTTCGAGTCAAGCACTTCTTTCTCTCCCTCTCTCTCTCTCTCTCTCACACCACACACACATACACGCACAGAGGCCCCATTTTGTTTCATTTGATTACCACAACAACCCTGCAAATCAAGAATTATCCCCATTTTACCGATGAGGAAATTGAGATTTAGAGAAGGTAAAGTAGCTTTCCCAGCATCAGTCAGCTGGAAGGGGAGAAGCTGGGATTGTAACCCCGTCTGTCTGAATCCCACTTCTTGGAAGGGAAAACTCTAGACCTTAAGGTAGCCCTATTTTCTTCTGGAAAGATATCTTCTGGAGGCGTCAGCTCCATATAGCCCCCAGGCACCGAGGTGGCTAGGGAGAGGCTAAAAGGACACAGCAGGGGACTGGGAATCCCCGCTCCCATCCCCGCCACACACAATTGTTAGGGTGAATGCGCTGCCCCTGCGGGCCGTTCCGCTCCCGGACGTGCTTAACAGGCATCCTTCTCATTTTTATCCCCACCTCTCGGAGGAAGAGGAATCTGAGGATCAGAGACTGAAGCGTTTTGCTCAAGGTTACAGAGCAAGTGCCTGGAGCCGGGAATCAGTCTCGGCTCGGTCAGGCGTCAAAGGCGGCCTGGACCCCGCCTCCCATCCCCACTTCCCGTAGCTCCGACACCGAGGGAGCAGTGCTGGGCGCTGTGCGTACCTCCCGGGACAGGAAGGGTTGGGTGAGGGGTAGTGGGCCTGGCGCGGGGTGGGGGTGGGGCGGCGCGGCGCGGCGCGGCGCGGCGCGGCTCCGCCTTGCGGCGGCGGAAGCGGCCTCCATCTCGTGCGCGCTCCTCGCTCCGGGCGCGCGCCTCACCCCCGGCCCGCCCCTCGCCATATATGGAGCTTCCTCCCGGGACCCTGCCAGACGCTTGCTCCCTGCCTGAGGCCCATACAAGGCCCTTCCTTCCCGGCGTGTCTGGCAGGCGGCCCGCGGGCGGCTGTGGGCGGGAGCTCGGCCCTCCGGGTCCGCCCGCGCGGTGGAGCCGGCGGCCTGGGGACCCGCTGCCAAGGAGGGGGCGGCGGCGGGGTCGGGAACGCGCGGCCCGGCCTGGCTGAGGTAAACGCGGGACAGGCGGACTTGGGCGTCCCAAGAGGGTCTGAGGTTCCCACTGTCCCCACCGGTTTTATATTTTGTCCCACTTTTCCCCCTAATTCTCTAAGCGCCGCTGACTTTACTGGAGTTCCTCCCTCGGCTCCCGGCCCGGGGCCTAAAACCCCAAGCCTAAGCGTGCTGTGAGGGCCTGCCCTCGTTCGCCGCGCGCCTCCGCTAGCATTTTGCTAGTCGGTCTTCGGTATTTCTCTCGCCCTGCCTTCCTCCCGGCTTGCTGTTTCTCGCTCCTCCCTGCCTTTACTCAAGCTGTCCCTTCGGCCTGGAATGCCCTTCCCACACCATTCTGGTAGAACTGCTACTCATCCCTTACTTGTTTCAGGCCTCTGGCCATCTATAAGTCCTTCCCACCCCACGGGTCTGGGATGCACCTAACACATCGGTTATTATATTGAGACTGCGATTCGATCTTACTCCTCTTCGCATTCCTGGTGCCTGGCTCAGTATGTGAAAGTTGTTATTATATCTGAGCGAGGGGAAAGAGGGAAAGGACCCTGTTGTCAGGATAGCCACAGTGCCTTTTCACCTTGGACAGGGGTCCCCGACTTTAGTTCCAGCCGCTAACATCTTCACCTGCTACGCTCCCTGTGGTCTGGAGCTTAATGAGCCCCAGAACCCAACATGAATAGTTTGTGTGGAAAGTTGGAAGGTTGGGGTGGGGGAGACAGAGACGGGGCAGGTGTACACCTGCAGTGGCACTGTGGTCTGGAGTGGTGCCCACTGGGTGCCTCCACCACCCAGAATGGCTTCACTTGCTCAGCCTGACAGCTCCGGTTTATCCACTGCAGGAACCAGCAGGCCCCCACAGGCCCTCGTACAGTGCCTCCAGGGTCTTAAACCTGCCGCAGCCATGTGATTACCCTGATCTATCTGCTGGGAGATGAGCAAAGCTTGGAGAGGAACCATATCTCAGCAGAGACGAAACCATCAGCAGTTCCTGAACACCCACCCCGCAGTGGTTCCAGAAGTGCAGCATGGACCAACCTGTGAGCATTTGCTCTTCCTCAGGTGAGGCAGGGAGATAAAAGCTCAGAGCTTGGGAGTAACAAGTCAAGTAATATGCCAGAGAGGGGGCTTTTAGCACTAAGAAGCCTCTGGACTTGATCCAGAATAAAATCACTCACAGACTTCCAGTCTTTGGTGGTAAGCACAGGCACACACTGTGAATAAGGCCAAAATAGAAGAAGTTTTGTCTGTCTCTCTGGCCTCAGGGAGTGCCTGTGATTTGGGTACATGGAGAGGAGATGATCTCTAAGTCCCATGACTGAAGGTTTAGGGGCTACATTTCGGAAAAAAAACTGGGTCTGGGCCTGGGCTGCACACCCAGGGACTAGGACACCTCTGGACTTGTTCCTACCTAAGGCTGCAGGCCTCCAGCGGCCTCTTCTTTCCATTTACGGTCTGGGATTGTGGGTAATGTAGTCCAGTGGCCAGTTTCTCTGGGGTGGTGGTTCTTGCCCTTCCCTCATCTAGTCTCCTTACCCCTGCCAGCTACCACCCCCTTCTGCTCCAGGCTGAGGGCAGCACAGGGTGAGAAGGCGGTGCTTACTCTTTGCAGGGCTGGGAGATTCCCAGCTGGAAACCAGCAAGCTATTCATAGCTGAACCTAGCAGAGGAGGAAGGCCTGAGAGAAGCTGGGGAGCTCCGGCAGCCTCCTCTCCAGCTACAGAATTTGCAGGAACCCCAGACCTCTGCTGGGCAGGCCTTGTGTTCACTTCTGGGTGAGAGGGCTTCGAGCCTGGGAAAATCCTATGGAGCAGTAGCGGTCCTGCGTTGCTCCCTGTCTTGAGAGACACAGATACTCCAGTGGCCCTGGGGCCCAGCTTTTAGGCCTGTGTATGGTGGGGATATTTGGAACCTGAGTATAGATAAGCTGAGACTTTTTGCAAAAAAAGCCAGTGTGACACCTAGTATGACAGTTGCCTAGAATTTCTTTGCATTTTTCTTCTCGTTGTTTTCCTGTGCTTGCCTCTTCAACCAAATTAAATTCTCTCTAAGGACAGGAACCAAACCTTCTCTTGCCAATGGCACCAACCCTGTATTTATGCTATAATGAATGATCTTGCCCAAAGAAAAATCAACCCTCCCTATCAAGACTAAGGGTGTGACTTTTTTCCCCCACCCACCTAATCCTCTGCCAGTACCCTGTGCTTTTCCCATCGAAGCACTGAATCGTTGCTTGACTGGATCCCCCACTAGATTAGGCATTCCGTGTTGACATGGATGACGTCTGTCTTGTTGACTATCATATCCCTATTACTTGCACAATAAACAGTTGTTGAATGAATGACTATGAACCTATGATAGCTAATTCCTTAGATGGAGTATTTGATACATGCTTCATTGGCACAGCGTTTTACAAATTGGAAAACAGTTTCGGCCACTTAAATGTCTTTCATCAGGACTTTCCTGGTGGCGCAGTGGTTAAGAATCCACCTGCCAATGCAGGGGACACGGGTTCGATCCCTGGTCTGGGAAGATCCTACATGCCACAGAGCAGCTAAGCCCATGTGCCACAACTACTGAGCCTGTGCTCTAGAGCCCACGAGCCACAACTACTGAGCCTGCGCGCCCTAGAGCCCACGCACCACAACTACTGAGCTCATGTGCTGCAACTACTGAAGCCCGTGCGCTCTAGGGCCCACGTGCCGCAACTACCGAGCCCACATGCTGCAACTGCTGAAGCCTGCGCAGTAGTTGTGGCACACAGGCTTAGTTTCTCCACAACAAGAGAGCCCGTGCTCCGCAACAAGAGAAGCCACCGCAATGAAAAGCTTGCGCACCGCAATGAAGAGTAGCCCCCGCTCACGGCAACTAAAGAAAGCCCGCACAGCGATGAAGACCCAACTCAGCCAAAAATTAAAAAAAAAAAAAAAGATCAAAAAATTTCAAAAACAAAATGTTTTTTAATTGAAAAGAAATCTTTCACCAAGATCTTGATTAGTGGTAGAGCTGTTAGGAACTGGTGTCTGCCTTCAGAGTAGCACTTGGCCATGGCATGAGGCTGCCTGCATGGTGGCACCCAGTAGGTACCTCTGGCTCCCGAGTAGCGAAATGAGTGAGGTGGGTTAGATGAGATAGGCAGACATGGTCAAACTGGCCTGGCCCCATGATGAATCTGGTGCAACCAGCCAGGAGAGCTGCCAGGGAATCCTCCTAAGAAGCTTAATGAGAAAGACCTGCTCTGATCTGCCAGAGGGGAAGTCCTGACGCATTGGCTGTGGGGCTGTAGAGAGGGCAGACAGACTCTGAGGTCTGAGCAGCAGTGTTTGGGGGCTCCTTAGCTGTTACCAGGGACCTCCTGACTCTGAGTTCAGTAGATTTTTTTCAGTCTTCATCTTCCTTGAGTAATTCTCAGCAGCATTTGACTTGTGGGTGATCATCTCTTCTTGAAGGCCTCTCTTTCATTGCTTACACATTTTGACGTACAAGGCTCTATTTGGATATTGTGTTCTAGTACTTCAGGACTCAGCCTCATGCTGTCTTCTCAAACTGTACTGTGTCCAGAAGGATCTCTTTGAAAAACAAATTTGAATTTGTCACCCTTCTGCTTAAAACACCTCAGCAGCTTCTCCTATTCTTCAGAATAAAATTTCAAGTTCTCAGCAAGGCCTTTGAGTCTCAATCCAGTCTGCCCATGCTGGCCTCTTCTAGCTTCATCTTCCACCACATTCCCCTTTCATTCTCTGAGCTTCATCCACACTGCTCTCCACCTGCCTCCTCAGCTGTACTGTGCCACCCCCTACATGTTCTCACTGCCTGGGATGCTCTTCCTCCTCTTGGCCTAGCTAACATCTCCTGTGCTCAGTTAAAGCACCAGTGTCTTCAGAAAAGGTGATAGCCAGGTCAAAATGCCCTGTGACAGACACCTGTGGCCCTCCCTCAGGTGTTAATTGCAATTGGGGTTTCATATTCACTGGAATAATGCGTTGGAAGCTCAATGGCTGTGTCTCTTTTGCTCATGACTGCATTTTAGGGTTTAGCACAATGCTTGGCTGTAGTAGGCTGTAGTTATCTTGTGTAACAAATGAAATAAAAACTTATTTAACAAAACACCCTATTTAAACTTTGAAGAAACTGAAAAAGAAGTATGGTCATGCAGCTAGTATATGGCAGAGTGGGACCTAGATATGGCTTCAGTGTCTGTGTTGTTAACCCCCTGCACTATGCTATCCCTCTACCTGTTAAGTACTTTCTGAAAGTAAAGAGAAATGGAAGAAGGGAGAAAGTATGTGAGAGAGACAAAGGGACTTCCCCTCTCTCCACTCTAGAAATACAGAGTGGGAGATTAAGAATGAAATTGCATTTACCAAAAAAGACATATGAATGGCTGATGAGCACATGAAAAGATTATGAAAAGATGTTCAACAACATTAGTCATCAGGAAAATGAAAATCAAAACCAGAATGACACCAGTGAACAATCTAAAAAGGAAATTAAGAAAATTCCCTTTACAGTAGCATCCAAAATAATAAAATACCTAGGAATAAATTTAACCAAGGAAGTAAAAGATTTATACACAGACTACTACAAAACAAAAGAAATTAGAGACTTAAATAAATGGGAAGACATCTTGTGTTTATGGATTAGAAGACTTAATATCTTTAAGATGGCAATACTACCGAAAGCAATTTGCAGATTCAGTGTGATCTCTATCAGAGTTCCAATGGCTTTTTTTTTTTTTTTTTGAAGAAATGGAAAAGTTGATCCTCATATTCATACAGAATTGCAAGGATCCCTCCCAGTACCTTAGTGTGTTCACCAAACTGGAAGCTCTCTGAACTCCATAATTTAGGGATTTTTATGGAAGCACCATCATGTAGGCATTATTGATTGAATCATTGGCCATTGGTGATTCGATCTTAAGCCCCTCTCCCCTCTCTTGGGGTGGGGCTGAACCTTCCAACCCTGTAATCCTGGGGTTTTTTTGGCAAACAGCCCCCCTCTTGAAACTATCTGGGCATCTCACTAGCATACAAAAGACACTCATCACGCTAGAGATTCCAGGGGTTTTAGAGAAGCTGTGTACCAAGAACAGGAGATAAAGACCAAATATATATTTCTTACTGTATCACACTACTCAACAATAAAAAGCAACAAACATGCAACAACATGGATGTATGTAAAAAATCCATCTAAATGAAGGAAGCTAAGTGAAATAAACCTGATGTAAAAGACTACATATAGCACTATTCTGGTAACGTGAAATTTCTAGGAAATTCAAAACCATAGAGACAGAAAGCAGATCGTTGGTTGCTTAGGGTTGGGAGTGAGCAAGGATTGACTAAAGGGGCACAAAAGACCTTTCTGAGAGATGGACACTGGATTGTGTAATGTTTGCACAACTGTATGAATTTATTTCAAAAAAATCACCAAGCTGTACTTACAGTGGGTTAATTTTATAGTTTGTAAATTATACCGCAATAAAGCTGTTATAAACAATCAAGAACAAAAGTGATAGGGTGAAAAAAGTGTCCTAAAATCTGAATGTTTCCTGGCCTTTGGGTCAAGTCAGGACCAGCACATCTGCCTTTCCAAACTCGCCTTTCACCTCTCCAGGCTGACCCTGGCTCACCAGGCAGCTTGGCCACCCCCAGATGAAGTAGGGGTGCCCTCCCCTCATCCTCTAATTCACTTTTATTGTCATTCTTGCTGTCTCTCCTGCTGGAGTGTAAGTGCTGAAGGGCAGGGACAGTGACTGTTTCTCACCACTGTATCCCAGCATCTTACACAGGGCCCAGTACATAGGAAATGTCTCTAAATGCTTGCTGAATGAAAGAATGAGACCAGAGTTAACCCAAGCACAACGTAAGGAATAGAGGTGGCAATGAGCTATGTCTGTGGAAACAGAGTCTGGAGGAGACTGAGTTTCTGAGGGCCTTTGCTCAGCTCCCCAGGGAGGAGCAGAGCCCCTTCCTTGCCATCTCTCTCTAGAATCCAAGTTTGACAGGGGTGTGAGGGAGGGCCTCTAGCCCTGAGCACAGGAATGCAACTCCTCTTCCTCAGATGACATCCTGTCCTATTACAAATAGAGTCCCCCTTTGCAGGCCCTCCAGTAGGAATTGTGATGTGAGGTGATCGGTCCATCCCACTCTTCAACCTAGCCCGGGAATGTATTGGGTTGGCCAAAAAAAGTTCATTTGGTTTTAAGCAAAAATAAAAGACACATTTTTCATTTTCACCAAGAACTGTATTGAGCAATGTATTCCTTAACCAAAGGAACTTTTGGGCCAACCCAGTACTTAGGTCTGGACAGCCATATAACTTGGGGCAGGCATTCCAGCATCAAGCCCTGATTTCTCCTTGTTCTCAATCCTGGCTCCCACCTCCCTTCCCCCATGTAGCAGAATATTCCTGCATCTTGCCTTTACCTCAGAAGATCCTTGCCCTTCCTGTTTGCAGGGCCTCTCTCTGAAGTTTCCACCCTCTTTTCCTGATTTGAAAATGGGTTTGCCCCCTAGGTTTCCTTTGGGTTAGGATGAAGAACCAAGCAGAAGAGGCTGAGCCCAGGCAGGGTATCTCACCCAAGTGGAAGAGCCGGAAGTCTGACTGTAAGGGAAACCTAGATGGGGCTAATATGGAACCTTCGGGGCTGGAGAAGCAAGTTAATCTACACACTCAAGCCAACCCTGACTCACAGGGAAGTGACTTCAAAACAACTTTCATAACTCCACCTGGATGTTGGCCACCTTTCCCCTCCCACCTCTGTCTTTGGCTTCAGGCCACTCCCTTACTCTCTCTGATCCTCCCTTTTCTCATCTCTAACAAGGGGGAGAAGGGGCTTAGATGAATAACAAGATCCTCCATGTGTTAAGAGTACTGAATTTGGAGTTGCAATATCAGCTGCTCATGTTGGCTCTTGTCATCTGCTGCATGAACATGACAGGTCGTCGTGCTGCTCTGTGGGCTTCAGCTTTCCTATTCCTAATTAGGGGATTGGAATAGTAAGGTCCAGTGCCCTTGTAAGTGCTAAAATTATGATTCCTTAAGAAGTGAAAGTATGGGGCAACAGAAGGGTGTGGCTGTAGATAAAGGAGTAGAGTCTGATGACACTTGTCCTTTCTGTGAATGGGTTTTAGGCTTTGAGATACAGCTTTCCCTTCTTCCCATCACCCCCTTGGTTGCTCAGTGAGCCAGGGGTTAAGGGTCCCCCAAGAAGACCTGTTCTTCATACTGTCTCATCTCACCTAGCACTGGTCCAACCCCAAAGCTGATTTCATCTCTGAGGTGTGTGACTGACGGCACTCCTCTCCTGGCACTGCCTCTGCTCACTTCCTTCCAGTCTGGGCCCAATTCCCAGGTTCAGCCCCCTCGCCCCTCTGGCTGACTCAGTAGGGATTTCTCCTCAACTGCGTACCCTGCAGCAGAATGAACTCTTCTAGATGCTGATCTGAGTCAAACCCAAATTCTGAGTAAAATCCAAACTTGAATGAAGAATCAAACTAAAGTTGTGTTTTAGATACCTTGTGAATCATTTAGAACCTAAACACTCATTATATCACAGTGTTCTATAATGGGTGTTCATGATGACCCTGAAATGTTAGTTAAATGATGCTTTTATGTTTTTCTTCCATATTTCTGAAATTTCAAAAATTCCCTAAGTGAATGTCTCATTTTAAACCCCCTGATACTTCAGTGTATACTTCCTAAGAAAAAGGGTATTCTCTTACGTAACCACATATAGTTATCAAGTTCAGGAGATTTAACATTGATACAGTACTTTTATCCATAGTCCACATTCCAATTTCATTAATTGCTCTACTGACAACATGTTTTTAAGAGTAGGGGCAGATGCCCTAGTCGCTGAGAAATTCCGTTATGTGTGTACATTCTTTGAAGATGCTGGATAAATTACAGGGATCCTCTAGAGTCCAAGGGAGCTCCTTTTATCCATTCTCAACTGTGGCTGTGGGCTAAGCTGGGCTGATCAGTCAAAAGGTATGTGTCCTGGGGGAAGGACATAACTTCTAGATGGATGCCTTCCAGTTGCACTCCAAGTTGTTGGTTGTCTCTGAAGGCACAAAGGTTGGTGAGGTGAGTCGACTTGTCTTTTTAGCAGTACCAGCACCTGTTCTCTTCTCGAGTGAGGAACGACCTGTATTTGCATTGACTTTGGAACCACATGGGCAGATATACAGCAGTATGTAGCACATTGTTTTTCTAAGGACTAAATGAGATGATGCATGTGACATGGCACCTTGCCTGGTGCATGGTAACCGTCCAACAAATGTTAGTGATTGTCGTTATTTTTCAGATGGGTAGCTTGAAGCCCAGATTGAGACTCCTGTTTCTCCTCTCTGTTCGCTCATCCCTACTTTCTTTGGTAGTTTCCCTTCTCCATATAGCCAAATTTTAAAGGTAAGCAAGCTGTCCCAGTCACCTCTTAATGCTTGTCAGAAATCTCCCCACCAGAAGCAACTTTCTTCCACAACCAGTATCCTTAACTCTAGCACCACCTCGTGGTTGCCAGTGCAAACTCACCCAGGTCACTTCCTGAGAACCAAGGTTAGGATCATCTCCCATCTGAGTGAGCCCTTGCTAAGTGCCAGGCATTGTACTATGTATTTCACGTGACTTATTGCATTTAATCCTTACCACAGTCCTTATGGAGTAGGCATTGTTACAGGTAGGGAAATTGCTACTCAGAGACATGGGCAAAGTCTTGCTGGCAGGATCTTTTTTCCAGTCAGATCTCCTGCTCACCATTATATCCTGATAGCTTTACAGCTGGAAAGACTCTTTAGATTCAAAGTCATCCTTACACTGATAGGGAAACTGAGGGGTAGGAAGAGACTTATCTGAAATCAGAAGACCAACTAATGGCAGAGACAGAACCAGAGATGTTTGTCCAAAGAACTGGCTCTTTGTCCTGGGCTCTTAACTGAACCCAAGGATGAGCTTGCCAAGCAATTTCAGACTCTACCTGAAGCAGAGTTCCCAGACACGTTTGAAGCTTATTGTCAGAGAACCCTGGAGATAAATGGTTTTCACATATACTTCTAGTGCCAGTTATTCAGCCATACCCTTAATAACTTTGGCACCCATTGCTTCCACACTTCTTGGCTGGTCAGTTCCTATGTCCCTGGGAGGCACAGTCCCATCAGGGTGAGACTTGGCAGGCAGGAGTCTCAGCAGGCGCTCACTCAAATTGGCAACAAGGGAGAAGCTGGCATGAAGCTTAAATTCCACCTTGAATACACTGTGCCTGTCTGGGAGCACCATGGCATGAGAACTGGAGCTGGAGAACAAAAGATGGCAAGTGCTGCAGGCCCAGACAGGCAAGCACAACAGCCCACATAATCAGCACTACTGTGCTGCCTTCTAACTTTTGATTTCAAACAGCAGCTAGGAATGCATCAGGAGAAAAAACTGTACCTCCACCATTAATGGGGCATGTCTGCCCCTTCCCATAGGGTGATTGGGTTTCATCAAGGCTATCATCTAAATCAGATAAGAAACTGGGCAAAAGTATGCTGAAAAAGCAAAGTGACACAATAGGTTCCCTTACTGGTCAATTTTGTTAAAAACATTGACTTCTTAAATTTGGAGAAATTAAATCACATACCACCTTGATACTTCAACTAGGCTTCCTAAGCTACCAAATAGAAGCTCTAAGTACCTCCACTTTTGGAGAAACAAATGAAACAAAAATCCTCTTCTGGGCTTCCCTGGTGGCGCAGTGGTTGAGAGTCCACCTGCCGATGCGGGGGACACGGGTTCGTGCCCCGGTCCGGGAAGATCCCACATGCCGCGGAGCGGCTGGGCCCGTGAGCCATGGCCGCTGAGCCTGCACGTCCAGAGCCTGTGCTCTGCAACGGGAGAGGCCACAGCGGTGAGAGGCCCGCGTACTGCAAAAAAAAAAAAAAAAACCTCTTGTTTTGATACAGCCTAGAAGCCCTGCTCCACTGAGCCAGCCTCTGACTTGCTCTTGAATGAGGTTATTGCTCTCCTACCCCGTGCCAGGTATGCAAGATCAAGGTGGGGAGGCGTAGTTTCTGCTCTTCCATCTGGACCATTCTATTGACTCAATCGCAAGCAGATGTAGAAAGAGAATCAACTTTGGAATTAGGCCTGGGATAAAATTTGGCTTCACCACTAAAAAGCTGCTACTTAACCTCTTCTGGCCTGTCTTATTATAAAATGGGAAGCACCATCTACCTCCATGGAATGTTGAGGTAACATGGCATAACACCATTTCTTAAAAAAGGGCAAGTTTCCCTTGGGCATGCATGTAGAATAGAGTAAGATACAAATTCGTTTGGCCCTAGCAACTGGAACCTCTTTTCTCTGGTGTTAACACTGGGATCATGACCTCAGATACCCTTTGCATATACCCTTCTATAGGCAAATGTAGCCAAAGACAACTAAATCTAAGGCTGAAAAGTTAGTAACTGATGAAACTGACATGTGCCTTAGCTCACTCACTGTTCTCCTCGGTTTAGACCTTTCTTAGGAACAGTCCTAAAGAATCTCAAGCACACAAAGTATATTCTTAAATATGGTTTAATACTCTTCTCCATTTCTGTACATCACAACACCAAGATTTTGCTGCTTAGGATCTCTCCGTAGAGGCTATAGAGAATGCAAAGGCTACGGTTTTCACCCCCTCTTATTTATGTGTTTGTATGTGTAAGTGTAATACATATCAGTATATATTGATACACACATCAATATATAATGCAATATATATCACCAAAGAGAACACATTGATTAAAGAAATACAAAAATTTGGCATCATTTCCAAACTTAAATAGTAAAAATAAAAACTACAAAAGGAGCTGCATACCCTAAATGTATCATGTGAAACAACAAGCATATTCAAAAATGTAAATTTACATCCAATTTCTCTGGTCTTGTCATATCACATTAGACCCATTTACAATGGCAAAACCCTAAGGTACTGCTGTGAAGAGAGCATGTTTGCTCGCTCTTGGGTGTTCTGCAAACAAACAGCAGAGCCCAAAGCAAAAGCCTGCTCCGGTGAAGCCTCCCGCGTTGGTGAATACCAAAGAATTGACTCTTCTCACTGGGGGTTGAGACATCAGGTTATACATAGACAGTCATTTGGACCTCAGAGTACAGTGTGAGAACCAGAAGCTTTACATTTAAGACATACTCCCTTCATTCAAGTGAAACAGGATTATTGGAACGATAGGCAGGTCTGTAACCTGGGAACAAGGAGCTGGTTCAGACCAATAAAGCTACGAGTGACTGAGTCAAGTCAGTGAAGAACAGCAGTCAGGCACTAAAGTGTTAAAAGTACCCAATTTGAAAACCAAATGCACCCCACTACCCTAGCAGTGTGGGGTGATACCAATTGACTTTTAAAACCTTTGGTCCTTCAAAGTCCATTTGGTATACTTTTTTTCCATTGCTACCACTGGGCACGTCCTATACACTTTGTTCACTGTCACCACCTCAGGCACGCCATGACCTTGCATGTCAGCTGGGGTCAAGTCCGATTTACAGCCCAGCTGTGAAGCATAAGCTTCAGGTTTTCAGGCCCACTTTTGGATCCAACGTGGTTAAGTCCTTGGTGCCAAAAGCTGTGTCCCATCCCTTCCCATCCCTGCCCTTCCCACCCTCCTCCCATAATTTCTCCAATGAGAGGTGCTTGTAAGTCCCATATTTGAAACAGATGCTCCAACCCCACCAGGACTGGTCAGGGGTTTACAATTACATGCACAGTCATACATGTCTTGTCTGTTGTTCCTGTGAAAACCTTGCAGTTCATTTTTAAAAAATCAAAACATTCATATAATCTCATGCCATCCAACACAAGGAAAACATGACCACCTCCCTTTTGCCAAGGACAGACCCAAGCAAAAAAAAATTCTTTAAATTTCTTTGCTTCCACTTAAATTGCATGTTTTATTTCTCCCAATCCCAGCAATAGCACAGAAGCCCCATCATATCCATCCCAAACTGGTTTCTAGTAATGCAAGATTATGCAAACCCTTGTCAAAGCAATTGATGCTAAGGGCTCCCAAACCCTGGGCACAAATGCGCCTGCAAAACAGATGGAAGGAAACAGAGCACTGGCCCAAATGCTTCATGTGTCAGTTTATCTTTGCAATGCAATCTGCATTCTTGAAACTGACAGTCTGGAGGGGAGGGGTAGTGTGAGGGAGTGAAGTTGAAACTGCCTCCTATTAGCTCACCCTTTCAACATTAAACAGAGACCGAGAGAGAAGTGGTTCCAACATTTCACCACATATATTTCTTCTTATGCAGTCTAAGCTGAGAATGCCATGTAAATGGGTCACTGCGAAATGCAGCAATTTAATTTTTCTCCAATCAAAATAAGAAACAAACCAGTAGGATCTCATTTCTATTAACTTTTGAAGGTTTACAGCAGTTAAAGTATTTTGCTTCTATGTATGAAGGTTAAAAAAATCTTTTTTTTTTTTCCATAAAATACAAGAGCAACCAATTTCACCATCAAGTAAAAGTAAAAACTGGGATTCTTTTTTAAATTAGTCCAAAGTGGCATTTAGGAACTTAGTTGTAGGCTGCTGCGCTGACACCATGACAAACCAAAGTGTAGGGTTGGGTCTGGTTTTTGTTTCGGTTTTCTTTTCAATATCCAATGCTCATGGACTAAGTTCTGGAAATGTTCCAATTGTAAGGCAGGGATCTGTTTGGATTCCACCACGGGTATGCTCCTTGGGTTGGATGCTGGAGGGTGAGGCACGTTTTGCCGGACCCATGTCGACTACCTAGTAGTCATCAAGGTCAAAAAATTCATCATCTCCTCCTTGGTATTCCATTCCCTGGAAATCTACTCGGTACCGCAAGATACCTGGGGAAACAAACAAACAGAGTCAATAGCTGTGGTTCACAGAACTGGGGGGTGGGGAGCACGTTCACTCTATTAAGGGAAGCCCAATCCCCTTGCAGAATTATAGAAAGCAAAGAGATGATAAAAAGTGGTCCCAACCAAGGAACCTGTACATGCGCTGCCTCAATCCCTTGCTTCAGTGGATGATAAGCAAACCTCACCTGAAGTTAACATTATTTTGGGATAGCCAGGAAAAGGCTGTGGCCTGAGACCCTGGCTATTAGTTTTCTGATTTGCTACTCACCTCCAATTCCACCAAATCCTTTCACAAACTGGGATCCTTCTTGTGACTTATCTGTGACAATTTCCAATGTAGCTCCAAATTTTTTATAGTTGTTAGCAAACCACTCCAGCAGGGGCATGCTCTCAATCAACTCATGTTCTTGTCCTGTCTGCAGGGGCAGCCACGAGATACAGAAACAATGGGATTAGGATATATCAAGACAGGAACGCTTGCTCCCTTGCCTGCCAATATTCTCCTTGTCCCTGCCATATCTCTATGTATGTGAAACTGTAAGTGAATTATGGTTTCTGGTGATACAATTGCAACAGCACAGAAATTCTGATTACTTCAAACAACATTCTTCCCCAGCCTCTAGCCTCAATAAAGAAATGTTAACACACTTGGCAGTTTTTCAGCTTATGGTTCCTCCTGTTGTCTCTAGAAGTCAGGCTGTTATAAAGTGTCTCTAGGCAGCACTCATTCAACAGCCAAGAAGAGACACGCCAGAATTGCTTTTTGGAGCAGCCTTGTAAAAACCAAAGTCCTTCAACTCAGAACTTGAAGAAGCTACCAATTAAAAGGGACCTGTGCTGAGCAGGTAACACTTGAAGCTGTGGTGATGCAGTTAGGCCAAACCTGTAGAAGCTGCTTTAGTAGAAGAGCTGGTAAAGTAAATGAAGAAAGCAGCACAGACTTCACAGTGCAGGAGAGGAACTAATTAATTAATCTTCCTCTCAAACATTTTTCAAGTATGAGAATGTTTTCTTTAAAAATAAGGAACCAGGGTAACCATGACCTGGCCTCCTCCTTTGGAATCAGATCAGTACGTGGCATACCGGAGCTGACCACCTCCCGGTACTCCCCACTGCCAGTAAGTATGAGGTTTGGTTTTCCAAGGCTGATGCTACTCTGTGCTGCCAGGGCTCTAACATATGGATTTATGTTTCCTTGTATGTATCACCAAACCAATCACATACCTCTTTGTCTGTAAAATGGGATTTATCCTTCTCTTGTTCTGGAGTTAGATAGAGAATTTTCTCCTCTGTAGCATTGGGGAAAAAAGAATGTGTTAACCCACTTCTCATATACTAACAGGCTTAAGTTCCATGAGATGAATCAGGTTAGATGAAAGAGCTCCTGAACGCATTCTAGCAACCTTCTTTTCATAAGGACATTAGTCAGCATGCAATGAATGAATGTCTACCAGGTACACTGCTCCTATCATAAGGAAACACCAAAGATATTTAAGATATAGCCCTTGTCCTCAAAAAATTTAACAATCTTAGGTAGACATTTATCAGTTCAACTGGATACAGACTGAAAGACTGGGAAACATGGTATAGATCTGCCTTTTCACTGCTCCTGAAATCAGCCACCTTTCCCAAATCTCCCTCCCAGGCTTCTTGAATACACAGGTCAGTAATAGTCATCTTATTTTCTAATTCTCATACCTTCTGTGCCTTGGCAATGAAGAACATATCTCATTATATCCAGATTTTCATAGACTATTAGAATCTCTACAGCTCCCATTTCTAAAGCCTTTAGTGTATCTTCAACTCCAAAACAGTACTTGCCCGTGTCCTGGCTGATTTCATCAAAGTATCGCCCTGTGGTTAGGGACAGGTCATTAAGAACATATATTAAGGTTTCTTTTGTAGATATAGACCTTCTTACTCAAAATCAGGAAGAGAAAAGAGTCAACTTAAAACTGAGTAAGTGCCAAATGTCAGTGAAAAATCACACTGCTAGTTTAGGCTCCAGAAAATGACTCTGAAGAGGTAACAGTTGGGCCAAATACACAATCATTTGGAAATGTGTGTGTCAAATTAGAAACATAGCCAAACAATGGCCCCATTAATTTTTAATTTGAGCTCTCTATTCATCACTCTATTACAAAGGATAATTAATATGGGAACTCTAACTGAAGTTTGGTTCCTATTGCCAAAAACAGTAAAAACAGTAGAAAAACAAACACATTTATTAGACTTAACAACTAAAGAAAGATTAATGATTCCACTGAAGAGGACTTAAAATGCTAAATCTTCCTTTTACCTTTTCAGTGTTTTGTTTTGTACATATAATCATATACATACACATATACATACAAAAACATTTCACAATAAGTAAGTTGCATTTCACTGATACCTATTAACTTCTTCTCTTGAATGAACTTCACGTTGGAGAGGACTTCAGTAGATAACTCAATAGCTTGGTTGAATCCATTTTCACCACCATAAGATATATCAACTAATTTTAAAACTTTTGATTGCAACCTCTGACACAATTAAAAAAAATTTAAAAAGCACATCATTAGTACTTCATAACACCCTTACCAAGACCCATTACCTTTTAATGACATGCAAAACTAGCAACATGATCAGTGAAGCCTCAAGAGGAGGGGAAAGAGCCCAATTTACTCATGAATAGGTCTCACTGAAGAACACTGCCAGGATAAACTTCCTTAGCCAATGATATCACACATTCTATCAGACCTATAAAAGCCTAACTCATTAAACACAAACAAAACAAAGTGTCTTGTGGAGGAAAGGAGGAACTACTGGTTCCTGCTATATAAGGTGGTAGAGTATATAAGACAGCTTCTTTAGTGAGCCTTCTACTGTAATGCTACTACCCCACACCAGAAGAACACCTTGGGAATGTTATGGCCAGCCCAAGTCATAAACCAATAGAGCTTTCTGGATTAAACGCTTTAGGCTTAATCAGCTCCGTCATATTGCTGAGAGGCTCACTGCTTTACTTACCTCCAGGAATAAGTCCGAAAAAGACAGGAAAAACCAGTCCTAGTTTCTTTGAAATCAAACTCCATTTTAAAGCCAATTATGGCAACCCACTAAAACCAGGGGCCAACATAGGGTCCAGAAAGATACTATCCAAAAAATGGCTGATTTCAAAAGAAAAAAAGTCCAGAAAGACATGGGGGAATATCTCCTAATATTCCTAATAATACACATGGAATTTTGTCCACTCAGAGCTAGGTTTTTAACACAGAATTTTTCACTGTAAAAGTAAAAAAGATGTGCGTGTCCCAGCACTCAGAGAACTCAACTACTCTCACCTAGAAACTTACATAAAGGAGCATCTACTTCTCACTTACCTGATCAAACATATCAGATTGACTTAGTTCAGTTTTAAAGTCAGCTGATCCAGCTAAAACAAGACCAGCCACATTCACTTTGTCCCCAGAAATAAACAGCTGCACAGCAGTCTCAGCTACTTTCCGAACATAGTTATGTCGCTTTTCCATTCTTAAACGGGCAAAACGCAAGGCTGACTGACCTCCTCTACCTTTGACAAAGAAAAGTAGTGAGAGAAAAAGTCAGTTATTAAAAAGTACAAGATGCCTTGCTAATTAAAAAGTAACTATATAATCATGCTATTCCCCAGGGAAAGGAGAAAGAGGAAAATCACTATTCCCTTAACTTAAATGTTTGGTATAAGCTATTACTGGCTTTCACAGAGTGACCACTAATTCTCTAGTCAAAAGAGCCACAAGCACCAACAAGTCATTGCATGATGCTTCTCCCATCATCTGGATTTACTTTCCCCTATTATACAATTTGCTTCTTTAATGTCAGACACAAAGCAAAGGTGCTCATGTTCTCTTCCTAGATTACCATGTTTCTTTGGGAGATCCACGGTGAATTTGTGCAGAACTTCTCTTGTATTTCCTTGGAGTGTGCCAAAAAGTGCACCACTACCATCTATTACAATGAAGCCAAACTTGCTATCATCTGAAAGTAGTGCTGTAAGAGCCTGAAAAGCAAACACAGGTACCACACAATAAACCTCAAAGCTTTGCTAAAGTCAAGACAAAAATCCAAAAGGGCATATACAAGCCCTCTCCACTCACTTGTATGAGTACTACAGAAAAACCATTTCATGGAGTAATTATAGACTTCAGCTATAAATATGTAACTCACATGGACAAATTTGAACCAGATTCAGGAGAAAACCAACAATATCAATGTGAAGCCTTTTTACAAAGCTGACCTAGGCACAGGAATGCAAAACTAATACAGAGTTACAGGGCTCAAATTCTTCCTAGGTCCTTGATTTTAGACTGATGATGGTCTAGGGAACATAACATTCAAAGTCTAACCTCCAAAAGTTGACTTTCTGTTACCATTAATAACCCCAGCATTAATAGGCGGTATTCACTATGGCAAATAAGAGTATCTTGTAAATCAACTCTAGAGTAGTACTCACTGAGTACAAAACCCAGAAACAGTCTATAAAAAGACCTAATTTTTAAATGTTTCATTTAACTATGTCTTGAGTATCATTAATGATATCAGGATCTAAAACTCAATTTTATATTGAAGGTACTACAGGTAATAATTCTGAATTTTTATGGGGGAAAATCCTCCTTCTGGGTTAGCATTATATCACTGTATTTCTGCCTCCTGAAAGAGAAAATATTTAAATAGTCCTGGGACCCATATAGATGGGCAAGACTTTCCATGATGGAGTTTAAATTCTATAGACTTGGTGGATGACTAATTACTAGGTGGCAGCCTCTTTAGCACTAATTATTACCCAAACCATTTAACTGAGGAAGAAAATACCTCCTTCAGGAATTGACTGGAAAGCAGATTAATCACTAAGAATCACCCTTTTACCAAAGCACGCCTGATAATTAGCATTAAGACATGAATATTGGGCTTCCCTGGTGGCGCAGTGGTTAAGAATCTGCCTGCCAATGCAGAGGAACACAGATTCGAGCCCTGGTCTGGGAAGATCCCACATGCTGCGGAGCAACTAAGCCCGTGTGCCACAACTACTGAGCTTGCGAGCCACAACTACTGAGCCCACATGCCACAACTACTTAAGCCTGCGCACCTAGAGCCCGTGCTCCACAACAAGAGAAGCCACTGCAATGAGAAGCTCACACACCATGACGAAGAGTAGCCCCCGCTCGCTGCAACTAGAGAAAGCCCGTGCACAGCAATGAAGACCCAACACAGCCAAAAATAAATAAATTTATAAAACAAAGCAAAACAAAAAAAAAATTAAATAAAACAAAGTGTTGGCAGATATTAAAAAAAAAGACATGAATATTGCCCACGTTAAAAATTTTGCCTTATCCCAATAACCTCTGATACGCAGCTTGATTAATTTAGGTTTTTAACAAGCCTGCTCATCAGGGAATAGACTTATCCCTCATAAGAATGTATAAATATCCCGATTAAACACGACATAAGTTGTATTGTTCAGTATGCCACATTCGTATGTAGTTATTGACATACACGTTAAAGCCAAGATAAAGCTAGCACGATGAAATGGTGTCTTGGAAGAGGAGTTAAGGTTTAGAAAAACCAATGAAGCTAACTTAGTAAGTAAGCTAAAACTAGGTAACATGAGTACCAGGTACTACTTAAATCAACAAGATTTAAAATCTGCTTTCATCAAACCAGACAACAGTTAAGTTGGAGAGGGTGGCAAAGAGCTTCTCCAATAAAGCTTTTGCCAGAAGAAGGCTGTGATAGCCAGGAAAAAATCAGTCTCCACCATCTATGCAACTGCTCAGGATCTGACTGGAACTGAACTTCCTGTCAAGTTAGCAAAATCATCCATTGTAAACTGTGTCGACAAATGTCAATTCTAATTCCACTGTAGAGGTTTTCCCCTAGGTCGATGAAAGGCAAGAGACTGAACTAGGAGCCAGCTGTGAATTCCTGATTGTTCTACTGTTGACTGATTTAGGTCACTCTAATGAGGTTTCCTTTCCACCCTTAATGTTCATCATATTATGGCAGCTCTGTCACTCAAAAGTTTTAAAAGGGGCGGGGGAAGCTCTTATGGACCTGCTAATAAAGATTTTACAATCTGTGAGCTGAAAACTAAGCGAGAAATGTAGAGAAGTATCATGGATACATAGGGAGACATGGAGATCAGGTAACCAATTATTTCTTTGCTTCTAATTAGTTCTTCAAACCCAGCTTAGCACTTTCCTCAAACATGCTGAATGATCATATCATTCAGTGCCATAATTAAAAAAAAAAAAAAAGCCAGTCTTGTAAAATGGCACAATTAAAACAGACTGGCAATTCCTGAAATGGTTAAACAGTTACCATATGACCCAGAAATTCCACTCCTAGGTATATACCTGCCCCCAATGAAAACATATGGACATACAAAAACTTGTATGTTCAAAGCAGTATTATTCATAACAAACAGTGGAAACAGCATATTCATCAAATGATGTTAAATAAGTAAAATGTAGCAAATATTATTTGGTAATAAAAAGGAATGAAGCACAATACATGCCACAACATGGATGAACCTTGAAAACATGCTAAGTGAAAGAAGCTAGGCACAAAAGGCCACCCATTCTATCATTCCATTTATATTGAAATGCCCAGCACAAGCAAATCCACAGAGAGAAAATAGATTAGGGGTAGCCTAGAGCTGAGAGATCTTGGGGTGTGGGGGTAGGGAGGGAGGACTGGGAATGACTGCTAATGGGTATGGGGTTTCTTTCTGGGTAATGAAAATATTCGATGAACTTCTTACCTCTGTATGGAATTTGTTGTCACACAAATACAATGAAGTATTAATTGGTTTGAAAGGTTCAAAGTCAATGTTGACTTTCTTTTCTTTTCCTTCTTCTGTTACAATTGTACCACAGTAAACAACCAGGCCATTTGGAGGTACTACAAAGAACACAAACAATTTCTCTACTTATATCCACACCTAATTTTCCTCAATTAATAGAAAATGTTCCCACAGCCTGTTGTTCCTGCCCCTCATAATTTAAATAAAGTGGAAATATCTGTAAATCTCTCAGGCAGATTTCTCTCCCTAATTTTGAAACTTGAGATGTTTTAAAAAGGAGGATTTATTATTTTAAGTACAGTGAATACTACTTAACTTTCAAAAAATAACTTAGGGGGAAAAAAAAAGACCAAAGGGACAATGCTTATGGCTGGGCGAAGAAAACACTAGTGACCGAAAGCATCATGGCAGGATCAAAGTGGAAAATACAACCAAGACAAAGTAGAGGAGGTAAATGATCACGCTCCAGATTACCTTTGTTATAAAGTTTGAGTCTTTGTTGTACAGATGTAATGGCTCCCAGGACTGAAAGGCGGTTTACTCGTGACTTAATGTTAGATGCAGTTCCAAACTCATCTGCTAACATTTTTGCCACTCGTGAAATCTGGTCTTTGGGAGGAATGATCAATGATATCATGCTTGTGCCATTGCTGTCGAAGAAAGTATAGCATTAGAGGTTTAAGTACCATATAAGTAAAGAGTTACCATTAATAAAGGGAGTTAAAAGTGAGGCGCCCCTAAAATAGCAGAAATAAATCACTCTCAAGGTGACCATGAAGGTAGGGGCTACACCACTGTAATCAAAGTATACCCAGAGCTAGGAATTGTGTTCAGAATACGGTAGGTGCTCCAAAAACAAACATATATAGAATAATGGAACAGAATCAAGAGCCCAGAAATAAACCCACACACACCTACAGTCAATCTTTGACAAAGAGGCAAGAATATACAACGGAGAAAAGACAGTCTCTTCAGCAAGTGGTGCTGGGAAAGCTGGGCAGCCGCCTGTAAATCAATGAAGTTAGAACACCCCCTCACACTATACACAAAAATAAACTCAAGATGCTTAAAGACTTAAATACAAGACATGACACCATAGAGCTCCTAGAAGAGAACATAAGACAAAATATTTTCAGACATAAATCATACCAGTGTTTTCTTAGGTCAGTCTCCCAAGGCAACAGAAATAAAAGCAAAAATAAACAAATGGGACCTAATCAAACTTGTAAACTTTTGCACAGCAAAGAAACCATAAAGAAAACAAAAGGACAACCTACTGAATGCGAGAAAATATTTGCAAACAATGAGACTGACAAGGGCTTAATTTCCAAAGTATACAAACAGCTCATACAACTCAATAACAAAAAACAAACAACCCAATCAAAAAATGGGCAGAAGACCTAAATAGACATTTCATGAAAAGATGCTCAACACTGCTAATTATCAGAGAAATGCACATCAAAACTACAATGAGGTATCACCTCACAACAGTAAGAATGGCTATCCTCAAAAAGTTTACAAATAACAAATGGTAGAAAGGGTGTAGAGAAAAGGGAACCCTCCCTACACTGTTGGTGGGAATGTAAAATGGTGCAGCCACTATGGAAAACAGTATGGAGGTTCCTTAAAAAACTAAAAATATAACTACCATATGATCCAGCAATCCCACTCCTGGGCACATACCCAGAGAAAACTTGAAAATTTGAAACGATACATGCACCCCAATGTTCACAGCAGCACTATTTACAATAACCAAGACATGGAAGCAACCTAAATGTCCATCGAGAGATGAATGGATGAAGATGTGGTAAACACACACACACATAAATACTACTCAGCCATAAAAAAGAAAAAAAAAGAAAAATAATGCTATCTGCAGCAAAATGGATGGACCTAGAGACTATCATACTAAGTGAAATCAGACAGAGGCAAATACCATATGATATCACTTACATGTGGAATCTAAAAATATGACACAAATGAACTTATTTACAAAACAGAAACAGACTCACAGACGTAGAAAACAAACTTATGGTTACCAAAGCAGAAAGTGGGTGGGGGAGGGATAAATTAGGAGTTTGGGATTAGCAAATACAAACTAATATATATATAAAATAAACAACAAGGTCCCATTGTATAGCACAGGCAACTATATTCAATATCCTGTAATAAACCATAATGGAAAAGAATATGAAAAATATGTATTATAACTAAATCACTCTGCTGTACACCAGTTTGATTTACAATCAACTATACTTCAATTAAAAAAAGAATATGGTAGGTGCTCAAATATTTGAATGAATATTAGTTATGTAATATGTAAAGAAGTAAGGCACTTTAAGGGGTTCTTGGGAAACACCTCATTCCCCAAGGAATGAAGAGAGAAGCTTTGATAAGGGTGTGACAACAGGCTGGAGTTTGACCTTGAGTCTATGGCAGAGGCTTGGAATCTGGTGGTTCTTCAGAGGATGATGCCATCATAGGGTGGTGCAACAAGACTTTCCAAAGTCTAGATGAAATACCAATTTAATATCCTGGTCCCTCCCTTTAAAATTCCTGGTGGTCCAGTGGTAAAGAATCCGCCTTCCAGTGCAGGGGACGTGGGTTCAATCCCTGGTCGGGGAACTAAGACCCACATGCTGCAGGGCAACTAAGCTGTGCACCACAACTACTGAGCTCGGGCGCCTCAACAAGAGCTGGCGTGCCGCAAAACTACAGAGCCCATGCGGCACTAGAGAAAGAAAAAAAAATCCACACACCACAACAAGAGAGAAGCCCGTGCGCCACAAGGAAGAGCCCATACCACAAAGATCCCGCATGCCGCAACTAAGACCCTACGCAGCCAAAAAAATAAATATTAAAAATAAATAAATAAAATTCCAGGCTCACCTCGAAAATTTATAATCACTAATTTAGCACCCTAAGTATCCTTATAATGGGAAATGAGAGCCTTGTATTCACACAATGTCACACCCACATACACACACCTCTCTCTCTCTAAATAAATGTATCTCTAAATATATTTTACATATTAATCACTTTTGAGTTTGATTAAAAAGAGCAATGCACTGAAAGTCTGATCAACTCTGGGTACTCAAGCAAATTCAAGTTTCTACAACTAAAAACCAGGACTAAACCCTGACCTATGGAGGACACCCCCAAGGCCTTGTCACATGGGAGGTCCCTTATGAGCAGCCACCAGCCTCACTCTTACCTTAATACTGATGCCAGCAACGTATTTTTTTTACCTGGGCATTCTCAAGATACTTACTAGCACCACCAGTTAAGAAATACCTCATTTCAGTATTCCTAGTTCTCCTTGAAGCAAACATAAAACTACATTATCGGGCTTCCCTGGTGGCACAGTGGTTAAAAATCCGCCTGCCAATGCAGGGGACACAGGTTGAGCCCTTGTCTGGCAAGATCCCTCATGCCACGGAGCAACTAAGCCTGTAAGCCACAACTACTGAGCCCACGTGCCTAGAGCCCGTGCTCCACAACGAGAACCCACCGCAATGAGAAGCCGGCACACCGTAAAGAGGAGCGCCCGCTCGCCACAGCTACAGAAGGCCCACGCGCAGCAACGAAGACTGAATGCAGCCAAAAATAAAAAATAAATCAATTAAAACAATCCTATGATAAACCATAATGAAGAGTATAAAAAAAAGAATGTATATATGTATAACTGATCACTTTGCTGTAAAGCAGAGATTAACACAACACTAAATCAACTATACTTCAATAAAAATAAATAAGTAAATAAATAAATTGAGACAATTTATATTTTGAAGGCAAAAGCTGATTTGATACGAGCCAAAGCATGTTAAGTAATGTGATTATCATTTTACAGACTCTTTCTACATGATACTTAATGAATCTGTAGGAAAGTTACTTCCTAAGATTCTTATAGATCATGCCCCTAAAGGCTATGACAAGTTTAATCATTACAAGTATTAGTGTCATAATGAAATGGGTGGGGGCTTTCTTTAGATAAACTGGGAAGACTGACAGAAACACCTAAACTTTCCCCTAATCACCGAGTGTGTAATCTCACATATCCAGTGTCTGGTGGAAGTTGGCAAGAAAAAGAAATTAGAAAGATGGGTACAGTGTTAAGTCAAATGGGCTTATGTGCCAAGTGGCATAAGAAAGAAGGGAAGAGACAGTGAGGGGAACAACATCAGCAAGTAGAGAAAACCCCTAATATTAGCTTTATAACTATAGTTGTTTAAAATCTGGAAGTGTCTGGAAACTACCTTTCTAGAGTAAAATTAACTTCACAAATGTGCACCTTGGCACCAGCATTGGAAAGGGACCTCACTTACACAAGACCCTGCCCTTTGAAAGTTTTCTCCTAGTGGTAAACTCCACAAGTCCCTTAGTCAGACAAGTTTTCTTTATAGAAGGAGACAAGCTGGCTATCAAGCTCTTCCACTATCAAAATGGTTGCTCTCAGATTGTCAGCTAATGTTCCGTCTCCAAAACCGGCACTGTTTCTGTTGGGGTATCTACTCCAAATCTAGAAGGCTGGTTCACAACCTTTGTGATACTTCCCCCAATGAACTACAAGTCGATTAACAGTACATGGTAAAGTATGGTGTGTGCTCTGCTGCCACCCCTTGGATAGCGGAGCAAATATTCTAGCCAAACCAGAGAATCAAATTTATGATAAGCAGCTTTAGTTGTTACCACAAACACAAGGAAAATGATCATTAAAAAAAGCTGCTTCCAAGATACACTTCATATAAGATAAAGCATATCTACACACCACACCTGACCCATAGTTATTTCTTCACCTATATAAATGTATATCTAGTTCCATTATTTAAATCACCTAAAACTTCAAATACAGTACTGACAAACCAGACTGATTCGGAACAATCCCTTGCTCATGCACACACACATTTACACTAAGTCAGATGTATCGCTCTCATACAATTCTACCTGTGGCCGTGTTCCAGTTTCTGAATTAGACAGAAAAAGAATTCTCAAATGAAACAAACTGGTATCTTCTATTACAAAAAAAGAAAAATGATCTTTACAGTCAGTGAGTATGCTCTGGGTCCTATTTTTCAGCTATCAAATGTAACAAACTGCTTTACTTCCAATATTTATCTTGCTAGGTTCCTGAAGAGGAATTTCCAAAAAACTTTTTTTTTTTTTTGCTGTACGCGGGCCTCTCACTGTTGTGGCCTCTCCCGTTGCGGAGCACAGGCTCCGGACGCGCAGGCCCAGCGGCCATGGCTCACGGGCCCAGCCGCTCCGAGGCATGTGGGATCTTCCCAGACCGGCGCATGAACCCGTGTCCCCTGCATCAGCAGGCGGACTCTCAACCACTGCGCCACCAGGGAAGCCCTCCAAAAAACTTTTTGATAATTCCGTCTGGAGTTCTGCCAAATCTTATAGGCCAAAGAGGAAAAAAGGAGTTTGCTTTATCTAGGAGGGGCTGGAAAAATTGGGCAAGTAAATTTAACTTCAAACTTGTTCTAGATTGTAGGTGCCACCTGTATAATATGAAAATACACAAGATAGGGAAAAAAGAAGACAGGTTAAATTGCAATATGGGCTTCACTGGCTTGTATTTGTTTTCAGATGAACAATTCTCAAAAGAGCGTATTTCTCTACCCTGGGGCTTTTGGAATCTTTAGGGACCAAGGGAGTTAGTTACTTCTCAAAAGAAGAGCTCAGTTTTAAAAAGCTCATGTGCTCTGATTTACAGAATAGTTTCCTAGGAGATGGAACGAGCAAAGAGGCAGTAAGTAGGAAACGTAATGAGAAGGGGCTCCAAGGATAGCAGGGGTGAAGGCTCAGAGCTCAGGAAGCTAATGTGCACCAAACCCCAAAGGATGTAAAGTTTGAGGCTAAAAAGGATGTTGGGATAAATTAACTGAGTGAACCCAAAATGCCTAAAGGAAATCCCTAAAGCAAGATAATCAGGTGGAGGACAAAGCAATGACCTTAAGATAAGCAGCTATTTACTTTCCACTGCAGATAGGTTAAGAAGATAAGCATCCATTAAGCAACTTCACTGTATAGCACCAGAGTTGGGCAACCTTGCACTCACATCCATTTAACATCCTAGAGAGGACAAAGTGGTAGAGATACCTAAGAACAGAATCTTGTCATAGGATTCCACTTAAAAAAAATGGTTTGGAAGTACAGCTTGCCAAAAAATTTTGTTTGGTAGATTTCTACCAAGTTGCTAAATCTGAAACACTACTTGAAAGTTAGTCTTGGCTTCTTACTCATTTTGAATTTTGACTAATGTTTAAAAAAATTACCTTTCACTAGTTTCCCCTTGTGCCTCTCCCTACCCAGTCTGGGGGAAACCTTATGTTTTTGAATTCATCTGACACCTGACTGGGGATGAGGAAACAAGGATTATTTAAATGGATGGCTTTTACTTTAGAAATTTAAAGGCCACATTATAATCTCTGATGTTTTGTATGTTGGGTTTGATACAGAAAATTAAAGTTTTTCCAGGAATTTCCTGGCAGTCCAGTGGCTAGGACTCTGCATTTCCACTGCAGGGACCATGGGTTCTATCCCTGGTCAGGGAACTAAGATCCTGCACGCTGCACCACGTGACCAAAAATAAATAAATAAATAAAAATTTTAAAAATTAAAAAAAAGGGAGGCTTCTGGTTTTAAAAAATAAATTAAGAAAAAAAAAAGTTTTTCCAGGAAAGCTTCCAAACAAAATAAATAGTCCTCCCCGCCCACCCCACTCCCCCAAGCCAATCTAAGTTGCTAGACCAGTTTGTGTAAACACCAAAATAAAACCAAGGAAGCTAACTATTTCATTTTAAAGTAGAGCAAACAGTCCTAAGGGGAGAATGAGAAATAAAGCTCTCACTAAGGAGCTGCTGGCAGTGTATGCAAACTACGCCTTTGATTTTAATAGTTTTCATCAACTCCTCTGCTTTGTCACCATGTCCCTTTCCCAAAGTCAAAAGGCTCTCATTCAAAAGCCAGTGAATTATGAGGTATACAGCAAAGATTCACATGCAGGTTGTAAAAACTGAGCAAAATAAGACACAACATACAATGTGCCATGTAAGGCCTCTAGGGGCCTCTGTTCTCAGATCCCTTCTTGTTTCTCATCATTTTAGGGGCACTTTCCCTTTTCAAAGAAGAGTTCAGCACTGCTTCCACCCAGAAGACTAACTTCTGAGAAATAAAACAGCTGGGAGACAGAAGGAAGTAGCTGTAAGTAGACTAAATACGGACAGTAAATAATACTAGACAAAACTCAGGAAGGAAGGGAATTTAAAGAAATAGCTGACAGCTTTCTGTTCCCTCATTCTCAAAGGTGACCGTTGAAAGGAATGTTTCTCTCCCTAGAGTAGTACCACCAGTTACTTACCTAATCCAAGGTTTCATGACCCCTAAACACTATGGACAGGGAAACCTAAGGTTCAGATTGTCAGGACTGAAAGGTCTCTAAAGAAGAAAACACAAGGTAAGCAGAGCAAAGCCTGGGCTGTGGGGTATAAGTTTATGTAACTTTACGGCTCTCAGGGTTCCAGGCTCAGGATTCAAGAAGCCTGCTGATGCAGATGGTCATAAGAGTGACAAACAAAAAGAAAAATCTAGGTACTCTTTGACCTGTAAAGATCTCACCAGTGCTCATCATTAACAATGCTCAAGAACACTTTAGAAAGGTAGGTAGGAAGAAAATGTGGTACCCACAAGCTTGTCCACTGCCCAATTTGCATGAGAGCCACAGAACCCTTGGAGAGCTTTCTAAAAAAGCAAAACAAAAATGCTCCGGTACAAAAAGATCTCCCCTTCCTCTATATTCTGACTCAATAGCTCATGAACAGGGAGAGTGAGGGTGATAGTGATTATGGGTTAAGAGAGTCTCAGTTCTCAAATGGATTGATTTAAACAGAATCAGGTAGATTTTAATGCATAACTAGGGTTAAGAATCACCGTGTCTGGGTTGCTTTCTATGCCTTTAAGCAGGACCTCTTAGCCAGCTCAAGTCGTGGAGATTCCATGACCTCACCCCTACCTAAAGAGAAACTCAGAGCCCAAGTGCTGCAAGTAAGCTGCTGTCATTTACCCTAGCAGTAACACAACTCCAGTGAATTGTGATGGCTCAGATGTGCCCAACTTTTTCCAGTCAGAACCCTATCATCAAATCCCTGCCATCCATCTTATCACCCCTACATAATAGAACTACCTTCAGGTTAGGGCCAGGAGCATTTTAGAGACTGCCTACTATACGGTCTAGTTGGGACTTAAGAGTATATGCCCCCCAAGAAGCTTTCATCTCGATGTTTGTCTACGATATGCCTAGGATATGGATGGCCAAGGTTCCCCCTATCCCCTTTTCAAGCTCACAAACCTCAACTTAAATCTCAGACACACCGTTTCTGGGATTCACTAAGCTAGCTACATTATATGGAGCTGAAAACCAATCAGTTCCTCTCCAATAACTACTCCTTTTGTCATTTTATTCACCATGGTTTTATATGGGAATAAATGGGAATAAATATGGGAACGTAGTAGGAGGGTGGTTATGAGCACAGGTTTCCAAATCAGACAGATTTGGGTTCATGTCCTGTCCTATCAGCACAACCTAGGGCAAATTACACATAAATCCATTTAGGACTCAGTTTCTCCTTACTTCACAAGGTCATGAGGACTCTATAAGAGAATATATGTCAACTGCCTAGCATGGAAGCAGATAGATAGCTAAATGGTAACTAGATGGAACTTAATAGCTTCTTGTGCCCTACCCCCCTGCCCTTAATAGTAAAAACCAGAATTAAGGGCACAGCACAGCTGGGCGGGGCGGGGTGGGGTGAGGTGGGGAGCAACCCTGTTAGGTGGTGCTGTAGTCTTCTTTGAATCTGAGTAAGTCCAAAGAGGGAGATAATAGTTGACTTTGTGGTAGGTGGTAATCACCTTTATTGGGTTACAGGACCTGCCAAATCTACCAACAGAACAAAAGAACCAAACCAAAACAGTTCAAAACAATATGGTCAGAACACTAAAGCTGTTTTGTAATTTATCACAAGGGAGAAATAAAGAAATTCATTTCCCTCTAAAACTTTAAATAGCTTAAGTGGCTTCATCTTACAGCTGTGGCATGGGTTAAATATTGATATAATTCAGCGACAGTCACTTCTATCTGGTTATCAGTCACTTCAAAGATCTGACCTGTTTTCTCTTCCACCAAGTAACAGTGAAACAACACTTACTTATTGAAAGCAGAACTCATTTCAGGACATAGTGGATGCTCAAACATTTGAGAATGAATAAATGGTTAATTGCTAACATAAAAAATAGGGTCTTCTCTATATAGTCTCTTCTAAGCGGACGCCAGAGATTTATTTTAAACTACTAAATAAAATACCAATTAAAAGTGACAATCTTTGGAGAGGAACTAACATGTGCCTAGAAATGACTAGTTGTCCCTGCTTTAGCTTCACTAAAATGCTCACACCATCCCATCAGTCTTTTAACACAACAAAACTAACACTTTCAGAATGCCTTCTTTTGCCACGTTTAATTGGTTCATCCTCACCTTGATGCCTGCCCCCCACATTACCTATGATGCAGGTAGGAGGTTGATGGGGCTGCTTTTTATAAAGAGCTTGCAGAATACCAAACTAAGGGAGGATTCTGTTACTGTTCAAAGAGGCTAGACAAAGTTACTAGAAATTGGTTTTGTGCAACTGACCTCAGGGTTAGATGCCATTACCAGATGGGACAAGTACCAATATCTGAACATGCCAAGACATTAAAGCAGTCTCTATCCTAGAGGATACAGTAACTCAAGATGTCCCAATATTTTATAGAAAGTAGTTTACAGAAGGTTCATTTTATCCTCAAAGCACTAGGATTGCTGTCCTCCAAAACAAAAATGTATATAGCTGGTGGAGTATTTTTTCTACAATTACAGGAATTTACTTTGTCATAAAAAGAAAACTAAAAACAAACAAATCAACCTAGTGGAATATTCCACCAGGGAGCAGCAGAAGCTGGAAAATTTCTCTAGCATTCTCACATCAGTGCAAAGCCAGGAGATATCAATCACAACCAACATTAGGGACTTACTAACAACCAGTGTTCTACACAGGACTGTATAAATGAGAAAGTCCACTTCTTATCTTTTCTGGCCACTACGCAAGTACTTTTCAAATAAAAGAAAAGCCACAGCCTTCCTGTTAATCTTCTTTCTAATACACAAGTGAGCTTCTGGGGAAGGATTTAAAACTTAAGTTTTTTCCCTCACCAATGATGCTCATTAAAAACAAACATGTTCAGTACCCAAATTCTTCCTAGGGTAGATTTGCAAACGGCATGCCTCTTCCCTTTTATCTTTGCTCCTCGGTCTCCACAGATCTGCTCCCTCTAGTAAATTGCAGATCTCCTTGGACAAGAATCCTCCTTTCAGAAGAAAATAGATGTTTCTATTCAGCAAAAGAAATACTAATCAAAGAGCAAGGCAGTGTGGTACAATAGTTAGGATCAGAGGCTCTGGAATCAGGAAAGTGGGAACAGAATCTAGCACTGCCCGGTACTAGACTGTGATATTAGGCAAGCTACTTAATCTCTCTGTACTTCAAATTTCTTCATCCATGAAATAGCAGTAATAGCTTTTCTCACAGAGCTGTTGTGAGGAGCCAAAATGTATGCTATTCAACCCATCTTCAGAAAACTAGTTTCATTATTTGATTAACCCTGTCTTTCCCGAGGAGCCTTCTTTCTTAAGTAGAGTCATAAAGGCCAGAAGATGTCAGAGAATGGGATAGCCAAATAGGAAGAAAACTTTTTTTCTTCCTCAGTAAAAAGCTAAAAATATTCAGAGGTATTAAGGAATTAATGTTTGGGGATCAGTACATTTTCAGTACTTGCAAACTAAAGTTTATTTACGCTGAAAGGCAAACTGGTGTTGGGACTATCAAACTCTGTCAAGCCAACTTTACCAACAAGGCACATATATGCAAATACTCTGCACTATTTCAATACCCCGACAGCTCACCAACCATCGACCAACACAAAGCTTTTGAATCTAATTTTAGGCTAACTGGCTTTTAATCAAGAATGAATTTCAATGACCATTTCAAAGTCTCAGATCAGTTACAGCTCCACTACATCAGTGTATCAAAGATACTGTATCAGCCAAATAATACCAATGCCCACAGTTACATTCTTTGAAACACTTGCCTTGCCTAGGAAATCTGCTCAAGTAGTTAAACAATCTGTCCGTTTTTGACAATGCCCAATGCCTCATTCAAGACCCAAATCATTTGCTTACACTACATCTCCTTCAACATGTACCAGGTTATTCTGGGGCCAGAAATGCATAGTATCACTCCAAAGTTGTGTGTCAGACCATTCTCATGGTATTACACACTGCTCCCCTAAATGTATAAATGTCCAACCTACAGCAGATGTTTGATGAAGCTTGTAAGCTGACTGGTTAATAGTAAAAAATACATTTGTGGGCTTTGTTTTTCATATACTTAGATGTGAGTTCGGGGGAAAATCTAATTTACAAGGCCACAGACATGGCAAGAAAAAGACAATCTTTTGTTTTGACTAGGATCATTCTTCTAAAGGAGACCTTAAAGGATAAAACAAAAATGTGAAAACAGAACAGTACAGGACCAGTACTCCCCAAGTTATCTGCATGACAAGAAGTTGTTGTCAGGCACCTGAAAATGTCAAGTCCTCTGAACTGGGTAGAAAAGATGGTGATGAGTAAAGACAAAGTATACACTGGATGAAAGCTACATGTCTAAAAATTGGTGTTAAAAAAGATGTTTTATAAAACAACTTGGAGGTTAAAAAAAAGGACAAAGCGAACATGTAAATACTTATAAGACACCTATTACATACAAATTAAGGAGATAAGAGAGACGGCTGGATTAAAGCACAGAAAGCTTGATCAATCTATCAACGTACAAGAATCAAGTGTTTTTATCTTTGTATCCACAAGAATAATAATGAAATTATGGCTCTTATTCAAACTCAGTTATGTTTAGAAGTGAGAAAAAGAGCAATCATTGTTTATCTCAATTCACTTAGATTCAAAGAAAAAGATACCTGTTCAGAAAAAGAAAAAAAAAAAGAGGAAATTTTCATTCCTGATAGGCAGTAAGCTAGGGTTCAAAGTATGTCCAGTGGCATAAGAGAAAGCTGTTATCAGAGGCGACTTCATCATGCTCTCTGAGGACAGCTGCCCCAAAGAGAAATCTCATAATTTCCAACTTGCTGGAAAGAAGAATCTTGAACCCCCTCTAAATCCTTTCTCCCCCGCCACTAAAAGAGCAGGCTGCTGAAGAATTAAGAGACACCTATCGAATGTATTCTAGAAGAAGGTTCTATTCTGAGATCCCTGGAGAACAGGCTGGACTCAGAAAAAATTTCTGCTGCCCAAGTTCTCAGAGGGACAGTTCCAGCAGTAGGTCTAGGGAAAAGAGGCAGATTTCTCCTTCTCTTTAAATAGGATCTAAAACCATTTAGCCCTGCTACAAAACCCACATTTCAAGTTTTCTCACAACCAAACATGTTCTGAAAGGTTTGCCACACTGAGCACACCCTCAACCCCAAGCTCAAAGGAAAAGGGCCCTCTGCTAAAGGGGTCCAACTGGTGTGTGTGTGGAGGCGGGGGGGACACTGGAGACCTACATTACATTCTGCCTTAAACGGTATTCTAATTAGGTACTCTTGCTTACCTAGGAATGTGTCCAGAGCAAGCCTTCCTTTCCTGGAAGGATAAGTGTATCTGCTGTTACAATGAGAAGTCTGTCAAGAGTTGAAATTCAAAGAAAGTAATTGTTCACTAGGTTCACAGTGCACAGAACACCATGCCAGAATACAGAGGCAGTTAGGACTAGATCCGAGTTAAGGCAGGCAGCCTATGACACTTGGAATGGACTGAGGAACACCACCACACCCTCTTATCTCCTCCTCTTCCCTTTACTACCTCTTTCTTGCTCTCTTCTCATGGCTCAGACCTGTTGGTGGCATCTGTATTTTGACCCCTTAGTGAGAAGCCACCAAGACCTCTGTAGTTATTTGTTCTACACTCATCTCTTCTCAGGAAATTAAAAATATTCTAATTCCTGACTTTTCTCTAGTGGGGTCTTTTACCTGTCTGTTAACAATCAGAGACAGGAGGGGCAGGGGAAGCCAGAACACAGGATGAAAAAAGCCTTTTAAGAGCCTGAATATTCTGGTATTAGTATGAAAAACTACAAAGTATCACTCTAGTTACAGCCAGCTCTTTAAGGATATGGAGAACAAAAGTAAAAATAAAAGTACCCGAAATTCATCGCTTTGAGAACTTCCCAGTGTCATTTAGGTGAGTGTTCTACTAATCAACAATTTTCACTTGGGAAAGGTACCCAAACACATTTTAGATACTTTAATTTATTCGAACCATATAAACAATCTGTATTATTTGTCTTTAAAAAACCTATTCAAAGATTTCATAAAATTACTAACTTCTAATTCAATATAATGTAAGGAATTTTGTGGAGATTTTGGTCTTTGTCCCTGGCCTTTAGCAAAGCTCTTAAATCCCTCAGAATTTCCTGAGATGGGAGTTTACGTTATTCATATGGAGTGCCAATGAAGTGACTTAGGGTGGGGCCCCTAGGCAGACTTAGGATGGAGCTGGTCACCAGAAAGACCAAGTTTTTTGAGGGCTGAACTTTCTGCTCTATCCACAGACCTATGGGAAGGGGAAGCTGTAGAGTAAGCTCTATAAAAAAAACCTCTTGAATAAGATTTAATGAACTTCTGGGTTGGTAAACCCAGGTGGCATACCCCAGTTTCACAAGGACAGAAGCTTCTGCACTCGGACTCTTCCAGACCTTGCCCCATGTACCACTTCATCTGGCGGTTCGTCTATACCCTTTATAATATCCTTTGTAATAAACCGGTTAATGTAAATAGTTTCCCTGAGATCTTCGGGCCATTCTAACAAATTACTGAACCCAAGGAGGGAGTCATAGGAACCCCCAAATTATAGCCCGTCTGAGAAGTAGGGTAAGGTAGGACTTGCTTTGGCATCACAAGTGTGGGCAGTCTTGTGGGACTGACCCCGTTACCTAGTGGGATCCAACACTAACTCTGGGTAGTGTCAGAATCTAATTCAACTGTAGGAACGCTCAGTTGGTGTAGAGTGAGAATTGGAGAACTGCCTGGTGTGGGGAAAAAAACCACACATCTAGTATCAGAACTACTCAGAGTAGAGGAAAAAGATAGTCCCCCCACCAGTTATATTTGGGAGCAGGAAAGACAGTCATGTAAAGCCAGGTAATTTATTTCCTTCAACGTCAAGATATCTACAAGTTGTTTTTAACAAAAGCTTTAAAAATGCCCAAAGACCACAAAAGACTCAAATGAAGCTTAGAAACTGTGATCTTCAAACATGGGTTATCTGACTGAGCCCTCATTATATGTGAAATAAGATTCCCTGCCGAAGATAAGTGAAAAAATATTCTAATACCCACAGACACAATTTAGCCCAAATGAACCTTGTCTGTTCCTTGGTTACATTCACCACTGTCCTTGGTAATAACAGGCTCTGGTTATGATTTTATTACCTGAAAACTATAAAGCTTCCAACACAATTTCTGTGGCTACCTCTTGCTGGCTCAGAAAACATTAGGAAAAAACAACCTAAATTTCCCATCTGCCTTTCTCCTACATATCTTCACCTGGTTTAGTTCCTTATTCAAAATACCCACAACCATGGTTTCCATCCACATTGTCCTAGTTCCAGTTGACTTATGTACACATTTATCCTCATTAAGCCAACTACAGAGAATACGCCAAGAGCAATCGTCAACCGGGAAGAGCTATCATTAACTTTAAGTGGGACTTATATATAGGAAAAGAATTAGCTGGTTATTTTACTAGCATACACAGAAACCAACATTCTACCAGGCTTATATGAAGCTAAATATGTATGTTCCACCCAACTTAAATTCAAGTTATACGTGTAACACACTTTTTAACTCAGAAAATTAAGTATGACAAAAAGACTACAAAAAGACTCCTAGCAAGTTACCCATTTTAGTCATTTTGGCTCCTATAAGTGGTCTTCCATAGCATAAAACAGTCTGTTATAGCTGTAGTGTAGTCTTGCATTTTTTTTTAACCATAAAATATATCCATTGGGCAGTACAGCACATTGGTTCAAATCCTGGGCATCTGCTACATTCCAGAAAGTAAGATATTTAACCTCACAGCCTTAGTCTGCCTTTCCCATCAAATGGTGGCAATACTTTTTGTGAGGTATTGTAAATACCTTAACACAATGTCTGTAACATGCCAAGTGCGCAATAAATTATTGTGCTTAGAAACTCCACTCTGTTCAGATGTACTTAATCAGTGAGTCCATTTTACAGGTGGTTCCCCTTTAAAGCTACATTACCTTGGGGGTCATATATCAAGATAATCACATATTGACTATCTCAATTTCAAAATTACTCTTATCCCAGCATACCTTAAGAGCCAGGGTTAAAAACAAACCAATCTGTGATTCTCATGCCCAGAATTGCTGGGGGGTGGGTGTGTGTGTTGGGGGGTGGGGGGTGGAGAAGAAATCTTCATTTCCAAAGCCATTCTACTCATCTGCCACTAAGTGCTATCTAGTGTTAATAACCATGCTTGAACACAACCTGTTTTCTCCTGAAACCCACAACTTGCCCCTTAAACACCAGCACAGATAGATTTATTGTGCTATCCAGTTTGTGCTTAAAGTCCATCATGCTTCTCCTATTAGTATTTTACCATTAGGCAAAGAAGGAAAAACATTTCTCACTGTACACTATTATAATCTAGAGTCTGACTAACACAACTCAACCATGATAATACAATCTTGCTATTCTCAAAAAGAAATTGGTATATACCAAGAACCGTTTGAGTTAAACAGAAGAAACGTGTGACTCCCTTCCTGATACCTACAGATGGCCAAGATTTTACATTTTCATGGGATCAAGATGTAACCAAATCCTGAATAAAAGCAAAGTAGGCAAAGCAGGACACGATTATGAACCACACTGTTTAGAGGACAGTTTAATCTTGTATAAAAACTACTACTTAGAAAAAAAGTTCTGCAAAGAGAACCTCATTTTTAGCATGCTTTAAACTTTACTGGACTTTGCTAATCAAAGGAATAAAGTCTTTAAAAGCTTTAAAGAGGAGCTTAAAAGTTTCAAGTGGTTAGGTAACATGGATAGGAACAAATTTAAGAATGAGCTTCCTTCATCAAGCAGTAAAGGGAATGCTGTTATTAAGCACTGTTATCTTCAGTGTCACTTCACTTGGACAAGAAGCAAATTATAGTTTGAATTCATATTTTAGACTTCCTCAGAGTATGTAATGTATTCAAATTCTAATGTGTGAACCTGCTTTCAAGTTAAAGTAACAAGAGGGACTTCCCTGGTGGTGCAGTGGTTAAGACTCCACGCTCCCAATGCTGGGGTTCAATCCCCCATCAGGGAACTAGATCCCACATGCATGCCACAACTAAGGAGCCCACGTGCCGCAACTAAGACTGAGCGCAACCAAATAAATGAAAAAAAAAGTTAAAGTAATAAGAGAACAAACCCAAGGGGTACATCCAGTTTTAAACAACAGTAACAACAGCAAACTGTAAAAGCCATACTCAAGTGAAGGATTCAAGTAACATAACAGCAGGTGCTAGTGAAACAAAAGAACCCGGCTAATTCCTGGTAGTGCATCATAATGGGTCATGACCTATATTGCTCCTCCTGTACAGTATTCTCACACTTGGGGAATAATTATTCATTCTACCATGTAGCAGAGAATCATCTGTGTTCAAATTCTGGTTAAGATTATCTAGGTCTGAATGTCGTATTAAATTCAAAGAAAAACAAACCTACTGAATGAAAAATAAGCTGCTATCTTCAATTCATATCTTAGAAAGTGAGCAAAAGCCCCAGTAACTGAAGAGGACTAAACTTTCAGAAGTTTCACCCCAAACAGAACTGTCACTAATTACTAGGAACAAAACACAATGGCAGAGACTTCCCTGGTGGCACAGTGGTTAAGAATCCGCCTGTCACTGCAGGGGACACGGGTTCAAGCTCTGGTCTGGGAAGATCCCACATGCCACAGAGCAACTAAGCCTGTGCACCACAGCTACTGAGCCTGCGCTCTAGAGCCCGAGAGCCACAACTACAGAGCCTGCGTGCTGCAACTACTTAAGTCCGCGCGCCTAGAGCCCGTTCTCCGCAACAAGAGAAGCCACTGCAGTGAGAAGCCTGTGCACCACAATGAAGAGTAGCCCCCGCTCGCTACAACTAAAGAAAAGCCCACATGCAGCAACAAAGACCCAATGCAGCCAAAGTTAAATAAATAAATAATAAATAAATTTATAAACAACACAATGACAAAACTGTTAGCCCTGGGCCTTCAATGGAACTAAGCATACTTTATTTCATAAAGCAGTAACAACTATGAATTTGATGAATCCTATCCTTGCAAATCTACCAAGCAAGGACAAAACCTGTGCTGGAAACCAGAATGTCCAATTCCTGTACTGAAAACAACTTTTAACATGGCCCAGGACAAGCCACTCTGCTCTTCTAAGAATGCTGAAGACGTACAAATATGTCATGTTCCAAACACTTTTTTCCCCCCACTTCCTGTAAGTAAAGAGTTTCTATGACTGGGAGAAAGAACAAAATAAAGTAATATAATGAGAGAACAGATATACCTCTGACACACCTTCCCCCAAAGAACAACTTTTTTTTAATTAAAAAAAGAACATATAAAGTCAGTTTTAACCTAGTCTCCCCTTCCCAAAACGGACACACCTAATAGTTTCTTATCCAAATTTACAAAAAAACCCTCAAAGCCCGCTTAATCCAGTTCTGAATTTCAACAAGCATTAATACTAATACATCAGCACCTCTACCCCAAGAGTTCCAGAGAGAGGCCAAAAGGGACCCTGTTGGTAGAGTTCACATGAACGGCCCCATAACTGGGATTTCTCCTGTATATACAGATACACACCTGTCAACCAAAACTTCCCCCACTCCCCGACCCCGCACACATTTCAGGTTAGAGGTGGTTCCTGTAACAGCTAACACCAGGAAACTACGGAGTAATTAAAGGACTTGGAGGAAGTCATATTGGGAGAGTTGTAAGACCCAGAGAAATCAGAGGAAGTCAGAAAGAGGTTGTCCCTGACAACCCCTCCTTCCCGCCCCATCCAAACTTCACCCACCCGGGTCTCAGAAGCCCGGGAGGGGGAGGCCATTTTAATGAAGCTTGGCTGAGAAAAGTGAAGGAAGAAGAAGAGAGGAAATCAGGGAAGGCGTTCGGAAAGCAAGGCTTGGCCCTTTCCCCCAGCAGCACCCGAGCTGGGTGGCAGCACCTGGAGCTCAAAACGGGAGGTTCTGGATTCAAGCGCCTGAAAGGGGTACAAAAGTAGCAGTAGCCTACCACGAGGGGGTCGAGGGGCCCGAGCCCCGGGAGCGGGACCCCTTAGCCCTAACAGGGTAAAGGGCCCCTTCTCGGACCAACCGCGCAGACCCTCGCCCCTAAGACTAGGGCTACTACCCAGAGGTCCAGAAGGCGGGAGTTGGCTAGTGCCCGGTTCTCCTCATCCGGCCATGCGGCGCGGGGGCGGCCATCCTGAGGGGTCCGGAAACCAAGAGGGCATGGGGGGGCCCAGAAGCGGCGCTCACCCGCGGGCCGCCTCCAAGCTCTTAATGAGCTTTTTGATCTTCCATATCTCCACGTTCCTGTCGGCAGCACTGGGGTCGTCCGCCATCTTCTCGCCTCCTCCTCCCTAGAGCGGCCCGGCGGGGCCCGGAGACACCAAGACCACAGAGTTAGCGCCGCCGCTGGGGCAGAGCGGCCCCCTTCCTCGCCACCCCCGACAGTCCCTCCCCTTCCCGCCCCGCGCGGCCCGCCGCGGTGGTCGCTGGCATTTCCCTTCCCCTGGCTTACCTAAGGGCCCAGTCCTGGGCGGCAGCGGCTGCTCCTCCCCGGCGGCGGCTCCGCGGCGGCGGCTCTGACGTAGGACACCGGCTCCCTCTTTCCAGGCAGCTGCATGTGTTGCAATCCGCTCACATGGGGCCTGTGACATCACTTCCTCCGCCAGGGGCTGAGTGGAAGTCGGCAGGCGGAAGGGAGGGGGCCGGTGAGGAAGAGAGGAAGCTCTGCGCGCGCCGCGACTTTCCATTGGCTCTCTGGGCCGTGGCCTAGAATGAGCCCGCCGATTGGCCGCAGCTGGGGCCGCGCTGCCTTGTGAGGTAGAAGCCGGGGGCGGGGGAAGTACCTCCTTCCTTCCGGTCCGGAGAGCCGAGAGCAGGAAGCGGGCGGAAGCAGGTGGCTCTCGCGAGGATTTACTCGGAGCCCCGCCTGGCTCAAACGGGGGTGTTTCTTAAAGGGCAAGGCGCGTGGGTCGTCGTGTTTTCTGTCCCACCTTCTTGAATAGAATGGACAGCTGAGGGTCTGCGACGCGCCTTTACGCTCGAGCCGGGACGCGCGGTTTAAATTGCGTCTGAGATATCTCAAAGAAGCGCCTCGCACTTTGCTGCTTCATAGCTAACGAAGCGCTCGGGCCTGCGTGCGTCACGGCTGCGCGGACTAGTGTTCAGACGCTCGGCCAGGGTGTACCGGATTAGGAAACTTCTCCTGGGTAGTCTGGCACCCCGACACCCGCAGGGGCAAAAGAGGCACGTCCCTTCCCGCCCCAGGGCTGAGGGGTTCTCTTTGGACCTGGAACTTTATGGGTGTGTGTGTGTGTGTGTGTGTGTGTGTGTGTGTGTGGAGAAAGCAGGGGCTGCCTGAGGTTGGAACCCTGAGGTATCTGATGCCGTGAATGGTTTGGTCTGAGCTGTTGAGAGTGGAGGTGGGGAGAGTGTTGAAGCAACGTGGGCAGCTGTCTTTTTGAGTTAGGAGTTGTAGTTGGCTACTTTATGTCTCCACCTCAGCTGGAGTCATTCAAATATTTGGGCCTAAACTGTGTGCCAGACCCGGTTTTCATGAGGAGAACCAAACGAATCACAGTGCCTACCTTCGTGGAACTCTTAGTTTAGTTGGATTTATAGCCGTTTTGAAAGAAAATAATTGCACAAATACATAAGTACTTCAAAATGGTGTGAGAGTGCAATGAGTGAGGAGTGAGTGAAAACTCTAGAGTGAGACCCAAAGGGTGAACAGGAGTTTGTCAGGAGGGAGCAAAACACATTTGAGGAACTGCAAAAGCTGGTGTGCTGGAGCAAGGTTAGTAATTTATGTGAGAGATAATTGTAGCTTAGAATAGGGTGATGACAGTGCAGATAGAAGTGAATGATATTTGAAGGTTAGAATGGATAGGACTGGATGATGGGTTGGATGAGGAGGAAGGGCAAGAATGACGGCCAGAGTACTGAAATGGGCAAGATGAGGAGCAGGTTGAGGGGGATTATTGAAAGTTTCATCTTGTGCTTATTAAATTTGAGATTGCTTATGAGACATGCCAGTGGTGCTCTCAGGCGGTTGCATTTGTGTGAGCTTTGAATCCTTTTTAAATGTTATTTCAATTTTGTCCACACCTTGGAAATGGGGCTTTTACCCCCATTTCATACATTGGGAAACTCAGGCAAAGAAAGGTAAAAGGGAGTTGCTCAGGTTGGGGACATGGGGGGCAAGTCTTCTTTCCCCCAGCAAATGAATTCCCAGAGTGGAATCTCTTTAGGTTCCATTTTGTAATTTTCAGCATATGTTAACTCATAATATTTATTGTACTTTTCCTGGGTGCCATTCACTGTGCTTAGTAATGGGCCTTCTTAAATAGTCATAAGCACTGCTTACTGACTGGTTGTCTACCATGTCCTTTGATTTTCCCTACTTCACTCCCTTTGCCCCAATTCCTACTTTTTATGCTAGGTTGCCTTGATTTTCTTTTCCTGCTCATTTTTATGTTCATAGTGTTGCCTCAGGTCCGTGTGTGATGGCTTTACAGGCTTTCTAGACTAGCTCACAGGCTTTTCTTTGTGATTCATGCTGAAGTAAGCATGGTGACATCCCAGATGGAATTGCTGTTTGTTAACCTTTGAATCCTTGAAATTTGGTGATTACCAAGATATGCAACTTGTTTCTTTTTTTTTTTTCAATTTTTATTGGAGTATAGTTGACTTACAATGTTGTGTTAGTTTCTGCTGACAGCAAAGTGAATCAGTTATACATATACATATATCTACTCTTTTGTAGATTCTATTCCCTTATAGGTCATTATAGAGTATTGAGTAGAGTTCCCTGTGCTATACAGTAGGTTCTTATTAGTTATCTATGTTATATATAGTAGTGTGTATATGTCATTCCCAGTCTCCCAATTTATCCCTTTCCTCCCCTTTCCCCCTTGGTAACCGTAAGTTTGTTTTCTATACCTGTGACTCTATTTCTGTTTTGTAAATAGGTTCATTTGTACCATTTTTTTAGATTCCACATATAAGTGATATCATATGATATTTGTTTTTCTCTCTATGACTTACTTCACTAAGTATGGCAATCTCTAGGTCCATCCATGTGTCTGCAAATCGCATTATTTTGTTCTTTTTTATGGCTGAGTAATATTCCTGCAATTTCTTTCTTAGAATATTCTAAATCCAGGCAGTTGAACTGTAGCCCTAAAAGCTTACTTGCCTGGTTGCTGCAAATTCACCATCTCTGCACTTAGAGTTGGAAATCAGTGTGTTAGAGACAAAAGCTGGCGTGGATCTCTAGCAGAAGTGATTTGGGAGCAATAGAACAGGGATGCTATTTCCTTTGGCAAGGAGGAGGCCATGACCATTCAGTGTTCAGGGGGAACCTCCTGTAATATAACGGTGATAAAGGTTTTTTTCAAAATGTAGAGTATATAACCTCTCTAGGCACAGGTTGTCCTCTGAAAAATGAAGGATTTGTTCTTGATGACCTCAGAACTTTTCCCCCAGCTCTAACATTAGGTAATAATTTTAAATATGGGGTTTAGGTGACATTCCTAGTAAATAGGTGGGGATTCAGGGGAAAGGAAAGGGATGGATTGTTTTGATGTTGAAAACACCTGTAGCAGCTTGAGAACAAAGTGCTGTTAGGTACAGAATGAAATAATTGGTTGCTAATGTGGAGGCCAGTTTAGGAGTAATCAAGGCGGAGAAGGCGGCAAGGGATGGTTGTGGAAAGGTTTGCTAAGGCAAACCCATGGCTCTTCTGGAAGTCAATGGCGTTGTTAAAGAAAAGTCTGGAGCTAGGAAGTCTTAGGGTTGAGCCTTCACTCTCCTCCTTACCTTGAACAAGTCACTTCTTAAATCTTGCAGAATCTCAGTTTTCTTGTCTGTAAAATGGGGATCCCATCTATTTTGTTGGGACTATTGTTGGATTGAATAATTTGTGTGAAGTTCCTAGTACCATTTACAGCAAGCATGTGTCACCAGTGAATTTTAGTTCTGTTTTTAGTTTTTCCTAATTTGTTCTGTCCTCTTCTGCTGTTTTCTATACTCTTTCTATTGAGGATCTGTGACACTACTCACTTCATCATTCTCTAGCAGAAAATAAGTTTGAAAAACTAAAGGAAGAACAGATCCAAAGTACAATTCTTAGGGATTTTTTCCTTCTGGTGGAAAGAGGGGACCAGTAAAATAGGTCTGTGGGATATTTTCTGCTGCTTCCATGGCTGGTGTGTTAATGATTGTTAGAAATTCAGAACTTTTCAGAGTTAGAGTTTAAAATATTGGGTATTTATAACCCTAACTATATTAGTAGAATGGATGACGTTTTCCTAGGTATCTTAGTAACTGCGTGTGTTTTCCCTGCCCCGTCCATCCATCAAAGAGTTACATATAGTATGTTGTTCAAAAAGAAAAAAAAAATGTTTCTGTGCCTAGAAAAATAAAAAGTAGTTTGAAAAATCTCTGGATTAGACTGTCTCTAAAGTGCTTACAGGTTCATGAAGTAGAGCTCTATAAATAAAGGAATGTGTAGTCTGCCCTCAATTCTTGGCTGTACTTAAGCATAGTGAATTTAAGGAATGCAGTTCTGTAGATTCCATCTTTAAGTAAATAAAAAAATCTTACATAAGTAAAAGTCTATGAAGAAGACCTACATGGTACAATATAAAACTCAAAGGATTGAAGATTTGTGTAAATTGACATAAGGCATAGTTGCTTAATTGTGGAGTGCAGATGTGTGTGAAAGTGACTTGAAATGGGCCAGTGTAAGGTATCATTTCCTCCCCTGTGGACACCTAGTGGTGAAATGTAACCTTTCAGTGGGAAGGGGGACTACAACTAAGGAATGACAGCAGTTTCCTCTCTAGATAACCAAACATCTTTACACTAATTTGTAGTCTTTTTAAATTAAGCAGATATGGACCATTAAATGCTTTACCTTATAATGATTTCCAACTTTAAGAAAATGCACATAGAGAACTTTTTTTCTCATTCTTTCAACTCTAGAAAAATTTATTTTTCTTTTTTTAGAATCCTTGTTCTAGGGAGTACTCACTAGAGCTGGAGTAGGTCTTCCCATAACATGAAAGAATAATTAGCAGAGTGAGATTGAGCCATGCCATTGGACCACCTGGGGAGGAGGTAAGTGCTTAATGTTTCCAGTGCTGCCTGTCTTGACTCAGTAGACATCCTTGTAGAATAGCTAGACAGATGCTAATCTTTTAGTTCAATTCCGTAAATATTTATCGCGTACTAGTTTTCTGTCTAGCAGAGTGCTGGGGTAAGTGCTGAACATTCTTTTTAGATGTAGTGCAGTCATTAAATTAATGGTCTTTTTTTAGGGGAAAAAAGATATAGGAATGTTAAACAAATAGATAACAGTATAAAAGGAGAAGTAGCTGTTTATAGGACTGAGGCAGAAATGAACAAATTGAGCCTGAAACACTTCGCTATATCAGTAAGAAAGGAAAGGAACGAAGACTACTGGGGGTCTTTTTTTTTTTTTTAAAGTACTTTTAATACCCTGATAGACTTTTGGTTTTTTACTGAGGTATAATTGACGTATAACATCATATTAGTTTCAGCTATACAACATGATTTGATATTTGTATATATTGTGAAGTGATCACAATAAGTCTAGTTAATGTCTATCACCATATATAGTTAAATAATTTTTTTTCTTGTGGTGAGAACTTTTAAGATTTACTCTCTTAGCAACTTGCAAATATGCAATACAGTATAATTAACTACAGTCACCATATTATACATTACATCCCCAAGACTGATTTATTTTATAACTGGAAGTCTATCTTTTTGACCCTCTTCACCCATTTCACTCACCCCCCTATCACTGCCACCCCACCCCCAACCCCACCTCTGGCAACCACCTATCTGTTCTTTGTATACATGAGCTTGTTTTTTTTAAGACTCCATATATAAGTGAGATCATGCGGTATTTGTCTTTCTCTGTCTGACTTATTTCACTTAGCATAATGCCCTCCAATTCCATCCATGTCATCACAAGCAGCACGAATTCATTTTTTTAATGGCTGAATAGTATTCCATTGTATATATACACCACGTCTTCTTTATCCATTCATTCATCAATGGATACTTAGCTTGTTTCCATATCTTGGCTACTGTAAATAATGCTGCAGTGAACATGGAGGTGCATACATCTTTTCAAATTTCTGTTTTTGTTTTCTTTGGATAAATACCCAGAAGTAGAATTTCTGGATCCTGTGGTAGTTCTATTTTTAATTTTTTGAGGAACCTTCATACTCTTTTCCATAGTAGCTGCACCAGTTTACATTTCCAGTCATAGTAAACAAGTGTTCCCTTTTCTCCACATCTATGCCAACACTTGTTATTTCTTGTCTTTTTGATACTAGCCATTCTACAGGTGTGGGGTGATACCTCACTGTGGTTTTGATTTACATTTCCCTGATGATTAGTGATGCTTAGCACCTTTTCATGTACCTTTTGGCCATCTGTGTCTTTGGAAAAATGTCTATTCATGTCTTCTGCCCATTTTTTGGTTATTTTTTTGCTATTGGGTTGTATGAGTTCTTTATATATTTTGGGAACTAACTCCTTACCAGATACATGATTTGCAAATATTTTCTCCCATTCAGTAGGTTGCCTTTTCATTTTGTTAATGGTTTCCTTTGCTGTACAGAAGCTTTTTAGTTTGGTGTACCCCCCCCCCTTGTTTATTTTTGCTGTTGTTGTTTTTGATTTTGGTGTCAAATCCCAAAAATCCAAGACTGATGTCAAGGAGCTTACTATGTTATCTTATATAAGTTCTATGGTTTCAGGTCTTACGTTCGTGTCTTTAATCCATTTTGAGTTAATTTTTGTGTATGGTGTAAGATAGTGGTCCATTTTCATTCATTTGCATGTGGTTGTCCAGTTTTCCCAACACCATTTATGGAAGATACTGTCCTTTACTAATGGGGTCTTGTCAAAACTAAGCCAGGGGGCTTCCCTGGTGGCGCAGTGGTTGAGAGTCTGCCTGCCGATGCAGGGGACACGGGTTCGTGCCCCGGTCTGGGAGGATTCCACGTGCTGCGGAGCGGCTGGGCCCGTGAGCCATGGCCGCTGAGCCTGCGCATCCGGAGCCTGTGCTCCGCAACGGGAGAGGCCACAGTAGTGAGAGGCCCGCGTACCGCAAAAAAAAAAACAACAAACTAAGCCAGAAGGAAAAGCCTACCAAGGCCAAAGTTAGAAGAATTTGAGCCTTAGTAAGAATAATTGCAGTGAATTGAAGCACATTAAATAAGTTAAAATCCGTGCGTTCACAAAGACACCCAAGAAATCTCACTGGTCTCACCTTTGATTAATACTACAGATCTAACTCATTCTAAAAACCAGTAAATAAAGAAGCCTTTCCCATATGAACTCTACCTTAGGGTAACTAGTTACTTGTTATGAGGGGAAGTTTCTCACTAGAGAGGTATTTCATATAAAAAAAATGAAGAAAAGATAGAAGTAGAATAGTATACCTTTAATAAAATTAGAGATCTAGGGGTAGGTAATGATCATCAGTGGCTGCTAACATCACAAAAGAGCCAACCAGAATTATATACCCTCTGATGAACTAATCTTGTCAAAAAGCTTAACTTGAATCAGATCAAGTGGGGATGGAAGAACATGTTAAATGACATCATAAGAATGCAATCAGTGAAATGTAGAATGTAGATTACAGGACTATAGGACAAGTCGCACAGTTTCTTCAACAAATAAATTGCAAAGCAGAGGAAAAAGAGGCAAGGAAATTTATAGTTTAAAAGAGACTTAAGGGACATATCAACCAATATAGGGTGTGGCCGTTATTGGCTCCTGACTCTTTAACAGTTGAAAAAGTTATGAGACTTCCGTGGCAGTCCAGTGGTTAAGACTCTGCGCTCCCAGTGCAGGGGGCCCGGGTTGAACCCCTAGTCAGGGAACTAAGGTCCTGCATGCCACGTGGCGTGGTCAAAAAAAAAAAAAAAAAGTTTTTGAAAATATTGGGAAAATTTGAACATTCAAGTTTTTGCCGTTAAGGAGTTAATTTTTTTCGATATGATCATGATATTGTTATATTTTATAGAATAACCTTTTTAGAGGTACAATGTTAGAGTAAAATTATGATTTCTGGAATTTGCTTCAAAATAATCCAAAGGAAGATGGGAGAAAATATTAAAAGCTATAAGTTCCTGAATTGAACATTAAAAAATTGAAAAATAGAGTGTAAGAATTTGAGTGAAACAGCCAGTGTGAGCTGAATGGGGAAGGCTTCATAGAAGAGGGTAGACCAAGGATACCTAAGATATGGAAAGGCAAGACTGGGGAGATGGCTAAAGGCAAGGGGGGACATGGACCAAGGCGTATGGCTTGAATTTAAGTAGTTAGACTAGTAAGGTAGATTGGTTTCCCATTTAGGAAATCTGTGGTTCTTAACCTTTTGGTTACAGATCCCTTCAAGAAATCAGTAAAAGCAATGGACCACTTCCCCAGAAAAATTAATATTTGCAGTCTTGCATTTTACAATCAGTGGTTTATAGACCCCCTGAAGTCACTCACATGGACTCCCCACTTCCCAACCATTGTCCCAAATCTCTACGCTCTGGGCTAGGGGCTCCAAGAACCGGTTTAAGAGCTTACGGTTTAGGTGGAACATTTCCTGTTTCCTGTGACCTCACTCAGCATTGAAAGTTTTAATTATTAAAGGTTGGTTCAGCTGCAGTATTCTCTTTAGTGTGAAGATAGATTTCCATTTCCTGACTTACCACAGCAGAAATGGGATTGATGGTGCATTGTAATTAGGTTTAACAATATGAAATTGGTGATACTCAACCGTTTTTGACCTACTAAAATGGCTGTTGCAATGGTTCTTTCTGTAATTGCTAGATTACCTCCTTCACAGGTGGAATAATGTATGTTGCCTTATAGCTCCTCTGTCTAGGGCTTTCACTCATTTATTTGTTCTTCTGATACCAGAGGAAGGAAAGGTGGAGACATAGCCCTAACATAGCAGCCTTAGGACTGGAGAATGGAGTCACAGTGGTATCTGAAATAGTGAAGGGTCTTTGCTTTGAAGCAGTTTATTTTCAAAGTTTGAGTTGTCTCTTTACTCCCGATCTTCTCATGTACCATCTGTAAGAACTTGCTTTTCTCTTTACTGCTCCTTCTTGCTATAGAATCCCTAGTATAAACGTTATACTTAAAATTAAAATATATAGTGAACACACACAAGTGTGAAAGAGTGCAAATGTGGCAAAATGCAAATTCAATCTAGGTGAATGGTGTTTTGTGTGTGTTCATTATACCGTTCTTTTAATTTTCTAAGAACAGGTTTGAAATAAAAAGTTGAGGAAAAACTCCACTTGGGTAAATTTTTTCAAGAGTCAGCAACAGAATTGGACTTTTACACCTATGAAGTATAAAAGAGGGTTGCGCATTTATTCTGGTCATTCGTATTCCCCCTTTGCTGGCCCAGGAATACCTCAGGTCACATTTTTAGTCCTCTAAACATTACTGTTAATTTCTCCTTAAATTCTTTTCCTAATTAAGACTTATCATTTACCAGTTAAGTTCTAATTTCTGGGTTTGGTTTGTTGCCCCTAGAACTCTTGATAGAGTATAATTTATACATAAACTTAAATATTAAGGCCTTTCTCTCTCAAATGGAGAAACCAAACCACCCCAGAGTTTTGGACAGTGGGAGAGACTGATTTGACAGAAGATTTGAGTGCTTAAGTGCCAAGCATTGTTCTAATGGAAAATAGCAGTGAACCAAAGTTTCTGGCTTCTTGAAACTTAAAATGGTGGGTCTTAGTCCGTTCAAGCTGCCATAACAAAATAACACAGGCTGGGTAGCTTATAAACAAAATTTATCTTGCAGTTTTGAAGCCTGGAAAATCTGAGATTGGGGTGCCAGCACGGTCAGGTGAGGGCCCTCTTCCAGGTCATAAACTTAAATGTGTCCTCATATGGTGGAAGGGGATCAGGGATTTCTAGAGCCCCTTTTAGTGATCTACCACCTCCCAAAGGCCCCCACCTCCTAATTACCATCACTGTAGGAGTTAGGATTTCAACATAGGGATTTGGGGGACCTAAAAATTCAGACCATAGCAATGGGGGGAAAGATAAATTAGGTGGTAATAACTGCTGTGGAGAAAGAGTAGGGTAAGGATAGGAAATGACAGGGACTTGAAGAAGGCAGCATGTTTTATGACATTTCAAAACCTTATGACTAAATTAGAAAAAAAAACAACCCTTATGACTTATGAAAAAAGTGAGGGATGAGTCAGGTAGAAATCTGTGGGAGACTGTCCAAGCAAGGTCAAAGTATAGTAGGAGGGTAGGGGAAAAGAAAGGTATTAAGGGGTCAGATCACATGTGTTGTACTATTGTGTACCAAGTGTGGAGTTTTAAGTTGGGGAAGACAACTGGAATAATCCCAGGAAGTTTTCCTTTTGGGACCTATCAAGCACTTGCACCACAAAAGGAAGACTGTATCTGAATTTATAAATTTTTGTTCAAGGCTGCTTGTGCTGATTATTAGTTTTATTAGAAGGTAACCGAACTACTACTACATATACCACTCATGGCACAGCTTGAGACAGTATCTGTGGGTACCTGCCCAAGCAGCTCTTCTCCCTACCTCTCTAATAGAACCCATTTTGTTCAGGGCATGCTTGGCTCCTCTCACTGATCTCAAAGATGAAATCTTGAATAATATAAACCAGTACCTCTGAATTGGGGTACTTTGGAAATGCTTGAGAGGCTTAGTTATCACAATGATTGGTAAACACTAGACGCATTTAGTGAGCAAGGGCCAACCAGAGATGCTAATTATCTTCCCCAGCATGCCACAAAACAATACTTCATAAAGAATTACTGCACATCCCACAAGGTTCCCACCAAGTGGTCGTGTGGCTGAAAATTTGAGCCTATTATTTCTCATATGAAACCTCAAGAAGCTTTTAAAAGGGTGTTAATAAACAATTTTCCAGAAACATAATTATCACATAAACAATCTCAATTTTTAAGAAATAAACTTAAGAAATAATTATTAAAACTAAAGTGAGTTCTAAGATGCAGTCACCTTCCTGGTTCTGAAGTTGTTAGCATGTGATATTTAGAACTACATTAGAGAAATTAGGACAAGGCAACTCACTGAGGATGAAAAAGCAAAACTATAGAATCTGGGTTCCTGTTATTATTGAGCCACTGAAATCACCTTAGAACTTAATACTAGACGTGTTTCATTACTGTAAGCCAATTCTGGTTGGACTTATTTAGAGCAGAGAGCAGCCTGGAAATAGGAGGCCTGATTTTCATGTTAGAGATCTAAAGACTATTTCAACATTCCAAACCTCAGATGGGGCTAGGGAGAGAAAAAAAAAAAAAGCCTCCTCTGAACCAGACTTGTCTTTGGTGATAATGCTTATTATTATACCGGCCTTCCCAAGTTTTCAATTTGTTAGAAATTCAAATGCCAGTGTTAGAAAATCCTGTATCAAGGTCAGGGAGTTGGGAAATGTGATTCATGTCATATTTCTGAAGCTAAATCTCAGGGCCTCACCCCTCACAGACAAGAGATCAAAATGCTTTTCCTATTTATTTTTTTAAAAATCCAGAATGGATCAAAAAGAACAGTCATCAGAGATACAGGTGCCACTGACACAGGCCAAAGGGTAGCTAGGAAAGTATGCCTTCAGAAAGTTTGGGAGACTTGTGTTTTAGAAGCTGGACCTCACATAAATAGCTAGCTTGGTTTTACATTGATTTAGCTTCCCTGCCCTATCTCCAAACATGGCACAGCTGTCTTGCCTTGCAAGGCCTCAGTTGAAGAACTCCATATACACACAGGCTGGTACAGCAGTACTTAGGTAACTAGAAGGATCTCATCCCCCTATGGTCTCATTCCAGACCTGTCTTCAGTGTGTGAGATGGCTTCACCCCTTTGAAAATACAGCTACTTCAGCACAAAACAACGTTAAATCTTTTCCCCCCATCTTACATGCAGCTGAAAAAGAATGACAGGCTAGGGACAGAATACTGTGAACTTTGTACTGTTGGGAATTATCACTTGTTAAATGATCATTAGCTAATGGTCACTAAATTTACATATTCAGGAAATTATATATAGAGTACTGCAAAAACACAGTAGAAGACTGAAGTTTTGCCCATTTCAGCTCAGGAAATCCCTTCACTCCCAAGCATCATAATATGTTGTCCTTTCAACTCCAAAGTTTGCTGCTGTTACTGTTTCTCTTCCTTTTGATCTTCCTTTTGCTCCCCAGTGCCAGAACTTCCAGAGCCTTCCCGCTCAGATGCCATCTATAAGAAAACATTTGAGAATCACTTGTTTAATGTTAAGGGTGACAGTTTGCTCTCCGATGAACTAAAAACGAAAAAGCCATATCCTGCCTGTTCCACTCTCCCAGTTTTAGTGATTTCTTCCCTTTGACCTCACCCTCCCTCCCTCCCTCCCACCCACCCACCGTAGTCAAGAAGGCAGGAAGAAGGATATTTCCAATTCCAATACTCCCAGTTCCATAAATGGCTATGTAGGAGCCATCAGTGACAGTAATCAAGAGCAGTTACATCAAGTTAGGAGCAAAATATTCATTGAGTAAAACAGCCTTGTACCTTTTTGTATGCCATTTCGAAGAGCTTCAATGATGCTTGCTGAAGGGAAGATGCTGCCTGCCTTATGTTTTCTCCTGTTTCACTGTCTTTTCGAGCGAGGAGCTCCCTCATTTTGGAAATCTCTTCTTTTAGCTTGTGGCACTTAAAAACAAAACAACACCAGACCCTCACTTTTTCTGGTTCTTATCCCATAACACACAGCAGAATGTTGAGAAACATTTTTTAAAAACTAAATTCCTATCAAGACCCACACAGAAAAATGACCTTCACTGACAGTGGTGACGATGCCTCCCAACTTCTTGAGCTATTTTAAAAGAGGGTTTACCTCATCAGCAGGCAATTGGTCCTTGAATTCTTCCATCTTGGTTTCTGTGTCATGAATGATTCCTTCAGCCATATTAACTGCTTCAACTCGTTCCTAAGAGAAATTAAAAATGTAGTATGAATGAAGACTTCCCAATCAACTAGTTGGCTCAATGTCCTCATTACGACAACATGAAAACTGCTACATACAGTTAACAGAGTATGAACAGTTAAGAGGGAGAAATCACTGTGGTCTGAGATGTCTGTAAGAGGTTTTAGCTGCATTCTGTAACATGAAAATTCTGATATGGGAAGACTGAGAATAAATAAGAAAGGCATTTCACATAGAAGTTATGAGCAAAGTAATCACCTTCTTTCGCCGGTCTTCCTCAGCATACTTCTCTGCATTTTTAACCATATTTTCAATATCATCTTTGCTTAACCCACCGGAAGACTGGATCACAACTATAGTGAAAAGAAGGCACCTCATTACTTCCCAGGAAAACTATATGCTTCTTCCTCTACTGTATTAAGAAAAAGAATCCTCCTCTTCAAAGTAGCTGTCTTGACGTACATTATGAAGAAGGGGAATATCCTATTGTTCTACAATAAGCAGAGGGAAACCAAGGGTCTAAAATATACAGAGAACTAACTGTCCTACCTACCAAAACTTCAGCAATCCAGAGGCTCAGTGCTTGCCTTTTTTGGGGGAATAAACACCATACCTGTTAATGTGACACTGATAACTGAGGAGAGAGGGCAAAGAGGACTCATCATCCTCCCCTGAGGCTAAGGGAAAAGATAATGCCCAATCTAGAGGGTCTAGTTCCCAACAGAGAAAAGTCCCTCACCTCACTCTTACAGTCTTAATAAATAAGAGTACTTACTCTGCTGCTCACGTCCTGTACCCTTATCTTTGGCAGAAACATGTACAATCCCATTGGCATCAATGTCAAATGTAACTTCAATCTGAGGGACTCCACGAGGGGCTGGGGGAATCCCAATCTAGAATAAATAAATACCAGAGTAAGCTCCTCTCACAAAGGGGTCCAGTGCTCTATTTCCAAAACCTATATGGTCTTCTGGGGAAGAAATTACTTGGTTTCTGGGAGGAACAAGTGAAACTTTGACTTAAATGTACAAAAACATGAGTTTGTCGGTGAGGGTGGTAATTTCATTGCTGCTTAAAATAAACAGGACTCATACTAGTGAAGGCTGGCTACAGCAAGTAACCACAATGGCTTTATGTACCTAAGGATACACAATGCGTGAAGAGTAAACTCTTCAATCATTCATCCCAATAAGCAATAAGTGATGCTGACTAGAAGCCAGTAACAAGGGACTTCCCTGGCAGTCCGGTGGTTAAGACTCTGCACTTCCATTGCAGAGGGCATAGGTTCAATCCCTGGTCAGGGAACTAAGATCCCACATGCCACAGAGCATGGCCAAAAAAAAAAAGATGATGACAAAGTAGCAGCCAATAACAATATCAAATGTCTTTAAAAGTAGTAAAATAGTAATCAGGAATTTCTTCTAATAAGCACTGTTTATGAACATTTCCCTGGCTCTTACAAGCTTCTTTATTTAGTTCCTAAGGCACAAGAAGCAGGGCTTTCAGGTAAAAACTGAAGCCATGGTTATCCAGTTGCAGAATTCATTTGAATACTATGCTAAGATAACACAGACTACATCTGTCAGCAGTTTATGGTAACATTAGGGGTTAGAATAGTGTAACTTCACCATAAAAAAATGAACTTAACATTCATGATTCCCAATACCTACCAAAGTAAACTGTCCAAGAAGTTTGTTGTCTCCAGCCATCTCTCTCTCACCCTGACACACTTTAATCTCCACTTGAGTCTGTCCATCAGCAGCTGTAGAAAACACCTAGGGAGAAAAAGGAAACTTGCTGGGTTGGCAGCCTGATTTTTTTTTTTCCCCAGCCTGTTCCCCCTTACAAAGTGCAACAAACCAGGAAGAAATTCACCTCCCAACACTGGAAGAATCCTAATGTACACTATGTTCAGAACAAAGGCTTATGTCTTTACAGAGAACAGGAGTAGGATTAGCACAGCAAAAGGGCATACAATAGCTATTGTTTTCAGCTAAGCAAATGCATTGTACAAAGATGCAGCATTAGCACAGAAGGCCTCAAGAGAAGGAGCTATAAAAAGCGAGATGCTGAAACATGCTCATCCAGAGAAATGGGTCAGAGAGAGGACATTTATTTTATGCTCATAGTCACAGGAAATCACCACACACTTCAGAATGATGTGTTGGCAATACATCACTTCAAACATAGCAACAGCCATAGTTCTTTCAGAAAAACACCAAATCTGAGAAAGGAAGTAATTCTTAATCTAAGACCAAGCCATTGCCCAAATAATCCTGGCTTGATATCTCAGAACCCCTATCGTTCTCCAGGAAGACAAGCAAACTCCCTTAGTCTCAGCCACGCCATTCTTTTTACTGCCTTTGAGAACAGAAGAGTATAGGAATTCAGTCTCAAATGATGAGGCTCCTTCTGGCAATTATTATCCTGAGAAGGAGAGACTATTGATGACTTCCCTAAAATTATCACCACTGGATGACAGAAAAAGAACTTTTCTAGGAACAAAAGAGAACGAAGGACAAGATTCTTACCACCCCTCCACATTCAACTAGTATGGACTACAAAACAAAAAAAGTTTTCTAGGAAAAGCTCACAGAAGTGGCTACAATCACATCCTCACAGAACCTAGTATCTCTGTGACAAAGTAGGGTGGGGTGGCTTTTACCTGGCTCTTCTTGGTTGGAATAGTGGTGTTCCTGTTAATAAGCTTGGTGAAGACACCTCCCAGAGTCTCAATACCCAGAGACAGGGGAGTGACATCCAAGAGTAGCACATCTGTGACATCACCAGCCAACACACCTCCCTGAATGGCAGCTCCAATGGCCACAGCCTCATCAGGATTGACAGCTTTACTTGGGGCTCGGCCAAAGAGATCCTGCACGGTCTGCTGAACCTGAGCACCAAGAAAAAAGAACCTTGTCACTCACTACTCAGGGCAATTGCCTGAGAAAGGGAGAGTAGCACGACAGGGTGCTTCAGATCCAAGAACGTTTACTCAAATTATTTTGTAGTTGAGTTCTTGTTAATGAGTTAAGTATATTATTTGGTTACACATATACTTTACTCTTGAGTATCTCATTCATAGCCCTTTTAAATTTGGGAACAATTTGCCTAAATTTTTTAATCTGGTTTCCCAAGCAATACATCAAATTAGAAATACAAGGTACAAGGCAAGGGGACTTAATTTGTATAGTCCAAGTCCTCTTCTACATATCAACTAAAAATCAGCTTAACAGAAGCAGTAGTAATTCAATACTGGTGCAAGTATGAGGCATGTTTTCCCCTCCTGCTTATTTTACTAATGCTAGGAAAAAGTTCTATTTGAGTAACATCTGTGATAATTTAACATAAAAATATCTGCCTGGTTCAAAGCCTCTCCTTTTCGCTTCAGATTTATTGTATGCATCATTTTCCTAAGCACAAGTACCCCAAAGGTAAAATTATGAAAATCAAGGCCCAAGATAGTTCTGTTCAAGCTATAAAGCAAGAATTACACCATCAACAGGTTCTGTGCTCAGTTATTAGTTTTCCACACACCTGTCTTTTCAGAATGATGTGTTGATAAAATGCATCATTGCACAAATCTCTGTTGAAGAGATGCCTTTGAAACCCCAAACACTATACTACAAAACACATGTCCAAAATTGCCTATAGAGGCTAGTTAGTACCAGGATGTTAAGCTGTCTCTGACCGCAAACTTTGTTTCATTCCTAAAAATTCTATGAAACTGAAGTTCAGGATCCTCCTTGCTACTACCCCAAAGACATCCCCCCTATCCTGATCCTTTTTTTAAAATACCCTTTAAGAACTCTTTAGCAAGGGCACAAATTCATCCACCTTTCAGGTCAGCGTGGTAGAAAGGCCACATATTCATGTCCCTACACAACATAAGCCATATGTTATCTCCTAATAAATCATTATGTGTTGGCCCTCTCTGCGCTCTATATCAAGAATGCCATGGGTCCTTACCTTGGGCATCCTAGTCATGCCACCAACCAGAATCACTTCTCCTATGTCACTTTTGCTGACTTCTGCATCTTGCATGGCTTTTTGGCATGGAGCTATGGTCCTTCTGATTAGATCAGTAACAATCCCCTCAAACTGAGCCCGGGTCAGCTTCATATTCAAATGCTTGGGTCCAGAGGCATCCATTGTAAGGTATGGCAAATTGATGTCAGTCTGCAAAGGAAGCAGGGAAACCAGTAGTGAAGTCTCTTTATTACTTCAATTAAAGACTATACCCTAGGAAAGGAAGACTCTGAAAGCCACAGTGAGGGTCAGACATTTAAATGAACGGCCACCAAAGACAGTGACTCTTTAAGATTCAACCTCTTATCTTCCCAGAAGTAAACACTATAAATCTGTTATTAACAATGAAGAAAGAAATAGAGAAGCAGGAAAAATCCCCATTCAGGTGAAGAACAGTCTGTCCTGCTATTAAAAATATATTAAGGGGCTTCCCTGGTGGCACAGTGGTTGAGAGTCTGCCTGCCAATGCAGGGGACACGGGTTCATGCCCCGGTCTGGGAAGATCCCACATGCTGCGGAGCGGCTGGGCCCATGAGCCATGGCCGCTGAGCCTGCGCGTCTGGAGCCTGTGCTCCGCAACGGGAGAGGCCACAGCAGTGAGAGGCCCGCGTACCACCAAAAAAAAAAAAAAAAAAAAAAAAATATATATATATAAAAGAATCACACTACTGTTTTCTTTTACCAAGTTTTAAAAAATTTCCTTGCACATTAAGAAAAATGTGAAAGGTATGCTCTGAACCAAATAATCTGCCACCAAACCAGGGCTTTTCAAGTTTCAGGAAGATGGTTAAGAAACCTACAACAAAAATGCTAAAGAGAAGTACAAGGACTGACTACTGCTATCACATCCCCAGAAAGTAGCTAACACTGCTACAGTCACACCATGTAACATACAGTATTTAATAAGCCTAAAATCCTGATAAGGCATAAGGCATGGATTAAGACTATTTAGACTAACAAAACTCATTACTAAACATACAGAAACAGATGTCTTGGGGTGAACCCCCAGGAAAAGAGTTTGTGTATGCTGCCCCTCCAACTTCACAAAGCAAGGCCAACAGGGAATAAAGACTGAAGGGAGCAAATCCTTAACCAGCTTTCTTCAGGTAGAGTACCTTGGACAGATAAATGCTTTACAGGGAGAATCAACACATCTTTTGTAAATGATATTGGATATAGTTTCAAGAACACCAATAACAATTTTCTCTTTCTTTGCAAAATGTTAACAAACCGCATCAGTAAATAAAATTATCTATAGTAATGCAATCCAACAGAACTTTCTGTGGCAATGGGAATGTTCTCTATCTCTGCTTTTCGATCCAGCGGCCACTAGTCACATGTGGCTGAATACTTGAAATACAGCTAGTGGAACTGAGAAATGGAATTCTTAAAAATTGTATTTAATTTTAAATAGCCACATGTAGTTACTGTATTAGTGCAGTTCTATATGCTATAATGACCAGGTGAAAAACTCCAGGGTTCTCCACCCTCGAAAGCCAGTTCCAACATGAAGTTCTGTCCCTCTTCTCTCTCAATTCCAACCATGTATCTCTCACCACCACACTCTGGTCCAAGTCCTTCCTCTCTCACCACCTGGTGTGCTGCAATAGCCTCCCAACATTTTCCCACACCCACTCAGGCTGCCACAAAGAGCACTCCACCTCAGAGTGCTTTCACCAAATCTGACCATGTTACTGGCCCACCTTAAAAACTTTCAGTAGTCTGTTGTCATTATCTCAGGAAAGATACCAAATCCCCAATCTATAAAGCCCCTAGCCTTATCTTCTATGCTCCTCCTGCCAGTCTAGTCTGTACTTCAGCCACACTGACCCTTACTCAGGTCTTTACCCGAGAACCTCATACTTGCCTGACCCTTTATCTCTTCCTGATTAACTCACCTTACAGAAGCTCTCCTAATTATGTCAAACACCTGTCAAGTTCCTTTATTATAAATCTAACTTTGCCTTTTTAAAAAAACAAAATACATACATACATTTAGAATACCACTTACTATTTACTACACATTGTCCTAAGCATGTTATATGTATTAATTTACTAATCCTCTCAACTCTAGGGGGAATGAGCACTAATTATCCTCATTTTATAGACAAGAAAACAGAAATGTTAAGTAATTCATTCAAGGTCACACAGCTAATAAGTAATGAAATAAGGACTTCATCTCCACCAGTCTGCTTGCAGAGTAACTCTTTTTTTTTTTAATTTATTTTTTTGGCTGCGTTGGGTCTTCGTTGCTGCGCGCGGGGTCTATTCTTCATTGCGGTGTGTGGGCTTCTCATTGCGGTGGCTTCTCTTGTTGCGGAGCACAGGCTCTAGGTGCGTGGCCTTCAGCAGCTGTAGCACGCGGGCTCTAGAGCGCAGACTCAGTAGTTGTGGTGCACGGGCTTAGTTGCTCTGCGGCATGTGGGATCTTCCCGGACTGGGGCTCGAACTCGCGTCCCCTGCATTGGCAGGCAGATTCTTAACCACTGTGCCACCAGGGAAGCCCCAGAGTAACTCTTATCCTCTACATTACTTCTGACATTTACTAATATAATGTTCTCGGGCTTCCCTGGTGGCGCAGTGGTTGAGAGTCCGCCTGCCGAAGCACGGGACACGGGTTCGTGCCCCGGTCCGGGAAGATCCCACATGCCGTGGAGCGGCTGGGCCCATGAGCCATGGCCGCTGGGCCTGCGCATCCGGAGCCTGTGCTCTGCAACGGGAGAGGCCACAACATTGAGAGGCCCGCATACAGCAAAAAAAAAAAAAAAAAAAAAAAAAAGTGTTCTCATTAGTGTCCACCTCCCCAAACCACATTATAAACTCAAGGGTAATAAATGCTTCTATAAATTTAACCTACAGACTTACAATCACACATGCACAAACAGTAATGTACAAGGGTGGTCAATACACCTTGCTATAATAGCAAAATGGTGGAAAACAATCCAAATACCTATTAATAGGACAGAGCCACAGTAAAACTAACCAACGTCCCGTTTCATAAAGTGACAACCCCTGGGAAGAATTATAAGCTATCCTGTGGTAGTGCCACATATTTCGACCCCAACCATCGTGCTGCAAATTCTGACAGCAGGACAAGGGAATACCATCAACTTCATGGATGACCCTGTACAGCTTTGTCACTCCTTATAGCTGCTATTAAAAAGAAAAAAAAAAAAAAGAAAAATAAAATCCAGATGTGACTGAAGGTCACCCACTTTACCAACACAATGACAGATGCTATAAATACCTCTTCCCTTCCCAGAGTGCTAAAGTTGCTCCAGTTCTGAAAGATTAAGCCTCCCTTTGCCTTAACCACTAAGAACAGAGTAACAGTATGTTAGGTCCGTGTCAGGGATATAGCAAGATGGCAGGAGATCTAATTCCAGGTTCTCAGGTGGCAGCAGGAAAGCAAATCATAACCTCTGATTTGGGTGCTTCAGCTCACCAAAACACATAATGCTCCTTTGCTAATGGAAAGGCTTTTTATCACCAACCAGAAAGCTGTTAAAAGAAATCTGACTGACATTATGCCAATTAGAATATGCTATTCGAGTAAACTCAGGCTGAAAAGATCCATCAAGACTGGTGGAATCTGTCCACGTCTCACCTGCACAGATGAAGAGAGTTCACACTTGGCCTTCTCAGCGGCTTCCCGAACCCTTTGAAGTGCCATGTTGTCTTTGGTCAAATCAACCCCTGTCTACAAAGTGAAGACACAATATATTAATGTTAAGAAAATAAATGCTACTTAAATTGCAGTGGTAAGGTGTAACAAAACAAAATAGAGCCATACCTTTATAAACAAGCAGAAATTACTTATTGCCTTTAAAAATCTATAGGAAAAAAGAAGACCTACTTTGAAAAAGAAATGTGTCTGGAGTTAGAGGATGAACTGTTCTCAGTTCTTTCCAGCTGTAGAATTCTAGCTCAAAAGAGGAGTTCCCATAATTCCTTTTCCAAAGTTTGCTTTACACCACTTCCCTTTTATATAAGATCTACTTTAATACCTGTTTTTGCTAACCAAATGAAATCTAAAAAGGATTTTCACTTTTACAAAAAAGGCAAAAAGGACAAATAATGTTCAGCGTTTGCTTTGCAGCGAGCCATTCCAGAGGCAGTGTGCACCCCAAGCTCCTTCCCCAGTAACTACACTTACTTGAGCACCAAACCACCACCATATCTTTGAACTGTCTGTGAGCATACAACCATTTATGTTGTGCATCCGTTAGCAAAATGTGTAGCTTCACAACATTTCAGCTTATCAAAAGTTTCGCAGGCTCAATTTTCAGATAGTGAGGGAAACCTACACAGTCATCCCTTGGTATCTGTGAGGAATTGGTTCCAGCAACCCCTGTCAAATGCGGATACCCCAAATCCAAAGATATTCAAAGTCCCTTATATAAAATGCCATAGTACTATTGTACACCAGGTGCTATAGCCTTTTTTTTTTTTTTTTTTTTTTTGTGGTACTCAGGCCTCTCACTGTTGTGGCCTCTCCCGCTGCGGAGCACAGGCTCCAGACGCGCAGGCTCAGTGGCCACGGCTCACGGGCCCAGCTGCTCCGCGGCATGTGGGATCCTCCCGGACCAGGGCACAAACCCATGTCCCCCGCATCGGCAGGCGGACTCTCAACCACTGTGCCACCAGGGAAGCCCGTTATAGCCTTTTAATTGTTGTTTGTTTCCAATTTGAAGCTACAATAACCAGAATAGTTCAGAGCACCCATGGAACTAAAATGCAATTTCAGTGGCCTATTCAACACTCTCTTAAGGGAAAAAAAAAACCGTATAACAAAGCAAATAGCAGTCTGAACAAAGAAATTCTCAGTATTCCAATGTGTACATATTAACCACACCGGTAACTAACCTCTCTTTTGAACTCCTTCACAATGTGACGCAGCAAGGCCTGGTCAAAGTCTTCACCACCTAAAAAAGTGTCTCCATTGGTGGATTTCACCTCAAATACTCCTTTCTGGATTTCCAGTATGGAAATATCAAAAGTTCCACCACCTAAATCATATACAGCAATGCTAGAAAGGAAAAAGTCCGTCAGGAACAAAACTCATCACAGCATATGGATTTCAGTAACCAAACCAACATAAATTTGGCTATTTCCCCCCCAGGTATGATTATGAAAGTTGACGACTGCATAAGTGACGTATGTCTTAACAGGTGGCCCTAATAGCAACATGTAAAACATACATACAGTTAAAATTGAAATGTTAAAAAGCAAAAACCACTCTTTTGGATGAATACTTGCCAACAGGCATACCAAGGGGAAAAAATGACCACAGCCAGTACTTTAAAAAGAAAAAGTAATCAAGGGATAATCTTGAAATGAATGAAAAACACAGACCATAAAAGCCTTGGGAAAAGGTCAAGGCAGTACATTTCCAGTCTAAGTATAAGGCTCAATCACCATGAAATCAAGATGATGATTTAGGGTAAGTTTCAAGGTTCCATGCACTTAAGTCTCACAAATCTAGGTGGAATTCACTGCACAAACTTACATTTTATCTTCTGATTTGTCTAGACCATAGGCCAGAGCAGCTGCTGTGGGTTCATTAATTACCCGAAGCACATTTAGTCCAGATATCTGGCCAGCATCCTTAGTGGCCTATAAAAAAAGAAAAAAGCATTTTCCACCGTGTCCCAGGTACCACTAATTTCCTGAATAAAAATGCTAATTGTGGGGCTTCCCTGGTGGCAGCAGTGGTTAAGAATCCTGTTGCCAATGCAGGGGACAGGGGTTTGAGCCCTGGTCCAGGAAGATCCCACATGCCGCAGAGCAACTAAGCCCTTGCTCCACAACAAGAGAAGCCACCGCAACGAGAAGCCCACACACTGCAATGAAGCGTAGCCCCTGGTCGCTGCAACTAGAGGAAGCCCATGTGCAGCAACCAAGACCCAATGCAGCCAAAAATAAATAAATAAATAAATTAAATAAATTATTAAAAATGATAATTAAACTCACCTGTCTCTGAGAGTCATTGAAATACGCTGGGACGGTGATCACAGCATTTTTTGCTGTATGCCCCAAGTAATTTTCTGGAAAAGCAATCAATGAAAATCATTCATAAGACCCTATCAGATGAAACAGGCTACAATTACTAATGTAGCCTAACAACCTGTGTCACTCTCTTGAGGTCACAAACAGCACCCAACAGTTTTTAGCATATGACCTAACATGAAGAGACCTTGTAGGAAAACACTCCAATTTTAAAAACCCAAGATCTCACCTTTAACATGTTAGTGAAGGCTCACCAGCTATAGTTTTAGATTTAAAAGAGCCACTAGTTTCTTAAATGGGAAGTTTTACCTAACAGATACAAAAGCTTAATTAGTGTAGTCTTTTGATTTCCCTTCTGAAAAAAAGAAACAAGCAAGCCACCATTAGGAAAACTTGGAAGAGAAATTCAATTTGTAGGGAAAGAGTAATAAAGTTTTGCCATTCCTAGGTATTCTGTATAAAAGCCACTGCAGACTCATCCAAAGGACACTGAGGTATGGAAGCCAGTGATCTCAGAGGAATCATGCTGTTCTCTAAATTTTCCCAGATATGAACTAAGCTATCTCACCTGCAGTCTCTTTCATCTTCATCAACACAAATGCTCCAATCTGACTTGGGGAATAGAGTTTTCCATGAGCTTCAACCCAGGCATCGCCATTAGAGGCACGGACAATTTTAAAAGGAACATTTTTACTGAAAGACACAAAAATTATACTTAAGAAACATGCCAGCCCAACCTACCATGAGGTTACCATACACCATGAAAGCCCATCTTCCACGCCAAGAGATCCATGGCCAACAAATGAGAACTTCAGGAATTTGTTTAATGAAAACCTTTAGAAAGCACTCATTAACATGTAAAAACATCCTGATGAATTGAAACATGAACATTCTTCTCACCAAAAATTTTTGCAGCTGCTTTGGAAAGCGGTTATAGGTATATAGGTATATAGGACCTAGCGATTCCATTACTAGATGTCTACCCAAGAGAAATGAAAATACATGTCCACACAAAAACCTATACACAGGGCTTCCCTGGTGGCGCAGTGGTTGAGAGTCCGCTTGCCGATGCAGGGGACACGGGTTCATGCCCCGGTCTGGGAAGATCCCACATGCCGTGGAGCGGCTGGGCCCGTGAGCCATGGCCGCTGAGCCTGCACGTCTGGAGCCTGTACTCCGCAACGGGAGAGGCCACAACAGTGAGAGGCCCGCGTACCGCAAATAAACAAACAAACAAACAAACCAAAAAAAACACCCCTATACACAAAGCATTATTCATAATAGCCAAAAAGTGGAAAGAACCCAAATGCCCATTAACAAACAGATAAACAAAATGCAGTATGTATGCATACAATGGGATATTATTTGGCCATAAAAAGGAATGAAATACCAATACACGCCACAAGGATGAACCTTGAAAACATCTGATCAGTATCAAGATGGCGCCTATGCCATTATCTACCTTCATGTGTTTACCGCCAATTTATGTGGTCCAGGAATGACTAGCCAGATCTTCATGTATCATGTCACACATAGCAAAGACCTAATCTGTGAAGGCAGAATTGAATTTTTTGAAGGAGATACCCTTTTGGTAGGAGCAGGGCCTGTCCCAAGAGATCCTGCTGGTAAGATTCATCTATTTAGCCTTTGCATACAAATACATTTTTGCTATTACTCACATGTCTTTTTGAACTTCTGGGTCGTCATATCGCCGGCCAATGAGACGCTTGGTAGCATAGAATGTGTTGTTTGGGTTGGTGACAGCCTGTCGCTTGGCCGGCATGCCAACAAGTCGCTCACCATCTGCTGTAAAGGCTACAACTGAAGGGGTGGTTCTGGCACCTTCAACATTCTCTAGCACCTAAAACTCCCAAGATAGGACAGAGAATGAGGTTCCAGTCACCATTACTGTCTTTGTACCAATCATTTAAGACACAAAACAAATACTAAAGAACAGTACTAATGGGCATACTTTTCTGCTCTGTGAATGTTGATATAGTAAGCAACTACTATTGCAGACTCAAACAACCTACAACTAAGAACATCCAAGAAACAGGAATAAATATAAATCACATCTTTCATACTCAATGTGTGGACAACGTAATCTTTCCTTCCATATGGAGAGTTAAATCTACTTCTGATTTTTTGGTGATGCCTACGAGTTTCAGGCATTAAACAAAACTGCCAACAAGGAATTTAAAAATCCAGGTGCTCCAAATATTCTTGAGGAGAACCAGGTGGGAATAAAGATTTCACAAACAAAGGAGGAACAGCCTCTACTTCCTCTAGAAGGAAGTAAAAAACATGCCTTACTTAGGATGCAGCCTATGCATTATTTGGAGCTCCACTTGCTTCTAGACTGTTCCTGCACCTTTAGCCTTTGTTTAACTGACTTACAAAAAAGCAGAACGTTAATTACAGAAGTAATCAACAGCACAAGTCATCCCAATGGGTCCTAATGGTAACTTAGTAGTCTTACATCTATACTAGGACACACTTAAATCCTGGGAAGTCAAATCCATTCATTTATTACCAGCATACAATTAAGCACAAAGATTCACCTCACAAGAGTCTTAAGAATTTAAAAGCAGCTTTGAAAATGTCCCTTATCTAAGCCAAAGGACGCAGAATTCTGAATTGTGTACTGGTTACCACTACATGATCCAGAGCTTCCAATCATGCTCACCTTTGCTTGTTTACCTTCCATAACTGCCACACAGGAGTTGGTAGTACCCAAATCAATACCAACAACTGCTCCCTTGATTGCTTCTGATCTGTAAGACATTTAAAACAATGCTATGATTAATTATATTAACAGTTATCTCCAAAATGGTTGTAGAAAAACATAAGAAAACAATATTTGTTACTGTGGCAAAATGCACTCTATAAATAAACTTAGCTGTGTCTTTTTTTCTGAGTGAAGTAATTAATCACAAATTTAGAGACCATTGCTCTGGGGCTTAACATTTGTTATCTTAATGCTAAAGGAAACGAAATTATACTTACGCATAGTCCCGCCTTGAAACAATTCTAAAAGCTTCATGACTAAAGCCATTCCAGCCATCCTTAAAAACAAACAAAAAAAAGGATCAGCCATGAACTACACATGAAAACTTGAGCTTGTTTTAATTATTCTTCTGAAGAATACATCAAAGGTTGAGACTTTCATTCTGTTCACTGAGTGGTTACCATGTATAAAATATACTGAAATAAGATATTTCATATCTAAGAGACATTATGGTACTGAAACAAACAAGCCTAATAAAGTACAAATTTTCCCAATGAAATCAGAGAAATAAATTGATATAAAATTATCTTGAATTACATTACCAAAGGGTCTCTCAACCTTGGCACTATTGATTTTGAACAGAATCTTTGTTGGGAGCTGGGCCGTTCTATGCACTGCAGAATGTTTAGCATCAACTTGGGCCTTTACAACTAGAACCTAGTAGTAGCATGGCTACCCAGGTTGTGACAACCAAAATTATTTCCAGACTGTGCCAAATATCCCGTGGAGCAGCAAAAATACATTAAAATACTACTCAATTTCATCATCAGGAGCAGTGTATACCTAAGACCCACATATGTTACGTGTTGCAGGTACAGATTTAACTTAATCAGAGACATTTCCCCTGACCTTGACAAGTTGCTGCTTTAAGGGAACTAGAATCGGTAATTTTGTGAAGTCAGTTTACAAGGGGAAAAAAAAAAAATGTCAGGAGTGGCTTCCCATCAGTGTCAAAGACCTTTATTACAATCTCATCTCAGGCTACTTCCGAGTCTTCTTTTACCCAACCTGAGTGCAAAGAAATACAATTCCTGTTTCCCCAAAAGGTATGTTTTTAGTCTTACACGATAATGAACAACTATTCCATGGCCTTTTCCTGATTTGCTCATTTTTTCTGAAATAACGGAGAACAAAATTCTGGGGAGCTAACCAGTCAAATGTTCGTAAGCAAGAAAATCAGAGCTTGATTTTTAATTTACTGCTCAGATGCTCTTCCTTCCTTCGGTGTATCATAGCAACGGGGTCCCCGCACAGTCTGCATTTCACAGCGAACAATCGTCCTTCTACTCAAGACCTCAAGACCAAAACTGTAATCGTCTCAAACGGACTAATCAAGACCACTGCCCACTACTCGATGAGATAAAACTCCAGGCTCCCAAGGAGTGTGACTCAGCAGGGCCTGAAACAGGAACGCAAAACCCTGAATGAGGCCTTGAACCGGCAGCACTGAATACTGAACGTCCGTTATTTTCCGTCTCTCCCCGAGGATTCTGACCCCGAAGGCCGCGGCCTGCCGCACTGAGTCCCAAGGCCGTGAGCCCCTCGGGGAAGGCCCAGCAGTCCCTTACCTGGTGGCGGGCGGCTGGGGGGCCCCGGGAGGCTGCGGCGCCGACAAGACGAGCTACTGCGGCTCGGCTGGCGCTTATCATGGCTGCTAAATGGTGGAAATACGAGACAGCAAACACGCGCTCAGACCACTGAGAATTGCGCGGCGCGGTGATACTAGCGCTTCTGGAAACCTCCAACTACGTGAGGCGGGGGGCGGGGTTTGATCGCTGCGGCCTGGAAGCCCGCTCTTCCGCTGAGGCGCCGCCCGCGCTGCCTGATAAGAAAATGCCTGAACGCTGCTTCCGGAGTCAGGGCCTATGGCTAATACGCTTCGGGACATGATGGCAGGTTAAAGCGTGTCCTCCCGTGCCAGCTGCGGCAGGTCTGGGCTCCGTGACAGACCAGGAGGCTAAAAGCGGTATAAGGCAGAACCGTGGACAACCCCGGTCCTCGGAGGCAGAAAAGACTCAAGGTCACACGGGATAAATTGCGAACAGTCTCCTTGCGTCAGTTGCCTGAGAGGAGGGGCCTGTTGCGCCTGCGCAACTGGGATCCTACTGAGGGCCTGGAGCGCATGTGCGCAGGGAGTGGCGGAGACCGGGGAGGAGTCTAACTAGAGCTGTCATAGGACGCTCCAGCTCACGTGAGTTTGGTCCCAGCGTTGCCCTGGGAGAGTCCCGGGCGGATACACGCTCTACGCGAGTTGACGTTTCCTCCTCGCGGAGGGCGCCATTTTGTACTGCGCCTTTGTTCAGGGTGTCCGTGGGGTTCAAAATCTTGGTAGTTCAGCCTCGTCGTTTCTTCGTCTTCTGACCGCTTGTTGCTATTGCAGTAACTTGAAATAAACCCACATATGCAGACTTTCGACAAATCCTTTCAGAGTTTTACCACAGAGACCTTGGGTTTTGAACTACTAAAGCAGCCCTTCATTCAGAGAGAGCATTGGGTTGCCTTAGGCTAATTATCTTGCAGACCATCCCGAGAAAAAATACCTGAGCTCAGGATCTTACCAGCCCAGGTTTGCTCTGAAGCAGAGCAGGACCCTGTGGGCCCACTTGGGCACAAAAGCCTTTCTGTGTCCCCCATTTATTGTTTGTAGGAAATAGGCTTCATTCAGCCTCTTTGTCCCTTAGTTCCAAAAGCCAGATTCAAGCAGTTGCTAATCTGGGAAGGGAAACAAGGGAGGCGCAGTCAGGAAGCAATAGTGCAGCCCTGGCTCAGGGTCCTGGTTTGCAGTCAAGGACTATACATAATAATATCTGTGAGTTCTGTGGAAACTATCCCCTGCCCAAATGGAGGATGGTAACTTCAGGCTGAGCGCAAGATTCCTGGAGTGCTGCCCTGTTACCTCACCACCAACCAGTCAGAAGAAAGTCACACGCCCTGTACCTCTCACCCCCAAATTTTGCATATAAAATCTTCCCCCAAAACCATCAGGGAGTTAGGGGATTTTTTTTAGAGCATAAGCCACCCATTCTCCGTTTGGCCCTGCAATAAACCTTTCTCTGCTCGAAACTCTGATGTTTTGCTTTGTTTGGCCTCACTGTAAGTCAGGCACATGAACTTGTGTTCAGTAACAGCTCCTCAGGACCATCTCAAAACCTTGTTGCTTGGGACAGATGGCGTGGGTTCTGTAACAAGATGCCACTGACCTCTCTGCTGTGACCACTTTCAGATTTGTAAGAAAAAGAATTAATTCACTGATTCAACAAATATGTCCTGGAATGCCTTGATTTTAGAAATGAAGTAATTTGTCCTTAAAGTCTCAAAGTCCAATTTCAAAAGAGAAAGATGCTCCACTGTTAAGTGACCACCACTGTGTGAGGAATTATGAAGGAAATTTGGGGGGAAGTTTAGGAGGGAAAGAAGATAGCTGAGTTCACATTGTGAGGGGGGAGGGAAGTGGGAGTAAGAAAATTAAAAGTCAAACATAATATTGCTTATAGATTATACAGATCCTAAAAAAAAATACCCTCACCCTTTTATATGTTAGTTATCATTATATTATCTTTACTTGTCTACTTCATACTTTCATTTCTCTTGTTTTCTTAATTCCCTCAGAGGTAGACTTTCCTGAGGTCATCCAAGTTACAGTCTAATGGCCCCTATTTTAAAGAGATTTGTATGCTAAAACAATATACTGATGCTAAAGAACATGGAGGGGGGAGGGATAAATTGAGAGATTGGGATTGAGATATACACACTACTATATATAAAATAGGTAACTAATAAGGACCTACTGTATAGCACAGGGAACTCTACTCAATACTCTGTAATGACCTATATGGGAAAAGAACCTAAAAAAGAGTGGATATATGTATATGTATAACTGATTCACTTTGCTGTACACCAGAAACTAAACACAACATTGTAAATCAACTATACTCCAATAAAAATTATTTTTAGAAAAATAACATAGAGAGGAGTGACAAATAAATAATATTAAACATGGAAGCAAAATAGAAATTGAAAACTTCACATCCCTATCTTGCATATGATAAAGAGGGAGGAGGGCAAGTGGAGTAATTGGAATAACTGCATTCTCCTCACTTCGCTCTTTTCTCTACTGGTTCTCTTAAGAATTTGCTGTTTTTCCTTCTTGTTGCATATACTTAAAAACCGCACAGTGTTAATCAAAAGAATTCTGGAATCAAATGGTGTTAGCTAAAGGTTGTCAGAGATGATGATTCTGGGGGTACACATATCACTGAGGTTCCTGGTGTTTTCCCCAAGAGCCTGGCAAATACTCAACATGACCACAAGGGGGATGTTGTAGCTCTAGATACTATTCAAAGCAGGAGTCTGAGAATGGGGCTGCATGCATTGTATTTGCCAGTGTGAAGGACAGGTTTTGGGGTTGTTCTGCAAATTAATATAGCCTACAGCCGGATGGCTTGAAGAAATAAGCATGAGTCTAAAAAGAGCTGGCTGCAAATGAATAAGAGTGGACGGTTGATCCACGGCCAGGTGATGCAATTATTCATCATACAACACAGCACTGTATTTCATTTCTCTGTTGTCATTTCAGTGTCATACTGGAAAGTGAAAGGAGCTGGTACATAATTTGCATGTGGGTAAATGTTTACCAGACAGAACAGGTGGCTGTCCAATACCTGTGCATACTATATTTTAAATTATATTCTAACTGGCATGATTTTTTTTGTGTGTGTGTGGTACGCAGGCCTCTCACTGCCGTGTAATTTTTAGTTTAGCATATTTTGAGAGAGGAAACCAGTTTCAATTTTTAAGTATTTAACTCCCAGTCATTAATAGGAAATGTCATTAGATAGTAATCACTAATAGTTGTTAAGTGTTTACTTAAGTGCCCCACTGTCCTAAATGCTTTCTAACATTATTTAATGGAATGATCAAAACAATGGTTTCAAGGGAATAATACTATTGGTATTCCCATTTTGCAGATATGTGGAAACTGATGCTTAAAGTGGTCAAGTATGTTATATAGGTCACAGGGCAATTGAATGGTAAAGCCAGATTTGAAGCCAGACTGTCTTGACTCCAGAACCTATACTGCTAACCACTAGGCTCTGCTGCCTCATAACAAAGCTGGGTCTGATCTTTTATCTCCACATATACAGAAGATGAGTTTTGTAACACTGGCCTAATCCATTATTAACAGCAGCTATTTTAGGCAATTGAATTAAAGTTATAAAAGAATTTTTATGTAGTTTAGGTTCCAAGACATCTATAAAGAAAGTTCAATCTGTAATAGAACACATAAGATCAAGCTTATATTTTTAAAGCAGTCTCTTTAAACTGGTGACTCAGATGACGTTTTATTCAGTTTTCCCAGAGATGAATATCATGCTGTGGCACTTTCCATCTTCATGAAATAAAATGTGGCATACTGCAGGGATTTGTCATTTTTATTCTCCTTGGAATTTTTTATGTACCTGCAGCAGATTTCAGGAGACAGTTCCCACTTTTCCATTTGGGCGTTAGCTATACTATATTGGAGTACATTACACAGTGTCACTTCACTCAAGTCTGATTCAACAGAGCTTGCCCCAGTGAAGTGTAGGAAGTATTATGTCGGGTGATGTCTCTGTACCCAGGGTTGGTGACAATTAGCAGGTTTCATTTTATATGGAATGCCTGGTAACCCACCAACCTGCCTTCCTTCTGATAGGAGAAAAGAGAAATAGAGGATGACCCTGAAAGAAAACTAAGGTAGCAATAAATCAAAATAAGATGTCCCTTTGTTTAGGTTGGATATTTACATTCCAGTGATAATGCAGTCTCATTGCACAGGGTGAAAATCAGTCAGTTAACCTCACTTGGATTTTCATTCAGGTTTGGAAAACAGTCGGCTATTGGATAGGTCCAAAGAGCTGTGTGTGAGGTACCTATTTGGGGAGGGCGTAGGACTGACAAAAGCAGAGATTTGCTCTTTATGAAGACCCATTTAATAATTAATTCTTAAGGATGCAGGAGTGTTTTCTGAATGCTTTCATTTAAAGGGCCAGAATTTTAATTTATTCTTGATCAGAATGTTATAGCGGAAGCAACCCTGAACTAGGACTTGAGCCTGAACTTGGGTTCCAGAAACACAGAAAGGTCTTTAGATATCACTTAAAATCTAACCTTTTATTTAATAGATGAGGAACTGAGAGAATCAGTGAGTTGCCCAAGGTCACACAGACAGTGTTAGCTTCTGTTCTACAGCCTCCATTTTTACTTGGTATGCTTTTTAGAAATCACCCACATGATTTCAGACTAAATGGTCAATCAGTATAGTTTTTCAAATGCTTACAGACAACTCTGGCTCATATACCCGCTTCCTCCTGTCTCAACCTTACTCTTTAAGGTACACAATTAGTGAAATTGTATCAGCTATCTTTTCAGATCTCCTGGATTGCATCCTCTCTCTATGTGAGGGGCTTTTGGTTTCTAAGGTTCCCCACCTCGGCTCCCCAGCTGTCAGGAGAGGAGGTACCCAGGCTTCCTTAGGTGATGAGGATTTAATTGAAGGCTAGTTGGAAGAAGTACAGGCATTGTCTCAATACCCATAGAACCAGAGTTCTGGCAGAACAAGTTGGGTGGCTCCTCCTCCTTGGTCAGGCCCCAGCAGGACCTGGCTGTAGTGACTTGTTATCAGGCTTCTGATGTTCCCCTCTGCACTGACTCTGCCCTTTCCATGGCTCAGCTTCTTTATGTCTGCTTCTCTAATTCTTCTATTGCAGTAGTTCCTACATTTCAGAAGGCATCAGAATTACTGGGAAGCTCTTTAAGCATACCAACCCGAGAGATTTAGGTCCTGTAGGTCTGAGGTGGGTCAAGTAATCTGCATGTTTAACAGGTTCCACAGGAGATTCTGATAGGGGTGGGGATTAAGGACCACACCTTGTTTAGAAACACCCCAAGTATCATGGTGTCTTCTGGTCACCACATTTTTTCATTACACATCCTATTAGAAAAATATTTGAGAGACTTCCCTGGCAGTCCAGTGGTTAAGACTGCACACTTCTACTGTAGGGGGCTCGAGTTCAATCCCTGGTAAAGGAACTAAGATCCCGCATGCTGTGTGGTGTGGCCAAATAATTAAAAAAAAAAAAAATTGATCACACACCTCCATTATGTGTATATTTATGTATTTAGAAGCTATGTATGTAGTACTATTATTAAACATATATAAAAATGGAAAAATAAAATATAAATACATTTGAATACTTTCTTCCTGTACTCTAATGTATCCCCAGGGCTGCTTGTACTACCCTTGCTACCTTTCTGTGTGGCTTGAAGTACACCATCGTTATGGAGTGACTTTATTGGGCAGAGTAAAGGCACAGAAAAGTAGCACGTTGTTTCAAGGGTCACTGGGTCAGCTCATAGGCCTTTGGTTTAGGTGCCACTTCTTTGTTTTATTGAACTAGAGGTTGGGGTGGGGGTGGGAGTGGTGACTGTGTGTGGCATGATGTGAAGAAAGCTGGTTCACCTAGAAGGAGACCTGTGACCCCCTTCTTCAGGGGAAAGGGAGAATCTGTGAGCATGATAGCTGCCGTGGGTCTCATGAACACCTATCTTTCACCGTAGACTAATGAACTGTTTCTAAGCCTGTCAAAGTGCAAACGTGACTCCACAGAGGCTGTGGATGAGGCTACCCTGCGTGTGCCCTCTGCAGCTTTCCATGACTTCCCAGAAGGAAGTCTGGTGTACTCTGGGCTGTTGTGCCAGGATGTGTGTGTGTGTGTGTGTGTGTGTGTGTGTGTGTGTGTGTGTGTATGTATGTGTGTATGGTGCTTGCCCACTTCTCTATCATTCCATTTATAGCACAGCTCCCTGGCCTAAGCTGGGGAGGCTGCTCTCAGGATTAAAGACAGCCAATAGAACACCAGCACCAAAGCCCTGGAGAACAGCACCTGTGTTTGCGTGATCAAGTGTCTACAGGTAACTAAATGAGAAGTAGTAACTGAGTCCCTGAACCCAAATACAGGTCTTCTCTGTGCATCTTCCCTGTTTTTAGATATACATACTCCCAGTAGCCAAAGAGGCTTCACTTTTCCTGATGCATAATTTGTAGTTCTTTGATTTTGCTCTCTTTCCCTAGGGCACTATTTTGTGAGTGGAGCATCATTTCCGTGAGTTAGAGCAACCACATGGAGACAAGCAGACCGAAGGCATTATCAGAGCCCAAAGTCAGAACTGGACAAATCCCAGGCACGTTTCAAAAATCAAGTGACTTATTAATAAGTCATTTAAGTTGGAAGTGGGTTCCCCACAATCTTTTTTTCCAAATAATTTTCCTACCCTTACTTGGAGACTTTTTGCGTCTTCAGCTTTCTTATGTTACCTTAGGTATTTGAGTGCTGGTGTTCTATACTCTCAAAGGCCATGGAGAGTGTGCCACTGTTTTGAGCTCTGCAGAGGAGAGAGGGATGGGTGCTTCTTGGATTCAGGGCCGTTAGCAGCCGTGCATACGTGTCTATTTCCTGATTGATAGGGATATTTGAAAATAAATTATTTAGAATTTCATTGTTTTTCACTTAGCTTTATATTACTGAAAATCTCTAGGCTGGAAACACCATTTTTTCTGTCACTTTGTGTTCTTCCAGTTGGCATGTGTGCTTGCCATTTTGTGTTCTGCTTTTTATGCTTAGTTATCTTTTCTAAAAATATATACTTGTCAACCTGGTCTCATATACTTGTCATTTTTAATGGCGGTCTATATAATCTTATTCTTTCTTGAGATTCATAAGTTTATTCCACTTAATCCTCTTTGCTTCTACTATTTTGCAGGGTATGTGGAGAGATTTGCTGCATTTCTAAAGAATCTCAGAAAACAAGCTTTATTTCAGAACCTAAACCAGCATTTGCTTTTCTTCACTTTGAGGGAGCACACAGGTATTGAATTCTCTGCCACTGGGCACACCAGGGTATTGAATTCTCTTCTCTGAAGTCCATGTCTGTGGGTCTGACTGGGCCACTTGATCAGCAAGAGGTCTCAGACACCAAACTGGGGAATAAATTAAACTGACAGAGTACTTGATATTTCCAAAGAGTCACTTAGGTTCTGTCTGTTACTGCAGTGTTCAAAATGTAGACATAGTTCATTGCTGTGATTAAAGCGACTTTCACCATTAGCCTCTTTGTTCCTGTAAGATATAGTGGTAGGCTATAGCTGGTTCATCATTTGGGGGTGTAATGGTTAGCTAAAGGTATTTTTCTCCAAAGGGCCAGTTACTACTTTAGTTTTTCTCCAAAACTTCAGCTTTAGCGGGAAAGAGCCATAAATTTTGTGACATAGCTGCCTCCTTATCTGTCTTGGGAGTTATAGACTGCACATATAAGACAATTCATGTACCTCTGCATAATGAGGTGAGCTTTAAAAATCATCAATCTTCACTTAACATGCAGGTGGTGTTTGGTGCCAGCTTTAGAAAAACTGATGTAGTTGCCAAGTTCATGAGTGTCATAAATCATTCATGCTAAGGTAGCCCAGAATCATGCTGTCCTCTGAGGCAGACCAATTTCAAGGTGGTTGTTAAACACAAAAATGTGAGTCGGGATGATTGTTTTTCAAAATCAAATGCACTTTTTATTTGAAGAGTAAAACCAAATTATCTTTCTTTTTTAAGTTGAAGTCAGTTTTCTAAGACCCTCCCTGCACCCTCAAAGAATCTATCAATAATAATATCTTTTCTTCCCTGATCCCTGAATTCTATTAGAAATACATCACAAAATATATAACTTGTACATTTGCAATCCAGACCATTAATGTGCTGAAATGAGATTCAGATGTCTCAATAAATCTTGAGGCACATTATTAGGGAAAAACCCTATTAAATTTTTGGGGGGTATTTTCTTCTTGTGCCATTATTTTACATGAAGTTGAAATCGCACAACTAAGATGGGACTCGAACCCAGCCAAAACCCAGATTGGGAGTTGAACCCACGGAATGGGATTCGAACTCACTGTCTTTTAATTAAGATTGCACAGCTGGTCTTAGGACTTAATGAAGCTCACGTTGGTTATGTCTCAGCACAGAAGGAATTCAGCGAGAGGCAAATTGATAGGTAAGAAATGGATTTATTTAGAGAGCTATAGATTTCATAGACAGAATGTGGTCCACCTCAAAAGGCAAGAGCAGCCCTGGGAGAAACACAGTCCACAGACAGAGAGAAGATGAGAGGCACGAAAATATGGGTTGGTTAGTTTTTATGGGCTGGTTAATTTCATAGGCTAACAGGTGGGAGGATTATTCCAACTATTTTGGAGAAGGGGCAGAGATTTCCAGGAATTGGGCCACTGCACACTTTTTGGCCTTTTATGGTTGGCATCAGAACTGTCATGGCACCTGTGGGTGTGTCATTTAGCTTGCTAATATATTACAATGAGTGTATAATGAGGCTCAAGGTCTACTGGAAGTCGAATCTTCACCATCTTGGACCTAACCGGTTCTAACCAGTGTTTGTCGTATCCTCAATGTCTACGTCTTTCTTTTAAAGGTTGTGCTCTGCCCCCTTCCCTCCTGTTTCAAAGTTACAATGGATAGTAGGCAGGCGTAGCCCTCTTCCACCCTGCCTGAGTCTTCAGGGCTAAAGAGGGGGAAGGAGTAGGGCCTAAAGAGAAGTGACCCCTGGGGACAGAAGGCTTGAAGCTGAGCAGTGTGATGTGCCCTTCTAAGTCGTCAGGCTTTATCCAGGTTCCTGGAAGATGGGTTTTAAACTGAAGTGTTTTATCTGAAATTTGCTCATTTGATAGATGAAGAAGACTATGAGGTTGGATATTATTGAGGAAGGAAAACATGCTAGTATTTTCAGTGAGAAGACTTCAAAGAGAAAAACAGAGAGAAAAATGAAGTTTTGCCTGAGGCTCAGTGGGTAGTTAAGTGTCTGTATCCCTTTGTGTAGTCTCCAGCCAGGGCCATACACCAGGTGACATGTGACTTCTCTTTGGTGTATCTCAGAAGTTCTTTTGAGGTGAATGTGTTGATCATATGGGTAGCCTTGGTTAAAGATTGTAGGGGCCAATTCCAGGCAGAACATCTTTTTCACTGAGTGTAATCTCCCACTCCCCCACTGCAAACTCACTGTATCTTTATGCCTCCATGCCTTGTATATACCTTTCCCACTATTTGACATGCTCTTCTATTTCTTGTCTAAATGTCGAGCTCCTACTTATCCAGTAATACCCTCTTAAATCTCACCTTCTCTCTAAAGCCTTCTCTGGCTTCCTGAGACGGAGCTTGTCACTTGATCCTCTGTGCTTCTAGAATATTTATTCACAGTCTTGTTATGACACACACATGGGAGTTAATCAGCATATTCGTCCCTCCCACTAGACTGTGAGCATCTTAAGGACAAGAACAGAGTTTTATTAATGTAGGTATTGCTAGTACCCACCATATCTGACACCAAGTGGAAACTCAATGAAAAATCTCATCCTTTTTTTTAAAAAATTACCCTCTCCACCTGAGCACTAACATAAAGCCTTGGGAGAGAACAAAGCTTTTTAAAGTTACATTTCATCGTAATTTGTGAATGCTAAGACTAACTCACAAAGCGTTTACTTGAGTCCCCTATAAAGATGCCTAAGGGTAGAGAGCGACAGAGGCAAGGAGAAATTTCCTGCGTTCTCACTGTGTCCTGGGATTTTCTGTAGATTCTGGGCAGAGTAAGTCCTGTTCTTTCTTCCTGCATAATATCTCTAGGACTTGTATACCTTTGTCTTCTCGCTGCAGTCATTCTAATCTAGGTGACATCTTTCCACACTTGAACTGTAGAAATTATATCAGGTATGACTCTCAGTTTATAAATTCAGGTGTAAGGGAAGTATCACATTTATTTATAAGCTTAAATAAAGGTAAACTCCAGTTGTATGCTCCTATACCATCTGACTGGTGGGAAATTTAACCTCATTTATATTTCATCTTCAGATCTGAATTGTGCTTCCAGTATCTTGTATTTTTCCATGAGATTGGAAGGGGCTTTGAGATGCTGGTTATTGCTGAGACACCTGCTGTGCCATTATTTGCACCATCCCTTCAGGTCCAGGGCCTGAGTGTCTGATCTTCCTCCCTGACTCACAGAAACCTTTTGTGAGGCTATGAATCCTGCAGCCTAGAGTCCTGTCTCCTAGTTGTATCATGGGGCCAGTCTTCTCTAGGGTTGTGTTCCCTCCTCAGGTGCTGCCAAGGAGCAAGGTCTGGGTCCCCCTGTTGTACAAACCCATCTTCATCTACAACCCAGGGGAATCTCTTTCTAGTCTGCCTGGAGCACTTCCCTGCATTATGCTGCTCCGAGGCTGGTTTATCTTGCTCTTTTATAGTAATCTTAATGGTCTTTTAAATCCCAAACCCCTATCACTACAACCAAAACTTTTATTTCCTTTATCTTAAATTTCCATGGGAGGCTAAGGGAAATATCTGTCATCCAGTTCTTTCAGCAAAAAAAGAAAAGAAAAATTTTAAATCGTGTCATATGCTGATCTCCTAACTGGCTTCCTTTCCATTTTATCCCCTCTCTTATGCATTCAAATTATTTTGTACATTCCAATCAGAATAGTTGTTCTAAAGCTCTTGCCCAGAAACCCTCAGGGGCTTCTCATTGTCTCTAGAATAAAAGTCAAAGCTCCAAGCTCCTTAGTCTACCATTAGGGCTTTTCATGATTTTCTTCACCTTTGAAATGCACTTCCCATTGCTCCTTTGTCAGAGGCCCCTGGCTTAGCCCTGTTCCTCTAACCCCACGCAGTCCCACCTCCTCACCACACCCGACTGATGTGACACCCAGAACAAGTGCCAGCTCCTTCAGAAAGCTTGGTGGTTAGCGCATTTCACAGTGATCTAGTCCTCCATAAACCTAGTTCTCTTCTGTACATCCATTTGGTACCTGAGGCTATGGTTTATCATCTGGTGCCTGTTTCTGCCTTTCTCATCTAGATTTGTGAGCCTCTCAAGTACCGAGACCTCTACTTTCTTGTATCCTGAGCCACCACCGGGCTCTTCATAGTATGGGGTGCTCACTAAATGCTGATTAATGAATATCATAACATGGACACAGGATCCTACCTAAGCACACCCAGCCCTGCCATATAGTGAGAAGCAGGAAAATGAAGGGGAAAAGGGGCCAGGTTTCATTACCGCCATAAAAATAATGAGTGTTTCATTGGTGTCTACCATCAAGGAATAGCCTCCTTGCTTGCCTCCAGCACCAGAAAAAGCATTTGCCCTAACAATGACAAACAAATTCCACTATCAGAGTAAGTGGTCCAGAGCTCCTCTGGGTGGTGGGCACTCTGGCTTTGCCATCCTTTGGCTTTTCCACAGGCTGCCCTTCACAATAGGTTTCTCTGTCATGAATGCAAACTAGCCAATCACTCTTGAACAAACCAGCTTCCCTGACACCTGCTCAAAGTAATTCTTCTCTCACCAAGCTATGGTTAATAAACACAAATGATTGCCATTCACTTCTCCTTGGCCAATCCTGTGAGGGTGTCTTCACACAAATAGGCAGGTTGACCAGAGAGGCAGCTCCAGCTCAAACTCTGGGGAAATGGAGAGTTTCCTGCCTCAGCCCTTGGGGCTTCACGAGTACTTCACTTGCTGTTTATACCAGCTTCCTGTGGACAACCCCCCCGCCCATGCCAAGTCCTTTCTGGCCTTCATGCATGTTGATCTAGTGATAGGGAACAGGCAGAGGGGATTCCAGCATCATCCCAGTGGTTTGACTGGATAACCTTAAAATTCCTTCCAGTATTTCAAATCTTTGATCCTATAATTTTCACTTGCATTGCTTTTAATCAACACTTAAAATCTACAGCTTTCTGCTGATCCCTTCAACCTCCTCACCTCGACCCCTTTTCCACTTGATTGATTCATTCTAGCCACTCAGGCCTTCTCTCAGTTCCTTCATTGTGTTGCTTCTGCCTTCCCACATGTCCTTTCTGCTTCCTAGGTCCCTCTTCTCACCACCAGCCATTTGTCTATCCCTACTTAGCCTTCAGGTCCCCCCATTTCTTTTTTTAAAATTTATTTTTGGTTGAGTTGGGTCTTTGTTGCTGCGCATGGGCTTTCTCCAGTTGTGGCACGCAGGGGCTACACTTCATTGCGGTGCGTGGGCCTCTCATTGTGGTGGCTTCTCTTGTTGCAGAGCACAGGCTCTAGGCGCGCGGGCTTCAGTAGTTGTGGCACGTGGGCTTAGTAGTTGTGGCTCGTGGGCTTAGTTGTTCCGTGGCATGTGGGATCTTCCTGGAACAGGGCTCAAACCCGTGTCCCCTGCATTGGCAGGTGGATTCTTAATCACTGTGCCACCAGGGAAGTCCTGGGTCCCCCCATATTTTAATGTCACTTGTGTAGGCAAGCTTCTTTAACCCCCAAACTAGATTAGATTCCTAATGCCCAGACAGGTCCTGCATACTATCTTCAACAGCGTTTTGTGCACTTATATTCATTAAACCACCTTTTAGTAAAAATTTGTTTGGTGTTTATCTTCTCCAGCATTTTGAAAGCTCCATGTGCATGGGGACTGTGTCTGTTCTATTCACAGTTTTATTGCCAGAACCTAGCCCAATGCCTGACACCTAGTAGCCGTTCAGTAAACGTTCATCAACTGGCCAACTCTGCTTCCCACTTCAATCATGCATTTCCCCTGCTGTTCATTGATGTATTGGTTTACTGCTGCTTTTCTGCTATTTATGCTTATCTGTTTAATGTTAGCTGTCTTAAGTTGTACTTTCCTGAAGGGCAGAGAATCCATGTATATAATTTTCTTTCTATAGTGCTTTGTACGTGGGTGTATGTGGCAGTAAGTGTTACCATGGAAGGGACTTTGACTACATAAGTCGTGGTGACTTATGACTCCCCGTGTTACCCCTGGGAATGCCCAAGGTGCAAGGGGCAGGATATGGGGCAGGAATGTAACAGCACAGGAGGTTTTAGGACACTGTTAAAAGTAGCTTCTCTCAAAACTAGTAATACTGCAGGGTAACAGGAGGAAAGAATAGAGGATGCTTTGGGAAATTAAGAAAAACAGGGAGAAGTGGCAGAGCTTAAATCCATAGGCCTCATTTTCCACAAGGACATTAGAGTGCTATTAAGCCAAGGAGAACCATTAGCTCTGACAACAGCTCCTCTTGTTATGACCCCTTTGGTGGTATTTTTATTACTTTTTAAAATAAAGGTTGAGGATTAACTTTTACAGTTGTAACTAGAACAATGATAAGCAGGACTCATGGGGTGTAATCATAAAAAAAGAACTTTGTTTTTGGCTCCCACTGTTCCTTTAAACTTGCTCAGTAGTGATGGTCCTAACTCCATTTCTGGACAAATGCTTTTCTTGCAGGCATTAGGAAGCCCTCCAGTCGCTTTATGTAATAAAACATGATCTCAGTTAGGTACTTAATATGTTGAGCCCAGGTATTGTCACTGTTTCCAAAGTTTTTCAGCTTTAAGCTATTTGTCCTCCTTCATCTTGGGTTTGCTACGAGTGAAAAGCGGGGTGTGGTCCTTCTTTCTTTTCTGAAGTTTCTGACCCTTCCAGGATTAGAGCAAGGAAGTATGAGAGAGCAGGAAATATTGTACTTGTCTCGCGTTGTTGAAGCTGGCTTTGTGTTCTCCAGGAATGGCCAATGTTTAAACTTAGCTTTCTCCTGGGGCACTTTTGTGGGTTCTTCAGAGATCTGTACTCCCCTCCATATACGCACACACACACTTGACCTGGGCAAGTACACTTTCCTCTGTCAGTTGCTTTCTTCCTCTATAGCCCCTAATAAATCAACAGTCCATTTCCAGTTTCTCTGTGAGGAACCATTTTTTTGCTTACACAAGCTCTGAGACTATGGGCAATCCCAACATTGTTAAGCAGCTGCTAGCCCATAAAATGGCCCCTACATTTCTTGGGCTGGAATCAGAAATTAGTCCATTCTGCCCCTCTAACTGCATGAGACACATATCAAGCTCTCTGAGGGTTCCCCTTGAAGCTCTTCTCAGTAGGCTTGTGGTGAAATGTAGGCACCATTCTTTCTTTGGAGGGGGAACCCACAGCATATCAATGCTTCTCACCAAATAAATTTTTTTCCAAAAAATTTCTCTTAATATCGAACAGCTTCTTAATATGGGTGAAGATTTTAGCGTTTCATCACTGTTTTTCAATGCTTTTCTATGAAAACTTGCATCTTTGCTGACACCTCACTTTTTTTTTTCTTTTTTTGTGGTATGTGGGCCTCTCACTGTTGTGGCCTCTCCCGTTGCGGAGCACAGGCTCCGGACACGCAGGCTCAGCGACCATGGCTCACGGGCCCAGCTGCTCCACGGCATGTGGGATCTTCCCGGACCGGGGCACGAACCTGTGTCCCCTGCATCGGCAGGCGGACTCTCAACCACTGCGCCACCAGGGAAGCCCAACACCTCACTTTTGTATCACATGGATATGACATAGTGGAGCCTCTGCTGAAACTTCCAAATAGCACTGTGTACTTACTGTCATTTAACAGGGATTTCAGGAACTAAGTAATTCATTTCTGTGTAAGGGCAGATAATATCATTTTCTCCTCTCTTCTGTTGAGGAAACTTAATTATCCTCATCTATAAAATGGACCCCCATCCTTTCCTTGCCTCGCTAAGGGTAGGTAAATAAGAAATTGTGAGTATAAAGATGACTCTGGATGGACAGGCCCTGGGGAAATAATCTGCAAATGAAGAATTTTTACAAAAAAGGCAAGTAGAGATGAAGGGCTTGATGGAAAGAAGAAAAGAAAAGGCCCAATATCATCAGTGTTTTTCTAAACCCCATCCTAACCCCTCCTACCTCCACTTTGGTTTGGAGCTGTCTTCTTGTTATATTCAGGTTCCTATTATAGCCCCAAAACAATGGTTGCCCAGAGTAGAGACAGGTCCTGTTAGATCAATAATCCTTGGTTCTGTGTTTTCCAGCTCTATCTGTGTCTGTCTGTAGGTTTAAGGTGGGAGGGGTAAATGTCATCACTTTTGACAAAATGTCTGAATATCTTTTCTCTATCATGACAAAAAGATATTTTGGTCTCCTGGTTCAGCACCAGAGCCTGCCTTACAAGGAGTTGAAAGGCTGCAACCCAGGGCTGCTGTCAAACCAGCAGATGGAGTAGCAGTCCTTCTCTGTGTACCTCTGGGCCCACCTGGACAGGTGTGCTGGGTGATGCTAGGCCCAGCTCTGCGGGCAGAAGGGAGAGGGAAATGAATACAAATGATTGTACCCCATTGTCATAGCTGTTGTTCAGTCTGCAGAGGAGTTTGGTAAAAGGTGATCCTGGGAAAGTTGTTTTCATGTGCCTCTCTGGAATCACTGCAGAAGCAATTGTAAGGAGTGAGTGCTTGTATGCCTGAGATAGCTATAGGGCATAAGAGAAGGAAAGCTACAGAGTTGACAGAATGACGTCCTGGGCAGTGGGAGAATATGACACAATCCCCTCACCCCTCAAAAACCTTGGTGAGGACACAGGAATACAACCAGTGGCTCTTGATGGAAAAGGGCAGGCTTAAGAGGAAAGTTTGGACAATGAAGCTGAATTACCATCTGCCTAACTCCTTCTCTGTCTGAATTGCAGGCACTGGAGTCCCTCTTACTAAAATCTGTAGATTGCCTAAGAAATTTACTTTGGGGCCAGTAGTAGAATTTAAAAGCTTCCCTGAGATTGCTTCTTCCTATTTTCTAAGAATCTACCACACAGCTAAATATTTGACAGCTCTTAATAAATTATGGAGGCATTAATGGCACTCTCATTGAGAACTTTCTTCTGCCCCTTTCAGGCCTACAGGACCCTGTCTGTGAAAGGGAGAGTCCTCCTACCTCCTCCCCTGTGAATGGAAAAAGGCTTCAGAATGGAAGATGGGCGGGCAGTGGATAGATTTCTACTTTCTGAGGGCAGGGCCTGTGTCTCTCCTCCCTGACTTCCCCTATCTAAATAACCCAAATCCAGAAGTAGGGGTGGATTGGGGGACTCAGGATAGCCTCCATAACCCACGGCCTAACCACTGCAGACAGCCCAGGAAGCCAGAGGGAAGGTGTCCTCCTGACTGGTCCTTTGCTCAATCCTGAACTGAGGGGAGTTGAGGTGCTTGCATTATTAGCTACAGAGCAGGTGGCACAGTGTGCTCTTCATTGAAAATTGAGAGGTGTCTGGCAAGCCTCTTGGCCACAGGCCTCCCTGGAGCCCAGAGCTCTTTGAAGAGAAGAAATAGTTCTAGGAAAAAGGAAGCTGCTGCCCTTGATGAAAAAGTTGAGAGGGAAGAAAATGAGACTAACAAGGGCTGAAGAGAACTGTCTGAGGCTGAAGAGAATGTTAATGGCTCTGCTTTGGAGCTTCAAAGCTTGAGCTGGATACGACTGCACCCAGATGCCTCTGCTGTCACCTACAGAATACTTACCAAGGGCTGAGGCTTGCAAATAATCACAGCCTGACTTTCCCAGAGCAAGAAGAAGTGCCTGCTGAGATGGAGAAGAGAGAAACTGTTGGGAGATTCCAGGCCCAGCTCAGCTAGTTGGAGTCTAACTGGTCTTTTCTGCGTCAGACAACAAATGGGATTCCAGAAGAATTTAGGTGCAAGGGAAATGGCTCTCATTGAACAAATCTGGCTAACAGTTGTCTCGTAAACAGGGAAACTGTTTATGAAATGATAGCTGCTATGGATTGAATTTTGTCCCCCTAAAATGCATATGTTAAAGCCCTAACCCCCAATGTGATGGTATTTGGAGAAGGGTCTTCGGGAGGTACTTAGGTTTAGATGAAGTTATAAGCGTGGGACTCTCACAATGGAATTAGTATTCTTATAAGAAGAGACATCAGAGGACTTGCTACCTACCCTACCCTACTCTCCCATTCCCCCACCCCATGTGGGCGCACAGCAAGAAAACGGCCACAGGAAGAAAGCCCATGTAAGAACTCAACCACACTGGTGCCCTGGCCTCAGACTTCCAGCCTCCAGACTGTGGGAAATAAATTTAAGCCACTTACTCTATGGTATTTTCTTAAGGCAGCCAGAGCTGACTAATACAGTAGCTCTAATAGATGCTGTTGGTACCCTGCCAAAATTCCCTTACCACATCAGTGTATCCATTTTCCTAGCTGCTGTATTGAGTTCCAGTGGCTCACAGATGCCCCCTTCTCCAGAAAATTGCTCATGGTGGATGGGAGACACCTTCTGTAGCCCCTATAGCTTTCAGGCAAGGAGGTACAAAGGCCTTGAGGAAGGATCATTTCTTTACCCCAAAGAAGGATCAATTTTTTGGTGCCATTCATGCTCCTGAATTGTCCCGTAGGATCAGGCTGAGGCCAAATACAAAGCTGTGACCACATCCACCTTTCTTACCATTTCCTGCTTCCTTCATTCTCTTTCTCCTGAGGGCAGACCTCAACAAATCACATGACCTGAATCCTGTCTCAGGTTATGCTTCTGGGGAACCCAACTTAAGGCAGCACTTCTCCCAAGTGGTAGAGTACTGAGCAACCTAAATGACTCTATAGTGCTTTGTGAGTATAGTGATGGTGATTAATGCCCAATGATAATGAATATTGGGAAAAACAGCCCTTATTTCTGTGTCCAAAAAGTGTGGAGGAATAAAGGTCCACAGAGAAAGAAGATGAGGGTGTGTTCTTCTAGCAATAGATGGCTTCTTCAGCAGGCATCTGGTGGACAGCTGTACTTTTCTTGCCAGCAAGGGTTTAAATAGCCTTGTTAGCACAGAGCCACAGACTGAGATTCCACATGGGCTTAACCAATTATGGAAGCATCTTGACTTCAAGAATCCCTGAGCCATGACTAGACAGCAGAGTCAACTGGGCAGGTCTGCATTGATTGAGAGCCAGCCAGGCTCTACACTTCCCTCAGCAGGGTCCAGAGTTCTCTGAAAGGAGAAGCCCAGCACCTGCCCAGGGAACTCTCTGCTTTGATGGAGCAATTTAGATACTCGGGAACTGTCCCCTCTCTGCTATGTTTTGCTCAGTCTATTGGCTTTTTCATGATGCTTTTTTGTTCTTGGGAGATTCTTTTTCATTCTTTTTTTGTAATAGTTCCCTTTGTTTTCCCTCTCTCTTCCTTTTCTACCTCCTGCTTTCCTCTCTGAGTGCAGGCTTCATCATCAGAGCCTCTGAAATTTGGGACTGGCTCCATCTTAGGAGAATGAGGGTGGATTCTTACATTATCCCAAGAAAGCCTCCACCAGATAATTTCTTCCTGCTTCTGGTTACCTCTTAGAGCTTAACTTCCTTATCTCTAACAGTGGGGATAGGAAGGGATGGAGTAGGTGAGGGGGCAGAGAACTCTCTCCTGACATGCCACTGGGTCATGGCATCCCACTGACCCACCTTGGCCCATCTATTTTGATAGTGGCCCTAGGAAATATGTGTGAGAGAGCACAGTAAATGCTTGTCCAGATGCTCTCAAAGATTTAGGGACATGCCTCAAATATCCCTAACCTCTTTAACAAGTACTTAGTTGCCTCACAGGAGAATGAGCGTGGTTCCTGATTCTTCTTCTCAAGAGATCTTGTGTTTAGATTTAGAGATGAAAGGGGGAATTTTGGACAACTCCTACTCATTTCCATAACTTTTCTCCCAACATATTTTGTGGGAGGGAATAAAATAGAGGTAGCATGAGGACCTTATATCAGACAACTGAAAGGCAGGTATCTGCTTTCTTCTCAAACATCTCCAACGAAGAGTAGACTTGCTTCAGGAAGACTAAATCCATGAGTTCAGATGCTGCATGAAGGTGTAGATTATTACCATCACTTGGTTTTGTTTGCTGCTATATTGTTTCATTCTTAGATAGGCTCTCCACACATGGCAGCCAGATGGCCACCAGCAGCTCCAAACCAGTGCTACCCTTAGAACTCACCATTCCAGAGGGAAAGAGCATGTACCTTTCCCATAACTCCTACAGAAGTGCAGAGAAGACTGTAATTGGTGTGGTCTTAAGTCATATGACCTTCTCTGAACTAGTTGCTGTGTGCAGAGGTGTGGAATAATCTGATGGGCTAGTCCTGGATCCTGTTCTTACCCCTGAGGTTGGGAGAGGATCTTACCCCTCCAGTCTTAGAAAAACTAGGGGATGGAGAGACTTCCTTAAGGAACTGATGCTTGGGGAGGAAAATGTGTCCTTTACAGTACACATTGTCTATTCTTTTCTTTGACTATGGAGTACATCTAACTTGTTCAAATGAAATTGCTTATGAAAGACAAATTATGGGTGAAGTAGTCAGTTGTGAATAGTGCTTTCTAGACTCAGGTGTGAAGAAAGCATACTCAGCTCAAGAAAGGATCAAATCAGTCCAGCTGGTTTGAGGAGCTTCTGGTCATAGTGTCCAGGGAACCAGCTGGATAGGGGTGTCAGAGAACCATGAGGAGTCAGTCTTGCCATGAACTCAAGGGCTATACCAGCAGGAGCAGGCTGGCGGATAGTAGCACTCAGTTAATATTTGTGGAATGGCTTCTCTGAGAATCACAGGTCAAAGATAAAGCTGGGGGACTTCCCTGGTGGTACAGTGGTTAAGAATCCACCTGCCAATGCAGGGGACATGGGTTTGAGCCTTGGTCCGGGAAGATCCCATATGCCGCGGAGCAACTAAGCCCGTGCGCCACAACTACTGAGCCTGCAATCTAGAGCCCATGAGCCACAACTGCTGAGCCCACATGCTGCAACAACTGAAGCCCACATGCCTGGAGCCCATGCTCTGCAACAAGAGAAGCCACCGCAATGGGAAGCCTGCTCACCGCAACAAAGAGTAGCCATTGCTCACCACAACTAGAGAAAGCCCACGCACAGCAACAAAGACCCAACACAGCCATGAATAAATAAATAAATAAATAAATAAATAAATTAAAACAACAAAAAAAGAGTCTGTCTAGAAGATAAAGCTAGGAGAAGCAGGAAAAACCAAGAACTGAAGACAGAGTCCCACGCTAAGCCAGAGTTCCATTCTTTGATCAAGCCGTGTTCCCACAATTTGCCAGACTGTACACAGCTGATACTCTAGGATTTTCCTATACTATAAAGTTATTGTTTTGGGAATTCCCTGGCAGTCCAGTGGTTAGGACTCCATGTTTCCACTGCAGGAGGCACGGGTTCAATTCCTGGTCAGGGAACTAATCCCATAAGTCGCATAGCTTTGCCAAAAAAAAAAAAAAAAGTTATTGTTTTGTTGTCTTTATTCTAAATAGCTGGTAAAGTATATAACTTTCCAGTAACTCATGGTGGAGGTCAGGGTAGGCACCAGATAACAAGGACAGATGGATACTGGTCTCCTGTTTCTTCAGGCTATGGTCTGAAGAAACAGGCTATGGTCTTCTTGAGAGTGGTTTTTAGACTTTGTGACATTGTAATAAATTGTCACAATTATAGATAAATGCCAGAGAAAGATTCCACAATTGAGGCTTTCTTTTTTAAGATTCTTTTATGTGGACTATTTTTTTTTAAATAAATTTATTTATTTATTTTTGGCTGTGTTGGGTCTTCATTGCTGCTTGTGGGCTTTCTCTAGTTGCGGAGCACAGGGGCTACTCTTTGTTGCGGCGTGCGGGCTTCTTATTGTGGTGGCTTCTCTTGTTGTGGAGCATGGGCTCTAGGCGCGTGGGCTTCAGTAGTTGTGGCATGCAGGCTCAGTAGTTGTGGCATGCGGGCTCTAGAGAGCAGGCTTAGTAGTTGTGGCGCATGGGCTTAGTTGATCAGTGGCATGTGGGATCTTCCCAGACCAGGGATTGAACCTGTGTCCCCTGCATTGGCAGGCGGACTCTTAACCACTGTGCCACCAGGGAAGTCCCCTTATGTGGACCATTTTTAAAGTCTTTATTGAATTTGTTACAGTATTACTTCTGTTTTATGTTTTGTTTTTTTTGCCACGAGGCATGTGTTATCTTAGCTCCCCCACCAGGGATCGAACCCGCACCCCCTGCATTGGAAGGCAAAGTCTTAACACTGGACAGCCAGGGAAGTCCCCCACAATTGAGACTTTCTAAGCAACATTTCCTTGGACATGGTTGGGCTTTGGGAGATGTGTGCTGATTTATCCTTTCTTCTATCCTCCCTCCCACGTCTCCATGCACTACTTCTGTGGCTGGTGGACAGGCAGGCATCAGTGTGTGCTCTAGGGAAGCATGTGGGCTCTCAGTCAGGGTGTTGGCACTCAGCGAGCTGGCTGAGGCACAATGTGGAAATGAAAAGATAAAAACCTGAGATATGTGATGGGGGTTGTAGTTTGGAATAAATGGGCTCAGGCCCTCTGCCCAGTCAGCCTAGCACTCTGGCAGCTGCTGCATTTAATGGACAACTCCATTAACATCTTCTTGGATAGAAGGAAGGAGAGTGAGGGAGAAAAAGGGAGAGTGGGGGAGGGAGAGAGAGAAAGGGAGGAAGGGAAAGGTTGGGGGGAAATGAGAGAGAGAGAGGTGTGAGTGTGTGTGTGTGTGTGTGTGTGTGTGTGTGTGTGTATGTGTTGGGAGAAACTAAAAAAACTTGGAGCTTTCCTCCATGTCCCCGGGCGGGTACTTTGTGTGGTTCCCTTAGTCTGTGTGCTGTCTCAGGCTTTGACAGCTGGGGTGGAGCTGGGAAGGGTGGCAATTTGGATAGGGTAGAATGAGGGCTGAAACAACCTGCCTTCTCATCCCCACAGGATAAGGGGAATGAGAAGGAATACATCCTTTCCCCCTTGTAATGAAGAAATTGTAGGTCCTAGAATTCGGAAGATAAAACATGGGGGATTTGGGGGTGCCCTCTGATTCTGTGATGAGAAGAGGGGAAAGAAGAGGTGAAGTGAGTCCCAGGATTCAGAAGCTGGTTCATGAGTGAGAAGAAACTGGTTCCCACTGCAGGAGGAGAGGAGGGACAGGTCTAAAGAGGAAAACCAAGGCAACAGATACCCATCATCTACCTGAGCGTACTTAAGTTCAGGCCGTCTCTGGAGGCTAGAGAAGGATAAGATGCCTCATACTATGGCTAATGAATGAGACTCAAAACCTATGAGATAATCGTGGTACCCGAGACTTTCTGAGTCCCCAGCATACCATGGGACCATGAAGGATAGTAACAGGAAACTACATTTCCACTGAGGGATTTTCAGTCTTAGTATCTTCCCACTCTAACCTTTTAGCTGCTGTCAGACCACATCAGGGCAGAATATTGAAGCCAACTATATCACAGCTGCTGGGGATCTCCCCAGAGGAGAGTATATGACAAGAGTGGGAAGAGCAGCTCTGATCCAAGACTTTGCTCCTGGCATCCCTGAATGCCCTTGCCAGCTCACTTCCTCTCAAAAGTCACTTGCAGAGGCAAGCTAGGTATTTGGGGTGCTGCCTACCCACAAATCCACAGAACTCAGAGACAAGTTCTCAGTCAGATCAAGACTGTGATTCTCGAGTGTATGGGCCTGACCCCTAAGTCCTGGGTCGAGGTGGAGGCCGGATTGGAGGGTATAGTGAATAGGTCCCTGGCTTAGAGGTCAAAATTGCCAGGTTCTGGTCCTGATTCTACCCTATGTAGCTGTATGACCTTGAGCTATTACTTGAGTTCTTCAGACTTTAGTTTTTCATCTGTAAAATGGGGATAATAATACCTTCCTCAGAGAGCTATTATCAAAATCAGATAATATACAAAAAGCACTTTGTGGGCTTCCCTGGTGGCTCAGTGGTTAAGAATCCGCCTGCTAATGCAGGGGACACGGGTTCAAGCCCTGGTCTGGGAAGATCCCACATGCTGCAGAGCAACTAAGCCCATGTGCCCCAACTACTGAGCCTGTGCTCTAGAGCCCGAGAGCCACAACTACTGAGCCTGCATGCCACATCTACTGAAGCCCGCGTGCCTAGAGCCCGTGCCCCTCAACAAGAGAAGCCACTGCAATGAGAAGCCCGTGCACCGCAACGAAAAGTAGCTCTCGCTCGCCACAACTAGAGAAATCCCACGTGCAGCAACGAGGACCCAACGCAGCCAAAAATAAATAAATAAATTTGTTTATTTAAAAAAAGCACTTTGTAAAATGCTGTATTGGTGGAAAGGAATTATTTCCCCATTCCATCATTCTGTTTTCCAAATCCAAAGGCCTCTCCTTGGAATGTGTGAAAGCTATTGGGTTCAAGGTAAGCGCCTGGAAAGGTGTGTGTGTGGTGAGGGCAAGGAGATATAAAGGGAGGGTAAAAGGTGTGGTGAAGTGGTGTTCCCTGTAGTCATAGAGGATTTGACATGAGCTTCTTATACAGTAAGAGTCTATAAATACTTATTGAGTTGATCCCTGTGGCATAATAAGAAATATATATTTGATCATTGTCTCCAGTTTCTGACAAAGAGCTCCCCAAACCCTTGTAATTTCCTGAGTAATGAGGGTGATAGCAGCATCTTTTGTTTCTGACACAGAGCTCCTAAATCCCTTGGAATTTCCAGGGTAATAGGATCCTTTTTTGTTCTAATGAAGTGACTCTTGGTGGGACCCTGGATAGCTTCAGGATAGGGGCTGGTCACCAGAAAGACTAATCTTGATTAGAAGCCTGGAACTTTCATCCCACTCCCCCTACCCACTGAGGAGAGAAGAGGGGCTGGAGATTGAGTAAATAATCTATCATGCCTATGTGATAAAACCTCCATAAAAGCCCCTAAATGACAAAGTTCCAAGAGCTTTCAGTTTTGTGAATGCATTCACGTGTCAGGAGGGTGGTGCCCCCAAGTCCATGGGGACAGAATCTCCTGCAGTTGGGACCCTTCCGGCCCTCATCCTACATATCTCTTTATCTGGCTGTTTATATGTATCCTTTATAATGTCCTTTATAATAAACCAGTAACTGCAAGTAAGGGCCTTTCCTTAGTTCTATGAGCTGTTCTAGCAAATTATTGCACCTGAGAAGAGTCATGGGAACCCCACATTTATAGCTAGCTGGTCGGAAGTAGAGGAGGCCAAAGGCTTGCAACTGGCATCCGAAATGGGAAGCAGCCTTGTGGGACTGAGCCCTTAACCTGTGTGACCCGATGCTAATTTCCAGTAGTTAGTGTCAGAATTGAATTGAATTGTAGGACATGCTGCCAGTGTCCAGAGAGTTGGAGAATTGGTGTTGGTGTAAGGAAAGCCTCCCACACATTTTGGAGGTGTTCTGAAAGTAGAAACAGATTTTAGCAGTGGTACTGCAGCCAGGAAACCACTGGCTTCAAATACCTGGGGGCCTGACAGCTCTCTGATAAAGGAAAGGCAAATGGGGACACCAGAAAATGGGAATTTTGGCACGGAGAGTGAGGGGCAGACTCTGTACAAAATTGCTTTTGCTGTGATTCTTATGCCTCCCCCCGGCCTCTCTGTCCTTGATCTTTTCAGCTTTCACTCTAGCATTAATCATTTAGCCCTGTGTCCCAGTCCTAATTCCCCAAAGAGAATCTGACCCCTTCCTTGCCTTTTCATACCAGGCCTCGCCAGGTTGCCTCAGTTCAGAGCTATGGTTGGAGGGCTTGGGCTCTCATCATAGAATACTTGGCTGCATAAGAAAAAGAGTAGCTCATATTTATTGAGGGATTACTATGTACTCGGCACAGTGTAAAGTGCTTTTCAGGGCTTATCTCACTAATATAATCCTCCAAACAACCCCACTGAAGTCAGTTCTAATATTTTCCTCATTGTGTAGATAAGGAAATTGAGAGGCTAGATAACTGTTAAGTGGTAGAGCTAGGATCTGAATCCAGGCAGACTGGCTTCAGGACCAGAGCTTGTAAGCAGCTTCTATACTGCTTATGAGGTCGGGCTGTGGGTGAAGTTACATCTCTCTACGCAAGGGCGGTGGGCATGCAGGCAGTGTGCTCTACATGTGTAGTCCTGACGCATCCTGCAGGAGGCATGGCAAACAAGTTTGATTCCGGAGTCTTTCAGCTGTTTTGTGACAGTTCCTTTAGGAGCTGCAAATGGGTATGACGTGAAAAAGGCTCCAATGCCATTTAAGTTTGATAAACACTGGGGGTATGTGTGTGTGTAATATGGCTCCCTTGAGATATTAGGGTAAAGAAGTGGCTTTGCCCTTTGTTGAGTCTGGAGTTTCCCACAGTTATCCGAGCAGATAACTCATTTATTTTTCTTTGCAAGATGACTACTAATATACAGTGGACCACTGTTCCAGGACTACTAGTTTGGGAAATACTCTCCTCGACTTACCTTCCACCCCCCACCAGCACTTAGCCCCCTCGAAGTAACAGCTTCACGGAGGATGGCAGCTACAGTTTCTCCAGAGAGCAGAGTGCTCCGGTGGCCAGTCAGCTCCGATGACAACCACAGGATGCTAATTAACCAGGGTCAGACAGAGGCTGACATTTCCTAGGCTGCATGAAGAAACCATCCAACAGAGTTGGGTGGTTTATTTCTTGCTTTCATTTCCCCTTGTCACTGCTCTTGTCTAGACCCTTTACATGTCAAGCTTGGACTGTCAAAACAGCCTCCTGACTAGTCTCCCTGCCAGCTGGCTCTCCCCTCCAGTCCATTCTGCACACCTGGCCAGATCTGTCTTCCTAAAATTCTGCTGTGAGCTTGCCACTCTCCTGCCCCAAACGTATTAACTCAGCTTTCAAGACTGTCCTGGATGGCCCTGGCCTACCTTCCCTGCTCCCTCCTCATACCTTACATTCTAGATAAAGCTGAATCATTCCGTGGCCCTTTGTGTGCTATGCATGCTACTTCCTCCAGCCAGTGCTTAAACAGCTGCCTCCCACTTCCCTGTTTTCTCCTGTCAGAATCTTGTGTTCTCATTTATTCACTTATCCATTTAACAAGAGTTTATTTTGTGCCTTCTGTTTGCCAGGTCCTGTGCTAGAGAAGACACAGTCCTTAACCTCAAGGAGGTAATAAAAACAGATAAACACAGTCAAGGTAGTGTGTAATATGATGGAGTGATGCTCAGGGTTTCATGGGCAAGGGCACCTATCCCTGCCTGAGGCACAGGAAGCAAGTCAGGGCTTCCTGGAGAAAGCGATGTTGATGCTTAAAGGGTGAAAAAGTATTAGTCATTTGAGGACATATGGTATGGGGAAACTGGCCAAGGATGTGTTGGGTACCCAGATCTCAGCTGCAGGGCAAACCAGACAGGTTCTCCCTAACCTTCTTGTCCTCATGGAGAATCTAGGCTGATCCTGTTGACCTGGGGAAGACAGGTGAGGGGAAAGCACTTGTACTCATCACAGGAGTGGGGTCTGGGGCTGGGAGGAGGAAAGGAGGACACTAACATGCTGCCTGCATCCTATGGTTCAGTGACCTCCCCCCGCTCCCAAGTCTCTTCTAAGACAGGCACTCCACTGGAGCAGCTTGGTTGCCAGGGGCAACCCTGGAAGGCAGCCTCATTACAAAGGCAGTCACTGAAGCCCCTTGCCCCAGGGCCTCGTAAGCCTGGCTCTGATAGACAACAGGTAGGTGGCTCATCTCAGCCAGACCCCTCTGTGGGGTTACAGGACAGGGCTAATATACTCAGGTCTGAGTGAAGGGTGTGGAAGATAGCCTTTCCAGCCACTCAGCAGGACCCTGAGAAAAGAAAGGACTTGCAAAACAGTAGATTGCCTTTTAATCCACACAGATACTTAATATGAGTAACATAACCTGTTTTTCTGAGACATGGCCTGATTTACTTCAGGTCTCAGGCTTAGTAACTTAACACTGACAACCTGCAGGTTTGATGTATGTGTGTGTATGTCTGCAATGCTAATGAGATTGTACAAATGGTGATTTTCTCTTGTGCACAGTTTTCCTACTCTGTTGAGGTTGTCCACCAATAAGTTTCTCCTTTTCCTGAGCTAGGACTTGGATCTGGGAATATGGAGCCTATCTAGGGGAGAAGGCAGCATGTGTAGGCTCTTCTGAAGAGAGAGAGAGAAAGCCAGCGAGCTCCTGGTGCAACTGACATGTAATTCATAATTCGGTTTACTAAGGCTCCCTGTGTCTTTCTCTGGTTCCTGCTGTTCTGCTTGCTTGAATTGCCTGCTGTTCTCCCCACAAAGAGGGAAGCCTACGCTATGCAGATTCAAAGCACCTGGGTTTCAGTTTCTGCTCCGTGACTTAGACAATGTAGGTAATCATCCTGAGCCTCAGTTTCTTCACATGTAAAACAGAAACAGTAACAGTGGCCCTATCCAATCACAGTGTTAATGTAATATCAAATGAAATAGTTTATGAGAAAGTGTTTTGTAAACTGTAAGTAGCAATAATAGGAATAATAAGAAGCAGCTGCTGCTGCCAGTTATCGGTTGGTTACTGTACCAATTGCTGTCCTCTTCATTCACATTATCTCCCTTTAATCAAAAAATCATTATTTTTATTCAGATCCTCCCTGTCCTTTAAGACTCAGCTTATAATTCACCTTCTCATGAGAGCTTCTTTGACAGCTCTTGCTCACGGTGGTTCCTAGCTTCTCTGAATTAGCTTATACCCTCTAGGTTAACCCACCACTATTTCTCAAGTTCAAGTTGTCTTTCCCCTGCTGGATTATAAACTCCTTCAGGGTAGGGACTAGGTGCTCTAATTCACTTGCCTTCTCCAAGATACAGAACACATAGCAGGTACCCTAGAAAACTTGAGATTGAAAATTTCTGGCCACAAAGCTATTGCGTAAATTGAAAATTCCCTACATTTTACAAAGCAAAGCCCTGGGTGGAGAGTTAGTTATTACTCTCTGACTTTGCTACCTGGAAACGACCCATCTACTCAATTCAGGTTGGTAATTACCATCTTTACAAAGGCTTTACCAAGCTCCTAGACTGAGAATTCCGATTGTAACATCTGCCTCTAGAAATGCTAATCATTACCCACCTCTCCCCTTCCATACCCTTGTCCTGCTCCATACCTTCCTTCATGCTCATACAAATACATACAACATACACATACAGATGGAATCTATTATTAAAAGATAGAGTGGCCCCTCTTTAAGACTCAAGAGGATAGCAAAGAAGACTAGAGTTGGATATCAGGAATGACTTCCTTCTTATCCCAGTATGGAGACTAAGGAGCACAGGATCTGTGGACACTATAGAGCCTTTAAGAGGAGAATCTTCCGGCTTCCTTACCTCAAATAACTGCCCAGTGTGCCCCAAATACATGAGCCTCCTTTCATCTTAGGACCTACCATGTCTGGTGCAGCTTTAGGGTTTTGTACTATCTGTTCCCACAGCCTGGAAGCTGCTGCTCAGAGACCTTTGCCTGGCTGGCACCTTCATACCATTAGAGTCTTAGCCTAAATTACAAGTCTTTCCTGATCTCCCAGTTTAAAATAACTTCCTTGGGGGGAAAATATAGACTACACACAAGTATTTGCTTTTTAAATTTTATTTATTTATTTATTTTTGGCTGCATTGGGTCTTTGTTGCTGCACATGGGCTTCCCTTAGTTGCGTTGAGCAGGGGCTGCTTTTTGTTGTGGGGCGCTGGCTTCTCATTGCGGTGGCTTCTCTTGTTGCGGAGCACGGGCTCTAGGCATGCGGGCTTCAGTAGTTGTGGCTCGCGGGCTCTAGAGTGCAGGCTTAGTAGTTGGGGCGCACAGGCTTAGTTGCTCCGTGGCATGTGGGATCTTCCTGGACCAGGGCTTGAATCCATGTCCCCTGCATTGGCAGGCGGATTCTTAACCACTGTGCCACGAGCGAAGCCCTGTATTTGCTTTTTATGTGAATAAATTTCTCTGGAAGGATGCATAAAAAATTAACATTTGTTGCTTATATGGAGGAAAACTGGATAGCTGGGAAACAGCTGGGAGACTTCTCTGCATATCCTTTTTATTTTTTCTTTTAAATTTAGGCACATTGAATATTATATCTATTCAAAAAATATTTAAAAATACAAATAAAAGGAAAAAATAATGTAGCTCCTTGCTGAGTGTTCTTTATTTACTTTATAAATTTTATTTACAAAACTGGCAGTGGGCTATAGTTGGCCAATCCAATCCCTGTGCTATTATACCATCTTTTAAAAAAAAAGATTTATTTATTTCGTTGCGGCTTGTGGGCTCCTTAAGTGTGGCATGTGAATTCTTGGTTGCGGCTTGCATGTGGGATCTAGTTCCCTGACCAGGGATCAGATCCCCGGGCCCTGAGCATTAGGAGTACAGAGTCTTAACTCGAATCCCTGGGCCCCCAGCATTGGGAGCACAGAGTCTTAACAACTAACTGCACCACCAGGGAAGTCCCTATATCATCTTATTTGATATTCATCCTGGCATTGACTATTGGTTTACTCGTTTCTTATCCACCTTCTCCCACTAGAATGCAAGCTTCAGGAAAGCAGGGTTCTTTTCTGTCTTATTTTCACTATATTCCTCCACCTGGAACAGTTTCTGGCTCACAGTATGTACTCAATAAACACTTGTTGAATGACTGAATATTTGAATGAATTATGTTTCTCTGGACTGAAGGGAAGAGCAGCCCTATTTGGAAGGAGATAAAATGAGATAAACTTTTGGTGGCAGCCCCTCCAGGGGGAATAATCTATACTTTGGTTGTCCTCAAGAAACCCCAGGGCTTCCCTTGTGGTGCAGTGGTTAAGCATCCACCTGCCAATGCAGGGGATGTGGGTTCAAGCCCTGGTCCGGGAAGACCCCACATGCCGCAAAGCAACTAAGCTCGTGCACCACAACTACTGAGCCTGCACTAGAGCCTGTGAGCCACAATTACTGAAGCCCCCGCGCCTAGAGCCTGTGCTCCGCAACAGGAGAAGCCACCGCAGTGAGGACCCCGCGCACCGCAACGAAGAGTAGTCCCTGCTCGCTGCAACTAGAGAGAGCCCACATGAAGCAATGAAGACCCAGTGTAGCCAAAAATAAATAAATAAAATAAATTAAAAAAAAAGAAAGCCCAGCCTGTAGTTCTTGCCTCAAGGAGTAGCTACTCATGCAGGCTTCCTGAATGCAGATGCAAAACTGAGTACCTCTCCTCCTAGGACACGTTCTAGAAGGTAGAGAAACCAATGGATTCACTACTTTTCAGTTTAGGGAGAAAGAAAAATAACACACACACACACACACACACACACACACACACACACACACACACACACCTGGGGAAGCTGCTCAGGTGGCAGTTTGAGCTTTGCAAACAGTCGACCCTGAGGGAGTGAGGGAACAGACTCTCACGCCAGAATGACAAGGGTAACAGGCAGGACCTGGGGAGGGGGAGGAGCTGGGGGAAGGGGAAGGAGGGAGTTTGGCACATTACAACATAGTGGCACATTGCCCTGAACAAACAGCCTGCATCACCATGTGCTGATTAATTTTTAAATGTTTCTGAATCAACACGTTCTCTGCATGTCCGGGGCTGGGCATTTTGCAGCCATGCAGCACACTGGCCAAGAAAGTATGGGGTCCTGAAGGAGAAACAACTCTAGATGAATCACCCATGCTACTGGGCACAGCCTACTCAGGGCAGGACCCTGCTCCAAAGGAGCTGGGCTCATCCCACAATGCTGGAGCTCAGGCAGAGGTCAGGAGACCCAGGTTGCACTCTTTTTCTCCCTTGGAAGAAGGTCAACATGTAGGTTCTTCCTCTTCTACCTCCCCAACACTATCTTTACTACCAGACAGTCTCACACTCACTCAGAGGCAGATGGGAGGGTTCCCAGTGGAACCCTTGAGAAGCAGTGGAAAGGGCAAAGGTTTCGGAGTTACCCAGGCATGGGGTGAAGACTGGCTCTTTCTCTTGCTAACCAAGTAATTTTGATCAAATTGTGTAAAATCTCTGAACCTCAAGCTTTCTCAACTTTCTCTTCAATAACACTCCGTGGAGTTATTTAAATTAATGTGCATAAAGTACAAAGAATAATGTAGATGTCTAATAAAGAGAAGGATTTAGGGAGGTGAAAAGGCAGTGTACTTGCCTAGCAGTGGCTTGGAAGGAAAAGAACTGAGTCATCTTAGACTGGCCACTTTCAGCTGAGCTCATAAAGCCTCATCTCACACAGCAGAGGATGTCCTTTTGACTTTCCTGTTCAGGGTCTAGCCTGGCAATTTGGGGTCCTCTATATTTCAGCCTAGTGTTCAGATGTATCAGCTGGCTTTCATTGGCTGGTTCTCCTGGAGCTTTGAGGGAACTTTGAGAGGTCATTGAATCCTTTCTCCCTCTTTCATGTCTCTACACTGGCCTCTCCCTCAGACAAGCCTGGGACATCAGCTGAGGCTGAGGGGAATGAGGAGGCCACAGCCTGTGGCCTATAGCCCACACTTTCTCTGCCCCCTAATCAGGACTTTGGTCTGTGTTTTCCAGGGTGTGCTGCTGGAGCCCATGGGTGTTCTGAGTGGAGACTACTAAGAAGAGGGTTAAGCAGTCTGCTGGCCCTGCCACTGGTGGTCCCTGTGTTTGAAATGCTGAGTGATAACGGAGCCTATGCACAAATATGCCCGGCATCCAGCAGCGTTCTCTAGACCATCAGAAGGGAGAGGGATCAAAGTAGGGGGACCTGGGGCATGGATTGCTTTGGGCAGATCTGTGCCAATGTGACATAGAATTTCCTGCCTGAATGTTACTGAATGCATGGTTGTGCCCACCAAGTTCCAGTCCTGCGTGTGTGTGTGTGTGTGTGTGTGTGTGTGTGTGTGTGTGTGTGTCTGCGTGAGTTTGGGAGGTGGTGCACAGCACTGTGTGTGTACAGATGCTATGGTATGTGTGAGGTTCAGCACTAGGGGGGCCTCTAGGATTTGTCTGTAGCTTAGTCTTCTACCCCCCACCCTGCTCCTGGAGGGGAAGCTGTAACCCTGCCCTCAGGCTACCTAGCTGCACTCCCCTCCCCCCAATGCATCAGCCTCTCATTCTGTCACAACAAGGAGCTTTGGCAGAAAAGGAGGGAGCGTGGGTGCTGCAGAGAGAAAAACACCCCAAAGTTTCAGTAAAATGGCAAGAGAGATGCCAGCACACAGGGAACAGGAGCCTTCTATTTCTCACAGCCTGCACTGTTGGGCTAGGGAACTTATACCATGATTTCCTTTCCTTCCTTCCTCCTTCTTTCCCTTTCCACCCCATGAGATATTTAGGAAAGGGAAACCTGCAGTAAGGGAGAAAAGGAACAAAGATGCTTGTCTGAGGGACCAACATCTTTTGTAACCACCAGAATAGGCAGTTCTGGGCCTGACTTGCTTTGGGCAAAGTGGAATGTGTGTGTGTGTGTAAGAGAGTTTGTGAGTATATGTGAATGTATGAGTGTGTGTGTGGTGTGTGTGTGTGTTTGGGGGGGACAATAAAGATAAAGGGCAGATAGAACAGAAAGAAGCAAACACAGTGTTGGTTAGAGATCTGCCTTGGACAACCCACACATGAATAATTGAAAATTGACTGTATTTGTGCAATAGGTTGGCCATTACCCAATATTTTGCAAAATTAGAATAAAGATGTATAAAAGGAAAAATCTCAAGATCAACATTTTTCCTCCTGCTTTTGTAATTAGAGCGTTTCATTTGAGCAATGGCCCCTTTTCTATAGGCTAAAAACCTCTTTTACTCAAAGCTCACAAGTACAGTACTGTGATCATTTCACCTAAATAAGGACTGGAGTTCAGCTTAGTACTATTTGCTTACAAAATATTTGAATTTTTAAACAAGATCTCAAGGGGAATGTTATCCCATTCAAGAAAACAAGTTACTTCTCACCTCTTTGAAATATCTATTTGCATTCCAACAATACAGTACTTATAAATCACTGCTCTAGCAATTCATTAAAAGCAACTCCTAGAAGCAATGCTTAAAAAAGAAAAAAGCTGTATTTCTTTATTTAAAAGCCTATAATGAGTGAACAGTTTATCTGACTTATTGATGTCCATTCATATATGATCATAATAACTTCTAACGTTTACTGGGTGCTCTTCATGTACCAAGCACTGCATTAAATTCTTTATATCCATATTCTCATTTGGTCGTTCCAACCAGTGAGGTACTCTTACTTTACAACTAAGGCATAGAGAAGTTAAGTAGCTTAACCAAGTTCTGCATGTAGTAAGTATCAGGGCAGAACTTAAATTGGGGTTTTTATTCCAAAGCCCCATCCCTTACCCCATATGCTTTATTTCATCTCTTTATATTTACTGCGCAAGGATGGCAAACCATGCCAGCAAGAGGAATGACTATGCAGGTGCCTACAGAAGGGCTTTTCCCCACAGAATTCTTGGCTCTTGGTCCGGACACAGTCTGCAAGGCCAGTGCCTTGGTATTTGGTGTCAGCCCAGCTCGGGGATGATAATTTCTGTTGTTGGGATGGGAGAGGATAAACCCAGCTGGAATATGGTCCATGTATCCCACTAAGATTTTTCAGTTCTCTCTGGGACAGCAGGTTTTTGTAGGGTTATCTGTGATAGATGTACAGCCTGGGACATTGGCATGAGGAAATCAGTGAATGCAAAGCATATCATAAAGTATGTGTTTAGCACTGTGATCATCAACCCATCTGAGGATGAGCTCAGAAGGTTATAGGAAAAGTGTAGGACTCTGAGGAAGGGCAGTGACCCTGAACTCCATCTGGAAAGGGTGAGGGAGAAGAAGCCAAGGGGGAAAAGGAAGGTGATGAGAAGAGCTGGAGGGGAAGGTGTGAGGGGTATGTGTGACTGGGAGGAAGCATGGAACCTGATGAATAATGGAGAACAGCTTTATTACTTTCACTTTTTGAAATAAGAACTGGCTTATGAAGGTGGGGAGGGAGCAGCCTGGGAATAAATGAAATGAGAAAGGAAATTGAAAACATCATTTCTGGCCTGCTGATGAGCAGATGTCAGCATGTCCTTAGCCTCTTGCTGTATTGCGTGCTTTTCTAGAGATAAATGGTGGTGCTCACACAGGTTCCAGTGGGGCTCTAGAATATTCTGATTATGAGAAAAGAGGGCTGGAAGTTGGGTACTAGTCATCTAGTCCCTGAAGGACTTTTTTTACATGAGCTGTTTCACTATTAGCATTGGATTTAACTGTGAAACTGAAGGGAGGTCAAATAAGAATTTATAAAAGAGTAGGTTATAAGTTGCTGGGGTCTCTACCAAGATGACTCTAGGGATAGATTTTTGGAATATCTAGAAGGCAAAGAGTTGGAAACACCTGCACGAAGCCATTGAGAAGCCTAGCAGAGCATAGCCTGGAGCAAGCCTGCCTTCTGGCCTCCCCTCACAAGAAGCTAGACCAGAGGGCAGGGGAGAGAGGCAGTTCAGAAGGAGATAGAGAGGCTGGCTCTGAGAAAGCAGCCACTGTGCTGAAATTCATGAGAAGTTCTCTGTGAGGACGCATTCCCTGCAAGGGGAGACAGGCAGAGTGTATACTTGAGACTGGGCATCTTCATCCAGAATATTTTTGGGGGGGCTTCCTTGGTGGTGCAGTGGTTGAGAGTCCGCCTGCCGATGCAGGGGACACGGGTTTGAGCCCTGGTCCGGGAAGATCCCACATGCTGCGGAGCAACTAAGCCCGTGCACCACAACCACTGAGCCACCACAACCACTACGTGTCCCCATTGGCAGGCGGATTCTTAACCACTGCGCCACCAGGGAAGCCCCAGAATTCTTCATTTGACTCTTCTCTGCATCCAGCCAAAGGGAGTTATTTACTAAAAGTTGGGAGAAGTGGCCAAATATCACAACTTGAGGGGTTAACCAAGGTCTGTGGCCTCCTTTGGGGTGTACAGGCCTGGCACAGGGAGCAGTTTTGCCCCTGGGGTAGATTTTGCTGACTCAAGGTCTACATAGTCTGAAATCCTGCCTCTGACAGACACCATGGAGAACCTGGGATGGAAGAGAGATTAAGGAGTGCTATGAATTCCAGAATCCCAGTCCCAGGATTCTGATGAACTAGACACTTGGATTCTCCTATTGAAAGCCTTGTCCATAAACAGTACTGGAATCAATAAGTACTTCTTGAGCACTTTTGGGGGTTATATGAGGGATACATTAAAAAAGCATGAGAGGGACTTCCCTGGTGGCGCAGTGGTTAAGAATCTGCCTGCCAATGCAGGGGACACGGGTTTGAGCCCTGGTCCGGGAAGATCCCACATGCTGCGGAGCAGCTAAGCCCGTGCACCACAACCACTGAGCCTGTGCTCTAGAGCCTGTGAGTCACAACTACTGAGCCTACGTGCTGCAACTACTGAAGCCTGTGCGCCTAGAGGCCGTGCTCCACAATAAGAGAAGCCACCGCAATGAGAAGCCCGTGCACTGCAACAAAGAACAGCCCAGCCCCCGCTTGCCGCAGCTAGAGAAAGCCCATGTGCAGCAACAAAGACCCAACACAGCCAAAAAAAGAAACAAAAAACAAAAAACACACCTCAGAGTCTCAAAGAAAACAAAAGTATGAGACTGCCCCTCCTTTCAAGGAAATTAACGTGCCTTCTGATGAGATTGGCGCCTTCTCCTTCAGCCATTTCCTTCACTGTTTTCACCTGTGTGATCCTTTACCTCTATACTTCCCCATCTCTTTTCATTTCCTGTTTTCTGGCCCTTTCTTGTTCCCTTCAGTCATTTTCCTCTCTGAATATCTTTGCGTTCCCTCTCCCACTTGATCTTTCCTAACCTTGTCTCTTGGTCTTCCCAACTTCCCTCCTGCCCTGGGATGATGCTAAGTTGACTGCACTGTTAGCTCCAGATTGCTGTAGGCCTCCAGCAGAGGTTAAAATTCTGTGGTCCTGCAAGTGTGTCCAGACTTGGACAGGCACAGGTATCCCTGATTTCCCAGAGTTTAGAAACTGCTTGAATGAACTAACCTAATCTGTCAAAGGCAGGTGGAGCCTGTGTCAGAGGAGTCTTAACCATGTCCAAGTAATATTAAAGACATGAGTCAAGAAGCACATCCTGCTCTCGCTTTTCAAGTCTAATGGCCCAAAGACAGGGAACAAGTTGATATGGAATGATGGGGGGATGACTCATTAAAATTATAATAATAATTAGGAACAACCAGATAAAGACCATAGAAAAGGACAGTTTCATGGGTGAAACATTCTGTTTTCCCACATTTTATACTTGGTGAGTGTGTGCGAGTGATCAGCACACCCAGACTCTACTTACGCTTCAGCTACGACTTCAGTTTCAACAAAACCTAAATTTGAAGCCCTCAACCCAGACTCTCTTTTCCTTTACTGAGCACCAAGGACCTTGTTGGTGTTCTTGGCATTAGTAACTTCAAGGCAGAGTTGAATGGGTTTGTGTAAGTGACTTTGTGTGGAAAATGACACCTGAATTTTCCTTGCTCAGCCTCAGCAGTGCCTCAGACACTAAAGGTAAAGAAGTATGCACTGGAGTTTTAATCAGGTGTCTCGGATGGCTTTTCATACCCTATGGGAGAAGGAACCTGAATTTGTTCCCCTAATCCACAGTTGCCACACTAACTCTGGACTGCCCAGCAAGAAAGGGAGGTTAGCTGGTTGGTTAATTGGGTTTTTTTCCCCTCGTTCACTCATTTACTCAAAAACAGTGCCAGACACTGGAAATGTGAGAATGGAAAAAATTACGGTCCCTGTCTTTCAAGAGGCACAGTCTTGTTGGGGAGACAGGCATAGAAATAACCACAGTCCAGGTTGGTAATTGCTATTGTACAGGTAACATGTGATCTCAGAGGAGGGAACAGCTAACATGAAAGAGGGAGGAAAAGAGGCATTTAAGCTGCTCTTCTTAAAGGATGAGTTGAGAATGGGCCAATCTGAATAGAGGGAAAAAGCAGATTCCAGACAGGGAACAGGAATTACAAAGACACAAAGGACTGTGGTGGATACAGAGAATGGTGAATTTAGTATGAGTAGAGGTAAGGAGTATGCTGCAAGAGTGTCTGAAAAGAGGACTAGAAAGGGAAGTTGGAGACCAATTGTGAAGGGACTGGTGTACTCTGCTAAGAAGTTTGGACTTTAACACATAGGCAGTGGGGTACTACTAAATGCTGTTAAACAAGGGAGTAGGCTAAGTAGCTCTTTTCTTTATAAAGAGGTCACAAAGTGGAGTCGGGGTAGAGACAGTTTGTTCCAGGGTCCCACGTACATTAGGGCTTGACATCTATTTCCTATCATCGTTCTCAGTTGGGAAATTCTTTCCTTCCTCCATTTTCTCCTCTTTTATTCCACAAAAATGTGGTAAGCACTTGTCATAAAGCTCTGAGTTAGGTCCTGGGAAAATACAAATGAGTAAAAACCACTTTCTGCTCAGAGAAGGTTATAGTCTGGTTTAGTTATTCCCAAACTCCATACTAGAGTATTCCCTGGTCCATTTCACTACCATGGTGAAATGAGAAAAAAAAAAGAACAATGCAATTAGTCTTTAAATAAAGCTAAATATATTCAGTATAAAAACCTCTCCTCTTTAACGTGAGGTTATATTCGTATGTTCACACTTTCCTGAAAAGATGATGGTAGTTTTTTTCTTTTAAGTTTACTTATTTGGCAAAATGAAAAGTCAGCCATATCTCAAAAATTGTGTGTGTGAGGGAAATCTACTGGTGAAGGTTAACTGCCTCATTCCAGCAGTGAGACTAAGAAAAGACCTTTTTCATCCAAAGGAGTGGACCTATGCAGGGAACAAGGATTTACCAGTAATGACTGAGACAAAAGCAGGCTGTCATGCTACTTCCCACCCTCCCTAGACTCAGAAATAAGGGAAGGGGAGAGTCCCTGGCCCTAAGAGAGTCATAAACCCTAAGAGGGTTTATAAATCTCCTCTCTAGAGAGCAGCTGCTTCTCCTGACAGCATTGAGGGGATAGCTGATGTTCCAGGAGCTCATAGGCCCAGGACGTCTGGGTTCATCTCCTCTAGTGGGGGGAAGGACAACAACTCTACAGAGGGATCCAGCAAGTGTAACAGGAAAAGCTGGTGAAACAGAAACAGTCTGCTCCAGTTTGAGAAGCCTCTGGCTCTGTCTTTTATGGGGTAATGGAATGTGGTCACCAGCTTTTATCAAAATTAACCAGGCATTCAGGTTTTCCATGGCCCAGGCACAGATAACCCACCCATCAATCCCTTTAATCATATCACTTAGCCAGTCTCGCTCCTGTGATCAGCAAAGCATTAGCACCTAAACTCAAACTACTGCACTATAACAAGACTGCATCATCCTGTTTCTAGCTTAGGGCTTATGGGTTTGAACTAATTTAGGAATCTGTTTGGGGACCAAACAGAGAAAGTCTTGTTGTGAGTTTGCAGTTTGCTTAATGAGTAGGATGCAATGCATGCGTGAAATCCAGAGGTTGGGGAGCCATTGGTCTTGTAGGAGAGTCAGACATATAAGCAATTATTTCAGTACAGTGTAATAATTGCATGTACAAAGGCACAAAGAACCGTGGTATAGGAGGAGAATGATGAGTTTAGTATGAGTAGAGGAAAGGTATATTTGGTGGGAGTTTCTAAAAAGGGGACTAGAAATGGAGGGTGGAGTCTGATTGTGAGGGACCGGACCAGGATAGATTCTTAGGAAGCAGAGCTGAGGCGAGAGCTGCTGACCAAGGGACTAGGGAGGTGGGGGGAGGCTTTCCCAAGGAGCAGGCCCTTGGGATGGGTCTCTTGCCTAGCCCTCTCTTTAAGGCTCTCTTCTCTTCTTCCTTTCCTCCTGCCCCACATTTCCTGTGATGCCAGGCCCAGAACATCCTTGCAGCCTGCTGCTCTAATTACTTCATTCCATTTTAATTCTGCTGAGTTAGGAGCCTCTGAACTCAAGAGGAAATTCACGCAAAATACCCGACAAATTGAATGTGCTGGCATTTCAGAAATACGTCTGACCCTATCTGCCCCTTCATGTTCCCTTCCTCTAGCACTGCCTTGACCAGCAGCAGATTGAAAAATCAAGGGTAGGATGTGCTGATGAGAAGAGGTGGTGGAATTGATGGAGTAAGATTTTGGGTTTAACTAACTTATTTGAGCCATTACCTTTTAGGGGAAGAGAGAAGGACAGGGTGAGGACTTTCTGATAGGTGGCTTTCCCTAGACCCTTTTGGAAACTTATGGGGTCCATCTCTGCAGCTCCAAAGCATTATGGGTATATGTGAGTTGTAATGTTTCCTCTTCCCTAGAGATATTTGCAAATTAGGAGAGATACCTTATTCCAAGCTGTTTATTGATGGAGATGGATAGAATGACCTCTTTAAATGAGGGGATTTCCGTTTATAAATCAGCAGTTCTCAAATTTTTTGCTGTCAGGATTCCTTTACAATCTTAAAAATTATTGAGGGGACTTCCCTGGTGGTCTGGTGGTTAAGATTCTGCACTTCCAGTGCAGGGGGCACGGGTTTGATCCCTGGTCAGGGAAGCAAGATCCCACATGCCAAGTGCCATGGCCAAAAAAAAAAAAAAAAGGAATGTGATTTCCAGGTAAGACATCTAAGATATGTTTACTGTTTTGAATTTACACTTACTTAAATAAAATTCGCCTTTAGAAAAAAAAATGATTGAGGGCCTCCCAGAGCTTTTGTTTGTGGGTTATACTATCAGTGTTTACTGTACTAAAAATTAAAACTGAGAAATTAAAAGAATATTTATTAATCCATTTAAAAATAACAACGATAAACCATTACATGTTTAACATAAATATTTTGGTGACAGAAAAACTATATTTTACAAAACAAAAAAATAGTGATAAGATTGGCATGTTTTATATTTTTGCAAATCTCTTTAATATCCAGCTTAATATTAGAAGATACCTGGATTCTCACTTCTGCTTCTGCATCCAATCAGTGTCAATATGTTGTTTTGGTTGAAGTATATGATGAAATTCTGGCCTCAGAGAGTTGGAAAAGGAAGAAGTATTTTAGCTTTCAAATAATTGTGGATATTTTTCTTTGATACTACACCAAAACTCGATACATGGTAATTTCTTTTTTTTTGAATTTTATTTTATTTATTTTTTATACAGCAGGTTCTTATTAGTTATCTGTTTTATACATATTATTGTATATATGTCAATCCCAATCTCCCAGTTCATCCTGACACATGGTAATTTCTTAAAGATCAGTTGCAATGTGGAATCTGAAACCATATCAATCAATTCCTACTCTATTATGTTAAAATCCATTGGTTTACCTTGCACTTTAAATAAATTTAGTAACATCATGCATTGGTTACTTGGAAAATACAGATCCTCTGAGTTATACAGATCTTCCAAATGTTGATACATTTTCATTTACAGTATTTTAAAAATCACATTCATTGTATCACCATCAATCTCATCAGAGATATCTTTAAGCATTGGGAAGCCATCAAGTTCTTGGTGACAGATACAAGTGTTCCAAATTCTAATTTTCGCTTGAAAGCTTGAATTTTATCATGGGCAACAAACGCTGTCAGTTGTTTTCCTTGAAGTGACAGGCTAAGTTTGTTCATTTTTGGGAAACTGTCTGCCAAACACTCAAATCTGAATAATCTTAGTTTGTCTTCCAGTCATTCTAACAAGTAAAAATGATGTTCCATGAAAAAGGGGGGTAATTCAGCTTGAAACTCAAAAAATTGCCAAAGTGCTTTTCCTAGAGACAACCATTATACTTGAGATACAGCAGAAGTGCTTTATGTGTGCTTCCTATTTCCTCAGACAGAATATTAAAAAGATGTGCTTGAGATTTATTAAAAATTAATAGGGTTTACAGTTTTATCAAGGACAGTCCTAAGTTAAAGTGAAAAATTTTTTTACTGCAGTGAAGAATACAAGAACTACTTGTACAGTTTAGTGCCATTGCAAGGTGCAAGCTATTTTACCCACTATTGCTTTTGCACCATCAGTGCAAATGTCAACACAGTGAAAAAGGAGAATAATGCCTTAACTGTGTTATGAAAATAATTTTGACCTTATGGACCTTTAGGGTCTTAGGGACCTCCCAGTGGGCCATGGATCATACTTGGAAAATCACTGCCCTAAACCCTGTGGCCACGTTCCTCAGGGTTTGACTCTAAGTCCTCTTTTCTTCTCACTCTCTGCTCTATCCTTAGGCAAACTCATCTACTGCCTTTGAACTGCTTTTGAAAAAATGACCCACACACTTATTATCCCTAGCTCTGACCCCTGCCTGGAGCTGGAGACTCATGTATCTAGCTGTCAACCTTGGCGGTTGGATGTCTCAAAGGCTCCTGAAGCAACCTAAGACTTTGCTTGTGGTCTTCTCCCTGGTTTTCTTCCATCAGGTTATACAAGCTGGAATCCTTGTTCTCACCACATTTGCCCTCCTCCATATCCAGTCAATCACCAAGTCCTGTTAATTTTACCTCCTAAATTTCTTTTTAGTCCGTAACTTCTCTCTATCACCACCACCACTATCGAAGTTAGAGGCACCCTTATCTCTTGCTGGAATTACCACAACAGTCTCCCTTCAATCCATTCTCCTCATGGTAGCTGAGTGATCTTTTCAAAACACATATATGATCCTGCCAAAACTCTGCTTAAACCCTTTAATGCCCTCCCATTTCTCTCAGGATGAAGGTCAAAATCTTTAACATGGTCTGACTCCCCAGTCAGGGGAGGTCAGGTTCTTTGGTATATGCTTTCCTTAAACATGTTCCTTTCCTTCATGATGCTCACCATGGTTTGTACTTATATATTCATGAGTGGGATTATTTGGTTAGACTGTAAATTCCCTCCTTTCTGAGACTGTAAGTTCCATGAAAACAGATGTTTTATAAATATTTACTGAGTTAGTGATCAAATGAGGCCTAGGACAATTCCTCTGAGCATAGGTTAACCACTGAAAAATAAGTCATCTGCCCAGGTCCCTGGGTTGGGGGAAGACCTATTTTTATTTTTATTGTCTCATAGCATTTCACAGAAAAATACTTCCTTGTGCGAGGCTTTCCATCAAAGCATCCTTCTAAGCGTGGGGACACATCAATCTTCCTTTTGACATAGAAGCCCTCTTTGCTTCCTATCACTCATGCTGCCAATGGCTCTTGGTGAGGGTTAGCTAGCAATTCTGGCCCTTCAGGAATATAAAGGAGGACACATCTCTCTCTCCCACTAGGTGCTTGGCTAGGAGGCTCTTTACAGCAGAAGAGAATAAAGTATATCAAGTGGAAGTGCCAAGGGGGAAACAAAAAGAGGATGAGTCATAATGTTTGTCCTCAGGGAGACTTCAGTCTGCTGTAGAAAATAGAACCCCATCTTGGGTTTTTTTGTTTTCTTTATTTTTGTTTTTTTTAGCTGAGGTTGATATAGAACTAGAAGTGGTCCTTCCTATAGGAGGGAAGGGAAACAATGTTTATTAAGCACCTACTCTGTTGTTAAGCAACGACCAGGCACTTTGACTGTTGTTCTCTCATTTAGTCTTCACAACAACCCTATGAAGTAGAAATTATTTTCCCGCTTGTTTAGATGAGAAAACAACTGAGGCCCAGAGAGGTAGTGTAAGCAACGCAGTCAGAATGGTATATTAGGTCTGTTTATCCACCCACTCCACATTCCCCTTGTGACTCTGTACTGGTCAGAACTTGGCTGCAGGCAATGTCGTATACCACATGGCACCCCTCACCCCAATGTCTTAAACTACCACTTACCCACTTCCATCCCCCTCCACCCTCAGGTGATTGAACCAGAGGGAGGTTCTGACCCAAGGTCAGTCAGTTCATGGGCTAGCCAGTCACCTCTAATTTATGGTCCAGTGGAAAAAAGATAAGTTGAGCCAATCTGATTCCCTCTATTAGAAACCTCAACCTAAAGCAAAGAGTTCCCTAGCAGCAACCAGAGCCTGCAAGAGAAGCCAACTTGCCCAGTGCAGCTGAATCACATTAGCAGTGAGTGGAGCCTGACAAGGAAGAGCCGTGACCTCCAGTTGCTGTGGAGCCTTGAATCTAGACTCCTCCCCAGCTCCAGTGCCTGCCCCGGAGGCCCTATGTGGCTCCTCATGATCTGACACTAACCTTATACGCTTGAGCTAACTTGAGAGGGGGGTCCTCTTTTCCCATAAGAGTTGGACTCACAGGGTTATACAGTGACAGAGTCAGAATCTGAACCCAAGCTCATCTGACTGCATAGCCTGTACTCGTCTCATTTTTCCACACTGCAGAGGGGGAGTCACTGAGCAGTTCAAGGGCCCAACACCGTGGGAGTGAACATAGTCAACTTTGGAGAGAGGTACCAAGTTAAAGAAGGAAGTGTGAGGGACTTCCCTGGCGGTCCGGTGGTTAAGATTCTGCGCTTCCACTGCAGGGGGTGCAGGCTCGATCCCTGGTGGGGGAACTAAGATTCCTCATGCCGTGCAGCGCGGCCAAAAAAAAAGTGTGTGTGAGGAACAGTTTCCTGCTGGGGGCTGTGAGGTGGTCAAAAGATTGATTAATAGCGGCTGGCCTTGCTTTGGGAATCCCTCCTGAGAAGTACACACCAGGCTAGCTAGAAGCCCTTGCGCTGCCAGTTACAGTTCGGTGTGCAACATCATGTGTGAAGTGACTAGTCATCAGTGACATCACTCAGTGATGCCACTCCCATAAAGGCCCTGGACTTTGGGCAGGTCAGAGTGAGGAACTACAAAGAGCACAGGCTTTGGAACTGGGCAGATCAGGATTCAAATCCTCTTCCTGCCTGTCTGTCCTTGGCAAGGGCAGCACTACTTTCCCAGTCTTTTCTTGTATCCTCATTGGCAGGAATGGAGAAAAGTCCTACCTTGCAATAAGGATTATGAGATAAATATGCAAGACCCTACACTGGGGAAGTTAGTGTTTCATGGGTACAGGGTTTGAGTTGGGGAAGATGAAAGTGCTCTGGAGAGGGATGGTGGTGATGGCTGCACAACGATGTGAATGTACTTCATGCCACAGAACTGTACATTTAAAAATGGTTAAAATGGTAAATTTTATGTCATGTATACTTTACATTTAAAACAAAAAAAAAGGCTTTAGATTGGTCTCCCATTAGCAAGTGCTTTGTAGACACTGGTTTCTGTTTTAATCCCCTGTGGCAGAAGCCAAGGTCCAGTAACTCCTGGTGCCCTTAACCCAAGGCAACCCTCTGGCCTCTCCTCCAAGACCATGAGGCATGGGGCCCACCACAGCCCCTGCCCTAGAGAGCTGGAGGCACATCATGGCAATGAAGTAAAGTCCCCAGACCTGGGAAGTCAGGACACAGCTATGAACTGAGCACTTTCTAGGGCAAGAGGCCAAGACTTGAAGCTGCTGAGGCAGAGGAGAACTGGGTTTGAGACTTGACCAGGCCCAGCCTCAAGATGCTAGGCTACAGGGCAGTGCTCTGACTGCTGAGGCTCTCTGCCCTGGAGAGGAGCACCAGAGAGAATGCTCATCAGGGAAGAGTGGGTGGTTGATCTGCATCTCTGTTGGAAATTCCAGAGCTTTCTGGGAGGGCTCCTTTCTCTGTAGCCATCAGTTTTCTGATCACACCACTAGCGATGCTCATTATGTGCTGTGTGGAGCTGGGCTGGTGCCCCCACCCCTTCCTCACAGTAACCTCCCCCAAAGTTGCATGTGTGTTAATATGATAATGCTGTGATAATGACCAGGAGATGACTTCAGGTAACTGATTAGGCCTTCTGGAATGACATCTGAGGCACCTCTTTAATTTTCCCTGGTGAGGAGGCAGCCAGGGCCCAGGTCTGGAGCACAGGCGCTGGCTGGGAAATTGCATCCGGGAAAGCACTGAGGGGGAAAATTGGAAGTATCAGAATTTCCCAGGTTGCTGTTCCACAGGGGCCAAACATCGTTAGCAGCAGCACTAATTATGATCCAGGAGTGTCAGGCCTGGCTGCCTAGCCTGCCCAGGCAGTCCTTGAAAGCGGCCTTGGGAGCCAGCAGGGCAAAGGTATAGCTGCAGGGAGGCCTGGGAAGCTGGGAGAGGAGAGACTGCAGGGTCATTCAGACATGTGGGGAAGGGGAGCTGGTTAAGATTCAGTGGCTGGGTGCCCTCCTGTCCTTCAGAATGCTTGGGACTGTGATAGGAAGGGTGGAAGTCAGATTGCCGGAATGATTTCTACCTGACGGGAATTGGGAGTTGTCTCGACTCCCTCTCTTTTCATTCTCTCTTGTCCTCAATGCTCCCCTGAAAATTCTCTTGTCAGTGTCACTGGTGGCTTCTCATTTCAGCGGGATCTCTTCCTCTTACTCATCCTAGCAGCAACATCTGACACGGATGGTTGCTTGTTTCTTCTTTTTTTTTTTAAAGATTTATTTATTTACTTATTTTGGCTGCGTTGGGTCTTTTTATTTGTTTGTTTGTTTGTTTATTTATTTAATTATGGCTGTGTTGGGTCTTCGTTGCTGCGCGGGCTTTCTCTAGTTGTGCTGAGCGGGGGCTACTCTTCGTTGCAGTGCGTGGGCTACTCAACTCAGTGGCTTCTCTTGTTGTGGAGCACAGGCTCTAGGCGTGTGGGCTTCAGTAGTTGCGGCACGCGGGCTTCAGTAGTTGTGGCTCGCGGGCTCTAGAGCACAGGCTCAGTAGCTGTGGCATGTGGGCTTAGTTGCTCCGCAGCATGTGAGATCTTCCCAGACCAGGGCTTGAACCCATGTCCCCTGCATTGGGAGGCGGATTCTTAACCACTGAGCCACCAGGGAAGCCCCTGCGTTGGGTCTTTGTTGCTGCACATGGGCTTTCTCTAGTTGTGGCGAGCGGGGGCTACTGTGCACAGGCTTCTCATTGCAGTGGCTTCTCTTGTTGCAGAGCACAGGCTCTACGCATGCAGGCTTCAGTAGTTGCAGCACACAGGCTCAGTAGTTGTGGCTCGCAGGCTCTAGACTGCAGGCTCAGTAGTTGTGGTGTAAGGGCTTAGTTGCTCTGTGGCATGTGGGATCTTCCCGGACCAGGGATCGAACCTGTGTTCCCTGCATTGGCAGGTAGATTCTTAACCACTGCACCACCAGGGCAGTCCTGCTCGTTTCTTCTTAAAACATCCTCTTCCTTTGGCTTCCCAGACACTCCTCTCTCAGTTCTCCTCCACCTCCTCAGTTTCCTGTGCTGGCTCCTCATTTCCCCCATCTCTGATGCCCTAGGACTGTCATCACACCTTTGTTGTTCCTCCACTCTCCCTAGGTAATCCCATCTATTTTAGGACATTAAAGTCAGCTACATGTTAATGGCTCCCAAATGGATATCTTCAGCCCCTACATCTCCCCTGAACGGTAGACTCATATCCAGCTGCTACTCGACATCTCCCTGTGAATGTTGCTCATAGTCCACTCAAACACACTGTCCCCCAGTCTTTTCCACGGCAATAAATGCAACTCTACCAGATACCAAACTTTGGTGTCATTCCTGGATCCTCTCTTTCTTTCACGCCTCCTTATCTAATTCCTCAGAAAATGTTGTCAGTTCTACCCTTTAGATTATCTCCAGAATCTGGTCACTTATCTCCAGTTACACCATTCCCACCCTCATCAGAGCCACCATCATTACTTGCCTAGGCAATTGCAGTCACCTCTGAATTGGTTACAATTTAGATTGGGCTGCTACATCAGAGTCTCCAAAATATAGTGTTTTGTACAAGATAGATTACTTCTTTCTCAAGTATAAACCTGTGCATAAGTGGTCTGGGCTTGATACAGTCACTCTATAATGTCAGGGATCCTAGCTTCTCGTGGCTTGCTGCTCTGTCATCTTCAACATATAACTTCCATTTTGTGGCCTAAGATAGCTGCTCCAGCTGCCACTTTCATGTCCATGAGATTCCAGTCCATGGAAAGGGGAAAAGGAAGAAGTGGGTGGCAGGCCCCTTCCTATAAGAACATGACCTGAAAGTTGCAGATATCCCTCTGCTCACATCCCATCTGTCAGCATTTTGTCACATGGCCACACTTAGCTGCAAGGGGGCTTGGGAAATGTAGTCCTTTTTCTGAGCAGCATTGTGCCAAGCTAAAATGTGGAAGGAGAGACTGAATTTGGGGGGAAAATAAGTGGGCTCTGCCATAGCTCCTAAGTGGTTTTTCTGCTTCTGCTCTACTCCCTGCAGGTTGTTCTCAACACAGAAGCCAGAGTAGTCCTGTAAAATCAGAACACGTCACTCCTCTGTGCAGAACTTTCTAATCACTTCTCTCTCACTAGGAATGAATTCTAAAATCCTTACCATAGTCTACAAGGTCCTATGTAATTTGAGCACCATTCTCTCTCTGATCTTATCTCCTACGGATCTCCCCATTGTTTACTTCACTCCAGGCATGCTGGACTCCTTGCAAAATGCCCCCTCTGCAGGGCTTTTGCATTGCTATTCCCTCTGCCTGGGACACTGTCCCCTCAGATAGCTGCAAGTCTAGCTCCTTCACTTCCGTCAGGTATCTGTTCAAATGCTACCTCCTCAGAATAACTTTTCTTAACCCCTATTCCCACCATCCCTAGCCCCCTTACCTACTTTGGTTTTTTTCCAAGACAATTAACACCAACTGAAATATATGTTTCTCCCCACTAGGCCATACGATCTATGGTCCACATATAGCAGGTGTGCTACAAATTCTTGTTGAATGATTGAATGAATGGATGAAGACGGCAGTGCCTGGGATCAAAGGTGGTAGGATGGGGCTTCTTTCCTAATCCTTTCAGGGAGGACCCATTTCTTGATCTCTGTTGTGGTTCCATTTTGGAAACAGAGACTAGTTAGTTTCTTGCTTCTGGGCACTCCCTTCAGTTCAGTTTATCAAATATTCATTAGGCAGCTAGTGCGTTAGGTATTTAGTACGGTGGATATAAAAGGAGAATAAGTACTATAGATTAGTACTGGCCCTCAGGAAACTTACAGGTTGGTTAAGAACCTAAATTTTGTCCTTTTTTTTTTCTTTGCAAGTCTGGCCATTCAGGTGCAGTATAAAAGATCAGGAAAAGAGTGATTCCTCTCTTTCTTTATGGCAGCACTGTGAACTGGTGTGGCCTAGGTAGGGGGAGAGGGGTGGGTATGAAGAAAGGCTGTCTTAGTATAGATTATAGTTTTAGGTTATGATGGGCTTCTGTCTCTTACTCTTTATGGAGTAGGGCCTTACTCACTGCTGGTCTGCTTAAGAAATAGTTTGAAATAGTTCTCATTCAATGGATGAGGGGAAAAGACATAAGACACAGCAGGTAGCCAAAGGGCTAGGGAGATGGAGTGGAGGGATGGGAGTTTTAGGGGGGCCCAGCTGATGGGAAAGGTAGCTCAGAAAAGCTGAGCAGGAGATAAATTACCTGAGCAGGAGATAAATTACCATTATCCTTTCCTGCTCTGGGCAAAATGCAAAAGGTCAGGGTTGGTTATTTTCCCCAGACTCCTCTGTGCAGGGCCACTTAGACACTGTTCTGACATTTATAGTCCAAGAAGATCAGAGGACTCCTCTGAGGCCTAGCTTTGGATTTCCACATTGGGAAAATTCCTTTTTTTTTTCCCCTTTGGATGAGGCTGCTTGTTGCATCCCCCCCTAATTTTCCCTTCTCTTGACATTTCCCTTCCATCTGAGAGGTAGAGCCAAGAGCAGTGGCTCTTAAACTTAAACAAGCATTGGAACTACCTGGAGGGCTTGTTAAAATAAGATTGCAGGTTGTCACAGCCAGAATTTACTAATTCAGTAGGTCTAGGGTAGGGCCTGAGAATTTACGTTCATAGCAAGTTCCCAGCGGCTGGTCCCAACCACATTGGGAAAATCTCTGGCTTAGAGCAACTAATTTGGGTCTAAAGGTATCCCATCCCTGACCTTCCACTCCGGTCCTTTCCCCTAATTCCCCAGCTACCAGGAAGTGGGCCTTGAGTTATCATAAGATTAAATTAGATGCCAAGGATTTCCTGATTATGAGGGTTATTGGCCAAGGCAGTCCCAGTCCCAGGAATCAACCTCCCTGTGAATCCTTGACAATCTCCTCTACTCCCATATGTCTGGGTGCATGCAGATCTGGTCCCCCCCACCCCCCACCCCCTGCCATGCATGGAGGTCGGGGGAGGGGGGGGGGAGGCCCTCCTCAGGCAGGGAATCCCTCAATCTGAGAGTTGCAGAAACTGTTGCAGGTGGAGGATTGGAGAACAATAGATGCAGAGTAAGTAGAGGGAACCCCCTCCCCTCCTAGATTTCTGTTTCTTTGAGATTAAAATATTTGTTTCTTCCTGGGCTTTGCTCATACCCATGACTGGGAAACCATTTATGCTTAATGTCCCCAGCCCATTAGCAGCCCAGCATGGGGCTCTGCTAATCAGGCTCCTTAATGGCTGCTCTGTGAAGAGTAAGGTCGTGAGTGTCTGCACCAGCTTCCCAGCCTCAGCTAGAGAGAAGCATCTAGACAAAGATCAGGGCCTAGATAGGCTCAGAGGTGTCCTAAGAATGATTCATGCCAGTGTAACAGGCCCATCTAACTCATGGTAACCTGTCTTCCCACCTCCATTTTGGTAGAGATGCCAGATTAGGCCCCTTGGTCACCTTGGCTGAAATAAGAAGACACCCCCCCACACACTCCAGCCTTCTCTCTCCTGCATTAGAAGACAGTGAGCTTCTCTGGAAGCATATTCCTGTACCAGTGACCCTCATCCAAAATTTGTTGAGCACCTCTGTGCATGAAAGTCTCTCTCCTACATCACCTGCTTCCCCCTTCAAAATCCAAAAGCCTATTTGTTCTGTCACCAGATAGGTGATGAGGGCCTTTGGCCTGGAATCTGGGGAATCCCTGAGGACCATTTACCTCTAAGACCCTGCAGTTCTGTGTTGGCTACTATTTTGGCAGCTGCTCTTTTTTTTTTTTTTAATATTTATTTATTTATTTGGCTGAGCTGGGTCTGAGTTGTGGCATGTGGGATCTTCGTTGCGGCATGAAGGATCTTTAGTTGCGGCATGCAATCTCTTAGTTGCAGCATGTGGGATCTAGTTCCCTGACCAGGGATCGAACCTGGGCCCCCTGCATTGGGAGCGTGGGGTCTTAGCCACTGGACCACCAGGGAAGTCCCTCTGTAGCTGCTCTTAAAGAATTTGTGTTCTGTGGCTTTGATCTACAGAGCGTATATTTGTAGTGCCCTCATTTAAGGGTAACCAGATAATCGCAGAGAGGAGGCCATGCCTTGAATCCCATCTCAAAGTATTTGTCTCTTGCTCTCTTGACATCTCATGATGCATTTGATCCGACTAGATAACTCAAACTACTGGCAGTTCCATAAGGCCCTGAGACGGAAAGATATTCTCTTCCCCGCCCCAACTACCCCCTTCAATGAAATACTTGACAGAAGAGATGAGTTTCTACTATTAAGAGGCATGGAGAGAGCCAGCAAGTGCCAGTGACTGGTTCCGCTTGCCCTCCCCTCATTTCTGGGAACTCCAGGGCCTGGGACAGGTTGAGCACCTCTAAGGGGGGCCCCAACACTGAGCCTCAACAGCCATCAGAATCACAGGGCTGGATAATGCTGACTTTTCTCCCTCCAGGCAGGGAGAGCCCATATGGGCACCTGTATTTTAAGCCACCAATAAGCAGGCTGGTTAGCCAAGAGCTTGCGGGCTTCTCTTTCCCGCTTTTTCAGCCTCAGGTCTAAGCCATGGGGAACCCTCTCCAATCTGCTGGAACAGACCATCACAAGCTGCTCCTGTTGTGGTCTGGGCTGCCAGCTCCCCAGCCTGCTGCTGCTGGAAGAAGGCTGCAGTGTCAGTAATCAGTCCACAACATCCCTCCACATGCCAGCCCTTTGTGGGGGAGGGGAGCCCATTTGGAAAGAATCACATCTGAAGTAGGCGGTTTGGAGAGGCTGGGGGAGAATGGAGGAAGGGAGAAACGCTCAGGTCGCCAATTGGGCAAAGCCATGTTTCAGCCAGGCCACATTGTGTCCACACTTTTCCCGTAGCCCAGCCTTCCCACATGGCCTGTTCAGGTCCATCTGCCCAGTTCTCATACCCTCTACTGCTCCTGGGCCCTGGAGAAATGTCAGCATTTCCCTTCTTTGTCCTTCTGCCTCCTGGGCCCCACTTGGCCTACCCCCAAGATGTACAAACATCCAGCTGGAGACTGACTTGGAGGCAGGCAGTGTAAGCAGGGCAGGGGCTAGAACTGTAGTTTTGAGCTGATGATACTGTGTTCCAGAGCCAAGGGTAGGTGGACATACTTAGCAACTGAAATGTTACCTGTTTCTTGGCCTCCTACCCTACCAGGACATGATCTTCCTGAAGCAGACTTTATTTTATTTTATTTTATTTGTTTTGGCCGCACTGCGCGGCACGAGAGATCTTGGTTCCCCAACCAGGGATCGAACCCGCACCCCCTGCAGTGGAAGCACAGAGTCTTAACCACTGGACCGCCAGGGAAGTCCCCTGAAGCAGACTTTAGAAGTAGAAGACCAGTGCTTGATTCAGATCTGTCCCTTTTCTAGCTGGTAGCTTTGGGCACGTCAACTCCTATGAGTCTTTACTTCCTCAACTGTAAAATGAGGGCATTAAGTAGGGTAATTTGAGAAGGAATGAGTAAACTGGGAACTGCAGTACAGATCTTAGTTATCATTCTCATGCCCTGCCCTTTTGGGTGTCCCTGGATGCTGATCACACAGGGAATGCTCTCTTGTCTGCCTGAGGGGTCAGGATGCTCTGAGGAGCAGCCCCACCCTGTCCAGGAGCAGCCAGAGCCCTGAAACCTCCAGGAAGGGGTACTTAAACCCGTATCTGTGTTGTTTTTCCAAGGACCCAAGGGAGTGGGCTGGCTTGAAGATAACTGAGGTCACAGGAGGTGCTGTGGGGTGCTGGGGTGGGGGTGGGTCTCATTTCCTTCACTTTGCCCCGGAAGTCCCCAGAGTATGTGTGTGCAGAGATTTTCTCCTGCCTGGCCCTGGCCAGGTTTGGAGGAGGAATCCCCACTGTAGATTGATGTCACAGACTTGCCTTCCCCTCCCCCAGCCTCACCTTTGGTGATTTAAAGAAATTATTTGGACACAGTAGTTAACAGAAGTAGGTTGCTAGTGTGTGGGCGAATTCATCACTGTCTCCCTGCATTCCAAGAGCAGATCTGTCTTTCAGGGTGAGATATCCCCGTGTGACTTTCCAAGGTCTGAGAAATACAGGCTACCTTCGGAGGGCAGAGTTGGGGGCAGGCTGGGCAGGGATTTGGGGAAGGTGGGGTGACTGCAAAGTGGCTGTAGGGGTTGGCTGGGAGGTCTTTCCCTTTTGTTTCTTTAATTATGGGAGAAGGGAGGCAGAGGGTATTGGCACTGCTGGGAATGTTGCTGCCCCAGACCCACCCCCACCCCCAGCTGGGAAGTAGGCATATCCTCTGCAATCCACTCCTCAGGGTGAGGAGGGCTGTTTTTGCAGCTATCAGGTGGCAGTGATGAAAGAGGTGGAGGGGAGGGGAGGAAAAGGGAGGTTGTCTGATGGGGTCGTGCTCTGGAGGGAAGAGGACTGGCTCTCCTCCCTTCCATCCCCCCATTCGACCAGCTCAGCACTTCCTGGAGGTAGCACTCAGACAGGGAGCTGTTTTGAAAGCACAGAGACCTAGTGCTAGAAGGCTTGGAGGCTGGGAGGGGGGCTGTGAAAAGGGGAAGATAATTATGCAGGTAGGGGCAGAAGTCTCTGGCCAGGAAAGGACTGCTGCCCTGCTACAGCCCCACAGCCAGCCAGGCCTTCCACACAATCTAAGCACACATGTGTGTACGTGTGCATGCACACTCACGCCTACATTTAGTGGGAGAGCAGAGATGCAGCTATGAAATGCTTACAGGAAAAATGACTAGAGACAGTGCTGAGGCTCATTCCCCTACCTCTCTAGCCAGTCAGATGGTTTCTCGGATATTTACTTGGGTCTTAGCTGGTCATCTCTCTACCCCTTATTTTACTCCTTTCTCTTCTCTAGGTTTCTCGGTGTCCTGTCTCTTTCCCCCCCTCCCTCACTGTCTCTGATCTTGAAAACGGGAAGTGTTGGAAGAAGACCCTCCCTTCTAGCTGCCACTATTTAGGATGCAGCAAGATGGATTTAAATCAGGTTAAAGAAAGAACTAGGAGAAGGGAGTAGTGGGTGGTCAGGACAGAAGGCAGCCACGAGGGGTGGAGGTAGGGGGCTGTGGAACCCTATAGACTTATAGAATGGTGGAGCTAAAGAGACCTGAAGAACCTTCTAGTCTCTCTTGAGCTTACAGATGTGGAGCTGAAGGTGCTTTTGGAAACAGCTATTATTATCTGTATTATCAGTGGTAAATTTGGTCATGTCTCCCTAGCACCTAAGGGAGTTGCTGGGGAGAAACGGGGTCTCTCCTGTGCTCCACGAGGTTGGCAGATCTTCCACCACTCACTCACTGAAGTGATTCACTGAATGTGGCACAACCTCTTCTCTCTGAGGCTCAGAGGAGGCGGCTGATTTTGCTATGTCATATGTGACTTTTCTCTTAAAGCCAGGGACATCTACAGACTGGACAGCCCTCCTCTGAGCTCTGGGCATGTGCCCAGAGGCCAGGCTACAGGGCCCCGGTGTGTTGTCCTTCTCCCAGGTCGACTGCTCTCTGGACGTTCCCCTCCTCAGTGACCCCTGGGGAAATCCAGCTCTGATTCACACTCTGGCAGTGAGTAAAGGGGGCAGCATAAAATGTGGCCCCTTCTGTTGGAGCAACTAGAATTGGCTTTCACTCCTTCCTTCCTCCACTCCCGACTGGCTTCAGACAAGCCAGACAGCAGGGGGCACTCCTGGGTCATCCTAGGAGAGGATTCTGTGGGGCCACCTTCAGCCTGGACTCTGAGAACATTAGAAATTTTGTCTGTTCACCTGTCATTCTGAGGGTGAGCAGGAGAGACCCTTTGAGAGTTGGAAGCAATCTTTTTTCTAGCAGGCAGAGACAGAGACTTGAGAGAAAAATTGCTTTCCTTAACTGTCCCTGAGACTCCTTGGGCTGAAAGGAACCTGACTTCTGCCTCTGGGAGACCAGTTAGTAGGGCAGATCTCTATCTGGGAGCCACGGCCAAGACCAGGTGGGCCCAGTTTGGAGACGGTGTAACTCCTGGCCCCTTGCTATTCCCTAACAGCTAACGCTGGTTTAGCTATCTTTGGGGAGCTAAGTTTTCTTCAGAATGACTTCCGGATTAGTTTGTCTTGCTAATACCCATGCCCTGCCCACTAGGTTCTTCATCATGGCAGCGGGGTGGGGAGAGGCTTTTTCTCTTTTTCCCAGACCTAAAACAGTCCTCTGTGACTATTCCTGGACCTGTCTGGGAGTCTGATGGGGATAGGGTGCAGCAGGGAGTGCTGAGCAGGTCGGTGGGATGTGGCTCATTCCTGACCTGTAGCTGACCCAGCTGGGGCTTTCTGGGCAGCAGCTGCCCTGAGGGAAAGCCCCTAATAGAAGACTTCCCAAGGCCCCCCACTCCTGCTTTCTCTCCAGTTGTCTCCCTCAGACTTCCTCATCCCCTACCCAGTCATCCCAAAGCCACCAACCCTCAGGAATGCCTCCTCTCCAGTAACAGGGCCTGTGTTAGTATTGACTTATGGGCACAGGGATGGTAAAATGCCTGTATCAGGAGTTCTCTCTGTCCAAAGAATCGGGAAGAGACCAGTGTATAGTGACTGGTGTGCAGGACGGGATCTCTGAGCTGGAGACAAAGGTATTGTTGCTAGCTGAGCTGAGGGCACAGGTTCAAATCTGTGAATTTATTCTGGTGGAGTACATGTTCGAGTCATCCTCAGAACTGATCTCTCACTTCAGAGCCCAAAATTATTGGTTCTCCCTAGAGTCTGACTCTGCAGAAACTACCTCATCCCACAGGGCCTCAGGTTTGCTGTAAACATTAATTAAGGCAGCAGTCCTCCAAGCTATGGAGGAGAGAAGGGTTAGCGGAATGGAAAGAAATCCAGTGTTGGAGGCCTTGGCTCCAATGTCTTGAGCATCCTGACAGCCCTAGCCCCACCTGTCCCCCACTGAGGGATCAACTCTCAAGCTCTCTGGGGCAGTAGAGGTTAGGGACTGGGCCTTCTCCAGCTGAAAATCTGCAGAGGTGAATTCCATAGCTTACCTGTAGCCTTTTCCCTGTGTCTCCCATCTCCTTTAACCAAGACGTTTTCCTGAGGTTTCACCTAAGTTCTTCCAGCTGCAGTTGTAGCCTAGGTTTTAGCTTGTGGCATACCCTGAAGACCCTGGGACGCCCTCCCGTGTAGTTTGTGTGCGATTGGACCAGTGAGGTACAGATGTGTGGAAAGGGCTGAGTATGAGTCTCAGCCTTCATGGGTCTCAAAGGTCAGAAGTGTGACTAGGCCCTGGAGGAGTGTTGGTGTTTCCAGAGAGGAAGATGGTGAGGGATTGGGAGCAGTCTGCAGTTGCTTGCCATATCTGAGATCTCCTTATGGAAATGAGCCCTCAGATGGACCAACAAAAGACAGGAACAAGAGGCACTGTAGCTCCACCCATGTGGTCTCTCATCCATTCTCTTGTGTCCCCTCCTCCAGCTTGGCACCTGACCCTCTGAGTAGGGACAAAACATTTTTCCATTCTAAATGACCATTTACCCCTTTCCTCCAGGATACTGATCTAGCTGGACATCAACCTAAGGCTCCTGAGACGGAAGTGAGGGAGTACAGAAGTCAAAGGCTTATTTTTGTTCCAGAAGTGAGTTAGAAGTTCACCACAATTCCAGAAGCCTCATTCTCACAGCCAATACTACTTAGGGAACTAGGAGTTTCAGCCAGCTCAGGGATAGCTTCCAGGTACATAATCTGAAGGCCCGGGGCAGGGGGAAGGGGAAGGGAGATGTAGAAATCCTAATAATAACAGCTCCAATTCATTAGGCATTTTCTATGGGGAAGATATTGTTCTAAGCATTTAACATGCTTTATCTTGTTTAATCTTCAACCCACTGAATCATGATTCCTATTTTACAGATGAGTAAATGAAGGCACACATTTATAATAAAAATTAAAATACTAATAATAAGGATAAAATTTTAACAGCTAAAATTTTTGGGTTTTTTACATCTTTATTGGAGTATAATTGCTTTACAATGGTGTGTTAGTTTCTGCTTTATAACAAAGTGAATCAGTTATACATATGTTCCCATATCTCTTCCCTCTTGCATCTCCCTCCCTCCCACCCTCCCTATCCCACCCCTCTAGGTGGTCACAAAGCACTGAGCTGATCTCCCTGTGCTATGCAGCTGCTTCCTACTAGCTATCTATTTTACGTTTGGTAGTGTATATATGTCCATGACACTCTCTCGCTTTGTCACAACTTACCCTTCCCCCTCCCCATATCCTCAAGTCCATTCTCTAGTGGGTCTGTGTCTTTATTCCCGTCTTACCCCTAGGTTTTTCATGACCTTTTTTTTTTTTTCTTAGATTCCATATATATGTGTTAGCATACGGTATTTGTTTTTCTCTTTCTGACTTACTTCACTCTGTATGACAGAATCTAGGTCCATCCACCTCACTACAAATAACTCAATTTCGTTTCTTTTTATGGCTGAGTAATATTCCATTGTATATATGTGCCACATCTGCTTTATCCATTCATCCGATGATGGACACTTAGGTTGCTTCCAACTCCTGGCTATTATAAATAGAACTGCAATGAACATTTTGGTACATGACTCTTTTTGAATTATGGTTTTCTCAGGGTATGCCCAGTAGTGGGATTGCTGGATCATATGGTAGTTCTATTTGTAGTCTTTTAAGAAACCTCCATACTGTTCTCCATAGTGGCTGTGTCAATTTACATTCCCACCAGCAGGGCAAGAATGTTCCCTTTTCTCCACACCCTCTCCAGCATTTATTGTTTCTAGATTTTTTGATGATGGCCATCCTGACCTGTGTGAGATGATATCTCATTGTAGTTTTGATTTGCATTTCTCTAATGATTAACGATGTTGAGCATTCTTTCATGTGTTTGTTGGCAATCTGTATATCTTCTTTGGAGAAATGTCTATTTAGGTCTTCTGCCCATTTTTGGATTGGGTTATGTCTATTTAGGTCTTCTGCCCATTTTTGGATTGGGTTGTTTGTTTTTTTGTTATTGAGCTGCATGAGCTGCTTGTAAATTTTGGAGATTAATCCTTTGTCCGTTGCTTCATTTGCAAATAATAAGGATAAAATTTTAACAGCTAAAATTTTTTAAAAAACTGACCTAGTCCCAGGCCTTGCACAAGCACATTATATGTATGATATTATTAAGTCCTGGGAATTTATCATATTATCCCCATATTCAGCCAAGGAAACTGAGACTGAGAGAGAAATGACTTGCCCAAGGTCACAGAGTCTTAGAAAGTGACCAAGCCAAGAGTCAACCCACTTCTGTCTGATTCCAAAGCAGCCCATGCTCATGATCCCTTAGCAACACTGCCTCCCTCATGCAGAGAGCAGGTGGTTATGAAAGAGAGTCCCGCTGGATTTTAAAAGCAGAGATTGGGCCCAGGAGCCGCAAAGTCTGCCATTTTGGGAAGCTGTGGAAGAGCTGCCGCCGCCCCCCCCCCGCCCCAACAGTGAGGGAAGCTTTGATCCTGTCTTCTCACCCACCTGGGACTGGGCTGTGTAAACCCACAAACTGCAGGAAAACAAGTCCTGGAACAGACTGGACAGGGAGGCAGGGGATGCTTCTCTGGCCTGAAGCCTCTGCCTCTTTGCTCACTCTGAGATGTGTGTTCCCACCCTGGCAACCTGTCGTGGGGCTGCTGTCAGTCTCCGCTCTCTATCTCTCTCTTCATCATCACTGTGAATCTTGCTGGGCTGTTGTTGCCTTGGTAACTTGATGGGAAGCTCTTGAGGTTTTCTGGAACCAGAGAGGGCTATGGAGGGAGGAACCAGGCTCCGTTAGACTGCTGGTCACAAAAGGAAGAAACCATTCCAGTGCTCGTGGCCCCTGCCAGCCAGTCAGCCAGTTTTTCTTTGGGTCTGACCTCAGCCTCTTCTGTTGCATCTGCAGGAGCTTAACAGCCTTTAGGGCTGGGGCTGGGGCTGAGAGGAGGGAGCTGTCAGGTACTGCTCTGCCCTTGGATTTGGCTCACACAGTTGCCAGTGCTGCGTGGACTCCTGCTTGCTCCTGTGCCCTGGCCCTGAAGTCTTAATTGGTTTTATGAAGTTCAATGCCTATTTTTTATGAGACAGATAATTATGGTGAGGGGAGGTCAGGCCCTCCTCTGCTAGGCTTGGCAAGGACTCCAGAATTGCTGACTCACCAGTCATCACCAGGCAGATTGATGGGAGCAGGGTGGGCAGGGGCAGACCTGGGGGGAGCAGGGGATACTCACCGCAGAAGGAGGTGCTGAGTCTCCAGGCTTGCAGTCCCTGTGATGGGATCAGGGAGGAGAATGCACACCACTTGCCTCTTGAAGGAGCCCACACATCTGAGGTGGGCACCTGTGGATGCTGTCCTTCCCGGTTCTTTGTGGGTGGGAGGTGTGGCTCTTCTTCCAGGGATTCCTGGCAGCTCTCTCAGGCCTCCTAGGGGGATTTCTACATGGGGCTGTCTCTGGCTGTGCCAAGAAACCCTCAATCTCGACACAGTTACTACCTGAGGAGCTGTTTCTTCCTCCCTCTCTCTTTCCAGTCTCCTTCCTTTACCTCTCCCGCAGTCTCAGTCTGAAATATGACCTATGTCTTTCTTAGGTCAGTCTCTATAACACATCTCTGTTTCTCTCTTGGTCTTTCCCCTAGTTCTAGTCCATGATAATTTCTTTCTCTCTCTCTCTCCACCCCCCCCACCCCAATCTCTCATTCTTTCTCTCCTCCCCAGGTGGGAATTGACTTGTTGCCCATTGGAGGACAGTTGCACTCTGTGATTCACTGCTGGCACAGGCAGAGTATGAGGATAGTGGGGAGTAGGTGGGGGGCAGTGGAACAAGAAATTCTACTAATGCTAGGATGGCTCCCCTCCAACGCTCATGGCCACGTGGGGCAGAGGTTTATGTGCGTCTCTTCAGGCTAGGAACTACTGTCCCTGTTTGTGACTCCCAGGTAGGCTGAGAGGTTGGCCCTGCCCCTAGACCAGGAACAGGACCCCCTAGCTCTCTGGGAAGGACCTTTGACAACCTGCTCTGGCTCTAGTTACTGTCTGTGTGTCCTCATGTCCTCCTCCAAAGGGAGAGAAGGTGATTGACCCATTCATGGCAGACACATAATTGCACTTTTAGATTGAGCCAGTTGCTAGATATGGCTGGCAGTGGTACACAATGACCTCAGGAAGACCCTTACCTACTCAACATATTGTTAAACTCCCTCCTCCCTTTGCTTTCTGACTCAGTCGCCAACTCCCCAGAAGTCGCTTCTTCTTTAGAGTGAGTCCAATCTTGCAGAAAAAGAAGAAAGGAAGAATAGGACTGGAGCTGCCCAGGTCAGGTGGGCCAGAGTCCCTGACAGCAGAGGCCAGGCCCTCTTCCGTCTCATCCTCCTCCATTTAATTAGCTAATGTCTGTAAAGGCCTGGGCAGCAGAAAAGCCCTGTACAAATGTTGAGCACAATTTTATTTCCAAGACTTGCCAAGAATATATTTGCAGACTTGAGGGAAAGGTCACTGGACCTTCCTGGGACAAAAGGAGGACTCCCGCAGGGCCCAGAGAGAGGACACTCCTGGGAAGCCAGGATCGGGCAAGGAGAGGCCACAGTGGAGGCCAGGGCCCCTGCCTCTCTGGTGCTTCAGCTGACCATCTTGGCACCATGCCTGCTTCACACTGCTCCCTTCCCCTCCTGACTCCCAGGGTCCTAAAGGCTCAGCCCTCTCTGCAGAGACCACCCTCAGAGACTTTCCTCCAGGAGATTATGCTAATCTTCACACCAACTAGTATTTATTGAACACTTACTATGTTCCGGGCTTTGCTAAGGGGGCTGGAGCTCTTCAGCTTGGGGAAAAGTGGCTGCCTCTTGGTTCAGTGGGGTGGGGAGCTTTCCAGTGAAGCAAGCCCCTGTGTGCTGTAACCAGGTCTGTTTGAAGTCTCTCTGAAACCTTTAGGAGGGGGGTATCACTTATCTCCTCTGACCAATGAGAGAAGTTCCTGTTCTGTAATCCAGGTCCCTCTAGTGTGGATGTTCTGCAAGCTTCTGGACTCTCCTGTCCTTTCCCCAATGACAAGTCACCTGGTCCTAAATCCATTATGAAATGGATTGGCCCTACCATCATTGACGCCAATTAGCCTTGATAATGCTGCATGTCCAAGGAGCAGCTTTCCAGTTTTTGCTCCAAGGCCTGATCTTGTGTCCGTGCCTCTCTCAGAATTCTGTTATCCCATACCTAGGAGCAGTCCCCTCATTCTGTCTCTGGGCAGGACTTGGTTTTGGGTGAGGGCCAGAGGGCAGAGTCTGGGAGAATAGAATAGCCAGCCTTACCCCTCACAGCTCACAACCATGGTCAAGGTGAGCACTTCGGGAGGGCAAGAGAGACAGCAAAGCAGGGATTGGAGGTTCCCAGAAATGCAGGCAGGCCAGGCCAGGAATATTGATAACGTATTTCTGAAATCCTCTGGGCTTCCTTTGTCCATCCACTTACCCTCTAAAATCTGAACAGAGCTAGAATGGGCTTTCTGAGAGACAGGGTCCTTGAGCCCCCAAGTCCCACCAGCCTCCATTCTGTTCCCAGTTGTTCTCTGGCTTCTTTCCAGAGCCCGGGAGCTTCCATGTGTCATCAGTTCATTGTCATTCTGATAAAAGTCATTAGTCTTTGAAAAAGCAAGACTCCTCAGCTGAGGCCAGGCCCCCACAACCTGAGAAGGAGTACAGATGGATGGAGACTTAGGGGGAGGGTGCAGACACAAACACAGCCATACAGGCACACAGTGGTGCCTGTTCCAAGGGGGTGTGTGTAAATGGACACAAACCCTCCAGCGGACACATTGCACATACCTTTACACACAGGCACAGGAATGTTTCACGTGCCCAGGTGTAGAGCTGTACCAGAGAGCCCCCAGCACCATATCACCGTAGCCACACTCGGTTGCTTACAGCCCCTGAGATTCAGTCAACACCTAGATCCGCCATGCAGCATCCAGCAGCCTCAGCCTCCCGCAAACCCAGCGGGCAGCCTCCCTAGACTCGGGGTGGGGGAGGAGAGTGGAATGTGGAAGCCGAGGTTAGAGATCTGCCAGTTCCATTAGCCCTCAAGAAGCATGTCTGGAATCTAAAAGCGCAGGGACAAGGGCGCTGCGGAGCAATTCCTGACAGCGGGTTTATATTTCCCACCCCCTCCCCCACCAGGAAGCTCCGTGTGGTCAATAAAGCCATTTACGGATTAGAGCAGCTCCCTCAATAAAAGCTGCTTATTCAAAAGGTGCTTTCAGTTAATTTGCATTTACTTCATGGATATTATAATGTGTGGAAGAGCTGCCTCCTCGGTCTCTCTTCCTGTTCCCATTTTGAGTCCCTGGCCCACACACCCCCTCTTCCTTCCACGCTCCTGTCCTCTGCCCCAACCAGTGGGCACAGGTATCAGTTTGGGATGGGCCATGATTTGCAACAACCCAGGGACCTTGAGGGGGAGTAGGAGGTGATGAACACTGGCCACTGACCCATGGTAGGGGGGCAGCTCCAAGGACAGCCAGAAAGGGCCAGAGCTGAGAGTTTTCCCAAAAGAGAGGGAGGGGCTTCCCTGGTGGCGCAGTGGTTGAGAGTCCGCCTGCCGATGCAGGGGACACGGGTTCGTGCCCCGGTCCGGGAAGATCCCACGTGCCGCAGAGCGGCTGGGCCCGTGAGCCATGGCCGCTGAGCCTGCGCGTCCGGAGCCTGTGCTCCACAACGGGAGAGGCCACAACAGTGAGAGGCCCGCGTACCATAAAAAAAAAAAAAAAAAAAAAAGAGAGGGAGGAGGGTCGAGGCCCTGGGGGAGGCCCCGCTGGTTCCCCCAGGTTGGGTACAAGCCTGATCTCCTAGGGAAGGGGGAATCTGTTTGCTGTTTGAAAATGGGGATGCTATGGGTATTGGTAGAGTCAGCTTCAATTTCCAGGACTTCCTCTGACAACCACCTCCCATGCATTCAGTTCATTCAGAGAATATTTAATTAATACCTACTGTGTGCTAGGCTTTATGCTAAGCATCTGGAATAGAGTGGTGAACAATACAGTATGGCCCCTGCCCTTACAGAGATTCCAGTATCATGGGGGAAACCCACAAAAAAAAAAAAAAAAAAAAGAGGAAACCAGCTGAGGAGTACAGAATTACAAATTACATAATATATAATAAGTACTATAAAGTGAACAAACAGGGTGCTGACATAGAAAGGGGGACCTAGTTCAGATGAAGTAATCAGCGAAGGATGGTGACATAGGAAGAGACCTAGAAGAGTAGGAGCCAGAGGAAGAACATTTCAGGTTTCAGAAACTGCCAGTGAAAAGGCCCTGTGGCAGGAGTGTTGGAGAAACGGAAAGCAGTGTGGCTAGAGTGAGGCAATAAAAGGAGGAGTGGTACCCGATGAGGTTGGTATGGTTAAGATGGGCAAGGTCAGGTCTTGTGAGCCATGGGAAGGAATTTGATGTTATCCTAAAGGAAGAAGGAGGCTCACAAAGAGGTTTAATCAGGGAAGCAAGAGGCATGATCTCACCTCCGCTCAGCAGGAAGATGTGTTAGGAGGGTACTAGTGGATGCAGGTAGAGGGGTGAGGAGGCCATTGCAGTCATCCTTGCAAAGAGAAACAGGAAGGTGAAAAGGAAAGCGTCTACCTTTTTTTAAAAGTAGGAGAATCACAGTCCTCAAGGAATCAAGGAGTCCTCTCTTTTTTAAAAAATTTATTTATTTTTGGCTGAGTTGGATCTTTGTTGCTGGGCGCAGTGCGGAGAGCAGGGGCTACTCTTCATTGTGGTGCGTGGGCTTCTCATTACAGTGGCTTCTCTTGTTGCGGAGCATGGCCTCTAGGCGCGTGGGCTTCAGTAGCTGTGGCACCTGGGCTCAGTAGTTGTGACATGCGGGTTCTAGAGTGCAGGCTCAGTAGTTGTGACACATGGGCTTAGTTGCTCCGCGACATGTGGGATCTTCCTGGACCAGGGCTCGAACCATGTCCCCTGTCTTGGCAGGCAGATTGTTAACCACTGCGCACCAGGGAAGCCCAAGAAGTCCTCTCTTGATTTGTCCTTTTATCACTCTCAAGGTACACCATGGGGTTTCCCATCCCAGCTCAGGGCAGAGCCATGGCTTGTGCCTCCTCATCCCTACATCAGTACATAAAGAGGTGCTATCTTCTGGAGACTCTCCAGGGAAGGCCCCCACCTGCTTCCTTCTGGCATATCCTGCAGGACTGGGAGGAGAATGCCTTTCTGCGAGGAGAGGTTAGTTTCATTGCCTTCTTGCCCAAGTGATCTGGAGCATACACACTGGGCAGTGTTCAACTCAGGCCTGGCCAACTCAGGTAGACACAGAGCCACCCACCCCCACTCCCCAAGCCAGGGTCCCAGAGACCCTAGAGCCAATTCCAGCTCCTCCTACCATCAATCAGGGGACAGGAAGGCTGTCAGAATCAGGACTAGGGGAAGGGGAGGGCACTCAGAGCCTGAACCACCCCCCAGGGATGCGGGAATATGAGGCGAGGAGCCTGAGCTTGAACATTTACAGGTAGCACTCAGGGTTGAAAACTGATTTATAGTCTGAACACAGGCAGAAGGGAGCGGGGGGAAGGTGGGGAGCTTTGTGTACACTGCAGCCTTGTTGGGCGGCGGTAATTATATATTACATTGAACTGTCCTTGCAGCACAGTGAAGGGCAGTGGGAATGAGACTCTAAATCACGCTTTCCTGATGCTCCCCATAGCTCACCTCCCTGTGATGTGGCCCTAGAGCCCAGGGCTGACACTTCTGTGCGCACGCACACTCACACACAGCACCTGGGGGGGAACCAACCTGACTGGGGACCCAGAGAGCAGGAAGATAGAATGTTATCACCTCTGGCAGCTTCCAGGGGCTGCTCATCCTGCAGGCCTCATTGTTTATTGCCCCTACACATCCCCCATTCTCTATCCCTCTTCTTCCATCAGTGCCTGAATGTAGGCTGTATCATTTGAAGACATCCCTGTTCACCCTTCATTTGTTCACTCCTGCAGCATCTTTCTTCTCCACATCCCAGTCACTAGCTTCATTTAGGACCTCATCACTTCTCTCCTGGATTTTTGTAACCATTTCCTAACACACCCTCACCCCTAATCCACCATCCTTTATTTTTTGCCGTGGCAATCTTCCTAAACACAACTCTGACCATAATCTTGATCTCATTTATCAGGGAATTATAGGAGTGGGGAGAAATGGCCAAAGATTTGGGGGTCTTGAGGGCCCAGGAGGGAGGAAGCCTCCTCAGGCTTATCTCAGGTTGGTGATTGTTGGCTCACCCTGAGCAATCAGCACAGGAGGAACACCGGTACTCATCCTTCCTTCCCTGGCAGGACCTTGAACCTTAGACCAATCACCTTGTGCCTCCCTCCAGACCCCTGGCCAGAAGTAGCTGGCACTTCCTAGTTCATTAGAGAGGTTTTCATGCTTAGTAGAGATGAAAAAGGGCTCTGGGGTCAGAAAGATCTGGATTTAGATTGTGGCCCGTGAACACGCACAAGCTGTTTCGGTAGTGAACCGATTAGGATTAAGAACTCTTCAGCCAGACTGCCTGAGTTTGAATCTTTGCTCTGCTACTCTTTAGTCTAGCTAGGGCAAGTTCCTTAACCTCTCTGTGCAGTTTCTCCATTTCTAAAAATAAGGGTAATAATGGTACCTACTTCATAGAGTTGTCGTGCAGATTAAAAGAACACAATAATAATACATGTAATCATCCCTGCTGTTACAAGGTTGTGAGTGTGAGCTGTTATTATTTTAATATCACCTCTCTTAGCCTCAGTTTCCTTGTCTATAACAAATCTCCATAATATATCTCCTCCCTCACTCAAGATTGTTGTGAAGATCAAATGACGTGTTCCCTTTAGAAACTCTCAAAGGCTTTACAAATGTAAGATATAATTATTATTCAATATCAGGTACTTGCTCCCTGAAGTTCAGATTTTGGGCAGGAGGGCCACATTCCTTTTAACAACAAAGCAGTTACCTTCATCCTCCTCCAACACCAGCCTCAAGGCAGGAAACTGTGGAGTCCTGGAGCCAGGAGCAGCCTTGGAGCTCATCTGGGTCTTCGACCCGGAGGAAGGGGCTTATAAGGTCACGTAGACAGACGGGCATCTCTGATAGACAGATGATCTCAAAGGAGGCTGCTAATTAAATTAGAAATAGAGAGTTTATTCTCTTCACTGCAGAGGTGGACCCAGGTTTTGTGGGTCTCAAAGTTCATACAATCTGGGGAAGTTCTCTTTAAGAAAAAGAATACAAAATTATAGACATTAAAATTAAGGGCAGGAATTCCCTGGTGGCGCAGTGGTTGAGAATCTGCCTGCTAATGCAAGGGGACATGGGTTCGAGCCCTGGTCTGGGAGGATTCCACAAACTGCAGAGCAACTAGGCCCGTGAGCCACAACTACTGAGCCTGCGCGTGTGGAGCCTGTGCTCCGCAACGAGAGGCCACGATAGTGAGAGGCCCGCACACTGCGATGAAGAGGGGACCCCGCTCACCACAACTAGAGAAAGCCCTCACACAGAAATGAAGACCCAACACAGCAAAAATAAATAAATAAATTAATAAACTCCTACCCCCAACATCTTAAAAAAAAAAAATTAAGGGCAGCCTTTGGAAGGGGCCTATGGAAATGTGTAGCCCCAGAGCTTAAGCTTCATTAGCTTTATGGAAAATCCACCTCTGCCACCATGTCAAATGGGCAATGAACGAATAGTTGTGAGTTTGTTGCTTATGGCCAAAACAAACCATTTCCACCACATGCCAGGGTCTCCAGAGGACTGCAGTGGGCTCATCCTCCACCCAGACTCTGGAAGTTACCCCATTACTTGGGCTGTGGGTTCTCCACTGCCTTCACCCCAGGCTAATTGTTTTTTTTTCAAGACCCGCAAGCTATTTATTTTTGGTTTCAATGTATTTGCATGTGATTTATATAGCATTAATATTCCCATTCATATTTGGAACCCTTCCTCTGCCCCAGCTTAAGCTGGATTCCTGGGACTTAGTTAACAAGGGAGATCCAACTCTCTCTCTTCCCAGGATGTAGAGGGAAAGATATAGTCAATTTGGGGGTGGGTAGGAGAGGGGGATATTATGAAATTTGTCTTGGAGTCAGTTTCTAAAGTCTCTGGCTCTACTCAAATTGTCCTCTTCCGCATACCCCCTCCCCTGCCAACAACATCCCTTCCCAATTTCCCCATGATTATGAATTTGGAAATGAACATATTCAAGGACACTCACCTATTCAAATGCTGGGCTTACTTTGGCTCAAGTGTGCGGCCCCTGAAGTTAAGAGGCACAAGGTATCAAGATGCCAGTAGATGAGCACACAGGAGCTCTTCCTCAGATCACTCCCAGGGAGAATCACCCCCTAGAGTCCCCTAGCATTGTTTGATGCCCAGTTTATTCCCCTCACTGATGGAAACAGATGGCAGGTGGGAGTGTATTTCAGTGTGTGTGGTGTGTGTTGTGTGTGTGTGCGTGCACGTGCTCTTGCAGGTAAGCTGTACACACATGTCAAAAGTGTGCACACATGTGTGAGACAGTGAATGCCCATGTGCACATTAGTACATCTACTAAGACAGGCAGATGAATTGGAGGTGAGGATGTGGGAAGGAAGGTCTCACTCTAAGAAAACCACATTGTGGTTCTAAATGACACCAAAGGTGAAGTCTGCTTCCCCAGCCTTGCCCTGTAATGGGGAGGCAAAAAGAAGCTAGAAAGGTAAGAAAATGTCTCAGGGCAGGGATGAGGTGCAGCTGGCAGTGTCACCATCAGCTCCAGCAATGACATCACCCTCCTAGATCCCTCCTCTGGGGTGGTGAGTCACCCAGAGCCCAATCAATACTGCATTCCTTTTGTCTATGCCTTCCTTACGCTCGCATGAGCCAATTCATGCTTTCCTCTTCCACACAGCCCAGCGCCAGCCCCCCCACCCACGTGCCCCTGAGGAGTCTGAGGTTCAATCCTGGGGCTTAGCTCTCCCATGCCTCTATCAGAGAACGCAGGAATTCCTGCTTCCAAGAGAAGAGAGGGAACAAGAGAGACAAAAAGAGAGACACTGCTGCATGTTTAGGGGGTCTAGGAACAGAAGTTGAAAACTTGCAAAGCCAGGTTGTGGATAAGGAGAGGAGAAAGAGGAAGAGGCAGAGAGAAGAGAATGGAAAGGAGCGAGTCAAAAGAGAAAGAAGAAACAAAGACCCGGGATTGGGGAAGAGAGATGGGGTGAGGTGATTCTGACTTCTGTGGACCCTCCCTTCTCAGGATCTTAGGATTGCTACCCCATTTTCCTGGACCTTCAATCATATTAGGGTCTCCGGAGCTAGTGATGTAGGGAGAAGCCCAACACTGTAAACTCCCTCCCTGGGAGAGGAGCCCCAAATTTTACCCTGCGAGGTCTCACCTTGGTCCCACTCTCCTTGTCAGAAATGGGGTTGGGTGGGGCTAGAAACAGGGCAGTGAGGAGGAGCAAAGAGTGAGAGGCATAAAGGGAAGGCAGTGCCCACTGGGGCAGCTCTGGTTTCTCTCTTGGGACCTCAGTTTTTTTTCAAGGCCTTGGCACCTGCCCAACCATTGTTCCAACTGGCCAGGCCCTTGTGCTCAGTGGCAGCCTGAGCATCATCCTTCACCACTGATGGGAATCAGAACAGGAGCCCCTTTATCTGACGTTGAGAGGAACTTGACTGCCCAGTCTCTGTGACTCTATTTTCCCAAGGTGCTGTTTGTTCCTGGTGTAAAGTTAGCTGCCGCAAGGAAAGATAATAGCCTCTTTGGGTCTATGTCTGGGTCAACAAGACGGCACTGGAGAGGTGAGGCTGGACTTTCACAAGATCACACAGAACTTCTGCTGGAGACCCTTTGTCTGGAGATTTCCTCCCCCCACTAACTCACTGTGGCCGAGTGTCCTGCAAACAAGAAAGTCTGTCTCCAATCCCCACTTCCTAAATCTCCATCATAATACTGATACTGATACTAATACTTAATAATAGCAACCATTTACTGAGTGCCTAATATATGCTGGAGGCCTCGGTAAGTGTCTTATGTACATTATTTCATTCAATCCTGCAACAACAATATGGAATAATCACCACTGTGGAAAGTGAAGGAGGAAACAGGTTTCCAGCAGTTGTCTAAGATTTCACAGCTTGAGGTAGAACTGAAATTTCATCCCATTATCTGTCTGATTTTTTCCACCTCAACAATCCAAAGGTTTTTTTGTTTTTTTTAATTAATTTATTTATTTTTGGCTGAGTTGGATCTTTGTTGCTGTGCGCAGGCTTTCTCTAGTTGTGGTGAGTGGGGGCTACTCACCGTTATGGTGCTCCAGCTTCTCATTGCGGTGGCTTCTCTTGTTGCAGAGCGCAGGCTTTAGGGTGTGTGAGCTTCAGTAGTTGTGGCACACGGGCTCAGTAGTTGTGGCTCACAGGTTCTAGAGCACAGGCTCAATAGTTGTGGCACACAGGCTTAGTTGCTCCACGGCATGTGGGATCTTCCCAGACCAGGGCTCGAACCTGTGTTGCCTGCATTGGCAGGTGGATTCTTAACCACTGTGCCACCAGGAAGCCCAATCCAAAGGTTTTGAGTTGCTATTCAAAGACTTCATCTTCAGAAAGTTCTCATTCCCTCCTCCCTCCCTCAGCTCTCCCTCCTGCACCAGCCCCAGGAAGCCACTGGTTGCCCAGACCGTCTCTCTTGCTGGCTCAGGTTAGGTTTGGAGTTCCCTCTGTGGTCCTGGGGTTGAGGTGGTGATGAAGAGAGCAGTCTGCCCTAAGCTCCCACTCCCCAGGGAGGAAGAGAGGCAGGTGAGAGTGACTGTCATTTCACATCAGGAGCAAAAACATGAGGTTGTTGAAGAGGTTTAGGGTCACATGGTACCTGGGGCTCCTGGTTCTCTGGAGTTCCACAAAAGGGAATAGAAGCCTGTGGAAACTACCAGGTCCTTGAGGGAGCTGCGAATGGGGCAAAGGAGGAACAAGAAACTTCTTTTCCCACCAGAGCATGTGCCCCTAGAAGGCTGGTGCTGCCATTTGCTGACAGGGCAGTCACAACTTCTAAGGCTGCTTGAGGTGTAGCCCGGCCTGCATTCCTAGATCCTGTGTTCCCCAGTGAAAGGAACCTCTTCCAGAACTTGGAAGACCCCAGACACCTCCCGATATGCTCAGTAAAAACAGAGTGCTGCTAGGGCTTTGAGGCAATCATGGAGCCACCTTCCCACCAGACTTTCTCCAGGCCCCTCTCAGAGGGGATGTTCTGGAGCTCTAATGGGAGACACATGTGGATCAAATAGCCCTCTGAGAGCCTGTGGGCAAATCATTGAGAGATCTGCAGAGAGAACAGAGCAAGGCAAAGACAGCTGGGTGTTCTCACATAGGAAGGAGCAGTCACCACCTAGGGACAGAGATGGAGTGAAGCAGCAGAGAACAACTGTCCTTTCCCCTGGAGTCTGGGCACATGTGCTGCAAGGTGGCTCTAGGCATAATTTAGGGCAAACTCTTTTTTAAATATAAGGAAGTTGAAGGTCAGGGAGGAGCCAGGAACTGCCCTAGGTTACATGGCTCCTGAGTGGGTATCCTCCTCAGTGTTCTGGGGGCAATGAGAAGAGGCAGCACTGCCCCATCTGTCTTTTCAGAAACAAGGGGACCTGAAGGTAAGGGGTTGCCCCCTTCCCAAGGATTTCAGAGGCTTGTCTTTCATCTGTAAAATGCTCTGAACCCTCAGTTCCCTCATTAATAAAAACAAGGACAAGAACACCTGCTTTCCTTGCAGGGCTGTTGTGAGAATCAGCTGGAAATAATGCATGGGGAAGAGCTTTACAAGCCAGGGTGTTATTAAGTTTGTGATTAGGCCAGGTCAGTGAGGGCTACAGGAAAAATGGGAGGATTAATGCCAATGCTGTGGGAAGGAGAGAGGCTAAAGTCTGCCCTGTCCTCTTCTCTCAGTCACCTGCCCTGAGAGAAAACAGTCGGTGTTTCCAAATTGACTTAAATAAGAAATGTGCAGCGGCAACAGCCATCCCTCACTCAGCCTTCACTTGCCCAAGGCAGAGAGATTTTAATTTTCCAGCCGTAATGAGAAAAAGAAACTCAGAATTAAAGAATATTCCAGTGAAGCAGTCAAAAGAGCTGCCCAGACTCTGAATCAAGGGGAGTAATGTAAATTAAAATTTCCCTCTCCCTCCCTAGCACCAACTGGACTTGCAGAAGCAGGTCTGGGCCAGGACACAGCTGGTCAAAGTCCCCACAACCTTGGCCCTGAGGTCAGATGGGCAGGCAGGCCCCGCCCCCACCCCAGGGTACTGACAGGACAACAGGAACAGAGACCTTCCACCCACTCACTTCTGGGCACATGCACTTCAGGGTGGCTCTAGGTGTAATTAGGGCAACCTCTCTTTTAAATATAAGGAAGTTGGAGGTCACAGAGTTGATAGGAGCTGCCCTAGGTCACATGGCTCCTGACTGGCTCTCCCCTTCAGTGTTTTGGGAGCAATGAGAAGAGGCAGTCCTCTCCCCATCAAAGGGAGATTCACCTCCATCAGGGTTGAACACGACCCTGCTGAGTGAGATCAGGCCTTGAATATTGAGTTCAGAGGCGGCAGAGAGTGGGTGGTATGTGGGGGTGACTCCCTAGTCCCCACATTCTAGTCTTCTGAGACACAGAGATGCTGCAGCCTGCTTTTATTTCCTCTTCTCGCAAATGCTAGCTCACTCATGTACCACACACCTCTCTCTGTCCCCAACAACTCAGGCCAGTGGTCCTAGGCATGGGGAGGGGCTGCCTAGGAAGGAGGGAGTACCTGAGCCCTCCGCTCACCTTCTTCTGAGCTTCAGTTTGTTCCCAAAGGGGACACCCTTTTAAACATAGTTGGAAGTTGGGTTGGTGGGAATGGCACAGGCCCCAGAAAAGGTGTGCAAACCTTAAGGCCAAGACACAGTTCTCTCCCTGGCCCTCTTCTGGCCTCATCTGCCCTTGACCTTCTCCTTTCTCCCTCTCCTTTTCTCATCTTCTTATCCAAGAAACATTAACTGGAGAACCTACTTTATGCCAAAATCTGTGCAGGGATCAGGGGCTGCATAACTAAAACAGACCCAGGCCCTGTTGTCAGGTAAACTGAGGATTGTGATATAGTGTAGAGCACGCTCAGCAGTGAAGTATGGAGTTGTTCAAAAGCCCTGGAGTCAGACTGACCTGGTTCAAAACCTGCCTCCATCCCTCACTCCTGACAGTGTGGCCTCAGGCAAATTGTCTAACCTTGATAAACTTCACTTTACTCACCTGTGAAATGGGGATGACAACACTTACCTTATAGGATTGTTGTGAAGATTGAGATAATTCTGCTAAATTGCTTGGAACAGTGCCCGGCACATGGTAAGCACTCACTAAAGGTTAGTATTAGTTTAAGGATGCTAATGATAATGCTGACATTTATTACCCTTTATTGGGTGCTCACTCTGACCCAGCCAGGGTGCTATGGGTACAGCAATGACTCAACTGTGGCTCTGTCCTTAAGGAGTCCACAATCTATTAGGGGTGACAGATGTGTAAATAGACCACTGAAAAAGTGTGATCACTGCCATCATCACTCCAAGAACTGTCATTTTCTGAGCCCTGACCATGTGCCAGACACAATTCTAAGTTCTGAGAATACAGTCTCTCTAATTCCTCCCTAACCCTGCAAAGGCTACATTACCCCCATTATATAGAGGTTCCATAATAATTAATAACTTGCTCAAGATCAGTCTGTTGGCAGAGTGAACTATTGAGTCAAAAGAGAGTGATGAGCTCTGCCTGAAAAGGGATCAGGGAAGGCTTCAGAGAAAAGGTGATCTTTGATCAGGATTTTGAAGAATGAGTAGGAATTTTCCAGGAGCCAAGATGGGGAAGGAATGAAATGGCATAGCACTCACTTCTCTGGGCCTCCTGGAGGACTGGAGCCGCAACCAGCATCAGCTGGAGTTCCGCAGGCCTGGAGGTCCTTGTGTTTCACATCAGGAAATGCTCAACAGGGCCCTGGTTCCCTGCACCCACCCTGACAGCTATTCCCTGTATCACTCAAGATCATATCGTAACCTAGATGAAGCGTGATTATTTTAGAGAGAAAATAGTCAACAAGCCTATAACTCCAGAGGATTTCAGCAAGAGGCACAGAGCTGAAATAATTGCATGGAAGTGGAGCCCCTCTCCCGATCATTCATTGACATAGCCACGGGCCCGGCAAGTCAGGGGTGTGGGGTGGGATCCCCGGGGAGGCTGGGAGGCACTGAGTAGGTTGGAGTCGGGGAGATAGTCTCAATGACCTTGAGAGGACCCCACCAGATTTGGGGCAGATAAATGAAACTTCTTCCTTCGTTATGGTCATTTCCCCTCCACTCTCTCTCTGCCTGTTCACTCCCCTCATACCCAGCAACAGCTGCAGAGGAGGCAGCCATCTTGGTACAATCACAGATCTGGTGGACTGAGCCAGGATGTGGCATTAGGATCCATTGGCTGGTTCCGCACCCAGGAAAATCTGGACTCATCATCATTAACATTCTGTTTCCCTACTCAGGGCAAGGAGAAGCAGGCATCTTGAGCTAAGGACAAGCAGCAAGGGGGAGGCTCTTACAGCAAAGCAGTCTTCAGAGCTCAGACCAAGTCTCAGGGCCACCATCCTCAGCAGCACAGCGAGGGGCTTCCAAGGCACTGTGGGAGTTGGGGCAGACCTTGGGGGAAATCATCTGACCACAGGGTGTTGAGACTTTGGTGCATGTGAGAGGATTGCAGGTGTTCTCCAAATTCCGGCTTGAATAACGTAGACTTGGAGGAAGGGGCAGGATAGACAAGGTACAGCCCTGAGGCCGACCTACCCTCCACCCTCACCTTGAAGCAGCCCACAGGCCTAATTCATTCCTTACATTCAGAAGTGTCCCTGGGAGGGAATGGTCCCCACAAGAAGCAGGAAGCACGTGCACATTCCAATAAAACACTCAAAGAGGCAATTATTTCTGGGCTGCCTATCCCAGCCCAGAGTACCAGCAGCCAGATTTCCAGAGCTGCTCTCATTGCCTCTGGCTGTTGGCAAAATTAAACTTCTTGAGAAATGAGAATGAGCTGGCCCCCAGCTCAAGGGGGTTGGAATCATTTGCCAGCCTGGGGCCTTCATTGTGAGGCTGGGGGAAGCAGGAGGTAGGTGTGGGGACGGGGGGAGATTATGGAGGAAGCAGAGTAGCATCGTAGGCCCTCACCAGGCAGCACACACCTGTACCACATACACATTGAAATGTGTGTGGAACATGTACCAAGTCTGCATATCACCCACTGGGATGTGAGCTCAGTGAGGGCAGGGGCCTTGGCACTCTTGATCACCTCTGCATCCCCTGTGCCTGGAACAGTGTCTGGTACATAGGAGATGCTCAGTACACAGAGAGTGATTCCTGAATGAATGTGCATACGTAGGCGCCAGACCACAGTCTTGTGATAAACACTGTGAGAATCCTTCCCAGTCTTTCAACCAACACAGGTCACATGTGGGTACCTTGAAGAGCACATAAATGCCCTGCCTTCTTACCCTTTCCATGGGAGGATGCTGCAAGATACTTAGTAAATTCCCCAAGAGTGAGAAATGGCCTCCTCAGCGCTCAAAGGGGCAGACAGTGTCCTGGTTGGGCAGCCTACAAAGAGGAGGTCCTCTCTGGGGCCTCAGACCACCATGGTTCACCCTTCCACCCGTGTCAGGAGCATTTGCCTGCCCAGAGCAACCTCCACCCGCCTCTTCTGACGTGCACTGCTCATCCCTCATATCTTCAGCCTCCCCCATCAGCCTCGCATTGTGTTACTCTTACTCTATTGGGACACCGCTTGTGCCCCACTTCAAATTCTCTCAGCCTCACCTTTTATTCCAGCCATTGCAGTGACAAACAGCTTCACCCTAGCTTCAACCAGTTCATGGGTGTAACCTGACAGCACCTTCCCCTCAGGCCCCTGACCTTTCCCTCTGGCTTTCTGCCCTAGGGCTTCTTTGTGGCCAGGGAACTGTTTGGCTTTCCTGAAAGCCAAGTGCAGGGTAGATAATACCATGGAGGCGACTCTTGACAAGGAGGGTGGGAAGCACTGGATAAATGTTTCCCAGGTTATGTTTCTGAGACCCTTCCATAAGTCTTTTCAGAATGTTCCCCGATTACTTGAAGCTGTGACCAACTCAATACATACAATTCTCATATGGACTCTCCTTGGTCTCCCTCCTCTGATCCTCATCCCTGCTCCCTGGATTACAGCCTTCGGGTTGGCTTTCAGGGGAACTCAGACTAAACCATTTCTCCTTTCCATTTGCCCTCTCTCCCCCAGCCACACTGGTTTTTTTTCAGCTCTTCAAATCTTTCCCATCTCAGGACTGTCAAACAAGCTTTCTCTGCTACCTGGAGTGCTTTTCTCTCTACTAGGAAGGTCCCTTGGCTGAGACCTGAATGACTGGAAGGAGGCAGTCATGGAAAGGAAGATCTTTTTTTTTAATTTTATTTATTTTTTAATCAAATTTAAAAAAATTGAAGTAGAGTGGATTTACAATGTTGTGTTAATTTCTGCTGTACAGCAAAGTGATTCAGTCATACATATATATATATATATTCTTTTCCATTATGGTTTATCATAGGATATTGAATATAGCTCCCTGTGCTATACAGTAGGACCTTGTTTATCCATTCTATACATAATAGCTTACATCTGCTAACCCCAACCTCCCACTCCATCCCTCCCCCAACCCCCTCCCTCTTGGCAGCCACCAGTCTGTTCTCTATGTCCATGATTCTGTTTCTGTTTCATAGATAGGTTCATTTGTGTCATATTTTAGATTCCACAAATAAGTGATATCGTATAGTATTTGTCTTTCACTTTCTGACTTACTGCATTTAGTATGATAATCTCTAGTTGCATCCATGTTGCTGCAAAAGGCATTATTTTGTTCTTTTTTTATGGCTGAGTAGTACTCCATTGTATATATGTACCACATCTTCTTTATCCATTCATCTGTTGATGGACATTTAGGTTGTTTCCACATCATGGCTATTGTGAATAGTGCTGCTATGAACAGAGGGGTGCATGTATCTTTTTGAATTATAGTTTTGTCTGGATGTATGCCCAGGAGTGGGATTGCTGGATCATATGGTAATTCTATTTTTAGTTTTCTGAGGACCCTCCATACTGTTTTCCACAGTGGCTGCACCAACTTACATTCCCACCAACAGTGTAGGAAGGTTTCCTTTTCTCTACACATCCTCTCCAGCATTTGTTATTTGTAGACTTTTTTTTTTTTGGCGGTACTCAGGCCTCTCACTGTTGTGGCCTCTCCCATTGCGGAGCACAGGCTACGAACGCGCAGGCTCAGTGGCCATGGCTCATGGGCCCAGCCGCTCTGCGGCATGTGGGATCTTCCCGGACCAGGGCACGAACCCGTGTCCCCTTCATCGGCAGGCGGACTCTCAACCACTGCACCAGCAGGGAAGCCCCTGTAGACTTTTTGATGCTTGACATTCTGACTGGTGTGAAGTGGTACCTCATTGTACTTTTGATTTGCATTTCTCTAATAATTAGCGATGTTAAGCATCTTTTCATTGGCCTATTTGGCCATCTGTATGTCTTCTTTGGAGAAATGTCTAGTTAGGTCTAATGTCCATTTTTTGATTGAGTTGTTTGGTGTTTTTGTTGTTAAGTTGTATGAGCTGTTTGTATATTTTGGAAATTAAGCCCTTGCTGGTCACATCGTTTGGAAATATTTTCTCCCATTCTGTAGCTTTTTTCGTTTTGTTTATGTTTTCCTTTGCTGTGCTTGTAAGTTAAACGATTAGGTCCCATTTGTTTATTTTTGTTTTTATTGGAAAGGACGATCTGGGAGAAAAACATTCCAGGCAGAAGGAACAGCCAATGCAAGAGCTCTCAGGCAGGAATGTACTTGGCATGCTCAGGGTATAGCATGAGGGCCTTTGTGGCCAGAGAGAGTGAGACAGGGAAGAGGGGCACAAAATGCAGATGGGGAGGAGGACGGAGACCAGACCAAGTGCAGCCTTGTGGACCACAGTAGGGAGTTTGCATTTTATTTTTATTTATTTTAAATTAATTTATTTATTTTTGGCTGCATTAGGTCTTTGTTGCTGCGCGGGGGCTGTACCTAGCTGTGGCGAGCTTGGGCTACTCTTTATTGCGGTGCATGGGCTTCTCATTGCAGTGGCTTCTCTCGTTGTGGAGCAAGAGCTCTAGGCACGGGGGCTTCATAGTTGTGGCTCACGGGCTCTAGAGCGCAGGCTCAGTAGTTGTGGCGCACAGGCTTAGTTGCTCTGTGGCATGTGGGATCTTCCCGGACCAGGGCTCGAACCTGTGTCCCCTGCATTGGCAGGCGGATTCTTAACCAGTGCGCCCCCCAGGGAAGTCTGGGAGTTTGCATTTTAAATGCATCAGGAAGCAAGCTCCATGAGGGCAGGGATTATGTTTTTCTGGTTCACTGCTGGCCCCCAGTGTGAAGTAGGCCCTCAATAAATGTTTGTGAAATAAATGAATAAACATCCCTGTCTGTATCCATGTTCTAACAACCCCTAACCCCTCACAAGGTGACAAGAGCGTCCTCTTTCCTAAGACGACAGCTCCCAGTAGGGAGAGGTCAGGCTGGTTTTGTTTCATCCTGAGAATCCTCTGGAATCTGCTTGCTCTGTGCACTGACTCTCCTACCCTCTCCTTTTTCTCCCACAGTCAATTCTGATGTTGTTGCTCACTTCTCTGCTCATGTTGGGCTCTGCTCCTGACACCATTAGTCACCTCCCTCGGTTCTCAGCTTCCCTAATGAGCAGCTGTCTTGTCTTCAGTCTGAGACAGGCCTCCCCCTGCCTGCTGCTTCCTGGGGAAACCAAGGTCTGGGGTGGGAGTGTAAGGCTCAGAGAAGGGTCCCAATCTTCCTCTGAGCTCCCCACGTGCTGTGAAGGCGTGGGAGGACAGAAAAAAGGATTATCTCTAGGCAAAGGAGGAGGCAGGTGGAAAACAGCTGATGTTTAAGGGTAGATTATAAAGGGTGGACCCGGCTTCCCTGCTGGGAAGAGTCCATGGAAGGGTCAAGGGACTGGATGAGATAGCGGCAGGAGGATCTGAGTCAGGCCTGAAGAGGAGAGAACCCATTCTGGTGGGCAACTGAGGCCAGAGGACCTCTGCTTGCTTGACGGCCTTTCCTGGGCTGGCTGGTCTCTGCCTTGTTACTGATCTCCATGTGTGGAGGCAGGGAGGTGACAAAATAATCTCTTAAGGGTCCTGCCAAATACCAGAGAACACTTGATTGAGATTCCTTGATTTTTGTGGGTTGATCTGAGGCAGCCCCAGGCAGGGCTGCCCATCAAGGGGCCAAGGTGACTGGAGGTTTCCACGCTGCTGTGCCACAGTGAGAGGCTGTACTTGGCAGAGGCCCTACGGAAAAGAGATGGCACACTCATAGAGTAAGTTGAAGAGGGGCAATGAAGGGAATATTTCCTGGGTGGGGTTACAGTAAACAACATAGGACCTAGAGACACCCAAGGGCTAGCCACAGAAGAAAGTTGTTACCAGTTCTAGGCTGGCAGGGGAAGGGGTAAAGGAGGGAGTGGTGTTGCCAGAACCTGGTGAGAGCTGTATGTGGGAAAGCCCTTGCCCCAGGAGCGGTAGCCTTCTGTAAAGGACCACAGCTGCTGCCAACACCGAGGCCCAGCAGTGGGGCTGAGGGTGGAGAATAAATACCCCTACCTCTCTCTCCTCCCATTGGCTTGTCTCCTGTCAGTGCCTCCCATTGGCCAAACCCAACAAGGAGCTGAGGGCAAGGAGCCAGGGTGAAACTATCCATAGAGGCCAGCTTCCTGGGCCACTGAGTAGAGCAGAGAAGAATGGAGAGTGAATCGAGACCCTTCTTATCTCTTCCTCCTGATGTCACCCACCTGTAAGCCTACCTCGTCCCTACCTAGTTCCTGAAAAGCTTATAAGTCCCTGTGCCACCTATGCTCAGAACTCATCCCATCTCTCAGTCTGAGGTGGACCAGGTCGGGGCCAGGATCAGGGGAGGCTCCAACCATGTGGGGTAGATTTCAGTTGCCCTGAGACTGCCTCCTGCCTGGCTGTTCAGTATCAGGATTCTCAGATGGCCTCATTCTCCTTGCATTAGGCTTTAGGAACAGGGAGGCTGGGTAATCATACTTTCCTATCAAACCCTTGCCTCCATTTGACTCTCTGTCAACTAGATGAAGCAGGAAGTTTCTCCCTGCCTTCCCCTGCATGGGTACTGACCACTGCCCTTTATCCTCCAAAATTCCATTTTGATTTGGGGAAGCTGAGAGAGCACCCTGATCCTCTTAGCATCTCAGAGACTGAGAAAGGGCCTGTTCCTGCTTGACTTATCCTGGAAATGACAAGTCCCTCTCTCCTCTCCCTTAGAACTATTAAATTATTAAATTCCATAGGTTCATTTCTCAATACTGACCTGGGTTACCACCTTGAACCTTAATTAGTCCCTTCTTCCCACTAGCTCATTTCTCACCCTGGTCACTCTGAAGGCCCTTAAGAGAGGAACTTGAGGTGGACTCTAAGCTCTGAAGCCTAGGGGTCCAGTCATAAATATACACTGCATTATTCAGGGTCCTTCAGAGAAACAGAACCAATAGGAGCTATTGATACAGGTATAGATGTAGATATAAAATGGGAAGTGAGACTTATTATAGGCAATTGGCTCACACAGTTATGGAGGCTGAACAGTCCCATGATCTGCCATCTGTAAACCAGAGACCCAGGGAAGTCCGTGGTCTACTGTGAAGGTCTGAGAACTTGAGAGCTGATGGTGTAGATTTTTGTCTGGTTCTGAAGGCCTGAGAACTAGGAGTGCTGAGGAGAGGAGAACACCGATGTCCAAGCTCATGCAGTCAGGCAGAGAGAGAATTCAACCTTCCCCTACCTTTTTGTTCTATTTGGGCCTTTAGCAGCTTGGTTAATTTTATGTGTCATCTTGACTGGGATATAGGATGCCCAGATTTCTGGTTAAGCATTATTACCTGCCCACGCTGGAGAGGGCATTCTACTCACTCAGTCTTCCAATTCAAGTGCTAATCTCCTCCGGAAACACCCTCACAGACATACCCAGGAATAATGTCTAACCAGATATCTGGACTCCTGTGTCCCAGTCAAATTGATGCAAAATATTAACCATTACATGTACCTACCAGTTCAGGTAACTGCGCCATCCTTCCTCTCTCCCCAACCTCCAAGACCAACTGGGCCCTAGGTTTTCCCAGTGCACATGCCTTGTAGTAGAAAACTACTGTTTTGGCCTATCCAGTACCCATTTCAGTCTTTTGTTTTTTTTTTTTGAGCCGCGCCACATGGCATATGGGATCTTAGTTCCCCGACCAGGGGTTGAACACGCGCCCCCTACGTTGGAAGCATGGAGTCTTAACCACTGGACATCTAGGGAAGTCCCCCTCCCTTCAGTCTTGAGTGGAAAGACATGAAAATGGAATTCATTTATCGTCAAGACAGCAACATGAAGAGATTATTGCTTAGTCCCATCTCCCTTGATTTCAGTGTTCTGGTTCTTCATCTTCCTGGGATAGCCTCTTCAGTATTTTCTTTGATTATGTAAGCCACCCCCATTTCTTTCTAATATCATCATTTTTTGCTTAAGTTACCTAGAGTTTTCCTGTTGCTTGCAACCAAACATTTTCACCAATACAAATTCCTCTTTCTCAGAGGAGCTATGGGCTCTGCCCCTCTAGTGGGCTCATATTTGCAACCTCTGGCTTGAATTCAGATCTCATTTAGTCCTGGAATGAGAGGGAAGAGAGCTCCTGCTGTTAATGGATGGTGTCACACCTCATCTCAAGAACAGGTCCTTTGTTGCCTGACTCATCAGGACCCACTCCCAGCCTGACTTGCATGTCTCCACACTCAGGTCACAGCCTGAAATAGCCAAACTTATTTCCCATGACTCGCTGTCACAAGTCCTACAGCCAGGTCAGCCTGGTCTCCTTGTTATTTTCCACTCATTCCTGTGCTGTGCCTTTGCTCGTGATGTTCTTGGACATGTGACAAGCTGGTGGCCCTCTGCTGACTACCTGAACCCCTCTCAGACCTTCAAACCGTGGGCCACATCCTACCTCTTCCTTCCCTAAGCCTCCTGTGCACTATCAAGCCCACAGCAGCTTCCAAACCAAGCACCTCTGTGGGCTCTCTTTGACATGGAACAGAGAAAATGATTTGTTTGGTTGAGCTTTGTTTCCTTGGTAGACTTAAGTCTCTGAGGACTTGAGTTAAGGCTCAAGTACTTTTACCTTATGGGCCTCAGCGTTGGACATGAGGCTGAGCACACAGTGGGTGCTGATGTTTATTTCTCCATCCCTAATTTGGAAATTTTCTTGGTCCTATAACACATATTCTTCATTCATTCATTTACCCAACATTTATCAAGCACCTACTAAGTGTGGGCTCTGTGCTAAGCTCTGGAGGTACACAGTAAATAAAACATAGCCAAGGAAATCACAGTCTAGAACTGAAGATTTATTGAGAATTAGACGTAGCAGAATGACCCATTGGGAAAATAACCCTGTTTAGTTTTTCTCAGCTGCAGGCTCACCTCAAAGGAATGAAAAACATTTCACCCATTCTGAGAGGAGAGCCAAGCTTTATGTCTTTGAGGTTTGGACTTTTTTGACCCCCATGAAGATTTGTGTGTTTCTGGGTAGAAAGGAGAAGCTGCAAGCATCAGGCTACATGGAAGACAATTTCCATAAAGCCTTTCCTAACAGAGCTTAGGACTGGAGGCTTAATGCTTCTCACATTGAAGAGGGCTGGTCCCAATTCAGGAGGGTTGGATGGAATGAAGGGGATGAAAGTATTAGTTCCATCGGAGCAGAAACCTGAGCTCATGTGAGTGCAAGTCCTCTGAGATAGGAGGGCCTAGGAGGAAGAATATTTAGGTGAACAAATACATGATGGCAGTAACAGCTGGCATTTATTGCACACTTAATGTATGCCAGGCACTGTGTAAAGCACTTTCTGTGCATTCACTTATTTCTCACAAGACCTCTATGAAGTAAGCAATATTATGGTTTCCATTTTACAGATGACGTAAAGAAAGATTACATGAATTGCTCAAGGTTATGGGTCTGAGAATCAAATCCAGGCAGTCACTGAGGGTCATAAATGCCTGTGAGGTCTGAGTACAAAGGACCACAGTTTGGGGAGTCTTGGCAAGGTTGCTGTGGCTGAACTTGTCACAGAGGGCATGGAGCTGCCTGAGAACTCTCACTTTCAGATGTACCTCACAGCCCAGGCAGGGGGTACAGCAACTGACATGATCTGAGGACCTGGTAATCTTGATAAGAAGGTGCTTACATCAGTCAACTATGACCACAGTAATGCTGTATAACAACCATCAAATTTCAGTGCACACAACAGTAAGCATTTATTTAACTTGTGTTTGGAGATCAGCTGTGGGCTGATTTTGGCTAGGGTGTTTTGGCTCTGCTCCATTTGTCTCTCATCCTCCTTCCAGGACCAGCAGGCTAGTCAGGGAATGTTCATCTCATGGAGACAAAGGAATACAAGAGTAACAGTCCCAATGCATAGCCCATTTTAAGCCTCTGCTCGTGTCAAGTCTCATAAAATGCCACTGGTCAAAACAAGTCTTATGAATCATATGGCCAAGCCCAGAGTCAAGGGATGGAGAAATACACTCCACCCACAGGACAAATCTGCAAAGTTACCTGGCAAAGAATGTGGATTTATAATCCTATTACCTAGAAGGAAGCAAAGAGATGTTATCTAGTGTTCCACAGAATGTAAACTGAATTTAATTTGGATTTAGAGAGAGAATGAAATCTTACAATGTATCATGGGACAGTTCATGCCTATTACAGAGGTAAAAATCTATCTTCAGAGACTACAACTTTTGCTATGTGAATATTTAAATTTTTAGTTTTTATTTTAGTGAAAATTAAAAAAATACCTTTTAACAAGAACATACTCTGGATGGTCTAGATGACTATGATAGCTGCCTTACAATTTTCAAAGCCCCAGTGATCACCTAGAGTGCCAATATTTAACTTTATATGCAGGCTTCTCAAACTAGAGTCTGTATTCTTAGGAAGACGTGTTTTCAAGATGGGATAACATTAGTGAGAGTGGTACACAGCAGACAATGTATAGAAGAGGCCCAGATACAGTGCAGTGGGCATCAAAGGGTGCTGGAGGCAGGGGCAGCTATGGGGCTTAGGGCAGGGCTTATGGTGCCTTGCAGCAGTGGTAGCATTTGAATAGATCTTGAAAGATGGTGGGGTGGTGTCCTGGGAATAATCCTCAGATTCCTTCTCCGTGTAGGCATAACTAGATTCTTGTTTTTAGGGTTCCCCCAGAAAGAAAGAGCTTTACATTCCATCTCTGTAAATCTAGAATCTCTTTCACATTTTTGCATCAGGGCTTTGTCCTTCATTTCACATATATATGCTGTTAGTTATAGCATTTGAAGAGTAGGCTGGGGAGGTTAATGGCTAAACTTCCTGGCTTTGGAGCCAGGCCAACCAGGGCTCAAATCTTGGCTTTGACATTTACTAGTTCTGGCCTTTAGGCAAGTTGCTTGAACTCTCGGAATTCCAGTTTCCTCATCTGAAGAAGGAAATACTAATTCTTCCATGGGGTATTTAAAGAATTAGAACTTGCCGGTAAAGTGTAGGTTTTCTTTATGGGAAGATTTTTAGATTGAACTTCTGATTCAATTTCTTTAATGGTTATAGGATTTTTCAGATTTCCTATTTCAGGTTGAGTTGGTATTAGTAAGTTACAAATTTCGAGAAGTTTGTCTATTTCACATATATCCTCAGTTTTTAAATAATTAATTAATTAATTAATTAATTTTTGGCTGCACTGGGTCTTCGTTGCTGTGCGCGGGCTTTCTCTAGTTGTGGAGAGCGGGGGCTACTCTTCGTTGCTGTGCGAGGGCTTCTCATTGTGGTGGCTTCTCCTGTTGCAGAGCATGGGCTCTAGGCGCACAGGCTTCAGTAGTTGTGGCACGCAGGCTCAGTAGTTATGGCTCGCAGGCTCTAGAGCTCAGGCTCAGTAGTTGTGGTGCACGGACTTAGTTGCTCTGCGGCATGTGGGATCTTCCCAGACCAGGGCTTGAACCTGTGTCCCCTGCATTAACAGGCGGATTCTTAACCACTGTGCCACCAGTAAAGTCCCTATCTTAAGTTTAATTGGTACAAAATTATTCATCATATCCTTTCGTTTTCTTTTTAATGCCTGAAGCATCCATAGCAATATCCCTCTTTTCATTCCTGACATTATTTATTTTTGTCTTCTTTCAACTTTTCCTTGATCAATATCATGAGAGATTTTTCAGTTTTCACAGGATCGACTTTGGCTTGGCTTATACTCTCTGCTGCATATTTGGTTTCTATTTCTTCAATTTCTATTCCTCGTCTTGCTATTTCCTTCTTTCGACATTCTTTGAGTTTATTTTGCTCTGTTTTTTATAATTTATTAAGAAAGATCCTTAGCTCATTAATTTTCAATCTTTTTTCTTTTGTAAGATACACATTTAAGGCTCTATATTTCCTTCGGAGGCTTAAATAAAAAAGACATATGTAAGTGCCTGGTCCTAAATAAACACTCATTAAATATCTTATCATCATTATCATCATCATTATCCAGTCTCAGATGAGATGGCCTAGCATAGTTTCCAGCTCTCTTGCTCTCTAATATGACCTGTGTCCCCTGAGTTTTACCATTGGACTCTCTGAGGACTTCTGAGGAATTGTTTTGGGCCATATCACCTCCTTTTGGGGGTTTTTGGGAGGCTTCCTCTGAAGATTAAGGCAGGGCACAGACAGGGGCATGTGCCTTTGACCCCATCTTCCTCAGGAGCTCAGACCTTATTTTCCTAGAATGTCTGACAATGTCCCAGGCCCATGGGAAGTGTGGGTTCTAACCTGCAGGCCTTTGGCAGATTATATTTTCAAAAAATGGCCACAGTAGTATCTCCCATCCCATAAGCTCTTCTAGAACTTGTCATTCCCCCATCAAGAGGTAGAATATATTTCCCCTCCCCTTGAGTCCAGGGTTTGTATTCCTTAAGATTATAGACCAATAGGTTGCAGCAGAAGTGGTGCTGAAAAATTTCTGAGGCTTGGTCATAAAGGAAATGCAGCTTCCACCTTATTCGCTGAAAAATTCATGATTCAGAGCCCAAAGTCACCATATAGGAAGTCTGACTAGCCTGCAGGCACCATGTTGTAAGGAAGCCATACCACCTAGAGAGGCCATATATAGGCACTCTGGCCTCCAGTCAAGGCGCCAGACATGACTGAATGACCATTTGGTGATTCCAGACCCCAGCTGTTGAGGGACCTACATCCTTCTAATCATACCAGCTGAGGCTCCAGACATTGTGGAACAGAGACAAGCTATCCCCTACTGTAGACATCCAAATTCTTGATCTACAGGCTCATGAGCATAAAAAAATGATTGTTTTTAGCTCTTAACCTTTCAAGTAGTTTGCTACACAGCAGTAGACAACTGGAACAATACTTATTATCCTTTCTGGCATCCAACTCCTCCATCAGACTCCTTATACTCTGTATTTCCCACTGAGGCCCAAGTAGAGACTACAGAAGCAGAGCACAGCAAAGGTCTTTTGTGTGAGCCCTGTAGGAGCAAACCGGAAATGGAGATTCTCTGATCCTATCAATTTGTCTAGACTGAGCTCTCCTAAGACCATTGGTTCCCAACCTTCCCGAGTACTAAGAAAGACCTTTATCTCATCTAAAAGGCTGAGTGTCTCCCAAATGACATGGTTGTACTTTCAGTATAGATTCATACATAGCTAACATTCATTGAGACCTTACTAAGTGCCAGGCACTGTGTGAAGTATTTTATATACATTATATCCCTGAATCCTCATAACAAACCCAAGACTATTGTCATTCCCATTTTACAGATGTGAAGTGAGGTGATCAAATTGCCCATGCATCCTGTTCTGCATATCAGATGCAGAGTTCATGAAGGAGGTCCTATAGAATAATATCCATACCCTTACCCTGGTGTGATGGTGAGTGTTCTTGTCTAGCTCCACATTTGCCCTCTACACTGTCCCCCAAGACCTAGGAGCCTGCAACCCACATTTCCTATACTCCTTTGATAGCTGGCTTCCTGTTATGTTCTTCCAGTTGAAATCACTGGCTGGTGACTAGAAGGCAGGAATAAGGGAGAAGCCATGTTCTTTTCCGCATCTTGATGGCACCTCTAGCAATGGCCGCATTGCTTGCTCTTCTGTTCCTTCTCAGGCAATTTAGTTCCTAAAAGCAGCCTCAGTGGCACAGCAGTTTTTAGCTATGGTTATAACTGTTGCCCATTTTGTTCTTCCACCTTAGGGCTAATAGTGACTTCCTGTGATTACTAATCTTTGGAAAATCTCATCTCCCTCTTTTCGTTCCTCCAGCCCTTCCAACATGTTTGCTACCAGTTCCTCAAATTAAATCCCTTCTACTTGAAATACCTAGAGTGATTTCTTTTTTAAAAAAATAAATTTATTTATTTATTTTTGGCTGCGTTGGGTCTTCGTTGCTCTACACGCGCTTTCTCTAGTTGCGACGAGCGGGGGCTACTATTCATTGCAGTGTGTGGGCTTCTCATTGCAGTGGCTTCTCTTATTGCGGAGCTTGGGCTCTAGGCGCGTGGGCTTCAGTAGCTGTGGCACGCAGGCTCAGTAGTTGTGGCTCACGGGCTTAGTTGCTGTGTATGTGGGATCTTCCCAGACCAGGGCTTGAACCCGTGTCCCCTGCATTGGCCGGGGACTCCAATGATTCTTAGCCACTGCGCCACCAGGGAAGTCCCCTAGAGTGATTCCTGATTTCTCCTGATTGTCTATTGACTAACACACTTATCTTTACAAAACTTCGTATAACCTGACCTTTATTTAACTCTCCAACATCAACTCCAATCATTCTCCCTCTTGCTCACTATGCTTCAGTTACACTTGTCTCCTTTCTGTTCCTCAAATAATTGCAGTCTTTTCCTACCTTGGGGCCTTTGCTCCTGTTGTCCTCAATGCTTAGAATGCTTTCCGCCAGCAAGTTGCAAAGCAGGTTCCTTCCCATGCCTCTGGTCTCAGCATAAACGTCAGCTTTGCACAGCAGCCTTCCCCAGCTAGAAGTCTAGAGTAAACCTACCCCATACCCAAGCAGCCTTATCACCTCACCCTTTTATTGTCTTCACAGCACTTATTACTAACTAACCTTATCTTACTGATCTATTCCTTAACTTGTTTATTGTCTGCTTCCCTCTCTAAAATGAAACCCTGAAAGAGCAGAGAGCTTGTCTCTTTTGTTTATTACTGTATCCAGTGCTTGGCACAGAGTTGGTGCTTAATACATATTTTTTAGTGAATGAATGATGGAATGAGTGGTATGCAAGCCTCTCCTTAGGCCTGAAATGTGCTCTGGCACCTACTGAGATGTTTGACATTGGAGGCTATCCAAGAGAGAGATCTCCCTGCCTCTCTTGAGACAGGACCACCAAGGTTTGTACCTAGTAATAGGGCCCTGAGCTCCACTTATGTCTCCAGGCAGGCCCCTCCTGAGCTGTGGGAGGCCTCCCTGTGGCCCTGCCCCTGTCTTCTGGCATGTTCTAGTCAGTCTGTTTCTTTTCATGCTTCTAGCAGGCTTCAGGGCATTAATGATTAAAAATGCAAACTTGTCCAGGGCCAGTATCAGTTGGACCACACACCCACCATGTGGGCAGGTCATTAATTCTGATAAGCCAGGACCCACTCTCACAAAGCTTTTCCATCTGTGTACTGCATTTGATAACTACAAAGAAAACAAACAAGATTGTTACAAAATTAATTTTACTGAGCATCACATTCTTATCACACAATAAGAAGCAGAAAGTTTCTGTTATATAACATTTAACCCAAATCATTGCTGTAATAATAAGCTGAATCCAAAAAGAATGAAATTCATACTGTAATGCATGCAAATATAAAGAGCCACTATATTTTTCTTTTATGACATTATGAACAAAATAAATTATGGGATCTTATTCTAAACAAAACAAAACAAAACAAAACAAAAACCCATTTTACTGCTGCACTAGAAAAGAGAAGCCAGCAGGATGAAGCCTGAGGCTTTCTTTGCAAGGTTGGGTGCTCCACCAGGTCATCTTGTCCATCTTACTGCTTCTGGAGAGACCTCTTTTTAAGGTCTCCTAGTTTGGGAGTATCCTCTGGATAGCAGACTGGCTGACACAGGCAGAGGAAGCCAACAGAAAACCCATAGAAATGTTTATAAGAACATTAGGAATCCAATTTCTAACAAAACTTTGAAAGAGATTGTTGAGAGAGGGAGAAGCTGACTCTGGGCTAGGACCTGGACTTGACCAAGCCAACAAGGGCAGAAGAGCCTAGTCAAAGGCCCATCTACTCTGGACTCATTTACCAGCAATTGCAGGCACTCTCCCGGTCCAGGAACCCTTGGCTGGGCAGTTGGATGGGATGGGGATGAGACCCTCTGTATGCTCTTGGAGGCCAACAGACATACTCATTTTGCTATCTTTCCATTATTTTCTCTCAACTTCTCTGCTTTAGGCTAACTAAACCATTCACCATTCCCTGTCTAAGTATCTTACTTTCTATCTTCTATAGCTTTCTCATGCTGTTCTTCCTCTATTGGAATGCCCTGCCTTCTTCTATACCCACCTAGATCCTCTGGTATTGTTCAAAACCCAACCCAAAAGCCACTTCCTTCAAGAATTCTTCTCTGGTCTCCCCAGCTGGAGAGTATTGCTCTTCCTTTTGAGTTCCTAATCATTTTCTATTGTATAATGAGTATTCATGTTCTTCTACCCCTTTATGATGATTATATTATTTTTGCCAATTATTCACTTCTCCTCTCTGTAAAAGTAATATAAATTGCCAGATATCGGCATGTGACTTTCAGTACCTCCCTGTAGAGGGAGGATATTTCCTTACTCCATTGTCATAGGTTTGGTCATGAGACTTGCTTTGGCCAATCAATTGAGAATAGAAGTGATCAGAGCCATCACAGTATCCTCTACCCTCTGCCACAAGAATGACATGTACTAGACTCTTGAAGCAGAGCCAAAGCTAACCTGAAGCTGATGAGCAAGAAATAAACCTTTGCTGTTATAAACCACAAAATTTGGTGGGTTGTTTGTTATCACATCATAACCTGGAAAAAGCTGACTAATACATCTTTACTAAAGTGCAAGCATATTTATGGGGAGGATCATATCTGATTCATGATTTGTTTCTTCTCTTCCATAAACCTAGCACAAAGCCTTTTTTAGAGGCTCAGTAACTGTTCACTGAGTGAACAAGTTAAAAAATCTATCAATTACTAAGTGCTACTCTAATAATCCCTCACCTTGTGTAGTGCTATGCAACCCACAATGCAGTTTCACAGACACTGTCTCACTGGACCTCAGGACAACCCTGTGAGAGCAGTAAGGGAGAGTGGACATCTGTTGCTTTCTGTCTGTCTAACATCTCTGATTTCTTTGGGGAATCACCCCTCCCCCACTGCATGTGGTTCTGGTGGGGCTGCCAGTCATAACACCAGCCCCACTAGTCACAAGGCTAAGTATGTGACCCAGGTCTGCCTGATTACAGTATCTCATTCTCTGGGCACAGTGACTGGACCAGAGATAAGCATAAGACCTAAATAGGGCCAACGGAGGTATAGACCTAAAAGAAAGATGTCTAGAAAGAGTCCCAACTATGAATGGGAACTCTAAAGAGGCCACTTAACTGTTCTGTAATCCTCTTATACTCCTCTAATATATTCACTTTCTCACTCTTCAAAACTTCTGCTTCATAACTTCTCCTGTCTTTAACATTTTTCACTCTCTTCACCACTCACTTTCAGCTGATGACCTCACCTCATGACTCATGGAGAAAATAGAAGCAATTAAAGAAGTGCTCCCTCATTTTCCTAGCAGCAATTGTACTTACCTACCTGTATGTGTCCTCATATGATCTACCTTCCCTCTTCATACAGTGGCTTGAGTGTCCCTGCTTCCATCAACGGCCAACTGCTATACAAGAACATTTTCAGTATCACATATTCTCTAATGTATTCCAGCTTTAAAACATAAATAAACAACCCTCCCATTACCCCATGTTCTCCTGTATCACCACCCAATTTTTCTACTGTGCTTCATGGCAAAACCTCTGGAAAGAGTTGTATATAGTTCCTAACTCCACTTTCTCCCTCACATTGTCTCTTCAGCCCCTCAGGTGGGCTTCCATCCCCACCATTCCACTGAAATTAAAATGTTAGTGTTATCAATGGTCAGCATGCTGCCAGGTCTGAGAACTACTTCTCAACGTGGTTGACTTCACTTCCAACTTGAAACATGATCTCCCACATATGTACACTACTCTATATAAAATAGATAACTAATGAGAACCTACAGGGAACTCTACTCAATGCTCTGTGGTGACCTATATGGGAAGGAAATCTAAGAAAGAGTGGACATATGCATATGTATAACTGATTCACTTTGCTGTACAGCAGAAATTAACACAACATTGTAAAGCAACTATACTCCAATAAAAGTTAATTAAAAGTAAAAATAAATAAAGTGAAGAAAACCCTACTAAGGTTAAAAAAAGAAAGAAAGAAAGAAACATGAAATCCCCTTGACTTCTAGGACGCCATACTCTCCTGGTTTTCTACCTCACTGATGTCTTCTCAGTCTCCTATGCTGGCTCATTCTCTTCCACAAACCACTAAATATTAGACAGTCCCAGACCTTGGCCTAACACCTCTTCTGTTCTCTATCTACATCTAGTCCCATGGCTGTTTTTTTATGACTGGCAAACTAGTATCTCCAAAATAGACCTCACCTTTGAATTTCAGCCTTCTATACCTATCAGCCCACTTGATGTCTGCTATGGATTTAATTGTGTCTCCCAAAAAGATATGTTGAGGGACTTCCCTGGTGGTCCAGTGGTTAAGACTCTGGGCTTCCAATGCAGGGGGTGCGGGTTCCATCCCTGGTCGGGGAACTAAGATCCCATGTGGTGCATGGTGCAGCCAAAAAAAAAGATACGTTGAAATCCTAACCTCCAATACATATGAATATACACTTATTTGAAAATAGGGTCTTTGCAGATATAATCAAGTTAAAATGAGGTCATATGGATTAGAGTGGGCTCTAAATGCAATATGACTGAAGAAGGGAAGACAGAGACAAACAGAGAGACTGTCATGTGAAGATGGAGGCAGAGATTGGAGTGATGTGTCTACAGCCAAGCACTGCTGGCAGCCACTAGAAGCTAGAAGAAAGAGACATGGAACCCATTCTCCCTCAAAGCACCCAGAAGGAACCAACCCTGCTGACACCTTGATTTCAGACTTCTGGCCTTCAGAACTATGAGAGAATAAATTTCTGTTGTTTTAAGTTTGTGGTCACTTGTTACAGCAGTCCTAAGGAAATAATGCAACATCTTGTCAGCATCTCAGATTAACATGACCAGAAGAGAACTCTTATCCCCTCCTGTGCCCAAATCTACTCCTCCCCCTCGCCATTCCCCCAAATCCTTTTTCTACCTTGACCCGTGGTCTGCTTTCCATACAATAACCAGAGGGTTCTTTTTTTTTTTTTTTTTTTTTTTTTTTTTTTTTTTTCGGTACGCGGGCCTCTCACTGTTGTGGCCTCTCCCGTTGCGGAGCACAGGCTCTGGACGCGCAGGCTCAGCGGCCATGGCTCACGGGCCCAGCCGCTCCACGGCATGTGGGATCTTCCCGGACCGGGGCACGAATCCGTGTCCCCTGCATCGGCAGGCAGACTCTCAACCACTGCGCCACCAGGGAAGCCCCAGAGGGTTCTTTTAAAGACATAAGTTAGGGAGTTCCCCGGTGGTCCAGTGGTTAAGACTCTGCTCCCAATGCAGGGGGCCTGGGTTCGATCCCTGGTCAGAGAACTAGATCCCACATGCTGCAACTAAGACCTGGCACAGCCAAATAAATAAATATTTTAAAAAAAAATAAAATAAGAACATAAGTTAGATTAACTCCCTCTGTTGTTTAAAACCCTCCAAAGTCTTCCCACAATCCTTTGAATGCAATAAAAATTCCATATCTTGACCTACAAGATCCTTCATGCTCTGGCCCCTGCCTCCTTCTTTGTTGTCATTTCTTTTTTTTGTTTGTTTGTTTTTTGTGGTACACAGGCCTCTCACTGTTGTGGCCTCTCCCGTTGTGGAGCACAGGCTCTGGACGTGCAGGCTCAGCGGCCATGGCTCACGGGCCCAGCCGCTCCGCGGCACGTGGGATCTTCCCGGACCGGGGCATGAACCCGTGTCTCCTGCATCGACAGGCGGACTCTCAACCACTGCGCCACCAGGGAAGCCCTTTGTTGTCATTTCTTAAGTTCTCTTCCTGCACACTGCTCTCTGCTCACACTGGCTTCTTTCTGTTCCTTGCACAAGCTTATTCCTCCTGACTTTGGGCTTTTGTACCAGCTATAATACTACTTCTGCCTGGAGCTGCCCTATCCACAGATCTGTCCATAATCCACCTTTCCTGACCTCCCAATAAAGAGTGGGCCCAGACTCTACCACACCACCAGGTTTGATTTTCTTCATGGGAGAGCATGTCCTTTCACGCCAAGGCCTTGGTTCCAGTCCCTTGGTCCAGGATTTCCTTCAATCCTTTGATTAGAATCCTCCTCAAATCTGGGAGTCAAAGCACTCAATTTTTACTTAAGAATTTGAGGGAGGTTTCTGACACTTCCAGTAGAAAGAGTCCTGCCTAATCAAAGGCTAATAAGCCCAGTCTCTACACAGGACCCCACCCCAAGGAAGACTGATCAAAAGTCCATGCTCTTCCAGTGCAAGAAACCTGCTGGCTTTCGATTAGCATCCTCAAACTTTCCGTCCTGTGATGAGAAAAGGTCATATCCAGCTTCCACCAAGGGTAGAGGGAGGCAGAGCTCACAGTTTATCTCTCAAATGCCATCACGCCACCAACCAGCTATCATAGTTTCCCTGACTCTGGCCTCCTCACATACTGAGGGGGAAGAAGAGCAAGACAGAAGAATTCAAGGAGAGAGGGACTTCAGGGAGATGTCTGTGTGATCTGTAGTTTGCCATCATCCCCCCAAAACTGAAAGGCGATCTGTAGCTCTGTGTGTCCTCTGTTGATGCCAGGCACTGTGCTAGGACTTTAATAATAATAAAGCATCAATTGCTGCCATTTGGGGAGTGTAATCTGGACCAGGCAGAGGGCTAGGCATTCTAGAACCATTATAGCATCTAGTTCTCACAACAGTTCTCTGAGGGAGGTATTATCGTCCCCACCTAACAGATGAAGAAACAGACTCAGTGAGCAGAAGGGACTTGCCAGGTGGTTTCTACTGCAAAGCTGTGGTCTTCCTTCTATGTGGCATTGCCTCTTTGCTAAACCTTCTGGCACCTAATTCCCAGCATGAGACGAACCTGTGACTAAATGTAGGTACTGGGACCTGCAACCCTCGATTCCAGCCAATGAGTCACCAGAGTGGGGATCTGCCAGCTCAGGAACTTAACCCTCAAGGCAGCTTCCCCCAGCCCTTCTACAGCTGCGCTTCAAAGAGAGATACCAAGGCCTGAGTCACTTCCCTGAAAACTCCCTTTCAGAGACTGTCCTTGAAATAAGATAATGCAAAAATCTGAGCTGGACTGCCCAGGGGGCCAATTCCCACCAGCCTCCACTGATGAGTTGCCTCTGCCTGTTCAGGGCGCCACAGCAAGGGTGAGCTTGAAGCAACATTCCAGCAGGAGTTTCTCCAGGTATGGAGAGGCCAAGCAGATAGAAGCTGCTGTGGTGGGACAAATAGCATGCATAGAAGGATCCTGGGGATGGAGGTCTGGGAAAGGGATGGAGTGAGCATCTCTCATCAAGAGAATGATTCCTGGGCTTTCCTGGTGGCGCAGTGGTTGAGAATCCACCTGCCAATGCAGGGGACATGGGTTCGAGCCCTGGTCCGGGAAGATCCCACACGCCACGGAGCAACTAAGCCCGTGCACCACAACTACCGAGCCTGCCCTCTAGAGCCCGCAAGCCACAACTACTGAGCCCGCGTGCCACAACTACTGAAGCCCGCGAGCTCTAGGGCCTGTGCTCCACAACAAGAGAAGCCACTGCAATGAGAAGCCCGCTCACCGCAACGAAGAGTAGCCCCCGTTCGCCGCAAGTAGAGAAAGCCCGTGCAGCAACGAAGACGCAACGCAGCCAGAAACAATAAATAAATAAAATAAAATAAATAAATAAATAAAAAGAGAATGATTCCTAAGGCCTCCTCCTTGCCATAATTGCAACCTGAGATTTTGTCAGTCAAGGATGAGGCTATGTTAGTGAAACGTCTATAGCCTGACCCCCCGTAGGAGACAGTGAGGCCATTGGTGTGAGCATCTGCCATGGCAGAGACTCGGCAGAGATTTGGTGGGCAAGAGTCAGGAGTCTCAGTTTAGACGTTGACACAGGCCTGAGGGTCTTCGGAGTGTCATACATGGCATGTTGTGATGGAAGCCTTTAGGGATGTGGATTCCAACCTCCTTGTTGCACAGATGGAGAATCCAAGGCCAGAGAGGGGAAGTTACCTGCTCAAGGTCCCCAGCCATGAGTGAAAGAGCTGGCACCTCTCATACTTCTGTACATTCAGGTGAGAACCCCCCCATCTCATCCCTATTCTAACAATAGAAAATAAAACATTGAAAATTCAAAAATAGAACACTGAAACCAGGATGGGAGCCATGTCTAACCTGGTTGCTTTGGGAGGGCCCATGTGTCTAAGCCCATGTCATGGCCCCTGAGTGTCCCTGGAAAGCCAAGTTGGCATCCTGCATTGTGTGGTTAGGATTCACCTTGTGCCAATCACGCACCAGCCCACCTCCAAACGCAGAATGGTGTTTGCGTTTGGGCAACGGCATCTTTGCCTGTGATTTTCCTCTGATGATATCTTGTTTTGCCAACTAAATTAAGACTATGACAGAGAACAGAGACTACCTCTAGCAGTTTAGTTCAATTAAGATTTCACATCAACAAATTAAAATGTATCCTCACCGTCTGCAAAGTAAATCTGCCTGCATTTAGGAGGAGGCTCTGACATTTGCTGTTCAGACACCTAGCTGTTACGAGCCGAGTATCAATGAGGACCCACCCTTTCTGGGACTGGCTCTGGGGGTTCAGGGCCAGGGTTTGTCTCCAGGGACTTACAGCTTCTGGGCCAGGGCTTCCCAAGCATGAGTGTGAGGACCAGCCTGCGACTTTGATGAAGTTTTCACTGGTCCTCTGTAAAATCACAAAAATGAGAAGTAGGAAGTCATGTTTTCCATAAAACTAAGTCAATTCAAACTAAAAGACTGTTGATAAACAGTTTTAAATTTGTCAGCCACTCTTCAAGGGACTGAGGATTCACCAATGAACAAAACAGACAAAAATCTCTGTTCTCTAGGAGCTTTTATTTTATGCGGAAGAGACAGACAATAAATAAGACAAATGAGTGAAATATGCAATAAGTTAGAGAGTGATAAGAGCTGTGGAGAAAAATAAAGCCGAGAAAGAGGATAGGGAATGTGGAGGGCAGAGGGATTTGTGATTTTTAAATAGGGCAGTTTGGAAGGCCTCCATGAGAAGGTGACAACTGAGTCAAGACCTGCAAAGGTGAGGGACTGAGCCATGAGGATATATGGGAGGTGCGGGGTAGCGGGGGGCACTCGGGCAGAGCAGTGCCAAATGCAAAGGCTGATATGTAGTTGTAGGTGGTATGCGGATGGAACAGAGTGAGCAGGAGGAAGAAGAGGAGAGGAGGTCAGAAGAGAGGGATCATAGGCCATAATAGGGACTTCAGATCATTCTCTGAGCGAACAGGAAGTAAGCAGAGGGATGGAGCAGAGAAGAGACAAGCTCTCCCTTAGATTTTAGTAGGATGGTTGTGGCTGCTGTGTGGAGCATAGGCAGAAGGAGGGCAAGGTTGGGAGCAGGGAGACAAGAGATTTATTGTGGTTACTAAGTGAGATATGGTGGTGGCCAGAGTGAGGGCTGAAGAGCAGGTGACGTGGGAAATCGGCTCAAAATGTTTAAAATCAGTAATATTTTAGAAAGTTCAGCATTTAAGGTCAGCACCTCCTTGACATCTTTGAAAAAAGGCAATTCCATTGGTGGTCCTAGGACAGGGACCTCAAATCCTTAATGGCAGCACAGGGGCCACCCACAGTGTGGTGCTCCAAGAAATGGACCTTTTCCTCTGTAAAATGAGATGAATAATCTTTTCTTTCTAGAGAAGGCAAGTAAAGCTATTTTCTCCATTGAATATTAGAGAACTGAGAGAGTGCAAGCCCCATGAGGGCAGGTGCTATGTCCACATCCTGTTTTCAGATGTTCCCCAACAGTTACTTCTAGGTCCAGGACATGCGTACTCCAAAAATGGTTGTTGAAAATATGAATGCATGAGTACCTTTCCCCCATACTTTAGATAGGGATTTAAACAGAGTTTTAATAACAAACTTTGAAATTGTGTGTGTATATATATATATATATATATATATGTGTGTGTGGGTGTGTGTGTGTGTGTGTGTTTATACATTTTTTTTTTTTTAAACCGGAGGGCTGTTTGTGTGTGGTGATGGTGGTGAGTTTGTTTTCTGTTGGTTTGTTTGTTTACTGTGAACATAAAAAATTATGGATTATTATATAGATTAGGTTCTTGCTGCTGAAGGATTTGGGTAACTTCAGGGTTATTTCTCATTCTCTCTTTTCCCCTTATTTTTTATTTATTTTTTTTGCCGTACGCGGGCCTCTCACTGTTGTGGCCTCTCCCGTTGCAGAGCACAGGCTCCGGATACGCAGGCTCAGCGGCCATGGCTCACGGGTGCAGCCGCTCTGCGGCATGTGGGATCTTCCCGGACTGGGGCAAGAACCCGTGTCCCCTGCATCGGCAGGCAGACTCTCAACCACTGCGCCACCAGGGAAGCCCTACCCTTATTTTCTTCATTTCCTTTCTCCTTCCTCTGTAATCTTAGTTGGCCATCATGTAAAACTGGACAGAGTTTTATGCTTCCTATTTCTACTCTTTAAAGTAGATATGTGAAATGTTTTTTATTTTTATCTTTTAGAAAAGCCCAAAAACTAAATTAAATTCTTTTTTACTTGTGTAACTCTCAGTTGATTTTTCTCTCACTGTATGTCAGCATCCCCACTTTCTGCATCTAAGGAGTTGATACTACTTCCTGATGGGAAGGAAAACACACCCAACATGGGACTCTGGACTTCACCACTTCAAACTTCTCTGCTATTTAACTTGCATGGTAATTTGCATAGATCTACATATGTTATGCAATCAGCCTGCTCTCCTTTTACATTTAAGCCTAAAATAATTTTGCTTTTATGATGTTCTTCTCTGCTGCCTTCTTTATTTCTTACTGGTCCTGCGATTTAGATTTTTGTAAAAGGAATTGATGAAAAGCCAAAGGTATAGACACATTACCCAAACAGCTATTGGGGAGAGGGAGACGGGGAAGCAGCATGGTGAGATTGTCTTTGGGATTCATTTATTCATTCAGCAAATGTTTATTGAGCACCTACTATGTGTTAGGCTCTGTGTGGGTGCTAGGAATACAGTGGTGAGGAAGCCAGGCACAGTTCTTACTCACATAGAGCTTATACTCTCCTGAGGAAAATAGACAATAAACAAGTAAACACATAAATACAAGCATGATTTCTGATACTAATAAGTGCTAAAATGAAAATATAGTTATTGGAAAACTGGTTTAGATTGGGTAGTTCATAGAAAGTCTCTCTGGAAAAGTGAAATTTGAGCTGAGGCCTGAATGATTGGAAGGAGACAACCAGGTGAACATCTGGGGGAAAAGTGTCCCAGACAGCGGGAACAGCCCTGAAATGAGAAGGAGCTTGAAAGGTTTTAGGAACAGAAAGGAGGTGTAGCATTTTGAATGCTTTCAGTGGAAAGAAGAAGTTGCCTCAATTCAAAGTAGTGCAAAAAAAAAGGAAAGGAATTGTATTACCTCATATAAAGATGCCTGAGGGCAGAGGGGGTAGGGTTGTAAGGTTGGTCAACATCATCCAGGGCCAGACTATTCCCTTCTTTCTGTACAGTCACCCTTTTGTGCTGAGGTCCTTCTGGATGCCAAGATGGCTGCCAAAGCTCCAACTTCATACAACTCCCTTGTAGTGGTACAATGTCCAGGAAGAGAGGAAGAGGGCAAACCCTTCCCTTTTCAAAACAAGGAAACCCTTCCCTGGACACTGTGCAGATTTCCCTTCATCTCTCAGAACATAACAAAAATTTCATCACATATGCATTCCTAAACTGGTCATTAGCAAGGAGAATGAATGACTCAGATTGGTGTAAAGTTGGGCAGAGGAGCAGTCTAGCTTCCAGTGAACTTCATGGAAGAACCAGTGCTACCAATTTCTGACAAAAGCCAGGCTTCTGAAAGTAAAATTAGGCTTCTGTGAGCAAGGAAGAAGTGGGAATGGCTGACTGTAATTTGGTGCTCAAGAATATTGCCGCAGGAGGACAGTGTGGCTGGAGTACTGGTATAAGAGAAGGTTATGGAGATGGAATGAGGGAATACAGAGCTTGTTTTAGGTTCTTCAAATGTAATCTTTCAGATCCATGTAAGTCCCTAAGGCGTTACCCCATTTTGCACTAGTTACTCTCTCCAGTGCTGTCCCTCTTCCCGTCACTCCCCCAAGGAACCACCTCACCTCTGGGTGTGGAGTTCTAGAAAGGCTGCCCAACTCAAGTATTAGACACTGAGTCTAACACTAGCTGATGACACTGGGTAAGTCCCTTCCCTTCCTTAAGCTTAGTTTCATTATCTACAGCAATGACACAATAACATTTGTCCAACTGGCTCTTCAGGAAAGTTGTAAAGATCAAATCAAAGAGTTTCTGCATGTCCTTTGAATACTATAAAGTGCCGTAGTTATTATTATTATTATTATTTTTTTTTTTTTGCGGTACGTGGGCCTCTCACTGTTGTGGCCTCTCCCGTTGCGGAGCACAGGCTCCGGACCCGCAGGCTCAGCGGCCATGGCTCACGGGCCCAGCCGCTCCACGGCATGTGGGATCCTCCTGGACCAGGGCACGAACCCGTGTCCCCTGCATCGGCAGGCGGACTCTCAACCACTGCGCCACCAGGGAAGCCCCGTAGTTATTATTATTGCTGTTACTGTCATTCATCTTCAATGAGAGACAAAGGTTTTTTTTTTTAAACTTATTTTATTGAAATGTAGTTGATTTACAATGTGTTAATTTCTACTGTACAGCAAAGTGATTCAGTTATACATATATAAACTTTCTTTTTCATATTCTTTTCCATTATGGTTTATCACAGGATATTGAATATAGTTCCCTGTGCCATACAGTAGGACCTTGTTGTTTATCCATTCTATGTATAATAGTTTGCCATCTGCTAACCCCAAACTCCCACTCCATCCCTCCTCCATCACCCTTCGCCTTGGCAACCACAAGTCTGTTCTCTAGAGACAAAGCAGTTTTAAATTTTGAGTAGTCACCTCCTCCAGCTCCTTGGGAAGGGACAGCTGTCATTTTGGAAAGTACTCTGAGGGGGTAAGGAGGGCGGCCTTGAGCTCTGTTTTGCCCTTCATCCCCCCAGACCTTTCCTCAGTGTCCCCCATTCCCCCCTCCCCCGACAGTCCTCTGTGCTTCGCATCAGAGATGTCCTTAGAAACAAGCTGGGCTGATGTTCAATAAAATGTGAGCTAAAGCTGGCTGAGTTATTATCCTTTTTTCTTGATAAAAAGAGTGAATGTATTTTCATTACTGGCAGAGTGCTTTTAGCTGGTGCGGACAATTAAGCCCTGGAAATGCAGCAATCCATTTCACACTGAGAGAAGATTTGAGGGATGACTCACCAAACACCCAGGCCCTGGAGGAGCCAAAAACATGGCCACTGTACCCAATAATAAAAACCATAGCATTTTTGTGGTAATAAGGTAAAGCAGCCCCTAGGTGACTCCAAGTAATTTGCCCCACAGTGGAATGCTGCTGTTGCTGCTGGCATGAAAGCTGTGAGCCTGACACTTCTCCACATACCTCAAGACCCTTCTTAGCCATCCTCTTCCTTATTCTTATCATCTCTTGGGAAGGCAGGCTGGGAGGAGCTTCATGTTATTGGCAGCAGCTTCTGCCAAAGGTTACCTTTTAGGTTCAGACACTCTTCTTGGTTTTGCTTCATAATCTTTTGATCACCTCCCTCACCCTCAAGCCAGACCCTATGTCCAAAGAATCAGATCTCTGAGACCAACAGAGTTGTCCATTCCAAAGCTACAACATCGGTGGAAAAACCCTCCTTTACAAGATCAATGACAACCTTCCTCTCTTCTCTCTCCTTCCCTCCCGTCTTTTTTTTCTCTTTTTCAAAGATGAGTTAGAAGTTCTAATTTCTAGTCCCCAGAGGCAAAGGTGAGATGACCACTCCCCACCTTCCCTGCCCCACCAACCCAAGCTGAGAGGAAGAGTCTTAAGCTGCAGATTCTTGGAAGCAAGAAATTTGCTGGTATTGTGGCTTATTTGGCTACACATCTACCTCCCTCCTTAAGAACGAGGGGCAGGGACGGTGTTGCCACCTCCTTCACCTCTGCATCTCCTGCAGCCCGCACAGTGCCTGGGATAGTCAGCTCTTAGATGGTTGATGAATGAATGAATGAACAAACAAAGCCACCTCTGTGTTGGTTTATTTCTCATGGCTTTGTCTTTTTGTTCTGTTCAACACACAGCTCCACCATCATAACTTAGAAAGTGGAAATTACTTCAGAGATGCAGGGACTGAGTATTAGCGGACTGAAAGCGATCTGGTACATTATTACAATTTTTTCTTAAACCACTTAAGCTCTAGTTTCCCTCCTGTTTACTGTTAGAAGGGATCCCAAATCAGTCGTGAACTTTCGTCTGCCTTGAGGGAGTAAGAGGAGAGGGCTGGGGTGGTTGTCCAAGCTTATTATCCTCTCCATTACTCAGGAGTGTTCCCCTGAGCTTTCACATGATTTTATTTTAATGCTGTTATTTGTATTAGGCGAGTCTCCAGCTCAGCCAGGCCAAAAAGGGAGGTGGGGGAACCAGGGAAGAGCTGATGGAAAAATAAATATCCTGTAGGTTCATGATGATTTGACCATGGCTTTAATATGAATCATATTTGCTCTAACCTGCTTTCCCACAATCAGCATTTCTGCTAGAAATAATTTATAATTATCAAACTCCAGTTAGGCTAGAAGATTCCTTGCAAAGGACTTTGATATGATTAGGGAAAGGCTTGGAAATGTAATTTGCATGGTTCTTGTCCTCTCTGCCAATGACATTCCTGGAGAAGGCATCTTGTCCTTCCTGGCAGGAGAAATTCCAAGGGCAGATAGGAGCTGGGGACCAGACTTCAGGGTCACTGGGGCTGCTGCTCCAAGGCTGGCCCAAAAAGAAGATGCTTTCCTGGAATAATGAGTCTGAAAGATTTCCCATCTCAGCATTTCAAGAACTGAGAGTCAGTGAGTGGCCCAGAGTGGGACAGTGCCAAGTGCATGCTGACCAACAGCTGTGCCCAACACTTCAGTGTGAAGGCCCTTTGGTAACTGCCCAACACCCAACATGGGTCATCCTAAGAGAGTCCTGGTCTTGCTCCTGGCTGAGAACTAGTAACAATCCCCTCTACCTCTTCCCTCATCTTAACCCTTCAACTCTGCAGCAGCTGAGCCAGAGAAGGACAAAAGTTAAGCAAAGATGCGCTGAAAAATACAAATATTATTGAAAGAAATGAAAGAAAACCTAAATAAATGAAAATATATCCCATGTTTGTTACCAAGCCAGGTTCATTTGCCTGACACACAGCAAGCAAAACGCTGAGACACTGAGGTCTGCAGCAGAGAAAGGGTTTATTTACAAGGCAGACAAGCAAGAGATATGAGGACAAGTCTCAAATCCACCTTCCTGAAGGTGAGGGGCTTGGGATATTTATGGGATAAAGAAGCAGGGTGGGGGCTTCACTGGTGGCGCAGTGGTTAAGAATCCGCCTGCCAATGCAGGGGACACGGGTTCGAGCCCTGGTCCGGGAAGATCCCACATGCCGTGGAGCAACTAAGCCCGTGTGCCACAACTACTGAGCCTGTGTTCTAGAGTCCACGAGCCACAACTACTGAAGCCCTTGTGCCACAACTACTGAAGCCCGTGCGCCTAGAGCCTGTCCTCTGCAACAAGAGAAGCCACCACAATGAGAAGCCTGCGCCCCGCAACAAAGAGTAGCCCCCGCTCACTGCAACTAGAGAAAGCCCGCGTGCAGCAGTGAAGAGCCAATGCAGCCAAAAATTAAATAAATGAATAAATAAATTTATTAAAAAAAAAGAAGCAGGGTGGTCTGAGATGTGGGGAAAGATAATTGGAGGTAAGAAAAAGGTAAAGTAATTGGCGTTCTGCGTAGGCATATCTGAGTTACAGGCTCCTTCATGGGATACACGTTCAGAAAATGGCTGCATTAGCATGAGGGTGGAGTTTTTGGCCCTCTGATATCCAATGTTGTCCTTCAGACACTCAAGCAGACCCAGTTGAATGGTTGGTGGTCTTGACTGGTTTGAACTGGGCAAGGCTAGCTCTGTGTTTCTGAAAAACAATTTAAACTACAGTTGCTATAGCGGAATATACATCAGAGGTGTTATCTATAGAGGGGTGGTTAAAGGAGTCTTGTGATATGTTGTCTAAGCTATGTGAAGCTTAGAGGGTATGCAATTTGCAAAAACAATTAAAGCAAGTTTAGTGAGTAAAGGCAGGTTACAGGATCATATTTATTAAGCAAGTTATAGTTTAAGGGATCTAACTGATGACTGCCCTCGGTTTCATGTTCATGGAAGACTCAATATTGTTAAGGTGGCATTACTCCCTAAATTAATTTACACAGTCAATTCAATTCCTATTAAAATCCCAGCTGCCTTACAACAAGAAAAAAACTAAACAAACTGAAAAGAAACAACTTTTCTTAGATTCATCAGAAACTGAGGTCACAGGACAAATGACCACCCTAAAAACTAGAGAGATAGGTGAATGCGGAGAATGCAGACCACTTTACCTAAAGAAGAAGCTGCTGGAGCCAGGAACCAATAGCACTGAAGTACTGATACATGCTACAGTATAGATGAACCTTGAAAATATTATGCTAAGTGAAAGAAGCCAGTCACGAAAAACATACATTATATGATTCCCTTGATATGAGTATCCAGAATAGGGAAATCCACAGAGACAGAAGGTAAATTTGTGGTGGCCAGGTTGGGGTGAGTGGGAAATGAGGAGTGACTGCTAATGGACACAAGGTTTCTTTCTGGGATGATGAAAATATTCAGATTGTAGTGATGGTTGCACAACTTTGTGAATATATTAAAAAAACCACTGAATTGTATGTTTTAAAGTAGTGAGTATTAAACTATGTGAATCATATCTCAATTAAAAAATAAAAAGTTAACCAACGATGATTTGGGATGGGAAATCCAAATTTTCCTTTAGATTCGGTCTGCAGACCGTTTTTGGGAACCAGAGCTTCTGTAGGTCATTTTCCTACTGACTGACCAGCCCAGACTTTGACCATTCCAAGAGGAATTCTGGGATATGGAAGGAAAGAGAATGAAGAAGGGACTTGAAGGAAGGGGGCTAGGACTGGGAAATGCTTGAAATGAGACTCCAGAGCCTTGTGATTGTAGCTACTGTTCTGCAGGAGGCTACCTCCTTCATTAAGACTCCCTGGTTTCTTCTTTCCCTAAAGCATTTCATCCAAAATATATCATTTTGACCCAAAGACCTCTCACTGGATCCTTGTTAGCTTGTAGGCTCTCTGTTTATTCCACAGTAAGCTATTTTACTTGTCCCAGATATGTGTCCCCTCCACAATGACACCACAACCTCTTCCAGGGCAGGACCCCTGTCTTGGTCTCACAGACCCTTAATGTAGGAAAGAACTTTGGGCATCACTTGGCCCTCCCCTCCTAATTTAAATATAACCCAACTATCAACTTCTTGGGTTTATCCAAGTCTCCCAGCCTCCTGGGGTCATCTTTCCCCTCATGTTCAGCTAGGAGGAATCATCTTATGCTGCTCCCCACCCTCAAAGACAATAGGAAACCCCATGTCCTGAACCCCATGTGTCTTTGGGAATTCTTGTGCAGTGTTTGAGAGAATGGCTTTGGAGCCTGGGTTCACATCCTATCTCTGCCACTTATTGATGGTATGACCTTGGACAAGTTATTTAACTTCTCTGTGCCTCAGTTTCCTTGTATATAAAATGGGAATAGTCAAAGCTCCTCCTTCATAGCATTAAATGAGCTACCAGTAATATATGAATATACAGCACATGGAACTGTATCTACCACTCCATAAGGGCTATAAAAGTATTTGCTCTTGGGGCTTCCTTGGTGGCACAGTGGCTAAGAATCTGCCTGCCAATGCAGGGGACACGGGTTCGAGCCCCGGTCCGGGAAGATCCCTCATGCCACGGAGCAACTAAGCCCGTGCGCCACAACTACTGAGGTTGCGCTCTAGAGCCTGCGTGCCAGAACTACTGAAACTCGCATGCCTAGAGTCCATGCTCCACAACAAGAGAAGCCACTGCAATGAGAAGCCCGCACACTGCAACGAAGAGTAGCCCTCACTCCCGCAACTAGAGAAAAGCCAGCGTGCAGCAACGAAGACCCAACGCAGCCAAAAGTAAATAAATTAAAACAACAAAAAAATTGCTCTTATTACCTGTTTCAGCTGAATTCTTGACATACTGTGCCCCTCATCCCTTTCTCCTCTCATGCTGCCAAAGCTCTTCACCCTCCAAAGCATCCCTAATTCAAAGCGATGTGTGGCAGACTTTTGCTAAAAGCTTGAAGGAAACATGCCACACAGCTCAGCCAATAACTTAAAATTGTATCTTGAGCATCGTTGTTCTTTAAAGTCCCCTGATCATTCTTGCCACCAGGCATCTCTCAGTTACCATCCAACTTTTCTTCTCTAACGCCAGCTTGCTGCCTTGCTCTGTACACCCAGTTTCCATCAACACTTTCTCACATCTCCTCTCGCCTTTCCCCAGCCCCTCATCCTGGAAACTCAAAATTTCACGGTGGAATTCTGTTCTCGTTAAGCCTCACAGTAGCCATCTAAGCCCCACATGAGGGGGGCAGGGGAGCATGGGGAGAGGCAGGGAGAATAGCTTTTGCATCCAGAAAGGCCTTGAAGCTGGTTTCCTTTTTTTTTTGGTTTCCTATTAAAGAGGGCTCTAGCTACCAGGACTCAAGGAGGCCCAGCAGGGGCCAGGGACACCCCCAAGGTTCCCTGGATGGAGAGAAGTTACCATCTTCCTAAGGAATGCATTGCATACCCAGCAAAAGCTACATAAAGCACCCACTGCACAAAGGACTAGCCAGAGAGCAGCAGAGTAAAACTAGCTTCTTTGTGCCGTTTGCCTTACATAATTTGTTACTAGGCCCAGATGATCAGGGATTTATTGTTTTTGAGGGAGGGTTGGAGGTGATATTTTAGCCCATTAAAGCCTCTGCTTCCCCAGGCCTGATTTTCCTCTGGCACCGCGTTGAACTTTTTCTCTAGCTGCCAAGGAAGGCAGGATTTCAGGCTAAGGTAATTTATGTTAATTTTTTCCCTTTCTGGTCCATTAACTTTTGTGATGTTAATATATCTTACAGAATCTCCTCACCGCACGAGTTGCTGCGTCTGCTGGGTGCTGCAGGGCCTGCGCAGGGGGCTGCCTGCTGGCATGACCTCCCGGGCCCTGTGTATACGCTTTCTCCACTGCCTGGGGATGTTGGTAGGGGATTGGTTGGCTCCCGCCTGCTCAGATGAAAGTTAATGATTCCCTGAAGTGGGATTCCCGGAAGCTCTGGGAGGGAAATGTTGCCAACAAAGACCTTCCCTGGGCAGTTTCTTTGGAGTTCCTTCTGGCCACCCCCATTCCAAGGCCAATTTGAAAGGAGGCTAGGGTGGAATAAACTGAGCAACGTACATTTCCTTACATTACAGCGTGCTGTCTTGCAGGGAGGGGGAGCTTTGGGGATTAGAAAAGGAGTAAAAATCTCTTCGTGCCCTTCAGGTGCTTTCTGTATAGTTGGGGGTGGGTTGGGGTGGGAGGGTAGATGTAACCTAATAGGGTCAGTTCTGTTAGAAGGTGATGTTGAGGAGGGGGAAATGTCCCCCTCTACTTCTCTGGAGTTCTTGTGGCTAGATAAATAAAATTGACATAAAACAGATTAACAGGAGAAAAAGAAAAAAATTTTAATTCATGCGCATGGAGGTCTTATAGAAATGGGACCTAAGAAGTGGCCAAAGCAGGCAGCTTTTATACTTTTTAGACAAGGAAACAATAAATTTGTGAGGAATTGACAGGCCAAAGAAACTTAGGTTTTGGGTGCCCAATTAGTGAAGAATCTAAACAGCATTTTAAAGAAGTAACATGGTTTATATACACTTCTTGGCCTGAATTCCCTATCTTGGGCGATAAGGGTGTCCTTTTACTTCCAGATGCAGGGAGAATATCTGTCACGTGAGAGACTGATTTCCTGCTTTCAGGAGACAGAAAGGAAAGTCACAGTGTCCCTCTTATGTTGGCCATTTTTTAAGTAACTTTAATTCAAAATAAGCAATATGCCACTGAGGCACATTTTGGGATGGCCTAACCTGGGCCCCAACAGTGACATATATGCTCCTAAATATCACCGAGCTTTGCAAAATCCCTCAGTGCTTATAAGAAAACCTAGGATTTCACAACAGTGAAAACTTCACCAGTGACACATTTAAAAAAGACAGGAACCTGATAAAAATGGTAACATAGCTTTACAAATATTAAATGGTTAAGCAAAATATAAATACTATAGTAAATATAGCACTCTGATTTGGAAAAAACCTGCAGTTTGCTTGTGGAAATGGGTGTTGGCAAATTCACAGCTCATGAGTTATTGTGAAGTGGAGGAAGGAGGATTATCTGAAATTTTGTTTGTTTGTTTGAGTAAATTTATTTATTTATTTATTTTTGGCTGCGTTGGGTCTTTGTTGCTGTGCACGGGCTTTTCTCTAGTTGCTGAGAGAGGGGGTACTCTTCCTTGCGGTGCGCAGGCTTCTCATTGCAGTGGCTTCTCTTTTTGCAGAGCACGGGCTCTAGACGCGTGGGCTTCAGCAGTTGTGGCTCGTGGGCTCTAGAGCACAGGCTCAGTAATGGTGGCGCGGTAGTGGTGGCGCACAGGCTTAGTTGCTCCGCCGCATGTGGGATCTTCCCAGACCAGGGCTTGAACCCACGTCTCCTGCATTGGCAGGCGGATTCTTAACCACAGCGCCACCAGGGAAGCCCAGGTTATCTGAAATTTGATGGAAAGTTGTAACACCAGATGTGGATGGGTATGGTTCATAGCACATGTGTGGTGTTTGTGTGTGTTGTGTTTTGTGTATTTCTACATGGGTTGATCCAGGTGGGTGTATTTTTCTGCACTCACCTAGTGTTTCTTGTGGATGAAGTTGTACGGAAGCAAATGTGAAATTTGCATTTTTGTCCAAATTGTTTCCTAATATATCAATCAGTTAGGAACAAATTCATGTTTTCAAAACAAGCCTTATAGAAACATAAGACTCTCTATACATACACCAAATTCCATAATATCGGTTTGTAACCAGATAATTTATTAAGAAACTAATTCATTTGTTTTCTCTATATTTTTTTTCCTCTTCTCCATTCCAAGAAGGTGGCCAAGTTCTTTGTAATTCTTTGCCTCTGTGACATTTGCAGAACAGAAAACATGCAGTCATTCAATCAATAAATAAACATTCATGAGTCTCTCCTATGCACTAGGCAGGGTTCTACACACAAGGGGATAGAGCAGTGAACAACCCACACAGTCTTTGTTTTCATGGAGTAAGTGTTCTAGTGGGAGAGGCAGACAAAAAACAAATAAATGTATAATAGAATGTCAGGCAGTGAGAAGTGCTGTAAAGAAATATAGAGCAGAATAAGTGGTGAGGGAGTGACTAGGGGTGGAGGGAGAGGACATGACTCCTTTAAAATCGATGAAATAGTGGTGGGAAAGGGGAGATTTGAGCAGAGATCTAAATGAAGTGAGGGAGTGGGCCATATGATTATTTAAGGGAAAAGTGTTCAAGACAGAGGGAACAGCAACTGCAAAGCCTCTGAGGAAGAATCATGCTTGATACATTCGAGGGATATCAAAGAGACTGAAGGCCGGAAGGATTGAGAGATATAGAGAGCAATAGGAAACTAGATAGGAGGCATAGCAGAAACCTGGTCACATAATGTCTGTAGGTCATGGTCCGGTCTATGGATTTTTTTTTTTTTTTAGTAAGTGTGATAGGAAGTCATTGGAGTGTTTTGAGCAGGTGAGAGATATCTGACTGAAGTGTTAAAAAACTCACTCTAGATCAGTGCTGTCCAAAAGAACTTCAATGATGAAAATGTTCTGTCTACTCTGCCCAGTGTGGTAGCCATTGGCCATATGTGGCAATTGAGCATTTGAAATGTGGTATGATTGAGGAAGTAAAATTTTAATTTATTTAATTTGAATTAATTTGAATTTATATTTGAGTAGCCACATGTGGCTAGTGGCTAGTATATTAGTGCAGTTCTAGATGTTGAGCATAAAATAGACTAAAAGGGAGTGAGAATTGAAGCAGGAGGACTGATAGGAGTGCAATAGTCCAAATAAGAGGTGATGGTCACTTGGACTGAGGTGGTAGCATTGGAGGTGATAAAGAAGTGGTTATATTTTTATTCTGGATATATTTCGAAGGTAGAGGCAACAGGCTGATGGATTAAATATTACAGAGTATAAGAGAAAGAAAGGAATTGAAAATGATTCTTAAGTTTTTGGCTTGCAACTGAATGAACAGTGGTTTCACTTCCTGCCATGGGAAATAATTGGGAATGAACAGAAAGTTTCCATTTTGTGTTGTTTTGTTTTTTCCCCCAAACCTAAGCTCACTGATGAGGCTGTTCCAGGGTCCTAGAATGCGTGGAAGAGAGGAAGGTGCCCTGGAATGCAGCCAGGTTGGGAAGAAATCTAAAGTCAGGAATATTTCAAATTGTGTAAACCTAAACCCTACTCTTTGCAGAACCTCTGAGCGAGTGCACTAGAGAAGCCGGCCCCCAAAGAACACTCTGTCCCAAGTCTGGGCCCAAAGCAGCAGAGCTTCCTGATCCTAAGGGACCAGTGGGCTGGGATGATGGATGTGTCAGTGGTGGCCTGGATGGCTGACATGTGGAAGAATCTCCCCGACCCTGCCTGAGACACTGAGCTTCATGAAGGTGGGCAAAATGGCTGGATATCAGTGTTCTGCCAGTCTCAAGAGATGGTTATTTGGAGTCATCTTTACATGCATTTAAGGTAGAGAAAGAAGTGTAGGTACCTGAGAAGCATTGTGCATGGGCTGAGGCATTGTGGATGGCTGTGAGGGAGATTGGGGGGATTAGGAGGCGGAGTCAGGAATGGTGGGTGCTTCTACCCCATAGACTCTAGATTCTAAGTTCAACAGTCAACTTTCAGTGCCTTCTGTAAACTTCTCAAGGGGTGTAAAAGATCCTTTCATTCAAGTCATTCTATAAACATGTTAGGAATAACCTTTAATCTTTCCGTTTTCCATTTTGAGGAGGGTGGGAGTCACACGCTGGGATATCTGTGCCAAGGCAAGGATATACCTCTCACACGCAGTAGGTAAAATAAAGAATTCAGAGTAAACAAATCTGGGTTTGAATCCCAGGTCCCTCCCCCACTACCTGTGTGATTTGGGGCAATTAACCTCAGTTAATTAATTACTTTTTTCTGAGCCTCAGTTTACTCATTCATAAAACGGAACCACCCAGGTCTGAAATGAGGAATAAATAATGTATGTACAATATCTTGCATGGCACCTGACAAATAGGAAGAGTTCAGTAAATGCTAATTTCCCCTTCCTATAGAATTGCCCGGAGTTGCTCATTGTAGCTTCAGCCCCAGAACCTTCTTGTGGTGTGCTGCCCAGCATCTCCTGTTCGACCTGGGTTCTCCATGGCTTGCTCAGATCACATCACAGCTTTTTCTCCCCTGCATTAATGCTAAGCACTTCTTATTAAAAAAAAAAATTCTCTGTTTGCCTCGTACCTTGTGATCTGAAAAAGCAGCTGTAAATAGAAGGTGTGCTCCCTATGATGCAGCAGTCTTGGCATTTTGCTCTTTAAAGGTTAATGGCCAGGGCTCTACCTTTGGAAAACTCAGCCTACAGCACTCACCAGAAATTGCTGTGAAGGAAAGTGAGCTTGAGAGGATGTGGGGAGGGTGTTGAGGAAGGTCTCTGGAGTGGGATGGTGAACCTGTACAGGGAGAATGGTACATTCTAGGGAAAAAAGATAGGCCATGACAGCCCCCGGTCATGAGAGGTAGCAGGACTATGGCTTCCATCTGGCCCCCTTTCTGGACCAGACTGAGGTCTTATTGCCTATCCTTTGCTAGAGAATTCCTGAGAGGACTTGCAGTGATAATTCGGTGCTCAATCATGCTTCAGTTGCAATTTATTTAAAGTCGACAATAGGGTTCCTGCCTTTAACAACCAAATTCCTAGTGCTTGGATCTCTGAGGCTGGATTTTTTTAATCTTGATAAAAAAGCTATATTTCACACTTATTACAACACCTGGCACCTGACACCCTCCAGAGACTTTATAAAACTAGTGAAATGAAACCCTCAGCACCATTGTAAACAGGAAAAAGAGTTGAAAAACTAGATTCCATACCCCGTCACCGTAGGAGACAAAGGACCAAACCTGCCGAACCTCCACCTTACCGGTAGATCCAGATTTTTTTAGGCCAGTCTTCAAAGAGCTTTTGATTGGTCCTCAAAGAAGTCCTAGCTCACAACATCTCTTGGAGGTCAGGATATACCTGAAAAATGGGTCAATCAGGCACCAGCTCACAGCTCTGACCTGTATGCAGATGAGTCCTCCAGACCCAGGAACGCCGCTCCAGCTTTTCACGCTCAGCATCAGACAATAGCCAGTCAGAGAAGCTGGATTCATCTTTGCCAAATGTCCCCAGGGGATGAAGTATGTGGGCATGTCTGCCCTGAGATGGAAAGGTAAACGCAGGATTTGGGGTGTGGTTCAGTTGAGGAAAAGTGCAATCATATGATTCTCCCTGACCCTACAACCCAGCTGTCCTGATATCTCATCCCTGATTGGGTCCCTACTGGAAAAACAGTGGGGCTTATAGTCAGAGACCTGAGTTCAAATCATCCTTCTGCCACTTAACTAGACTTAAGACTTAATTTCTCCAAGTCTCAGTTTTCACATCTGTACAGCAGGAATAATAATACCATTATGGTTATCTATTACGGTGTAACAAACAACCCCAAACTTAGTGGCATTAAAAAACAACCAATCTGTCATGCTCACAGATTCTGTAAGTTAGTAATTTGGACAAGGCACAGTGGAGATGGGTTGTTTCTGCTTCATGATGTCTGGGGCTTCAGCTGGGATGATTTGAAACTGGGCTTGTTTGGGACTGTTGACCATGGCCTTTCCACATGGCTTGGGCTTCCTCATAGCATGGTGGCCTCTGGGACTTCTTACATGATGATTCCATGTTCCAAGAATGAGTGTCCCAGCCAACAAGGCAGGAACTTCATGGCCTTTTATGATCTAGCCATGGGATTCACATAGCATCATTTGTACCATACTCCACAGTCATAGAAGTCACCAGCCTGCCCAGATACAAGGGGAGAGAACATAGAATAGATATCACCTCTTGCTAAGAGGAGGATTAAGAATTTGAAGTCTTGCTTTCAAACTGCCATCAGTTCCTCCCTCACTCGCTTCCTGTGAGGAATGAAATAACAATCTTGTACATAGTAGGGGCTCAATAAATAGTATTCTGTATTCTCTTTATCTCCTTTAGGCCTTTCAGAACAATTTGCACTCACTCCAAAGGAGAGGAGCACAACCAAAATAACCAAAACTGCTTCTCTTTTTTCTGGTTTATGTCCAACTCTGGAATATCACAAAACCTAGAGAAATGGTCCCTCAATGCTGACTCTTAGGGCGGTAACCTGGGGCAGGTAGGTGATTTAATGTCCCATGGGAATTTTCAGAGCTACTTCTCAGGATAGAAAATTAAAACCAAAAAAACCCAAAAAACAACCAAAAGGAGATGGACTTCCCTGGTGGTGCAGTGGTTAAGACTCCACCTGCCAATGCAGGGGACATGGGTTTGAGCCCTTGTCCAGGAAAATCCCACGTGCCGTGGAGCAACTAAGCCCGTGTGCCACAACTACTGAGCCCGCGCGCCTAGAGCCCATGCTCTGCAACAAGAGAACCCATCACAATGAGAAGTCCGCATACTGCAATGAAGAGTAGCCCCCTCTCGCAGCAACTAGAGGAAAGCCCGTGTGTAGCAACAAAGACCCAAATCAGCCAAAAATTTAGAAAATAATAAATAAATTTGGGGGGGATAAAAAAGAACAATTATAAAACCAAAAGGGGAAAACCAAGTTCAGAGCTTGACTCCTCTGCTGATAGGAAATCCAGCCCTGCAATTCAATGCTAAGCATGTCCAAATTCTGCACTATAGCTTTAAGATAAGTCTGTATTTGACTGTGTATTTCCTTCATACTCTGTGAGGAAATCACCCTGGGAGTGTTTGCATATCTCTGACTGAAAGAGCTGCCCAATGAGGCAGAGGGACTGAATCAGAGGAGGGCAAGGAAGCTGCCAGGTTTGGAGTCCACTCAGAGAACACAAATTCCAGATTCAGAATCCAACTCCAACGTTTTGAGGTCCAGGTTTTGTTTACTCTTGGCAAGCTCACTTCTTTTGTTCACAGAAAGAGTAGAAGTTTTAAGGCGCTCAAAGAGAGACCTCTCTCACACCAAAAGCCCATTCATAAGGCCATGAGGATGAAGTGAGTATAAATGAATCAGGAACTTATGGCTTCTTTTTTCCCTTGAATTGTATATAAAGGAACATAAATTAAGAGAAAAAACTGGTAAGGGAAAGAAAAGTGTGTAGGGTTTTAGCCAACTTTGAAAACACCTTGGGAATCATGTTGGGATGCCTTCCACCAGGCCCACCAAGAGATGCTGGTGAGCAGGTGGACAATGAGAATCATATGGGACAAGCAGAAAGGCCCTGGATATCAAGGGGAAGGTGGTATAGTAAGGCAGTTTATTAATCTGTTGCTGTGTAACAAATTACCCCTCAAATGTAGCAGTTTTTTTTTTTTTTTTTTTTTTGGTATGCTGGCCTCTCACTGTTGTGGCCTCTCCCATTGTGGAGCACAGGCTCCGGACGCGCAGGCTCAGCGGCCATGGCTCACGGGCGCAGCCGCTCCGCGGCATGTGGGATCTTCCCGGACCGGAGCACGAACCCTTGTCCCTTGCATCGGCAGGCGGACTCTCAACCACTGTGCCACCAGGGAAGCCCGCCAAATGTAGCAGCTTTAAACATTTATTATCTCCCATAGTTTCTGAGGGATGGAAATCAGGGAACAGCTTAGCAAGGTGGTTCTGGCTCAGGGTCTCTCAGGAGGTTTCATCACCTAGGACTGGAGTCACCTGAAGGCTTGACTGAGGCTGGAGGATCTATTTCTAAGATGTCACTGATATGGCTGTTTTCTGGAAGTCTCATTTTCTCCACAGAGATGCTTATGATATGGCAGTGGAATCTCAAAGCAAATGATGAGAGAGAGAGAGGAAAAAAATGAGCCCAAGATAGAAGCTGCAGTGTCTTTTATAACCTAATCTCAGTAGTGATCTACAGTTACTTCTGCCATATTCTTTTTTTTTTTTTTTTTTTTTTTTTTTGCTGCATTGGATCTTCGTTGCTGCACATGGGCTTTCTCTAGTTGCAGAGAGCGGGGGATACTCTTCATTGCAATGTGCGGGTTTCTCATTGCAGTGGCTTCTCTTGTTGCAGAGCATGGGCTCTAGGCATGTGGGCTTCAGTAGATGCAGCACGTAGGCTCAGTAGTTGTGGTGCAAGGGGCTTAGTTGCTCCGCAGCATGTGGGATCTTCCTGGACCATGGCTCGAACCCGTGTCCCTTGCATTGGCAGGCGGATTCTTAACCACGGCACCACCAGGGAAGTCCTTGCCATATTCTGTTGGTCACATAGACTGACTCTGGCACAGTGTGGGAAGAGCCACACCAGGTGTGAATACCAGAAGACAGGAATAATTGGAGGCTGGATATAGATGGGAGAGGCACAGAGACCAGGAAGGCAGCTGGATCTGGGCTTCTTCCAGAATGCTTTTTTTTTTAAAAAAAATTCATCTTATTGGAGTATAATTGCTTCACAATGCTGTGGTAGTTTCTATTGTGCAACAAAGTGAATCAGCCATATGCATACATATATCCCCGTATCCCCTCCTTCTTGAACCTCCCTCCCACCCTCCCTATCCCACCCTTCTAGGTTGTCGCAAAGCACCGAGCTGATCTCCCTGTGCTATGTTGCTGCTTCCCACTAGCTACCTATTTTAATTTGGTAGTGTATATATGTCATGCTACTCTCACTTCACCCCAGCTTCCCCCTCCCCCGCTCCATGTCCTCAAGTCCGTTCTCCATGTCTGCGTGTTTATTCCTGCCCTGCCACTAGGTTCATCAGTACCAATTTTTTTAGATTCCATATATATGTGTTAGCATACGGTATTTGTTTTTCTCTTCCTGACTTATTACTTCACTCTGTATGACAGTCTCTAGGTCCATCTACCTCACTACAAATAACTCAATTTCATTTCTTTTTATGGCTGAGTAATATTCCATTGTATATATGTGCCACATCTTCTTCATCCATTCATCTGTCGATGGACATTTAGGTTGCTTCCATGTCCTGGCTATTGTAAATAGAGCTGCAATGAACATTGTGGTGCATGTCTCTTTTTGAATTATGGTTTTCTCAGGGTATGTGCCCAGTAGTGGGATTGCTGGGTCATATGATAGTTCTATTTTTAGTTTTTTAAGGAACCTCCATACTGTTCTCCATAGTGGTTGTATCAATTTACATTCCCACCAACAGTGCAGGAGGGTTCCCTTTTCACCACACCCTCTCCAGCATTTATTGTTTCTAGATTTTTTAATAATGGCCATTCTGACCAGTGTGAGGTGATACCTCATTGTAGTTTTGATTTGCATTTCTCTAATAATTAGTGATTTTCAGCATCTTTTCATGTGTCTCTTGGCCATCTATATGTCTTCCTTGGTGAAATGTCTGTTTAGGTTTTCCACCCATTTTTTAATTGGGTTGTTTGTTTTTTTGATATAGAGCTCCATGAGCTATTTGTATATTTTGGAGATTAATCCTTTGTCCATTGCTTCATTTTCAAATATTTTCTCTGATTCTGAGGGTTGACTTTTCATCTTGTTTATGGTTTCCTTTTCTGTGCAAAAGCTTTTTTTTTTTTTTTGTGGTACGCGGGCCTCTCACTGTTGTAGTCTCTCCCGTTGCAGAGCACAGGCTCTGGATGCGCAGGCTTAGCGGCCATGGCTCACGGGCCTAGCCGCTCCACGGCATGTGGGATCTTCCCGGACCGGGGCACAAACCCGTGTCCCCTGCATTGGCAGGCGGACTCTCAACAACTGCGCCACCTGGGAAGCCCTGTGCAAAAGCTTTTGAGCTTCATTAGGTCCCATTTGTTTATTTTTGTTTTTATTTTCATTACTCTAGGAGGTGGGTCAAAAAAGATCTTGTTGTGGTTTACGTCAAAGAGTGTCTTTCCTATATTTTCCTCTAAGAGTTTTATAGTGTCTGGTATTACAATTAGGTCTTTAGTCCATTTGGAGTTTATTTTTGTGAATGGTCTTAGGTAGTGTTCTAATTTCATTCTTCTACATGTAGCTGTCCAGTTTTCTTAGCACCACTTATTGAAGAGGCTGTCTTTTCTCCCTTGTATGTTCTTGCCTCCTTTGTCATAAATTAGGTGACCATATGTGCGTGGGTTTATCTCTGGGCTTTCTGTCCTGTACCATTGATCTACATTTCTGTTTTTGTGCCAGTACCATACTCTCTTGAGTACTGTAGCTTTGTAGTATAGTTTGAAGTCAGGGAACCTGATTCCTCCAGCTCCGTTTTTCTTTCTCAAGATTGCTTTGGCTATTCAGGGTCTTTTGTGTTTCCATACAAATTGTAAAATTTTTTGTTCTAGTTTTGTGAAAAATGCCATTGGTAGTTTGGTAGGGACTGCAGTGAATCTGTAGATTGCTTTGGGTAGTATAGTCATTTTCACAATATTGATTCTTCCAATCCAAGAACATGGTATATTTCTCTATCTGTTTATGTTATCTTTGATTTCTTTCATCAGTGTTTTATAATTTTCTGAGTACAGGTCTTTCACCTCCTTAGGTAGGCTTATTCCTAGATATTTTATTCCTTTTATTGTGATGGTAAATGAGATTATGTCCTTAATTTCTCTTTCTGATTTTTTGTTGTTAGTGTATAGGAATGCCAGAGATTTCTGTGCATTAATTCTGTATTCTGAAACCTTACTAAATTCATTGATTAGTTCTAGTAGTTTTCTGGTGGCATCTTTAGGATTTTCTACATAGAGTAGAAAATCATGTCATGTCATCTGCAAACAGTGACAGTTTTACTTCTTCTTTTCCAATTTCTATTCCTTTTATTTCTTTATCTTCTCTGATTGCCATGGCTAGGACTTCCAAAACTATGTTGAATAATAGTGGTGAGAGTGGACATCCTTGTCTTGTTCCTGATCTTAGTGGAAATGCTTTCAGTTTTTCACCACTGAGTATGATGTTTGCTGTGGGTTTGTCATATATGGCCTTTATTATGTTGAGGTAGCTTCCCTCTATGGCCGTTTCCTGGAGAGTTTTTATCATAAATGGCATTGAATGTTGTCAAAAGCTTTTACTGCATCTATTGATATGATCATATGGTTTTTATTCCTTAATTTGTTAATATGGTGTATCACATTGATTGACTTGAGTATATTGAAGAATCTTTGCATTCCTGGGATAATCCCACTTGATCATGGCGTATGATCCTTTTAATGTGTTGTTGGATTCTGTTTGCTAGTATTTTGTTCAGGATTTTTGCAACTATGTTCATCAGTGATCCCGGTCTATAATTTTCTTTTTTTGTGATAACTTTGTCTGGTTTTGATATCAGGGTGATGGTGGCTTCATAGAATGAATTTGGGAGTGTTCCTCCCTCTGCAATTTTTTCGAAGAGTCTAAGAAGGATTGGAGTTAGCTCGTCTCTAAATGTTTGATAGAATTCACCTGTGAAGCCATCTGGTCCTGGACTTTTGTTTGTTGGAAAATTTTTAATTACAGTTTCAATTTCATTACTTGTGATAGGTCTGCTTATATTTTCTAATTCTTCCTGGTTTAGTCTTGGAAAATTGTACCTTTCCAAGAATTTGTCTGTTTCTTCATGGTTGTCCATTTTATTGTCATATAGTTGTTTGTAGTAGTCTCTTATAATCCTTTGTATTTCTGTGATGTCAGTTGTGATTTCTCCTTTTTCATTTCTAATTTTATTGATTTGTGTCCTGTCCCTTTTTTTCTTGATGAGTCTGGCTAAGGGTTTATCAATTTTGTTTATCTTCTCAAAGGACCAACTTTTAGTTTTATTGACTTTGCTATTGTTGTCTTCATTTCTATTTCGTTCATTTCTGCCCTGATATTTATGATTTCTTTCCTTCTACTGACTTTGGGTTTTCTTTGTTCTTCTTTCTCTAGTTGCTTTAGGTATAGGGTTAGATTGTTTATTTGAGATTTTTCTTGTTTCTTGAGGTAAGATTGAATTGCTATAAACTTCCCTCTTAGAACTGCTTTTGCTGTGTCCCATAGGTTTTGGGTCATCATGTTTTCATTGTCATTTGTTTCTATGTATTTTTTGATTTCTTTATTGATTTCTTCAGTGACCTCTTGGTTATTTAGTAGCACACTGTTTAGCCTCCATGTATTTGTGGTTTTTAGTTTTTTTCCTGTAATTGATTTCCAATCTCATAGCGTTGTGGTCAGAAAAGATGCTTGATACGATTTAAATTTTCTTAAATATTCTGAGGCTTGATTTGTGACCCAAGATGTGATCTATCCTGGAGGATGTTCCATGTGCACTTGAGAAGAAAGTGAATGCTTTTTGGATCAAAGAAGGGCAATTTTCCTAGGATCTCCACTCCATCTTTCTCTTCTGCACCCCTAATGGGCTGTAAACTCTATGAGGACCGAGACTGTGTAACTGTGTCTGTCTTATTCACTGCTCTTCCCTGGTGCCTGGCCCATGCTTGTTACATAGTAAAGCCCTTGATGTTTGTTGAATAATGAGATGCATAGGAAAAGACAGAAGTAGATTAGGTTAAGAATGGTGAATTGGATTAAAGCACTGAATTCCAGGCTCAGGAATTTTGTATCCTGGGTGATGTGAAGACACTGGGAGGGCACCCTTAGACCTAGTTTATGAGCAGGCTCTTATGGCTTCTGCTGCCTGGAATACTCTCTCTTCAGGATTCCTGCTCCTCAGTCAAGGGGGGTAACTGATAACAGAACTAAGTCTTGAAAGAAGCAAGAGGGGTGTGTGTGTGTGTGTATGTGTGTGTGCGTGTCAGTATGCACACGTGCATGGGCACATATGTGCATGCATACAGAAGCTCAGGTGGAAGGAAAATATTACAAGCCCAAAGCAAAGGAAAAAACATGGGTGGAGATTCAAAGACATTTTGAGGTGGATAAGAGGGACCTTTTAAGTCCACAGGGACAAGAGAAAAGAAGGAGAGTGAGGAAGCTCCCAAATAAACTATGTGCACCTGAATCCCTGTTTCAGAGTTTGTTTTGTGGGAACTGAAAACAAGATGTCTCACAAAATTCAAGCATAGATATTTAGGTCTTGCTTGGAGGAGATGCAAGACAAGGGCTGCCTTTCCAGAGTCCAGAGTCAGGGTGAAGTGTCTACAAGATGCTTTTCCCTCTTATGGTATAGCTCTGGTAGTTATTATGCTAACAATAATATCTCTTTTCTCCAACAATGTTTCTTTCTCCATCTTTTCAAAACCTGCCTTCTAACTCCCTAGTTTGGTGTATGTCACAGTCCCTGCTCTGTCACATATGCCATGGAGCTCATCATGTCTGAAAGAGCTTCATAAACTGTACTGTTAAGCAAATGGAACAAGTGAGGAAGAGGGGGAGAAGGAGAAGGAGGGGGAAGGAGAAGACAAACAGAGGAAGGAAGATGGAAGGTCTCTAACGTAGAACAAGTAATGCAGAGTTGGGCACAAAAGGCAAGGGCAGGGTTATGGGAGGCATGTTACAGAAAATAGCCAGAAGTTGGGCACTGAACTTTTGTAGGAAGCCAGTGTTGAAACAGCCTGTGAATAGCAGACACAGGCCTTCGCTTGAAGCTGGTTCTTCAACTCTCCTTGACTTCATTTTAAGTAACCCTTCCACCAGGCTGGCATGTGGCAGACTGGAGCTGCAGTCAAGATGCTGGGTTGCTCACAGCTGTGCTGTGTGATGCTGTGAGGCATTTCTTCAGTTTCCTCTTTTGCTTCTGTATCTTCTGGCAACTAGCATGGGTGGCTCAGAGGACCTGCAGAGCTGAGAAATATGCTCTTCTGGGGTGTGGCACTCAGAACCCTCCCTGGAGCTGACTGCAGATCCCTAGACACACAGTTTTGGCTTTCTTCAAGGCTAATATTCTGGGGGTGGAGCAGAGGCAAGAGTGGGGCTAGGGTGGAGCGGGCCGGGGTGAGGGGGAATTTAGGTCAAATGTCAAGAAGGCCAACCTAGCCCTCTGGGTTTTCTGGGGAGAGAATGCAAGGACTGCAAAACTGACAAAGAATGCAGGGTGGCTGGGGATGAAAACTCCCTTTGCCCTTTCCCCAAGAGGAGACTTTGTGCTTCATGCCTTCCTGGAATTCTGCTGGCAGGGGCCTGGACCTAAGTAAAAAGGCTGGGTTTGTTGTTTCTCGAGGTTGGGAGGCAGAGAATCATCAAGACACAGAGGAAACAAGCCTGGGGAGGGAGAGGTAAAGGGCTTAAGCCACGGAATTACACCGTTTTGGGGTGGGGAAAGAGTCTTTGTTGTGTTCATTCATTCATGCATGCTTCCATTCACACATTCATCTACTTGCAGGCATTTATTACTAGAGGTGCTGAGCTCAGAGGCGGCCCAGATACACAAAGCTTCCTGACTTATGCATCAGGTTGCTGCCCTTAAGGATAGCTCTCCTGCTGTGGTGAAACAATCTTTTCTGTTCTCTGAGGAGCAAATTATAATAGTTCAGGCACAGGGGGTTGATGTGAATCCCAGACTGCTGCCTGTAGAGAGGATGAGCTTTCAGAGGGAGGAGGCCTGGCAGGATCAGTGTGCCTCACTTTCCTGCCTGTCCCCCACATTCCCTGAACCCCAAGAGAGGGCACAATCATGCCTGTTGAAGCCTGTCCCTTTTACTTGGGCAATCTGCCTTCTTGCTTCCTCATTCTTCACTCCAGCAACACGTTAGTCCACGGAATGGGACGGACTCACAGGATATATTCTTCCTTCCTTCCAAGCTTTCTCTTTCTTTTCCTTCTTTTAGTATTTACTGAACATCTACCAAGCGCCAGGCACTCTACTAGGTGGCTTCCTTAAAGCTGTTGAAGTGAAATGGTGCTTTCCGAACAAGAAGTATTCTGTTGTCATTCCTCTGCCACATTTCTCCCTCTTTCTTTTCTCTGCCTCAGCCGGTTCTCTGAGGTGACAAAAGCTGGCCTTTGGCTCCCTCCTTGCGGACAGCCCACTGCAGCCCTCCCTTCTTTTCCCCACTTTCTCTGGCACCTACGGGCCAGATGAGACTGGGGCACCGTGAGTCCTGCCGTCTATGCCTGTGTCTATTCCGTTAGCACTTTGGTCACTTTAGGGCCTCTGGGAGCCAGGACACTTTCATAACCCCCAGAGAACACCAAAGCCACCCCAGCCTTCTGGATGTCCAAAGTTCCCTCCCATGTGGCTTCTGCATCAATGACCTACCCCTGGTTTTATGTGTGTGTGTGTGTGTGTGTGTGTGTGGTGGTTTTTTTGGTTTGTTTCTGCCTCAGGCACATTTTCTCTGTAATTTTTGGAACCCAAATATAAGGGAAATCTCATTTGCTCCGTTCTGACTCATTTACAATTAAATACACTTGTTCCCATCTGTGTCTGTATACATCTGCATACATTTGCTATAGCATTGCCCTTAATTTTGGAAAATGATGCGGCTGGTGTTATTTTTACCCTGACGGACAAATTGTCTGAGACCAGTGGGTGTTCACCCACCCAGTGACAGCCCCCACCCAGTCCTGTCCCTGAGGGAGGTGGTGACATTTCTCGCATGGGAAAGACATTAGACCCCTGGTCAGTACTGGTCTTTGTGGTTGCCTGTCTTAGGGGGTCCAGCTGCCAGGACTGGGTGTGTGCCTGTCCATCTCAGTGCCAAGGCCTCACTGACCACAGAGATGGGCCTTGACTCCCTAGGCTACCTGCTGGCAGCTGCTTTGCTAAGCATCGAATTGGGAGGTGGAGTGGTGGGGGGGGCTTGCTGACACTCAAGGAAGGTGACACTGAGGAAGTACTGCCAGGTCACCTCAGCCCATCCCCTCCCAGCCCAAGAGAACTGAAGAGCTGTCTTTACTGTTCAGAGGGATATGGTGGCAGGTGTGGGCGCCTGCCTCACCTACGTACCTAAAAATACCACACCATGGTTGTCTACCACTTTTTTCCTCAAAAATCCAAGTTATATTCACATTTAATGAGATGATGGTGCCTGTCAGTACACTTCAAGACCTTTTTATATTATCTCATTGAATAATTTTATTTATATGCATATGCTAAAATAGAACTTGGCCAACAATAATATAGGATGCAGAAGATAAGACATCAACTGCTGCCTATCAAAAAAAAGTTTATATCAAAACAATTCTTGAAACAATATTCACGTTCTGCTGAACTTTAACCTCTCTTGGAAATTCTGTGATGGGTAGTGTTGCTACTTCTGTTGATAAATAATTCAGATCTCAGAGAAAGGCTAGGCTTTCGTATTTTTTCTGCATTACTTCCAAGACCCTGGACTCCATACTTCATGTTGATGCCAGAATTACCCAGAGTGTCATTCTGTAGCCTGAGACCTCTTTAGGCTGAGAAAAAAACGATCCATGGGCACCAGTTACAACCAAGGATACTCTTTGTACTTGGCTTTGTCTTGGGCCTAAAGACTCCACAGAGGTGGAGTAGCTGCCATCCCTGGCCTTGGAGAACTTAATGACTGGCCAATATTTCCAATCTAATGTTGGGGATCCGTTAGCTACTCTCCTCCAGTGGGTTCCTGGGTCTCTGCCATCTCCACTGAGAACCTCTGCCCAAGATTCCTTGACTGGTTAAGGCCTTATCCCTTGCTCAGTCTGAGTGGCTGCTAAGCACACACACACACACAGACACACACACACAGACACACACACACACAGAGTTAGTTGTGGGCAGAGTCAGCTGCTCCTTAAGCAACCAAATCTACTACACATAACCCCCTTTGCCTAGGTTCTAGACCTACAATGCCTCTTAAAATTTCCTCTCTTTTGGCACTTAACTCCTTGCCATCCCTCAGGTCTTGACTGAGACACCACCTTCTCCAAGAAACCAGGTTGGGCTGGGTGTCCCTGCTCTGTGTCTATATAGCAGTATATTGTAATTGCCTGGAGATGTGTCTTTGGTTTCACTAGACTGTATGCTTTCTGCAGACAAAAGCTGTGTCTGTCTTACATCCCTTGTGCCTAGAGCAGGGCCTGATATTTGGTAGCTGTTCAATAAATATGTATTAAATGAGTGAGTGAATGAGTGAATAAATGAATGCATTCCTAAACTGAGTCATTTTATACAATCCATGGTCATTTCACTCAATTCATTCTGTGGAAGAAACCAGTTTTCTTAAAAAGAAACTGAGGGCTTCCCTGGTGGCGCAGTGGTTGAGAGTCCGCCTGCTGATGCAGGGACACGGGTTTGTGCCCCAGTCCGGGAAGATCCCACATGCCGCGGAGCGGCTAGGCCTGTGAGCCATGGCCACTGAGCCTGCGTGTCTGGAGCCTGTGCTCCGCAACGGGAGACGCCACAACAGTGAGAGGCCCGCGTACCGCAAAAAAAAGAAACTGATATTGCATATGTTGAGGTAAACATTTAGAGAGATCTACCCCAAAATGAAACAGTAATGACAGTAATAGTTGAAAACAATATGGGATAGTACAATAATAGGTGAATTGAATTTTCTTTTTACTTGTGTGTGTTTTCTAACTTTTCTACAATGAGATATATATACCAAAAGAAGTTACCATGCACAATTATGCTATATAACTGTCCTAAATTCTTTTTTGCGGTATGCGGGCCTCTCACTGTTGTGGCCTCTCCCGTTGCAGAGAACAGGCTCCAGATACGCAGGCTCAGCGTCCATGGCTCACGGGCCCAGCCGCTCCACGGCATGTGGGATCTTCCCGGACCGGAGCACGAACCCGTGTCCCTTGCATCGGCAGGCGGACTCTCAACCACTGCACCACCAGGGAAGCCCCTAAATTCTTTTTATAAATTTGCTTTAAATGCATCTTCCCCATCCCAAGAAGTAATGGTAATGATAAATAATGTTTATTAAGAAGCTGTTGTGTCAGTATGGTCCTCTGAGAAATAGACACCAAGATGAGATCAGGCATGCAAGAGATTAATGAGGGAGCATCTGTGAAGGATAAAGGGAGAGGAAGCTGGGGAAGATGATGAGAGTCTTTTGACTACAATGCAGATTTGACAATCTGGAAAAGGAGATGGGCAATGAGGGAGGATTGGGTTGGAAGAGCTTCAGACCGAAGTTCAATTCTGAAAAAGTCTCAGCCAGGCTTGCTGAGAGTCCTGAGCAAATGTTGGCCATCAGATCAAAGAATAAACAAAATGTCATATATACAAAACACAGAATATTATTCAATCTTCTTTTTTTTAAGTTTATTTTTGGCTGCATTTGGTCTTCATTGCTGCTTTCTCTAGTTGCGGTGAGTGGGGGCTACTCTTCGTTGTGGTGCACGGCCTTCTCATTGTGGTTGCTTCTCTTGTTGTGGAGCATGGGCTCTAGGTGCACAAGCTTCAGTAGTTGCAGCACGTGGGCTCAGTAGTTACAGCATGTGGGCTCAGTAGTTGTGGCGTGCAGGCTCTATGGCATCCAGGGTTCAGTAGTTGTGGCACACGGGCTCAGTTGCTCCGCGCCATGTGGGATCTTCCCGGACCAGGGATCGAACCCATTTCCCCTGCATTGGCAGGCAGATTCTTAAACACTGCACCACCGGGGAAGTCTGTTATTCAATCTTAAAGGAAAGGAATCTGACACCTGATAACATGCGTGAACCCTGAAGGCATTATGCTAAGCAAAATAAGTTAGTCACAAAAGGACAAACAGTGTAGTATTCCACTTATATGAGGTACCTAGAGTAGTCAAATTCATACAGGTAGAAAGTAGAATGGTGGCTGCCAGGAGCTTCAGTTGGGGGGCATGGGAGTGGGGACTTAATGTTTAATCAGTATGGAATTTCAGTCTGGGAAGAAGAAAAAGTTCTGAAGATGAATGGCGGTAATGGTTGCACAATAATGTGAATGCACTTAGTGCCACTGAACTGTATACTTAAAAATGGTTAAAATGATGAACTTTAAAAAAAAATGATGAACTTTATGTTATGTATATTTTACCACACACACAAAAAAGTTGTCCATCAGAACAGTCCCATGTTGTGCAGGAAAGGCCCAACTCTAGTACCCCTGCTAGGTTCAGACATAGGCTGAGAGCAGCCCAGAGGGTGCGTGGCCTTGGTGTGGATGCTGTGATAGATCTTGAGGTCAGTCAGCTCTGCTCACTACAGCAGTTTTCTCAAAGGGAAATCTGAGCAGCACATCACCATGGCCACCGTGGTCATCATAGCTGTGTAATGCCTCTGGACTTTGAACTGCCTGGGTTCAATACCCAGCTCTGGCATTTTCTGGCTCTGTGACTGTGGGGAAATTATTCAACTTCCCTGTGTGTGCCTTAGTTTATTCATCTATAAAAAAGGGGTAATGATGTTAGTTCCTACCTTATAGGGTATTACATAAATGAGCTAATATAGGTAAAGTGCTTAGAACATTGCCAGTTGTAAAGTATGCCATTTGTAAGAATTTGCTAGTATCATCATGAAGCATTTACTGTGACATAGGCTCCGTGATAATGAGCTTATTTGATTACTTCAAAAGAGCCTCCCAACAACTTAAGAGGTAACAATCTCTCCATTTAGAGATGGGGAAACTGAGGCTTGGTGAGGCTACACAGCCAATTAGAAGTGAAGCCCTGAGGAGGTCACTGGTGGCCCAGCTCAAGAGTCCAGACAATTAACTAGGTAATGCTGTATCATGATCAGCCCTTTGCCTGTGACACTGGCTCTTGCTCCATTCCAAGATAAGGGTTCCATCTTGGCCCTTGTCCTCAAGTATAGCATCTTCATAATCACCATTATCAAAATTGCCATCATCTTCATCATCAGAAGCAGCAGCAGCATCCAAGAGGCCTTTATTAAAAGCATCTAATTACACATTCTGCTGTTCTGTATTTTAGACAATAATTATACAGACTTCTAGGAGCTTAGCAGCTAATGCTTTGATGAGCACGTTAAGGGCTCCCAAATAGCAGGATAAAGGCACAGCTATAGAGTAACTTACAACTGGTGATGTCTCCTTGGGCAGGCTGTGAACTTCTTTGAGCCTTTTTTTTTTTTTTTGCGGTACACAGGCGTCTCACTGTTGTGGCCTCTCCCGTTGCGGAGCGCAGGCTCCAGACACGCAGGCTCAACGGCCATGGCTCACGGGCCCAGCCACTCCGGGGCATGTGGGATCTTCCCGGACCGGGGCATGAACCTGTGTCCCTTGCATCAGCAGGTGGACTCTCAACCACTGCGCCACCAGGGAAGCCCCTTTGAGCCTTTTTGATAGGATAAAATCTACTTTCCTTCCCCCCAGACCATAGTGAGATAAGGTTTGAGGACATGCTTGGAGGATTAGGAAGCTCTGTGCAAACTTTAGCTAGCACTCCTCCCAGGCCTCTTTGATGGATCCTGCCAGAGCTGATAGTGAGAATGCTCCTGTACTTCTCACCTGTGAATTCACTGCTCTTGCCAACTTGGGAGGACATGGATGATGAGAAGTAGGATCTTTTTGGCCACACCCTCTGCCTTTTGCTCTTAGTTATCAGAATTTAATACGGTGTTATTTTCCTGGTTTGGCCCATAGGAAGGGGCTGCCTCTCTGCTTTAGGTCTAGATTCATGACAACCCCTCCTACTACTGCCATAAAAATGACCGTTTCCTAATTCATATTTCTCTGAACCACATTTTTCTATCTAGTCAGTCAACACACATTAGTGAAGTACCTATTATGTGCTGGTTATTGTGTTGTGTGCTAGGGGTAAGGAGGTGAATGGATGCCTTCCTTGAGCAGCTCACTGATATGGGCTAGTGGGATAGATGACAGGTAAATGTGTCATTGCAATACAGTGAGATAAGCCTTGACAGTTGTGTGTACCAGGCTTGAATATCTGGGAGGATATCAGAATCTGGAAGAAAAAAGAGAATAACTGTGGGGGGTAGGAAGGTGGGTTGTGAGGAGAGGAGGAAAGTTGTTCCAAGCTGAAGGAATTAGAGGCTTTGATTAGTGAATCAGGTCTAAAGACATTCATAAACCCCCATCCTTCCAAATCTCAGGAATTGAGTGGGATGAGGTTGGAAAGATAGACCAGCACCATTCATCCATTCAGCACCTACTATGTGCCAGACATTGTTCTAGGTACTGGGAATAAAATAGTGAACAAGACAGACAAGGTCCAAGATGTCAGGCTACATCCTAGAGGGAGAAGACCAATAATAAGTAAGTAGACAAATGAATAATTTTGGATGGTAACATGTGCTATGAAGAAAATACAATGGGATGATGGGATAGAGAGTGACTATCCAGCTACCTTAGAGTGGGTGATCAGGAAGGCTGAATTGAGGCGGTGACATTTGAGTTGAGACCTGAACAATAAGAAGGCACTGCCATAGGGAGATTTGGGAGAAGAGCCTACCTGGCAGGGAGACAGCTTGTAGAAAGGAGCAGATCCCCAAAGGCCCTGTAGGCAGGCTAAATTGTTTAGGTTTTGTCCTGTAACAACGGTAAGCCACCTGAGGCAGGGAGCACCTGCCAGGACCACATTTTGGAAATCTCACCCTAGTCTCCTGGGCCTCAGCCTCAGTGAAGACACAGGACACCTTCTACCTACCCCCTAAACCTGAATACCCTTTGATGGGCAGGGCAGTCAGAAGACATTGCTCACCACCAGGTAAAAAGGGCTTTGGTCCAGAGAGCCAGAGGTTTGGCTGAAAGCTCAAGGTGAGAGCAAAATGCTGAGGGCAAATGATAGCAGTCAGGGGGTCACAACCTCACCTTAAGCAAATTAATGAAAGGGATAAGGCATTGTGATCTAAGGGGACCTTGCTCTGTGCACTGTATTATGGCCCAGGAGGCAGAGGAAACTGGTGTGCCCAGTGTTGGAGGCACTGATGTGTTGTTGCTTAGCACAGCAGGTGGATGTCTTCCGAATTCGTGACTCCTGTTGGTCCTGGACTGGGCTGTGGAGGCTGGGAAAAGCAGTAATGGGGTAGCCAATTTCATTTGCTAAACTGGAGCTTGCTCAACCCAGAAAACCCCAAGAAGGGTTTCACTGAGGGCATAATGCCCACTTTCAGTAGGAACTGCTGTTCTGGATAAAGTGTGGCGTGTTGTGTGGCGCTCAGCCCAGTCTCCTTTCTGTGTCCAGAGATGTTTCTAATACTCCATCTGGCATGGTCATTCCCCTGCTTAAAATCCTTTACCAGTCAAAAGAATTTATTAGCATGGCATGATTCTAACCTGCTCGCTTCTCTATTCTCTCTGACCTTGCTGTGCCCAGTCATTTTTAAAAAATATTTATTTGTTTATGTATTTTTGGCTGTGTCGGGTCTTTGTTGTGGCACTTGGACTTCTCTCTAGTTGTGGCACATGGGCTCCAGAGCACATGGGCTCTGTAGTTGCGGCACGCAGGCTTAGTTGCCCTGTGGCATGTGGGATCTTAATTCCCCGACCAGAGATCAAACCCGCGTCCCATGCATTGGAAGGCAGATTCTTAACCACTGGACTGCCAGGGAAGTCCCCCAGCCCAGTCATATCGAACATCTTGCTTTCCCCTTGAATCCACTATATTCTGTTGCCTCTGTGCCTTTGCACAGGCTGTTCCCTTGCTCTTGAATGCCTTCCCTTCACCTCCAACAACACTTCACCTGGCTAACTCCTACTTATCTTTCAGAACTCAGCTTAGATGTCAGAAAGTCTTTCCTGTCCTGCAGAGCTAGGGTTAGAGTTCAGTGGGCCACAGCACTCTTCCCCTCCTTTTTTTTTTTTCTTTTTTTATTTCTTCCCAGTTTTATTGAGACATAATTGACAATCCTCCTTTCTTTTTTTACCTACCTACCTCTTTACTTGCAGCTCATCCTTCTGGCCTCCTGAGTCCTCCCAGACTAATCCAAGCTTCCCTCTTATACATTCTCACATTATTTTTCTTTCATAGCTCGTATCACAATGGGTAATGACGTGTCCATGAGAGTGTTTAATTAATGTCTGCCTCCTCCGCTAATCTGTAAACACCATGGGGGTATGTATGTTGTCTGTTTAGTTCATCATTGTATCCCAAGAGCTTGGCACGTAAATACTTACTAAATGAATGAATGAATGGTACCCTTAACAAATGGAGATTACTCCCAGCACAGGACTCAGCTCATTATAAGAGCCTATGTACTTCTTTGTCCCTCAGCTATCCTATAAACTCCTTGAGGGGAGGAATGATGTTTGGCTCACTATGATTTCCCAGTGCTTGGCATACTGTCTGGTAATTAGCCACTCAAAAAATATTTTTGAATAGGTGAATAAATTAATGTATGATGAAAAGCATTCATTCATGTTCTCTTACCCTTCATTCATTTTTTTTTTTGGCCACACCACATGGCATGGCATGCAGGATCTTAGTTCCCCCACCAGAGTCCTAATCACTGGACCGCCAGGGAAGTCCCGCACTTCATTCTTTTTGTTTTGTTTTCATGTTACTTTTTTTATTATTATTAATTTTTATTGGAGTATAGTTGCTTTACAATGTTGTGTTAGTTTCTACTGTGCTGCAAAGTGAATCAGTTATACGTATATGTACATCCACTCTTTTTTTAAAATAAAATTTATTTAGGCTGTGTTGGGTCTTCGTTGCTGTGCGTGGGCTTTCTCTAGTTGCGGCGAGCAGGGGCTACTCTTCTTCGTGGTGCATGGGCTTCTCTTTGTTGTGGAGCACGGGCTCTAGGCGCACGGGCTTCAGTAGTTGTGGCTCATGGGCTATAGAGCGCAGGCTCAGTACCTGTGGTGCATGGGCTTAGTTGCACAATGGCATGTGGGATCTTCCCGGACCAGGGCTCAAACCCGTGTCCCCTGCACTGACAGGCAAATTCTTAACCACTGTACCACCAGGGAAGCCCTATCCACTCTTTTTTTTAGATTTCCTTCCCATTTAGGTCACCACAGATTAATGAGTAGGGTTCCCTGTGCTAAACAGTAGGTTCTCATTAGTTATCTATTTTATACATAGTAGTGTATATATGTCAATCCTAATCTCCCAGCTCGTCCCACCCTCCCCTTCCCCCCTTGGTAACCATAGCTTGTTCTCTACATCTGTGACTCTATTTCTGCTTTGCCAATAAGTTAATCTGTACCATTTTTCTAGATTCCACATATAAGCGATATTATATGATATTTTTCTCTTTCTGACTTCACTCTGTATGACAATTGCTAGGTCCATCCATATCGCTGCAAATGGCACTATTTCATGCCTTTTAAATGGCTGAGTAATATTCCATTGTATATATGTACCACATCTTCTTTATCCATTCCTCTGTTGAAGGACATTTTGGTTGCTTCCATGTCCTGGCTATTGTAAATAGCACTGCAGTGAACATCGTGGTGCATGCATCATTTTGAATTATGGTTTTCTCCATATATATGCCCAGGAGTGGGATTGCTGGGTCATACGGTAGCTTTATTTTTAGTTTTTTAAGGAACCTCCATACTGTTCTTAGTGGCTGTAGCAATATACATTCCCACCAACAGTGTAGGGGGGTTCCCTTTTCTCCACACCTTCTCCAGCATTTATTGTTTGTAGATTTTTTGATGATGGTCATTCTGACCTGTGTGAGGTGATACCTCATTGTAGTTTTGATTTGCATTTCTCTAATAATTAGTGATGCTGAGCATCTTTTCATATGTTTGTTGTCCATCTCTATGTCTTCTTTGGAGAAATGTCTACTTGGGCCTTAAGCCTGTTTTTTCATTGAATTATTTGGTTTTTGTGATATTGAGCTGCATGAGGTATATTTTGGAGATTAATCCCTTGTCAGTTGCTTCATTTGAAAATATTTTCTCCATTCTGAGGGTTGTCTTTTTGTTTTGCTTATGGTTTCCTTTGCTGTGCAACCACACTTCATTCTTAATATAGCAGTCAAGTGACCTTTTAAAAATGCAAATCAGATCACGGTCACCACTTCATTTCTTAATATTACTAGGGGTTTTGCATTGCTCTTAAAGGACAACCCAAAGTCCTTACTATCACCTACAAGGTCCTACATGATTTGGCCCCTGCCTACTCCTCTGACCTTATGTAGTATTATCTTTTCCTCATTTACTACCCCTCACACACTTGTCTTTCTTGTGTTCCTTGAATACACCAGCCTTATTCCCACCCTCAGGTCTTTACACTTGCTATTTCCTCCTGTGGGATATTGTGCCCCATCACAGGGCTCAATTTGTTCTTTCAGGTCTCAGCTCAAAGCTCACCTTTTCAGTGAGGCCTCTCCTGACCTTTCTATCCAAATAAGCATGCCTCCTTCCGGTCACTCTTAGCACTTACCCCTACCTGAAATCACATTGTTCATTTAACTGTTACCTACTTATTTTCTTTCTGCTTCTCTAGAATGTAAATTTCATGAGGGCTGCCCACTAAGGTATCTCCAGGGTCTAGTACAATGCATGTCACATAGTAGGTCCTCCAAAATATTTGTTGATTGAGCAAAAAAATGGATGAATGAATGAATATGGTAATAGCCTTCTGTGATGGAGGGGCAGCACCTGCCAAACTTACAGGCAGGTAGAAGAGTGAGTTACTGTGACTAAAGAAATAAAGAAGCTGGACTGGTAAGAACTGATGGAGGGAGACAGACAGGATGGAATGTAGGTTTGCCAGACTCCACTGTGAGCTCATAGAGTCTGGGAATCTCAGGGTCTACTAGACTGCCTGACTCTAGTCAACTCAGAATCAAATTCACTCTGGGCAAACCAAAGACAAAGGCTGCCCCAGCTTCCACTTTAAGTTTTCCTGTGTTCAGAATGCCCATATGGGACACACAGGGGCATGTAAAGATTCTTGGCAGATGTATCTCCCTGCTCTGTTCAAATAGGTTTTCTTTTTCTCAAAGTTTCTTGGAATTTAGAAAAATTGTTAAGCAACGAAAGCAATGAATGGAGACAAATGACTCATTCACTGTTACATCTGAAATCTAAAGTATATTAATTTAATTGAGCTTACATTACAATGCAACAATTCTTATTTCGATAGCACTTTTCATACTCTTATAAAAATCTAAAAATGCCAGACATAAAAGGAATTTTTAGAATGGTGAATACAAAGAACCAGGTTTCCATAATAAAGCCTACTGATACTTTAAAGAGAAAAATAAAGCACAAACAACCCTCTTTTATCTACCTCCCTTTTTTCTTTCTTTTTTAAAAAAAATATTTATTTATTTATTTATTTTGGCTGCATTGGGTCTCTGTTGCTGAGCGCGGGCTTCCTATAGTTGCTGTGAGCGGGGGCTACCCTTTGTTGCGGTGCGCAGGCTTCTCATTGCGGTGGCTTATCTTATTGCAGAGCATGGGCTCTAGGTGCGTGGGCTTCAGTAGTTGTGGCATGTGGGCTCAGTAGTTGTGGCTCACAGGCTCTAGAGCACAGGCTCAGTAGTTGTGGTGCACGGGCCTAGTTGCTCCGTGGCATATGGGATCCTAACGGACCAGGGCTCAAACCCATGTTCCCTGCATTGGCAGGCAGATTCTTAACCACTGCACCACCAGGGAAGTTCCTCCCTCCCTTTTTAAAAGACTTCTTTTTAGATACGATTGTGCTTGGTTGTCACAGTCTTTAACTTTTATCTTTTCAGGTTCTCTTTCCCCACTGTTATCAACAAAAATATGAGCATGAAATGGGGGAAGTGTTTTTGTGTACTCATCTTTGATCATATCAGAGAGGAAAGAATCGTGAACACCCATTGCTGACTGATTTTAAAAACTAAATCTTGATTTCAGTTTCTGCAGGGAAGGTGAATAACATGAATAAAGAGAACCTTATGCATGTTTCTTAAGCATCAAGGGCCTAAGTTTGGTTCTTTTATTTAAAACTTAACTCACCAAATAAAGCCAACAGCATCCTCTATTAGAAGAGCCCTGGAAAGGATACAAGTGAGCCCCTGTCCTGGTACCCCCCACACCCAAAAGAAGCTCCCAACCAGCCTCACTTATCACACTGTTTGAAGCTGTGTAAAAAGACAAAATGTAACAGTATAACAACCAGGGATTTAAATTACCTCCATCATAGTATAGCCTTAAAATGAAAACTATTCTGACTGTAGCTTGTCAACAAAGAATTTTTAAAAGCCATTGACATGGGACTTCCCTGGTGGTGCAGTGGTTAAGAATCCACTTGCCAATGCAGGAGACACGGGTTCAAGCCCTAGGTCCGGGAAGATCCCACATGGCACGGAGCAACTAAGCCCATGAGCCACAACTACTGAGCCTGTGCTCTAGAGGCCGCAGGCCACAACTACTGAGCCTGTGCTCCTATAGCCCATGCTCCACAACCTACAACAAAGAGTAGCCCCCGCTCACCACAACCAGAGAAGGCCCACACGCAGCAACGAAGACCCAATGCAGCCTAAATAAATAAATAAATTTTCAAAAAAAAAAATTAAAAAGAAAAAAAAAGCCATTGACATTTCAGAAGCTAAGTGGGGCAAGGTTAAGAGCTTGGTTCTGGACTCTGGTAGATCTGGGTCCCAGCACTGCCATATTCCCAGTGTGACCCAAGCTTCTGTTTCTCACTTATAGAATGAGACATACAATAATCCTAACTTCTTTAGGATTATTGAGAGGTTTGGATGACATGTGAAGCTCTTACCACGGAAACTGGCATGTACTAAAGACTTAGTAAATACAAGCTATTATTATTTTCAGTCACTGAGTATTAAAATAATTATAATTGTGTGAACAAATGAATTAATGAATGAGTTTTAAGTATACTTGACTTCACTTTGTTTTCTGTCCAACCTTAGACAAGTTATCAATGATTCTCAACTCTGGCTGCACAGTAGAATCACCCAGGGAGATTTTTAAAAATGCTTAGTACCGGGCTTCCCTGGTGGCGCAGTGGTTGAGAGTCTACCTGCCAATGCAGGGGACGTGGGTTCGTGCCCCGGTCCGGGAAGATCCCACATGCCGCGGAGCGGCTGGGCCTGTGAGCCATGGACGCTGAGCCTGCGTGTCCGGAGCCTGTGCTCCGCAACGGGAGAGGCCGCAACAGTGAGAGGCCGGCGTACCGGAAAAAAAAAAAAAAAGCGTAGTCCCTGCCTAAGAACAACTGAATCTGAGCCCGCGGGGTGGTGCCTGGGTATCATATTTTTAAAAAGCTCTTCAGGTGATTCTAAGGTGCAGACAGAGTTGTGAATTACTGTACTACACAGAAATGAGGAAAATACCCTGGTGTTAGTTAAGCTAACAGACAAAACTGCCAGGATGGCAGGGCTTTACTGCTTTCCCCCAGCCATCTGAAAGGGAACGGAAAGGCAACCAGTGCCACTAGGCATCCAATTGCCTTTGACCCTGACGTGGTCCCACACTTAGGGTTTTATTTATTTATTTTTGGCTGCATTGGGTCTTCGTTGCTGTGCGCGGGCTTTCTCTAGTCGTGGCGAGTGGGGGCTACTCTTTGTTGCGGTGCGCGGGCTTCTCTTCCTTGCGGAGCACAGGCTCTAGGCACGCGGGCTTCTGTAGTTGCAGCACGCGTACTCAGTAGTTGTGGCTCACGGGCTCTAGAGTGCAGGCTCAGTAGTTGTGGTGCACGGGCTTAGTTGCTCCGCGGCATCTGGGATCTTCCCCGACCCGTGTCCCCTGCATTGGCAGGAGGATTCTTAACCCACTGCACCACCAGGGAAGCCCACCACACCTAGGTTTGACCTTTAGTTTTTTCTGACTCCTGTCCCAGTCTGATCCCCTTTGTTGGCTTTCCCAGGCTAATCCAAGAGTCCCTTTGGTCTCTTCTATGGGTCTTATTGGGGGAGGGTGGCTCATCATTTCATGGCAACAAGAGGTAAATGTTTTCCAAAGCTGCCAAGTCTGTTCTCATCTTCATTATTTTCGGATCTTTACTCATTTTGGTTCTTCCTTCCTCAAATGAGATAATAAACAGGAACGTGCTTTGTAAACTGTAAAGCTATTTACCAGCACATGAAGATAAATAATAATGAAGTCCTCATAATGTAGAGAATCTCTAAAATGATCTCTGATGGTTCATCTTTATTGACATTTTGACATTATTTTATGTTACTTTTCAGAATACTCTGGGAAGTCTTGCTGATTGACTTTTTCGGACTGTTTTTTCCTTAACTTTTTTTTTTTTTTTTTTGCGGTACACGGGCCTCTCATTGTTGTGGCCTCTCCCGTTGCAGAGCACAGACTCCGGACGCGCAGGCTCAGTGGCCATGTCTCACAGGCCCAGCCGATCCGCGGCATGTGGGATCTTCCTGGACCGGGGCACAAACCCGTGTCCCCTGCATCGGCAGGCGGACTCTCAACCACTGCGCCACTAGGGGAGCCCTCCTTAACATTCTTGATGCACCTTAATCCTCATGATTATGTACACTATGTTCAGCAACCTAAGTTGAAACCTGAAGTTTCAATCCAAATACCATCAATTGACATTAGTGACCAAGTCCTTGGCTTCAATGACACTTGGATTTCCTCCTATATATATGGCCACTCATTCTTTCTCCAAATATTTTTAAGTGCTTTTTTTTTTTTGGCTGAGCCACGCATCATTTGGGATCTTAGTTCCCCGACCACGGATCGAACCTGTACCCCCTGCATTGGGAGCATGGAGTCTTAACCACTGGACCATCAGGGAAGTCCCTTAAAGTGCATTTTATCTTCCGGGCACTGTGCTAAATTTTTTTTTTTAATTTTTGGCTGTGTTGGGTCTTTGTTGCTGCGCGCAGGCTTTCTCTAGTTGCGGTGAGTAGGGGCTACTCTTGGTTGCAGTGCGTGGGCTTCTTATTGCAGTGGCTTCTCTTGTTGTGGAGCACGGGCTCTAGGCATGTGGGCTTCAGTAGTTGTGGCACGCAGGCTCAGTAGTTGTGGCTCGTGGACTCTAGAATGCAGGCTCAGTAGTTGTGGTGCATGGGCTTAGTTGCTCCGCAGCATGTGGGATCTTCCCGGGCTAGGGCTCGAACCCGTGTCTCCTGCTTTGGCAGGCGAATTCTTAACCGCTGCACCACCAGGGAAGTTCAGCACTGTGCTACATTATCAGAGCAGAGAAGTAAAAAAGTCAGACAAGATTCCTGTCCTCATGGAGTATATAGTCTAATAGAGGAGACAGAAAATAAACCATTAGACAAGACAATTCTAGAGAGGGATGAGTGCTATAAAGAATAGAAATGCAGTAACGTGGGTGGAGAGTGACTGGGGTGTGGGAGATGTGGTCAGGAAAGGTCTCTCTGACCAGGTGATGATGAAACACTGAACGTGTTAGGTGGTGACAAGTGCTAAGAAGTACAGCAGGGTAAAGAAATAAAATGGAGAGAGGCAGGAAGGGAAGTGGGTGCTAGTGTTATTTTACAAAGGGTAATTAGGGAAAGACTCTTGGATAAGGTGATATTTGAGCAGAGATCTGAACAAAGCCATGGAGTGAGCTAAGGAGTTTTGGGGGAGAAGACCATTCCAAGTAGAGGAAACTGGAAACGCAAAGGCTCTGAGGAAGGAAAGTGCTTCCTTGTGTTATGGGAATGTCTGGGACTCCAGTGTGAGTTGGAGTGTAAGGATGGAGGGGAAAAGCCAAAGATGGGTCTGAGGTTGCTGGGTAAGACTACCACTCTTTTATTTACTTTTTTTTTTGCGGTACGCAGGCCTCTCACTGTTGTGGCCTCTCCTGTTGCAGAGCATAGGCTCCGGATGCGCAGGCTCAGCAGCCATGGCTCACGGGCCCAGCCGCTCCGCGGCATGTGGGATCTTCCCAGACCGGGGCACGAACCTGCATCCCCTGTATCAGCTGGCGGACTCTCAACCACTGCACCACCAGGGAAGCCCTACCACTCTTTTATTTAGAGTAAGATGAGAAGAACTGGAGGGTTTTGAACAGATGATGGGTTTTAAATGGCTCAGATGCTATGAGAAAAGAGCTTTAAAACGAATATGTATTCATTGTTAAAACGTAAATGGGATATTATATGCATTGCTTTACAATCTGCTTTTTTCCAAAGTGAATTTTATTTATTTAAAATGTTTTTTAAAGTCTTTATTGAATTTGTTACAATATTGCTTCTGTTTTATGTTTTAGTTTTTTGGCTCTGAGACATGTGGGATCTTAGCTCCCCAGCCAGGGATCTAACCCGCACCCCCTGAATTGGAAGGCGAAGTCTTAACCACTGGACTGCCAGGGAAGTCACCCAAAGTGAATTTAAAAAAACCCGAAATATTATCATCTTTATCTCTTTATGTCTGAAATCCTTTGTGGTGCCCATTCCCTCACAATCAAGTCTGAAGCCTTACAAAGCCTTCTCCAGTCTGGCCTCTCCCTACTTTACAGCTCTCAAATCACGGGACTTCTTTTCCTGTAGTGGGACTTGGGGCTTTCAAACTTGCTTGTCCCCTTGTCTAGAAATACTCTTTCCTTCCCTCCCTATCCACCTTGTCAATGGCTTTTCTATAGACTCCATGTATTCTTTCTTTCATTCATTTAACAAATATTTATTGAGGGATCTATGTCCCTCAGGTCCTCTTCTAGAAATATATTCTAGGTACCAACGATATAGCACTGAACAAAACAGACAAAAATTCTACCCCTCATGGGGCTTAAATTCTAGTGAGAGGAAGAGAGGAGAAAACAATAATTTAAAACATATATGTGTAGATATATACTGTACAACTTTATATGTCAGATGGCGATCCACCCTAAGGAGAAAAATAAAAGCAAAGAAGGAAGGATGGGATGCTGAGGGAAGGGAATGCAATTTTAGATAGGGTGGCCAGGAGGAAGCCTCACCAAGAAAGTGACAGCTGAGCAAAAGACCTGGGGGAGGTGAGGGAGTGAGTTAGGCAGCTATTTGGAGGAGAACATTCCAGGCAGAAAGCAAAGGCCCTAAGCCGAGAGCCTGTCTCTAAGTGTTCCAGAAATTGTAGAGGCCAGTGTGTCAGGTTTGTGGTGAGGCAGGTGAGCTCTGGAGGCCCTCATAAGGACCTTGCCTTTTACTCTGAGTGATATAGGAGCCACTGGAGGGTTTTGGGCAAAGTAGGAGTGACATGTTTGGACTTATTAAAAATTTTAACAGGATCACTCCAGCTGCTGAATTGAGACTAGACTGAGGGAGGCAAGGGCAGAAGTAGGAAGGCCAGTTAGGAGGCTCCTGTTAAATTCAAGCTAAGTGATGATAATAGCTTGACATAGGATGATAACAATGGACATGGTAAAAAGTTGGTGGATTCTGAATATACATTGAAGAGAGAGGCACAGGATTTGCCAGGAATCAGGTATGAAATGTGTGAGAGAAATAAAATAGTCAAGGATGACTCCAAAGTTTGGCCTAAACAACTGCAAGAATGGAATTGCCATTTATGAAATGAAGAAAACTGTGGGATCAATAGGTTTGGACAAAGGTATCAGGAAATCAATTTTGGACATATAGACATAAAGTGTGAGATGCCTAGATGCCTACTGGATATCCATACCAAGGTATCAAGTAGGGAGCTGAAAGTGGGAGTTTAGAATTCAGAGGGAAAGGTTCAGGTTGAGATATAAACCTACAGTTGACAGCATAGTTAAAGGCAAAAGACTGGATGAGATCACCGATGAGTTGATGGTAGACAGAAAAAGAGGTCCAAGGAGGGAGTCCTGGGACACTCTAACAGTAGTTCTTAAACTTTTTAACCTCAAGATCCTTTTACACTCTTAAAATTTTTTGAGGATCTTGAAGAGCTTTTGTTTAGGTGAATTTTATCTACCAATATTGACTGTACTATTACATTATCATAATAGATTTTTTTTAAAACATAGAAAGTCAAAGTTTATTTTGGTAGACTTGCTTTTATAGGTGTTGGTTTAAAGTATAAAATAGCATTTTTTGTTTGTTTGTTTGTTTGTTTGTTTGTTTTGCGGTACACAGGCCTCTCACTGTTGTGGCCTCTCCCGTTGCAGAGCACAGGCTCCGGACGCACAGGCTCAGCGGCCATGGCTCACGGGCCCAGCCGCTCCACGGCATGTGGGATCTTCCCAGACCGGGGCACGAACCCGCATCCCCTGTATCGGCAGGTGGACTCTCAACCACTGCGCCACCAGGGAAGCCCTAAAATAGCATATTTTAAAAGAAAAATAACAATGTTTTCTGAAACAAAATTCAGGGGGAGAAGTGTCCTTTTTGCAAATTTTTGCAAATTTCTTTAATGTCTGGCTTAATACAAGGTAGCTGTATTCTTGTATCTGCTTCTGCATTCTGTGTGACGCCATATTATATGTCATGTAACCTGTAAAACACTCTATTGTACACCATGAGATATTGGGAGTGAAAAAGGCAAATGATATTTTAGTATTACTATGAAAATAGTCTTTATCTTACAATCCCTTGGAAAGGTCTCAGGAGTCCTCAGATTGCACTTTGAGAACTTTGAGAACTATTTAGAGGTTGGGAAGATTTAGAAGGAATCATTAAAGAAGACTAAGAAGTTGCATCCAGGGAGGCTGAAGGAAAATCAGAAGAGCCTGGTGCCCTGGAGATCCAATGAAGACAGTATTTTAAGGGGGAGAGTGATCAAACACTGCTGATGGTACAAGTCAACTGTGGGCAGAGAGTGATCACTGGATTTGGCATCATGGAGGTTATTAGGGACCTTGATGAAAGCAGTTTTGGTGGAGAGGTGAGTGTGAAACTCTGGCAGGAGTGGGTCACAGCATAAAGGTCACTGAACCCCAGACTAGGTTAATTTCCCCCTAAATCTACTTGTATCTCTTCCTTATCTTCACATTTGACCTTCTTTTTTTATAGTTTACCTGTTTTAATACCTGTCTCTTCCATTACATTTAAAATTTTGTGAGAACAGGGATCTCAGTTTTATTATCTCAGTTTTAAAGTCAGTTTTATTCACTACTGCTTCTCCAGCACATAGCAAGTACTTAGGACATAGTGAATGCTCAAGTTGCCCCTAGTAAGTTTTTCATGCTTTCTCAGGGGTCAGGAACTGACTCCCCATAACTTACAGGGCACACTGCAAGTCTCTCATATTCTTCTTCTGTCCCCCGATCCTTCTTTTTCTCAAACAAATCCACTCTTTCATCTTTAGGGCCTCAGTCCGTTCGGGCTGCTATAAAAAAATACCACAGAATGAGTAGCTTATAAATGTCAGAAATTTATTTCTCACAGTTTTAGAGGCTGCAAAGTCCAAGATCAAGGCACCAGCATCATCATGTTCTAGTGAGAGGTCTCTTCCTGGTTCATAGAGCCTTCTTGCTCTGTCCTCACATGGCAGAAGGGGCAAGGGATACCTCTGGGGCCTCCTCTTTAAGGGCACAGATCCCATTCATGGGGGCTCTGCCCTCATGACCTAATCACCTCTCAAAGGCCCCATCTCCTAATACCATCACCTAGGGCATTAGGTTTTCAACATATAAATTTTGGGGGCCACAAACATTCAGTCTATAGCAGGGCCCCACACTTAGAAAGGTCCCATGCTTGGTTTAATGCTCCAGTGTTGCTGTCTTGAAATTGTTAGTAATTTTTGAACATGGGGCCTTGCAAACTGAGTAAATGGTACTTGAGTGAAGTGATGAATATACTAAGTTATGGAGCATAATCCTTTAACTCTGTCTCTTGTTAGTTCAAATATGTATTGACTGAATATTATGTTCTAAGGTAGCTAAGTGTAGTGGGGGGAAGCCATAGCCACCCCAGGCAGGGGATACCATAGGAGCAAAGGCTCTGAAGCTAGAAACAGAATGGGGTGTGGTTGGAAGAGAATGGCCTCATTAAGGTATGTCTTTTGAAGGTTATTCTCTCCCTTCATGGTCCTATTTCCTTTTGTCAGCAACTCTTAACTAGCACAAATCCATAGTGCTTTGAATTACAGTGGGCACATTCACCCACAGACATTAACTGGGCACTGCCTAGGGGATAAGCCTCGTGCTGGGTGCTGTAGGGGATATAGCTCCTGTCTTGCAGGAGTTTGCATTTCCTGGGAAAGGGAGATATAAGTAGTAAAGGGTAAACATGTTGAAGGCAAGTCTCCCTAGCATCCTGTTCAGTGCTCAGCACCAAACAAGCAGTGGATACTGTCTTGCATTATTTTAGATTTATGGATCAATACTGAAATCAACCTCGTTCATCATCCCATGATGAAGATAAAATGTCATTAGGGTTTTCTATGCCAGGATGATAGTGAATATGTATTTGGTTTGTTTTTTGTTTTGTAGTTTTTTGGGGGAACATTCATCAGGAAGATAAGGAAGAGTGGGAATAAAATTCCGTAAATGGCCAGAAGGATAGGAATAGACGCCAGGTCCTTCAAATTTGTGTGTATGTGTGTGTGTGTGTGTGTGTGTGTGGGGGGGGGGGCAATCTCAGGAGGAGACACTGATGTGAGAAGCCTCTTGTGGGCAATCTCAGGAGGGGACACTGATGTGAGAAGCCTCTTGTGGGCAATCTCAGGAGGGGACACTGATGTGAGAAGCCTCTTGTCCTCCATCAGGAGAGCTCTTGGTTTCCCTATCTGTCAAGTGACAGATGAGTTAGGTGACTTCTAGAAGGGCTTCCATTGCACATTATGAGTTCCCTAGAGTCGGATTCTACTTCCACTTCGCCTCAAGCTGTGAGGCCTCAGTTTCTCCTTCTGTAAAACCTGGGTGGACCTAGAGCACTTTTCCGGAAGCCTGTTACTCCGAACACCTGTGGCACTCTTCAGAGGAGAGAGCCCAGGACTCTACATCGCCTCACCCGGTCCCTGGGGCACCAGCGGGGGGTGGGGCTTGAGCAGGCCGCGCCCGGAGACTCACCTGTGCGCAGAGCGGTGACTCACCTGCCCTCCCCCGCTCGCGGGCTGTTCCAGGAGTCAGCGCTCCTCCTTCCTCTAGGAGTTGGGGGGGGGTCACTCCCATCCCTAGATCACTAGGGGCCTGGAATTAAGTAACTCAGGGGTGAGGGGCGGAGAGCAAGAGGTCCTGTTGGGGGTCCAGGCCTGACACCGCCAGGCTCTTTGGTCGAGGGCTCTCTCCAAATCGAGGACTGGGAAAGCTGGGCTGCAGCGGGAGGCGCCGGGAAGAGCGCGCCGGAGGGAGGTGCTGGGAAGGGCGGGCGGGGCCGGGGGCGCCGGGCGGCCCATTTCCTCCTCGGAGCCGGACAGGCGGAGACAAAGCGGCGGCTGTCGGCTTCGGGCTTCGGGCATCTTCCTGCACTCACCGAGCTCGCCGCAGGTAATTGTCTTCGTGCGGGTGCGGGCTCCCCAGCCGGGCCGAGGGGCTTCTCGGGTGGGCGGGCCGGGCGCGGTCACGTCCACGACCCCGCCCGGAATCGGGCTCCGGGCGGGCGCTGGTGCGGCCTCCGGCCCTCTTCGGCGGCGCCCCGGGCCTGGGCCCTGGCCGGGCGGGGCCGGCGTTTCCTGGCGCTCGGGAAGTTGAGGGGCCGCGGCGGCTGGAGCAGAGCGAGCCGCCGGCCCCGCGCCACCGCGGCGCTTCTTCACTTGAAAGTTTCTCCCGGTTTCTAAACTTTGTTCAAGTGGGCTTGGTGTGCGCGCCAGGCCCGCGCTGGGCCCCCTCGGCTGCCTTCCTTGTAGGGAAGAGTCGGCGCGTTGTTCCAGGTGCGGGCGGGTCCGGGAGTTGAGTTTTCCATTGAAGTACGTGTGGTTTGTGGTTTCTGTGGTCGCGCCCCCGCCCCCGAAACTTCCTGGTCAGGTGGACAGGACGTTTGCTGGGCCCGCAGCCCCGCATTCCCGGCCCGAGCGTATGTGAAAGTTTTGAGTGGCCCTTTTCTCTGACACAGTCTGGCTGGGAAGGGCAGCCACGCCCGTGTGGACTTCTGGCGTGCACCGTGTTAACCTTTGTTGTGAAATTACTCAGACTTCTTGTGCTGGTTAATTGGACGCACTTAACACTGATTAGTACTAGTTTTCACGAATGTCCTTGGAACGTTTTTGTTGTTGTTGTTGACTTTTAAAGGAGTGTGCGTGTGCGAAGCGCTTGTTGGAAAAAATGTTGACTGAATGCCTAACCTTGGCTTGGCAGGAATGGCTTCCCAATAATGCAGGCGGCAGTTGGCTCAGATCCAGGACTGACAACCTCTTACGTACTCCCGCGTCTTTGTAACATTTTTTTGGTGTGTTTGTTTTGTACAAAACTTAGGATAATTTAGAAAAGAGTAAGATATGTTAAGTCTCCAACTAAATTAAGGGCATTTCATGTTTATGATGAAGGAAATGATTACACCACTGTATTGTTGCAACAGGAAAGGCATTTCGATGAGAGGATATTTTGTGTAGCAGTGATTCTTAAAGACTGTACAGCTGTATGTTACTTTGGGAAAGTATGAATCTATAAATCAAATTAAGATGTGTTATTTTATTTTACAAGAGGGAGGGGTTGAGAAATTATCCATAGCCTCTGCGCAATTATTTACCCTTTTTGACTTTTACCAAGTTAAAAAATAATTTATCCACTTTCTTAAGGGACCACAGTTGATTAAGAAATGGTCTCTGCCCCCAAGAGCTCACAGTTGTAATGAGGAGAGACACACACCCCAGGTGTAGTACGAGGCTGATGGCGTTCAGTACCATAACACTACTGTTGAGAAACTTGTGCATGGGTCAGTCTTACATAATAATAATGATAAAAACTGGTGGAGATGTGGAGTGGGGGCTAATGCTTCCAGGAGGGGACGGCATTTGAACTGGATGAAACAGGAGTAGGGTTTGGTTGGGAGGAAGCATAAAAGGGCAAAGGAGTTTGTGGAATTGTGATGTGAATCTCTCCTGGTTTTCCTTATAGTTTTGGCTCTTGTTTCTCAGTCTTTTTGTTGTTTTTGTTCAGTACACTCATATCGAGGATTCTGTCCAGCATATCTCAGTCTTTCACACCATTGATGTGGTATCACCCTCCTTCCATTAGTAACATCTCATTCCTATGGTGACTTAAGAGATCAGGGGTGCCCTGTCCCTCCAAGTTGAGAAGCAGTTCTCTGTGCAGTCTTCCTGCCATCAAACTTATGCTAAAGTCCGATACTTGTGCTAAAGTGGAAGCTTCTATTTTGAGTACAGATGTTTCACCTCATCCACATGGTCACCTGTGCACTGGAGAGCTGATTGGGTGCCCCCAGGGGCATCTTAAGCTCAAGAGGACCGGACTTCCCTGGTGGCACAATGGTTAAGAATCCACCTGCCAGTGCAGGGGACACGGGTTTTGAGCCCTGATCCGGGAAGATCCCACATGCTGCGGAGCTGCTAAGCCCGTGAGCCGCAACTACTGAGCCCATGTGCCACAACTACTGAAGCCTGTGTGCCTAGAGCCTGTGCTCCGCAACAAGAGAAGCCACTGCAATGAGAAGGCGGCACACCGCAATGAGCCGCAATTAGAGAAAGCTCACACGCAGCAAGGAAGACCCAACGCAGGCAAAAAGAAAACAAAAACAAAACCAAAAAAACTCAAGAGGACCAAAATGAGAAACCTTTTTCTTCTTTAGACCTAAACCAGATGTAGAGATAGGCAGTAACTGGCAGAGTCCTGGGATTTCTTTGAGAAAGTAGCAGTAGTGTGAGATGTGACAGACAGGCCTGGTTGTTGGGGGTAGTGGTTTGTGTGCTGATGAAGATCTAGACAGAGGGAACAGGATATTCTGCTTGTGTAAATAAGGGTCATGAGACAGGAGAGAATTTCATGTGTTTAGAGACCTAAGAGAAGACTTGTGTAGCTTGAATACTTTTAGGATGGGGAGAAGGCCTTAACATGAGATTGCCAGGAAACTCCAGGTCACGTGTTTGGATTTTCTTCTAAGAGCTGTAAGAAGCCATTGTAAGAAGTTCCATGATCTGATTTCCTTTTTAAGAAGATTGCTCCTGCTAGTGCTTGCAAGGCTTGTATATGTGTACAAGTGGAAGTAGGGAGTTGAGCTAGGGAGATGGTGGGAGTGAAGGTGGTGGGATAAAGTATTTTGGAGAAATGAGATAGGCCTTACATATAAATTGGATGTAGGGGCCTAGGATTATCTGTTACTGTTGTTTTGTTGTTTGCTCAGTCACGCACCTTGTTCCCCACTCCCCCAGTTTGTATTCCATCACTTTTATAATGAGCTCTTAGTCCTATCACAAGACTCAAGCTAACACTTCCCTTTCTGGTAGCAAACTTCTTCCCACTAGCTGGTATACTCCACTGTACTGTACCTTGTTATTGATATCCCTGTTTGCCTTTGCCGCTGGAAAGTGAGCCTTAGCCTTCGGCATGGTACCTGGCCTGGAGATTAAAGAAAAAATTAGATGCACGTTGAATGAAGGAGGAAGGAGTCTTTTCTGTCTGGAGTCTGGCTTGTGGTTGGAACTATGACAGATGAGGCAACAGTCAGATTATGGAGGGCCTTGATGACCAAGTTGCTGTTATGGGCAAATTGAGAACCATCCTCATTCCATTCTTATTCCTTTCCACCCAGATCTAATCAGATGAAATCCTTTACATCTGATCTTCCTCTTACATAAATTCCTGTTTTCCCTTCTCTCTGCTTCCACTCTAGTTTAGACCATCTCCTTATCTTTGAACTATCAAAACTACTTGTAGTTCTCTGGATAAATTGTTCTATTGTTTGCTTTGGTGCCTTTTTCATATTTTTTCCTTTGCCTGGAGCACTGTTTTTCTCATCCATCTGACAAACTTGTTTATTCTTTAAAACTCACCTTAGATGTTAGTGCCTCTGGGTTTTCTGTTGGATCTCAGTGCTTCTTGGGTACCTTGTACATATTCTGTGGTTGCATCTTTCATGTCATTTGGTAAATATTTTTATGGATTACTTCCTCTCAGCTGGGGGTTTCTTAGAAGTTGGGTCTTAGCCTTTATTTTTAATAAAACTTAAAAAAATTAAAGTATAACGTACATGTAGAAAAGTATTCAAATTATAGCAGTACCTGTCTAATGAATTATTTCAGTGAACACCACCCATAGACACCATCCAGATCAAGAAACAGAAAATTACCAGTACTCCAGAAATCTCTTTGCAGTCACTACCCACCCCTCCTCTCCCTTCAGTTTTTATAATCTGAGAATTTGGAACACTGTTGTTGCTCTGTAAGTGTTTGCTGAAGTTAGTTGAATTTCTTACTATCTTCCCCTCCACCATTCAGTCTTTTACACATAAGCAGTACTCATTCTTCTTTTGGGAAATGTACTGCTGTCTTGTTGCACTAGTCAGAATCTTAGATGGGCATTTAGCACCTTCTAAGTCCTGGCCCTAACTTATTTTTCAGCCTTATTTTCTATTGTGAATTGTTGCTACATGTCTCTGCCTCTGCCAGGCATTTGTTGTGGAATACTCCATCCTTCTCTGACACGAATGCTATCCATCTGAAGGCTGATTGATATGGTTTTTCTATTGAGACATTGATCATCGTTGCTGAAAGTGATCTTTAACTTACCTGAAATTCTAAAATTTGCACCTGATTATGACATTCTTATTAGTTTTTAAAATAAAATATACATAATAAAACTTACCATTTAAATTATCTTTATGTGTACACTTCAGTGGCATTAAGTACATTCACAATGTTGTGTAACCACTACCGCTGTCCATATCCAGAAAAATTTTTCATTGTCCTAAACTGAAACTCCATATCCATTAAACAATAACTCTCCATTTCCTCTCCCCCCAGCCCGAGGGCAACCACTGTTGTACTTTCTGTCACTTTGAATTATTAACTTAACTGTGTTAAGTACCTGGCTTATTTTACTTAGCATAATACCTTCAGGGTTCACCCATGTTGTAGCATGTGTCAGAATTTCCTTCCTTTTTAAGGTTGAGTAACATTCCATTATCCATTCATCTATTGATGAACACTTGGGTTGTCTCCATATTTTGGCCATTGTGGATAATGCTGCTGTGAACATCGGTGTGCAACTATGTGTTTGTGTCACTGCTTTCAGCTCTTTTGGGTATATACCCAGAAGTGGAATTTCTAGGTCATTTGGTATGGTAATTCTACGCTTAAATTTTTGAGGAACTGCCATACTGTTTTCCACAGTAGCTATGTTACTTTACATTCCTAACAGCAATGTGTAAGTGTTCCATGTTCTTCACATTTTCACCAACGCTTGTTATTTTCTGTTTTTTAATTAAAATAAATTTATTTACTTTTTAATAATAGTCATCTTGATGGATGTGAGTTGATGTTGCATTGTGGTTTTGATTTGCATTTCTCTAATGTTTAGTGTTGTTGAGCATTTTTCATGTGATTATTGGCCATTTGTATATTTTCTTTGAAGAAATCTCTATTCACGTCCTTTGGCCATTTTAATTGTTTGGGGTTTTTTGTTGTTGAGTTATAGAGTTCTTTGTATATTCTGGCTGTTAATCACTTATTAGATGGAGGACTTGCAATATTTTCTCTCAGTTTTACCCTGTTGATATGTCCTTTGATGTTAAAAAGCTTTAAATTTTGATCAAGTCCTGTTTATTTGTTTTTTCTTTTGTTGCTAATGCTTTTGGTATCTTCTAAGAAGTCATTGCCAAATCCAGTGTCATAGAGCTTTTCCCTGTGTGTCTCTCCCCACCCCCGGCCCCAGTTGAGCTGTCTACTTTGAGGGCAGGAAGTAGAGTTTTTATTGTAGCTAACTTCTGGAAAGAATTTTTTTAAAATGTAGTTCTTAAAATGTCATAGCAAACAATAATTGTATGGTAGGGGGTTTCCTGCTATTGCTAATTTGTCATTGATTATGTGCCTATTATCTGATGATTTATGATGTTAACCTGCTTTTAGGGGTTTTTAATCTTATGAGTCTCAGTTGGAGAGTTTGAACTTTGTCATCTATGTAATGACTAAGATGACTTATAAAGGATATTTATTTTAATGTCTAACATGATAGAATGCTAATTTATTCTTTTAGTTATGGACTGCTGGACAGGACATGTTCTGGTTCATATTAAGTTGTCTTATCAGTAAAACCAGTGCACTAGTTCAGTTATTTACATAGCACTGAGTTGCTGATTTACCTTTGTAAAGACTCTTGTGGACCATAAATTCTTTTGTTACATGCTGAGCTCCTTCAAGGCAATTACATCCTTTTGTATCTTTTAGTCTTTTGTGATACCTGACTCATATCTAATATGAGTAGATATGCTATATATAGGATTGTGCCAGATTGATATGGGTGTGGAGGCAGCATGGCTTTACATCCAGTTTATTTAACTTTTTTAAAAAAATAAAACCACTGAGACTTCCCTGGCGGTCCAGTGGTTAAGACTCCACACTTCCAATGCAGGGGGCGAGAGTTTGATCCCTGACAGGGAATAAGATCCCATGTGCTGCGCGGCATGGCTGAAAGATTAAAAACAATAACAAAAAAAGTCAACAACTTTATAAAAAAAATTCATATTTATATCACCTAGAGATAAACACTGTTAACATTTTGGTGTACATCCTGTGATATTTTTTTCTAGGTATGTGTATTGACTGTATAACTTTTATAAAAACTAGATTTTACTTTATTTGCTCTTTTGTAATCTGCCGTCCATTTATCATACTTGAACATTTCCCCTATTAATAGCATTAAGATTAACCTTTATGTACCACTAAGAAAATAAACACTGCCAAATAAACTAGAAAATGCCATCAATTGTAAGACACATCCAAATTTTAGAGACTTAAAGATGTGAAATATGTATGCTTTAGAATTGATGAAATATGGTTAATCTCACAGTGTTAACATAGCATATTAATGATCCCCTACTGTTCCAATATAGCTTCTTTAATCAGTCCTCTGTTGGACATTTCATTTGCTTCCAGAGCTGCTTTAATTTGTAGCTGAATCTTTTGCCTGTCCTTACTTCTTAAGGGAAACTTCTTAGAAGTGGAATTCCTGGGGGAAAAGATTTGCTACTCTTAAAATAATGTTTTTAAATTGGGGTTAAATATATATAACATAAAATTTACCATTTTCACTATTTTTAAGCATTAAGTGCATTTACAATGTTGTGCAACCATCATCACCATCCATTTTATTTTATTTTATTTTTTTATTTTTTATTTTTTTCATCACCATCCATTTTAGAACTTTTCCATCATTCTAAACAGGAACTCTACTCATTTAACAGTAACTCCCCATCCTGCCCTCTCTCCAGCCCCTGGTAACCTCTTATCTACTTTTTTTCTTTATGAATTTGCCTAGTCTAGGTACCTCATATAAGTGGAATCATATATTTGTCCTATTGTGTCTGGCTTATTTCACGTAACCTTTGAGGTTCATCTATGTTGTAGCCTGTGTCAGATTTTCTTCCCTTCCTTTTTTTTCTTAAGTTAAAAAATTGTAAAGTACACATAATATAAAATTTACCAACATAACCATTTTTAAATGTATAGTTCAGTGGTATTAAGTACATTCATATTGTGCAGTCATCACCACCATTTATCTCCAGAAGTCTTTTAATGTTGTAAAATTAAAACTATACCCATTAAACTTCAAGTCCCCATTACCTCCTTACCCCAGCTCCTGGCAACCACCTTTCTTTCTGTCTCTTTGACTACTCTAGGTAACTCATATAAGTAGAATCTTAATCTTTTTGTGACTAGCTTATGTTACTTAGCATAATGTCCTCAGGGTCCATCCATGTTGTGGCATATATCAGAATTTCCTTCCCTTTTTAAGGCTGAATAATATTTTATATATATCCCAGTTTGCTTATCCATTCATTTGCTGATAAGCATTTGGATAGTTCTGCTGTGAATAGTACTGCTATGAACATGGGTATACAAATATCTCTTCGAGACACTGTGTTTAGTTCTTTTGGATATATACCCAGAAGTGGGATTGCGGGATTATATGGTAAGTTTATGTTTAACTTTTTGAGAAACTGCCATACTGTTTTCCACAGTGGCTGTACCATTTTGCATTCCAACCAGCAGGGCACAAGGGTTCTGATTTCTCCACATCCTTACCAACACTTGTTATTTTCTTTTTTTTTTTTGATAGCCATCTTAATGAATGTGAGATGGTATCTCATTATAGTTTTGATGTGCATTCCCCAAATGATTAGTGATATTGAGTATCTTTTCATGGGTTTATTGGCCATTTGTATATCTCTGGAGAAATGTCTATTCAAGTGTTTTGCACATCATTGAGTTGTTTTCTTTTTTGGTTGAGTTTTAGTTTTCTATACTGGATACTAATCTCTTTTCACATATATGTTTTGCAGTTATTTTCTTCTGTTGTCTGGATTGCCTTTTCACTCTGTTCATAATGTCCTTTGGTACACACAGGTTTTTATTTTGAGGAAGTTTATCTCTTTTTTCTTTTGTTACCTGTGCGTTTGGTGTCATATCCAAGAAATCGTTACTAAGCCCAATGTCATGAAACTTTTGCCCTGTGATTTTTTAAAAATTTATTTATTTATTTTTGGCTGCGTTGGGTCTTCATTGCTGCACGTAGGCTTTCTCTAGTTGTGGCGAGTGGGGGCTACTCTTCGTTGTGGTGTATGGGCTTCTCATTGTGGTGGCTTCTCTTGTTGCGGAGAACCAGCTCTAGGCAAGTGGGCTTCGGTAGTTGTGACACGCGGACTCAGTAGTTGTGGCTTGCGGGCTCTAGAGCACAGGCTCAGTAGTTGTGGCACACGGGTTTAGTTGCTCCGCAGCATGTGGGATCTTCCTGGACCAGGGATTGAACCCGTGTCCCCTGCATTGGCAGGTGGATTCTTAACCACTGTGCCACCAGGGAAGTCGCCCTGTGTATTTTTTTTTTCTAAGAGTTTTATAGTTTTAGCTCTTACGTTTAGATGTTTGATCCATTTTGAGTTAATTATTATATATGATATTAGGTAAGAGTCCACGTTCATTGTTTTACATGTGGATATCTAGTTTTCTCAGCCCCACTTATTGAAAAGACTGTCCTTTCCTCATTGAGTGGTTTTGACACCTTGTCGAAAATCATTTGACCATGAGAGGGTTTGTTTCTGGGTTCTCTGTTTTGTTCTGTTGATCTCTGTGTCTGTCTTTATGCCAGTACCACACTGTTTTGATTACTGTAGCTTTGCAATAATTTGATGCCACATTTGCTCTTGAAGTGAATAATCTTTTGTACAGTTAGGGTCTATGGTTTAGTTGTATGTGTGTGCTGTTGTGAAAATAAAATAAATTCTTTAAACTGTTTTATCTTTATTATGGAGGTGATTGCACAACTGAGTTTGTCACAAGTCATAGGATAGTATACTAGAGTGAATTTTACTGCATATAAAAAGTGAAAAAATAAACAGGTAAAAATAAATTCATTCAAAAAATATGTATTTTGCACGTTTGACCTTCTGTATAGAGATAAACAAATAGTGAAAAACATGAAATCAATTATCCTTTCTCCTTTCCCAGCCCAAATCATTTTTTCCTCTTGAGGGACTGTGAAGCCACACACTTAGAAGTCTTAAAGGAATTTTGGTTATACCTTATGTGTTGGAGGATTTGTCTTATTAGTACCTTCTGTTTTCTCTTAAGGAAAAAAGTTACATCAGGCATTGTAGAGAGTCTCACAGAGCAACAGTTCCTATATATATTCTGGATACTAATCTCTCACCTAGGCCGGACAGTGGCACCTGTCCGGCCTAGGTGCCACTGTGCTTGCTTCCAGACATTGAGGGTGGTATTTGTTGCTTGTGCAGTGTGGTGGTCAGCTCAGCCCCCCATGTTGTGGGCCTGGGCTGAATGGGCCGAACTGTGTAGGGAGGTGAACAGTCTGGCTTTACTTGCCCTGTCTCATGCTGTTTTGTTCACTTGCAAGAGCACTATACTAAATTTATCCATTATTGAAAGTTCAGAGTGTGCAGAAATAACTGTGCTTCAAAATAAAACTTCAGTATTACCCTTTCTCTGTTGGAGCCTCTAAATGTTCATTATTCCCCCCCCCTTTTTTTTTTATAACTATCAAACTTTTTCTGTGTGCAAGCATACCCCCAACTCCATTTCTAATGGAGCTTGAAATTACCATGCATTTCTATTTACTTGTTGATGGGCTGTCATCTATCAAACCCCCTTTTGATTGGGATTTAATTTGTGCTTTTTCACTGGCTGCAAGTTTGGAGCAATGCATATAAGGTAAATACAGTTTGCAAGGCAACTTTGAGTGTCATTCTAAATATTTGTAACAAAGATTTGATCATTTGGAACAAGTATTGTATGAGTAGTGTGATTAGATTTTTAAAATTTCTTGTCATCTGTTCAGTGGTCCCATTGTAGTAAAAGAAGAGAGGGAATTTTATTGTGGAAGTTGTAATTTTCATCTGTAAGAATTTTTTTTTGCATTTTTAAAATATTCTTTTCCATTATGGTTTATCACAGGATATTGAATATATTTCCCTGTGCTATACCTTAGAACCTTGTTGTTTATCCATTCTAAATGTAATAGTTTGCATCTACGAACCCCAGACTCCCAGTCCATCCCTCTCCCTCCTCACCTTCCCCTGGGCAACCACAGTTTGTTCTCTATGTCTGTGATTCTGTTTCTGTTTTGTCGGTAGGTTCATTTGTGCTATATTTTAGATTCCACACATAAGTGATATATGGTATTTGTCTTTCTCTTTCTGACTTACTTCACTTAGTATCATTATCTCTAGGTCCATCCATGTCGCTGCAAATGGCATTATTTCATTCTTTTTTGTGGCTGAGTAGTATGCCATTGTATATGTGTACCACATTTTTTTTTTTTTTTTTTTTGGGGGGGACAAAACTGCGAAACTTTACTGAGAGAATTTTAACAGTCACATTTCCAACACAAGAACGGCCTGCAGGGGCTTCCCTGGTGGCGCAGTGGTTGAGAGTCCGCCTGCCGATGCAGGGGACATGGGTTCGTTCCCTGGTCCGGGAGGATCCCACATGCCACGGAGCGGCTGGGCCCGTGAGCCATGGCCGCTGAGCCTGTGTGTCCGGAGCCTGTGCTCCGTGACGGGAGAGGCCACAACGGTGAGAGGCCCGCGTACTGAAAAAAAAAAAAAAAAAAAAAAAAGAACGGCCTGCATGGTTATAGTTTGCCTTCATTTAAACCTGTGATTGCCCTTCACCTGTAAGATAACATAACATTTGGGAATATTAGTTAGAACTTTATTTAGATGACACTAAAAGAATACAGAGGACACTACAGTCTTAGTTTTATAAAATGGACTAAAACCAGAACCCTAAGGGTGACCCTTGGCTTATATACAGTTAAACCTCTGTAGAGACTTTGAAGGTAGACTTTCAGGCACATTAACAATATTTGCTCAGCACACCACTCTTTCTAGTGGTACAGAGAAACAAAGAGACTGTTCAAATTCAGGACTGATTAAACCCAATGCTTCCATTCAGAGATAGTGTTTTTTTTTTTTTAACATCATCTTTGGAGTATAATTGCTTTACAGTGGTGTGTTAGTTTCTGCTGTATAACAAAGTGAATCAGTTATACATATACATATGTTCCCATATCTCTTCCCTCTTGCGTCTCCCTCCCTCCCACCCTCCCTATCCCACCCCTCTAGGTGGTCACAAAGCACTGAGCTGATCTCCCTGTGCTATGCGGCTGCTTCCCACTAGCTATCTGTTTTACATTTGGTAGTGTATATATGTCCATGCCACTCTCACTTTGTCATAGCTTACCCTTCCCCCTCCCCATATCCTCAAGTCCATTCTGTAGTAGGTCTGTGTCTTTATTCCCATCTTGCCCCTAGGTTCTTCATGAACTTTTTTTTTCTTAGATTCCATATATACATGTGTTAGCATATGATATTTGTTTTTCTCTTTCTGACTTACTTCACTCTGTATGACAGACTCTAGGTCCATCCACCTCACTACAAATAACTCAGTTTCGTTTCTTTTTATGGCTGAGTATGTACCACATCTTTATCCATTTATCTGTTGATGGACATTTAGGTTGTTGCCATGTTTTGGCTATTGTAAACAGTGCTGCTATGAACATAGGGATGCATGTATCTTTTTTTTTAAATCTTTTTGGCCACTCCATGTGGCATGTGGGATCTTAGTTCCCAGACCAGGGATGGAACCTGCACCACCTGCATTGGCAGCGTGGAGTCTTAACCACTGAACTGCCAGGGAAGTCCCTATCTTTTTGAATTATAGTTTTATCTGGGTGTACTCCCAGGAGTGGGATTGCTGGATCATATGGTAATTTTATTTTTAGTTTTCTGAGGAGCCTCCATACTGTTTTCCATAGTGGCTGTACCAACTTACATTCCCACCATCATCTGTAAGAATTAAAAAAAAAAAGACTTTGAGGGCTTTACAGAAGAAAAAATTTATCATTTGCATTTAATTTTTGTGATGAAGTAATAATTTAATCCAATTTGATCTTAGTGTTAGATAACTGATGTAATTCCTTAATTGCTAATTTAAAGGGTAGTTCTTTTCTGGATTATTTCATTTTGGCTATTCCATTTCATTATACTGAGCTGTGGATTTCCTTTTTCTTGTTCTGAGATTTCATTATTAAATGCTGTCATAAGTAAGTGGCTCATCAGTTGTATTTTGAAAATGTTTTATTGCTATGTTTTATTTTTTTTTTTGTTAATATTAGACATTATGATTTGAAGAGTGTGTTGAAAACCTGGTTAATTATCAGATTACATGTACTGGTTTATTAGGTTAGACTGCAGACTGTTCTTGAAACTGAAAGTGCTATGATAACTTAGAAAACGCATTCACTGTGGCCCATTTCAAGTTACACGAAGGATAGGAGCCTTTGCTAATAGTCCATTTGCCCTATGCAGCTCTGATACGTGCTTTGTTTCCAAGCAAAGATGCATTGTTACTATTCTCTCATGGTATGTTGAATATTTCATTATGTTAAATATTTCAGTATTAATCTAGACTCTTAATCATGGTTTGTGAAAAATGATAGTGCACTGAATAAGGCAGAGCTGAAAGGGTAGGTTATTATTACTGATGAGTCAGTGTTCTTGGGGGTTTTCTGTTCCTGGGGATCTCTAAATTGGCAAAGGTTTCTTATAATCATCTGTTATCATTTTCTTGCTTCCTTGGACCTGGGGTCATCATGTTCTCAGAAAAGTTCTGGACTGACTTTGAAGTGTATCTTTAGAAACTTGTCATTTTGCACAGAAGTGGATAAGTGAAATGTGAGCTTGATCCCTTGGGACGAGGGGAAAAAACTCAAGGAAATGGAGGATGGCAACCCTTGAGAGAAATTTAAGCTTCTTTGGTGTCATTAAGACCTGTGAAAGAGGTAATGTTTTCTAGGTATCTTTATTGAGTTAGGGTCTAAGGTCGTGTTTAGTTTGCTGTATCTCAATTGCAGGGGGAAGGGTTCAGTTAAATACAATGCATTTATTAAGCCTGCCTTTTTTTTTTGCTAATCTATAACGGGAGAGAGATTTCTTTGCACACACATCGGTGTTGCTAGAGGAAATCTAAAAACAGTCGAGCCAGTTCAGTTAATCATTTATAGAATGTTGTTAGATGAAAGTTACCATGCTCAAAAAAGGCATGATCTCTGTACTTAAAGGAGTTCTCAGCTTTATGGGAGATGGAAACACTGATATCGTGCTATGGGGCAAGTGCTGAAATAGAGATGCTTGTAAAGTGATGGGGGAACCCAGAAAAGAGGGAACAGCTCTTTCTATGAAAGCAGAGGACATTTGTGTGAGCCTTGAAGGAAGATGGAAGAGTCTGGAGGGGTGCTCTGGGCAGAGGATAGGGGTTATATAAAGGTCTGGAGACTTATACTATCTGGAGAAGAGTTTGGAGTAGAGACAGGTGATGAGGTTGGCAGGCCATTGTGAGTAAGGTTTGTAGGAGTTTCCGCTTCGTCCTGCCTGTGGTGGGGAAGCAATGCCAAGTTCTTTTCAGAGGAGAGTCGATTCCATGACAATGATAACTGGGGCTGTCTGGAGAGTGGTTGGAAATGAGAAGACTCCTGAGAATGGGAAGGGTTAGTAGAGTGAGATATTTACTAAGATGCAGAGGAGGGGAGGGAAGAGGAGGAAAGGGGCCTAGAGTCTCCTTCTAGGGGACCTGGTTTGGTGGAGCTTTGGTAGGGGGAGATGAGGAAGGCCAAGGGGGAATAGATGGGGAGGAAAATGCTTGGCTCGAGCCTTGTGGGGTTTAAGGAACTGAGCTCTGCGGTCATGTGCATGAAGTCCTTTAGACTGGGAAAGTGCTGCTCTGGCCAGGAAGGCACTTGCTGTTGGCTTTTGGTCTTTACTATGGTTACTGTAAGAGGTGGGGTTTTCTCCTTTGTCTTTGAGGGTTTTTTCTGGGGCGAGGTGTGCATTTCAGGATTTCTCAAGTATTATAGAATGGTATTTTCAAGTTAAGAAAGATAACCTCCAGTGCCTTCTTAATTTCTTTGCTTATCTTTTAGCCTTATCTTCTGCCATTTCACTATCTGTCTTATATTTTTCACTTACACTTGTGGTTCTTGGAAGGTGCCAAAGTTCTCTGGTCCCTTTGCACAAACTGAAACAACCGCCCTCCCTCCCTCCCAGTACATCAGATCCTCAGTGAGGACTCTCTGGCCATTGGGGATTCCCTTCTGGGTGCTCCTCTTTGCACTGGTGGTTCACTGTACAACTCTATACTTTCTGTTTTATTGTAACTATTTTCTGTTCTAGACTGTGAGCATTTCCCCCAGCTGTTTTTGAAATTCTTCAAACGTACAGAAAAGTTGTAAAAGCGTAATACAACGAGCACTTGATTCTTCAGTTTACCTAGTTTCATCAATTGTTAAAATTTTTCAAATTTGCTCCATTACTCTATATAAACTTTTTTTCTGAGGAATTTGAAAGTAGACTGCAGACACCAAGTATTTCACCCTTAGGTTTTTTGGCATGTAACTTCTAAGAGTAAGGACATTGCCTTACTTAACTACACTATGTAAGAAATTTTACATTGATATAGTAACATGATTTCTTTTAAAGAGTGGTCCAAGAACCAGTGTCTGCTCTCCCTAGGAACTTGTGAGAAATTCAGACTCTTACGTACTACCCTAGACCTACTGATTCAGAATTTGCCTTTTAACAAGATTCCCAGAAGCACTGATCTCATGTACAGTCCATATTCATATTAAATTCCACCAGTTGTCCCAGTGATGTCCTTCATAGTTTTTTTAATCCAGGAATCAGTAAAAGATCCCATACCTCATTTAATTGTTGCATTTCTTTAGTTCTTTTTCAAATTATATTCTTTTTAAAAATATATTTATTTATTTGGCTGCACAAGATCTTAGTTGCGGCATGCGGGATCTTTGTTGCAGCATGCAGGGTCTTTTTAGTTGTGGCATGCGGGGTCTTTTTAGTTATGGCATACGGGATCTAGTTCCCTGACCAGGGATCGAACCTGGGCCCCCTGCATTGGGAGCATGAAGTCTTAACCATTGGACCACCAGGGAAGCCCCCTGTATCTCTTTAGTTTTCATTTTCAGTCTTTTTTCCCCCATGACATTGACACTTTTGAAGAGTTTAAGCCAGTTTTATAGAATGTCCACAGTTTGGATTTGTCTTATTGTTGCCACTTTTGGCAGGAACAGTACATGTGTGATGATGTACTTTTCTCAGGGCATTGAAATGATTGTCAGGTTGTTCTACTGGTGGTGATGCTAAGTTTAAACACTTGTGATTAAGTGGCATCTGCCAGATTGTTCCATTTAAATGCAACTTTTTCCTTTTGTACTTAATAATTAATTGCTGTGATGATCTGGTAGGGATTTCTAATTAGTCTTTGTGTCCCTGGCACCTAGCAGGATCCCCAGGATGTGGTAATTGGTCAGTCATTGACAAGTGAATGACAAACTAGGTCATCAAAGGTATACATTACAAGTTTTAGAGATAGTTCTTTCTTGCTTTCTTAGTCTGGGTAACTTCCTATACTCTAGTTAAGTTCCGGCATCTTTTCTCCTAGCTCTCCAAGAAAAGTACAGTCCTCTTCTTCCTGTGCACTTCTCAGCTGTGTGAGAAGTTTCTCTGCCTTTTAGTCCCATTGTTGTAAAACAAAACCCTCTTTTTCCTCCCTTTGTCTCTTTTCTCTTGTGCTTCCAGTCCACATGCTGGTTTCATCTTTGTTTTTCAGACCAGAGTCATCCAGTTTCTTATGGAAACAGGGACTTCCTGTGTATCCATAATCAGTTGCCTGTTAGAGGGCTTAGTGCAGTTTTCTCTTAAACACTTCCTTTGTTGATGGTCTCAACCATGTCGAGTGGAAGCTAAGTAAATGAACACAGATATCCAGACCACACTGCAGTTACTTCAGCAGCTCTGGAGCTTGTTTTTTCCTTCACTTGATCTCTCTCACCTCTTCTTGCTCTATGCTCCAGCCACATTGGCCACCACTTTCTCTAAGCCCTGGGAGATGCTGCCTTGTCTCTGTTACCTCTGCCTGCAGCGCTCTTCCCCCAAATAATTCATTTGATTGGCTCTTCCTTGACTTTCAGATTTCAGCTCGTGTTACCCAGACAGAAAGGCCCTGGAAGGACCCTACCTAATTGCATTACCATTATCCTGCTTACTTTTCTTTCTAGCACAGATATTGTCTTATTTGTTTACTTATTTATACTGTTACTACAGTGTAGTTTGACGAAGGCAGAGTTTTTGGTCTCAAATAGTGTCTATACAGAGAAGGCACTAAAATATTTGCTGATTGAGTGCCTAAATGGTGGACTGAACATTGTTTTTTTAGGTTTACCTTTTGTCCTTTGCTTAGTGCTCTTGGTAATCATTGTGTCTCCTAACGCTTGTGGCATGGAAGTTCTTTCATTCAGTTGTTCCCTGTGTTTCCCCCATTGCCTGTTTTTTTTTTTTAAATACGTGTTTATTTGGCTGTGTCGGGTCTTAGTTGCGGCTTGTGGGATTTTTTGTTGGGGCGTGCGGGCTTCTCTCTAGTTGTGGCACACGGGCTCTGGAGCTTGCGGGCTTAGTTGCCCAGCGGCATGTGGGATCTTAGTTCCCCGACCAGGGATGGAACCCGAGTCCCCTGAATTGGAAGGCAGATTCTTAACCACTGGACTGCCAGGGAAGTACCTCCACATTGCCTTTGGTACTCTAGAGAAGATAAGAAACAAAATGAGAGTGATGGTATGTTTTATTATGATTAAAAATAATTATAATCTTTTAAAAATAATTATAATAAAAGTAATCATAATTATAATCTTAAAAAAATAATAAAGATCTAGCCAAGTGTCCTTTTTCTTATAGATCTATATATACCTGGAAGTGGAGTGACAACTTGTACTATGTGCCATATGAGTTCCTGATATAAAATGTATTTGTATATGAGTTGATCACTGGTTTATGTAATCCAGTATTCTGTTGTAGATGGAAACTTTTTACTTTGATTGTGTTTTGGCTCTCACATTTGACCAAGGCTAAGCATTTTTTTTTTTGGACAATGATATTGTATTTGTGATTAGAAAGAGACTGTGCTTTTTTTTATGGTGGTTGGAGGGGAACAGGTTTTCTTTTTGTTTACATGAACCTGTGCTTTTTTTTTTTTTTTGCGGTACGCGGGCCTCTCACTGCTGTGGCCTCTCCCGCTGCGGAGCGCAGGCCCCGGACACGCAGGCTCAGCAGCCATGGCTCATAGGCCCAGCTGCTCCGTGGCATGTGGGATCCCCCTGGGCCAGGGCTCGAACCCGTGTTCCCTGCGTCGGCAGGCGGACTCTCAACCACTGCGCCACCAGGGAAGCCCGAACCTGTGCTTTTTTTAATATATAAATTTATTTTTGGCTGCATTGGGTCTTCATTGCTGCGCACAGGCTTTCTCTAGTTGCAGCGAGCGGGGGCTACTCTTCGTTGCGGTGTGCAGGCTTCTCATTGCTGTGGCTTCTCTTGTTGCGAAACACCGGCTCTAGGCGCGAGGGCTTCAGTAGTTGCAGCACGCGGGCTCAGTAGTTGTGGCTTGTGGGCTCTAGAGTGCAGGCTCAGTAGTTGTGGCGCATGGGCTTAGTTGCTCTGCAGTATGTGGGATCTTCCCAGACCAGGGCTCAAACCCATGTTCCCTGCATTGGCAGGCAGATTCTTAACCACTGTGCCACCAGGGAAGTCCCTGGAGTGAGTTTTAATTATAAAGGTTACCTTTTTTTTTTTTGACAGTAACTGGGAGATTTGAGAGTTGAGATTCCACCAGCTGTGGTAACTCCGTTTAATGCAGATGCAACCTGGCATCCCTACGACTGCCCTGAGTAATCCACAGTCCTATATTTTGTGCACTGTGACAGTTAACGTTACTGTGGGTACTTTAATTTCTAAATTTCCTAATTTGCATTTAAATGAACCATTCTAACACTGCATTAACTTAACCTTGCTGTTTAAAAAAAAAATTGGCATTTAGTAGCTAGGTGCAGATATTCTAAAGCTTTGGAGCAGACAGATTTTAAGAATAATGTGGCCATTCTGTTGTAAATGAACATTTAATATTTTTGGAGAAGGTATATAGCTCTTTGCACAAATGAGACAGTTTGCCAACAATCAGCCTCCTTGGTTCTGATGGAACTATGCTTTTATTTTCTGCTTGTTGCTTCTCCATTTCTCTTTCTGTCATGAATATTGCTAGTCACATGCCTACCGTCTCTGCCCCTGTCTGAATTTATAGTGAACTTTTGCTTTATAGCCAGGATTGCTATTTATAAGGTAATGAAGACTGAGTAACTACAGTTTAACTTTTTATTTCATTCCACTAAGCGTGATCCCTCCTGGAAAAACCTAAGGTTGCTGTAATTCATTAAGGTTGGCTGGCTCTAGTAGGTTTTGTAATAGGTCTTGTGAAGGAGTGATCTGTAAGTTAATTGGAAAACTAGAAATTGCCAAGAGTTTAAAAGTTATTTGTTTAGTTACTTTAAACAATGTCATTAATTGTAGAGAAGCAGAAGCTATGACTAAGATTGAAGCAGGAACTTTGTCTTGGTTGGCTTGTAAATATTTCAAAATCAGATTGCATAAATTTAATTCAACTAATACTGTGTCTGCTCTGCATAAAGCATCTTTGCATAAAGTACCTTGCTAGCAACTTAAGGCATATAAAGAAACATAAGCATAGTTATCACATTAAAACTTAAAATACAGGTAGGAATACCACAGGCTAAACCTGGGAAAAATCAATTATGTTTAATGAAACACTTCAGAGACTACTGAGAGACCATTTAAATGAAGGGAATACTAGAATTTCAGAGCTGGAAGGATATGGAGCTTAGAATTCAACCCCTTTCATTTTATAGATGAGGAAACTGAGGATCCAGAAAGGTGAGGTCACTTGTCCAAGGTCAGAGAATAAATAAATGACGAAGCTGGGTCCGGGAGCCATGTTCTTTCCAGAGAATGTATTTTCATTAGATTTTATTTATTTTTAAAATTCTTTTTTAAACTTTGAAGAGGTCAGTATTCTTTTTTTAAAAAATTTATTTATTTAATTTATTTTTGGCTGCGTTGGGTCTTTGTTGCTACACGTGGGCTTTCTCTAGTTGCGGTGAGTGGGGGCTAGTCTTCCTTGCAGTGCACGGGCTTCTCATTGCAGTGGCTTCTGCTGTTGTGGAGCACAGGCTCAGGCACATGGGCTTCAGCAGTTGTGGCTCGTGGGCTGTAGAGCGCAGGCTCAGTAGTTGTGGCGCACGGGCTTAGTTGCTCTGCGGCATGTGGGATCTTCCCAGACCAGGGCTGGAACCCGTGTCCCCTGCATTGGCAGGCGGATTCTTAACCACTGCGCCATGAGGGAAGCCCTTCATTAGATTTTTAAATGTTCTACCTCTGCTGTTTGAAATCCTTGTAGGGTTGGGGTCACCAAAAGCATAACTTGATTCTGTAGTATAGTTTAATAACATTTGGTGTCACTCTTGGAGGGGCCTTTGATTAAAGAAGCCTCACAAGGCGGTCTGCTTCCATCATGGTTATTGAAAGACTTGCAAACACACTGAATGGGTTCTCAGTTTTCAAGTGTCAGTATATTTCAAGTTTCTCAATGGAAGTGAGTGATTGAGTCCTTTGCCTTAACACCTCCCTCCTCAGAGATAGTACTTAAGAGGATGTGGAGTTCTGGGATGTGGAATCAATCAGAAAGGACTTCAGGGGAGAATCTTGTTTAGTGATTGCAAAGTGGTGACCAACAGGGCAAACATAGTACTCAGATATGAGTGTTTGTCCCATACAGTGGTAAAATCTTTTGGAACAAGTTTCTAACATTAAAGTTGGGAGATTTAATGTAAAAATCTGCAAGTTTGGATCTCTTAAAAAATCGAATGATCTGCTAACCAGAGGTGTGCATGATAAAGATTGCCTGGAGCTCATGGGAAGCTGGGCACATGCTTTTCCCATTTACCGGTCCCTAGTGGGTCTCCCCAGACCCAGAGAGGTCAGGGTCATTTGCAGTTCATTAGTGTGCTTACACTCTGCCTTCTTTTCCAGTTAATAAGAAAGTGAAATTATTTTGTAATTGGGAAAACAAAAGACCAAAAAGACTTTTTTTGATAATTTAAAATTTATTATCAATCAACGTGTGTACAGATCATCAGGGGACTCTTGTTCTTTCTCTAAGGCAGTCCTAATTTTTCTCCAAGTGTCTGAAGCCTTTTTCCCCGTTACTGGACTGGTCCAGTCTTCCCAGGCTCACCTTGGGCAGCTTGCTCCCTCTTTGAGTTATCTCCAAACAGCTTTTCTTCTCCTTGGCAGCTTCCCTGTGGCTTGAGACCTTGTCTCTCTCTCTCTCAGCTCAGGACTCTCATCCTTTCCAGTTTTGCTCATTGGGCCTGAGCAATGGATTCTAAAACCATAAGAATGCGTGTGTATGGTGTTTGGATCTTGTTTGCTGGTTTTCAAAAGTAATCAAGTCCTCAGGCCAGGTGCCTTTCCTCAGGCAGGGGTTGGGCTAAGTGCTTTTCCCTGAACTCCTTTCAAGAAGGCTTTTTATTTCAAGAAAAAAATGAAAAGGTGTATTTCTTTGGGAAAGTGAATTGTTGTATGTTGTACTTGTTTAATAATTAAAATCCAAATGTGACCACATGTCTTCTTGCAGCTAACTTCATTTAAGTTGTCTTTTGACTCCTTCCCTCTGCAACCTTTGAAAGATTTTCTGTTCTGTGTTGATACAGTGGCTGGAATGCTAGGATACAGAAATGTGGGATCCATGGGGAAAAATCATTCCTTCTGAAATGTCTTATCTTTGACATTTGATGACATTTGCTTGAGCTGTTGTCAGTCCTGTAGCAATCTAAAGGACTCCCATCTCCTAGGGTTTGCTGACTTGGGCTGATGTTTAGTGGGCAAATAACCTTTAAAAACCAAAGTATAGGCTTGACATAATATGAGTGTAGAGAGCAAGTTTGCCCACTTGAAATGAAACAAATTCCCTGGAAATGGGCATTTTGTGTTACCAGATTAAGCAAATCCACATTCCTTTCGGCAGTCCATCTTCAGCGATTCTAGAATTTTTAGATGATGCCTCCAGTAATATTTTCAGCTATATCTAAAGGAGTCTACCTATTTGTGCCTCAAGCGTGCATTTATGGGAGAGGATACAAACATATTTTTTATAGTAAAGTTGTTAGGAGTGTACTGGTCACAGACATGCGCAGTTCTACCTTGTCCTGGTCATTATTCAAATATAGGATTTAGATGTCTGATGTTGCTTTCTGTAGAGGGTTTAGAACTGTGCTGTCCGATAAGGTAGTCACTGGTGGCTACTTGACAGTAATTAAAATGAAATAAAATAAAGATAATCAATTCTCAGCTACACTAGCCACATTTCAAGACATCTCTCTCTCTCTCCTCTCCCCTCCCCCCTTGTTCTCTCCCTCTCCTCCTCCCTTCTCTTCTCTCCTTCTACCCCTCCCTTTCTCCATACTGTCTCTCATTTTCCCCTTCAATTTCCCTCTGTTCCTTGTCTTTCTCCTCTCTTCCTTCTTTTCTTCTCCTTCCCACTCTTCCTCCCACTTTCCGTTCTTCTCTGTATATATGCATATATTTAATACATTAGTTTTTTCTAAACCGTATGAGAGTAAGTTGCAGACATCATTCCCATTACATGTCACAAGGACATAGCTACAATATAATGATGGGAATTTGAAAAGTTAACATTGATACATTACTATTTATTATCTATTTCAGAGTCCCTGATCAAATTTTATCAGTTGTCTCAATTTTTTTTCCTCCTAATACAATTTTCAGTCCAGAATGACTGCATTTAGTTTTCATGTCTTTTTTAGCCTCTTTTAATTTGGAAGAATTTCTCAGCCTATCTTTGTTTTTCCTACCTTGACATTTTTGAAGACTGTAGCTAGTTATTCTGTAGAATATCCATCACTTTGAGTTTGTCTGATGTTTCCTCATGACAAGATTGAGGTTAGATAATATTGGTAGGAAATACCACAGAAGGTGATGCTGTATCCTTCTCAGTGCATTGTACCAGGGGGTACATGATGTCCATTTGTCCCATTATTAGGGATGTTAATTTTTGTCACTTGGCTAAGGTGGTGTTTGCCGGGTTTCTGTACTACAGAGTTATATTTCCCCTCTTGGTAGTCAGTAATCTGTTGGGAGTTACTATGAGACTATGTAAGTACTCAGTTTCTTAGTAAACTTTTCATCTGTTTGCTTTAGCATTCTTTGATAATTCTTGCCTGAATATTATTATGATGTTTCATAAATGGTGATTTTTCTAAATATGTTATTCCTTCCCTATTGGTTGGTTAATTTCCTATTACAGAGGAACTTTTCTTCTCTTTTGTTCATGTTAGCGTGGACTCATTCAGCGGATCACAGTCTGTTTAGTTTAATGTTCACAAAAGCCATCTAAAGATAATGATAGTCTTTTTTCTTTATTATTATTTTAATAAATGTATTTATTTATTTATTTTTGGCTGCGTTGGGCCTTCATTGCTGCACGCGGGCTTTCTCTGGTTGCGGTGAGCAGGGCTGCTCTTTGTTGTGGTGTGCAGGCTTCTCATTGCAGTGGCTTCTCTTGTTGCGGAGCACAGGCTCGAGGTGCACAGGCTTCAGTAGTTGTGACATGCAGCCTCAGTAGCTGTGGCGCATGGGCTTAGTTGCTCCGCGGCATGTGGTATCTTCCCGGACCAGGGCTCAAACCCGTGGCCCCTGCATTGGCAGGAGGATTCTTAGCCCCTGCGCCACCAGGGAAGACCCCTATTATTATTATTATTTTTCTTTTCTTTATTTTTTTGGCTGCATCGGGTCTTAATTGCAGCACATTGGATCTTTGTTGAGGCATGCGGGATCTTTCGTTGCGGCTCGCGGGCTTCTCTCTAGTTGTGGTGCATGGGCTCCAGAGCATGTGGGCTCTGTAGTTTGTGGCACTCAGGCTCTCTAGTTGAGATGTGAGAGCTCAGTAGTTGTGGCGTGCAGGCTTAGTTGCCCCATGGCATGTGGGATCTTAGTTCCCCGACCAGGGGTCGAACCTGTGTCCCCTGCATTGGAAGGTGGATTCTTTACCACTGGACCACCAGGGAAGTCCCTGATAGTCTTTTTCTAAAAAGTAAATGATAGTTTTATTTTATAAATGAGGAAACAAGTTCAAAGTGATTAAGTGATGGTCAAGCCTGCCTTTTGATTATATTGTCCTCCTTACAATTTGTAAAATAAAGATTGTACTTTTTTTCATTACAAAAATAACTTCTAAATACCTGTCATTTTATAAAAATCATAAAATACAATTATAAAAAAGAATGTTAAAACCACTCATAATCCCCAAATCTTAGAGGTAACATCATTGTTAATATTTTGGTTTATATATCCCCCTGCAGTTATACTTCATATTGTTTTCAAAATCCCCTTTCCGTCTTCAGTAGTATGTATTTTGAACATTTTCTCGTAAACCTCTGCATTTTCCCCATTTTTAAAATGAGAAATTTCAGATATACACACCCAGCCACACACGTCTTCCATCTAATTTAACATTTATGAATATTTTTTCATAATTCCTTGGTCTCTCTGTGTATGTATTTTTACTTTCGCTGAATTTGAAAGTTGCAATCATCTTGACATTTCACCCCTAGATATTTCAACATGCATCTCCTAAAAATAGTCCTTTTTCTATATAGCCACAATTCATTATCACACCTATGAAATTGAGCAGTAATTCCATAATATAAATATTAAAAATTCACCAATTTCCCTGCAAATGTCTTCTTAATAGCTTTTTGTTTCAAACTGGGATCCAAACAAGATACATGTGTTGCATTAGATTCTTATGTCTCCTGAGCCTTTTAGTCTGAAATATTCCCCACACCCCCCCATGTTGACTTTCTGACAAGTTAATGTCCTGTTGTCTTGTGGGATGCCTTACATTCTGGATTTGTCTGTTACCTCATGGTGTTGTTTAACATGCATGTGTATCCCCTATAAACTTCTGTACTTCATATAAACTTGCAATACAGTCGAGGTTAGGGTTTCTTAACCTGCATTGAATTTGAATTGGAAAAATTTTGTCTTTGTTGTTAATATTAATAGGAATTTAGCATTTCCTTCTTTTATTAACAATAGAAAACCAACTCCACTTTTCAGTTGAACCTCAAACTTTGTCCCACTAGTAGGAATCTCAGTGCTTTTCATATATGTAGCAATTGTAATGTATCTTGAAAAAGTGCGTGTTCATTATTACTTTGAAGTAGTTATCAGACTTCTTGACTTTTTTTTTTTTTTAATTTATTTTTGGCTGTTGGGTCTTTGTTTCTGTTGCGGCGAGCGGGGGCTACTCTTTGTTGCAGTGCACGGGCTTCTCATTGTGGTGGCTTCTCTTGTTGCGGAGCACCGGCTCTAGGCATGCAGGCTTCAGTAGTTGTGGCACACAGGCTTAGTTGCTCCACGGCATGTGGGATCTTCCTGGACCAGGGCTCAAACCTGTGTCCCCTGCATTGGCAGGCAGATTCTTAACTACTGCACTGCCAGGGAAGTCCCTTGACATCTTATTTAATATGTTAATAAAGAGCATATATATTACTGCATGGCACATTTGTAAAGTATTTTTATAACTAAATTTCAATATATGTGTTTCTTTGGTAATCCTTTTTTTTTTTGTGGTATGCGGGCCTCTCACTGTTGTGGCCTCTCCCGTTGCGGAGCACAGGCTCCAGACGCTCAGGCTCAGCGGCCATGGCTCATGGGCCTTCCGGACCGGGGCACGAACCTGTGTCCCCTGCATCGGCAGGCGGACTCTCAACCACTGTGCCACCAGGGAAGCCCCCTTGGCGGTAATCCTTTGAATTATATTTCACGCATTTCAAAAAAGTTCTGAGAAAGGGTCTATAGCTACCCTGTGCAGTACTGAAGCCACTAGCCACATGTGGCTATTGAGCCCTTGAAGTGTGGCTTGTTTGAATTTAAATGTGCCTTAAGTGTAGAACACATCCCAGATTTCCAATACTTAGTACTTATGTAAACATCTCTAATTAGAAAAAACTGATTACATAACGAAATGATAATATTTTAGATATACTGTTTTAAATAAAATATATTATTGAAATTAATTTCATCAGTTTCTTTTTACTTTTTTAACACGGCTACTAGAAAAATTTAAATTACATAGGTGGCTTGTATTATATTTCTATTGGACAACATTAGTCTATAGACTTTACTAGACTGCTAAAGGGATCCGTACATTGAAAAAGGCTTAGAATCCCTGTGCAGAGGCTTCATTAGACTCAGGTTAAACATTTAATTTTAATTTTGCTGTTGCACAGATAATTTTGCTCAGTTTATAGTAATACAGAGGCTCTTGAAAAACATTTAAAACTTTTTTTTCATTAAGAGTACTTTTTAGGAAACGTAGGGCACTTCATATTTCATTGGGTTAGGCATATACTATCAGAGTTGCATTATTAGCAATACTAAGTTTAGTTATTTAAGGGGATGATTATTAGATCCCAACACTGTAAAGGTGTATCCTCCCTGCTTTGTAATTAATAAGTAGCCTGTTCAGGTGGTACTTCGGCACCTTACAAATACCCTGTTCCCCAATAGCCTATCACCTAATGGTGTTAACATTCATTGATAATCCGTGTTTGAATCAGTTATCCCACTGGGGTTTACAAAATGGTCATTTTCTAATTCTATTCTATATTTATGGTACAGAAATTCTCTTCCCACCCCCTTTCTTTTTTTTTTTTTTTTTTTTTTTGCAGTACGCGGGCTTCTCACTGTTGTGGCCTCTCCCATTGCGGAGCACAGGCTCCGGACGCGCAGGCTCAGCAGCCATGGCTCACGGGCCCAGCCGCTCCGCGGCATGTGGGATCTTCCCAGACCGGGGCACGAACCCGCGTCCCCTGCATCGGCAGGCGGACTCTCAACCACTGCGCCACCAGGGAAGCCCCCCACCCCCTTTCTTTTGAGGATCCCTGTGGTCGTAGGATAGCTATCTAATAGGCAGTTACAGTTATTCTTCTTGATACTCAACTTGTGAATTTAGCCAATGGAGCCCTTGGTTCTAGTATCTTTTTGATATGATCTTGTTAGTCTTTGTGTCTTTCCTTGCTTTCTGCGCAATAGGTTATATCAGACCTTTAATAAGCCTTTTTTTTTTTTTTAAAGGAAATAGTATTTAATAGAAATAAAGACCTGGGCAGTGAGAACACTAATTTTTGTTTTTTCTGAATTTTGTCAGTATAGTTTTTAAAGAGTAGCACAGTATCCCCTTGTGTGGTTGGTTGTGTGATTTATTCAGTGATCTGTTTGAAATTTAGGTAGTTTCCAGTTTTTAATGACTGTATACAGTGCTGATGTGAACATCATTGTATCCAAGTTTTTACATGTACCTTAATTTTTCCTTTAGAATAAAATTTGAGAGGTAGAATTTCTTGTTCACAAAAATGCACCCTAAAAGGTTTTATATTTCTATGAACAGTTTGTTGTCTGGAGAGTTTTAGTGTTTACTTCAGCTACATGTCTCACCTGGTTTTCTGGTTTTTCTTTAATCTTTGAGGCACTACTTTTAGAAGCAAACACCAGCTGCTTGGTATTTGGCTGAAGTCTTTTTCCCTTAGTCTTAAAGCCTCTGTCTAATGGAGGTTTACCTTGACACTGATACAGTGATATTTGACTAAGTGTGACTTGAAATTTCTTCTGGCTACAAGTGATAATAGCTGTAGGTGCAGAGGGCAGTAGGCTTAAGCATTATGTTTTAATATAGTAAGAGAAGATATTCTCTAAGAATCCATCAAACAGTGAAGTGAGGTTTACCTTTTAGATAATAGTTTACTATAAATATTTTGGAATAAGAAAAACCAGAATCTTCTGTATTAGTCTTCTTTCACTTTAGCTTTTCATCCTAATTCTAAGTCAGTGTGGAAAAACTCGAGGTAGAAGTGTCTTGGTGCCAGAGAAGCCAAAAGGGAAAAGCTCTGTGTTTGGGAATGCCCTCTTACAGTAGCCCTAATGTTTGTAAACTCGAAATCTTAAGTGTAAGAGGTTGTAAGAATTATGGGCCCTCATGTGCAGGCTGGTAAGAATTTTTTTCATCTTGTGATTGTAGCTTTCCTGGTATAAAAGTCCTTAAGTAGGAGAAGACTTGTTATATGTTTCACGTTTGTGTTTGATACTTGCCTGACCTTGTCTCTTTCTCTTTCAGAAATGACTGCTGTCCACGCAGGCAACATAAACTTCAAATGGGACCCCAAAAGTCTAGAGATCAGGACTCTGGCAGTTGAAAGACTGTTGGAGCCTCTTGTTACCCAGGTAAGAATCTGCAAACAAATACGTAGTTGTTGTAACATGATTCCATAGCAATAGGCCCAGGTAATAAACACAGGGCAAGGTTATTTAGTTCAAAGCCTTAATTTGAGTGGTTGAGTTTAGGCTGATAGTAATGAGACAGTTTGGCTCCGCTAATAGTTAAATATTGATGTGTGGATTCATTTAGCCCTTTAGAAACACATTTGCTGCCATTTTTTCAGTCTTACTGGCAGTAATAGGGGCTAGTGTATGTAGTACAACTAATACTTAAAAGTATTTCAAAAAAAGATAGGATGCGGAGCCTTGACTGTTAAGCTTCTCCACCCTGCTTAACACACCTTTTGTTGTCTAGGATTGATTAACAGGTCATTTAACTTGAGGGTGTAGGTTTGGTATGTTTTGTTACAAGTACACATATCACAGTGTGATGACATTTCATTAACTGTTAGCAACTAGCTATGCACTTTTAGTGTTTTGGCACATTTTACTCCTGTGTGTGTGTGTGTGTGTGTGTGTGTGTGTGTGTGTGAGAGAGAGAGAGAGAGAGAGAGACAGACAGACAGACAGACAGATACTGTGTGAGCATGAAAATGAGATGTAATGGCATGTGCTATCTTTTTAAAAAACTCCATTCTAGCTCATAAATATAAACTAGTATTATAAGTAAGTAAGTAGGAGTGGGTGGTAATACTCGAGAATATTTACTTTCTTGGAGCCCATCTACTGCAGCTCTCAGGTCTTCTGTGGACCGCGTTACACTAATAGATGTTCAGTCATCTTCAGCCTATACAGGTCATCATTATTATATGTGTTAATGATGGTTAATGTCTGGGACTTAAAACATCACAGTAGGCTGCTTTGGGCAATTGTTCCTTTCTTTATTAAGGGCCTTTCCTAATTAATTGCGATTTGTGTGAATACACTGAAAAGATTTCAGAAGCAAGTTATCTTAAAACATTTTGCACAGGTTGAAAACATGGAAAAATGTGACCTCCAGGCAGATCTAATAAATTCATTGTTAACCTCTTTCTAACCTTCTTGATGACATGCAGTAGAGACGTAACTTGTTTGTTACCAGTTTTTAATTTGTAAAATGAAGTTTAAAAACCTAATGATCACGTTTGAAGAATTAAAATATTCATTATATTTCTTAGCTTACACATTGAGATAGCTAAATTATTTTGGAAACTAAATAGAGTATCATTCCTGAATATCTTAAATATGGAGAGAGTTGTATGTTATTTGTTAATGCTTAGTGGAATCTCATAAGTGTGATGTTTCATTTTATTATGAATAATTTATTCTTGCTACCTTTAAAGATGTTAGTCTTTCTGTTTTTTTTAAAATTTTAATTGACTACAGTTTAATTTTCAAAAATGAAACTTTTAGGTTACAACCCTGGTAAACACCAATAGCAAGGGGCCCTCTAATAAGAAGAGAGGTCGTTCTAAGAAGGCCCATGTTTTGGCTGCATCTGTTGAACAGGCAACTGAGAATTTCTTGGAGAAGGGGGATAAAATTGCAAAGGAGAGTCAGTTTCTCAAGGAGGAGCTTGTGGCTGCTGTAGAAGATGTTCGAAAACAAGGTAGGTCAATATTGCTTTTTATATATAGAGAGGCAGGCCTTTCTAGAAAAATAATCCTTAAAGGTGACTTTTTGTGGTCAGTATTTTCATTCTTATATGCTTGCCAGTTGCTCAGGTAACTATGAATATTCACTTAGTGGAGATGTATTAAGTTGTACTGGCTTAAGCTTTAATCAGGAGAGATTAACAAAGGAACGTCTTTTTTGGAGACTCTGAATCCAGTTCCCTTGGGTGTTCCAAATAATAGTTGAGTCTTAGAAATGTTATAACACAATTTGATAGGAAATAAATGGGGCAGAAGTTTATATTTTATCCTATGTAATATCTCTTAGTTTGTGCTGAAGATGTAAGGGTGATAAAATGGAAAAATGTCCAGCCATTCTTTTCAGAAAGCACTAGAAACTGCTTCATTCTGTCAGACTGGTATGTAAAATCAGCCATGCATATTTGCACTGGCTTGAGTTTAAAATAATTTAAATGGAGCTTAAGGGAAACATTATTTTTGGAAACTCAGAAGTAGTAAAAAGTGAAATTGTAACCCACAGCTTATCAGTAGTTACTATTAGAAAAACTCATCGCTGTGATGTAATCACAATATAAGAGGACTTTATTAAAAAATTTTATATTGGAATATGGTTGATTAACAATGTTGTATTAGTTTCAGGTGTACAGTAAAGTGATTCGGTTATACATATACATGTATCTATTCTTTTTCAAATTCTTTTCCCATTTAGGTTATTACAGAATATTAAACAGAGTTCCCTGTACTATACAGTAGGTCCTTGTTGGTTATCTAGATAAGAGGACTTTAAATCTGGACAATCAACTTCTTGAAACCTGCAGTTTTGTGTTAAACTTCTGGTCCAGCAGGAGGACTTCAACAAAGACATAGGTTTTTTTATGGCTGTTGGATATCATCTAAGGTGAACTGACCTCCTGCTCTGTGCATGTGCTTTACTGGCTCTTGGGAGAACCTCAGTGGCTCTCTGATGGCTGACAGCAATGTACAAAGTCCATTGGAATCTTAAGTCAAATTCATCCCTGTGACAGTACCCAAAAAGAGCAGTGCATTCAGTGGAGATGCTATCTCCCATTGTTCTGAGTTTGTGAATAAATATTTTAATACTGCAAATGATGAGATTACTTAAGTTCCGTAATACTAGCTAGGTGGACGTGTTAGTTTTCTCTGGCTGCCATAATAAATTACTATAAACTTGGTAGCTTAGAGCAACAGAAATTTTTTTTTTGAAGTTCTGAAATCAAGGCGTCAGCAGGGTTGATTCTTTCTTGGGGCCTCAGATGAAGAATCTGTTCCATGTTCTTTCCTGGCTCCTGGTTGTTGCTGGCAATCCTTGGCATTCGTTGGCTTATAGACACATCACTCCAATATCTGGCTCTTTTTGTCACATGGTATTTATTCTCCATGTATCTCTGTGTTGCAAAGTTACCTCTTATAAGGACATTAGTCACTGATTTAGGGTCCACCCAGTGTGACCTCATCTTAATTTGGTTATATCTGCAAAGACCCTATATCTAAATAAGGCCGCATTCACAGGTTCTGGGTGGACTTGAATTTTGGCAGGACACTATCAACTTAGTAGAGTGGGTTTTTAATGAATTTATTTTAAAGTGGTTTAATTTTCCAATTCAGGACCATTTTTGAGCTTCCTATTGAGGATATCAGGACGGCTGTTACTTCATTGACCTCAGAAAGTTTTGTTTCCTAGGCCTTCTTGCCTCCTCTAATGAAACTCAAAATCTTAACAGGTGAATTTGGTCAAGTGTTCATTGTCTAGTGACTTAAGACATTTATTTTCAAAATAAAGCTTAATTATTGCAAGTAGCTTTTTTCCCCACTGTATATGTTCCTTGTTTCAGAAGTTACTCTGATACAAATCTGTAGCAATCATGGTATAATACACTCTCCCCAAGCACCCCCCTATTATGAATGCATATCTAAATTTCTGTTTCTTTGTGTTTTTTTGTTTATATCTGAGAAAATCTTTTATGTGGCTCTGAATCATAAATACTTGTTCGTCCCAGTCCAGCTTTGTAATTATTTTTGATCTATTCATGATTTAGTCACCATAATTTTCCTTCTCCTTGCAGGAAGACAAAACAAAACAAAAGTAAAACTAAAGCAAATATATAACTGCCTGTCATCATCGTTACTGTATCAGATGTGAAAAGCTGAAGTGCCTTGCCTTTTTTCTGTTGGCTTACTTTTTTCTTTGGTGATTGTTAACAAATGGTGATGCAGCCTCTCTCCTATCATAAGTAGAAAATATGTGGTATGAAAATGGTTAAGCACAGATTCTTTTTAGTCAACCAAACCTTGTTGGTTTGTTGTTGAAGCTGTTTACTCATCATTTGAAACCCTGAAGTGATGTTAATATATCTGCAGATTCTTTGACACCTCTCTGTTTAAAAAGTGGCGTCTAACTTTGATCCTCTTGAATGTGTGTTGTACTTAGAGACTCTTTGTTCTATAAAGAATAGAATGTGATGTGGAAGTTATACTATTTACTTTCGAAGCAAAGTCATAAAAAGAGTGTTGTATCCTCTTATCTCTTTCTCGTGGGTTATTCACTCTGGGGAAGCTGGCTGCTATGTTACAAGGACACTCAGGAGGTCTTGTGGAAAGGAACTGATGTCTCTTGTACCAAATTGCCAAGCATGTAAGTAAGCTGCCTTGGAAGCATATCCCCCAGCTACAGTCAAGTTTCAGGTGATGGCAGCCCCAATCAACCCTGAATTCCTGACCCACAGAAAACTTGGGGAGATAATATTTATTTTAAGCAACCAAACTTTGGGGTAATTTATTGGGTAGGGAAAGATAATTCATGCAAAAACCTTTCCCAGGCCCGCTTTCAGTCGTTCTGAGCACTTATGCAAAACTCTGACCTAACTGCTCTGAATTTTACTGGCATATAAAACGTAGAGTAATTATGATTTATCTAGCGCTCCATAGCAGATTGACTTATTAAGTAGAGTTAGAATCCTTTGCATTTCAAGTCTGTTGCTTATCCACTGGAACACTTAATTGCTAAAGGATGTATATTTATTTATTTTTGGCTGCTTTGGGTCTTTGTTGCTGGGCATGGGCTTTCTCTAGTTGTGGTGAGCAGGGCTACTCTTCATTGTGGCGCGCGGGCTTCTCATTGCAGTGGCTTCTCTTGTTGCAGAGCGTGGGCTCTAGGTGCATGCACTTCATTAGTTGTGGCACGCGGGCTCAGTAGTTGTGGCTCACGGGCTCTAGAGTGCACTCAGTAGTTGTGGTGCACAGGCTTAGTTGATCTGCGGCATGTGGGATCCTCCTGGACCGGGACTCGAACCGTGTCCCCTGCACTGGCAGGCGGATTCCTAACCACTGCAACACCAGAGAAGTCCCTAAAGGATGTATAAAAAGATTATTTTGTTCCAAATCAATGTGGGCTACTTTTGCCTAGTACAAGTTGGCTTTTTTTTGGGGGGGGGGTAACGTTCAAGTAGTAAATATTTTAGACCTTATTGGCGATAAGGTCTTTCTTGACACTACTGAGTTCTGCAGTTGTGTTGGGAAAGCAGCTATTCAGTATATAAACAAATGGGCATGGCTGTATTCCAGGAAAACTTGTTTATAAGAACAGGGGGTTGGCCAGATTTGACCCACAGGCTGTAGTTAGCTGACCTCTGATCTAGGATTAAAGATATGAGCTTGCTGTTTTCAAATAAATAATTGATTTAGGTACTTATAATGCTTTTGAGCCAAAAATTGGACCTTCTATATCTTTGAGTTTGTACAAGTCCTGTGCTTTCTGTGCAGTCATAATTAATAACCAGAGACTTGAATGCATGTAGTTTTTCAGCATAACTTAATTTTCTTTTTGTATTTGCCCCTGATTACATGAATAATAAACACAAACATTTGTGAGTACACTAAAATGTTATCGTAACACTGTCAGTGGGTAAAACATTCACATACATAAATGCAGGGTCACTTTACCTCAAGACCAGGTGAATCTCCTGTGGTGGGTGGGAGCCAATTATCAATTGCATGGCCTCCAAACCCCTGTGATCTAGGGATTTCATTGTACTGGTAGTCAGCCCAAACTAGTTGTTAACTACCTTATATGGGCTGAGGCATACATGTGCCTCATAGAGATGTGCTTTTTTGGGACCCTGCCCACCCGCCATGTTCCCCTCCCTGATTAGGTCATTCTTACTTTATTTTTCTTCCTAGCTCTTAGCACAATGATAATTAAATATTTGGTTGTCTTCCCCTCTCTAGGCTCCAGCAGGGTAGGTTCTGTGCTGGCCTGGTGACTGTTCTGTGTGGCAGCTATCATGGTGCCTGTTCTATGATAGGCACTTAAATGTTTGAGGAAGGTAATTGACTATGTTCTCCAAGAATTATGTGAGAAAAGGCTCTTTCCAAAAATTAAGGTGAGTTTCCTCCCCACTGCCAAATGTAAATGCAGGGATACTAGTGGAGAATCTTACCTTAAAAAAAAAGAAATTGAGATATAATTCACTTAACATAAAATTCACCCTTTTAAAATGTATATGATTCAGTGGTTTTTAGTATATTCACAGAATTGTGCAGCTGTCACCATTATTTAATTCCAGAACATTTTCATCACCCCCAAAAGAAATCTCATACCCATTAGCATTCATTCCTTATACATATATTGATTTTTAAAAAAAATTTATTTAGGGCTTCCCTGGTGGCGCAGTGGCCTGCGTACCGCAAAAAAAAAAAAAAAAAAAAATTTATGTATTTTTGGTCGCGTTGGGTCTTCGTTACTGTGCGCGGCTTTCTCTAGTTGTGGTGAGTGGGGGCTACTCTTCGTTGTGGTGCGTGTGCTTCTCATTGCAGTGGCTTCTGTTGTTGCGGAGCACGGGCTCTAGGCACACGGGGTTCAGTAGTTGTGGCACGTGGGCTCCGTAGTTGTGGCTCGCGGGCTTAGTTGCTCCGTGGCATGTGGGATCTTCCTGGACCAGGGCTCGAACCCACGTCCCCTGCATTGACAGGCGGATTCTTAACCACTGTGCCACCAGGGAAGCCCATATATTGATGTATTTTAACAATACCTGGAAAAGAGTATTTGTGAGTCCTTGAATAGGGCTCTGATGAGAAAAAGAGGGCCCTTAGCTGATTAGGGGACATCCAAGGGACAGAGATGGGAAAGCCTAAATGAAACTTGTTTGAAAAGGGGGAGACATTAAAAAAGGAGGACCAGTGATGGTAAATTGGAGGTTGACTGATGAGGAATAGTTTCTACTAGAACAGGGTTTTTTAATCCATTAGTTACAATTCACAGTTAGATCTCAAAGGCCAAGAACAGAGACTTGCTGCTGCATCAGTGACTTCTTCCCTACAGCTCTTGGGCATTTCTGGGTGGAGGAGGGAGGAGAAGGCCCCAAGAATATGAGGTGCACCTTTATGTATTCCCGCACGGCTTCTAATGATACTCTGTTCGGTAAAGGGTCCAATGATTGGTGTACTGCACAACAGTGGTTTTCCTGGGAAGAAGCTTGTGTTTAGAGACACCAGAGTGGGGAAGGGGCTGGGTGACCATGTGTGGTCTCTGATGCAGAGAGACCGTCTTCAGGAATTCCCTGACAGTCCAGTGGTTAGGACTCAGTGCTTCCACTGCAGCGGTCCCCAACCTTTTTGGCACCAGGGACCCATTTTGTGGAGGACAATTTTTCCACGGATGGGGGCAGGGATGGTTCAGGTGGTGATGCGAGCGATGGGGAGCAGGCAGATGAAGCTTCGCTCCCTTGCCCGCACCTCCTGCTGTGCGGCCCGGTTCCTGACAGTCTGCCGCACCGGTCTGTGGCCTGGGGGTTGGGGACCCCTGCTGTAGGGGGCCTAGTTTCAGCCCCTGATCAGGGAACTAAGATTCTGCATGCAGAGCGGCGCGGCCAAAAAGAAAAAAGGCAGACAGACAGGAGGCTGTTTTTCCTGTTTCATCTTGGAGCTTATAATCAGGACATATGGAAATGTAAATTAATAATAGCATGAGTGTCATGCCAAGAATGGAGTGGACTAGGAGGTTAAGCATGGGATTAGAAAAGCTTCCTGAAGGTGTAGTAGTGGATCTTGAAAGGTGAAAGAAGGGAGGGGAAGAAGTCATTCAGGTAAGAAAACCAGCAGACAGAGCAAGATGTGGGTGAGGAACAGTGAGGGTTCTGACTGGAGAGGAGTGCTGGGAGGAGAGGTTGGATAAGAAAGAGCTTGGAAGCTAGATTTTAGAGGGTGGCTTGGAATGCTAGGTGAAGAAGGGAGCACAGTCTGGGAAATGATACAGGATTAGAGGGTTCTGTGGCTGGAACAGGTCTCCCAGGTTCAGGTTCCCATATATTTAAATATATATAGTGACTCAGGACTTGCTGCCTCTGGAAGCAGCTTTTTCCAGCCTTGTGTTTATTTTTAAAGCTTTTTTCTTCTTAAATTAAACTGAAATATGTCTCCTTAACTTTGTTCCTGTTTTAAGAATTTCTGCCATCTGGGTAACACAGAATATGAAGAAAAGTGGTGTTTGGGAGAGATTAGTTTCTCAGGTGTGTACAGGAAGCGTTAAAGTGGTTGGGGGAGAGCCTGGAGGCCAGACCAACAGTCAGGAAACCATCAAGGTGGTGGGCAGTGAGATGGTGCTATTAAGGACAGGACTGCTGCAACAGACTGTGGAAAGGGAGAGTTGACCAGTTGTCAAGCAGGTTTACTGCCCCCTTGGCCTGTGGTAAATGGCTAATTTTCTTCATAGATAAAACTAAGGGACCTGGCATGTGAAAAATTATAATACTTTCCTCAGACTTGAATCACTTAGGGTATATATTGAGGCAGTGTGTGCTACTAAAAACTCCAGGTGAATTACCTAAAATTAGCATACTCTCCTCAGTTTAGAGCCATTCTAAGATTCTGGTGTGCAGTTTTCCATCAAGTTGAAAAAAATTCCATTACGTTATTTGCTTCAGTGTTTATTTACACTAATAAAAAGTCAACTAACGGATTATTATTTTTTTAACTTTTTATTTTGATTCATAGGGATTTGCAAAGATAATACAGAGCAGTCCAGTATACCTTTACCCAGTTTCCCCTAATGGTTACATTTTATGGAACTATAGTACAGTATCAACACCAGGAAACTGACGTTGGCACAGTAATTCTGTGGTTTTATCACCTGTGAAGATTTGTGTAACCATCTCTGCAATCAAGATACAGAACTATTCCATCACCACAAAGCTTTCCCTCATGCTACCTGTTATAGTCATACCCATGTTGCTTATATTCCCCACCATCCCTAACCCTTGGCAACTAATCTGTCTCCATCTCTAATTCTGTCATTCCCAGAATATTGTATAAGTGGAATCATACAGTATAATATACTGTATATGACCTTTTGAAATTGGCTTTTTCTTTTTTCCACTCAACATGTTGTCCTTGAGAGCCATCCAAGTTGGTGTGTCTGTCAGTAGTTTGTCTGTGAGTACTCCATGGTGTGGATGTAGCTTGTCTTTTCATCCTAACAGGTATTTTGCATAGTAAGTTTTTAATTTTGATGAAGTTCAATTTATTGATACCCTCCCCCATTTATGGATTGTGCTTTTTTTAAAAAAAAATTATTTTTGGCTGCATTTGGTCTTTGTTGCTGCGTGTGGGCTTTCTCTAGTTGTGGCGAGCAGGGCTACTCTTTGTTGCAGTGCTCAGACTTCACATTGCGGTGGCTTCTCTGGAGCACAGGCTCTAGGTGCATGGGCTTCAGTAGTTGTGGCTCATGGGCTCAGTAGTTGTGGCACACAGGCTTAGTTGCTCCATGGCATTTGGGATCTTCCTGGGCCAGGGCTCGAACCCATGTCCCCTGCATTGGCAGGCAGATTCTTAACCACTGCGCCACCAGGGAAGCCCATGGATTGTGCTTTTGGTGTCACGTCTAAGAATTCTTTTTTTATTTTTTTTCCTAAGAATTCTTTAACAAGCTTTATGTTAGCTCATGAAGTTTTATGTTTTACGTTTAACTCTCAGACTCATTTTGGGTTAGTTTTTGTATAAAATGTGAGGTTTAGGTTGAGTTCTTTTTTTCCCTTGTGAACATCCAGCTGTTCCAGTATCATTTGTTGAAAAGACTGTCTTTCCTTCATTGAATTGCTTTTGCACCCTGTTAAAAATCAGTCACCTGTACTTGTGTGAGATTATTTCTGGGTTCTCTGTTTTGTTGTATTATCTATATGTCTGTCCCTCTGCCAATGCTCACGTAGTCTTTATTGCTGTAGCTATGAGTCTTAGAAGTGGGTAGAGTGATTCTTCCCCCTTTATTCTTTTTCTAAATTGTTTTAGCTATTCTAGTTTTTATTGCTTTTCCATATAAATTTTAGATAATCTTGTCCATGTCTATAAAAAAGCTGCAATTTTGGTAGGAATTACATTAAACTTGTAATCAATTTGGGGAGAGTTGATATTTTTACTATATTGAGTCTTCTATGAACAAAATATGTTTCCATCAATTTAGATCTGTTTTATTTCTTTCATTAGTGCATAGCACCATGTATATGTATATAATATATATATCCTCTATATGTTTTATTAGTTTACATTATTTTATTTTTTGAATTATTATAAATAGTATTTTATATTTATTTAGTTTTGTGTTTCTTTTCAAGTCCTTGGCTACACGCATATGCATTTTACCCTAGTTTTATTTCTAGCTTTGGTATCATTTTACTATTTTCTTTAAAAAAATTTAACACTAATTACAGGCAATTTTTTATGATTTAGTATAACCTTGGAATTTATTATCTTTAAAACTATGTACTTTCTGGGACTTCCTGGTGGCGCAGTGGTTAAGAATCTGCCTGCCAGTGAAGGGGACATGGGTTTGATCCCTGGTCCGGGAAGATCCCCCATGCTGTGGAGCAGCTAAGCCCGCGAGCCACTACTACTGAGCCCGTGTGCCATAAATACTGAAGCCTGCGTGCTTAGAGCCCATGCTCCGCAACAAGAGAAGCCACCGCAATGAGAAGCCTGCACACTGCAACAAAGAGTAGCCCTTGCTCACCACAACTAGAGAAAGCCTGGGTGCAGCAACAAAGAGCCAGTGCAGCCAAAAATAAATAAATAAATTTGTTTAAAAAAACCAAACTATGTGCTTTCTATTACATCATTTCCCTATTATTAGGCTTAGAGGCTATTTTAATGTTTTTGATATAAATAATGCTGTAGAGAGTGAATACCCTCTATATATAATGTTTTCCCCTTTTCAAAAAATTATATCTTTAAGATGTATTTCCTGGAGTAGAAATATAGGGGCACAGATCTTTTTTAAAAAAATTAGAGTATAATTTATATTATATACAGCAAAGTACACAAATTGGTGTACAGATTGAAGAAGTTTTACATATATGTATACTCATGTAACTACCATTCAGAAAGTTTCCTCAGGGACATAGATTTTAGGACTTTAAAAATGTAGTCCTAAATAGTTCTCCAGTAGGGCTATATCTGTCTATCTATCTGTCTGTCTATCTAGTTTGCTTAGTGTCCATGTAACCTCACCTATTACAGGTTACAGAAATTCAACTCAAACTTGTTTAAGCAAAAAGGGAGTTAATGGGTCTTAGTAATTGGGAGTTCCAGGAGTAGATCCTGAGTTCAGGCATGGCCAGTGTGACTTGACTGAAGGGATGTGAAGCTTCCTTCATCACTTGCCTCCATGTATTTGTTTACCTCTGTTTTCATATATACATATTGGACAAGATGCCCACCTCTAGTTTGAGGTGGTCATCCTAGTTTTGTCATCCCAGCAGATAATACTTTTCTTTCTTAGTGTTTATATCTTAGTCACGGAGGGGACTGATTAGCTTTGCTTTGGTCACGCTCGGCTCTAAACCAGTTTCTATCTCCAGAGGAGATTGATTAGCCAGTGTGGATCACATGTTCACCCCAGGACACAAGGAATGGTGGAGCATTCTCCTAGGGAACAAGGGATATAATAATATGATGTTCAATGGAAGCAAATAATCCTTCTTGACAAGTAATGGGATAGTCCATTAAAATTTTTTACTATCTTTTTTTTTTTTAATCTATTTATTTATTTTTGGCTGCATCGTATCCCCTTTGCTGCGCGGGGCCCCCTCCAGTTGCGGCCAGCGGGGGCCACTCTTCAGTGCCGTGTGCGGGCTTTCCGTTGTGGTGGCCTCTCCCGTTGTGGAGCACAGGCTCCAGGCGCACGGGCTTCAGCAGTTGCGGCTCGCGGACTCCAGAGCACAGGCTCAGCAGTTGTGGCACACGGGCCCAGTTGCTCTGCGGCATGTGGGATCCTCCCGGACCAGAGCTCAAACCCGTGTCCCCTGCATTGACAGGCAGACTCCCAGCCACTGCACCACCAGGGAAGCCCTTTTACTATCTTTAGAGGTGTAAAATGCTACTTTATTTTTTTTTAATTTGCATTATTTGGAGTAATTGATGTTGACCATTTTTTTGTGTTTGTTTATGACTGTACCTTAAACATGATGATGCTTGTGAGAGCCCCTAGGGCAGTGATAAGTATCTATAAACATTAGTGCTCCTTTGTTGATTTGTTGAATCCCTGTTATTTTTCTTATTGATTGGAATTATGCCAGGTTTTCAAAAATTGTGACATGGCTTATTGGACCAGAGGTGCTAATCTTTTAGGTTTCTCATCACTAATCTTTTGGTATGCAGAGGTAGTATTAACTTGGAGTTGGAGAATCAAGACATGATTGTGTGTGTCGGTAATGATTTTAATGGTGGGACCTGATTTATGGTAGTCCTGGAAAAGGTGGTTGAGTTCAGTTGAAAAGAACAAAGATTGCAGCTAAATCCAGTGACTTTTTCTGCCTCCCAGACCATGTGGTTTGATTTTTGTTCCATGACTGCCATACTACTAACCACACCCAGTCATCTCTCATGTATGTGCTGTTATTCACATGGTGGACAACATGAAAACATCTGGTTAATTCACTGCGGCCTCCTCTCCAATATTGGAAAAACAGTTAATAGTAATACCTACATACCCCATCTCCCCAAATCGATAGAAGGTAAAAATAGAGTAAATACTTTTACTAAGTATCCTTGACAAGCAAATAGAAAGCAAACATTTTAATGTTTGGCTTATAGTTTCCCACCTTTCATGTCTGTTTATGTCAGGCAGTATTTGTCTTAAAATTTCTTGGGAGGCTTTTCATTTCAAGTTCTGGCTTTGGGATCATTGCAGTATTCCATTTCAGGTAAACTTTGATTATAATGCAAGCCCATTGTTCTTGAGTAGAAGTAGGACTTCAGCTTATTGAGAGCCATCATTGTTGTTCAGTACTAAGCTTCAGTTGTTATAAGAACCATCTTTTCTGTAGAAAGTGTCTTGTAACTTTTAGAGCAAGAAAGCAGTATATATTGGTGTTCTAAAACAATAGAGTTAAAACTGTTGAGTTTGCTAAGATCTGTGTGATCTTAGCAGTTACAGTTCGTTGGTGACCATATTCATTAATGGACTTGTTGCACAAATATCTTCTCAGCTTTTTTTAAATCTTGAAAGTACAGAATTACACAGATAAAACTGATGGTCTTTTAAGGACATTGTTATAAAGAAGGAATAGTCAGTGAGGGTTTTAAATTGATATTAAGAGACATTCTTTTATTTATCTCAGTAATTGTGCAGTGAAATTGAGGACGTAGAGGCCTTCTTCCTTGTTATAGTTTGAATGATTTGTATACAGGGAGAAAATAGTATATACATATGGAGAGATGTGTGTGCATGCATGTATATGTGTGTGTGTGTACATATTTTTGTGGTGTATATATATGTTTGTGTGTGTGTATATATATATATATATTTTTTTTCATTGTAGATCTTGGCAAGGCAGTTTTAAGGAAAATAATGATGTATTTTATCCCTGACAAAAGAATATTGAGCGTAAGCTCTCAGGCTCTTGAGGCATAATTTTCTCCCTGGCAGCTAACTAGAGTCAGATTGAAGGAGGTGAAAATTGGTCTCCTGTCCAGTGCAGATGTTGACAGCTTCAGACTGGTATACCCACATCTAATATAGTCAGCCTGCAAGACAGATATTAGAAGGCAGATGTAATCAGGACAAAGCAGCTGTCAGTGAGTGTTTCGAGTAGGATTTGAGAGGTAGACAGGAGACAGAGCGAAATCTGGGTTTGCTAAGTTCATGATGTGAAGACTTGAAGCATAGCTTTGAGGAGCTTTGTGTGGGTGTGTGAGACTGCATTTTAATTTGTCTGGTCTTGTTAGTGTGGTTTTATTCATGTTGAAATCATAAGCTTGATCTTATATATGGGATCTTTAATTTTTCACAGGAAAAAAATGACAAGTATTCCTACCCTGGAATATTGAGTATGGATTTCAAAAAGTGTTAATTATGCTATGGAAGAGCAATAGCAGAGAAACGTTTTGAAAACGATTAAATTTAAGTTAATTAGGTTTTCAGATTAGTGTAATCACTTTCTTCATTAAATCTAACAAGAAATCAGCTGATTTTTCTCATATTCTTGCTTTAAGTTCTGGCTTGTCATTTGTTATCCTGCCTTTTCCCCTTGCTATTTTGGTAGATTTTTCATCCTGTTTTCGCTGCTTAATTTTGTGGATATCTCTTTTCGTGTGATCCCGTGATGGCTGTATCTGTTGTTAGAAGTGCTCCCACTCCAATTCCTACCCTTCGTATGTTCCTGAGGACTGTGATTAATTTAAAACTTGTTCATTATTGACCCCTCTTCCTCCGCTCTCACTATTTAATCCGTTTTCTGTTGTTCTTCATTTAACTTGAGCAGGAAAAGCAAAATATAAATTCCAGAAAGTCACTAACTGGTTGGCATCTGGGTGTTTTATGTCTTAAAGTTGTCTGTCTGACTTAAACTGTAAGTCTCTAGGCTGGAGGCTACACTTTCTTTGACTTGGGATGTGTCAGGGATGCTGTCTGCTTCTGGATCACTACCCTTGTGTGAGCATATGCTTTGCAAATACTTGGGTTCTGGTGTAGCCAGCTTGGAAGTGAGGAAAAGAGAATGAAGTTATTAAATTCTAATGTTTCCTGTCATTTTGAAATTGCTTTTTTTTTTTTTTAAGTCTATCTTGTTAAACTCAAAAAAATAATGACACTGACCAGGATAATAATACTTTTAAGATACAGTGGGTAATATTTCTGCCTTAATATATTTGTACAGTGTAGCTAAGGAAGTTATCTTGGGTATTGAATTTTTGACTTTGGCATGACTTCAACCATGATGTAGAAACGTGGTTGCTACTAGTTAATTTTTTAAGAAAGTGACTCCAAGTTGAAATGCATGTTATGCATTTATTTGAATGTGTAATCAGGAAGTAAGTGCCTCTCTTTGGAGTGTTTTTGAATAGCAGCAGGGCACACTTGAATTAGTAAGGAAGATGAGAACATGAATATGTGTGGTACTCTTCTAATTTTTTAAAAAGATCCATCCTGTCTACTAGAAAAAGTAGAAATTTCAAAACTCCTTTTCTTACCCAGAGTGGGTGGGGAAGGGTGTAGATTGAGACTTTTTCTGGGTGCTCCCTGAACTGATTCAGATGGGCCGACAGTACTTAAATAACGTATTAAATGTTTTTTTTTCTGGGTTGATTTTCAAAAAATAAACAGTTTTGTGGGTTAAAAATGGCACCCCAGGGAAGTTCTCTTAAAGCATCTGTCAGGAATTCTTTGAATCATTGTCAGTTTTTCTATAGTTATGGAGGTGTCATCTAGGGGTCTGTGGTTTTTGCGAAATATCACCCATTGATGAATGGAAAGGTGAAGGTGGAGAGCATTAAGTGTTTTGTTCATATTCATCTGTATGTCACAGGGTGAGTGAGTTACACCAGATATATTCCACCATTTGGTTCCTTCTCATAAGGACTATGTTATAAAATCTGTTATTCTTTGCAACTATATTGCCAGTTTGTCTTCATTGACAAGTGTGGAAGATGTCTTATTTTGTTACTAGATCATGGAAAATGAATTAAAAAATTTTGGGTGATGGAGGGAAGGAATTGGGACAGGTTGGGAAATGCATGTTAATCCTTGATTATCTTGAAGTTGGCAAATAATTTTATGAAGACTTGGTCCTGTCAATTTATTATTTTGTAAAAAGAAAGTTGGTGGAATGATAACAAAGAAGTAAGAACAGGTATATCACTTTTTGGTGAGCTCTTTTAATCAGATATGTTTAAGAGAAATTGATATAAAGTAGGTTTATCAGTGGAGCTAAAGCAATAAAAAGGTAAGTTTCAAGAATTAGGAATCCTGTATTCAAATTCAGGGCTGGATTTTTTTTTGGCTTTCTACTGTGTAAAAAGATGCCCAGCTGTTAAGTACAGGGTGGTTTATAAAAGACTTACCTGTGATGTTGGTTGCTTGCTGTTTTTTTTTTTTTTCCCCTCTTCTTCGTCTGGCTACTCTGGGTAGAACTGAAAACATTCCTTTAACAAAAGTTAATTTTCTGCAGTGAACATGTTTTTGATAGTAAGAGCAAAAGGGAAGTAAAAATCAGCTATAATTTTGTTACGCAGAGATGAAATCAATGGTTAACATTTTGGTCTTGACCCCTCCAGTTTGTTTTTTATGAATATACTCACATGGGTAGCACTATGTTTTGCTCATTTATTTTTTTCACTTAATGGGTCCTGAACATCTTTCAGTATCATTAAATACTTTCCTACAACATAATTTTTAATGGCTGAATAATATCCTCTATAGAGTAATATGATTTAAGAAGGTTATTTTGAACCAGAAAACTAAAGACTTCTCTTTAATATATTTATGACCAGAGTTTTATTCACTTTTCAAAAACTTAAAAGGAGTGTGGTAAATAGGACAGTTTTTATTTTAAAGACTGAAGCCTGCCATTGTTAACAAGGATAGTATGAGATATCTGAGAGAATGAAAAATTTTAGACAGTTAAAATCATTTTGAGATAAAGAGATCAAAGTGACTTGACCAAGGTTATCCAGGAAATTAGTGGGAGAGGGGGAATCAGAATTACACATATGGACATGAAATTGATCATGAAATGAATAAATAATTGGAACATGTTTAAGATGATGAATGGCTTTTAACTCTTCTCCTGGAAGCTTCTGTCATTTTAACACAGGGCTGTGTTTGCTGGTCCTCAAAAGCATATTCAGGTGGATGTCTTAAAATATCTTTTCTTTTGGATCTGGCAGTTGATAACAAACAATATGGTCTTATAAAATGTTCTATTTAAGAAGTGTCTAGTTAGGGTCTGTATAATAGTTGAGCTTCTCCTGCAGCAACTAAACAAAAAAATAATGACAATAAGATTGGGTCTGCAGATGGGCCCCTTATTTTACCAGTTGGCTTTCCCATATTTTGGATAAGCTTCTCAAGATAGCTGATTTTACAAAGCTTTTATTTCATAATGTATGCTAATTTTCCTTTTTCCTTTTTGCAGTGACACTAGTAGCCATGGGATTTTTTTATACCTTTGAAAAAAGAAAATTTGCATATAGACTTTCTTGGAGTGCTTTAAGTTATTCATTTCTAGGAAAACCTCAGTTTTATGTATCACAGACATGGATTAAGGATATTTTACATTTTAAAATTATTTGAAGACTTTTTTCTTTAAAAAGATATTCATTATAGAAAGTTAAAAAAGAAAACCCACACAAAGAGCAGAAAATAATCACCCATCGGGCTATACAATCTTATGCTATACCACCTCTGTTAATATTTTCGTGTATGTTGGTGTAGTCTCCCCCATGACATAAATATTTTGTGATTTCCATTTTCATTGTGCAGTACAGATTATTGTATATCTGCTATTTAAGGTGGAAATTTTAAAAAAAGGGTTTTTTTTTTCATTAATAAAGACACCTGGAGCTGGTAGATTATATAACTTACAGAAGATAAACCATGTTCCTCTGCTGGGCTGGCCGAGTTCTTGTCTTTTTCTGGACCTAAAGATAGAAAAAGTTCTGGCCAAGGAGCATATTAGAAGTATCCTTAGTATTGTTTTTAGGGAAAATATAACTGTGCTCTATATTTTGAGTCTCCTTGGAGGACTTTTGAAGGCTTATAGAGATGTTTCCATAGCTGAATTTCTGAGGACTTGGTGCCCTCTGCTATGGCATTGTGATTAGGAGCCATTTTTATAGTATGGCATGGGCTTTGGGGATGGGAAGTTGTAAATAGGATATATGAGGGAGATGACCAGTTTTTAAGAACTTGAAGGAGCCTCAGATTGGCATAATTTCTCTCTCTCTCTCTCTTTTAATTTTAAAAACCAGCTGGTAAAACTAAAGCCCAGCAAGGGGAACTAAGTCAAGCTTTGTTTGTAGCTATTATCACCAAAGGACCGGTTTTTACCACTTTCTGCACTATGGAGATGGGAGTGAAGGAGGTGCCTCCTTTACTACTTCATCACTACAAATTAAAAGCCAATTTTTCCTTCATCCTTTGAGAAACTTGCTAGCATGACCTTATTTCTGAAAATATAAGAAATGATTGGTGTGTGAGCAATGACAATGTTCTGAATAGGTTTAAGAATTGGAGAAAGTAGATGAGAAAGTGGAAGGGGCACAGAAGTATTTGTGAGCTTCGTATTTATTACCTCGTTTAATTTTCAGAACAGCCCAGTGGGGTAGGGGATGGTATTCTCATTTTACAGAAGAGAAAACAGACTTAGAGCTGAAGCAACCCGAAGTCACACAGCCATCAAATAGCAAAGTTGGGATTCAGACCAGTTCCAATACCTTGTTTGATCTACTCCAGACATTGTTCTGGGAGAAGAGTATATATTCATTAATATTACCTAGCAACGTCCTTTGTTTTAAAGGAGTGGCATAATAGAATATCTCATGTTTCCTAGGCTCAAGTTAAAAAAGAAAAAACAATCCTCTCTCTTTTTTTACTTCGTGTGTGTATGTGTGTCTCTCATACACACACACCCACACACACTTTTCAAACCTGTCCTTTACCCATAACTTTATAAAAAGTTGGATTGCTTTGAAGGGAATTTACTCAAGGTATTTGATACTTCAGAAAGGCCTTTATCTTGTCCTGTTCTCATGTAGAACGGTGTTTTTTGCTTTATTTTACTAATAGTTGTGATTTGTCCTTGTTTTAAACTCCAGAAGAGCTTAACTTTTATCCCCAGCTTAGTTAGGGGAAAATGCCAGGGGATGGACATGTTGACAGATCTGATTTCATGGCTGATGGAACAGTAGTAGTGGGTTCCAGAAGACACAGTTATATTCTCAGCCTTTACTGCTGATCATGTGACCTTGGACAGACTGCCTGTCTGCCTCAGTTTTCCTAGTTTGCCTTTTTTTGTGTACAGAAAGAGTACTTTTGATAACTCTTACAAGTATGCACTGTAAACTAATTGATAGTTACATTTATCGTTTTTAAAGGTTGATTGATTACCTTATTAAACATCTCAAGTCAATCTTAAAATATCATGTTCCTTTTATAGAGATGACCATTTAGCAGAAATTTGAGGTCCACCCCCCCTTTTTTTAAAAGTTAATGGATTGGGGCTTCCCTGGTGGTGCAGTGGTTAAGAATCCGACTGCCAGTGCAGGAGACACGGGTTTGAGCCCTGGTCCGGGAAGATCCCACATGCCGCGGAGCAGCTAAGCACATGTGCCACAACTACTGAGCCTGCACTCTAGAGCCGCAAGCCACAACTACTGAGCCCGTGTGCCACGACTACTGAAGCCCCCACGCCTAGAGCCTGTGCTCCCAACAAGAGAAGTCCACCACAATGAGAAGCCTGCACACCACAACGAAGAGTAGCCCCCGCTGGCTGCAGCCGGAGAAAAGCCCGTGTGCAGCAACGAAGACCCAGCGCAGCCAAAGATAAAATAAATAAACTAAAATAAATAAACTTATTTTTAAAAAGCTAATGGCTTATTTACTATTCATAGTTGAGTGGAAAAAAATTGTATGTTTTACTCCATCACACAGTATGTTTTCTGATGTATTTTTCATTACTAATACCATATGTTAGCCATGAAGTTAAGTACCACAACTTCTTTATCCATTTCTCTGTCAATGGGCATTTAGGTTGCTTCCATGACCTGGCTATTGTAAATAGTGCTGCAGTGAACATTGGGGTGCATGTGTCTTTTTGAATTATGGTTTTCTCTGGGTATATGCTCAGTAGTGGGATTGCTGGGTCATATGGTAATTCTATTTTTAATTTTTTAAGGAACCTCCATACTGTTCTCCATAGTGGCTGTACCAATTTACATTCCCACCAACAGTGCAAGAGGGTTCCCTTTTCTCCGCACCCTCTCCAGCATTTGTTGTTTGTAGATTTTCTCATAATGCCCATTCTAACTGGTGTGAGGTGATACCTCATTGTAGTTTTGATTTTCATTCTCTAATAATTAGTGATGTTGAGCAGCTTCTCATGTGCTTCTTAGCCATCTGTATGTCTTCTTTAGAGAAATGTCTATTTAGGTCTTCTGCCCATTTTTGGATTGGGTTGTTTTTTTAATATTGAGCTGCATGAACTGTTTATATATTTTGGAGATTAATCCTTTGTCGATTCGTTTGCAAATATTTTCTCCCATTCTGAGGGGTGTCTTTTCGTCTTGTTTATGGTTTCCTTTGCTGTGCAGAAGCTTTTAAGTTTCATTAGGTCCCATTTGTTTATTTTTATTTCCATTACTCTAGGAGGTGGATCAAAAAAGATCTTGCTGTGATTTATGTCAAAGAGTGTTCTTCCTATGTTTTCCTCTAAGAGTTTTATAGTGTCTGGTCTTACTTTAGGTCTCGAATCCATTTTGAGTTTATTTTTGTGTATGGTGTTAAGGAGTGTTCTAATTTCATAATTTTACATGTAGCTGTCCAGTTTTCCCAGCACCACTTATTAAAGAGCCTGTCTTTTCTCCATTGTATATCCTTGTCTCCTTTGTTGTGGATTAGTTGGCCATAGGTGTGTGGGTTTATCTCTGGGCTTTCTATCTTGTTCCATTGATCTATATTTCTGTTTTTGTGCCAGTACCATATTGTCTTGATTACTGTAGCTTTGTAGTATAATCTGAAGTCAGGGAGTCTGATTCCTCCAGCTCCGCTTTTTTCCCTCAAGACTGCTTTGGGTGTTCGGGGTCTTTTGTGTCTCCATACAAATTTTAAGATTTTTTGTTCTAGTTCCCGTAAAAAATGCCATTGGTAATTTGATAAGGATTGCACTGAATCTGTAGATTGCTTTGGGTAGTATAGTCATTCTCACAATATTGATTGTTCCAATCCAAGAACGTGGTATGTCTCTCCATCTGTTGGTATCATCTTTAATTTCTTTTGTCAGTGTCTTATAGTTTTCTGCATACAGGTCTTTTGTTTCCCTAGGTAGGTTTATTCCTTGGTATTCTTTCTGTTGCAATGGTAGATGGAAGTGTTTCCTTAATTTCTCTTTCAGATTTTTCATCATTAGTATATAGGAATGCAAGAGATTTCTGTGCATTAATTTTGTACCCTGCAGCTTTACCAAATTCATTGATTAGCTCTAGTAGTTTTCTGGTGGCATCTTTAGGATTCTCTATGTATACTATCATGTCATCTACAAACAGTGACAGTTTTACTTCTTCTTTTCCAATTTGTATTCTTTTTATTTGTTTTTCTTCTCTGATTGCCATGGCTAGGACTTCCAAAACTATGTTGAATAATAGTGGTGAGAGTGGACATCCTTGTCTTGTTCCTGATCTTAGAGGAAATGCTTTCAGTTTTTCACCATTGAGAATGTTTGCTGTGGGTTTGTCATATATGGCCTTTATTATGTTGAAGTAGTTCCCTCTTATGCCCACTTTGTGGAGAGTTTTTATCATAAATCGGTGTTGAATTTTCTCAGAAGTGTTTTCTGCAGCTCTTGAGAAGATCATATGGTTTTTATTCTTCAATTTGTTAATATGGTATATCACGTTGATTGATTTGCATATATTGAAGAATCCTTGCATCTCTGGGATAAATCCCACTTGATCATGGTGTATGATCCTTTTAATATATTGTTGGATTCTGTTTGCTAGTATTTTGTTGAGGATTTTTGCATCTATATTCATCAGTGATATTGGTCTGTAATTTTCTTTTTTTGTAGTATCTTTGTCTGGTTTTGATATCAGGGTGATGGTGGCCTCATAGAATGAGTTTGGGAGTGTTCCTTCCTCTACAATTTTTTTGAGGAGTTTGAGAAGGATGGGTGTTAGCTCTTCTCTAAATGTTTGATAGAATTTACCTGTGAAGCCATCTGGTCCTGGACTTTTGTTTGTTGGAAGATTTTTAATCACAGTTTCAATTTCATTACTTGTGATTGGTCTTCATATTTTCTATTTCTTCCTGGTTCAGTCTTGGAAGGTTATACCTTTCTAAGAATTTGTCCATTTCTTCCAGGTTGTCCATTTTATTGGCATAGAGTTGCTTGTGGTAGTCTCTTAGGATACTTTGTATTTCTGCGGTGTCTGTTGTAACTTCTCCTTTTTCATTTCTAATTTTCGTGATTTGAGTCCTCTCCCTATTTTTCTTGATGAGTCTGGCTAATGGTTTATCAATTTTGTTTATCTTCTCAAAGAACCAGCTTTTGGTTTTATTGATCTTTGCTGTTGTTTTCTTTGCTTCTATTCCATTTATTTCTGCTCTGATCTTTATGATTTCTTTCCTTCTGCTAACTTTGGGTTTTGTTTGTTCTTTCTCTAGTTCCTTTAGGTGTAAGGTTAGATTGTTTATTTGAGATGTTTCTTGTTTCTTGAGGTAGGCTTGTATAGTTATAAACTTCCCTCTTAGAACTGCTTTTGCTGCATTCCATAGGTTTTGGATCATCGTGTTTTCATTATCATTTGTCTGTCAGTATTTCTTGATTTCCTCTTTGATTTCTTCAGTGATCTCTTGGCTATTTAGTAACGTATTGTTTAGCCTCCATGTGTTTGTGTTTTTTACGTTTTTTTCCCTGTAATTGATTTCTAATATGATAGCGTTGTGGTCAGAAAAGATGCTTGATATGATTTCAGTTTTCTTAAATTTACTGAGACTTGATTTGTGACCCAAGATGTGATCTATCCTGGAGAATGTTCTGTGTGCACTTGAGAAGAAAGTGTAATCTGCTGTTTTTGGATGGAATGTCCTATAAATATCAATTAAATCTCTCTGGTCTATTGTGTCATTTAAAGATTGTGTTTCCTTATTAATTTTCTGTTTGATCTGTCCACTGGTGTAAGTGAGGTGTTAAAGTCCCCCACTATTATTGTGTTACTGTCAATTTCCTCTTTTATAGCTTTTAGCAGTTGCCTTATGTATTGAGGTGCTCCTGCGTTGGGTGCATATATGTTTATAATTGTTATATATTCTTCTTGGATTGATCCCTTGATCATTATGTAGTATCCTTCCTTGTCTCTTGTACCATTCTTTATTTTAAAGTCTATTTTATCTGATATGAGTATTGCTACTCCAGCTTTCTTTTGATTTCCATTTGCATGGAATATCTTTTTCCATCCCCTCACTTTCAGTCTGTATGTGGGTCTTTTGTAGACAGCATATATATGGGTCTTGTTTTTGTATCTATTCAGCAAGCCTTTGTCTTTTGGTTGGAGCATTGAATCCATTCACTTTTAAGGTAATTATCGATATTTATGTTCCTATGACCATTTTCTTAATTGTTTTGGGTTTGTTTTTGTAGGTCCTTTTCTTTTGTGTTTCCCACTTAGAGAAGTTCCTTTGGCATTTGTTGTAGAGCTGCTTTGGTGTTGCTGAATTCTCTTAGCTTTTGCTTGTCTGTAAAGCTTTTGATTTCTCCATGGAATGTGAATGAGATCATTGCTGGGTAGAATAATCTTGGTTGTAGGTTCTTCCGTTTCATCACTTTAAGTGTATCATGCCACTCCCTTCTGGCTTGTACAGTTTCTGCTGAGAAATCAGCTGTTAACCTTATGCGAGTTCCCTTGTATGTTATTTTTCCCTTGCTGCTTTCAATAATTTTTCTTTGTCTTTAATTTTTGCCAATTTGATTATTATGTGTCTAGGTGTGTTTCTCCTTGGGTTTATCCTGTATGGGACTCCCTGCGGTTCCTGGACTTGGGTGGCTATTTCCTTTCCCGTGTTAGGGAAGTTTTCGACTATAATCTCTTCAAATATTTTCTCAGGTCCTTTTTCTCTCTCTTCTCCTTCTGGGACCCCTATAGTGCGAATGTTGTTGTGTTTAATGTTGTCCCAGAGGTCTCTTAGTCTGTCTTCATTTCTTTTCATTATTTCTTCTTTCTTCTGTTCCGCAGCAGTGAATTCCACCATTCTGTCTTCCAGGTCACTTATCCATACTTCTGCCTCAGTTGTTCTGCTATTGATTCCTTCTAGTGTAGTTTTCATTTCAATTATTGTATTGTTCATCTCTGTTTGTTTGTTCTTTAATTCTTCTAGGTCTTTGTTAAACATTTCTTGCATCTTCTTGATCTTTGCCTTCATTCTTTTTCCAAGGTCCTGGATCATCATCACTGTCATTATTCTGAATTCTTTTTATGGAAGGTTGCCTATCTCCACTTCATTTAGTTGTTTTTTGGGGGTTTTATCTTGTTCCTTCATCTGGTATGTAGCCCTCTGCCTTTTCATCTTGTCTGTCTTTCTGTGAATGTGTTTTGTTCCACAAGCTGCAGGATTGTGGTTCCTGCTTCTGCTTTCTGCCTTCTGGTGGATGAGGCTATCTAAGAGGTGTGCAAGTTTCCTGATAGGAGGGACTGGTGGTGGGTAGAGCTGGGTGTTGCTCTGGTGGGCAGAGCTCAGTAAAACTTTAATCCACTTGACTGCTGATGGGTGGGCCTGCGTTCCCTCCCTGTTGGTTGTTTGGCCTGAGGCAACCCAACACTGGAGCCTACCTGGGCTCTTTGGTGTGGCTGATGGCAGACTCTGGGAGGGATCACACCAAGGAGTACTCCCCAGAACTTCTATTGCCAGTGTCCTTGTCCTCACGGTGAGATGGAGCCACCGCCCCCACCTCCGCAGGAGACCGTCCCACACTAGCAGGTAGGTCTGGTTCAGACTCCCCTGGGGTCACTGCTCCTTCCCCTGGGTCCTTATATGCACACTACTTTGTGTGTGCCCTCCAAGAGTGGAGCCTCTGTTTTCTGCAGTCCTGTTGAACTCCTGCAATCAAATCCTGCTAGCCTTCAAAGTCTGATTCTCTAGGAATTTCTCCTCCTGTGGCCGGACCCCCTGGTTTGGAAGCCTGACATGGGGCTCAGAACTTTCACTCCAGTGGGTGGACTTCTGTGGTATAAGTGTTCTCCAGTGTGTGAGTCACCCACCCAGCAGTTATGGGATTTGATTTTATTGTGATTGTGCCCCTCCTACTGGCTCATTGTGGCTTCTCCTTTGTCTTTGAATGTGGGATATCTTTTTTGGTGAGTTCCAGTGTCTTCCTTTCAGTGATTGTTCAGTTAGTTGTGATTCTGGTGTTCTCACAAGAGGGAGTGAGAGCACGTTCTTCTGTTCCTCCATCTTGAACCAATCTCCTTGCCTTCATTCTTGAATGATTATATTTAGTGATTTTGATATGCATTGCCCTTACAGCAAATGAGGTTGGGCATCTTTTCATGTGCTTATTAGCCATTTATATATCTTCCTTGGAGAGGTGTGGTATAATTCCTTTGCCTATTTTAAATTGGATTATTTGTCTTTTTATTGTTGATTTTAAGACTTCTTTATATAATGTGGATAGTGGATCCTTATCAGATATATGGCTTTCAAAACTTTTCTCCCATTCTGTGGGTCTTTTCATTTTCTTGATAGTGTCCTTAGAAGCACAAAAATTTTTAATTTTGATGATGTCCAGTTTTTATCTTTTTTCTTTATATATGACACTTTAGGTGTCATAGCTAAGAAACCATTGCCTAATCAGAGTTCTTGAAGACTTTATCAGTGTTTTCTTCTAACTGTTTTATAATTGTAGCTCTTACATTTGGTTTTGATCTATTTTGAAAGTATATGGCATGAGGTAGGGGTCCAACTTCATTGTTTTTCATGTGGATATTCAGTTGTCCCAGTACTATTTGCTAAAAACAGTTTTCCCCCTATTGAATGGTCTTGGCAGCCTTGTTGAAAATTAATTTACTGTATTTCTGGATTCTCAATTCTATTCCAGTGATTTTTATGTATATATTTGATTTTGTTGACCACTTTCCTTTGCAAATGCTTATCTTCTTGTTTTAGACAGTTTGTCATCTTGGGTCTCTTTGTTTCTCTTGTCACAGAGTCTTCTTTCCCTTACTCCTAAAGCCACAGTCTCAAGGGCTGCAGCTTTTTTTTTTTTTTTTAAATCTTCCCCAGTTCATGTGCATACATGTAGTATGCCCTGGCCCTCCTCTCCATCTCAGAACAGCTGTACCTTGAATCCTTTAAGTAATCTTCCACCATGCTTTCTTTTCCCTTACTTTTTTTTTTTTTTTTTTTTTTAGCCATGCCACCCAGCTTGTGGGATCTTAGTTCCCCAACCAGGGATTGAACCCGGGCCCTTGACAGTGAAATTGTGGAGTCCTTAACCACTGGACTGCCAGGGGATTCCCTCCCTCCCTCTTAATAATCAAAGGTTATGATATCATTTGACCCCTGCATTTATAATTTACTACTGTTCTTTCCTGGGCTCTTACTGTGGCTTTCTGACCCATATTACTGGCTAGGTTTATTATATATGCTTTTGTTAGGTTGACCTTGACTTCCCTTTTTGGCTCAGGGATTCTTGTTTGTGCTCTGTTTGTCCATGGCCTTTCTACCCATCATCATATCCACCCCCTCAATCATCTGATGCTTCTATACACATCCTTTACTCCCAAGTTAGACTAGAGAACTCAAACATGCCTTTTTATTGTATACCCAGCTTGTTAAGTGGTTCTAAGAACATAGGCATTAAGCATTACAAATCCTGTCTCTCTCATTTACTATTAGGTGAAATAGTAACTAACTTAATCAAGTTAAGTTAGTTACTGTTAAGTTAGTTAACTTGCCTAAGCTTTAGTTATCTCTTTTGTAAAGAAGGGCTAATACCACCTACTTTCTAGGTGGTTCATAGGATTAAATAAAATAAGTGTAGTGCCATGGAGTGGGCATTCAATAAATGTTAGATATTACTATGTTGCTGTTCCTTTTGCTTGAGGTGCCAACTCCCTTAACTCTACTGTCCCAAGTTATTTCTGTCCTTTGAGGGTAGAGTCCATTTCAGAGGACCATGTCTTCAATAAAACTGTTGTTGGCATTTCACTTATACCCCAAACTGGTCGTTTAGTGCTTCCTTTTTTGACCCTATGCTACTCTGTGCCTTTCTTAAAGCTCGTATGTTAAAAATGCCACATAATTTCTGTATGATCACTTTCTTCTTTTCTGGTTTATAAACCATTTGAAAGCAGAGGTAAGTCTTGCTCAGCTTCTTATCCGTGGCACTGGATTTATTTGTTTGTGTAATATGCTCTCAATAAATAGGTGGAATTCTTTTTATTGTATAAGGCCAATATTTCTTATTTAATATCCCTTGCTTAAAATTAATATTAGGCAAATATCTTTTTCTGCAAGCCTTTAGGGACAACTTCTTACATGAGTAAATAACTTTTCCTGATATATTCCCATAGCACCTTGTCCACAGTGCTATTGTAATTTTGACTGCATTGTAATATTCCCTAATTTGTAGGCCCTTTGAGTACAGGCGCCTTGTCTTAATCAGCTTTTAATTGTTTGCTTGCTTGTCTTAATCAGCTTTTAATTGTTTGCTTGTCTGTCTTACCCCCTCCATAGAGCTCCATGAGGACATGGGCTGTTTCTTGAGCACTATATCGCTGCCCTTTAATGTATAGTGGGTGCTCAAATATTTGTTGAATAAATAAATGAATGGCTGAGCTCTGTCTTTTTAAGTACCATAAAATAACATTTTTGTTAAGTATCCACGTAATTGTCGTATGTCTGTATCTTAGATCCAGGAAAACTTTTAACTATGAACTTCTTCATTGTGAGTTATTTCTGACCTGACAAATACGCAGAGCTTGTCTTTGCTCTTAATACTATATTGTGCTTCTTAGCCTAATTAATACATGAATCTGAGGGTGAATTTAACTTTTTCCCCCTAATCTCACATTCTGCAACTAAATTTGATAGCTAGGAGAAATTTGGTAGGTCTCTTCAGAAGTAGCTAGGCTTCTAGGACTTCCCTGGTGGCACAGTGGTTAAGAATCCGCCTGCCGATGCAGGGGACACGGGTTCGATCCCTGGTCCGGGAAGATCCCACATGCCTTGGAGCAGCTAAGCCTGTGCACCACAACTACTGAGCCTGCGCTCTAGAGCCCGCGAGCCGCAACTACTGAAGCCTGTGTGCCTAGAGCCAGTTCTCCACAACAAAAGAAGCCAGTGCAGTGAGAAGCCCGCGCACCGCAACGAAGAGTAGCCCCACACTTGCCACAACTAAAGAAAGCCTGCACACAGCAACGAAGATCCAATGTAGCCCAAAATAAATAAATTAAAAAAAAAAGAAGTAGCTAGGCTTCTTGATAGTGCACTTCTTTTACATTTGTGGAAGAGATGAGAGAGTGAATAGCCTTTAGGCTTTAATCTGAAGTGGACATGTTCAGCCAAGGAAGGGAGTAATTTTCCAGGAATCCAAAGATAGTCACCATAGAGGCACTGTCAGTATAACTGGTGGAACAGACACAGCCCTGGCCCTACAGTTGCTTTCAGCTATAAGAAAAGAGAAACGATAGGCACCTTAAATGATTGTTATTAGAAACAGATAACAAAAAAGTATAAGTTATTTTACAAGTTTCTAGGAAATGTTATAAGTAACTTCTTAGCATTGTTGAAGCTGGGATTGTATAAGTTGGATATTCCTAATAACTATAGTAAAATGTATGTTTTTAGCCTAATTTTAAAGATTACGGATATAATACCTGTTATAGAAAATGTTTTCATAAGTACAGAATAATGTAAAGAGTCAGATTGTAACCTAGTATAACTATTATTTGTCTTTTTTTAAAAAATTATTTTATTATTTTTGGCTGCATCGGGTCTTAGTTGCCACACGCGGGATCTTCGTTGAGGCATGCGGATCTTTCTTTGCGGCCCATGGGCTTCTCTCAAGTTGTGGTGTGTGGGTTTTCTCTCTCTAGTTGTGGCGTGTGGGCTCCAGGGCACTTGGACTCTGTGGTTTGTGGCACTTGGGCTCTCTTGTTGAGGCGCTTGAGCTCAATAGTTGTGGCGCACGGGCTGAGTTGCCCCACGGCATGTGGGATCTCAGTTCCCCGACCAGGGATCAAACCTGCGTCCCCTGCATTGGAAGGCGGATTTTTTACCCCTGGACCACCAGGGAAGTCCCTATTTGTCTTTTTTTTTTTTGCGGTACGCGGGCTTCCCGCTTCGGCGGCCTCTCCCGCTGTGGAGCACAGGTTCCGGACGCGCAGGCCCAGCGGCCATGGCTCATGGGCCCAGCCGCTCCGCGGCACGCGGGATCCTCCCGGACCGGGACACGAACTCCCGCATTGGCAGGCGGATTCCCAACCACTGCGCCACCAGGGAAGCCCCCTGTTTGTCTTTTGACTCCAGTCTTTTCTGTATTTTTTAAACACAGATTACATACATTTATCATTTCATCTTTTATTTTTTCTGCTTAAGGTTTCATCAAAAGCTTTAACATTTTTTCCCATATATGTGTTAATATTTGCATAATAGTCAATTGTAGGCTTTACCATAATTTACTTAACTAGATGCTTGGTTGAGCATTTGAGCTGTTGAAAGTGTTTTGCTATGAGGAAAATGAATGAGTCAGTGACTGAACATACCAGTGAGTTTCTGTTTGAGCTGTATGCATTAGGTAGTTGTGATGGTTAATGAAGTATGATGGTCCTACATAATGGTTGCTGTGTTTCTGTATCATTTTGTGGATGTGAGGGTAGATTGCATTAGATCCATTTTTTTACTCCCATTCAAATCTTGAATTTTTTTTTTTTTTTTCCATTAAGATACATATAATGGCCCTTCTTGGAAAGGAGTATTATTAGATCAACGGAAAGAAGTATTTTTAAGGCTCTTGATACATTAGTGCTAAATCACTTTCTAGATATTGTGCTTTTACCAGGGATGTATGAAGGTGCTTTTTCTTAGGGACAGCTAGAAAACAAAACAACAAAAATAAAAATCCTTAAACTAAATTCTGCACATGAAGTATACAAAGTTTGAATTATTTTTTTAAAATGTAGACCAGTTATTTGGTTCATTCTGCTGAGTTTGTTTTTCTATTCTGTAAAACAGGTGATTTGATGAAGAGTGCTGCCGGAGAGTTTGCAGATGATCCCTGCTCTTCCGTGAAGCGTGGCAACATGGTTCGGGCAGCTCGAGCTTTGCTCTCTGCTGTTACCCGGCTGCTTATTTTGGCTGACATGGCAGATGTCTACAAATTACTTGTTCAGCTGAAAGTTGTAAGTATAGGCCTATGTCTGTAATTTGTTCTATCACAGTGAGGCTGCTGCTGGCCATACTTAGTTCAACATTTCTTAGGATTTGGTTTGGTTTTGAACTTGGTTTACCTAAATGGACCAGGAATGTTTTTAATTTCCACTCACTCCTCTGTTCCAAGTGAACATCATACTGGCTCTGCTGTGAACCTGTGTTGTCTTTGTTCTAATAAAGAATTTGCAGAAAAGGTTTTGTTTTGACTCCTTCCCTTTTTGTGGTAGTGATTAAACATTTCCTTGTACCAGTTGAGTTCCAGAGTTGAGAAATCAAGATATGTTAAATTGTATCCTTTTAGATGGAAGTCACAATAATGCTGTCCTTCCCCACCTCCCATAAAACTCCCATGTAGTAGCTGCTCAAATGTTTGAGGGCCATGTAAATTGAAGAGGAAGTTTGGATTGCTATGTGAGTAGCTGTCGAAAGGAATAAAAAATTCTAGATCTTCTTTATGTACAGACTTCTATTGTTGAGAATTTTTCTTTTGGGGGTGTGTGTTTTATAGGTAGAAGACGGTATCTTGAAACTGAGGAATGCTGGCACTGAACAGGACTTGGGAATACAATATAAGGCCCTGAAACCTGAAGTGGATAAGCTGAACATTATGGCAGCCAAAAGACAACAGGTACAACCATGATTTGGGGATACATTTAAGTTGTTTATATTATTACCTAGTGGGAAAAATCGATTTTACCTAAGTTTTCAAAAGGTACCAATATCTCCCTCTGCTAATATAGTTCCATTAAAATATTTAGTTTATGGTGTGTCCTTTCAGTATTGTTAAAAAGTTAGTATTGAGTTGTATTCATGTTTTGCTCCTATTTTGATTCCTGTGAAAATTTTACTTTAGGTAGCTTAGCAGTTTGTGATAGTGTCTGGAGAAGTGATAGGCTTTCGTTCTGTGTGTTCAGGGATGAACTTGAGTTGGTGGTGGAGTTTAATTCAAACTTTTAAAAACCTTAAACTAGTCAAAACATATTGGAATTACTTCTATACCAGAAAGTACCTCCCCCTCCATATTTTGTAACTTTTAAAGTGTTTCTTACCATTCAAGTAGCTTTCATAGTGTTAGGAATTTGTGTTGTGTGGTATGTGGATCAGTGTTCTTATTTTTCCAGCCTTTGCTAGCCCTTTGGCATTTTGCTGTTGGGGTGCTTGAAGTCTTCCCTGTGCCCTTCCTGGATGCTGTGTGTTAGATGTGTGTTCCTTAGGGGGGATGCATGTGTCACCATCCAGCTCTTATAATTTCCATAGTCCTGGTCAAGCTTGTGCTATTCTTATTTTTAAAGAGCGCTGAGTAGATGAATTCTTATTTTTTTTTAAATTAATTAATTAATTTTTGGCTGTGTTGGGTCTTCATTGCTGCGTGCGGGCTTTCTCTAGTTGCGGCGAGCAGGGGCTACTCTTCGTTATGGTGCTCGGGCTTCTTTTGTTGCGGAGCACGGGCTCTAGGCGCATGGGCTTCAGTAGTTGTGCCACGCAGGCTCAGTAGTTGTGACTCATGGGCTTAGTTGCTCCGCAGCATGTGGGATCTTCCTGGACCAGGGCTCGAACCCGTGTCCCCTGCATTGGCAGGCGGATTCTTAACCACTGCGCCACCAGGGAAGTCCCAAGTTCTTACTATTGTTAGCCAATACCTGTATTGGTTAAAATATTTTATGTTGCAGTTTACAGAAAACCGAGCTCCAAAACTGCTTGAACATTGAGGGGTTTATATTCTCACTAATTAGAAGCCCCAAGTTAGGTTAAGTGACTTCAGGGTTGTTAAATTTAAAGGCTTTGCAGTATCATCAAGCATTCAGTTTCTTGACATTTTCCAGCATTTACCATCTTCAGTGTGCCTGGCACTGGATGGCTGTAGAAGCTCTAGGTATGACATTTGCACGCATCAATATGTCCAGTGAGAAAAAAAAGGACTGTTTCTTCCATATGTCTCTCGTTATAAGCAAATGATCTAGAAGCCTCTTAACAGATTCGCCCTAAATACGGATTGTATAACATACCCATTCCTTACTAATCATTGGTAAGAGGAAAGCAGTTAACTCTATCTGACTCAGAGTAATGAAGATCTGCCTTCTTGTCTGTGACAGTGGTAGCCTTCCTGAGAATAGGAACATTCAGCAAGAACTCTGACAGGCATGAGGAACATGGGGTCAATACTGTAAATGTCCAATATATGACAGCCTCAGATTTGGAGACTTCAGCTTTCATTTGGTTACATTTACATTAGTATAAAATTCTACCCCACAGGTTTGAGAGAATTAAATTAAAGAATGTGTGTGAAGTATTTAGTGCCAGACACTCAGTAGGCCCTCAGCAGTGGGCAGTTGGTGAATAGTAGTTATTGCTCATATTTTAAGCTGTAAGGTGTGATCAGACTGAATCTGTACATATGACACCCTGGTTTTACATTTCCAGTACTTAATATGACACTTGATAATATAGCTAGATTTGTTGTATTGCCTGAGTAATTTAGTTAGTGTAGGCTCAGTGTGCTTTTATCATTTGTCCTTGTGTTGACTTATGTTTCCATCACATAAATCACAAGTAGGTTTTTCTTTTTGAATTCTACAGGTTCTTATTAGGTATCCATTTTATACATATTAGTGTATATATGTCAATCCCAATCTCCCAATTCATCACACCACCCCCCACCACCCCGCCCCGCCACTTCCCCCCTTTGGTGTCCATACGTTTGTTCTCTACATCTGTGTCTCTATTTCTGCCCTGCAAACTGGTTCATCTGTACCATTTTTCTAGGTTCCACATATATGTGTTAATATATGATATTTGTTTTTCTCTTTCTGACTTACTTCACTCTGTATGACAGTCTCTAGATCCATCCACGTCTCTACAAATGACCCAATTTCGTTCCTTTTTATGGCTGAGTGATATCCCATTGTATATATGTACCACATCTTCTTTATTCATTCGTCTGTCGATGGGCATTTAGGTTGTTTCCATGACCTGGCTCTTGTAAACAGTGCTGCAATGAACATTGGGGTGCATGTGTCTTTTTGAATTATGGTTTTCTCTGGGTATATGCCCAGTAGTGGGATTGCTGGGTCATATGGTAATTCCATTTTTAGTTTTTTAAGGAGCATCCATACTGTTCTCCATAGTGGCTGTATCAATTTACATTCCCACCAGTAGTGCAAGAGAGTTTTTTTCTTTTTGCTGGGGCTGACTGATCCGAAGAAGAACTTGTTGTATGATAATATGGTAATGTTATAAATATGGCAAGCTGGCCAAATTATGTTCACAATTTATTTTACTTAACATTCTTGATATAAGTTCTCTTTTGAATATGTGAAATAAATGTTAGTTATATTTAAAAAATAAAGTTTGGTGAATAGTCTTACTGTCTTAAAACCTAGTCTGATTTTGACTTATGAAGACTTACTATTTTTTATTTTTGTGGTATGCGGGCCTCTCACTGTTGTGGCCTCTCCCGTTGCGGAGCACAGGCTCCGGACGCACAGGCTCAGCGGCCATGGCTCACGGGCCCAGCCGCTCCGCGGCATGTGGGATCTTCCCGGACCGGGGCACGAACCCATGTCCCCTGCATCGGCAGGCGGACTCTCAACCACTGCGCCACCAGGGAAGCCCCAAGACTTAATATTATTTGAGGAAAGTGAGAACATTTAGACTGACACTATTGCATATCTTTGCAAAATGGTGGAATAAGTAAATTGATGATGTTCTTGAGATAAACACAATAATAGTCCAGAATTTTGTATGCTACTGGAGAAACTTACTGGAAAGTAATGCTGCCTGAGTTTTAATTCTGTGTGCCATGAATCCATGAAGAGTTCCTTCACAATCCCTGATGTATTTAAAAAAAAAAAAAAGTAGTGAATTTCAAACATTTCCCAAATAAGATGTCATAAAAATCTTGAAATTATTAGTTAACATGCCAGATGATCTTCTGTTAGCACCTTCATGTCTGTTTTCTGCCCTTGGTCACCCTGCTCTCTGCCCCAGGGACCTGACCTGTCTGGACTGCATCCAGGGGCTTCTTTGCTCTCTGGCTTCTGGTTGGGTTGGCCACTGGGAGCGCTATTAGGAGATCAGAGGACAGTGAGGATAGGGTTTTATCCCTCCCTGCTGGTTGCCCTGGGTTGCTAAAAGTCATAGCCTCTCTTGGGTGGTATTCTCCCCACACCTCACTTCCTGGGTTCTGGTAACTGCTGCCTCGTTTTGTCTCTTTGGGCCTAAGTGCCCTAATAACCTGTGGTTTTCCTGAACTTTGCCCATACCTTTTGTAGCATAGTCCCTAAACCATCTTTGAATTGCCCAGCTTGATTTTACCATCTGTTTTCTGTGGGTATCTTTTTTTTTTTAATTAATTAATTAATTAATTTGTTTGCCTGCGTTGGGTCTTAGTTGTGGCACTCGGGCTCTCTAGTTGTGGTGCATAGACTTAGTTGCCCCGCGACATGTGGGATCTTCGTTCCCAGACCAGGGATTGAACGCGCGTCCCCTGCATTGGAAGGTGGATTCTTAACCATTGGGACCACCAGGGAAGTCCCTCTGCTGGTATCTTGAGTGATACATTTTAAAGTTTGTCTTGGGTTTGTAGTATGTCATGGTCATTTATAGTTTTCCTTGGACCTAATTCTTTAACCTTTAGCCTTAGCTTCCTACAGTAGAATTTGTTGAATAGGCTGGCTGTGGGTGCCTGTGTGCCTTCTGATCGTAAAGTGACTTTTTATAGGGCCTGGGCCTTGGTGTATATTTCTATAAACTAGTGCTGTTTTTGGGAATTAAACTCAACTCATTTTATCCTAAAGTACCAGCCTGGTGGAAATTTCATGCTCCCTTTTAGATACTGCCCATTGGCCTCCTTCAGTTACTGGTCACAATTTTGCACATGTGTTTTCTGGCAGAATTCCTCTACTGCTGTATGCTTAGTACCCTGGACTGTTTTCACCTTTGACCTTTCCTTCTCTTCCCAGGTGTGGTGTATAATAATTTACCTCCTCATCAAGCCTTTTATACTTGCAGGCAGCCCTAGTCCAGAAAAAGGGTGTTTCCTCAAGAGCAGTATTTGGATGTGATGTGTGTACTTGGATGCTTTAGCCTCCCTTGTACCATTTAAGCAACAGCCACCCAGTGAGGAAATGTTGAACCTTATGAGATATACAGGCACTCTGGGATTTACCTATTTGTCTCTAAGGTTTTTCTGGAACATGGCGTGGGGGTGAGGATGTTGCTGAAAATAATAATGAATAACTTTAAAAAGGTGTTTACTATGTGCTAAACACTGTAACAATTCCTTGATAAACGCGAATTTGTTTAATTTTTACAAAAACAGTATAAGGTAGATCCTATAATTGATCAGATATTAGTTTTTATACGTGAAGGAACTGTATGTAGCATAGAGAGGTTAAGTAATTTGGCATGGACATTCATCTAGTAAGTGGTGGAGCCAGGTTTTGAACCTAGGCTTGTCTGGCTCCAGAGGACAGGGATTTTGTTTAAACTGCTGCTGTAATCCCTAATGCCTAGAACATTGCCTGGATACAATAGTGTTCAATAAATATTTGTTTAACTAAAGAGAGAATAACCCATTTTGCTGTACTGCAGATCCATCCTGGAATGGGATTCTGTGTGTGACCATAATCTGTTACTTTCTTGGGCTAGAATATTATTTGCTGACTAGAAGTTTTGAATTTCTGTTAGGCTGCAGGCTCTTATTTGACTGTAAGGGTGAAATAGATGGTAGAGGTAAGGATCTGCCAGCATCCACCCTGGTTCCTGTGAAGAGGACTACCTCTGCCTTACATTGTCAGTTCTGCCTGCCCAATATGCTAAAGATGGAATACTTTGATGTTTACAATCTACCCACCCAGGTACATGAGTTTGTTGAAATAGGTTTGGTAAAAATGTTGTGCTTCTTACCTAGTCTGTGAACTCTTTCATGATTATTTTTCTGAAAGCCTGAACAGACAAATTGGTAATGGATAGTACTGCCACTGTTTTATGTGTAAATCACCTGTACTGGATGGGTTTGACCATGGGCCATTTCTTTAAGTATAGTCATTTGAATCCAAGAGAAGACACCTGATCAAAAGTATCTATGGGGACTTCCCTAGCTGTCCAGTGGTTAAGACTCTGTGGGGGGGTCACGGAGTTCGATCCCTGGTTGGGGAACTAAGATTCTGTATGCTGCGCGGTGTGGCCAAAAAAAAAAGTATCTATGGCTACAGTTTTATATTGTTAAGAGGGACATGAGAGGAAACTTGCACTTGAATTTCCAGGTCTTGGTTAGAAAGCGTTATGGATTGCTTAGAATTTAGCTTCTGTTTCTTGGTCACTGCATGTGATAGTTGGTTCAAATTATGTTGAAAGGGGTCATTTCCACTTTATGTTTTCTGTTTGTTCCTGAGTCTGTTTGAAATATAACTGGTTTGGTCAAATTGGTGAATCATGAAGGCTAAAGTAGACCAAGGAACTCTATAATTTTCTAAGTAATCTATTACACTGCTTAATAGCTCACTTTTTTTTCACTAATCTGGGTTACTTATCAGGACTATATATCTTGAAAAGAATTCTTATGATTGATCATTATTATAGTAAGTAGTGCTGCCTTGTGATCATGTCTATTTTCCTATCTTAACAAAACCTAGTTTCTTTGTCCTACGGCAAAAGCAATTCTAAAGAGAGAAAATAGAACACCTTAGCAGTTAGGACAAACGATGGTGGCTGTCATTTTCATCATAGATTAAAATATATCCCCCGTACTTGTAAAAGAAGTCTATCAAAGATACATTGTGATGAGGGCAAGACATTTAGAAAATGCCACACAGAACATGTACACTAGCTGCTTACGCATAATGGTGAGCCCTAGACGTTTGTCATAGTTGAAATGATCGTCGACTCTCTAAATCCATGGGGTCCTATTTCTGAGTATTGAACCTGATGTAGTCTTTGGAAAGGTAGGAGTTTATCATACCAGGCCAGGCAGTGGCTTTAGGAAAGTCAGATGTTGAATAGTAATTTTGGCACCTATTATAACTTTAGGTGACCACAAGTGTCTTTGCTAACCTTTACAAGAGGCTGTACTGATATCTAGGTTATAGATACTTAGGAAGAATGCCAAAATTGATTGCAAAACATTTTATAAAACAAAGGACATTATTAAGTGCTTAAAAGGCAAATGCCTCCTTAGAAAACTTAAAAGTCCCTGAGGTTGTGGTGAGGGCAAGACATTTAGACAATGCCATACAGAACACATGCACCAGCTGTTTAAGCGTAATGGTGAGCCTCAACCCCCTGTCATAGCTTGAGTCTTGAAATGATCACTGATTCTCAAAATCCACAGGGTTCTGTTTATGAATATTTAGCCTAATGTATGGTGCTACAGGGCATTTGGAGTGCTGTGTGCTATTGCTTGCAAATTCAGATTACAAATGAGAAAAGAATTCTAGGAGGAAAAGTAAGCTGTCATATTATACAAGGTTTGAATAAAGATGCAAACCTAAAACATATAGTGAAATGAAGTTTCAGGAAAAGGGAGGAGGTTTGGTGTTCTAAAGCTTAATCAGGAACTCATTTAGAAAGATGAGCCATTAAACAGCTGTCAGACTTTAAGTTGAGTAATTGACTTTGGCCTTTCTAAGTCAGTTTTCTCTTACTGTTTGTACATGTAATACTCATTTTAAAAACATTAAAATTTGTACTCTAGGATTCAGTTGGTGACATTAACATTGAAATTCTAGGATCACACGTAAAATAGAGTTGGAACAGTTGGTGGTCATTTATGGTTATCACTTATATTTCTCTTCTGTGGTGGCAGTCCACATTTACTGAAGACTTAGTTTTCTCTGAGTAATTGCAGTAACATAGGGGTACCAGAAATACCCCCTTTCCATCTTGCTTATTATTGGTATCACTTAATTATCACTTAGCATATTCACCCAGTTTACCAAGTAGATGCTGGTAGTTGAAACCATGTTAGGAACCTCAAATCCTTTTAACTCTGAATTATAATTATGGGGTAGAGGAAATTGAAAAAGGACAGTTTCACCTAAGACTACATGTCTATAGAGTATTACAGTGAAATACAAACCTTTTGGATTAAAGGCATGGAGTCCATGAGCCTCAGCTTTATGCCTTAATAATCCGGGTCCTAAGGTGGTCTCTGGGATATGGGAGGGGAGATGTTCTGTACTTGGGAGAACAGCCTGCCACGTCCTCACCTGGCTGGTTTGCGTAGTTTGTGTAAACTTGTGGTATGCCATCCCAAATTTCATAAAAATCTTTCAGTGAACTTTTATAAGTTAATGAAAAATAAATCCTCTTAATAAGTTTTACTGTGTTTAAATGTGTCTCTGATTTTTCTATTTTGGTTGGAATAGGTACATCCATCTTTATAAAGTTGTAATCAAGATGCTAGTCAGTTTTATGTTTTGTTTTTTATTTAGTGCTGTTCTAGATGCTTTACATGCATTGTTCCATTTAATCCTCAAGACAATTGTAAGAGGTAATATTATTGCTCCTATTTTACAGAAGGTGAAACTGAGGATGGAGAGTTTAAATAGGATCATAATAGTAAAAATTAGAGCTGGAGATTCAAATTCAGGTCTGTGTGTTTTGGAAAAGTTTGAACTCTTACCTACTAAGCCATACTGCCTCCTTTGTGATGAACTTTCAAGCCAGGCTGTTAATGAAAATATTGTCTAATTAGTAGAAATTCTAACTTTTCAGAATTCACTGACAAGTTTTTATGAGTAGAACCCATATTCTTGTTTTACTCTTGTAGGAACTGAAAGATATGGGCCATCGTGATCAGATGGCTGCAGCCAGAGGAATCCTGCAGAAAAACATTCCAATCCTCTATACTGCATCCCAGGCATGCCTCCAGCACCCTGATGTCGCAGCCTATAAGGCCAACAGAGACCTGATATATAAGCAGCTGCAGCAGGCGGTCACAGGCATTTCTAATGCCGCCCAGGCTACTGCATCAGATGATGCCTCCCAGCACCAGGGTGGAGGAGGAGGAGAACTGGCATATGCCCTCAATAACTTTGATGTAAGTTATACTTGGGAGGAGACTACAGGCTCTTGACCATCCCTCAAAGTTAACAGATTTCTGGGGAAATGTGATCAAGGTTTCTCATGAAAGCTCAATTTCTCCTTAGATTTGTAGCCTAAGTTGAAAGAGATTTTATGAAGCATCAGTCTACTTGACCTTGACTTGGCCTAAAGCATTTTATCTTTTCTTCCCCCTCCCCTTCCTCTTCCTCTTCCCCTTCCCTTCTCTTTTCATTTTTAGTTTTAATCTTCTGAATTCTTTTATGCAACTTGTGTTTCCTATGAGGTCATTCTTTGGTGAAGATATGAATTTGGTTCATTTCAATCAAGACTTTAACCTTCTGGTAGATATGAAGTTATGGGAGATACAGAGGCAAAGTGCACTTAGGCTCTGCCCTCCAGGGGCTCACAGTCAGTGAGAGATACAGACACATCGTAAGTGACTCCGGCAGAAGTGCTGTCATCTTAATCTGACTTGTCTGCCTAGATACACTTCTCTTCTCAATGACTAAATAATAGACAAAATTTAATCAAGTAGAAGCAAATTTAGGATTAAAATACTTCCTTAGCATGATGCCATATAATTACCTTTTATAGATGATGCCCCAGATCTGTTCTGTGTATATATTCTGTGTATACACTATCCTATGTATCAACTTTAATCTTAATTTTTGGGGGTGTGTTTTATGGTTTTAAATTCCTACCCACAATGCCTCATGGCTTCCAGTAGATGGCAGCAGTTTAAGATTTTTTTAAAAGTGGTTTTTTTTCTGTTTGTTTTTTTAAACCAACTGTTATGTTATTATTTTTTTCAATTAACATAAGGGAAAATTGCCTTCCAGGTGACCAGCATCCTTTCATTAGCAGGAGTGCTTTGAGGTATAGAATCAATATAATGGAGTGCATTTTAACAGTTTTTTCTGGTCTTTACTTTTCTTTCCTTTGTCTCACCCCTTTACTTTGTCTTGGGTAAAGACAGTATTAAGCCTAAAGACCATGATGTTAGAACTGAATTTTTACCCTGGAGCCTTAAACATTAAATGACTTTATGGCAAACTCTTAAGATATATCTTACAATTAACTGGCACTGTTGTTTTTTCCCTTCAAATTTGGTAGTATTAGGTACTGCCCCCTTCAAGGCAGTACAGATTACATTTTGCCCTAAGTTGAGTGATGTCTATCAGAGGTCACTTAACCTCTTAAGGCTACAGTGAAACTTCATTCATAAAATGACAGGGTTGGACTAAACGGTTACAGGTCTGTTGAAGTTCTATGACTCTATGTTAAAATTCTTTGACCATTCATTCTTCATTCCTGTTGGTCATTGTGAAGAAGATGTTATATATTCAGTTTTGACCAGAGAAATACTGCAGTAACTTAATCTGGTAAAAAAATAATCAGCTAAAGTGTAGGTTAATAATAAACCGAAGGAATTGTATGTTTAATTTTGAAACTGACGGTTCTTTGGAAGGGAAAGAAGACGTGTACTTATTGGAAAAGGGCAAGCTTTTTTTAGAGAAAAAACTTGGCATTTAAACTGAGATCAATAAGAGCATAGTTCGTATAAAGAAAAATTAAAGGCAAAATATTTGTACAGACATTTATTGGGGTAAGGATAAATTGTATCAAGTGGAGAAGTTTGAGGAAGGCCAGTAGATCTTGTCCTGGGGGTGTTGATGTTTGACCTAGTACCTATAGCTTACTTGTGACCTGAGCTCACTCATCAGTGGTAAAGCTGGATTTAAGTGGAGTCAGGGGAGTGAAGGGAAGACAGAGGAAGGATTTATTCTTTTGCGGGCAATTGTATCTCAGAGAGTGGCTTTGTTGGGACAGGTTGCTGTCATCTCTTACAGAGTACCTGGAGGTCTTTCAGCAAAGAAAGTCTCTAGTTTGGAATTAACAGGATAAATTTGAGACTGAATTGTTTATAAGCTTTAATGAAAGATATGAAGAAAATTGAAATTGATTATAAACTCATTACTTTCTGAAACTTTGAAGACAGAAGTCAGTGTTTTGTTTTTATTTATTTTTTGTGGTGAAACAGTTCTGCTAACGTCGTGTAGCAGTTTTATACTCAGTACATAGAAAAGAACAAGAGTGCTAATGTTTATTTTCCTTGTAATTCTCATTTGGTAACTTACTGTTACTGCATAGGCTGACCTTTAGGTGTTCAGATTAAGTAATGTGAACATGATTTTTAGGCCGACATATTTCTGTTTGCATTTGTGGTATTGTACCTTATTCAGGCCCCATTCCGCTGGATAGTATTGCTTCCAGCGTCTTCTTTGAGAAGTAATCCACCATAGGCCAACTTGTGTGGGATGCCCCTCATCTGCCAAGAAGTATAACTTTGTTTCAGGCATTGGAATTTTTATGTTATATTTTGGTGTTCCTAATCAACACTTTCCTCACCTTCTTGAATATTGGAGGGAATAGAGATTACACTAGCATTCAATAATGCTTCCTTTGCAGAAACAAATCATTGTGGACCCCCTGAGCTTCAGCGAGGAGCGCTTTAGGCCTTCCCTGGAGGAGCGCCTGGAAAGCATCATTAGTGGGGCTGCCCTGATGGCTGATTCATCCTGCACACGTGATGACCGGCGTGAGAGAATCGTGGCAGAGTGTAATGCTGTCCGCCAGGCCTTGCAGGACCTGCTCTCGGAGTACATGGGCAACGTGAGTAAGAGGAATTTTCTATAGCAGATGTTGGATCTGAGGTGTTTTTCAGAACTTTTCTTTGAAGTAACAGGAGTTTTCCATAATAATTGTTGGGTCTTAACTATACATGTTAAGAGGTCTTTTAACTATGCATGTTTTAACTATACATGTCAAATATGTTTTAACTATATATGTCAAATATGTTTTTAGCTTCTTGACTCTTGGGTGGAGTAAAATTTTTCAAGGAATGGATAAATGGCTTTCTGTAGTGCCCCCTTTCTGCCCAACATTTTGGCATGAAAAATTTTAAACTTACAGAAATAATATAATGAACACCCATCCACCCTTTATCTAGATTCACCAATTAACATGTAAATACATGTGCATGTTTGTGTGTATAAATATATGCATGTATATGTATATATACACATATACAACCTTTTTTATTTTTATGAAACATTTGACAGTAAGTTGTGGACATTGTATTGCTTCACCTCTAAATATTTCAGCATGTGTCTACTAGGGATAGTAACCTTCAATACCCCTAAAATTCCATTATCACATGTAGGTGGCCATCTAATTTTGGGCAAAATGGAATGCTGAAAATATTCATAGTTGATGAAGTTATTTGAATGAGCCATGTGCAGTGCTATAAGAGTAAGTAATTGCCAAGTAGAGGTGTATTAGGTGAACTGAGTAGTGTTTTTTAATTTTTAAGGTTTGTGTTTAAAAACCAGTGCTGTGAAATTGGATACCTGACAATTTTTTTGCCGTAGAAAATACTGTTATCTGTTGATTTCTTTTCTGTATTGTTAATGTCTTCTTTTTTCCTTCCCTGATACTTCTTTCATTCCAGTTATTTAATGCTGGTTTAGGGTTAGTGTAGTTTAGACCTTGTACTCAGTATTTTACTGTGGCAAAGAAGGAATAAATTAAATAAAAATTATATAAAATCATTGTAAAGGGAAGAAGGACAATGCAAATTAGTTCTCACTAGTGATTTTTCCCTATTTAATAGTTTTCACGAAAAGATCTTTGGTACTTTCTCATTTGTTCATTTGCCATACATCTTGTTTGTTCACTTATATTCTTATATAAGTGAACATATAATGGTGAGTCATGATGGAATTCCTAGGGTGAAGATGAATGCTTTCCTGTGTTTATCTTGTTTCTACCATATTGTAAAATTAGTGAAGCATATTGAATTTTTTTAAGCCATTGCCATGTTTTGATCGTATGCAGTCTACCTCAGAAAAATGAGATTAGAGGCTTAGTTAAATCAAATGGAAAAAGCGGTTGATAAGTCACAGTGAAAATGTGGGACACATTTAAAAATGCATATATAAGCCTGAAAATCAGAAAATATAAAAAAATGAATAATTTGAAGACTGGCTCAGGAAAACAAAGACTCATGGCATGTATGTGAATCAGTTATTTACTATCGTGTGCTGAAGTGGTACAAAAGTGTCCAATGCAGTTATGATTGGGAAACCACTTTAAAAACAGCCTTTGTGGGGAAGAGTATGTGATAAATCTGTTCTCATTCCTCCATACTAGAGTTTCCTAACCAGTCTAAAAGATATTTCTTGAGTCTTGGAGTTGGTCAGATCTTGGACTAGCCATCTCTGATCATGAGGTACCTCCTAGATTCTCCCCAGAATGCCAGACAAATAGTACTTTCTATTTTGTGCCATGGATGTAAGTAATGGTGGGAGATACTCATTTATACTGAAGATAAGGAGACCATAACAGCACTCTTACATAACATTTTATTATGTAAGTGAAAACTAGAACAGTGATTGATGTCAGGCTGAAATTTAAGGATTATGGTGGGGGTTTTGAAAGAAATTCAGTATTCAGAAATATATTTTAGAAGATGACTTCTGAACACATTTCTCCTAAAGATAAAAATATTTAGTTTCCTTGAATTGACTCACATAACAGTGATCAGGCTGTGTCCTGTCAAAAAGTGATGGAGTAAGGATAAAGGGGGAGGGCAGTGAAGCACATTTGAAGAAAGCTTAGAATGGTAAAAGGGTCTGCAAGAAGCAGAATCAACTAGGGATAGATTTTTGCTTATTTATGAAGCATTCAAGAACATTTAGAACCTCCAGTGACAGTCAGAACTTAACCGGCAGTATCTTCCTGTCACTCAGTTCATATTGAGTATGTGTCATCTGCAGAGTAGTGTGCTGGCACTGTGTAAGAGGAGGAATGAGGCACTGATCCCTCCCTTCTGAAACATACAGCATCTCTACAGAACATTTATTGGGAGTACCATCATAGGTACTACTAAAATACCATGGGGATTGCAAGAAGGATGAGATTATTTCTAGCTGGAATGTAGTATTTATTTTATAATCATTGTACTGAGCTTTACCTTGATTTTAAAAAAATGATTCACTTTAAGTTTTGATTATTTCTTTTGAAAAATATTAGATAAATAATTATGGTATGTGGACCAGTCTGGATTAATTAAAACTGGTTCAGTACTTAGAACTTTGTTGACAGAGTGGTAAAATCCAGAAAGGTTCACGTATTTTTACTTTTTTTCATTTCCTGGGTTCTCTCAGTCACGTCATGATTTTTATAGATACATACTTTTAAAAAAATCTTGTAGTTTCTTGAGCCTTCCTTCTTCATCCTGTGTTGCCACTTATCAAGTTACATTGGTGTTTCCTCTAAGGCAATGATTCTTTTTTTTTTTAAATTTAATAAAGTTTTATTTTCCAGAATGTACAGTTGGTGGGATAAGGCAATGATTCTTAACTTTGGATGCACATTAGAATCCCTGGGTTTGTGCCCCGGTCCGGGAGGATCCCACATGCCGTGGAGCGGCTGGGCCCGTGAGCCATGGCCGCTGAGCCTGCACGTCCGGAGCCTGTGCTCCGCAACGGGAGAGACCACAACAGTGAGAGGCCCACGTACCGCAAAAAAAAAAAAAAAAAAATCCCTGGGTGGCTTCCCTGGTGGCGCAGTGGTTAAGAATCCGCCTGCCAATGCAGGACACACGGGTTCAAGCCCTGGTCCGGGAAGATCCCACATGCCGCGGAGCAGCTAAGCCCGTGCGCCACAACTGCTGAGCCTGTGCTCTAGAGCCTGCGTGCTGCAGCTACCAAAGCCCGCGTGCCTAGAGCCGGTGCTCCGCAACAAGAGAAGCCACTGCAATGAGAAGCCTGCTCACCGCAATTAGAGAAAGCCACCTGCGGCAACGAAGACCCAACGCAGCCAAAAAAAAAAAAAAAAAAAGAAGCTTTTTCTGAAAAAGAAACTTTTAGAAATCCTGATGTCTAGGTTGTACCCAAATTAAGTCAGAATCACCAAATTGAGTTCCAGGCATCAGTATTTTTAAAAGTTCCCCAGGAGATTCCAATGTGCAGTTAAGGTGGAGAAAGTGCTACGATGGTTTATTGCATTTGTCCTTTTCTGTCTCCACTGCTGTTGTCTTATTCCAGGCTGTATTCACTTTCTCCACTTCAGTTTGTTCTGCATGCTCAGGCCAGTCTGAGCTCATGCCTTCAGTAGGACATTGTTCATTGTGTTATTGAAATTCCCTTCCTACTTGTTTAAACCTAACCTGCCCTTCCTTCAAGGCCCACATTTCCCCCCCATCTCTTTGCTGAAGGCCATTTCAGACTACACCATTCTACATTATTTCTTTGTAGCTTGAAGTTTTGCACTCAATTGTTTACTTCCTTGAATCGTTGCTCAATTGTATTTCCTATATCCATGTGATTTCTGCAACTAGGTTTTAAGCTTTTGAAAGATGGGAACTATTTAAAAAATATTCTTTCAGGGTCTAGTATAATGGTAGTAGAGATACTCAATAGGTGCTTGCTTAATGAACTCATGGTGAATTGGGAGAATGGATAAAGTGAATAGTTTGGGATATTCGTGGTACTAGGGATATATTAGTGGAAAAAACAAAGATCCTTGCCCTTATTGACCTTACATTCTAGAGGGTTATGGGGGAGGAGGCCATGGGTGATCTACCCTTACTTCCTGTAGCTCTTTCGGTATACAGATGACATTTTTGGAAAAAATTAATGCTCTGAAATAAGCAGTGAATGGAAGTGATATGTTAGATCATAGGGTGAGGGCCAAACTCCCTTTTAAAGGCTCCAAGGGCCAGGAGGCCAGCAGCCTTAATGCTTCTACTTGCATTGTAGTTTGAAGAGTTAGAGATAGATAGTCTTAGATCTATCGCTAACTTACTGTATGATGCTCTAAGAGATACTGATGTTAAGGGTAATGCATTTGACCCCTACTTACTTAAACATTATGGAAATGCTTCAGATGTCTGACAGCAGAGGGTTTTTGACCGTTCAGTGGATCTTTGTTTCACAAATGACTTCCAGCTTTCCTTGAAATGAAATGTAGTTATTGTGGTTATGTTTAATTTGTTCTTGCTCTATCAGCCTAAGGTTACTCTGCCTATGAGGATTCTAGAGAAAGAAAAACAGTTTGGATGGGTTTAAAAGTGAATGGATTGAAAAAAAAAAAAAAAAGTGAATGGATTGGACTTCCCTGGTGGTCCAGTGGTTAAGACCCCACACTTCTACTTCAGGGGTTGCAGGTTCAATCCCTGGTTGGGGAAGTTCCACGTGTTGCGGGGTGCGGCCAAAAAAAAAAAAAAAAGTGAATGGATTGAAATTAAAGTGAAATGTAATTGAATTTGAAAAAAGTTATTGCCACTTTGTTTATTTTTTTGTAGTTGAAAATCATACATGTGCATTAAATTATTGACCCACCATTACTATTAACATTTAGGTATATGTATTTCCAGTTTGTCCCCATTCTTGTATGCAGAGTGTTTTTAAATTTTAAAATAGTTTTAACCCTCTTAATGTTCTCCACATAGACACAAAATATCCGTATAACATTCAAACTATTAGGTTAATGGTGCAACAACATGGGTGGACCTGGAGGACATTATGCTGAGTGAAATAAGCCAGACACAGAGGACAAATCCTGTATGATCCACTTCCATGAGGTTCCCAGAGTTGTCAAATTCATAGAGACAGAAAGGAGAATGGGGGTGCCAGGCGCTGGGGGAGATGGGAATGTGGAGTTACTGTTTAATGGGGACAGAATTTCAGTTTGAGAAAGTGAAAAGTTCTGGAGACGGATGTGGTGATGGTTGCACAATAATGTGAATGTTCTTGAGACCTATGAGCTATATGCTTAATATTGGTTAAGATGGTAAATGTTATGTTATACGATAAACATAGTAAAAAAAATAACGAACAAAATTATAAAACAAACAATTAGGTTAATGGGTTAAAACAAACTACTAGTTTAATAGGTTAAACTTTCTGTTTCTTAAATGTGTAGTTGCCTTTGGAGCCCAGTTCTGTGTTATAATACTCTGAAGATAGTATTTCAATGCCATTGAAAAGTCTCCTTCTGAAGAACCCTGTACTTGGTACAGCCGAATTCTTTCTTTCACACTCTTCATTCTGCTAAGAGATATGCTGATCCTTAATGTGGTCCTTTCTCCCTTTGTTAGGGCATGTGCTGTGAGTTTTTCCCAGTACTGCAGTAGAATTTATTGGGACCAAACTTATTTGTCTCTTTTATCACACTCACATTCCCCTCAAAAAACAAATGAACAAAACTCTCCACTTTAACCCCCCTCCCCCTGACTCCAATCTGAAAACTCTTAACACAGTGTTTGAAACATAAATGACCCTCAGTCTTAAATGAATTCCATTTGGTTTTGACCTGAGCAATCTTGTCCAGCAGTTCATGGTCATATGCTGACTGACTAGAATTAGAATTTATAATTGGTGAGAAGAAACACATGCCTTGGGCTTGAGTAGCTTTAGCTCTGTTCCATCCAGTGTGGTAGCCAGTGGCTATTGAGCACTTAATAGGTGACAGGTCCAATTTGAGATGTGCTGTGAGTGTAAACTATATACCAGATTTCCAAGACTTACTGCACTGAAAAAGCTGTAAATATCTCAGTAATATCTCATTGATAATATTTTGGATATATCGGGTTAAATAAAATCTGTTCTTAGTTTTTACGTGTTTCTTTTTACTTATGGCTACTAGAAAGTTTTAAATTATATATGTAGTTTTTGTTTCTTGCTTGTATTATATTTCTCTTGGATAATTCTGACTACTGGGTAACCAACCAGCTAAGGGGAGTAGATAAGAGTTGAGCATCAACTTTTTCCTTTTTTAAAAAAATTAATTTATTGAGCTAGCTGTGCTGTGTCTTAGTTGTGGCACGCGGGATCTCCATTGCTGCATGTGGGATCTTTAGTTGCAGTGTGTGGGATCTAGTTCCCTGACCAGGGATCGAACCCCGGCCCCCTGCATTGGGAGCACGGAGTCTTAGCCACTGGACCACCAGGGAAGTCCCAACTTCCTCCTTCAGTGTCCAGAATGGTAACTTACATAGTAGCTATTGTAGCTTGTATTTTCTATACCTTAAACTAGTTTTAGGCAGAAAAAAATTGGTACAGCTTAGGACCAGGTGAGGATGATGTTGCTTAAGGTTAAATATTATCTTTGCTCTTGCCCAGAAACGTTGGAGGTTGTAGGATCCTAAGAGAGTAATGAAGTAACTGGACATTTTTTGTATTGGACTGGGCCTATATTTGAGGGGTTTGATTATGTTAGCATATCAGGTATAAAATTTTTATCTGTTTGGATAATAGATATGGAATATATGAATAAGGGGCAGTTAATGTTCACTCTCAAAGATATATTGTTATTGCAGTGAGGGGAAGCACTTAATCTAGATGCTAATCTCTTCTCAGTTTTGCAAATGCTTTCCTGGAACCACTTTTGCGGAGCCAAAGCTTCCAAGCCTTTGAAGGACTCCTTCGAAGAGCTTGTTAACTGCATTATTTTGTGGCTGCATTTTATTATTTTCAAAATTAGAATAGGTTAACTTTTTTCTGATTATAAAGTTCTCTGTTCATTATATATCACCATTTTCGGTATATAGCATTCCAGAGTTCATTCTATGTGTGTATGTACACATTTATCTGTTCTTACTGTTTCTTCTTTTTTTGACAACAGAAATAAGGATTGTCTTTACTATTATACTGCTTACCATATACTAGCCATTGTGCTGAGAGACATACATTATTACCTGTTTGACTTCCATAATAACCCTATTGAATTGTTACTTGCTCAAAAATACTCAGTCATATAGCTGAGATTTGAACTCAGATCCCTGCGACCTGAAAATCTGAATGCTTACTACTTTTATCATAGTGTATCTTTGTAAGTCAGCAAATACGATTTTACATCATCATCCATTCATAATCATGGGTTTTTTCACTGTATAGCTTTATAAATGAAATTTATTACTGAAATTTATTAATGAAGTTAAATACTTCACACTAAATAAGGTAAACCCAGGTCTGGTATAGCTGCTTGAAGTGAGCTGAACAAGAAAAGAAAGCTTTTTTAGAGTATTCTCCCAGGCTAGACTCTCTGGAGTTACTTGAGTGTCATAGATGTTTCAGTTGGCTCTGTGATGTGCAGCTACAGGGCCTGAGTTTTGTTATATGATATGCTATGATTTTCATCTTTGTGTGAACCCTTGGGTTTCCTGCAGTAGACTGTTTTTTTTTGCGGTATGCGGGCCTCTCCCGTTGCAGAGAACAGGCTCCGGAAGCGCAGGCTCAGCGGCCATGGCTCACAGGCCTAGCCGCTCCGCAGCATGTGGGATCCTCCCGGACCGGGGCACGAACCCATGTCCCCTGCATCGGCAGGCGGACTCTCAACCACTGCGCCACGAGGGAAGCCCCTGCAGTAGACTCTTGCCTGTATTGCTAATCCATAGTTCTGTAGCTATATGATTTTATTGATTTGTTAGTGTAAGCTTTTCGGTGAGCTGCCTAGCATATTTGGAGAATTTAGGTATAAATAGATGTTTCATTGAATGCAGAATTCAAGCATGTTTAGGACTTAGTCCTCTTGATGTTAGCATTTATTTAATTTGGAAAGCTTCTTTGTCAAAAATTGTGTGATTTTCTTGTGGTGTGAGATGAGAGGTTTAAGAGAACTTCTTAAGTCTGAGGAGGACATCTCACCCTAGTTATATTTTATGTTGCTTTTTAAGAGGCCCGAGGTGCTTCCTGTATATGCCACTCTGGCATTATGGATTGCAGTATTTAACAGGCAAGTTCCTAACCTTTTATATGCAGAAAGATGCATGTTTATATATTAGATAAAATGGTGCTGGCTTAATGGAACAGTAGTAGAGCGGTCTCTAGAAATCAGGATGATAGGGCAGACCCCGAAGCCTGCCCAGTGTCAGGCTGCAGATGCATCAGGTTTTAGCCTACAGGAGACTGCTGTTAGACTGTCGTTGGTATTAGTTTATACTTTTTAGATGTCAGGCGGGCTTGAAGAGCTTTTATATCTAAAAAATGTGTCTAAATTAAACGGTAGTAATAATCTCTAAATATATCAGAATATTAGTAATTATCACTGGGTGGTGGGGTAATAGGCAATATGAATTTTCTTCTGTAGTTCCTCCCACATTTTTGGCAATGTTTCTTATGGTCATTATGACACAGGTTTAGAAATAAACTTAGACCCTTAGTTTTATGTGTCATGGATTTTTAGGTTTTGTTCATAATCATATACTGTGCTTATTTCCAAAGTACTATTAATATGAGAACACTGAAGATTTTTCACGTTAATAAGGTGATTCGTCTTTGAGGTAATGATTCATTCAGGACTAGTTTGAAGTGGTGAATTGTCTGGGAGGGTTTTTTGTTTACTACAGTATATACTTCTAGAAAGTCTTGGTCAAAACAGAGTCAGTTACCTCTGTGTGATAGTACTTGCATTATCCTTTTCTTGAACTATTTGCCAGTGATTTTTGACCATGGAAATATAGAATTATAAATTTTAGAATTTGGAAGTGACATTAGTTATCATAGTGTAAGGTTGACAAATTAAACTTCTTTGGTAAAGTCTTGCCTGCCATCTGTTTTTGTAAATTTAATTGGAACATAGCCATGCCCATTTGTTTACTTACAATCTATGACTGCTTTTCCACTGCAGTCGTGTAGTTGAGTAGTTGTGACAGAGATGGAATGGCCCCCAAAGCCCAGAATATTTGAAATCTGGCCCTTTACAGAAGTTTGCCAAGCCTTAATCTAGTCCAGCCAACTAATTTTTTTTTCAGCTGATTTTTTGAAGGTTTTGAAATACAAACTCAATTTCTCTTAACGGATGTGAGATTATTTAGGTTATATATTTCTTCTTAGATAAATTTTGGAAGTTTGTGGCTTTTAAGGAATTGGTCCATTTTATCCAGTTAGTCAAGTTTTATATGCAAAAGTTGTTTGTAGCATTCTCTTATTATCCTTTTAGTGTTTGTGGGGAGTCTGTAGCCATATTCTCTAATTCATTTCTAGTGTTGGTAATTTGTATCTGCCTCCTTTATTTTCTTTGCCAGTCTGGCTATAGGTTTATCAATTCTGTTGATCCTTTGAAAGAACCAGCTTTTTTTGGTTTCATAGATTTTTCTGTTATTTTCAATTTCACTGATTTCTGTTCTTCATTGTTTCTTCTGTTTCCTTTAGGTTTATTTTGTTCTTCTTTTTCTAATTTCTTGAGGTGGGAAATTAGGTTATTGGCTTGGGCTCTTTCCTCTTTTTAAATGTAAAGATTTAGGGCAGATTTCCATATAAACCCTGCTTTGTCTCCATCCCATAAATTTCAATATTTTGTATTTTCATTTTTGTTTAGTTCAAAATATTTAAAAATTTTCCTTGAGTCTTCCTCTTTGACCAGTGGATTATATGGAAGTACAGTATGTTGTTTAATTTCCAAGTATATGGAGATTTTCTTGTTAAATTTCTGTTATTGATTTCTAGTTTAATTCAAGTTCAATTTGGTCAGAGAACATACTTTGCATGATTCCAGTTTTTTAAATTGTTTATTGAGATTTGTTTTATGACCCAGTGGTGCTATCTTTGTGATGTTCTGTCTGCACTTGGCTATGTGTTTTGGCTGTTGTTGGATGGAGTGTTCTATAAATGTCAGTTAGATCCAGTTGGTTGATGGCATTGGTTGATTGAACTGGTTCAGTACTTCTATACCTTGATTGCTTATTTATTTGTTTGTTTATTTAGGGTCTGCTTGTTCTAATAGTTACTGAGACAGTTATAGCCCTGTCTGCCAACTGTAATTGTGGATCTGGCTCTTTCTCATTTCAGTTCTCAGATTGCTACTTTATGTATTCTCTCCAGGGTTTTTAGTTGCATTCAGTAGGATAGACAGGGTGGAAAATGTTTACCCCATCTTAACCAGAGCTAAAACCAACCACCTATTTTCAAAACAGCCTGAAACTAGAGGTAACTTGGCTATGATCATACCCAGGTAAGAATAGTTAAGATTAGAATTAAGCCTTCTGATTATCAGTCCAGAGCTCCTTCTGATGGTCCTCATCATACATGATGCCATGGATGGTGGACAGTAATGCTTACATCGAATAGGCATCGTTAAAGCTTGATCAAGTAGCCTCCCCCTGAGCTGCTTTCTCAGCTGTAAAACAGGGTCATTAATAGCTTCCCCTCTACCTGACTTTGTTAGAGGGCACAGAGAACCACTCAAGACCAAGCAAAATGAAGAAAATGGGATAATGGGTGGTGGTAATGCAAAAAATGCCTTGAGACAAAAGAGCATTAAATGATGTGTAGCCAAGAACAAGGTGAACAGGGATCTGGATAGGCAGTGACCAAGGCTGCTCTCCTGTCTCTTGTAGCAGATTCTTCTCAGCTCTGTGTGAGAGCTCCATTCCTTGCTCTGTCTATAGCAAAGAGCCAAAGCAGCAGTCTCCACCCACAAGTCTGCATGATCTTGTAGTCAAGCATTTAATCACAGCTGACAGAGGATCTCCCCCGCCACCCATCATTTGAGTGTGGAAAGGGAAGGGGATACCATGTTTGACTTGAACATAAAACTAGAAAGTGCTATAAATACATGCAAATTGGTATCGTTTTAGGAAATTAATAATATACTTCCTTCTTTCTCATTTATTCTTTTTACCTTTGGCAGAGTTGTCATATGTTGATAATAAATTGATTCTTTTAAAATAGTGTCATTGTTTAAATGTAGCAAAATAGGCATTTTGTTTATAAAATAAACCTGTTTATCTAGAATGCCCATATGTGACAGACATGTAAAATTAGAAGCTTATCAATCATAACTTTCTACCCTAATATTTTCTGTCCATTGATCTTAAAAATTTTTTTTTTAAAAATTGGGTGTTTTAGAGGACTTAAGGTAGTTAATAAAACTCCTTGAGTTTCCAAACTATCTTTGCCAGACAGGTATAGCCCTGGCTGCCAGGAAATTTTCTCTTCTGTGATTTCAGGCCTGCTCTGTTGAAAATTACTATGGTTTTCATATTTCTTAGTCATAAAATTAGAAGGGTTAATTTAAAGTCTATGGAATGTGATATTTTTCTTCTCTGAGCAAATACCCTTATTTTTTCTGTTTATTTTATCTGTGTTCACATCTGATGACTGCTAAATAAGTACTTGACAGTCACTCAATAACTTATTTATTTTAAAGTGGAATATTCAGGGGCTTCCCTGGTGGCACGGTGTTTGGGAGTCTGCCTGCCGATGCAGGGGATACGGGTTCGTGCCCCGGTCCGGGAGGGTCCCACATGCCACAGAGCGGCTGGGTCCGTGAGCCACGGCCGCTGAGCCTGTGCTCCGCAATGGGAGAGGCCACAACAGTGAGAGGCCCGCGTACCACAAAATAAATAAATAAATAAATAGGTAGATAGATAGATAGATAGGAATATTCAATATTTAGAACCAGAGACTGCTGAGAACTGATTTTGTTTGGTCATTCTCTGAAAATGGCATAGGACCTTTTCATAATGGTATGATTTGGAGATATACTATTAAGGAAGACATTGCATTTGAGTTGCTTTATGCTAAAATAATATCTAGTCAGTAAATTGTCTTACAAGGATTATTTTCAGATGTGTTGGAATGATTGGCCTCTTGGTTTTACTCCAGTTGCAGATATTCTAACTTTGGGATTTATAATTTGCAGTTTGTAATAGTCTACCGTATAGAATGCAGTGTGGCATCTGATTTCAAGGCTTCCCTGATAATTGTCCTTTAAATTTAACTCCGGAGCATACTTGTCCTGAATTAATTCTCCCTGCTTTGAGGGAGAATTATTGGTTTTGCAGACTCAAATAAGAAACTCATCTTCTAGGAATAAAAAGATTTATGTTTTGACTTGGCCTTGTTCTTGTGTCTATATGAACATTGCTTATTATTCCCTGGTGTAAAATAACCTGCAATATTTTATAAGAAAAATCGTAAGTATTTGACCAGTGATACCCAACTGTAATCTTTAAAGCTCATAACAATAAATTCACTTGTTGCTGGGAAGTAGACCTATTTGTTTATGTTGCTTTTTTTTTTGGCTGCATTGGGTCTTCGTTCGTTGCTGCGCGTGGGCTTTCTCTAGTTGGCGGCAAGTGGGGGCTACTCTTCGTTGCAGTGCGTGGGCTTCTCATTGCAGTGGCTTCTCGTTGCAGAGCACGGGCTCTAGGTGCTCGGGCTTCAGTAGTTGCAGCTTGTGGGCTCAGTAGTTGTGACACACGGGCTTCAGTAGTTGTGGCACGCAGGCTCAGTCGTTGTCGTGTGCAGGCTCAGTAGTTGTGGTGCACGGGCTTAGTTGCTCCGCGGCATGTGGGATCCTCCTGGACTAGGGATCAATCCCATGTTCCTGCATTGGCAGGGGATTCTTAACCACTGCACCACCAGGGAAGTCCCTATGTTGTTTTTAAGATTCTATGTTGGTGAAAAAAAGATAAAGCCATTATATACTGGAAAATTGTTTGGTTTTTAAAAGTTGGTTGTTTATATATACCCTTATTTAGTGATTTCTTTTGTGATAAAGGAACCCCCTGTCCCCTTGACCTTTTCAAAGCCGGTTTTTCTTAGGCTATCAAAATTTCTTAACTCAGGAAATGGACTTCAAAACATTAGGAATACGTTTGTTGGATTTTTTTTTTCAAAGCAGTATCAGACTTTGTGGCATTCAGAAAAAAATTCCATTTAAAAAGTGGAATTCTAATCATAGTGTTTGTTAAAACTGACTCCATTGACTAGCTCTTACTTGCTGTCTACAGATCTGTCATTTTGGCAAACTCTAGAGCTAGAATCAAACTGTTTTTTTTTGAGTTGGTTTTCTCAGCTAGTGCAAAATTAGCTATTTTCTTAAAACCATTCTGAATCAAGAATTACATTAGTTTGGGAATTCTCTGTTGGCTGAGTGGTTAGGATTCCACCCTTCCATTGCCAGGTCCCAGGTTCGATCCCTCGTCAGGGAGCTAAGATCCTGCAAGCCAAGCAGTGCGGCCAAAAAAAAAAAAAAGTTTTAGGGTTATGATGATAAACGTCAGTAACTATATGTTTGCAATTTGAGGTTTTGGACAAGTGATAGTTCTTTTAACGCTCAACATTTGACAAGATTTGAACATCAAGAGATGAATATAGATTCAAGGGGAATCCCTTATGAAATGACATGATGTTGTAGATTTGTTTTAAAATACTCCACCCCAAAACTAACAGAAGTGTTATAAATGACACAAGAAAGCAGAAAGTTGATAGCTGTGAAAACTTGGTGATGTTGCATAAGGAAGTTCATTTTAGTCTTCTTAATCCTTTTGAATGTTTGGAAAATCCCATAATAAAAAAACCCAGCTCTTATCTTTATGGTTATTTGAGTAGATGTCAGCATATTAGACGTTTAAGGGCATAGTCTTTGCAATGTTTACAGCCCTTCTGAAGGCATTTGTCTGTCTTGCAACCTCTCGAACAGATTGCTTTATTCTATTCCAGCCCCCTTCTCAGTCCGCAGTTCTTAGGCCAATTAGATTCTCTTGGGAATTTGTATGGGAAAATAATGAGAAAACGATGCAGTTAGTAAATGGAAACTGAAGTAGGAAATTATGCCATTAAGTAGAGTCAGGGTCGTGAGGGGTCATGGCAAAGTGAATTTGTGGGTGGGCAGCAGCTATGAATTAGTTAGGCAGCATAGAGGGTAACATTGGGTCAGGTATTTGAGGTTGGAGAAGGGTACACGCAGCTAAGAGGAGGATCCTGTTCTTCCTGTATGGTCTTCCTGAGGCTGGTTGCCCAGCTGTGCTTGGGTTTTGTGCATGTGTCCTTGAAGTAAACGCTTTGTCACTGTATTTGATTTGAGTTCCTTGATTCTCCAAAAAGGAGTGTACCTAGTATAGTCATTGGACGATGCAGAGTTTTCTTGGCTAAATTGTTAGTAAACACTTTTTTAGAAGGTCAGAATTGGTCATTGCCTAATCATCTAGGCATTCCATAGTCTACTGCCTGAAGCATTATCAGAGCTATTGCCCTCCCCTGAATCATAGTTTTAAAGCTCTATCATGTATAGTAAGAAGTTTTCTGTTTCTTACCTGCTTGACTGTTGTATAATTTAGTAGTGATGTTTCCTTGTTGTTCACTAAACTTTGATTGAATGGAATTTAATAAATGGCAGTAATTAGGGCTTTCATTTTTTCAAGAGGGTGGTGGTACGACTTCTGTAGATTTCATATTAATTAAGAAGTTGCCTTAGCACAATTTTAGGTGGCTTAAACAGTATTTTCTTGGCCACTATGATTTCAGATTCCTTGCTTTTGCTGTTGATTATGAAAATACATTGTCTCTAGCTAGAGAAAACCTTATTTGAATATAAACATTCTATGTACTGTTTCTATTATTTTTCCTTTTTTAGTGCTCTTTTTGTCGGCAGAAATCAGAATGAGGAGTTCTGGTTTATACGAGATAATGCTGGTGCAATGAAGTTTTTAAAAGAAAAGCACAAATAAAATTATTTTATTATTATAAAGCACTGGAGCAAGTATAAAACTTATATTAAATAGGATATGCAAAGACAGACAAGGTTGGCATTGATTGGCATTGAAGAGTGGGCGAAGGGAGAAACAATAATAGATTTAGAATCAGGAATTAATTAGTGTGCAGGGAATGGCAAACCTCTTGGCTTGATGGGAACAAAGAGCCTTTTTTTTTTTTGCTGCACTGAGCATGGCACGTGGAACTTCCCTGACCAGGGATTGACCCTATGCCCCCTGCAGTGGAAGCGTGGAGCCTTAACCACTGGACCACTGGGGAAGTCCTGAAGAGCCATTAAGGAACCATTTTACAAGCAAGACTAGCTAGAAGCAGTCCTCTTTTCCCGTTAGTGGGTAGCTCACTGACAGAGGTGTTGGGAAGTGTTTGCTTTTTCCCCTTTAATTTGCTCCTATGGAGAAAGGTATTGTTTAGATTCTAGTGATAAGGGGCTTGTGGAGAGAGGAGTTTTAATCATCATTATTTTTATATTGTAACATCTTCAATTGACAGCATTCTTGTAGGGTGGTTTTAGCCTTTCATACATTTCCTCAGGCCCAAGAAAATGATCTGCTAAAGCAGAAAGAATGAAACTATTCCATTTAGCCTCTAGACAGCGACACATTAAGGACTAATGACTGCCAAAAGGAAATGTCAAACACTAAGCTAGTCTACTTTTTTTGGCAGCCGAAAATCCGGTGAATCAACAGTTTTTGGGGGTGTATATTTAATGTGGGTGGAAGAAAAGAGTGTCTAACATTCTTTAAGGCCCTGTTAAGTTTGGCACGGTTGGACTTGGAGCCCACTTCTACTTTTCTAAACCCAAGGAAGGCATGTGTCACAGAATAAGGATAATTACTTGTTATGTAGGTAGTATTGGATAGACACATTTTAAAATGTGTTTGTGGGCTTTGTTTTTATGTATTTTTGTTTGTTATAGGTGCTAAAAAGTGGTGCATTCATGTGTGATGAATCAAGAGTTGATTGTCTTGTTACCCTTTTTCACAAACAGGAATTATCTGGAGAGTTTTTTGAAAAAGAATGGATAAATTTGTGATTCTGGAGGTTTAAGGAGCAAATTTTGACTGAATACTAAAAATTACTTTTAAGAAAAGGACAACAAATTTACAGCTTTAAAACTTAAAGCCAAGTATGGTCACCATGTCCCGGATATTTAAAATTTAGTACTTAAATATTCACATCCAAGGATTGGAGGAGTGTTAGCTAAAGGGTATACAGAGCTTCTTTTTAGGTGATGAAAATATTCTAATGGTAGTGGTTGCATATATCTGTGAATATACTTAAAAAATATTAAATTGTATAATTTACCTGGGTGAATTGTGTATGCATTGTCTTAATATACATCAAAATAAATATACATATCTTAATAAAGCTGTTTAAAAATAGTCACATGCTTTTTCATGTATGTATCCTAATGATGTGATGATCATTTTAAATTGTATTTTATATAGATTCATGCAATTTGTCTATCTTATATGAAGTAAAGAATGTTTTCCCCATTTTGAAACGGGGCCTGTGTCAGTTATTGCCATCAGAAAGACATTGGCCAAATTAAAAAGCCTACATAAAAGTGCATAAAAGTTGGCCTCTTTTATCTCTTGGCTTTGTATTGAATAGACTAATGGCCTGCAATTTTCTGTGGCTGTTTCATTTAAATTATGAATATGTCAAGTTAAGGGTTGTTGAATCAAAGATAATTTAAAAACTCAGAAATCAGATTGAACATGTATCATTTCAAAGCGACTATTTTTTATTTTCGTCTTTGTGAAAAAGTGGCGGACCTGTACAATATGCATATTGTTAGCCCTTAAATTATCACATTTTAAATACTTTGGACTTTTTATTTGAAGATTCTGCATATAATCACTAGAAATTTGATTATCTTAGAACTCTAAGAACTATAAAAATGAATTAGCTTTTATATTAATTACATAGTCTTTTTTTTTAAATTGGGGTATGGTTGCTTTACAATGTTGTGTTAGTTTCTGCTGTACATCGAAGTGAATCAGCTATATGTATACATAAATCCCCTCTTTTTTGGATTTCCTTCCCATTTAGGTCACCACAGATCATTGAGTAGAGTTCCCTGTGCTATACAGCAGGTTCTCATTAGTTATCTGTTTTATACATAGTAGTGTATATATGTCAGTCCCAATCTCCCAATTCATCCCAGCCCCTCTTTCCCTGCTTGGTGTCCATACGTTTGTTCTGTACATCTATGTCTCTATTTCTGTTTTGTACATAGGTTCATCTGTACCATTTTTCTAGATTCTATAGTCTTTTTATTTTATTTATCTTTATTTATTTATTTTTTTTTTGCGGTACGCGGGCCTCTCACTGTTGTGGCCTCTCCTGCTGCGGAGCACAGGCTCCGGATGCGCAGGCTCAGCGGCCATGGCTCACGGGCCCAGCCGCTCCGCGGCATGTGGGATCTTCCCGGATCGGGGCACAAACCCGTGTCCCCTGCATCGGCAGGCGGGCTCTCAACCAATGCGCCACTAGGGAAGCCCCTATAGTCTTTTTAGATTAAAAACTTTTTTTGTGTCAGAGGAATATAATGGATTCCAAAGAGGGATTTTGATAGAAATAATGGTGCTCATAGATATATACTAGTATCTCATAGCTATATTCTAGGCCCACTTGAAGAAATTGCAAAAAAGATGTAGCAGAGATTGTAGGTGAACTGGCTTGTTTAAAGCAACGTTAATTACTTCGTTAGCTTATAATAGATTTTTGCTTTTTTTTTTTGTCTCTATAAGTTATTATTTGTGGCTCAACAGCGTGACTCTTCAGTTTGTGTTATGCTGACCGTTTCTGGTCTTTGTGGTGCACCTACCAGGATAGAATGGCTGATCCTGTAGGGTTTGCTGCTGCCTTGCAGAGCTAAACTGCAAATCTATCAACTTTGGAGGACCCAAGGGGCTGGCCTTACCTACTGTGAAGTGTAGGCAAAAGTTGGCAGCCTCCTTCCAGCTTTCAGTGATCCTAAGGCTTTATCACAGAAGTATGTTCAATTACATCATAGAAACCGGCAACAAATACGCAATCATAAAATAAGTCTCACTTCACTCTATGTATATAATATAAAATTACAATTACTAACAAGGGTTTGGATTAACCATAATGACCTCATTTCAGGGTTTTCCATTTATGTTAACTTGCTAGGTAGTTTGTACCTTTTATATACTGATGTTTGCTACCAGACCAAACTGTAACAGGCTCCAAAAACATTCATATGAGAGAAGGGATTTTTAAAAATACTTAAGCTTTTTCTGAAATTAGGAGGAAAACTGTGAACATTCATTTTTAGCTGTCATAATTCCTTAGTTAAAATGTCAGTTGAAATAGTCAAATATAATCTCTTTTCCCCACTTTTCATTGTTGCTTTGTTTGGGGATATTTGCACCCGCACCCTCCTTTTTTTTTATCTTAAAGAAGATTCTCAAAGAGGAGGCTGATGGTGGAATTTCAGGCACAGTGACAGGAAGTAAGAAAGATGTGTTTTGGTAGAGACAGTCACCCTCAGATCAGTGTGGGCAGGTGCTTGTGAAGCCTATTTTGGGGAGGGAGTCTCTCTCTAAATTGTTGTCCTGGGAGACAGCATATTTTTGCTGTCCCAAGTAAATTTTCAATGAATTACAGAAAGGAACTGTTGGGGCAGCTCTCGGTTCTGTTGCTGCTTCTTGGAGCTTGGTACTAATGAAGTTGGTATTTCTTTACCTGGGACTGAAAGTAGAAGCTGAAGATGGCAAACATTGTGTAAACTAGTGTATCTCTCATTAGTTGTGAAGTTGTCAGGGATGCTTACTGTTACCTATGTTTCTGGAGAGAAATCAGGTGGCTCCTCTGTATCTTTAAAATTCTCTTTTCTTAGTTGGGATTTACTGGCCTTCTTCTGGGGTGGTGAAATCTACCTAATTTGAAGCTTTGTTTTTCCCTCCAGAGATGTTTGAACTCTGTGTTTACTAATATGTATAGGTTGTTGGCATTAAGATAAATTTCTTATTGAAGGGATTTTCAGTGGAGTGCTGTTGTTCTGTTTTTTTTAAAAATAAATTTATTTATTTAATTTATTTATTTTTGGCTGTGTAGGAGCTTCGTTGCTGTGTGTGGGCTTTCTCTAGTTGCCGCGAGTGGGGGCTACTCTTTGTTGCGGTGGGTGGACTTCTCACTGCAGTGGCTTCCCTTGCTGCGGAGCACGGGCTGTAGGCACTCGGCCTTCAGTAGTTGTGGTTCGCAGGCTCTAGAGCACAGGCTCAGTAGTTGTGGTGCATGGGCTTAGTTGCTCCGCAGCATGTGGGTCTTCCCAGACCAGGCCTCGAACCCGTGTCCCCTTCTTTGGCAGGAGTATTCTTAACCACTGCGCCAGCAGGGAAGTCCCGTTGTTCTATTTCTTGACAGCTGCACTGAACAGGAAGAGTCACCCAGAATCCCCCAGTCTCAGTCGCCTCAACACTGAATTGGGGATGATGATTGTGCCTACACACATAGCATGGTTGAGAGTGTGTAAAACAGCCCCTGCTGTTCATACTGCTGCTACTATACCACTGCTGTTACTAATAAAGTTTAGAATTTTGAATGGCTTAAAATTTTAACTCCTCTGTTTTTTATTTTTACCTGTCCTGCTTTCCAGTGATTTCTTAGAGTAGTTGCATTTCTCCTTCTGCTGAGTGAAAGAGCTTAATTCCTACCCTCCCTCCGTTTACCTTCTTCCCTCCTCTCTTTTAGCAATGGTCAGATACATTTGGAGAATTTTCCCTTTTTTATATGCATTCTGGTAATAATGTCTAAAGATTGTATTAATTTTTAGCAAGTGTTTCCCTGCTGACTGTGTCACAGAGGTTATTTTATTGCTTTCTGTTTGTTTTAACTGTCTTGCCTGAAGTTGGTGGCCTTATTCCCAGATTCATAATATGTTCTGTTTACTATTAAAACGTACATTTTGCTTGGGTCTGGCATACTTCTTTATAGTTAATTCTGAGTTATCTGGCATGGGGAAGTGAGGCTCTGATTGTCAGCGTTCATTCTCTGAATTGAGTTTTGTATAGGCATCTCTGTTTAAAATCTCTCCATTATTCTTTCCCAACCATTTTGCATTTATTTGATGATTGCATTTGAAATAGATTTTTTAAAATTTCAATAGTATATCCATATACTTTCTTTTCTCGTTCATTTTCTACAAGTCATGTTTATTTGTCCTCTCCAGCTTATTAAAACATCTTTCTAGCACCAGAGGAAAATAGTGTCATGAATAAAACTTTTTCTGATCTTATTAATAAGATCTTTTCTGATCTTAATTCACTGTTTAAGAGAATTTACACACCCTAGAGCTGGTTAAATAATTAACCCAAAACAATAAATTTAGGCATTGCATAGTATTTAAAAGACACTGGAACAGGTAGTGTGAGGTCTAGGTTTCTTTTCCCTTTGATGTTTATAATCTTTATTTCTTTTTAGAGCTCTAAAATGGCTGAAGAGAAAAATCTTATTAGGAAAAATCTTTGTAGTTAAGCTGGGCTGACTTAGAAGTGAGGCTCGTGGGCTGGCTGGCATCATCAGTCTTCACTTAGGAGGTATGAACAATTGCCTTCAGATGTTATCTGTGAACTTGCTCATTGGATTAATGGTTAGTTGCTTCAGAAGTGATATTAAAGCTAAGAGTAATGGGAAGCGTTTCGTTTGCTGCCTCTCATAGGCTTGTTTTGAAAAAGGTAGGTCTCTCTTGTTGAGCTGAGATCCTATGACTGCATTATTGCTTTATGTGTAATAAAAAGTTGTTTTTTTAATTCCCTTTTTAAAAAATTAATTTAATTTTTGACTGCTTTGGGTCTTTGTTGCTCCGTGCAGGCTTTCTCTAGTTGTGGCGAGTGGGGGCTACTCTTCGTTGTGGGGTGTGGGCTTCTCACTGCGGTGGCTTCTCTTGTTGTGGAGCACGGGCTCTAGGCTCGCGGGTTTCAGTAGTTGCAGCACGCGGGCTCAGTAGTTGTGGTGCATGGGCTTAGTTGCTCCGTGGCATGTGGGATCTTCCCAGACCAGGGCTCAAACCCGTGTCCCCTGCGTTGACAGGCGGATTCTTAACCACTGCGCCAGCAGGGAAGTCCCTGTTTTTTTAATTCTTAAAATAGGTAATGTATTTACATGGTTCAAAATTAAAAGGGTATAAAAGAGTATATAGTGAGTACATACTTTTATTCCCTTTCATTCCTGAGTCCCCTTTCATTCCTGTTCTGTAGCCATACATTTCTTTCCTTACATTTTGTTATATTTCCTTCCAGAAATGTTTTATGTAGATACAGTAAAGTACACACACATGTAATTAAAGGTGTCTGTATTGAGAGTTATATTACTTAATTGTAAAACAGACTTTGAAAATTTCTTGATTTCTGCTTATTTTTTTCCTTTTAAAAGTGTTATGCTAAGTATTATATACTTTGCTCTTATGGCCACCAAAATGAATCCCACAGCTTCCTTTTTGGGCCAAAACTTTCTGCAGTCTCTTTTTTCACTCCTAAGAAAGCTGTTGCCAGTTTGTCTTTGCTTTCCTGCCTCTTTCTTAGATATTTAATCTCAGAGGCCTCTGTTCTGTTCACTCTACTGTGGCATCAGCTTATAGTCCCTTACTGTAATGAAGTCTATAAACCTCACATGTCTGGAATGTAATAATTGTGTTGTGTTTCCTGTCTGAATTGCTTTTCAACTAAGATTGAGTAGCCCTAGGTTTTCTATTAGGCTAGGTTTTCTATTATTGACTGTTCTGTATAATATTGAGGTTACTTCTCTTTAACAAATAATTACTATTAATGACAGCACATCTTAGTATATTATCTATATAGCCCATAGGCATTTACTATCCTCTTTGAAATGTTTATTTCAGAGTGTCAGATCTCTTTACACTTCATAATTTATTACCTTTTCTCATCACAGATGGTTTATAGTAGTCTTCATTCACTATAATAACTTTCAAAGTTTTATCATTTCACTATAGTCTCTTTCAGTTTTGCATATCTGACAATTCCTGTGGTCTTTAACTCTAGACCCTGGCTCTTGTCCTGGAAAACATTGATGCTTTCTGGTTTTACAGCCCAAAAGATGATACCTCTATAACTATTTTGCCTGTTACCATTATACTGGGGTGGGGGGGAAACCCTGTCTAATAAGTTTTTTTTTGTGATCGATAGTAGTTTCTGCTTTCTAATATTGGACCTTTAACTTCAACCACAAGCACAAGGAGTTTTTATTCAGTTTAGGGGATATTGTGCATTACTTATAGCCATGGTAAACACTGCTGTGCTCTAGGAAGAAAGACTGACTGTTAATAAATACATAAACAAACAAAAAGTACTCTTCGCCTTGTGCCATTAGGAAACATGCAATGCAATGTAACCAGTGATATATGCCTGGGAAGTTCAGTTTTAGGATAATTCCACAAAATATTCTGTGTAGAGAGTATCATGGGTAATCAAGAGAGGGGAACCCATGTTGCCTTTAATGGGCTCCTATCTCACTGAGCCTCTCTTCTTATCCTGCTGGGCACTTTTGTGCTTGATCTCTGACCCCAGGGCTTCTGGGGCCCTAAGCTTCACATCCTCAGGAGATTTTCCGTTGATTAAGGCAACTGGTCATCTTGGGAAGCAATGCTACATTGCTTGTGGGTAAAGGTGGAATATGATGGGGTTGGATGGTTCCTGCCTCTAAGTAGGGGAGATATTCATTATAGGTACAACTGGTTAATGTGGATGCTACCCAATCAGTATTGCTCTTGTGCTGGAGCAGGATTCTAGAAGCCTCCATCAGGCCTGGCATTAACCTTTTAAGTAATGGGATGTGTGTGTGTGTGTGTAAGTGTAATATTTCAGTACCTTTAACAATGTCTCAGTGTATTCCCACGAATATGGGCCTTGTCTATCAGGCTGTGGGCCAATAGCTGCCACCCCCCCCTCCGCCCCCATCAACATTTCCTGCTTCCAGGCTCAGTTCAAGGAGCTACTTTCACCTCTTTCTTGGTAGTGTTCCAGTACAGTGATTCCAGCCTTTTCTCCACTGTACATTCTCTTTTCACTGCCTTCCTTCTCTTCTTCTGTTTTCTGCTTTTTTTTTTTTTTTTTAACTTGGTTGTCATTTCCTTTCCAGGATCCAGTGAACCTGATGACTAGTATAGTTTAATTATAGTTGCTTCCTAGACTCTATATTGACTTTTAAAATATTTTAATTATAAGAAATTAGGCATCACTTTTAACAAGTGCAACTAACAACACAAAAATTATAAAGACAAAGATAATTCATCCTCTTTTAAAATTTATACTTACTCGCTCACACATACACATACACATGCACATGTACATAGCTTTTCCATAAATGAGATCTATATATCCATACTCTTATTTTTCACTTTCCCCTCCTTCCACTCAGATCTCTCCCTCATCCCACATCTTCCTTGGCCAAAGAAACAGTGTTAGCAATCTGGTATGAATATCTCTATACTTTTCTCTGCTTATATCTCTACTCTCCACACTCCCAACCCCCATATCGATTTTTTGGCATAGGTGTTTCCGTGAACAAAGTAGGATCATTGTTTACAAACCTGCGTCTTATTGTTCAACAATGGAAATCCTTTCAAGTCTCCTGATTTACCTCTAATTCATTCTTTTAATTGCCGAGTAAGATTTCATAGTGTGGATATACCATAAATTATTTGACAATTCCCTTCTTCTTATGAGCATTTGCTTTAAAAATTTTTTTAAGCATCATGAACAATGTTGCATTACCTTGCATTTGGTACTTTATTTCTATGAGATAGATTCAGTATTTTATTTTTATGGAATTGCTGGGTTGAATAGTACATACACATTTTTATTTGAATGGCTGTTGGTAGATTATTTTCCGAAAAAGGCTAAACTAGTTGCAGTTCTACCACCAATGTAAGAAAATAGCCTTTTCTTCACTTCCTCTGTATAGTAGGTGTTATTTAATTTTTCTAATCTGATGGGTAAGAAGGAATAACTCATTATTACTTTAATATGCATTTTCTGACCACTTTTGAATTCAAATAACCTTTTTATATATTTGTAGGTCACTAGATTTGCTCTTCTGTGAATTGCCTATTTATATCCTGTGTCCATTTTTCTAATGGCTTGTGTGTCTTTTTCTTTGCTGGAGCTCTTTGTATAGTATAGCTATTAACCTATTATCTGCCATCTGCATTGCATATATTTTTTTCTAAATCTGTCATTTATCTTTTGACATTGCATATAGCTTTTTTTCCTCACCATACAAGAGTTTTCTTTTTATTTTCATGTATGTATGTTTATCTTTCGTTTTTTGGCTAGAGGATTTCCTGTTTTAGATTACTTACATACACAAATGCACACACCCCTTTGTGTCACTAAGGTTTTAATCACAGAAGCAGAGCAACTATGAAAGATATATAAGGGATTTATTATAGGGGTTTGACTTTATGTATTGGGTTGGCTAAAAAATGCCTTCGGTTTTTAAGTAAAAATAAAAGACACAATTTTCATTTTCACCAAGAACTTTATTGGACAATGTATTCACCCTTTTGTTCCACAACCTTCTGCCATTTGTTAGGCAACTTCATAATTCCATCTTCCCAAAACTTTTTATCTTTTTGAGCAAAGAACTGTTCCAGGTGCCTTTTACAGTCTTCCAGGGAATTGAAATTTTTTCCATTAAGAGAATTTTGTAAAGATCGAAATAAATGGAAATCCAAAGGTACGATGTCTGGTGAATACAATGGATGAACCATAACTTCCCAGCCAAGCTGTAACAGTTTTTGCCTGATCGTCAAAGAAACATGCAGTCTTTTGTTATCCTGATGGAAGATTATGTGTTTTCTGTTGACTAATTCCAGGCACTTTTCATCGAGTGCTGCTTTCAGTTAGTTGGTCTAATTGGGAGTAGTACTTGTTGGAATTGATCGTTTGGTTTTCCAGAAGGAGCTCATAATAGAGGAGTCCCTTCTATTCCTACCATATACACAACATCACCTTCTTTGGATGAAGACCAGCCTTTGGTGTGGTTGATGGTGGTTCATTTTGCTTGTCCCACGATCTCTTCTGTTCCACATTATTGAATAGTATCCACTTTTCATCACTCATCACAATTTGTTTTTAAAATGGAACGTTTTCATTACGTTTAAGTAGAGAATCGCATGTGGAAAAACAGTCAAGAAGTTTTTTTTTGCTTAACTTATCTGGAACCCAAACATCAAAGCAATTAACATGACCAAGTTGGTGAAAATGATTTTCATTGCTTGATTTGGATATTTTGAGTATGTCATCTATCTCCCATATGTTATAACGTTGCTTGTTCTCAGTTAATGTCTCGATTTGATTGCTATCAACTTCAACTGGTCTACCTGACTGTGGAGCATTGTCCAGCAAGAAATCTCCAGCATGAAACTTCTCAAACCACTTTTGACACGTTCGATCAGACACAGCACCTTCTCCATACACTGCACAAATCTTTTTTTGTGGTTTGGTTGCGTTTTAACCTTTCTTGAAATAATAAAGCATAATAAGCCAAAAATGTTGCTCTTTTCTTCCATCTTCAATATTAAAATGGCTAGACAAAAATTCACCAATTTTGATAAGTCTTTTTTTAAATGCACGCTGATATGACAGCTGTCACATACAGTCTAAAGAGAGCTGAATGCTACTAGAGCCATCTTACAGAAAAAAACGAACGAACCTTTTGGCCAACCCAATAATTATGGGAGCAGATTAAACAGTTCATATGAGACTGTTGCTTTTGTTTCTGGTGCTGGAGCTAGAAATTAGCAGGGCATGCAGTCAGTAAGAGAACATGGTACATATGAAGCAGGATCATTCTGGAATATGAGTTGGACCCCATGAGGACAGCCTGCAACTCATGTTAGCCTCTCACTACATCCAGACCTCCAACTATGATGATAGAGGTTTCTTGAAGGAGAAGATGGGTACCTTTATCACAGATTTAAATATGCACCTGGCCCAGAAGTCAGAAAAGCTGAAGGAGAAAATCCTGTAGGAGTTGTGGTCATGGTCATTGCCCCATGCTAAGCAAAGGAGCCAGCAGAAAATCAACAGTGTGTGTGACCTGCAGTAGCACCTTGTACCTTCACTGACCTTCCCAGTTTAAAAAGGTGGCGCTGCTTCATTTCCACCTTTCAGATCTCATGCCAGGATGTCTCTTGTGGTCCAGGCTAACCTGGAACTATGCCGGGAAGAGAATTCTGGGAAGTGTAGTTCTGGATTGGCTAAATCGACGCAATACAAATTCATCACAATCTTTCATTTGCCTGGTGTGAGATAAGTGCTCCAACTTAATATTTCTTCTAGCTGGATAGTGACTTACGTTTATACTATTCATTAAATAAGCTATGGCTGTGAGTGTGCATGGAACACATGGAGATGTAGTACCCAAACAAGAGAAAAGACTGTTTAACTCTGGTTCTAGGAAAGAATTTTCAAATGAGAGTATCATATAAATTGACCTATTCCAATTACAAATTCCTTTGCAAAAATTTCATGGTTGAATACAAGGTAGTAATTAATTGCCTAACTTTGAGATTTTAGGTTTCATAAATTTATAAATTTTTTTTTCCCACACAGGCTGTTTCAGTTGTTTAGGATCAGAAGTCATTTGACCTGCTGGATAGGGGAAGTAGCCCAGTCATAGATCTGGTTTAGTGGAAGTTTTCAGAGCCTTCTATGGTAAACTTTCTTTTCACAATTCTCATTGACATTGCATCTGCAGGATTTCTATACTCATAAATAGTTTTAAGAATATTTGTTTTTATTTGTACCTACGTCTGCAGAATTTGTGTGGATTTCTGCAGTTTATTTATGGATGTACAAGTTCTTGGATGCAAGCATTTAATGTAACTACACATATTCAAGTGAGGGGTTCTGTAATCAAGTGAAAATGCCTGGTACAAGACTTGAAATCAGAGGGAGGTGCCAAAGTTTAAAAAAAAAAAAATCTTCGACAGGAAATGAGCTAAATAATGGCTTTCTCATTGAGACAAATAGAAGCTATTTTATTTTGTCTTGATCCCAGGTCTTTTTGCTTCCATTTTCCCTCAGCTGAACACAGGTACTTGTGCCTATTGAAATATTCTCTTACATAGACTTAAGTGAAAAGTATAAATGCTTGAAAGCTCTCAAGTAAGGAAAGACAGAATGAAAGGCTGAATGAGTAGACTGCCAAGCATCACTGGAGAGAAATTTAAGTGAGAGAAGAGGCGAAGAAAGAACAGTTTGACGAACTTCTCTGGCTGCAGTAGTGTAAAATATAGACATTTTGTGGTACGGTGAAAACAGAGTAAGGGATTTTAAGGGCAGAATTCATTTGACCTACTATGTCCCTCTACAGTAAATCCCCTACATACGAACAAGTTCTGTTCTAAGAGCATGTTCGTAAGTCCAATTTGTTCATAAGTCCAACAAAGTTAGCCTAGGAATGCAACTAATACAGTTGGCTGTACAGTACTGTAATAAGTTTATAATACTTTTCACACAAATAATATGTAAAAAACAAACACAAAAAATAAACATTTTTAATCTTACAGTACAGTCCCTTGACAAGTACAGTACTACAGTACAACAGCTAGCATCCAGGGGCTGGCATTGAGTGAACAGGCAAGAAGAGTTACTGACTGGAGGAGGGAGGGGAGGTGGGAGGTGGCAGAGCTGAAGGATCGTCAGCAATAGGAGACAGAGGGCAAGCTGCAGTTTCACTCATGCCTGACGTTGATGGCACAGGTTCTGGTTCTTTGCTGGATTCAATTCTATCTACCCTCTTGAAAAAATGATCCAGTGTTATCTGGGTAGTAGCTCTTTTTTCTTGTCATAGATGACATGGTAGCACTGGATTGCATACTGAACGGCTGCTGCAACCTTTGTGTGCTGTTCTACATTCGGGTCCTGTGCCTCAAAAACTAACAGTGCCTCCTCAGATAAAGAAAATCCCCTTGCCATTTCCTGCATCATGAATTTCTTTGATTCTTCAGTTACTTCTTATTCTTGTCTCTCTTTGTCCTTTCTCTGGGCCTCCGATTCCATCAGGTCTTCATTAGTAAGCTCCTGTGTTGCACAGCAACAGAACTGTACAGTAAAGAACACAAAAGCACAACCACTTGTAGAGGATGCACACACGTTGCAATGTACGCCAGACACATGAACTAACTTACGTGATTGGATATACAAATGCACTTTCGCATCTTTGAAAGTTGGCAACTTGAAGCTTCGTATGTCGGGGACTTACTGTATTAGAAAAGAATTCCCTCTAAGCCTTTCTGGAGACATTTTTCCCAGTTCCCTTTTTTTTTGGGACTAATTTATTATGATATCATCTTATTCTTCCTTATCCTATGTGGATACTATTCATTAAAAGGGATAATGATGGCTTGTATAATATGTCATCCTGTATGTAGAGGTATTTCTTATTTTCTGGGACGTACACTCTGAGTGATTTCTCCCTAGCACTGGCAAAGCATTTTCACTAATCTCCTCACAGTTGTGAGTACCAGTTGTAACCATTGACAGATATTTTCAATTTCACAGACGAAATCATTGGAGTTTAGAATGTGAAGAGCAAAACCGATCTCTTCAAGAGACCAAACCCATGACTGGCCTTTTAACCAAGCAAGCTGACCAGCCAGTTCTATATATCAATGTTATTGTGGATGCAGGAAATTGTAGATTTACCATTAGAAACCCTTTAATATCAATACAGAAAATCTAATACATACTGGGTACATTTTTCCCTACCTGCCTCCTGAAAATGTGCACCTTGTTGAATTTTAATATTCGTTTTAAAAGCTTAGAACACTGTATTTTACCGGTGGTTCTAGTTGCAGACCCTCGCCTGGAGGTGTTCTGGGAGCCCGCGCTTCTAGTGTTTGGTGGGTGAGACAGAGTCTCCATTTTGTCCCTCTCTTAGCACAGGGGAAAGCATGTCCCTTTTTTTTTTTTTTTTTGTCAGAAGAGCTGCAAAAAGCAGCAAGAGTTGACATCTGGTTGGGTCTTGCCATTTAATTTTCCCCTACTTTGGTTAAATTAAAAATGATTTTATTTATATACATATTTTTGGCCGCGAGGCATGTGGGATCTCAGTTCCCCGACTGGGGATCAAACCCGTGTTCCCTGCAGTGGGAGTGTGGAGTCTTAAACACTGGATTGCCAGGGAAGTCCCTTAAATCAAAAATTAATGTAGAATTCTTAACTCTGTGGAAAAATCTGGATATCTGATCATTTTCATGGTTTGCCTAAGTAGAGAAATTTATCAGCTAGTCTTTTTTTTGGCGGGGGGTGGGAGAGTAAAATTGCTTTACAATGTTGTGTTAGTTTCTGCTGTACAATGAAGTGAATCAGCTATATCTATACCTATATTCCCTCCCTCCTGGACCTCCCTCCCACCTCCCCCATCTCATCCATCTAGGTCATCACAGAGCACTGAGCTGAGCTCCCTGTGTTATACAGCAGGTTCCCACTAGCTATCTGTTTTATACCTGGTAGTGTATTTATGTCAAGCCTAATCTCCCAATTCGTTCCACCCTCCCCTTACCCCCTGTGTCCACATGTCCGTTCTCTACGTGTACATCTCTATTCCTGCCCTACAGATAGGTTCATCTGTACCATTTTACTAGATTCCACATACATGCGTTAATAAACGGTATCTGTTTTTCTCTTTCTGATTTACTTCACTCAGTATGACAGACTCCAGGTCCATCCACCTCACTACAAATAATTCAGTTTCATTTCTTCTTATGGCTGAGTAATATTCCATTGGCTATATGTGCCACATCTTCTTTATCCGTTCATCTGTCGATGGACATTTAGGTTGCTTCCATGTCCTGGCTATTGTAAATAGTGTGGCAGTGAACACTGTGGTACATGACTCTTTTTGAATTATGGTTTTCTCAGGGTATGCCCAGTAGTGGGATTGCTGGGTCATATGGTAGTTCTATTTTTAGTTTTTAAGGACCCTCCATACTGTTCTCCATAGTGGCTGTATCAATTTACATTCCCACCAACAGTGCAAGAGGGTTCCCTTTTCTCCACACCCTCTCCAGCATTTATTGTTTGTAGATTTTTTGATGATGGCCGTTCTGACCGTTGTGAGGTGATACCTCGTAGTTTTGATTTGCATTTCTCTGATAATTAGTGATGTTGAGCATCTTTTCATGTGCCTCTTGGACATCTGCATGTCTTCTTTTTGGTGAAATGTCTATTTAGGACTTCCGCCTGTTTTTTAATTGCATTGTTTGTTTTTTTTGGTATTGAGCTCCGTGAGCTGTTTGTATATTTTTGAGATTAATCCTTTGTCCGTTGCTTCATTTGCAAATATTTTCTCCTATTCTGAGGGTTGTCTTTTCGTCTTGTTTATGGTTTCCCTTGCCGTGCAAAAGCTTTTAAGTTTCATTAGGTCCCATTTGTTTATTTTTGTTTTTATTTTCATTACTCTAGGAGGTGGGTCAAAAAAGATCTTGCTGTAGTTTATGTCAAAGAGTGTTTCTCCTATGTTTTCCTCTAAGAGTTTTATAGTGTCCAGTCTTACATTTAGGTCTTTAATCTATTTGGAGTTTATTTTTGTGTATGGTGTTAGGTAGCATTCTAATTTCATTCTTTTGCATGTAGCTGTCCAGTTTTCCCAGAACAACTTATTGAAGAGGCTGTCTTTTCTCCATTGTATGTTCTTGCCTCCTTTGTCATAAATTAGGTGACATATGTGCGTGGGTTTATCTCTGGGCTTTCTATCCTGTACCATTGACCTATATTTCTGTTTTTGTGCCAGTACCATACTGTCTTGATTACTGTAGCTTTGTAGTATAGTTTAAAGTCAGGGAGCCTGATTCCTCCAGCTCCGTTTTTCTTTCTCAAGATTGCTTTGGCTATTTGGGGTCTTTTGTGTTTCCATACAAATGGTAAAAATTATTTTTGTGCTAATTCTGTAAAGAATGCCATTGGTAGTTTGATAGGGATTGCATTAAATCTGTAGATTGCTTTGGGTAGTATAGTCATTTTCACAGTATTGTTTCTTCTAATCCAAGAACATGGTGTATTTCTCCATCTGTTTATGTCATCTTTGATTTCTTTCATCACTGTTTCATAGTTTTCTGAATACAGGTCTTTCGCCTCCTTAGGTAGGTTTATTCCTAGGTATTTTATTCTTTTTGTTGCAGTGGTAAGTGGGATTGTTTCCTTAATTTCTCTTTCTGATTTTTTGCTGTTTGTATATAGGAATGCCAGAGATTTCTGTGCACTAATTTTGTATCCTGCAACCGTACCACATTCATTGATAAGTTCTAGTAGTTTTCTGGTGGCATCTTTAGGATTCTCTATGTATAGTATCGTGTTATCTGCAGACAGTGACAGTTTTATTTCTTCTTTTCCAATTTGTACTCCTTTTATTTCTTTTTCTTCTCTGATTGCCGTGGCTAGGACTTCCAAAACTATGTTGAATAATAGTGGCGAGAGTGGACATCCTTGTCTTGTTCCTGATCTTGGTGGAAATGCTTTCAGTTTTTCACCACTGAGTATGATGTTTGCTGTGGGTTTGTCATATATGGCCTTTATTATGTTGAGGTAGGTTCCCTCTATGCCCATGTCCTGGAGAGTTTTTATACTAATGGGTGTTGAATTTTGTCAAAAGCTGTTTCTGCATCTGTTGAGATGATCATATGGTTTTTATTCTTCAGTTTGTTAATATGATGTATCACATTGATTGATTTGCATATATTGAAGAATCCTTGCATTCCTGGGCTAAATCCCACTTGATCATAGTGTATGATCCTTTTAATGTGTTGTTGGACTCTGTTTGCTAGTATTTTGTTCAGGATTTTTGCTTCTATGTTCATCAGTGATATTGGTCTGTAATTTTTTTGTGTGTGTGATATCTTTGTCTAGTTTTGGTATCAGGGTGATGGTGGCTTCATAGAACGAATTTGGGAGTAGTCCTCCCTCTGCAATTTTTTGGAAGAGTTTGAGACGGATCAGTGTTAGCGCTTCTCTCAATGTTTGGTAGAATTCGCCTGTGAAGCCATCTGGTCCTGGACTTTTGTTTGTTGGAAGATTTTTTTTTTTTTTTTTTGTGGTACGCGGGCCTCTCTCTGTTGTGGCCTTTCCCATTACAGAGCACAGGCTTCGGACGTGCAGGCTCAGCGGCCACGGCTCACGGCCCCAGCCGCTCCGCGGCATGTGGGATCCTCCCGGACCGGGGCACGAACCCACGTCCCCTGCATTGGCAGGTGGACTCTCAACATGCGACACCAGGGAAGCCCTGTTGGAAGATTTTTAATTACAGTTTCAGTTTCATTACTTGTGATAGGACTGTTTGTATTTTCTAATTCTTCCTATCTCAGTCTTGGAAAATTGTACCTTTCCAAGAATTTGTCCGTTTCTTCATGGTTGTCCATTTTATTGGCATATAGTTGTTTGTAGTAGTCTCTTATAATCCTTTGTATTTCTTTGGTATTAGTTGTGATTTCTCCTTTTTCTTTTCTAATTTTATTGATTTGCATCCTCTCCCTTTTTTTCTTGATGAGTCTGGCTAAGGGTTTATCAATTTTGTTTATCTTCTCAAATAACCAACTTTTAGTTTTATTGATCTTTGCTATTGTTTTCTTCATTTCTATTTCATTTATTTTTGCTCTGATCTTTATGATTTCTTTCCTTCTACTGACTTTGGGTTTTCTTTGTTCATCTTTCTCTAGTTGCTTTAGGTGTAAGGTTAGATTGTTTATGTGAGAGTTTTCTTGTTTTCTTGAGGTGAGGTCGAATTGCTATAAACTTCCCTCTTAGTACTGGTTTTGCTGCATCCATAGGTTTTGGGTCGTCGTGTTTTTGTTGTCATTTGTTTCTAAGTATTTTTTTATTTCTTTGATTTCTTCAGTGATCTCTTGGTTATTTAGTAGCACACTGTTTAGCCTCCATGTATTTGTGTTTTTTACAGTTTTTTTCCTGTAATTGATTTCCAGTCTCATAGCATTGTGGTCCAAAGAGATGCTTGATATGATTTCAATTTTCTTAAATTTTCTGAGGCTTGATTTGTGATCCAAGGTGTGATCTGTCCTGGAGAATTTTCCATGTGCACTTGAGAAGAAAGTGTATTCTGCCAGTTTTAGGTGGAATGTCCTATAAAGATCAATTAATTCTATCTGGTCTATTGTGTCATTTAAAGCTTGTGTTTCCTTATCTATTTTCTGTTTGAATGATCTGTCCATTGGTATAACAATTGGTATTGTTAATTGTTTAAGGAGGGAAAACCTAACTAAAATTGTTTAAGGAGGGAAAACCTTGGTATAACAATTGGTATTGTTAATTGTTTAAGGAGGGAAAACCTAACTTCTTTTTTCTACTTTCTTCCACGCACCCAAAAAAATACATAGCTTTCTTACTCAGTTTTCCCATTTCTTTCCTACAGGTATTTAAAAGATTGCTCAAATAACCCTATATGTGTTAAAATTTCCCTTCTTTTCTTTTTCTTTTTTTCAGCTAGTCTTGATTGTAATGAAAATCTGAAAAAGAAAAGAAATGGTTTTTCTTATTTGACACACTGAGGAACTCTTATAAGTAAGATGGTTTCTGAGTCTTTCTCAAGAAAGAGGAAGTATTTGATTACAGACAGGAAACCAAAAACATGATAGTGTTAAATTCAAGTAGGGAATGAAAGGATTCTGAATTTTGAAACTTGTTGCTGTTGTGAAATGTAACCCTTAAGATGTCATTTTTCACCTTCAATTTCTGTTATTAAGATAGGACTTAGGCAATGTTTGGGGCTTTTATTAAAATTGTATTGGCAGCCATGCCACATAGTTTTTAACAAAACCAGCAGTTACACTGAGGTTTCTAACAGTGAAGCCATTAGTTACATTGCCTTGCCTACTATTTCACTTATGCAGGTGTTCTTTTATTTTTTCAACAGGTTTTACCATCATCTCAAAGAACATCTTGTTTCTATCTTTTTAGATTAGTCTTAAATACTAAAGTTTTGTTGCTATTTTGAATAGTTTACCTTTTTATAATGAGATTTTACTTCCTTTGTGGTATTGTATACAGATGGTATTAATTTTTTTTAACATCTTTATTGGAATATAATTGCTTTACAATGGTATGTTGGTTTCCGCTTTATAACAAAGTGAATCAGTTATACATATACATATGTTCCCATATCTCTTCCCTCTTGCGTCTCCCTCCCTCCCACCCTCCCTGTCCCACCCCTCTAGGTGGTCAGAAGGCACCGAGCTGATCTCCCTGTGCCATGCGGCTGCTTCCCACTAGCTATCTATTTTACGTTTGGTAGTGTATATATGTCCATGCCACTCTTTCACTTTGTCCCAGCTTACCCTTCCCCCTCCCCATATCCTCAAGTCCATTCTCTAGTGGGTCTGTGTCTTTATTCCCGTCTTACCCCTAGGTTCTTCATGACCTTTTTTTTTTTTTTTTCTTAGATTCCATATACATGTGTTAGCATACAGTATTTGTTTTTCTCTTTCTGACTTACTTCACTCTGTATGACAGACTCTAGGTCCATCCACCTCACTACAAATAACTCAATTTCGTTTCTTTTTATGGCTGAGTAATATTCCATTATATATATGTGCCACATCTTCTTTATCCATTCATCTGTTGATGGACACTTAGGTTGCTTCCATGTCCTGGCTATTGTAAATAGAGCTGCAGTGAACATTGTGGTACATGACTCTCTTTGAATTATGGTTTTCTCGGGGTATGTGCCCAGTAGTGGGATTGCTGGGTACCCATCCTTTTTTGGTTGACTGCCATTTGATTGATATTGTTTAAAGATTCCTCAGATTGGTGTAGGAGAAAAGTGTGGTTTTATGATTCTCTTCTTCATCTCTCAGTCCCTTGGTGAAATTATTCAGTTTTGTGACTTTCATTACCTCTATTCACTGATGATAACTTCAAAATTTATATTTCCAGCCTAGATCTTTACCATGGATTTGTCATCTTTACTTAAATTTCAGCTTTAACATGTGAAAAGCTGAACCTTAATCTTTCTTACTCCTCCCCTTCCCAATCTATGCCATCCATAGTGTTCTGAATCCCAGTTGATATTAGGTCTTGGAATTCACTTAGTTTAAATGCTAATTAATAAATCAGAATAAAGAATACAGCCTTTCATAGGTTTTATCTAATCCCCAGATGCCCCACCTCCCGTCCCGTCCTGTCCCCTCTTCAGTTTAAACTGAGGACTGTGTGTGTGTGTGTTTGAAAATTGACGTAAAATATTTAGAAGGCATGATCTTCAAAATACTGATTATTATTTTGGAGAGCCAGAAGATTTGTGTTTTTAACAGAATTGTATTTGTTTAATAATTTTTGTAATAATTATGGTGATGTATCTTGTGGGAAGGTCAAGCAGACTTTAGATAAACCCTTTTACAGTTTGTTTCTTCACATTCTATCTGTAATTCATCTCACGTGTAATTCTAAGAGAGCACAAATTGGGTGTCTCGTTGATGATATCGCTTGTGCACTATAATGTCTTTTGACACTTTAGGAATGCTGCATCAAAAAGAAGAAAATTCTTGACCACCTGCTATTAGGTTTTCATGTAGAGTAGTAGATAAATCTTAGCCTGGCGGTTTTACCACAATAATAAAATGGACTCTAGTTGTTGGAAGTTGATGGCAAGTGTCAGAGAGCAGTTTTGCACCCACTGGCCTCAAGGGATTGTCAGGAGATGAGGGAGATGTGGTGACCTGACACTGTCCCAAGATGCCTACAGGAGTGTGCTGAGGGTAGTAGATTCTTTTCTCTTCTTTCTCACTGCCATTATTTTCCCTTGTGAATTTCAAGGGAGAGTTAGGGAGGTTGATCAGAGAGAAGGTAGCATTGTCAGGGTCACTTCTGAACCCAGTTCTTAGTGTGTGCCATGGGCGACAGTCGTAGCATGGGGTGCCTGATGCTCTCGTCTTTTTCTCTATTTGGAGCAAAAACTATGGCAGAACGTACTTTCGAGTGAAAGGTCAGTGTTTTTGTGGCCAGTTCATTGGGATCCTGACAAAACTGGTATGAAATTTTAGAGCACAGATGAGGGAGGTAGGATTACTACCTATTATCTTGAGAATTCTATATTTCTGAAACTTTTACAACCATGGCCCGTGTACCTGTGTCCTTTATGCCCCAAGGCATGTTCCCCACCCCCACATAAAACCAGCAAAATAGCTATTAATATTAAAGATGTGAAGAGTGTTAGGGATTTTATTTAGTCAGAGAGCTGGAGTGAGTGCTAATTATTAAGAGCAAAAAGGGCACTGTCCTTAAATGACTGGTATTTCTTGTCTTTTGAAAGTAAAAGCAAAGTGAATAAACATTATTTGTTACTTGAACCTATGCAAAGGGAAGGGTATACTGAGAAGACAACTCAGATGTGTAATTGTGTTTCTAACAGTATTTTCCAAGTTGTATGGATTAGTTTGAAGCTGACAGACACTTGGTTTTGTGGAGTTGAGGAGTATTTTTGAAATTATGGCTATTTCTTAAAAAGGGGCTGGTTAGCACTGGATATACTACAACTGAACAGTTTCCCCCCAATAAGGTTGTTTATCCTTGGAGTTTTGGAAACCATGAAGAGAAGGAGAAATGTGAAAAGCTTGTTTATGTGGTGGTAAAAGAGGAAGGAGAACAAGCCTAGGGTCAAGAGATGGGGAAAGTGCAGAAAAGTTGCAGGTGAAGGAGCACATAAAGTAATTTGCCTTGTTGGATAAACTGAATCGTGATCTTGGGGAAGACAATGTCAAGAAAAAGTTCTTGAGTTGAAAAATCTGGGGCATAAGATCTGTAGGTTCTGATATGACCAGATGTGTGTCTTCATTCAGACAGGTTAATTCTGCACAAGCTTTATATTTAATAGAGATTTTGGTAATATGAAGGATCACTGTACAATAGTCATGAAACATATCCTCCTGGATTGACGGGTTATCTTTGTCTTTTAAAATTCTCGTACTTCCCTTGCTCAGACCCCTCAATAATTCTGACAAATCTGCCTAGGAACCAAATCTGCCACAATTGGATGGGCTGCTTCCTAAATTAGATGTGGTAGGCTTGAAGTACATTTTTTCCTAAGCAAAGAAACCCGAACATAATAGTGATCCTTAATTCTCAGTTATGTATTTTGTACTAAAATTTGTCAGAGTCCGAGATATCAATGAGATTATTTTATATTTATTTTGAAAAACAGAATCTGTTTGTGATAATGGATAGTATGTGTTGTCCTATATAATTTTACTGAACAAGGAAAGACATTACTTGATTTTTTAATTTTATCTTATTTTTTCTTGCGGTACGTAGGCCTCTCTCTGTGGTGGCCTCTCCCGTTGCGGAGCACAGGCTCCGGACGCGAAGGCTCAGCAGCCATGGCTCATGGGCCCAGCCGCTCTGCGGCATGTGGGATCCTCCCGGACCGGGGCACGAACCTGTGTCCCCTGCATCGGCAGGCGTACTCTCAACCACTGCGCCACCAGGGAAGCCCAACATTACTTGATTTTTAAGTGACTTTCTTACCCAGAAGGAATTTTGGAAATATGGATTCTAAATCTTATGAAATTTAGCCTTGATTCATGAAGCCAAACTAAAGTAATGTCATGACTAATATAATAGTACATTTATATAAAGCAGATTACTTGACTATGAGATGATATGGTCAGTTCTATATCAATATTAGATACAAAAAGTGTATCCAGGCTATTGGCTTATTAAAAGCTCTCACTAATTGTCAATCTTCATTTTAGATACTATACATTAACTTAGTGAGGGAAGTAATACTAGAAAGTAGTGAGTTTCAGGGAGCAACTCAGGGGCCTTACATGTCTTTAATGTGATTATATTCTCTCCTTGGTGGATCTCTCTCATCTAGTTCTCCACATATTGTTACTAAAAATAGCAAACATTTGTTAAATATTTACTGTGTTCAGGACTTTCTCAGGACTTTGCATGTATTGAATTCCCTTTTGGTTGTTACTGCTATTAATTCCAACTTAAGGGTGAGAGACCCAAGGCACAGTGAGGCTGATGGACTTGTCCAGGGTGACAGGCCCAAGCGTGGGGCAGGTCTCTGAACACAGGTCTCTATTTGCTCCTGTTGAAACCTAGGAGGTTTTGCTAACGGCATACAGAATGGGTTTTAAATTTTAAAGAGACTGTTAAATTTCTGACAGCTATTCAGACCATTGAACGCTTTATCTTTTTAAATGTGTTCTTTCTTTGAAAATTAGTTATCATCTTATAGATTCTTACCCAAGGAGAACATTTATGATTATCATCAGCATAACTAGAGATGATGCATGAAATGTGCTTCTCTTCATTCGTAATGTAGTGGAAGAGTTTTAAATTTTAAATTGTACTCCTAGCCTAGAAGATTTATAATGCAATGGATTAGGAATTTACTGGGTGTCCCTTATGTGATGGAACACTCTAGTTTGGGTCCCAGGGATGTGATAAGGAGGAAACGTGAACTGTTCTTCCAAGTAGGTGCATATTCATTCTTGCTGACTTTATAGGCTCTTGCCTTGGGTCACAACAAAGGTTAGATCATACCACAAAGCATGCATCATGCTTGTGTTGCCTCCTTTCCCATAGTTTTTTCAAGGGTTGACATGAAAAACATGTCTTCCTGTTCTGTTAAAGCTCCTTGGGGATATTGTCTGACATGTTTCCTTATTGTTCCTAAAGCTGGCTCTATTTTAAAGATAATTCACAGACTTTTGCATTTGTGTCATTCCCTCCAAATAAACCAGACGAAAGCTTCCTTTCGTCTTCCTTTATCAGACGAAAGCTGTTGATTTTCTTCTTTGCCTTGGCCAGGAAGATCAAGGCCCAATTAGTGTATACTAGAATTGTTTCATTGCTCTGTTAGGGCTTTTTTGTGAGTTAACCAAAATGGTTTAGGATCTGGTGAAATTGCTAGACTCAACACAATATTTGCAATATAATTTCAAAAGATTCTTGCATCCTATGAAACATATCCTGGACCCTTAGAATTAAGAATCCCTGCTTTTGATCTTTTTACATCCTTATTTCAATCATTCTGTACATATGAATGTATTTTGCTAAGTTTCCTTGACTTTTAGGCTATATGTAAGTGATAAATACATTGTTTTCAGAGATCTTTAGGTGCTGAGCACTTACCCTCTATGTATTTGGCAGTGAGACCATAGGAAATGTTTTTGTTTATCACAGGAGGAACTTTTTTGGTTCTCATGATAATGAAGCAGATAAATGGCTGTAGAGTTTTTATCGTATGATTTTCCAGAAAAAGCAACCTGGAGATTTTGTGTGTGTGTGTGTGTGTGTGTGTGTGTGTGTGTGTGTGTGTGCGTGTGCGCACTTGGTAGAAATACCAGGGCCTAAAGATGGAGTTTTTGTGCACTGAACACAATTGTGAATGGATATTCAGTAAAGTTATGACATTTTTACATCTCTTTGCTGTGGTTCTTGGTGAAGTCTCTTCATGGAAGTTGTGAAAATGCTTTGGGAATTGTCTCTGGGGCTGCAGTTTTAAAATCTGGTTCCCAAATGAGGGAAGAGCCTTCTCTCTTTGGGTGGTGGTAGAGCCGTTGGCCCCTGCCTTCAGGATTGTTGTTCACAGGTGCTCTTTCACGTTGGAGGTCCTGAGATGGAGGATGGGCTAGCTTTGCTCTTGGCCTCTGTGTTTATATTCACTGGTGGGCTTTGCAGGAAAGCATGTTTCATTGTACTTGCCTTTGGAGATGTCTTGCTCTTTAAGGTCTCCTTCAGATAGAGCTTCAGGGAGACTCAGCATCTGTCCCTTAGAAGTGTTCCCAAAACATTGGCTAGTGAGGAGGAACTCATGCTAAGGGGAGATGTGGGAATAGCTGTGATTTTCACCTCTTTTTCCCTTCTTTCTTTGTAAAAGACAATTTGTAGTACATTTTGTCTCTCTAAGGGAGACTCGAGTACCCAGCTGGTTAGATATATTTAAAGAAAGAAAAAAAAATCTCTTCACACAGACCTTGAAGAATTCTATTATAAATCTGAGTGGGAACCTGAGAATGCTGTGGCATACAGGCAAAACTAATTAAAATAACTGATAAAGAAATCAGATGTAGCTTTACATGGGATTTTCAAGATTAAAATGTACGCGAATTATGTTAATAAGCTCTGCTTTTAACTCTATAAAGGATAGGAACTCATTCCTTTGTGCAACTTGAAACTACTATCACCTGTGCCCTCTAGTGCATACTGGATGAGTTAGTTTGACAGTAAAATTCTGTATTGTGCTTCCTGCCTCTGCCCTAATTCTTCTGAGGTTCCTGGTGTAAGAATTCCCTTAGCGTCTCTGATCCCCTTATCCCTAGGTGTTTATTCCTGCCTGTCTGGTCCTGTTGTACTGCTCCTGGCCTGGAGAAGTAGTAAGGTCACCCTGGCAAGTACAGCGATCTGTGGCAGTCAATTCCCAAGGCCGGGGCGGTTTCTGCCCCCAGTGTTGCCGAGGCAAAGCATCCTGTCCTGAGGATGTTTATGCCAAGCAAGGGAGGCTAGTTAAAAATCTTCCCTCCTTTTCCCCTATCCATACTTACTGAGCTGGTGTCTGGGATAGAATGGGTCATGTAGGGATCCTAGAGACCCCAGCATAGTCAGCACCTGTGGACCTCCTTCCCAGGAGTGGTGTGCAAGGTACTGCTAGGATCTACTCCAACAGATCCCTGAGGTAGAGGCCAAGTTACTGTTTGCTGGGTATAGGCAATTGAGTACCTTTTTGAAGTTCCCCAGGCTGTGGCGGAACACAGGGGAGGGTGGGGGATGGCGGCCAACCTTCGGCCCTGTGAGCCGCACAGACAGCTGTTTGTCCACTTGCTAAGACTTGTGACAGAGCAGCTTCTTATTGCATGGCTGCTGTTTACTGGCATGGTGGTTTCTTAGCCAGCCCTCCCTTCCCTGCCTTACTTCCTAGCCTAGTTTTGCCTGTCTCCGAAAGAAGACACGTGATGATTAGCTGCCCTTTTTCCAACTGGCACATTTGGCATTATAGAGAACATGGTACAAAACAACTGTTCATTTAAGGTTTCTATATCTGTCATAAATGAGTTTTCAACTTTCACATGTCAAAATTGATAGGTTACCAAGGAAAAGCTTTGGAAAAAAAAGAAAGACATTGGCTGTTTACAGTATACACAATTTTAATAACAAAACTTCCCTGTACACTGCACTTGTCCCCCACCCCCACCCGCCCACCCCACCCCAGTATAATCGTATTTTCTTCCCACCCTCCCGACCCACTTGACCACCTCCCACCCCCACCCACCCACCCACCCAGATGGCTTAGGGTGATTGAACACAATAGGTTTGGACTGTACTTTCAGTTTCCGGTTTCAGTATTGATAAGAATGTTCATCAAACCTTCCATAGATCAGGCTTTTAAAAAATTGCCAAGGAAGAATAGGTTAATTGAAGGAGTAGCAGACATTTCCAAATGTCTGCAATAGCAGTATGAAAGCTTAAACAGTCATTTACTACTCGTTTTTTGCCTTAAATTATTTAAGTACTACGAGTTCGCCCTAGGTTAGGAACAGAAATATTTAATTATCTGTGGATGGCCTTATCACTTTTGTCTTCTGTCTTTTTCTGGTTGAAGCAATTTAACCAATAAGATATTGAAAAGCATGTCCCAAAACAGATTTTTGAGACGAGTCTGTCATTGTATTGCTTTATTAGGAAAATGACCATGTAAGTCATCTTCTAAAAATAATATTTCAAAATTTCATACTGATAGCCACACTTTGGAGAGAACGGGACATTTATAGCTCCCCCCTCATAGTTGCGTAGGAAGTATGCCTTAAGAAAATGATACGCCTGTTTTGAATTTTAGGATTAAGACCTAGTGTTACATAGGGTTCATTTTTATTGGAAAGAGTCTAGCTCTTGGTGACTAGCATTAGAATAAGCAGATGGATTTTAATAATTAGTGGAGTGGGAAAGTAAAATCAATTCCATTCAATGAATTGGTACAGAAATTAACTTAGGCACAGTAAGAAATTACATGTGTTAGTGCAGATTTTTGGCTTAAAAAATTAGTATCTTTGCTGTTTGATGTTGGCAGAGGGTATTCTCTGAGTTGTGTATGGATTTGCAAATTTATCAGCTCACTCTCATTTCAGAAAGGTGATTGAAATCCCTGGCAAGCTACAGAAATGAATATAAATGATTCCAAACTAGCTCTTGGTTACTAGGTGGGTACAGTATCATAGCCTTTGTTAGCTTGCTTTTTCCAGAGAGATTTAATTATTTTTCTGTTTTTTAAGTGGTCATTTTCCTCTAATCTTGAAAGTGAAAAAAGGGAGAGGGGGCATTGAAGAGGATAAAACGACAGCAAAAAACAAAAGGCCTAACATTATATTACCAGGATCTGCAGTGTAGTTGTGATGCTCTTCCACCCGAGCCAGTTGGTAAAGAGAGCACATATGACTAACAGCCTCATCTTCAAACCTGTGCTGATACCAAAACACAAATAGACCAAAATTAAAAGAAATTCTGCCTTCTATAGGCAATTGAAAAGGAAAATTTGTGCTTTAAATGGAAATGGAAAATGCTATTTGGCACTGTTATTCACTTTTCTCAGAGAGCATTGCCCAAAAAACGAAGGGCCAAAAAAAATCTGTTAATTTTCAACTGAAAAATATGCCTTGGTGGCCTTGGCTATGCTGTTCCCCTGAATTACTAAATAGCTTGCTTTTCCAATTTTCTTTCCTATATACATTAAGGATTTTGCCAATTGACGGTCCATTTCACTAACTGTAATCTCTAGGGTTAATGTGGGGACTCCCAGCCACTATTTCTCACCCTTCTGCTCACAGTTTCAATTAATTTTGGGTTGTGGTTGAAATGATGGAAACTACTCTGCTATCCTCCAGGGCTAGTGGAATCTTGTGTGTCCAGGACACAGTTGTATTGTGATAAAGTTGTTCTCTGACAAATGGCCATGGTTACCCTGATAAATGGGTTGGTAAATTTTAGCTTGTGGAGCTCTCATTTGTAATGGGGCTTCTGATCCAGCCCTTCTGTAAGGAAGCTGTGAGACGTGCTCTGTGCTGTAAAATCAGCTTCTGTCCTTGCCCAGGCAGGCCTAGTGTCTGGTTTAACAAGAGGTGAAATGCTCACTGCTCAGGATCAGCTGAGATGGGCTGAGACTTTGCCAAACTAATCTACCCACCTTAAAAATTGTAGAGAGCACATTCTTACCATAATTTGTGATCTTGTCTGCTTTTTACTGAGACATTTTATTTGAAATGTAGGTAGACATCCCTCTCTTAGTATTAAATCTCATGGATTAAACTGTAATCTTAACATGTTTCAATTCAGTCCTGGGAAGAAATATGCCTTGAATGAAGGATATGTTAAGTAAAAGATAACTTTTTTTAATGGTAGTGGTCTTCTCTAAGAATTTATGCCTTTTTTCTCATCAGCAAATGTCAGTTGTAAAAATGCTCATTCTTCTAAAATCAAGTCAGTAGTCTAATTTCATGGTTTTTGCTACTACATACATGGAACCTCATTTATGGAAAAATTCTGTGTCAATTGGTAACTTGTATCTAAATCCTAAATATGTCCTAGTTTCTCCATAGAAATCATAATGGAAGAAACAAAGTTGTGGCTCTTTTCTACACGAAAAGTGTGGCATCATTATCATTCTTTAATTACTGAACATTTATATTAATACCAGAGAACCTCCCCCCGTCCCCTTTCCAGCTGCAGGTCCCTGGGCCTTGCCCTGTTTGATGCAGATCATGTATAGTTGCCCATTTGCTTGGCTACCTTTTAACTTTGCTAACCTGTTTCAGCAAGAGTTATATTTCAAAATGCTGCCTTTCTCTTTCATCCCCTCACCTCCTTCGAGTTACCACTGTGTGGCTGCATAGGCATATATTGTGTTCTGCCATGAGAAGGTTTGCCTCAGATATGTGTTGTTCCCTTCACTTAGAAGGACCTGCTCTTACAGTAAGAATAGGTATCCATTAAAAGGTCAAAATTTAGCATATAATATTTATAAAGTGATTTTTTTCAAGGTTCCTTTAAAATATATTCTAACAAGAATCAGTATTATGCCTGTTGCTAGCCAGTTATTTTTAATTTGGCTCTTTGAGGCTTGAAGATCAGGAAAAGGCAGAAGAAAGAGGTTTAAACCCCTTTGTCAAGGCATCTTTGATCTTGGCAGTTGAGGGAGAGATGGAGGTGGGGGGTGGAGGACAGGGGGAGAAAGAGAGAGACTGGAGAGAGAGTGTATTTGTGTGTGCTTTCAAACTAGAGTGAGCAGCTGGTCATAGGATTGCTAAATTGACTCAGTTTATCTCTTTTCTCTCCAAAATAATTTCTAAATCTTTTTTCACATATAAATGTATATATAGGATTTAGTAAACTAATTAGTAAAGTGATAATTTAACACTAGTTTAAAGTAAGTATCTAAATGCCACAAAAATCAACGTGTCCATTATAAGTCAAACTAGAGATATGAAACGAAGTCAGTGTAATTATTTAGTATTGATTTCATTGTAATGAGACCTTTTCACAATCACTTGGATTCATTGTTTAAATATATTAAAGAATATTAGAATTACATAAAGGGTTCTGATTTCATGATATGGACTTTGATAATATCTATTAACCCAGGTAAAAACTCTGGAAGAAGAGTGTTTAATATTGACCAGTCTTCAGCATATGTGAAATTCTACTCCCCACGCTGGCAGTAAATAGTAGGTTTGAGTAAATACCAAATTATCATACAAGAGAACTTTGCTAAGTCTCCTTTTAAGCAGCAAGCCAAGTTGTGGTACTTGGGGTAGAGAGCAATGATCAAACAAGTATTGATCCATATCTCTTTCTACTCAGTAGCTTCTTTCCAAACTGTTTTCAGTAGAAAAAAATAGCATATGGAGACCTTAGTGTAAATGTTTACCCACGATAGCGTATAATTACATACATGAAATGTCTTATTTTGAATTAAGCATTTTTAGCCTTTCCAACAAGAGTGCAAATTAATGTGAGCATCGCTTCATTTAACACTGAAAATATGGTTTCATTAAAAAAAATTAAAAACATTTCAACACGTCAGAAACCTAAGTCTCCACTTGGTTTGGAAAAATTAGCCTTAATGTCACCATTGGTAAAAATTAGATATGTATTTAGCCCCTACTATGTAAAATAGGTTACTTATCTGATGTGATTTTTGATGATGGGTAGATATTATACTTCACATTCTTTGTATGGCAGCTGCTGACACTTGCACTGTCCATAACCATTAATGATGATGAAGGGTCCTTCATGGGTGGGTTCATATTCATTATATGGTCCTTGGTCTGACATGTTTGACATATGGAGCCGTGTTTGGGATCGGAGCTGCCTGTGGTTCTGAATCATTGAGCACTGCCTAATTCTTCTTAAAGTGGGAGGGCAGCACTTCCTGGAGATGAACACTATAAAAATAATAAAAAAGAAAGAAAACAATAAAGCCATTGTTCCCGTAATTACCCGCTGAGTGAAGATGGCATTGTCTGGTTCGGGAAAGTGTTCCTCAGTAGTAACTGCTATGCCCGCAGTAGTTGGGATTTCTTTGTCTCCCACATGGTAACTTGATGAGCTTATTCTTTTTGTATATTCAGTGGTTGGATCTTTATAAGTTGTAGCCATGGCGGTGACAGTGGTTGATAAATTCCAGCAGAGCTGAAATCCGTGGACTGCATCTAGTATATCCTCTCCTTGGGTGTGGTCGGGGCTGTGGCATAGGATGGAATGCTCCCACCGACCTTGGAAACTGCCCAGCCAGGAGGCCAAAGCACATATTCGAGGGCTGCATTCCCACAGATTGCCAGAGAGGCCAACGGTTGTGAGGGATCTCAGGGAGTTTAAGATCTTGGAATCAAGGCTGTTTAACTTGTTGTTATCCATGAGGAGTATTTTAAGATTAGGCATCGTTTCAAACACTGTCGGGTCGATGGCTTTTATTTCATTTCCAGTCAGGTCTAGCTTTTCTAAAGTGCCCCAGGTCCACTCCATCCCACATGTCAAGTTGCTAATTTTGTTCCATTGTAAGAAGAGTGTGTGCAGACTGCTAAGCCGTAGGAAATGAGCAAAATTAATCTTCGTCAGCTGGTTGTGCTCTAGGTGAAGCTCTCTCAGTTTGATTAATCCTGCAAATCCATTGCGAGCCAAACTTCGCAAACGGTTTGTGCTCAAATCCAGAAACTCCAGACTACGACAGTCCCAGAACAGGCGTACTGGGATAGTCCGCAGGGAGTTGGACCGTAAATGCAAGGTCTGTAGCTTCCGGAGGCCATAGAAGAGCTCTGGGTGCAGAGATGACAGCTGATTAAAAGACAGGTCCAAATTTTGCAGGTTAATCAGTTGGGTAAAAGTTGTGTTTGGTAAATAAAATATTTTGTTGGAACTTAAGATTAATTCCTTAAGTTTATATAGTCCTTGAAAAGCATCTTCTTTTACTGTTGATATTTGATTATGGTCTAAGTGGAGCCAGGTAAGTTGACTGAAGCTGGCAAATTGATCCCTTTCAAGCTCTGTGATGTGATTGTGCCTCAGGGACAGGCCCAGAGAGCCCTTGTCTGTGGTGTTTGGCACTGAGTGGAAGCCCTGAGAGTCGCAGTAGAAGAGCAGCTTCTCACAGCGGCATTTGGGTGGACATGCCATACCCAGGGCAGGCAGCATTTTTAAAACCATACTCATTGCATATATTGCTGCCAGCATAGGGGCCCCTAATGGCCACTTGAAATGTAAGCCTGCAGAATATAATTTAAGGAAGACAAGAAGATAGGATATTTTTCAGCAGAGCGTATGGGCTATTAAAACAACAACAACAACATATCATTATGGCAAAAGATTTAACTACATATAACTTATTTTTCATTTGCTGCAGAAACACTAACCTTGTTAGTATGACTAGAACAAAACTTAAACCATTAAGAAAGAAGATAAAACACATCCTGTCATCAGCAATATATGTTTTTACCTAAACCTCAAAATCCAAAAATGTGACAGTGATCTCCCTCATAAAATGTGAATTCAGTGGCTTATAATTTTAAAAGCGTTGATTCTTTGCTGACTGTACAAGACACATAAATACATGGACTTACCCATTCTTCTGAGCACATTGGAGCCTGCATTCAGTCTCGGTTGTCAGACTCAACGCAGTGAGTCTGTAAAAGGCTCTAACATGCGGGAGCCTTTGACCAGTTTCCTGTTTTCTGTGTCCCAGGCTTTCCGAGTAAAATTGAATCCACCAGGGTGAGTTGTTTTTTCCTTAGGATATTCCTCTCGAAAGCATTGGTTTCATTTTCTGTGACCACTCTGATCCCCTAAATCAGTTTTGAATATGTTATTAATTTCGTCCTCCTCTAACTGCTCAGCTGGTTAATCAAAGCTTCAGCCTCTCCTTTCTGCAGCCGTTAGTTCTCTCGGTCTTAACTTGTTGATGGCAGATGGGCGGCTTGTTGCAGAGAAGAGCTCCTGGAGCAGCATGAGTGCATTTACTGAAAAGCTTTTCCGAGAAACGGCACAAGAATGGATTTGCTTATGTGCTGCGACCACACAGAACTGTATATAGGCTGACGTCACCGGGTGACGTGTCTTTTGTTTGGGTTTTCCAGAAGCTTTACTGTTATAAAGCAGTGTGCTTTGTAACAGTATCGGGGTCGTTGTTAAGACCCCTGATTATAATGAAGCGAGAAAGAAGAACTCCTGACTTAAAAACATGGTATTCCTTCAGTGTAGGAAGCAGCAGTGAGGTTGTAATAAAGGCTGCATTCAAGAAGACCCGTCTGAACAGTGAGTTGGGTTAGCAGAGTGATGATTTTTTAATGCTTGGGAGAGCCAGTGTTAGACTGCCGATTCTGCATAGAGAGATCTAAATGGGCAGGAGCCTGCACGATTTATGAAGTGCTGATTTAACTGCAGCCTCTGCAAGTGCCTGCTGCTCTGGTAGTTTGGAAAGCTACTCAATCACCTTGCTGTCATGCTTGGTTAACATAGAAGTATGACTATGATTTGCTTCAAATGTGTTGGTAAACTAGCTAAGTGGGCTTTGCTTCTTTGTCATTAAGAGTTTTGACATCATAAACCAAGAATAAAGGGCAAAAAAAAAAAAGGTTGGAAAACAAAGCATTTGGTTATTTTGCTCTTTGAGAATTTCAGGAGAAAGCTAATTAAAAAGATTATCCTTCTCTGTCTTATTTTATATAATAGTGTTTTATCACAGTGCTAATTGAAAAATAATGCTGATTTGATCTTTGGATGTCTTAGTAGGAGAAAAGGGTAGGTTGATACAGTCATTTAATATTGCATGCCCTGAATGTTAACAGTGGAACAGAAATGATTTAGGACAAGTGGTATAGCATGGCTGGATTCTGACATGGTCCCTTGTATTTACCTCAGAATTTCACCTAATTCTTCGGCTAAAAGCCTCTACTGCTCTGGGATTGGGGTATTGTGACCCTCAAACAATAGAGCATTTGCACACTCAGTAGTGCCTACTGGCACACTTAAGAACTGACTTTGAGTCTTATACTAACTGTTGTTGAAATCTCTCTAGGGAATACAAAAGGTCATTCATACTCTGGAATAGGATTTTTGCTTTGGCTGTTTTTACTTGACCTAACACCATCTTCTCCCTGTCGAATGGTATCACTTTCCAGAATTTGGTTATGACTGTACAGCTCCGTGTTTACTATTGTATAAATGTAAAAGATATTTCTACTGTGAGTCAGGGTCATATTTTCAGGCCTGACAAAGGTAAGGCCTTTTATACATCTGACATTATTGATTTGGCCTTCCAGGCCATTTCTCCCATATCATTGGCACTTATCCTTAGTAGGCCTTGTCTCAGACCTGAAGGCAAAAATCTGAAAACTACCCATTGTGTCTGTGAAATCAGAACATCATCAATCTGTTGGCTTCCAGGGGCTTTATCACACTGGGCATGTGTAAGAAGTTATTGTCTCAAGGGGTTTAGTTTCTGTGTTGGAGTGTGGTGCTAGAGTGAGGACTGGAAGACTCCAAGGTGCCTTCCTCAGGGCTCTGTGGAGACAGCAGCAGCTGCACGTGTGTAGTTTGGCTCCTCCTAGAAGCAGACCCCAAGGTAGGATTAGAAGTATAAGAATTTTATTGAGGAAAATGCCTGGGATGTGCAAAGGGAGAGAGAAGACAGCAGGAATACACTTAGGTCTGGTAGAGTCTAACAACCATGGGGCATGTCTGATACCTCTGAAAGGAGAAGACTGAAGGAAAGACTCTGTGGGCAGTGCAGTTCTAAGATAGCGTACCCAAGCCAAAGTTACCCATGAGTGGAACCCCTTATTCTCAGGAACTAGTACTCCCACTGTATTCCTGCTTGCTGGTTAAGGAAGGGAGGGAGAGGTCCTGTTTTAGACTTCAAGGGTGCCACTCCCCCAACTGACCATGATCCTTTCCATAGTCTTTCTCTCTTGTAAACTAGAAGTTCTTAACCTGGGTCCATAATTGGCTTGTAGAATTTTGTTGCTTGTGCATTTTTCTGTGGATAAGGTTTAATCAAATTCTTACAGGTCTGTGACCATAGGTTTCAGAGTGACCGTTCTATAGGAACTTGCTCCCAAAACTTCCAACAAGGGGAGCCTGACAAGGGTGTTAAATTTTTTTTTTTTTTTTTTTTTTTAAGGAAAAGAAGCCCTTGGGATACTGTAAATGCTCTTATTGAATTCAGCCACCCTCTGATTAAAAAAAACCTTTGCAAGGCAGGAGGAGCTGGATTAAATTCTTCCCTGAAGTAACAACTTTAATTCCATGTGGAGAAAAGCATTAGAACCAATTGGATTAGAGCAACCATGATTAGGAATGAGTTGTATGTGAAAATTTAGAGGGAAGAGCATTTCCTTCCCCTTAAACTCTTGGTTCCTTTCTGCTCTGTAGTCTGCTTGGTCTACTTCTTATACTAACAAATGGAAAACCCTTAAATTACGTTATCCCAATACTGCTATAACAGATTTGTGGGCAAGGAAAATTGCACAGAAGAGTACCAGTGCAACCAGGAGTAATTATTTTTTGATGCATCTGGAGAAGTGGGCAGTAATGCCTGCCATATCACAGTACCCAGAGAGCACAGTCCATCTAGGTCACCAGCCATCTTGCCCACCTTGCCCACTTGCCCTCCCTTTGGGTTCAAAAGGTTTAGACCGTGAAATCAAAGATGTGGTGTTTGTCTTAAAATTGGTTGAAGTACCATAGTTCCTATTGATGGAATTTTTTATCATTTTTTGATCTTTATCTTTCTTTAGCTAAAAGGACTAAAAAACCCATGTTCTTTCTGAATTAAACTTTTTCTTGGTTTCATTTTACAACAGCTTTATTCTGCATACATATGCCTTTGACTTAAAGTGGCAGTACAACCTCTGGAAGGTACTTTCCATATCATCTGTTTCAATTTTCACTGTTTTAGTTGTTCGTGACAAGGCAAAGGACAAGTAAAATCTAGCCCGCCTGTCCTCTCTGTAAATGGTTGTAAGCAAATTAAATGAGTCATGTGGCAGGGCTTAGGTGTTGTAGTTACCTGCATTACTCTACATGATAGTTTGCTTTGAATATATATTGCTAATTAGGGACAAATATTTCCCCACCTGGAGAAGCAGATGTATGGGTATACACATGAAATCTTCTAATTTGTGGTAGAGAGGGAGCTGGATTTTGCTTTATGCTAAAGAGTCAAATATTTCTTAACTAATCATGCCCGACTCCAAAAATTTTAATACCCCAGCACCCAGAGGTGTGGTGGGGAAGCACAGAGGTGCTCTGGAGAAGTATGTTAAAATAAACCTTTTTGCTTCCAGTCTTGGTCATCGTACCTTGGAGATCTCCTTACGATTATCAAAAAGTGATAGACATTTTAGGGTGGAGATCCAAGATTTGTGGGTCTGAGTATATCCCCTCCTAAGAACCTTTTAGGGTTCTTAGTTGGCAGCCACATACTTGGGCCTATATTGTATCAATACCTGTATTAGAGTGAGTGGGTTTTACTAGCCTGTTTTTGGAGGCGGGAAAGAAAGAGGATGGGAGAATATTCTGATAAAACCTAGAGTTGTTCACTGCTTTCAAACGTGTGTATTTGAGACAAAGATTGACTATTCTTTTAAACTATTTATTTATTTATTTATTTACTTACTGTGTTGTATCTTCATTGCTGTGTGCGGGCTTTCTCTAGTTGGGGCAAACGGGGGCTACTCTTCGTTGCAGTGCACGGGCTTCTCCTTGTGGTGGCTTCTCTTGTTGCGGAGCACGGGCTCTAGGCTCACGGGCTTCAGTAGTTGTGGCGTGTGGACTCAGTAGTTGTGGCTCACGGGCCTAGAGTGCAGGCTCAGTTAGTTGTGGCACGCGGGCTTAGTTGCTCTGCAGCATGTGGGATCTTCTCGGACCAGGGCTTGAACCCGTGTTCCCTGCATTGGCAGGTGGATTCTTAAACCACTGCACCACCAGGGAAGTCTGACTAGTCTTTAAAATTTTTGATTTACTCTTTAAAAGTTACTGGGGTTTGGCACTAAACAGTTTGTTATCCTCCCAAGAACCAGAACTTATCTGACAGAGGCAGACAGAATATGTAAGGACTGACGGACTTACCAATCTGTCATGTTAGAGATGGGCTAAAGAGTAGTTGATTTATCCCAGGTAGAGCCAGAGGATCTGAGAACATTTAAAATTCTAGGCTCTTAGAGTTTTGGTGAAATCACAGGGGACCACTGTTGAGTGTAAATAAGTATCTCTATTGCTGGGATCTTTCCTTTCAAAAGCCCTGTAAGAAGTAGACTGTCCACATTAAGCCTACAGAATCCCTATTTTTGACCTCGTCCTTGCCCTCCATTAATTGTGATTTTTAAGTTCTTTTGTTATCTTTATTAAACATGACCGAGAAAGGAGTAGGAAGGAGTGATGGTTACACCAATGATGATGAGCTGTGTCCCTTTTGGTGCTGTGACTTACAAAGTTTGGTTTTGGAGGCATGTGCTTTTTGGCAATTGTTGGTATTGGTGGGGTGGCAGAACTAGGATCATGTGACAGCCTAATTCTGTTGTGCTAGCATTGTGTTCTGTGCCCAGGGCTAGAAAATTCAGCAGTAAATTTTGGAGTGATGCACCTTAGGTAAAGGAAGATTTTCCATAGAAGTTTGAGCAGAGGTACATTTAGACCACAAAGATTTTTTTTTTTTTTTTGGCGGTACACGGGCCTCTCACTGTTGTGGCCTCTCCCGTTGAGGAGCACAGGCTCCAGATGCGCAGGCTCAGCGGCCACGGCTCCAGCTCCGCAGCATGTGGGATCTTCCCGGACCGGGGCACGAACCCGTGTCCCCTGCATCGGCAGGCGGACTCTCAACCACTGCGCCACCAGGGAAGCCCTAAAGATTTAATTTTTAAAAATTTATTTTTGGCTGTGTTAAGTCTTCGTTGCTGTGCACAGGCTTTCGCTAATTGTGACGAGCAGGGGCTACTCTTTGTTGTGGTGCATGGGCTTCTCATTGTTATTAAAGAAATTAATTTTGTTTGTGAAATATTTTACAAAGATTTCTTCCAGTTAGTCATTCGTTTTTTAAAGGTTTTATGGTCTTTGCTATATATACTAAATTTTAATGAATGGCAGAGAATCTTTTCCTTCTCGTTGGAAGGAAAAACAAAAGTTTGTTCTCCCAGAGGTCACCACCAAAATGGGTAAAATCCTCCAGGAAATTCTCGTTCTTAATACTTAAAAAAAAAAACACATCAATTACAAACTTAAATGTAATTTCCTGTATGACTTTTACTTACTGTTCTGACCCACTGTTATGTCATTCCGAACTTCTGTCAAGCCCATCACAATACAGGGTCTTGCTGAATTAGGGGTTGCTCTGAATTATTTTATCTCAGATTAGAAACCCTCTGAGAGAAGGATATGGCTAATCCTGCCTACTCCAGTGGATGTAGAGTGCTCAGTAAAGATTGTCTAAATAGATAGAAGTCTGTCCACGCAGGAGGAAGGTGGAATGGCTTCTTCATGCTTCTCTTAAAGATTGGTTTTAAAAGCCCTTTCACTGTCTCAGCCAAAACTGTGTTGCTTAGAGGCAGTCCCAGCTAATAACCTTTGCCTCTCCTCAATTCAGCTGATATTTACTTGTTGAGGAGAAGCTTTATGTTGAAACCCCAAACATACCATGTCTTTTTCTTAGAAAGCCCTTTTTTCACTGTGTAGCAGGGGCATACATATCAACATTGAGTGAGTCTAGGTGGTCTCTCTGCTTAGTGGAATAGAGTCTCTCAATTAGGTGGGAACCGAGAGTCACTTATTTTAAAGATTCATTGGGCAAATTTACTTTGGCCTAGCCAAAACTAGAAATACAAAATCATAACAGCCTTAATCTCAAAGAGAAGTAAGATCTTGTTTTACAGATCAGCAAGCCTTCTACTTTCATCAAGCTCATTATTAAGTTTGTAAGTGTGTGTACTCACCCCTATTATATTTTAAATTATTGGAACTGTAAACTTGCTATTTGGACTGGGGTTTTTTTTTCTTTTTATTAAGGGATGCTTTGATTTAAAAGGTGGTCTGGGGCTTCCCTGGTGGCTCAGTGGTTGAGAGTCCGCCTGCCGATGCAGGGGACACAGGTTCGTGCCCCGATCCGGGAAGATCCCACATCCCGTGGAGCGGCTGGGCCCGTGAGCCATGGCCGCTGAGCCTGCACGTCTGGAGCCTGTGCTCCACAACGGGAGAGGCCCGCGTACCGCAAAAAAAAAAAAAAAGAATAAGTATTTGGGGCTTCCCTGGTGGCGCAGTGGTTGAGAGTCCGCCTGCCGATGCAGGGGACGTGGGTTCGTGCCCCGGTCTGGGAAGATCCCACATGCCGCGGAGCGGCTGGGCCCGTGAGCCATGGCAGCTGAGCCTGCGCGTCCGGAGCCTGTGCTCCACAACGGGAGAGGCCACAACAGTGAGAGGCCCGCGTACCGCAAAAAAAAAAAAAAAAGTGGTCTGTCTGGTATAACCTAAAAACTTGAGTAAGTAACTGTTTCTGAACTGCTCCCTACTGATTAATGAGGCATAAGCCTCTATTTCCTAAAGTAACAAGAAAGACAAATTGATTTTTAAGGTAGTTTGACAAAGAATTAACAGATTCATGTTGTGTGAATTTTGCCGTGTGAATGTAGTTCCCTCAAAAGTCAAGTTTAGGGCTTCCCTGGTGGCGCAGTGGTTGGGAGTCTGCCTGCCGATGCAGGGGACATGGGTTCGTGCCCCGGTCTGGGAGGATCCCACGTGCCACGGAGCGGCTGGGCCCGTGGGCCATGGCCGCTGGGCCTGCGCGTCCAGAGCCTGTGCTCCATGGCAGGAGAGGCCGCGGCAGTGAGAGGCCCGCGTACCACAAAAAAAAAAAAAGTGAAGTTCAAGGATTTGCTTTTATATAACTTTCTAAGTATTATAAATTCTTCTACCCAAATTGAGGGCGTTGCAGGGAATTAGGCTCTCATGAGGTTATTGAACCCAACCTTTGGATTTCAGGTAACAGATGTTTTCTGGAGTAAATGATCTATTAGAAACACCCCCAAAAATGTAGCTAGGTACAATGACAAATTTTACTAGGTTTACTTCAAAGTGAGTGCTTGAGTATCTAAGAAATGTACTGAGACTTTTGTGATTTTAGCATTAATTATGAGGTCAGTTTGATTTTTTTTTTTTTTTTAAATTCAGTTTTAGCCACCTTTGCCTTAGATCCTGGTATTTTGATCTTTGAGATTGTCAGTAACTAATTATACTTGTCAAGCTGTCTTCTGACTGATGGCCATGAATAAATCACCGTTTACTCCTACAGGTAGAAATGCTCATATTTTCTCAGTTTTTGTTGAGACTCTTTGTTTTTTTTTCCCTTAAACCCATTAATATTAGTGGATTACTTAACTTTACTGACAGTACAGTTGGAGGAAAAGGTAAGGGATATGACCCTGGCCAGATTTGACAGGGACCATATCAATGTGTCAGTTTTTTTTTTGTGTGTGTGTTAAAATTGATGTTTCATTTTATTTATTTATTTATTTATTTATTTAACATCTTTATTGGGGTATAATTGCTTTACAATGGTGTGTTAGTTTCTGCTTTATAACAAAGTGAATCAGCTATACATATACATATGTTCCCATATGTCTTCCCTCTTGCGTCTCCCTCCCTCCCACTCTCCCCATCCCACCCTTCCAGGCTGTCACAAAGCACCGAGCTAATATCCCTGTGCCTTGCGGCTGCTTCCCCCCAGCTATCTACCTTACTACGTTTGTTAGTGTGTATATGTCCATGACTCTCTCTCGCCCTGTCAAAACTCACCCTTCCCCCTCCCCATATCCTCAAGTCCGTTCTCCAGTAGGTCTGCGTCTTTATTCCTGTCTTACCCCTAGGTTCTTCATGACATTTTTTCCCTTAAATTCCATATATATGTGTTAGCATACGGTATTTGTCTTTTTCTTTCTGACTTACTTCACTCTGTATGACAGACTCTAGGTCTATCCATCTCATTACAAATAGCTCAATTTCATTTCTCTTTAAGGCTGAGTAATATTCCATTGTGTATATGTGCCACATCTTCTTTATCCATTCATCCGATGATGGGCGCTTAGGTTGTTTCCATCTCTGGGCTATTGTAAATAGAGCTGCAATGAACATTTTGGTACATGACTCTTTTTGAATTATGGTTTTCTAAGGGTATATACCCAGTAGTGGGATTGCTGGGTCATATGGTAGTTCTATTTTTAGTTTTTTAAGGAACCTCCATACTGTTCTCCATAGTGGCTGTATCAGTTTACATTCCCACCAACAGTTGTATGTTGAACCTTGAATTAAAATATAAATTTAATTTTTCAAGCAGAACTTTAAGCAAAAGTCTCACCTCTTGGCTTCTCTTATTTTGGCAGAACCCCCTCAATTTCCATCCTGAAATAATATGGAGCCCCTAAGAGTTGTAAAATTAGCTTTTTATGAACCAAGCCACACGGTGCTCTCCCCAACCACCTGTATGTCCCAACTTGGGGCTAAAAAATTGATTTTTCCATGGTGATCTGAACTTAGTTATTGACTATCATTACATTTCCTTGTAAATTACTGCAATGTGCATCTCTTTCCTTGTTTTCCAGGCTGGACGTAAAGAAAGAAGTGATGCACTCAATTCTGCAATAGATAAAATGACCAAGAAGACCAGGGACTTGCGTAGGCAGGTAAGCTGGAAGAAGTGTTGATTGCTTTCCCAAGTTCTCACTTTAGTTGTCAAATACTGGGCACATATTCTTTCTTGAGTTAACGGATGAATTTTCATAGAAAACTGACTATCTCTATTTGTTTTTTGCTAATAAGCTTCTAAATGGCTAATAAAATCTCTTGGGGACCTGGAATAATACAGTCCCACTGGAATGGACTGAATAAATTAGCTCTAGTGTGAAAAGGATGTTCAGGTAAGAAAATCAATTTAAAATGACTTGGGGATCTGTGAAAATACCCTGCAGGATCTTGTGATGTTAACTTACAAACAATAGAGACAGGAATTGAAGTTATTTATTTGACTTGCCCCATTCTGATTTTGATCCTTGATGGAAATGTGTTTCTCGTATAAATATGGTGGATATAGAGGTATTTGGAGCCATCAGTTTTCTGAGTTAGTAAGTACAGAGGGTCTTTCTCTTCATTTAATGTTAAATAATCCCATTAACATTTTGGAATTAAATTGAGTTTTAGTCTTTAAGAAAAAGTTGGATTGAATTTGTAAAACAATGTATTAAGACTTAAAAAGAAGTTGTAATAGTAATACAAACAATCTCCTGACTTAGTGGAGAAACATTTTATTGTTCATGTCTGATATAAAGCAGAATTAAAGATGGAATGTATCTATACGTCTTCCTTTTGGTAAAGTAGTATCACAAATGGTTATAAAGATAACCTTTCAATTTTAAGGTTCATAGAGTGCTCACCCTGTTCAGATAAACCAGAAAGTGCTTTTTTTCTCCCTTCTCAGTTTTATTTAGCCAATTAGGCTAATTATATATATATTTCAAGGCTTTGTGCCAATTCAATCTAGAGCTGTTTTCTGTTCAGTTTTTTATTATTCCTTTAAGATACAAGCTTTTGTTTTGTAATTCCTAAGAAAAAAAGGATTTTATTTTGAAAGCTAAGATTCTGTTGCTGAAATGCTGTAACTGTAGTATAAGCTGTTATCTCCACAATTGTGTTTCCTGTGTTGCAGATTATATAACTGCATGGCTTACATGAGGGGTCCTCATATAAGTGCAGCCAAACTGTCAAGAGCTTCCATTAGATTTAAAAGTGCAAGAGAAAAAAAAGCAATCTAGCTTCTTGGTAGAAATAAAATCAAATTTTTACAATTTAATTATTAGCTCCGCAAAGCTGTCATGGACCATGTTTCAGATTCATTTCTGGAAACCAACGTTCCACTTTTAGTATTGATTGAAGCTGCAAAGAATGGAAATGAGAAAGAAGTTAAAGAATATGCCCAAGTTTTCCGTGAACATGCCAACAAATTAATTGAGGTAAGTGTATTAGCAGTTTTATTAATTATGTGTAACTTGGTGGACTGTGGTAATTTTTAACCACAGTATTTAATCAGCGGAAAAATTTAGGGGCTCATCTAATGTACAATATGTGTAAGATGAAAGTCTTTCATTATTAACGTCTATCCAAAACTACCATTTTGGTCAGTTTACATTAATTACATACATAATTAGATATAGGTAGTCTTTATCCGGGAAACTTAACATCTCCACTTGGTGTTAATGCAAATAAAATAGATCATGACATGCTTAAACTCAGAAGACACTGTAGAAAGTAGTCGCTAGAAGCTGGAGCTCAGGAGTCATACTGCCTGGGCTTGCATCCTGGCAAATTACTGAACCCCTCTGAATTCCCATTTCTTACTACAAAATGAAGATACTAATGTTGCCTATCTAGGGATTATTTTGAGATCTCAAAGAGATGATGTATGTCAAGTGCTCAACCCTTTGCCTGAGACACAGACTGAGCTCCATCATCTTGTTTTAAAATTGTAGCAATTGGGAATTCCCAGGTGGTCCAGTGGTTAAGACTGCACTTTCACTGCCGAGGGCGTGAGTTCAATCCCTGGTTGGGGAACTAAGGTCCCACAAGCCAGGTCACATGGCACAGCCAAAAAAATTGAAGAAACTGAGCCCTAATGTGCTGCTAATTAGATATGTTTGAACAGTAGATATCTGTATGTTAGTGGTTGGTTTTTTTGGCTATAAGAAGAAAGAGTGAGTTGCTATTTAATTTCCAGATGAGTTAGGCTTGCCTCCTACCTTTTGATTACTGAAATTATGTTACTGTTTAATTGATTTCATTATTACTATATTTCAAAAATTTGACACACTGTAAGCATATACCCAACTTATTTAATTTTGTAACCCTAATGTAAAACATCTAATATTTGGAAGAGATATTCCGTAGACCATTTGGTAAGTTGGTTATTATGTAAGAACAGAAAATGGGCCTTTTATGTAAAATGTGTTTCTTGTACGTTTGGATTTATAGTGACATTAGGCCAGGTTAGTACCATAAAAATATTCTAAGGAAAACATCAGTTATCACATTAAATGTGTTACTAATTTTAAATCTAGTTTTCTTTGAACATTAATCGTTATTCTCACCTGAATTAATTATGTGCAAAATACGTAGGTCAGTCTGCTATTCAAGTTACTGATTCTGGCATTTGGTTAGAAGACTTGAATTTTGTGTCTCCATTAAGCATAATCTTTTCACAGTAGTCATATGACTGCATGAGGTGTAACCTTCAAATGTACAGATTGTCTTCACAAAGATTGTCTTCAGGAAGCCAACCTCCTGTAAGTAGCCTACATCTTAGACAGCGTGCCTGTGAGGCAGGAAGCAAGGACACTGCCAGTCCATGGCCTTGGGTAACAGGTAGCAGTAATGGCAAAGGCATTGGAAAGGGTATCTGAAAGAGTATGGCAGGCTGAACCTCACAGGGCAGCCCTTTTCTGTTCTACAGCTGGAGGGCCCTTTATAAGGACCTGCTGTATAGTCCTCAGCCTCTCCATCCAACAAAACTGACACTTGTTGAGCACCTGCTGTGTACCATGTATATGCAAATACAATGTACTTTCCACATTCTCAGGTAAGGAAACAGGCTTAGAGAGGTTAAGTAACTTGCATTCCTCCCACAATGAGGGCTGTGCCACTCAAGCTTACTGGTGTAGTGGACAGCCTTATGGCCAGTAAGAAGCACTAGATGGACCTGGTGGGTTTGGAGACCTGCTCCAGGAACTTTGTCCATGCTTATACTTCTTATTTCATTCTGAACTAACCAAGGGCCCCTTAATGTTTAATTTTGATATTCCCTGTCACAACTGACTTCTGACTCCTTTCTCCCCTCTCTCCCCTCTCCATGCCCTCCACCCACATTGTCCCACACACATAATATATGTGTATTAAATGACACATGGCTTTTCATTGCTTGATGCATAACCAAAGGCCTTGTAGTATCATTCTGCAAACATTTAAATTACATTTATGGTAATAGAGATCCTAGGGTATATAATTGCATGTGTGCATGGAAAGGAAATGAATTTTTAAAGTGTTTGTTATAGAAGCCTCAAATTCCTGATTCAAGGCAGAACTTCATTCTTCAATGACAAGCCTTCTCCTCCCCACACTAGTACTTTTGTATTATAATGAAACACTGAATTAGTGAGAGACTTGTTTAAAGCAAAGGTAAAATACTTTATTGTGATTATTTTCTTAATCTCCTGACATCTTCCTTTCTTTTTTTTATTAGTTCCCCCTCTTAAGTGGAGTAAATGTCTGCAGGCCAACTTCGGTTTTAGGGGCCATTTGCCATTTTTCCTGGGGTTTAGGGGGAGTAAGGGTGCTATGTGAAAGTTGGGAAGGGCTGGTGGTGGTAGGCCTCTGGCAGGAAAGGAAGGACTCAGATTCTGCAGCCACTGAGAATTCTGCCAGATATGTTTGTCCCCCTAAAATATTGAAATACAATTCTATCACTAACCACCTGCAATTAGCACAGACTCCACAGGTAAAGGGCATAATTCCCAGTAAGATTGTCCTCACTATAGATGCCAACTGCAAGTTAGGGGAGTCCCCAGCCCACCTGTACTTCTGACCCAACTGTCTATAAATTCAAGGGTTCCCATGACCTCTCATCCCTTCTTCACAAGACTGCCCTCATTTCAAATGCCAGCTGCAAGTTTGAGGGTCCCCAGTCCACCTGCTCTTCTGATCAACTAGCTAAAAATTTGGAGGGTTTCCATGGCCCACTTCAGGTTCATTAATTTGACAGGACAACTCATAGAGTTCAGGAGAGTGCTATCCTTATGACTGCATTTTATTGTAAAGGATACAAATCAGGTCCATCCAAATGAAGAGACACATACGGTAAAGTGTGGGAAGGTCTCAAAGACAGAGTTTCCTGTCCTCTCCCCGTGGTTCAGGGTATGTCACCTCCTGGCACATTGATGGTTCAGCCACGAAGCTCCACTGAGTTTCAGCAACCAGAGTTTTTACTGAGATTTCATCATGTAGGTATGATTGATAGAATCCCTTCCTTCCGTGGACCTTGGTTTTTCCTGAAAGCCCCCATCCTCTAATCACATGGTTGGCATGGTGGCCTATCCATCCTCAGTCATCTCATTAGTCTAACATATATAGGGGCTCAGCTGGAGTTACCTCGTTAGCATAAATGATGAATAAGAAAAGACCCTCCTGTCACTCCTGAAATCTCTCAAGAATTTAGAAGTTTCCTCCCAGGAATCCAGTGCAAAGACCAGACATTTTTTTATTATACAACACCTCCCCATCTTGAAGGAATGTGGAGTGCATGGTTTTTGGATAGCTTGCTACCCAGCCATAAACACCACATGGAAGAGGTAAGACAGGGCAGGTTTGCTTCTTGCAGCTTTATGTAGATCCTGTTTGTGGCCATTTACCCAGCAATTTACCACTTGTTTTATCTGATGTTCCTTGCATTGTTTGGTTTTACTTTTCCCTTGAGGTTCGCCCGTTAGGAGCCCAGTTTTCTGTTGAGTCCATCTCTTCTCTCCTAAGTGAATGGCTCTTTCTCATAGAATCATTGATTCTCCCTCTGGTGTATAAATCCCCTTCTGTTTAATATCCGTGTATTGACACTTACCCTTTCTTAGACTCATTCTGTAGTGGGAAACTCCCTCCTTCCAGAGGCGGCACCTTCCACTGGTGGATTTCTCTGGTTGTTAGGAATGGGGGGCCACAGTCTCCTTCTCTGGAACACTCCCTGTCCATCTTTTTACTGCTGCACACAAATGAATTGAGAGGAGCTATAAGTGAAAATAGACACCTGATTACAAAGATGTGGCATGGAAAAAGAATGTAAAAGATTTCATTATCTTTTTTATTGATTACATGTTGAAATATATTATCTTGAGATTAAATATTATTTTTTCTAATCTCACCTCTTAATGTGGCTCACATTGTATTCCTGTTGGACAGCACTTGTCTAGGTGATTTCCTCAGGCCTTTGAGAGGCTCTCTTCATTCTGCCTCTTCTCTGAATGCTTGCCACTTAAGTGCCAGTCCTTATTGAACACCTGCTGCAAGAGCGGGCGGATGGAGGTAGAGCAGCCAAAGCTTCCGCTGGCTTTTGGGCAGTGACCTCACAGTTAGTCAGCTCCAGGATTTTGCTTCCAGAGGTGCTGCTGCTCAACTCCATCTTCTCCATCCTGGTCTATGTGGGTGCAGTTGGTTGTTTGGCTCTCTCTGTTTTGACACTCATGCAGTATAAACTTCTTAGATTCAGTCTAGTGTTCTGTCCTGTCAGGACTATTGCTGGCATTGCTCTTCATATTATTGACAGCCCCTTCCAAACTTGTATCATTTCTTTCTTTTTTAGAAAATAAGCATATCTTTTCTCCTTTTATCCAGTATGTTTATAAAGTACTGTCTAAGACAACCCATAGGATAGAAACTTTCTTTCAGCTTGCCACTAGAAATCATTGTGTTGATTGTACGCTTCTTTGTATATAGTTAGCTGTTCAGCCAGTTACAAATTCCTTAACTTTTGTCTTGATCTCTGTCCCTGCCCACCCCGGCCAAATAAAATAGTGTAAAAACATTATGCTATAATTTGGGTTGTCATGTAAAGTTGCTTCAAATGTACTAATAGTTTCTGAGTAGTATTAGGGATAGCATCCACAGAGAAATGGGAATATTATGGTACCTTCTCTGTATACCACATTATGGAAATACAAGATTAGCTTGAAGAATAAAAACCACATACTGACTGGTGAGGTTTTTTGAGCAGAAGTGAATTTCTCCAGCCCCTCTGTGTGGGCATAGTGTTTGGAAGGCTGTGTGGTGCCTGCTGCCTATTGGATCCTTATTAAATGACTGTGATTTTACTTGGGAAAGCAAATAACAGAGTGTTTGCTGTGTGGCTGCTCTTATTTTCTCAGGGTCTGACTAGGACCTCTGACTGCCTCACACTACAGTTGACAGTGGGATCTATTACTTCCCCACATGGTATTGAATCCCCTTTTCTTATGTGAAGGGTACGTAGAGGTTGTGCATCTCAAGGCCAGTGAGTAGGGGAGCAGGAGCTGAGGGTCAGTGTTGATGAGCTGGTGACCCTTCTGTTCACCATTTTTCTTCTGTTAATGATTTCTTTATATTGCTTGTCAGTTTAGTGTATTGAGGTGAAAAATTTATTTTCTGTCAGAAATATTAACCTTTTTGTCAATAATGCAACACCCACGTGTCCTTTTTAATTGCTTCATTCTTTGCCTACCTCCTTTGCTGTGAGCAGCTTAATAGCTAAAGAGCAATCAGTTTTCCTTTTTTAATTTTGCTGTCTTCTGGTTCCTTTTCAATTTCATGAATTGAGAGTGAAATAGGAAAAATACAATTCATGAAATCTTGCCTGTAAAAACTGTCTATCATTTAGTATCCCTTTCCCCTCAGCCCGAGACACTGTACAATAAGATAGTGTTTTGTTCATTGCCTTGTGAATTAAGAACCAAAAAGTAAATGTAACTGGTATGATTTTGAGCTGGATTATCATTACTTGCTATGTCCCCCACCACCACCACCCCAGGACCAAGTATTTCCCATTATCCAGGACTTCATAGGTTGTGGCTTTATTGGCTTGAAATGTGTATTTTAACTGCAAATTAAATGATCTTCATTATAACTTTTATTCTGTGTTGTGCTTATAATACGCAGTAAAGTGACCTTGAAGAAACCTCTGTAAGGGGCATTTGAATTAAACACTGACCGTATACCATCTGCCTGTGACATCTTGGATATTTTCTCAGTACCTCTGTACAATACTATAGGCTGAAATTCTTGCAAATGGCCAATCAAATGAAGCTTCAGTTTTCCAGGACAGTAGGATGTTTGCATGAAAGCAGTTGGGTATTCTTAGGGAAGAATGCTGACCTCAGAATCAAGAAGAATTTCCTGAGCATATTGAGCTTGGTTTTCTCACATTTTCAAGGGTGTGTAATTTCACATGCATGGGGTTGTGTAAGACCAAAGTGTCTTGCCTGTACTATTTTTTTTTTTTTTTTTTTTTTAATTTTTATTTTATTTTATTTTTTTTTGTGGTACGTGGGCCTCTCACTGTTGTGGCCTCTCCTGTTGCGGAGCACAGGCTCCGGACACACAGGCTCAGCGGCCATGGCTCACGGGCCCAGCCGCTCTGCGGCATGTGGGATCTTCCCGGACCGGGACACGAACCCGTGTCCCCTGCATCGGCAGGCGGACTCTCAACCACTGCGCCACCAGGGAAGCCCTTGCCTGTACTATTTTAACACCTTAACACCAAGCTTTTTTGGCTGAACTGAACCACCTAGTCAAATTTTGGGATGGTCAGGTGAAGGCAAATGGATGTATCTTGTTCTCAGGGAGCATTGAGATTCTTTTCTCTTGGAGTGTTGGCAGGAACGATTAAGGAAGCACTCTGCCCAACTCTGGCCCTGCTTCAGAAAGGAGCGTAGGCCCTCCTATTGCCTCACCAGTAGACCTGATGGACTAGTGTTTAGACAGGCACCCTTCCTAGCCTTATTGACAGATTATTCAGGAGATTAGACAGAAATAGGGAACTTTTTAAGTGATCTGTATAATAAAATGTAAATGGAAATGATGACAATATCACCTGGGTGGTTATCTACACATGAAAGCCTTTTTAAAAATATCACATAGCCAAGCTGTTTAAAATAGTTTATGATGTTTTAGTAAATTCACAATTTCTAATCCTGTTACTAGAGATACTTATATCCCTAAAATTAGATTTGGCATGGCTTATTTTGAACAAAAACATGTAAGAGAAATTAAGGTAGATGTAGAAAATCAGGACGTAGGAGAGAAATAATACACAATTACGAGCTATAATTGCCATGCTTGAGTTTGGTTGTGTTACTGCACTTCCTGGTAGCATGGAGGAAAGGAAGACACACAGTCAGTTCTGTATTCTTGTCTTTAGAATGGAAGAAGTATGCCCATTTTTTCATGGGAAATGAGCCTATCGTAAAATGTTAAAAAAAAAAATCCTTACTTGGGACTTTTACATAAGGGGCAGTGAATGATTTAATACATCGTGTCCTCAACATTTTAGTAATAAATGTAGTGACAGAGTCCACATGATTTTTTTTTCTTGTAAATTCCCTCTAAAATGGCAAGGTCATAATATTCAGTTGACACTGAATTGAGTTCCAAAGAGCTGTGATGAGGAGCTAACCCAGCATGTGGCCTTCCGTCTCCCAGTAACAATATTAGGAGAACTGAGGGCTGTGAGTCTGTGAGTCCAGTGCTTCCTCCTGATCATCCCAGTGTAGCTTTCTTTCTTTTTTAAAATAATGTTCAACCTTCCAGTTTCTTTGTGTTTTAAACGTGTCCTGTAAAGAGCATATGTTTAGTTATTGTTATTCAGGTTAGCAGGGTTTTTTTTCCTGTTAATTAGGGAGTTTTGTACACACACATTTATTATCATTATGACATGTGGATTCATTCTTACCATTGCATTTTTGTTCTCTCTTTTCCCTTCTTAACCCTGTTTCCATCCCTCCTCCTCTATTTCTAACTCTCCTTCCCTCTTTTGGATTGATTGAGTCCTCCCACTTCCTTCTATTCCCCGCCCCTTCTCATTTGGAAATCATACACTCCATTTTATTACTAGCAACTCTGGATATTTTAAGCATGCATGTTTAAATTCAGAGGTTGAGGGTAAGTAGTATCTTTTCCTCCTTCTGAAACAGTATGAGAATCTTAGAATGCTTTGACTTTAGTTATTCTCTAACTTAGATGTTATTGTTGTCCAGTAGTTTGGTTCTCTTAATTTTTAGCCCCATGAGTTAGACACTGTTGGTATTGCTTTATTCACTTATTTCAACTTTTGCATAAAATTTACCTGATACTATATTTTCATTGCTTCCCATTTCTTCTTGCATATTAAACCTTCCTTCTGGGATTGCTTCCTTTTTTCCTAAAGCATCTTTATTAAACACCTTTAGTTGGGGCAGGAAAGATCTGTCTGGAGTAAATGCTCTGAGATTGGTTTTGTTTTTGTTTTGTCTTAGTGTCTTTATTTTGGCTTAATTCTTAAAAAAATAATTTTATTGGATGTACAGTCCTAGGATGATTCCCCCCACTACCTCCCTTCAGGGATTTGAAAATATTATTACCCTATCTCTGGCTTCCATTGTTGCTGTTGAGAAATCAGCAGTCAATCTCACTGAGCTTTCTTTGTAGATAATTTGTATTTACTTTCTGGCTGTTTTTAAAATCACTTTTGTTCTAAGGCTTCACTTCAGTGTGTCAGGGTGTAGATTTCCTTTTATTTACTCTGCTTAGAATTTATCTTCCCAGATCTGAAAATTGTTTCATCCATGCTGAAAAATTTCAGCTGTTACCTCTTGCAGTATTGCCTCTTTTGCATTCTCCCTGTCTTCCCTTCTGAAATCCTCATAGTTGAATAATAGATCTCAATTTATCTTTCATGTCTCTTAATTCCTTTTATGGTTTCATGTCATGAAAATGTCTTGGTTTTCCTGAATAATTTCTTCAGTTTGACTTTCCAGGTTACTAATTCTCTTTTCAGCAGTGTCTAGTCGATATTATTTTAAATTTCTAGAAATGGTAGACATTATTACTTTTCTCTTAAAGTTCTATTTTGATCCTTCTCAAATCTGCCTAGTTATTTCTGAGTGTGTTATTCCTTTTCTATACTTTGTATCCTTTGTGTTATCTCTGTTAATGTAAAAAAACATGTTTCTTAATACTCCACTTTTGATCATTTAAGTATCTGCAAGTCATGGATCTGATTACACAGTTCTTTTGCTTCCTTTTGCTCAAGATACCTTATTTCCTTGTGTACTTCCTGTATTTTTTATTGTGGGTTCACATTCCTGGTATTTCGTATTTGGGAATTCTTTGAGGCCTGGGTTTAGATTACTTTCCATCAGAGAAAATTTCCATTTATATTTACTTCTGCCAGTTGCTTACGGATACTACTAATACATGACCTCCTAAACCTAAAAGTTTTGGGGGGCCAGATAAATAATATAATTTCTATACCTAAACCCCTGAGGAGGGCCAGCCTTTGGTTAGAATTTACAGGAGAGATCTTTTTTTTTTCTCCTCCTTGAGGGAGTGATTAGGGCTTATACTGGCAAGTATCCTACTATTTTGCTCTTCATGTTGACTTTTCTCTTAATTCACTCTTTCACTTAGGATGTTGCCTTTTGGCTGTACCAGCTCTGTGCAGATTCTCTCATCTAAGGCATCTACCTTATGAGACCCATTAAAAACCCAAGTTCTGACCACAGAATGGCACACATACTCCCCTTCATAAACAGTTTTCAGTGCTTGCTTACCTCTCTGAATTTCTGTTTTCTCATTTCTAGCCTCTGCTGATTTCCCTTAATTACTCACCTGCTTGCCCTACATTTTTTTTTAACAGCATGATTGAGGTATAATTTATATACCATAAAACGCACCCATTTTAAGTGTACAATTCAATGGTTTTTACTAAGTTTACAGAACTATGCAGTCATCATCACAGTGCAGTTTGGAAGTTTTCTGTCACCCATGTGTGCTTCACTTTTTGGTTAGCTATCTTGTTCCTCTTAATAAGATAGCCAACACCGTCCCTGGAAATTGGAAAGTTGGAAGCTTGACCTCTGTTTCATCATCACTTCTTCTGTGGGTTTGGAAGTAATTGTTAGAAATTTCTTGAGTGGTTCTGAAATTTATATGATGTGCAGTTGGGACTTCTCTCTTCATATATGACAAGTTTTGAAAAGTTGATTTATTATTACTATGGATTTTTTGAGAGTACAGAGAACTTAACCATTTTGAAGAAGAAAACTCAGGTGGTAGCTTGACCCAAGATCACATGGCAAGTGATGTAGAGTCTGAGCTTCAACTTTACAGCATGCTACTCAGGTCGTGGTGTCACTACTTAGACTTAAAAGCTCCCTGTTCCACAATTCTTGTCACTTGTTTCACCTCCACAACAGGTATAGGCTACTGTGAGAGTAGGTCATTAATTTATTACCAAGAACAAAAACAAATCTCTTCTTGTCTTCCTGCAAAGGTTCCAGGGTAAGGGGCAGTGGGAAACAACTTATGTTTGACTTAAACAAATTTTAAATTTATTTAAAGTCATCAACACATGTATAACAGAGGAAAATTTGTCATAATGGTATATTTTTTCCCCTTGTAACCTTGTTTCATACATTTTATTTAAGTAAAGAAATTCTAGAACTTTCCTACATGTTTGAAAAGTTGTCTTTCCTGTCATGTACAGATGTCACATTTGTTGATTTGACACAGCCTGGCTGTGACAATTTTTTCCTGCACAGCACAGATTATTACTGGGCTACTCCTAAAACCAGCTAAAGCCCAGGGCTGTTTCTGGGTTTTTTTCAATCACGGAGTTGAAAGTTTTCTGAAATGTTGTGTTCTTCTCCAGGGTCCAAACTTAAATGGGATAGGCAGAAGTTGGTGCAAAAGAGGCCTCATGATTCCAAAGCTGGTAGTCATAGTGTCAATCTTAGCCCACCTCTTAGATTAGCAGGAATCTAAGATGTTTAAATTGTTAATACACAAATTACTGTGGTAGCAAAGATATAAAAATTTATTCCGAGAGCAAATTAGAGATGTTACTCATCACTCTCCAAAGTCTCTGCTCTGCTAGGTTCTCTGGAAGTTAGCTGCTCTGAGTATTTTTAATTCAAACTTCAGAAACTTCTTCAGTCTACTGAGCTGCTATCCCAGATTTCTAGAGCCCCACAAAGAGGTATTTAGGAAGCCCCTTCCCTCATTCCCAGCTTTCATGGCAGTCAAGCCTGGCACTAGTATATGAGGTTAGCTTCTCAGAGAGCTGTGGTCGAGATGTTGCATTTGCACATTTGTCATTGTTAGGAGTGAGTGGCGCTTTCCCTGGAGGGTGAATTGAAGCTCATTCATTTGGAGAAGACTGTCAGTGACAGGTGCCCACTTCCTCCTCCCAGGGCAGGCGGGGTGGCCTCCTGAAACAGGCAGTGTACTCTTGTAGAACATTAAAGTAATGTTTTTAAAATAAAGAATAAGTCTTCCCAAGTCTTGTTAGGATTTGTATCAGGAAACAGGAAAGATGGTTTACAAAAGTCAGCCATTTCAGCCTTTAGCCACACACCATCTCATGTGTCTGATCTGTAGTAGATAATACTTATTGTAATCTTTTGCTTCTTAATTTAATTATTTTTTTCTGAGTTTTACAGATTCATAAAATTGGGAGAATATAAAATTATAATAGTAGTGGCTAGAGAGTGGAAGGCAGAAACAGTGACAGACCTTCCTGAATCTAACATTTGACTGGCCTCCGAAAATGGTGGGCATGGGGTGGGACTAGGGAATCTTTGTTGTCCCAAATTGCTAATTCAGTCATCAGCCTCAAATTTTATATTTGGTTTCAAAATGCCTTGTTAAAGCAGTGAAGCAATAGAAGCTGTGGCTTCATAAACACATCTAATTTAAGCTTTCTCCTTCACTAGAGCATCATAAAATGTACATTTGAGGGATAATGTTTGCAAAAGTTTTATCTTCTACAGAATTTAGCTTAGGTCATATTTTGTAGCACTTTTAAAGGAAACAAATAGAAATCAACAATTATCTCTATAGACTGTCATCATGAATAGAAGTGCCTCTTTGCTCAGGTCCAGTTGACACTGGAAAGTGGAATTGTAACCGTCAGGGAGTATAAATCTTACTTCTTTTGTGTGATTTTGAAGGTCCTTACCCATTAAAGATCTGACTTAATTTTCTTTCTCCGTACATTTTTATGTTTAAGTTGCATGTTAGTTCTTTTGTTTCTTCTTGTGATTAGGCATTGCAGGATTGTGATAGTTCGCAGTCTTACAGAAAGCTGATAATCCCTAACTAACACTGCGAACAACAGTAATGGTGTATAATTTTTCTTGTGCCTTTATCTGCTTAACTTGGGCGGAGGAGTGAAAATCAAAGGTTATTGCCATTGCCCTTGTTTACTCTGGCATTTTAAATTCTCAGAAAGTGCCTCTGTTATTCAACTGCCTATGCCTCTATCATTCATAACTCAGTTTGCAACTGGGGTAAGATATGTCTCAGCACTGTGTATTCAGTTGGTCCTTGGTATTGCTAATGGAATTGGCAAGCCTGTTTATTTAGAAACATTGGTACGTGATCACAGCCCTAGCAGCCGCTACAGAACAACATTCTCAGCACAGCCAGAGCTCCAGCAGAAGTATGATACAACTTGGAAAGATTGTTTCTGGCTACATGAGTAGTGTCATTGAGGCAGTTGGATGGCAAGGTAAAGATTTTAGTTCACATGAAATAGCATCATTCAGGAAACAGTCCAGCTGTCAGTGCTTTTGAGAAACCAGTTAAAAGACAGTTTTGCTCTTAACTATGGGATATCATCTCTGTTTCTTCTTCCATTTCTGATGAGGGTGGACTTGGTTCCATCTTGATGTGTTAATGCTATTTTTTTAATTTGAAAAATAGCCTTGCGTTCAAATAAAGCTCATCTTGGCTTAAAGTAAGCATCCATTCACCTGTCAAATGAGAACAGCAGCTTAGAATTTCGATTTCCTTCCTTTAAGAACAGCTGCAGAGTACATTTTTATTTGAGGGTACCAATGATTCTTTGGTGCCTCTGGTTCCTTGGTTTTTCTCACATCTCACACCAGGAGACCCTTTTTCTCAACTTACTGTTCAGGCAGGTTAGAGCCCATGTAAAGCTGGTGAGTTACAAGCCCTAGGATCTTTCCGTGTTCTGCCACCAGCTTACAATGTGACCTGTGTTATGAGTTTAATTTCCTTAGTACAGAGCTAAAAAATTTGTCCTCATAAGCAGGTAATCAATCTGTGAGAAGTAAAACACCTTTGGTGCTTTTGTCATTTGTTCTGTAAAGGTCAGGGATGGGGTAGGTGTACATTTGTTTTCCTTTAAAGTTAGAAAAATCTTCAAAGGTCTTTTTTATCTTTTCTTCTAGGTTGCCAACTTGGCCTGTTCCATCTCAAACAATGAAGAAGGTGTAAAGCTTGTTCGAATGTCTGCAAGCCAGCTAGAAGCCCTCTGTCCTCAGGTAGAGTACAACCAGCAATGTTTAAGGTTTCACCAAATTGGATTTGAGTTATTAGAGTGGGGATGAGGTTTATTTTGTTAGTTTCGTTTTTAGGATTTTAGATAGAAGTCTTGAGGACAGAACGCTGATCCACAGTCTATATAGCTTGAGAAATTTGTTTGACTTTAAGCGATATTTCCTTAAGGCATCATGTGTTACTGTCTCCTTGCCCTTCATTAAAAATGTATAGTGTCGGGACTTTCCTGGTGGTGCAGTGGTTAAGAATCTGCCTGCCAATGCAGGGGACATGGGTTCGGTCCCTGGTCCAGGAAGATCCCACATGCCGCAGAGCTGCTGAGCCTGTGCTCTAGAGCCCGCGAGCCACGACTGCTGAGCCTGCATGCCACAACTACTGAAGTCCGTGCGCCTAGAGCCAGTGCTCCACAACAAGAGAAGCCACCACAATGAGAAGCCCGTGCACCACAAGGAAGAGTAGCCCCCGCTCACCGCAACTAGAGAAAAGCCCATGCAGCAGTGAAGACCCAATGAAGCCAAAAGAAAAAATGTATAGTGTCCTCCACTGCTGGCAAATGGAGAGTAGGCAGTGGCCATTCTACACCCTCCCTAAGGGAGGGCCATCTGCAACATGTGGTAGTCCTGGAATCAGGATGGTTACCCACAAGCCTGAAAGAATAACTGTTACCCACCCACACTCCATTGTGATGCCCAGTATTTGGATCTTGTTAGAGGGAACGAGATTCAAGAGCTAGAAGCCTTACTTAGCTATGTCCTGAAGTAGCCTTATGATACAGATATTAATAATGTAATTCAGCCAGCTACTGAAGTCAAAGCTTAAGAACTTTTCTCCATTTATAATGGCATATTGGAAGACTGGTGATCAGGCTAGGTTAAGCATCTGGGGCTCTAGAAAGCCTCTGAAGCACACAGAAGAATGGTTGCTTTGTTTAATGTTAGATGAGTTGCCTGCCTCCTGTGAGGGGAACTGATCCTGTTTGTGTGCCTGACACTCCTTGCGCCTCACAGGGATTTCTAAGCAGTGTCAGTGCTGTTTTGGTGGAAGGGGTTGCCTCTTCATTTTCCCAGGTAGAGAATGGTCATGGGCGTACTCTGAAGATTTACATTAAACTCTTTCTAAATGTTCTGTCAGATTGTATTGACCACAAATAAAGGGGAATAAAGCAAGGGAACTGGAGTAATAGAATAGAGGTTACAGGAATGAAATTTCTACGTTATGTCTGCAACAAACTTTAAAATACACCGTGACTAATACTTTGGTTCTTTCATATGTATAATTCCTGACACTCAAGGTAGGTGACCAAAATTAGTAAAGCCTGGTTATTAACCTGGGATCCTAACTGGTACACAGATTAGCTAGGGCATTTATTCTCATTCTCAGCCATGTGGGCTAGTGTGCCAGTGAGAGCTGCTTCATCTGAGTACTAGTATGATGAGCCAGTTGTGGATCCACATTATCTAATCAACATTTCCCCAGCTTTAATCCAGTCATGAAGTCTGCTACTGGTCAATAGCTGTACAGATAATAAGCACAATGAATTCAATCGCCTACAGAAAGTTCATGGATGACCAAGTTGTATGAAATAAATTTAGAGTAGATTTTAAAGATTTGGCATTCTTTTCTCAAGCTTGCCATTTTACCCTATCAGCACTTTATTTATTTTTTTTTTTTTAAGAAAAGGGTGGAATTTAATCTTATTTACAGGACACTGCAAGATATGAAATTCCACATAGAAATAGGAAACCCATTGAGAGGAGAAGCTTCATACAGTATGTACAGTTTGGAACTGTTCAAGAATAGTTTCTTTGTAAAAAGTGCTACAATAACAAACCATGTATAAAAAGAGTTCTTAGTAGAGAAACAGTAAGACAAACTTCTACCAAACACAGTACACAACAAACAACTTAATGCCTCAGGTATACAGTCTAAAAGTTGAAGGTCCCAGCAGTGCCATCCTGAACTTGGAACGTAAACCCTTCAGAGGTAGTTGCTGGCACAACATTTTGATCTTCCTCTGCTTCCACAGAGAAAGAGGAGGATCTCAATCTCAATCAAGTTTAATGAAGCTTTGTACACAGACTCATTTTCATGGTTTTGTAGAGCTTCAGTTTTGTCCAAACCTCCACATTCTTCAATCATCACACTAAGTTTCTCAGTTTCCCCTGGTTTCTCAGCAGCGTGAAAGATATTTGAGATGGCGTCCAGAATAACCAGAGGAATTTTGGTGTCTTTCGCAGTTAGGAGGTTCATCAACGGCTCTGTTACGCCACAGTGAACAAGATATACCATCTGCTCAACTGTTCCTCCACGTGTATAGCTGGTCACAGCCCATACAGCTTCCTTTTGTGTCCTAAAGTCGGCCTTAGAGAGAACGCCAACAAGGAACGGGACTAATCCATGATTTACAGCTTGTTGTATCTGGTTCTGGCGGCCAGCCATGATGTTTGACATTGTCCATGTAGCTTCCTTCTGAATGTTAGTTTTGGAGTTTGTTAGCAGGCTGAGAAAGATGGCAAGCGCTCCTGCATCTATTACAACCTGAGTCTGTTCATCTGTTCCAACGACAATATTCCCTGTGGCTCTTTGCACGAGAGTCATAATTGGCAATTCAGTAGCTCCTAAAAGCTTCACAAGTTGGGGTACAACCCCCGTTTTCACAACCATTTCAATCCGTTCATTTGGACCATTGGTAAGGTAGGAAGTAGCCCAGCAGGCACCAGCTAAAACTTCTGGGTCATCGTGATGCAGGAAATGAACTAAAGTAGGAAGAATTTGCTCAACAGAGTCTAAGGGGGGGGTGCACGATTCTTGTTGTGACAAAGATTTGAAAGTGTCCAGGTAAGATTATGTAAGTAACCACGTGCTAAAGATGACACATCAGGAACCGCCAAAAGTGCCAACAGCAGGTCAACTGGACCATACTTGATAACCAAGTCTCGGAAAACCGAGCTATCACCTGCAGTGTTTCCTAGAGCCCATACAGCTTGTTCACTGATGTGAGCGTGGGGAGATGCCAACAGAGAAATGAATGCTGGGATAGCACCTCCATCTACCACAGCCTTGGTCTGTTCTGATGTCCCGGAAGAATTGTTAGTGAGGGCCCAAGCAGATTCAAACTGAATGGGACTACAATCCATTCTGCTCAAGAAGGACACAAATTTTGGAATCAAACCAGCCCGGATTATGCTGTCTATGGGGGGCTATTTTTCCCTAGAAAGCAGTTTCCTAGCAGCTTGAGTAGCTTGGAGCTGGCTTTCCAAGTTGTTGCTATTTATGCCTTTGACAAATATCATCAACAGACCATTTACGTGACCCGGTTTTTGTGGTTTTCCTGCAGTGGAGAAGCAGCAGCATCTGGAAAGGAGCTGACATTTCTCCTTTTCAGCGTCTGGACATCCTTCTTAGCTTTCCTGAGCTCCACATTAACTTCTGTTCAGTGCTGCCTCATTTCTGTACTGTCTTTCCCCTTGTTCTTGAATCTTTTAAGGCGGGCAGCTGGTGAATTAGCATCCTCATTGGTGGACATGGTTATGAGACAAAGGAAGAAAGCTACACAGTTGACTCAAGCTTCCACAGGAGGTTGTGCGGGGCACACAGGCTGCGCGTCGGCTGCCCTCACAATGTCCACTATGGTCAGCCCGAGGGTGGTGTGCCAGCACTTTATTTTTAATGCCTTTGGTTCTCCATTTGATTTTGAAATGCTTGAAAAGCGACAATGCTTTCACATATTGGCTGAAACAGATGGTAACATACGCTGATCACACCTACTAAGAGTATTTATATAAATGATCTTAAAGCCTAGAAAAAAAAAAATCACATGGAGAGTCTAGTAGATCCTAATGAGAGTGATGGTGTGCATAAGTCATGTTTGGCTGGGACATGTTGCCCAGGTTTTAGGTTGCCCTCAGAAAGCACCTTTTTCCCCTCTCCTTTGTAGGTTCATTTCTCCTGCTAGAACAGACCTCAAGACAGTGTCCAGACCACGCTTGGAGTTGGGTATATGTCCTAGGTAAAAAGGTGTTTCTCTAGGTGTGATTATTCCTGCAGATTCTCTCCTAGGCCCCTTCCTACCCTTGCTCACACACAGGGCTGGGCAGGTTCAGTGATGGCAAATACAGTAGACATTTGCAGGCATGGTAATGACAAACTGTGTAGCATGTGCCATTTCTAAATGAGGTAACTGTGACTCCACTCCAACCCATTATTGCTAGATTCTTTAATTATTTTTAAAGAGAAGTCAGCAATTCAGATTTTTTTGGACAAGTCTCAATTTTAAAGGATTGGTAACTAATTTAAAGTTCTGACATTCTTTGAGGAGCGTAAACCAGATTTCTGGGAGCTGCATCTTACCTACCTACCCTGGCCATGTGTTTCATGCTCAAAGGACCTCTTCTTTAAGGTAGCTGATGGCTGTCCCTCTCAGGAGGAGTGGAGCCCTCTCCTTATTCTTCAGCCTGATGTGGGCAGTGACGTCAGGCATCGGGGGGTCCTAGTCCTGAGGTGTTTCCTTCCAGGGTCACTGGCTTGTTTGATAAACAAACCCTAGGCACGTTAATCAACTTGACTAGGCTAAATATGCTGTAGCATGCAGGCAAAAAATTATTATATTAAAGTGTATGTTTCTTTATTTGAGGCTACTGTCAGCATCCATCCATAGTATTGGGTTTTTCCGGTTTGTTTTTCAGGTCTCACACCCACACTGCTGCGTTCAGGCAGCCCTGGCCCCTCTGCCGGGGGCTGCTTTTCTGTGGCTCCACCTACAGTCTGGAGTTGGTTCCTAGACCTTATTGTTCCTTTCTGGAGAGGAGAAGTGACAGATGGAACCTGTAGAGGAGTTTTCTTCTCCATCTTTCAGTTCACCCAATAGCAAATTAATTTTTGGAAATGGGAAATTCTGTTCTAAAGTACTAACTTTTTAGTAGTTAAGCGACTTAACCCTGATATTTGCGGTGTTAAAGTTGAGTTCAGGCAAAGTAACCTGAGAATGGATTTATTTTGTTGCTTGGGGGAGAAGAAAGCACCCGCATTTTTTGGTGATTTATGAGTAGGAAAGAAAGTAGGTCAGCTCTTTCCCTGCATTGCCTTCTGTTTTGTGTCTGCAGTATCGCACTGTTCATCAGAAAGGGGACCTCTCTCCATCTGAGCAGAGAGCCCAGCCTCACATGCTTTTATCAGGAAAAAAATCTAACTGTTTTGGGAAAGAACCTAATTCTCTAACCCCCATGCCCCCCCCCCCCCCCACCATCTTGCTCATGGATGTGCTCAAGTCTTAGTGCATGGTAGCTGCTTAAAACACTTTAGTTTTTCAATTCATCTGATGCTGGTCAAAAGAAAACAGAAAAACCCTGCCAACGGCATGTTTCTGACAGTTGATAATTCATATGGCCTTTCTTGGAAATTTAAGCAAGGGTGAATTAAGTATTTGAAGCTGCTGCTTATCTACATTTCTTTGTCTTTTTTTGGGGGGGTTGGTACGTGGGCCTCTCACTGTTGTGGCCTCTCCCGTGTGGAGCACAGGCTCCGGACACACAGGCTCAGCGACCATGGCTCACAGGTCCAGCTGCTCCGCGGCATGTGGGGTCTTCCCGGACCGGGGCACGAACCTGTGTCCCCTGCATCGGCAGGCGGACTCTCAACCACTGCGCCGCCAGGGAAGCCCTCTTTGTCTTTTTTTTTTTGGGTATTTCTCACTAACTAAATTGAGAAAGAACTTATAAAATTGTTGGTTCTTTCTTCTGCCTCCTTAGATTTATCTTCCACATTGCTGCTTCTCCCATTGTTCTGTGGGAATGCTGATCATTTTTGTGGCTAACAGGCTTGACAATCATCAAATAAGCATAAACCCAGACAGGCCTGGTCTATATAGGTAGTGAGAAAATATATAGCTCTTAAATGAGCATCCAAGGCATACGGGCCAGGGAAGCCTGTGGCCTCAAGTTCTCATTCATGTATTATTTCACAATCATAGGACCATCTACCTTTGAATCACCTCACTTTTCCACTTCTGATATTCTCTAATCTTCTCACACAGCAGTTGCACAGAAGAGCTAAAAGGAGATGCTTCTGACTAAAAGTTTCTCTCAGCATTTTCTGTACCTCTTTCCTCCCTTCCCTCCTCCCATGGAGGCCTGCAGGTAACATGCCTCCAGAGGTACTCTGGTTTCCTTGTAAGCCTTGCATATTGGTATTGGTTTGTTGTTTTGTTTTCTTGTAAAGTCTGATTTCCATATCATAAAAGTTGGAAAGTGTTTCCCTCTCTTCCATTTTTTTGAGAAGTCTATATAAACTGGTACTCTTCTTTAAATGTTTGGGGGGAGTTTATCAATGAAGCCATCTGGCCTGGAATTTTCTTTTTTTAAAATAAATTTATTTATTTTTGGCTGCATTGGATCTTCGTTGCTGCATGTGGGCTTTCTCTAGTTGTGGTGAGTGGGGCTACTTTGTTGCAGTGCGTGGGCATCTCACTGCCATATCTTCTCATTGTGGAGCATGGGCTCTAGGCATGTGGGCTTCAGTAGTTGTGGCACACGGGCTCAGTAGTTGTGGTGCACAGGCCTAGTTGCTCTGCGGCATGTGGGATCTTCCCGGACCAGGGCTCGAACCCGTGTCCCCTGCATTGGCAGGTGGATTCTTAACCACTGCGCCACCAGGGAAGTCCCTGGAGTTTTCTTTGTGTGAAGATTTTCAACAATTAATTTAGTTTCTTTATTAGGTATAATGATATTCAGATCATTTATTTAAACATTTAGCTGTTTATTCTTGAGTGAGCTTTGGTAATTTGTATTTTATTAATTGCTACTCTATTATTTTTTTCCTTCTCCTTGCTTTGGGTTTAATTTGCCCTTCTTTTTCTAGTTTCTGAAGTTAGAAGCTTTTAAATCATTGATTTGAGACCTTCTCTTCTATTTTAACATGTAATGTTGGTGTGTGTGTTAAATAGCATGGTTGGGATGGTCAAGAAGGACCTCACTGAGAAAGTGATGTAGAAGCAAAGACCAGAAAGGAGATGACAGAACATGCCAGAGAACATGCCATGTCTGAGGGGAGAGCACTCCAGGAAGAGGCAACAGCAAATATAGAGGCTTTGAGGAAGGAGGGTCAAGTATCTAACAGGAGTGTGAATGGTATAGAGCCTTTTAGGGCCATGGTAAAACATTTGGCTTTTTACTCTGAGTCACATGGGAAGCCATTGATGGGTTTTGAGTAGAGGATTGACATGATCTAACTTTGGTTTTAGCAGGGTCTCTCTGACTTCTCTGAGGAAGGATAGAAGCAGAGGGACCCCTTAGGAAGCTGTGGTTAGCAGAATAATGTGCTGCCCCCACCACCAATCTTCTAATTCCTGGAACCTGTGAATATGTTACCTTATATAGCAGAAGGGACTTGGCAGAGGTAAATAAACTAAGGATCCTTAAATGGTTAAATTATCCTAGATTATCCGGGCGCATCCCCAGTATAATCACAAGGGTCCTTATATGAGGGAAGCAGTGGTGTTGGTATCAGAGAAGGAGATGTGATCGTGGAAGCAGGAGTTGGAGTGATGTGGCCACAAGCCAAGGCATGTGGGCAGCCTCTAGAGGTTGAAAAATACAAGGACTGGATTCTCCCCTAGAGACTCTGGAATGAACAGTTATGCTGACACTTTGATTTTAGCTCTGTAAGACCCATTTTAGACTTCTGACTTTCAGAACTGTGAGATAACACATATGTGTTTTAAGCACAGGTAGTTTTGTGATTATGTTACAGTAGCATAGGAGACCAAAACAGAGGCAAGAGTACAGTGGAAGTGGTGAGCACTGGTTATAGGGTCTGGATATATTTTGAAGGTAGAATTTACTGAAGGACTAGTTGTGAAGTGGAGGGGAAAGAGAAGAGTCAAGAAAAATTCCAGTTTTTTTTTTTTGCGGTACACATGGCCTCTCACTGTTGTAGCCTCTCCTGTTGCAGAGCACAGGCTCTGGACGCGCAGGCTCAGCGGCCATGGCTCATGGGCCCAGCCGCTCCGCGGCATGTGGGATCTTCCCGGACCGGGGCACAAACCCGTGTCCCCTGCATCGGCAGGCGGACTCTCAACCACTACGCCGCCAGGGAAGCCCAGAATTCCAGGGTTTGATCCTAAGTAGCTAGAAGGATGGAGCTGTCATTTATGTTAATTTTGTGGTGCTTGTTAGACATGCAAGAAGCAAAGTCAAGTTCAGGAAAGAGGTCTGGATGAAATATATAAATGTGAGATCCATTACCACATACATGGTGCTTAAAGTCATGAGACTTAATAAGTTCACCAATGGAATGTGTAAACCCAGAGTAAAAAGGTCTGGGAAATAAAACTGGGGTTCCCTAACATTTAGAGTTTGGGGAGATGAGCAGTATCCAGCAAAGGAGATTGAGGAAGTGTTATTGACCAGAAGAGCATTAGAAGCTGGCTCTGTCTTGGAAGACAAGTGGGATAAGTATTTCTAGGAAGAGTGATTATTCATGTAAAATGGTTGTAGAATGTGACCTGAGAACTGATCCTTGGATTGAGCAACATATAGAGATCACAAGTGATCTTGGGCAAAGAAGTTTAGGTAGAAATTTAGGAGAGATAAGCTTGACTGGAGTGGATTCAAGAGAGAAGAGATAAATTGAGTATAGCAAGTTGACAGCTCTTTCTAATTAAATGTAAGGATTATGGAGACATGGGGTGATAGCATGAGGTAGATATGGGGTTGAGAAAGTTTTTTGCTTTTGAGTTTTAGTTGGGAGCATTTTTCTATGTTTAGCTGATGGAAATAATCCAGTAGAAGGGAAAAACTGGTAATAAAGAATAGAGCAGAGAGAATTGCTAGGACATTGTCCTGGAGTAGAGGAGAAGAAATGAGATCCAGTGGACAAGTGGCAAGGTTGGTAGGAGCATAGATAGGAACATTCATAAGTAAAAAGAGGTGAGATAGAGCATGTGGCATGGATGCAGGTAAATGGATAGGTGCGGTGATAAAGATTGTATAGACATTCTCTTTTGATTGCATTCATCTTCTCATTTAAATAGGAAGCAGAACTGTAAGCCGAGAGTGATGCTGGCAGAAGTGTTACAGGTTTGAGGAGAAGGTATGGAACAGTTACTCTTTTAGGGTTCAGACTTGAGGAGAGGAAGAGACTGATTGGACTAAGGAAATCTAGTTCTCTTGCTGTCCCCAACACTATGAGTCCACTTGAAGTTGAGTGATCAAGATTTTAAAGGAGTTCCATTCAACATGGTTCAGAGCAGGAAATCATGAATTTTATTTTAGACATGTTTATTTTGAAATGTCTGAGACATCTGAGTAGAGCTGTTGGGTATGTAGCTAGGAAATGACTTAGGGGCTAAAACGAATGGTCTGGGTTGGAGATGTGGGAATAGTTGGCAGATGGGTGGTATGTAAACTCATATGATGAAATTGCTCACAGGTGGGAGAAGTGTAGAATGAGGAGAGAAGGTAGCATAGGATCAAGCCTTGAAGAACTTCAGCATTAGTAGAGGAAGACAAGACAGCAAAAGAGACACAGAAGAAGTAACCAGAATGGTGGAAATGAAACAGAAAAAGTATCTGACAGAATCTAACATCCAGACCTGATAAAAACACTTTGTAAACTAGGAATAGAAGAAAATTTCCTCAGCCTGATAACATTGTACTTAATGATAAAAGGCTGAATACTTCCCATTAGGATCAGAAACCAGATAAGAATGTCCTGTTCAGTGTTGTACTGGAGGTCTTAGCCAACAGTAGCATTTAAAAAGTTGCCATGGTATATATGGTGGTAGTGCATAGTTTGGGGCTCTCTGCAAATTTAATGAGCAAGAATAGTGACTCATTAATTTAAGTGAGAGTAAACTTTTCCCTCTAGTTGTTTCCTAGGGATTTGTAGGTCACCTTAGGTAGGCTGTTGATGTCTTACCCCATTTTCTACCGGTATTTTAGTGTTCTCCTTACTGATTTACCTAACACTATATATACTTCATCTGTCATGTATATTTAAATACAGATGTAAATAGAGAATTTTCTAAGACATGAGGAATGTTCAGTAAATGCATAAATAAACACGTTCTTTTAGGCTTATTTTTAATTTAATTCATTATGTATCTGGAAACAATCTTATTTAGCACATAAATATAAGTGTGAAGTGAAGCTATAACTTTATTTTTCTCCAAATAGCCCGTATCAAATGTAGAAATATGCCATTCCTCACTGATTTGTGATGTCACTGTTATCATACACTGAATTCTGCTCTATGATAGGGTCTGTTTTTAGACTATTCTTTTCAGTTACTTTAGCTTTGTATTACATTTTAACTCCTTTCATTACTCTTTTTTAAAAAAATATTTACTTACTTATTTGGCTGCACTGGGTCTTTGTTGCGGCACACTGGATCTTCATTGCCGCGTGCAGGATCTCTTTTGGTTGTGGCATGTGAGATCTTGAGTTGCAGCATGCGGGCTCTTAGTTGCGGCATGTGGGATCTAGTTCTCTGATCAGGGATCGAACCTAGGCTGCCTGCGTTGGGAGCACGGAGTCTTAGCCACTGGACCACCAGGGAAGTCCCTCTTCATTACTCTTGCTCTCTATCCCTAATATCTTTTTGCTAATTCTCAGCTATTTACTGTTCCAGATTGATTTGTGAATAAATAGGTCAGTCTTCCTACTCCTAAACATGGACTGTGTTTCTATTTATTCACATTTCTTTAATGTCCCTCAGAAAAATTTTGTCATTTTTGTTACTTCAGTCCTCTGGGTTTCTTTACAGATTTAATCCCACATATTTTCTATTAATTGCATTCATGAAGAGCTAATATTCCCCTCATTTTATGTTCTGTTTTCTGGTATATAGAAACGTTACTCATTTTTATATTTATATTGTCTCTAGCTAACTTAATGAAGTCCTATTAATTCTAAGAGTTTTTTCAGTTAACTCACTTAAGTTTCCTAGATAAAGATGATCTACATTGAGAAGTAATTTTGTCTCCTTTCTAACAGCTTTTTTTTCTCTAACAGCTTTTTATTATTATTTCCATTTCCCATTTTATTTCATTAGCTAGAAAGATCATTATTATTTAACTAATGGTGACAGCAGGTGTTCTGATCAATAACATCTTGATTTTTAAGGTAATGATTCTAGAGTTTCACCACTAAGTATCATGTTGGATAATTATTTGAAGTAGGATGTTAAGTATCTTTCTATTCCTAATTCATCAGAAATTAGTATTTATCATGTCCTTTGTAAGCAGTTTTGTAATCAGAATGAGAAAATTCACCTTAGACGAGGTCCTTTTCCTCCATTATATATAAGGTATTACAGAACAAAGAGAGCAATTTTCTCTTTGTAAGGGAAAATTATCTTAATATGTAAGACATATAATTAATTCCCTGACCCGTGTTTACTTGGCTCTCTTAAGAAACATTTTCTTCACCCAGATTTTCTTACAAAGTCTAGCTCCACACTGATTCATTGATACATTAGTGAATTAATGAGTTAATTAATGAAGAGTAGTCCACAATGTTGAATATACCAAACATCTTTGAATCTTCCAATTTAAATGGGTGACTTGTTTGGTATATAACATTATATTTCAGTAAAGCTGGTTTTTTTTTCCCTAAAGTAGTTACTTTTTATTATTCTAGAAGAAATTACTTTTTAAACTTAATAAATGTTATACTTTCTGTGAAGTTATTATATGTCAAATACAGTTATCTCAGAAAAAAAATTTTTTTTTTCTGTACTTTGAGAATGTACCCAGAACCTAAAATGCCAAATGTTCATCACAAGATAAAGAATGGTGGGTGACTGGAACACACCTCGGTATCGTATAATCAGAATAGTGATGTGCATCTATAAGATGGAATAATGAACAGTTAATGTTTTTTAACATACATTTAATGATATGGAGAAGTATTTAAAAGAAGAAACAGGAATAGTCAGTTTTATGTAGCATAAAATTCTAATTATGTATTTTTTCATTTGGCACACATAACGTGTGTATGTGAGGGGAAAAAAAGCCTGGAATATAATGTCAAAAATTGTGAAGAGTTGTTATCACAGGGGGGAGAGATTAGAGATACTTTTGTTTGTTATCATCCATAGTTCCAGTGTATTACTGTATTTCAGATGTATTACTTCTCCATTCACATGTAAAGCCTGTTGTTTAATACTTCTCTACTTCATTTTTGTAACTGTTAACAGTGGAGCATGTGGTATCATGCGTCCTCATGAAATGCACAGGAGACAAAGCATAGACACTGTGCTGACCAAATTGTCTAACTTGTCTTATTTTCATGACTCTGAAAGAGTAAACAATGAACTTTAATGTCTTTGCAGGTTATCAATGCTGCATTGGCTTTAGCAGCAAAACCACAGAGTAAACTGGCCCAAGAGAACATGGATCTTTTTAAAGAACAGTGGGAAAAACAAGTCCGAGTTCTCACAGATGCTGTCGATGACATTACTTCCATTGATGACTTCTTGGCTGTCTCAGGTAATGAGCTGATTCCCCAGAGAAGTATGTGAGGCTGTGCATAATTACTTTCACCTAAGTTACAATAATGGGCCATCAAAATGCCCCCAAGTATGGGCAGGTAAATTATTCTAGCAATAATATTGTGCTGATTTTCATTTTGATTAAAAGCAGCAACAGCAACAAAAAAAGCTACCACTGACTCCTGAGCAGTGGGACTTGGAGTTGGAGTTGTTTCCCTTGTTATGGGGCTGGTCTTGATCTTAGAAGTGTGAATTAGTAATCTGCCTGGCAGAGGTTTTTCTCTGTTTATATAGAGTAAGATCTTGCAGCTGTGACCTGTACAACACCATAGCCATCCACCCCTCTTGCTGCTGCTGTGTTTAGAAAAAACACCTGTGTCCTGGCTGTGGTTATTTGTTATGAGCCTATGAGACTTAGGAGGAGGGATTCCCAACATCATAGCTTTAGTTTCTTTTGTAAAAATTGTTCCCCTTGGAAAGCTTCTCTTTCTCTCTCCCTCAGAAAAGATCGTAGTTTAACTGCCTACTTTTCGAAAGACTCTGTCTGCATGATGCACAGATAGAAAACAGAGAGGAAATATTTAAGTACCTTTTAATTATGAACTTACAAAAAATAAATCTGGGTAATTGACCTCACAAAAACAGTTGATTTCATTATATAAACATAAACTGGTAATGACATAGTAAATTGCATTCATATAGAAAATGTCTGTCAACTGCAATTCCCTGTTTATCGCAGAGATAAGTTTCAATCCATCTTTTTAGAGTTGAGCAAGTATAAATGCATTGTCCATTTAACAGGCCTCTGCTGCCCTCGGCTGCACTGCTTGCTCTCTGGAGGTGCCAGGTTTCCTGAGGCCAGTGGCTGTGGGCAGAGTCAACGGCTGGTACTTGTAGGGCTGAAACTACCTGTCACCCCAGGGAACCACAGTTTGGAATGTGGGAGATGTGAGTGGCCATGGGGCTTGAAACAGAAGCGGGGCTTAAGCACATGCACAGCACAGTCCTCCAGCAGTGACCTATATAAGGTGACAGCGTGTTCTGCATAATAACGTTCCCCTGTGTCTGCTCGCTCTCCTTGGGGTTGGAGCTTTGGCTCTACTTGAGATAGTGGGGAGCAGGCAATCCGTAAACTGCAAAACAAGGGGGTAAATCATGCTGCTGCAGGACTGCCAAATTGCAGGTGCTGGTACTTTAAAACAAAAAACCCATTTGTAAGCACATCTTTGCAGGTGCCAAAAATGCAGGAATTGCTTTTTTGGGAAATCTTGGCCTTCTGTTGTTTTCCCCAGTGAAGTACTGAATTCTTCTTTTTCATAGATTTAGAGAAAAACACTCCACTTTCACAGCACACTTTTAAGCAAACAACAAATTCTGATATCTAAATACAAAGCCCCCCTCCAGAGATAGATATTACATTCCTAAACTCACTTACCAAGTAAGGCTTGGTCTCAAGAGGTTTTCGGGCCTTCTTATAGCAAAATAAAATGTAATAGAATCAAATGTCCCTCATGCAACATTCTTCAAATCAGAGAACAAAAGGGATTTTGCAGTAGCATTTAGTGGGATCCAGGCAGTATCTTTAGGGTATATGACATAAAACAGAAGAACAGTAAAGAGAAATCAGATTCTTTAACAGATACACTTTTGTCTGGTGAGTATGTTCAATTTTTATGCAAATGTGGGAAAGTAGAAGAGTTGACTTGATGGAAAGGAGTTTAGACAGTTTCTATTTAGCAAATAAAAACACAGAACAGCCCTCTCAGAAAGTGGTGGTGCTTTCAGAGCATCTGAATTTTAAAGATCCACCTTAGTGTGTTTCTCTAATGTTTTGTCACAGACTTGCTTAGCAGTGTCGAGTAATTAAATAATTAACAGGACAAGACTGTTATTCTCAATTCCTTTTGATTTTTATGGTGTGCTTTTTAGGGGCATGGGATGAAGGGAAGAGACAAGCAGATACCTGTGCAGAGTTCTACTGGATTGACCAGTTAATTTTTAGCATTCAGACTCCTTTATACTCTTATGCACTTACCTCACCCATGGCAGCTTTAGCACTTTTTATGTGGCAGACTAGAGATGTCTCTCCATCTCACCTGATACACTGGCTCTCATTGAGAGGAATCCCGTTTTCAACCGGGCAGGCCCCCACTGATCCCCAGTCCTTGGCCCTTGTACAACTCACAGCCTCTCTAGAGGTGCCCCGTGGATTGGAGAGCAGGCGTCATCTGCAAGTACTGTGTGCAGTCTTTATACCAGAAGCTGAGATCTGCCCACTCCTATTACCCAGAGGCTCAGTAGTCTGTCAGCAAGGTGGGCATGTTTCTGAGTAAGGGGCTGCAGGACAAGTGCCCAGCACAGGGTCTGGCTTAATGTTGGTGGACGTCATAAAATTTTATGTAATGAAAAGTAAGACTGCTGCTTGACTCCTTGGAGTGGTGGTGTTTTACTGTGTCCTGGGATATTGTGGCCCTATGGCAGTGTGATAGGTTTTGAGGAATAGTTCTAGTAATGATTTTTCACCATCAATCCCCCTTGAAATCCCTGGGGCCTGTGTGTTTGCTGTAGCCCTGCCGACTCATGAGAATCCATCCAAAGGGAAGTTACTTAGGGGATAGGACTGAAAGGACCCTCTGCTGCTCTATCTCCATTGTTCCTGGATATTCTGTCCCATTGGTTCCAGAAGTTCCCTCATGCTTATTACAAGTTATATCCTAAATTTGTGGCTCAAAAATTAATGGTCATCTTGTGTGTAACCTGGTAAAGCCATTAAGACCCTGATGCCAGTGTTTCATGAGGCTGCAGGGCAGGGGGAACTTGAGTCACTGTGTATCAAATATGCCAGTGGCACTTGAAAATAGAGAGGGAGCGGGACCCCTGTTCCCCAAGCTGTTCTATTCAGAAGGTTGCCTTGTAAATATTGGAGGTGGTTTAGGATGCTACAGAGCGTTCAGCAAACTGTGAATATATTTATATGGACCCGATCCCTTAAGGACAGTGGTTTGAAATTTATCAAAGCGATAAAGACTGTTTGAATTTCATTTGAATTGTATTTGATAAACATTTTCCATGGAAATGAAATTTACTTTCTCATTCGTTTACTCTGCTTTCATGTGCAAGTTCTGACCCTCCCCACACACACACACCTTTTTTTTTAAGTTGCAAGTGGTTGGTTAGAGTGGTTCTAGTCGGGTTTATTACTTTTCTTTACCAAGTGCGCTTGGAAACAAATAACATAATGCATTAGATACTTTGGGGCAACACATAGGAGTAGTAATTTGTACTCTTTCTTCTTCATTGTCAGTGTGCTCAAATAATTTGGTCTGATTGGTCTAAATAAAAGGATTTTTGTACCTAATTTTTGTTTCTGTGTTTAATCGCAAAAATCCAAAACTGAAAGTAAGGTAAGGAAGTGGTGAAGTTAGTTTGATTTCTGGCTCCCATGCCCCCTAGCTTGAGCAAGTCACTCAATACTTCTGCGCCTGGTTTCCACATTAATTAATAGTGATTTTTAAAAAGTGGTTACTATAGAGTTAGTTAAATGTCAAGCACTCAGAATCTTTCCATAATATTAGAGTAAGTTCTCTATATAATGTATTAATATGATCATCTCCTGTGTATGCATAAGGCTGCACTGATAAAGATATCCAGAGCAAGGGGAGGGCAGAACGGGCCCTGTTAGACATTGTGGACTGAAGGCTTTCTGGAGAATGCCAGTTGGCTTGGTTCCAGAGGGCAGTTAGGCATCATACATCTACTTTATACATATATGCCTTTTGACTTAGTATTCCCATTGCTAGAAAATTTCCCCAGGGATGTGTACATAGATGTTTGCCAAAATACCTGTACAAGGATGTTCACTTCAGCCAAAATGCCTAAGAGAAGACTGGATAAATGAATGATGGCCCCTCCGTCTGTTCAGTAGGGTACGGTACAGCCATTAATGTGGATGAGGAAGATCTGTGCAGGCAGTTCTAGAAAGATTTTCAAATGAAAATCAGATATGTTAACGTCCATAATGTGATCCCTTGGAGATAGACTGTTGTATGTGTGTGTGTAGGGTTTTTTTCCTTTTAGAAGCATCTACAGATAAAGACTGTATTAAACAATCAGTTTTTAATGGGGTACAGATTGGTGTGTCTACTCAAAATAGAGCCATGCTGAGTTTACTTGGAAATTCAATTAAGGTAAAGTAACATGGTTTAAGTTAGTTGTGGGTACCTCCAACCCTCCCATATTTGCACATGTCCAGTGGGAACTCACTTCTCCCTTAGGGCTCAAGTGTAGAGAGCAGGTTGTTGTGTCCTGGGTATATAGTGGCCTCAGCTGGCTGGGGCTTTCCCAATGAAGGTGGAAACTGTTACTTTGGTCAGCTTCCTGAAATAGAAGCCTTCCTTGGTGGCTAAAGAATGGCAAGCTCTTCCCTGGTTTGGGTTCAGCTGGAAGAAAACCTGTATAAATTCAAGGAGATCTAAATTGATTTGTAAAAACACACTTACCTAGATGAAGGTTAACAAATCCTTGGTGGAAGTTTGGGCTACTTTGTTTAATGAATGACAAAGAATGCTATACTTCATTGATTCTAAGATGTGCTTTCCGTCCCCTGGTATTAACAATCCTGATACCAGGATGAGTCTTAAAAATCAGTGATATGAGAAAACATTGGTTCATAGTTTCATTAGCAACATCTTTTCTTTCCTTTTTATTCCTGTCCTTCCCCTTCCCCAAATGTTAGATTCAGTAAAAGCAGCAGTTTTTAACCTAAGGCCTAGTATGGTAGGCAGGCTCAGTACCAGTCTGCTTAGTTTAATATGTAGAGAGTTTGTATATAAAAGATGTTTCTGATCTAAACATGGGCTCTAAATCCATTTATTCTTATAATTGGTTCACATATTCCTCCTAAAATTGGTTTATGTAAAAAGTTTGATACGTTATCTCTTTCAGTAGTGCAATGGTGTAAATTCTAGCAAGTCTCCTAATTTTTGAATTAGCACATGCTAAATTATGGTCTTCTTAGCTATCTTGTGGTAATTCACTTTTCCCTTCTGCAGTAGAAATTTTTACTATATTTTGGCTTTCCCTGGAAAGATATTTATTTTAATTGATGAATTTTTATTTTTTAAAAAGACTTTTAGAGCAGTTTTAGGTTCACAGCCAAATTAAGAGGAAGGTACAGAGACTTTCCATCTACTTCCGGCAGCCACACACGCACAGCCTCCCCCATTATCAACATCTCCTACAACAGTAGCACATTTGTTACAATTGATGAACCTCCATTGACACCTCATTATCACCCAAAGTCCGTAATATACATTCCTGTTCACTCTTGGTGGTATATACTTCATAGGTTTGGACAAATGTATCCATCACTGAGTATTTTCACTGCCTTAAAAATCCTCTGTGCTCCACCTATTCATTCCTCCCTGCTCCAACCCCTGGCAACTCCCGAGGTTCCTGCATGTCTCTTCATAGCTTAATAGCACTTTTTTTTTTTTAAAGTTCTGAATAATATTCCACTGTCTGGATGTACCACAGTTTTTCATTTCACCTACTGAAGTGTATGCCTCGATTGCTTCCCAGTTTTGGCAATTATGAATAAAGCTGCTGTAAACATCTGCGTGCAGGTTTTTATGAGGACTTAAGTTTTTAGCTCCACTGCATAAATACCAAGGAGTGCAATTGCTGGATCATAGGTAAGAGTATGTTTAGTTTTGTGGGTGCAAGTCCCTTCCTGCAGTCTCTTGGGAACTACAAAATGAAGGGCCTTGTTCCCGGAGCCTACAGGGGATCTTGAAGCCCAAAGGCAGGGCATTGTGGTGGCTCTATTCTTTGCTGAATCCACTAAGTATCACTTGCCTCTGGCTCCCCTTGAGATAAGAGGAAATAGCATCGTGACCACTAGACACTGTCATATATAACTTGACTGAGTATGTTAGCAGAGGCTGTGAGGGAAGGGTAATGACTTTGGAAGGGAATTAAATCAGGAACCAGTCTAGATAATGACAGGTCAAAGCATAAGGTAACCAGGGATGGCAAAGAAATGACCAGGTGTGTTCCTTTCTTTCTTTCTTTTTAAATTTATTTTATTTATTTATTTTTGGCTGTGTTGGGTCTTCGTTGCTGCATGTGAGCTTTCTCTAGTTGCGGTGAGCGGGGGCTACTCTTCGTTGCAGTGCACAGTCTTCTCACTGCAGTGGCTTCTCTTGTTGCAGAGCACAGACTATAGGAGTGCGGGCTTCAGTAGTTGTGGCCCGTGGGCTCAGCAGCTGTGGCTCGCGGGCTCTAGAGCACAGGCCCAGTAGTTGTGGTGCACGGGCTTAGTTGCTCTGCAGCATGTGTGATCTTCCCGAACCAGGGCTCAAACCCATGTCCCCTGCATTGGCAGACGGATTCTTAACCACTGTGCCACCAGGGAAGCCCCAGATGTTTCTTAAACAGATTACATTTGCCCTAATTGTCCTGTCTCTTCCAGAAAAACCAGAACCATTAGTCTTTCACCTATTGTGCCAGGTACTTTCTTGGTTTAAGGAAGTGAGCATGTCTTTAACAGACACTGCTTCTAAGAGTTCTTACCTGCCTTGAAAGCTCCTTTCCAAGCTGGAAGGAAATGGGCAGGCAATGACCCGGAGGCTTTGTGTTGCTCACTCACCCCCCCCCCCCCCCCCCATGGATTGTGGGCATCCCTGTCACTTGGGCTGTCTGTTGGTAGACTCTGCAGTTCCTGGTGGTGAGAACATTCCCTTTTCTATGACTAGACAGCTTAACAGGAGTCAAGGGTTGCCTCAAATAACACAACAGGCCCACCTGCATCCCATGAGTGGTTTACTGAATGTTTCGCCTCAGGGGCAGTCCCTCAGCGCCCTCCAGAGGGGACTTTAACCTGCCTTCCAGGGCCTTCTCCCGTTCCAGAGCTGTCCTGGCATCTTGGTAGCTTGTCTGAATACCATCGGCATCTACTGGAGGGAGGGGCAAGGAACTGGGAGAATAAGACCTTAGAGTGAACCTTTTCTTCTAATTTAGACTTTGTTTGGGATGTAAAACCAGTGAAATCATTTAAGGGAAGGAGAAATTATTAAGGATTCTGTGATCTTGAATTTTCCGCCTGGCTTAAAACTGTGCCTTAAAGATGGGCATCTCTGTCTCTCTCTTTTAAACCTGGAATAAAGATTGTTATTCTTGGAGGTGATTGCAGGTTGAGTTTCTGTGGGACAGTTAATCTGGTCTCTTGAGTGAAGTGATACGTGTAAAGCTTTTGGCACCGTAGCTGGCACAGAGTGAGCTGTCGATGAATAATAGATGCCAACTAGTTGTCCCTTTCTAGTGGAAGGCCTCCTCCCTCATTCAGCTTTTTTTTGTTTGTTCCTCAGAGAATCACATTTTGGAAGACGTGAACAAATGCGTCATTGCTCTCCAAGAGAAAGATGTGGATGGGCTGGACCGCACAGCTGGTGCAATTCGAGGCCGAGCTGCTCGGGTCATTCACGTGGTCACCTCAGAGATGGACAACTATGAGCCAGGGGTCTACACAGAGAAGGTGCTGGAAGCCACCAAGCTCCTCTCCAACACAGGTGCGGGGGCTGCCTCCCTTCCTTGTGCTCCCCACACACAGATGGCCTGGTGGCCAGGCCATCCAGTTAGTACAGGCCCTGTGGTTAGGAAGTAGGACGCTGGGACTCAGTTCGGTCTTAGGACAAGAATTCTAGAAGGTATGTCAGATTTGTGAGAAGTTGGTCAGCCACATTAAGGCCTCACAAACACATTTCCTTCATGTGTGTCCCACGATTAATAATGGGAGTTATTTTAAGATGAACGTCTGAGTTATATCTCCTGTCAGTGAACACAGTAAATTAAGGAGGGTCCCATTCTAGCAAGGCCTCAAGTTAATCCCAGTTCTCAACCATGTAAATCCTATGTTGCAGAATCTGCCCAGAGACAAAGAAGATGATTTGAGTCTGTAAAATACAGCATTTGATTTATTTCAACCATAAATACTTCTCGCATAGGTAGAAGCATAGGCTCTTCATCATGCATCCTGCCTCTTTGTGTCTAACTGAGGGATTTAGGGAGGGCTGGTAGAGCAATGATGTTTGCAGGGCCAGCAGGATCTGCCATGCTTTCTTCTCCGCAGTCATGCCACGTTTTACCGAGCAAGTGGAAGCGGCCGTGGAAGCCCTCAGCTCAGACCCCGCCCAGCCCATGGATGAGAACGAGTTTATCGATGCCTCACGCCTGGTGTACGACGGCATCCGGGACATCAGGAAAGCGGTGTTGATGATAAGGGTGAGTAACTGCATTTCAGATGTTTTAACAGCTTCTTTCTTATCATTTGCTAAACTTGAGCAATGCATCATTTTGGAACTCAGCAGATGAGTGGCAATATATTAAAACCATGAATCTAAAAGCTGTTAGAATGAGATATATTTAATTACGTTGTCTAAAATGACTTTTAGTTGCAAGTTAGAGCCCAAACTTGGGCTGAGAAGGGGAGCTAGTATGAGTTGGCCGTGACGATTTACTTCAAGTTAAACAGTCGCCACAGATAGGAGGCTTCCGTTTGAGTTAGAGGGAAACTACAGAAAATAAAGGCTCATCAGTTAATTTCAGAGGAGGGAGTATTTCCTTAATGCAGGTTGAAGCTCTTCTTTACATGGAGCACCCCTCGCCTCAAAGGTGGCAGGCAGGCAGGATGCTAGAACCCCAGGGTTTTGAGGGTGAGAATGAGGGGCTGTGGCAACTCCCGGGCTCGGGGCCAAGCGTTGAGCCCTCTCACCGTAGCTGAATGGAAGTGCCACCTGCTCTGGGCCCCATGTGACCCATCCTGTCTGAGGCAGCAGCAGTTCTCACCGTCTGAGACAATGTCTAGGGCCCCCTGTGGATTAGCACGCACAAAGGCGTTTTGAGAAACTACTGACTCCTCTGTGATCATCCCCAGTGTGCTGCGCTGGGACTCACAGCTGCCCTTTCCATAGCAGTTGATCCCTCACATGCTGTTCTGAGCATGAACAGCTCTGGAAGCTGGGAGCAGGGCCTGTGCCAAGCTCCCCCAGGCTCACCTGGACCTCCCCCAGGCTCGGGCCATCCCTGCCATAGCCACAGAGCCAGCAGTTGGAATGCAGGGTCTGCCTGCTGAGTAGACAGCTGCTTTGCTATGCTGACGATCTAGTCGGGTCAGGGGAGTTTCCGTTACACCTTCATGGGTTGCTAGTCAAACCTCCCAAGGTAGGCAGGGGTTCTGTCCCACTTTTTACCCTCTCAGCTGGAAACAGAGGCCATTTCTGAGGCCGGTGCATTAGGCTGGACCCATTCTGTATGCAGTGTAGAAATGCTTGGGCAAGACTGCGTTTCTGTCTGGGGTGAGGAGGAAAGAGAACAATTCAGGGATGGCCTGGTTGGCTGATGGCTGTCCCTGCAGGCCCAGGTCACCTGGACATGCTGGGGTGTGGCGGGGGAGAGCTTGGGGAGCCTTTTTGCTTTCTTCACGGCTGCTGCTGTGCTAGAGAGCAACCCATGCTCAGCAGGTCGTAGCCGGTTGAATGCAAGGTTAAACCCAGCAGCCAGATCTCAGTGGTGTGAAGGGATCCCTGGGTCAGGTGTACCAGTGGTGGTGAAACGCAGCCCTATTTTTCCAAAGTTCTTTGCATACTGACAGACACTTAGAGAATAGAAGAAATGATAATGAGGAGTCACTGGGTGTTTGAGATTAATGCCTTTGGGGTTTTAAGTGAGCTGGTATGCGCACACTCCAGGATGCCTGCACATTCCAGGGCCTGTTCTGTGGAAGCAGGTCGGGTTGTGGGCAGGCAGCTTGGATTCCTCTTCACGTCTGTGACTCTAAGCAAGTTTCCTCATCTTTCTAAGACTCACATGATGGTGTTGATGGTTTTAATGGGATGAAATGGAGGTAACGTGTTCAGCTCAGGGCCTGGCATATAGTAGCTGTTTCTTGCGCACTTACTGCTGTGTCGGAGCGCAAGTATGACAGAGGCCCTGGCAGGCTTGGTGAGATAGAACCTGGGGTGTGGTCAGCTGGGAGGGCCCAGAGCAAGGGCAAAGTAGGTCTGTGGCAGCAGTGGTTTAACTCCTCCCGTATTGTCTTGATTTTAATTCAGGAATCATCCTTCCAACCCCCCCGGGCCTCTTGGTTTCTTGATGTCTTATCCTCCCCCAACCTCAACCTCACTTGCCTAGTCTTACCCAGTCCTTGTCATTACCAGTATCTACGTCATCCCAGTGTCAGGTTTCCCCCTTCCATCAGCTCACTGTCTCTGGTGCTGTGACTCCCAACAGTCCTTTGAGTCCATCAGGATCTTCAGCCAGTTGGCCTTCCCCACTTGCAACCCTCACTCAGCCCTTCAGGTCCTTGCCTCACTCCTTTTCTAGCTTTGAGTCTGGTCCATCGGTATAATCTCCTTTGCCCCCTTTTCTGTCCTCTTGTTTGCCTTGCAAAATACAATCCTAGTGAAATTCCTTCTCCTGCTGAGCATGGTGTAGAAAAGTGCAGCCACCCTGACTGGGGTCACCGAACCCAGGACCGTCAGGGGGCCCTTGATGCCATGCAGCCTCGCCCACACAGCCACAGAGTCTGGGAGCATTTCATATCTTCCTGCTTGCCTCCCCATCTGTGCCCCATCCTACGTGTCTGGCCTCAGTGCCTGTTGCACTGAGGATCCTGAGGCAGTTAGAACATCTGCTCCTGGCTGAGCCCGTCCCCTGCACTGGGTCCCATTCTCTCTTCCTCCAGCGCCTTCCCCCCAGCATACAAACATGCCATTATTTCTCCTGTTATAAGAAAATCTCCTGGCCCCTCAGTCTCCTTTGCTGGTTTATCCTCATCTTCTCAGCCCCTTACCACTGGTACACCCTGTAGCACCACTGGTACACCCTGTAGCACAGTTTTTCACCTCTCTCTTTTCTGACTGTACTCATTCCCCTGGTGCATAAAGACGTGAGAAAACCAGCAAGAGGTTGACTCTTCTGCGGCCCACACTCATCTAGCCACCTTGCCTACTGCCTCTCACTTGTCTAACAGGCTCCTCAAGCTTATTATTCCCCAAAGTGAGCTCCTCATCTCTCTCCACCCTGTTTACTCTTATCAGTTGATGGCAAATCTGTCTTCCACTAGCTCAGGCCCAGACCTTGGATTCACCTTTGATTCCACTTTTTGTCTCAAACCCTGAATCTGATTTATCAGGAAATCCTGTTGGATCTACCTCTACAATAAGTAGAAACTCTGAACACTGTTCCTACCGTGGTCCAGGCCACCAGCATCTCTCACCTGGATTCATGCAGTTGCTTGCTTCTCAGCCAGTCTCCCTATTTGCATCCCTAGGTGCCTGCAGTCTCATCCACAGAGCACCCAGGGTGATCCTTTTAAGCTTCAATTAGATCACGTTATCTACTGCTTAGTACTCTCCAAAGGCTGCCACGTCACTCAGTCCTTACACTGGCCCACAAGGCCTTCGAGGAGCTGAACCTGTCACCTCTCTGACCTCATCTCCTACTGCTTCCCTGCCTTTGCTCCCAGGGCTTCAGCTGGCACTGTGCCATAAGGGCAGTGAGCTGAGCCCTTACTGTGGCCTTGCCATTCATCCAGTTCCCCAGGCCTTTCTGTTGGTGACTCCGTCCTGCTGGAACACTCCTCCCCCAGGTACCTCCTGTGCTCCCACCTTCATTGCCTTCAGGTCTGTGCTCCAGTGTCACCTTCTCATGAGACCTTTCCTGACCACTGATATAAAATTACAATCCTCCTCTACTGCTTACTTATAGCACTGATCACTTTCTAATAGGTCATGTGATTCACTTTTGTCATTTTTCCCATCAGAATACATGTGAGAGCAGGGATTTTTGTCTGTGTCATTTTGTACCTTCAGCACCTAGAACAGTGCTTGGCACACAAATATTCAGTGAATGAATGGACGAATAGGAGATATTTGGTTTTCTCGGCAAGAACAGTTCTTGGGTCTGTGATGGGCTATTGAGGAAGGTGGGGAAGTGGAGATCCTGTTACGAGGGCATCCCTTTGACAAAGCTCCTCCACAGACTGAGGCTCAAGTGTCTGTGACCTCAGGATTAAAATGGCGAATGGCAGCAAGACTCCAGGATCTTGCATTGCCATGTGACTCACTGGTTCCTCTAGTGACCCTGGCTGTCCTCACCTCCTCATGGAGGGGCAGGCCTGGCCTTTGCACCTGTACAAACCCAACATACTCTGGGCAGTTTTGGATGCTTCCTCACAGGAAGCCCTTGGGCTGGGCTCGGATTAGGTCCTGGTGCAGATGAGGGACTCGCCTCACTGCCCTCCTGTCACAGGCCGGCCATCTGGGCTCAGAGGCTACCCCAGCTGTTTGCCTGCTGCCCTGTTGCTGATAACTTCTAGAAGATGACATGTTTCAAGTCAGCAGCTAATCATGAGAGGCTGGAGAGTGTACAAAATAAGAATTTTATTTTATAATTAAAGCAAAGAGGTAGGACCAGTAATCGGTCCCTTTGGTATTTATTCAGACCTTATCTGCCATATTCGCTTTAATAAAAGTAAGTACATAAAAATACATTGCTTATTTTTACCTCTCAAATCAGCCTTTGGTACCCTAAGAGAAGTCCCAGTATTAGTTAATTCATTTAATTTTCTTTTTGTCATAAAATGGGAAAGTTATAAGAATCTGCTTAATGTTGTATGAGACTGCTGTTTTTAATACAGTACCTTTTCCACCCAGGACAACTCTCACCTTTGTCTTAAGATGCAGGTGTTGGAGAAGTACGTTAAGAAGTGAAAACCTTTGTCAAGCAAAGAGTGTTGACTCATTGGTAGAAACTGAAACCCTCAACCCCATAAAGGACCTGTGTCCTTTGGGAAGTGCTGGTGTGGTGCCTTTGCTTGCTGTTTGTTGAACGGCCTGGCACATGCATGAGCTAAAGCAGGGTCTCAGACAAATATCGAGCAATTTTAACTTTATTCCTCACGACTGTTTGAAATACTGCAGAAAATTCTGGATGTCTGTACATCAGGCTGTGGGCCCAGAGGGCTGGGGAAGCTGGAGGCCTAGGGTTGTGTTTGACTTGTGATTTCTGTCTCGGTGGCAGACCCCTGAGGAGCTGGATGACTCGGACTTCGAGACCGAAGACTTCGATGTCAGAAGCAGGACAAGCGTCCAGACAGAAGACGATCAGCTGATAGCTGGCCAGAGTGCCCGGGTAAGGACCAAGTTTAACTTGTCCTGCAGACCCTCCCTGTCCCTCTCTGTTCTTGGCTTTTTCTTTTCCAGGAAAACACTCATTATTGAGAACACCATTTTTCCTCTTGTTTTCTCTGGCAGTAGGACCGAAGTTATCCTAAGTTGTGGCACCTGCTAGTCAATTGTAGGTTCATCTAAAACATCTTCTCAGCTGTGCCCTGAAGCGTTGGTTTGTGAAGAGCCCTGAGTCAGGAAAGCCCTAGGATCTAGTCAATGCAATGTTTGTTAATAGGACAGTGAAATTCAAAAAAGATTGCTGTCTTTGCCTATCTCAATGATACCATGGGCATGAACTATTTAATTATTCATGGGTTAAAAAAAATAACAGTGGTACATTCAAGAAAATCAGAGCCATTGCATTCATTTAAGTCATTAAATCTTCAATTAACTGCATTTATGTTTTGGGGAGGGTGCCAAGAAATATTACTAAGGAGTCTTTTTTCACCCCTTAGAAGATATTTTGAACAGCGGGTACATCCCTGCTTTAAGCCCCACTCGGTCCTAAGCATTTTGGGAAGCTGAGTGGAGAGGAGCCCAAGGCCCTGAGTCTGTGAGTTGAGGTGGGCAACAGGCCTCCAGGTGCTGCGGTGATAAGGTTTAAATGCTGTCTCAAGTACCTAAAAAGCATACTCTGCAGCAGGTTCTCCTCTGCCTGCCTGCCTTCTTTAAAATTCACATTCTAGGGCTTCCCTGGTGGCGCAGTGGTTAAGAGTCCGCCTGCCGATGCAGGGGACGCGGGTTGGTACCCCGGTCTGGGAAGATCCCACATGCCGCAGAGCGGCTGGGCCCGTGAGCCATGGCCACTGAGCCTGTGCATCCAGAGCCTGTGCTCCGCAACGGGAGAGGCCACAACAGTGAGAGGCCCGCGTACCGCAAAAAAAAAAAAAAATTCACATTCTAAAACTACTTGTGGGTCACCTTGAAAAGCTGGAGATGTATTACAGCCACCGGGCCTGCCACAGAAGGACTCCATGTATTAGCCCCTCCCTCATCTCCTCTCCCCATGGCAGGAGGCAGAGGATGAAACTTTTTTTTAAGGTTCAAATGAAGTTTATTTTTTTTAATATTTTAATTTTATTGGAGTATAGTTGATTTACAATGTTGTTAGTTTCAGGTATCAGCAAAGTGATTCAGTTATACATTCTTTTTTAGATTCTTTTCTCATATAGGTCATCACAGAATATTGAGTAGTGTTCCCTGTGCTATACAGTAGTTCCTTGTTGGTTATCTTTCATAAGAGATATATATAAGAGATATATATGTGGTAGTGTGTGTATGTTCATCCCAAGCTCCTGATTTATCCCCCTGCCCCCCACACATTTCCCCTTTGGTAACCATAAGTTTGTTTTCCATATCTGTAAGTCTGTTTCTGTTTTGTAAATAAGTTTATTTGTATCTTTTAAATTATCAGTAGATTCCACATATGAGTGATAGCATATGATATTTGTCTTTCTCTGCCTGACTTACTTCATTTCAGAGGATGAAACCTATTAAAGCATTAGCCTACCTGTGTCATAGATTGCTTGGTGGAAATATTCTTGGCTAATGCACTGTGAGAACTTCATATTCTCTTTATGTAAGAGCTTCCTGGGCTTCTGATTTTAGGCGATCATGGCTCAGCTTCCCCAGGAGCAAAAAGCAAAGATTGCGGAACAGGTGGCCAGCTTCCAGGAAGAAAAGAGCAAGCTGGATGCTGAAGTGTCCAAGTGGGACGACAGTGGTAATGACATCATTGTGCTGGCCAAGCAGATGTGCATGATCATGATGGAGATGACGGACTTTACCCGGTGAGCAGTGCCCAGCCCCAACCTGCTACACGGAGGGCTGCCCCCCCTCCCTGCAGGTCACCTCACACAGGCAGGACATGCTGCTCTGTACACACTT